>NW_027507718.1:385622999-386956749 GCF_037356315.1 Lithobates pipiens | reverse complement strand
GTTCTGCCTAGTCCTCTCCTTAGTCTGTTCACACTGAGACAGCACGACTTGCAGCGCGACTGCCTCAGGCGACCTGCATCCAACTTCGGCGGCTTGCAAAATAACTTCTGTATAGAAGTCAATGCAAGTCGCCCCAAAAGTAGTACAGGAACATTTTTCTAAGTCGGAGCGACTTGTGTTGCTCCTATTAGAACGGTTCCATTATACAGAATGGGACACGATTTGTCAGACGGCTAAGGCGCCTGACGCGTCGCCCCTGTGTGAACTGGCTCTAGAGGTGGCGTTTATAACCCTAAGGTCAAGATTATGGTGCTGTCCGTCAATGAGCTTCAGAAAAAGGGATTTATGAGAAGTATAAAAAAATCCAATTTTTTTGTTTGCATTGTACAATCGTTAAGCATTTCTTATGAAAACAATTTCCCATGATTCCTTACACGTCATATAAGCTAAAAACATTATTTTTTACAGGGAATCTATTGATGGTGCGTGTAGAAAAGCAGTGGATAATTTTTTTCTTGGTTATAAAGATCAACTAACTGCAACTGTAAGTATTAGACAGAAATGTGTTTTTAATATCAGATATGACTAGATACCTTACAGGTGTAAACGGAAGTAGAATTTAAAAGCAATAAAATGTTAGCATCTACTTGTCCTAATAGTGGTATCTTTTAAAAAAGTGATATCACTGCAATAGTATATTTGTGACAGGCTTGGTTCTGGTGTTGACTACCTAGCTTAACATCTGGTACGTTTCCATATATATTGAAAACAATAGAAAGTAAGAATTACCCGAAGACCCTTATTTTAGGGTATGACTCCAGCCTTTTACAGCGGAATGTAATTAGAGCCTCAGTCATTTTTATAATGTCTTTATTATAAGACCGCTATTTTCTGTTAATTGCGAGATAAGTACTGCACCATCCATAAATGTCTGGCATTAAAAGCTGTTTATTGTATTCCAGTTTCAATCCTAAATACCCCACTCCACTCTCCTGCACTCTTTGTTTCACAAACCCCAGGCTTGGGTACCAAGAGAGTCGTGTGTACATGCAGTATGTTTCCCTAAACCTCTTTCAGGACAGCATCTGAGAGAGTGTCTCCTCCCACCTGCCAACAAGAAACACTACTTCCACCGAACTTAAAAGGAGGCACCTTCCCACATATTTCCAGTTTTTGTGTTTCTTCTGGCAGGGAACACCTAGTGGGGAGTCAGGAGCTCTTAGGTGCTGTCCTGAGAGTCCAGGCTTTCTGCTCCACCGTTTTTTGTACTTCAGAGAGCCCATACCACAGAGAGCCGTCATCTTGAGACTGGCATTTGGATGACTTTGTCCATCAGAAGTGAGGTATCCGGAAAGTGCTGGCGTTCAGGGAGCAGGCGTGTAGCATCACATCTGCCAGAAAGTACAAGGGGAGGAGCGGATCTGGCGCTTTTGGAGTTTAGAACCGGCGTGTTGGCCATGAACCGGACTGCAGCACCGCTATGTAGGGTTCAGCAGCTGCAGCAAATTGGACAGGCACCAGCGAGGCCCAGGTAAGAGATGGATGTGTGTACTGCCCTATTTACTTTGGGGTCTCTCTATCTCTAATACTTCCCCTGGTGGTAGGGGCCTATCTGGGCACCTGCCTTTTTTTATTGTTCTTCCTGTGTACTTGTGGTGAGCATATTTGAAGGATTCAGGTTGACTCCCTGGGATGGTTTTGTCTTGTTTCCTTTTTTTGTCACGACAGGCCAAGAACTCTGACCCAGTGGTTAAAAGGAAATGCCCTCCATGCAAAGCAAAATTACCTGAGGGCTGGAAGAAGACTGTGCCAAATATGCATTGGCTCTTTAGTTAAAGAGGAAGCTTCTTCCGCATGTAGCGATTAGATTGCGTCAGTTAAAAAAAATAACTGAATGCTACCATTCATTCGTTTCGCTCTTTGAGTCAGCCAGCTACCTCCTAATACTCTCACAGCTCACTGTTAGTCCTGGCGGGGGAGGCTGAAGTAGGTCCTCCTACCCAAGAGGGACACTCCTCCCCTCATTCCAAGGAAGATTCAGAGGAGGAGGAATGGACGGAAGATGCGCCCTCTAAATACAAACTGTCTTTAGAGCAAGTAGATGGCCTGTGGGGACCATTGGTCCTCTGAATTTTTTCTTTTTTATGCATTTTTGAGTCCTGTGATCTACAATCAATAGCCAGGCTGGGTGACAGGCTGGATAATATAGATCCTGGTAGTCTCCCCAGCCTGGCTATTGCGCCTGAGCAGACCTTAGCTATGCGCCACGTTGGCCACGACATGCCCTGTCTGATCCAGGGGCGGCCGGTGAGTTATATGCTCCAGGGCACACATATGACCGGGCTACTGCTGTCCGTGTCAGTGTGCCATGGCCGACAGCCACCCCGTACTGCTCGGGTGATGGGTCTGTCCATGGAATGCATCCAGCAATCCCTGCAGGAGAGGTAAGTAGGGTTCCACCTGTCTCGGCAGGATGGAGCAGCTGGGCATTCCCTGGGAGGTCAACTAGGGGTTCTCTCCTTCTTCCTTTCTTCTCTTCCTCTCCCTTTCCCTCCACCCCAGGCTATGAGCCGCTGTGTGACTGGGCATAGGGGGTGAGGTGCACGTACCTGGCCGGGGGTCCTCTGGGGGGGCCTCTGAGTCCTGGCAGGGTGTTGCGCTGGGTGTTGGTGGTCCACTCGTCCTTTTCCTTGTTTTAGGCCATGGGGGGGTATCTAGTGTGTCCGCCATGTGGGGTGGGCCGCGGCCATTTTCTGGAAGTCCGGCGGCCATTTTCCCGGCGCTCTCAGATGTTTTTTGCTGAGGCGGCCAGTGCCCATTTTCTAGTAGCCTCAGCTTGTTTTACCTCTAGCGCTGGGTGGCTGGTTCTTTCTGCAACAGCGCGAAATGTACACAGAACACCTTGTGGTTGACACAGGGAAGAGCGGACGGCGACAGCACGGTACCTGGGTCAAGATTGTGGGCATTTTGTGTGACTTGCCTTAGGTCCCTAAGTGGTGACAGGTGAGAGTGGGTCAGCATGACGTCAGAAACTGACGCTTGTTCCCCAGACATCCCTGTTATTGCAACTGGTTCCCCTGCACCTGCGGTACCTGTGGACGCTCTGTCGGCTGTCCTGGAGTCCTTTGTTACCAGGGTGGAAGCGGCGTTCAGGCGCAAGGGGCGTAAAAACCACCCCCTCCCCCCATAGTCTTCTGGGGAAAGCTCTGATTCAGACTGGGGCGCCGCTGTGACAGGTGGCCCCTGTTCTGACGTGTCAGAGGATGCAGACTAGGCCCTTTCAGACAGCGTGGATGACTCCATGTCTGGGTCAGCGCAGAAAAAAGCGCTAGTAGGAGCACTTACTGCAGTGCGGGATACCCTAAAGATAGAGGATACGGCGGGGGCATCTACAGAGGTGTCGGTCCCTTTTGGGTCTCACAAGCCGGTCCGCACGGCTAAGGTGTTTGCCTTCATTTACAAGGAGTGGGGAAGCCCGCAACGGGCCTTTTCGGTCCCGAGACAGATGGCGGTGCGCTACCCCTTTTGAGGAGGGGTAAATAGACATCTCCTCCGATTGTTGGCCCCCCGGTATCCAGGTTAAATAAGGTAACCATGATTCTGGTGGAAGGGACCCCTGCCTTCAAGAACCCTGCCAACAGGAGGGCTGAGGCCATTGCCCGGTCCATGTTTACGATGGTGGGGTCAGCATTGCGGCCAGTGTTAGCCATGGCACTGGTGTCAGACGCTTACTGAGTGGGCAAAATTGTTACACTGTGAGTTGGAGAAGTAACAGGCTTCCCTGGTCTGCATGAAACTGGTGGACCAGTTGGTGCAGGGCCTGAAGTATGTCTGTGATGCAGCCTTAAGATAACCCCCCCCCCCCCCCCCGCTCTCTAGAGCCTCAGTATTACCGGTGGTGCTACGTCGCCTGATTTGGCTAAAATGCTCGTCTGTGGACCAGGCATCTAAGGAAGCACTGGCTGATTTGCCCTATCAAGGAGAGAGGCTATGTGGAGCCTCGCTGGATGACATTAAGATTGTTACTGGGGGGGAAAGAGTACTTTTCTCCCACAGTCTAGGAAGGGTATGGAGCCATACCGTAAGCAAGGGCCCTCCTTTTCCGCCTAGAAGTGAATTTTTCATCCGCCTGGGTCGGCAGGTAAGTGTTCCCAGTCCAACAAGGTGCCTGCTGAGTGCTGAGGGACAAAAGCGTCCCTGGTTTCGCAAGCCAAAAAAAAACCTGCGAGCCAAATGGAACAAATCTCCGTTATCCCTGGATTGTCAAATTCGGGTGAGGCAGCTAGTCAGGGAGTCTTTTTCTCTGGTGGCTGAGGTCTCCAGCCCTTCGGTCCAGGAAGTCGTTCCTTCCGCTTCATTGGATGGTGAAGCATCTCTCCTGCTGATCGATGTTCTGGAGCTTTGGGTGATCAGGCGGTGCCTCTCCACATGGTCACAGAGGCATCCTGTCAGGATCCAGTCAGACAGTGCTACAGCAGGGGCGTATGTCAACCATCAAGGAGGAACAAGGAGCTCGGCTGCAGAACTAGAGCTCACATCCTGCGGTGGGCAGAGCGGCTCATGCCGGCTCTGTCAGCCGTATACATTCCGGGCGTAGAAAACTGCCAGGCAGGTTACCTAAGTCGTCAGATGCTGAACCAGGGGGAATGGTCGCTGCATCCAGATGTATTTCGGCTCCTTTGCCTAAGGTGGGGCACACCAGATGTGGATCTCTTGGCTTCTCAACTCAATCGGAAGGTACAGAAGATTTGTGGCCAGGTCAAGATCCCTGGGCAGATGCATTGGTGGTTCCATGGGGGCATTATCGGCTGATTAATGCCTTCTCTTCCCCCCCCCCCCCAAACTTCTACCACGTCTGCTATGCAGAGTGGAGGCCGAAGGGATTCCAGTGATTCCGATTGCCCCAGATTGGCCTTGGCGTCCTTGGTACACGCCGACATAGTACGAATGGTGGTGGATGTTCCTCGGCGGCTGCCGATGCGGGAGGACCTTCTGTTGCAAGGTCCAATACTTCATCCTGCTTTACCATCACTGGTTTTAATGGCATGGCTGTTGAAAGCCAGGTGCTAAGGGATCAAGGTCTGTCGGATTTGGTAATGCTGAGGGCACGGGAGTCCTCTTCTCAGAATATTTATCATCGTACGTGGAAGGCCTATGTCTCCCATGTGTGAGTAGATGGGGTGGCATTCACGCACATACTCAGTTTCCAGGATCCTGCTGTTTTTGCAGCAAGGAGTGGATCAGAAACTTGCATTAAGCACCATTAAGGGGTAGGTATGGGCTTTGGCTGTCTTTTTTTTTTTTTTTTTTTTTTTTTTTTTTTCAGTGACCTTTGGCGATTCATTCATTGGTGAGTACGTTTGTTCAGGAGGTTTGACATGTCCACTGCCTCCATGGGATTTGAATGTGGTGCTCTCTGTACTTCAGAAACCGCCGTTTGAAAACATTAGGGAGATTCCCTTATTGACTCTGAGTAGTCTTTCTAGTGGCAATTACATCTGCCAGGAGAGTTTGAGTTGGCAGCCTTGTTGTGCAAGTTTCCCTACTTGGTCCTCCACAAGGTTAAGGCGGTGCTGCGTCCGCAGCCTTCATTTCTTCCAAAGGTTGTTTTTCGGCCTTTCATCTAAATGAGGACCTTGTGCTTCAGTCTTTATGCCCTCGGCCGTCACATCCCAAAGAGGTTGATTTGCATGCACCCACAGAGCCCGGATGTGGGCTGGTCTCTGCGGGTGTATCTGTTTGCTACGGCTCCCTTCCGGAGGTTGATCTTGCTGTTTGTATCAGTGGCTTGTCCAAAGAAGGGCCTGGCGGTCTTGTCGGCCACCATTTCTCGGTGGATCAGACAGAATTTGGTTCAGGCTTATGCCTTAAGGGAGTGTGCGCTCCCCTTTCCTGTCACGGCACATTCGACCAGGGCAATTGGTGCCTCCTGGTCTTTTTGACATCAAGCATCAGTTTCCCAGGTGTGTAAGGCGGCAACCCGTTCGTCCGTTCACACTTTCACTAAATTTTACAAGAGTGATGTGAGCGCATCTCCGGGTGCTTGCTTAGACCGCAAGGTTTTGCAGGCAGCTGTTTAAGGTTGCAGCTCCTCCGTGGAGGAGTTCTGGTTAATGGGTGGAGTTTATTTTCTTGCTGTTCCCATACCCTCTTTTTTTTATTTTATTTTTTTTACACTGCTTGGGGATGTCTCTAAAGTCAAGATTAAAGGTGCTGTGTCCATCAATGAACGTAAAAGAAAATAGGATTTTTTTACTCACCCTAAAATCCTTTTCTCTGAAGTTCATTGACTGACACAGCACACACCCCTCCTATTTATGTTTGTACTGCTTTTTGACGAACTGAGCTGCTGGAAACGGAGTGAGGGGTTATAGCCAGTAGGACCTCAGCCTGGGTGGTATTGTGCAGTTTTGCTGTTTTTTACATGTTCTGCCTAGTCCTCTCCTGAAGGTGACGATATAACCCTAAGGTCAAGATTAAAGGTGCTGTGTCCATCAATGACCTTCAGAGAAAAGGATTTTACGTTGAGTACAAAAATCCTATTTTAGGTGCATCGGCAGAGTCTAAAAGGATGACAGCAAGATCTGCAGCCCTAACTAACTCAGCCGGAAGAGCTCTGAGATTGAAGACCTGGCCGGGAGATTCGGCATCCAGAAGTAAACTTTGTGGTCCGTTCATTGGAGATTTATTATTTGGCCCTGATTTATATTCAGTTCTAGATAGGACAGCCGACAAAGTCATCTCCTGATGAAGAAAAAGCAACCGGTTAAACTGCTTTTTCAACCTCAAAGGGCTCAGGAACAAAGTGGAAAACCCCAAGAGAAAAGAAGAAATTGGCCAATGCAGAAGCGCAAAGGGAATGTCCTTTTCCAGCCTCCTGTGTCAACCAACAAAACGAAATGACTCTTCATTGCCAGTGGGAGGAAGGCTTCAAAAATCCCTCCCTGAGCAAGCGTGACAGAAAACCAATATATCCAATATATTCTAAACATGCTGTCCCAGGGATTCAAAATTGAGTTTTCGGATCCTCCTCCAGAAAGCTATTTTTGTGACAAACCTACCAAGGGATACAACAAAAGCCCTAGCTTTGAAGAACCTGTTAAAGGATCTGATGCAACAGGTGGTTGTGGTTCAGATATCTCCAGAGGACTGTCATCAGGGATTCTATTCCTATATCTTTCTAGAAAGGAAGCCATCCAGAAGTTTTCATTTTGATCCTCAACTTGTCACTGAACAAGGTAGTCCTATACAAGCGGTTTCATGTGGACTCAATCTTTACGGTCAGGCATTTTTGTCCAAGGAATTCTTCATGGCATCGATCGACTTAAGAGATGCTTACCTGCATGTTTGTTATAGCCCCTGAGTCCCAAAAACTCCTAAGGATGGCGGTGAATATGGGGAAGGAGCTGCTGCATCTGCAATTCAAGGCCCTTCCTTTCGTCTGCCCCGGGAGTCTTTCGAAAAGTAATGACAGAAGCCCTCGCCTCTCTCCACCTTCAGGGAATTGCTGTAATCCCGTATCTGGACGACCACCTCTTCTTTGTCCCCTCCAGAGAGAAATTGCAAGAAGACCTGGGCAAGGCCGCAGTCATTTTGAAGCCTTGGATTGGATCGTGAACTTTCAAAAATCAAACTTCAATCCGCCTCAACAGGTACTATTTCTGGGGTATCGCGCAAGCTCAGTAGTGCAAAGATTTTTTTTCTTCTGGAAGAGAAGAAAGTCAAGGTCCAGGATGTAGTAGCCATGCTATAGACAAATCAGGAGATGTCTTTCCGGTTATTTCAGCCCTAGGGACTTTAACCTCAACTATGCCAGCCATCCAATGGGCAAGCCTACATTTAAGGTCACTGCAGAGTTTCCTCCTAAAGGTATGGAACAAGCCCAAAACTCTAGACACAAAGGTAAAAATCCCCACAAGGGTCAAGCGGACACTTTGGTGCTGGAGGAATTGGTCAATTCTGTCAAAGGGCCTACTTTGGTCCTTCCCGATCAAAACAATTGTGACGTTAGACACCAGCGTGTGGTGATTGGGGGGGGGGGGGCACCTAGATCAGAAATTGGCACAGGGGGTATGGTCCCAGACGGAGGCATTATAGTCCTCAAATTGGAGGGAGCTAAAGGCAGTTAGTTGCCTTAGCATTGGCTGCCTTCTCTCCAAACCTGGGTTTCCATGTGCAGATTCTATCAGACAAAGCCACTATCGTAGCCTACCTGAACAAGCAGGGGGGGCATGAGAAGCAAAGCTCTTCAGTTGCTGTCAACAGAAATTCTGGAGTGGGCAGAAAATTTACTGTCCTTGTCAGTGGTCAATCTAAAAGGCGCACTAAACGGAGTGGCAGACTTTTTGAGCAGGTGGCAAATTCAGGAAGCGGAGTGGATCTTCTTTTTTTTTTTTTTTTTTTTTTTTTTTTTTTTTTTTTTACTTAATTTCTCTTTTATTTTTCATTTCATCATATCAAAATCCAAATACTTTACAAAAAAATATAAAAAAAAAACATAATACAATGGAATTTACTAACCAGCGGGTCCATCTCCTAATCTCCCCAAACCCCCTCTCCCTCTCCCCCTCACCCCCCCCCCCCCCCCCCCAATCACCATCTCATCTCCAGTCAATCACCGCCACAATCTCTTTAACCACCATTATTTCATATCTCAGTTATTAAGAAGCGTTATCACTTATCTATCTTTATCCTCGTCTAATATTATTAGTCAAGTGGAGGCTCCATTTCCTTCCACCAGGGGCCCCATATTTTCTCAAACCCTCTAAGATTTCCCCTACGTATATATACAGTCCTTTCCTTCCACACCAAGTCATTAATGACTTGGGTCCATTCACTCGAAAAAGGTGCTCACGCTGCCTGCCATTTCTGTGCTATCAGTTTTCGTGCTTGAAACAAGCACCGTATAACTGCGATTGTTGTATTCCACCCTTCTCCCGGGACTCTCCTATATCCCAATATACAAGTTCTTGGGTCCAGGTCCATCTTAATCCCAAAAATCCTGTTTATGATTTCAACTATTTCTTCCCAGTACCGGAACAGCTTTGGACATCTCCACAGCATGTGTATGAGGTCTCCAAAGCCCCTACATCTAGGGCAATTTGCATCCGTCCTCTTTCTAAACGTGAGCAACCTCTTGGGAGTGAAATAGGCTTGATGTACCAACATCAAGTGCGATATTTTTTGTGATGGGGAAACCGAAATCAATGGTCTTAACTCCAATATTCTCCTCCACTGTTCCTCTGTGATTTCTCCTATATCCTCCTCCCATTTCTCCTTTTGCTTAACCAGGTCGAGTTCCTTATTGGGGCCTTTACATAATTCATACATGGTGGATATAAAACCCCCTGGACTTATCTATCTTATGTATCTTCTGAGATAGAGATGTCTTGTCCAGCTCCGGTATCTGGGAGCCAAACTGTGCTTCCAAGGCATGCCGTAGCTGTAGATATCGGAAAAATGTCTGCTGTAGTATGTTATATTCCCTTTTTAAATCCATGAATGATTTCAAAATTCCAGCCTAATTATCCCCTTCTCCTCCCATGTGTTAATTTTTCCTATTACTAATACTTCCTGCAAGTTCTTATTGTCCCATAGGGGCATATATTCTGACCATTCCATACACCCCATCAATTTTTTAGCGATTTATTTATTTTATTTTTTTTCCCATATTTTACTCATCATTACTATTGTAGGGTCCTTACGCTGAAAAGAGCTTGCCTCTAATGCATCAGTCAGTGTTTCATGTGGAGCCTCTATCAACCGCACACTGCTGTTTAAGTTACCCACCTCCTCCTGGTCACCATCCACCATATGTTGCAACTGCGCTGCTAGGTAATAGTTCCTGGGGCAAGGTACCGCCACTCCCCCTCTGTCCGTTGGTAGCTGCAGTGCCTGGAGCCGGATTCTCGCCTGTCCCTTTTTCCAAATCAACTCCCAGAAGAGGGTTTCAAATTTTCTAAACCACCTCTTGCATATCCAAACTGGGGCGTTATGTAGGGCGTATAACAATTGTGGTAACCATATCATCTTAATCAGGTTACATTGGCCTGCCACCGACAAAGGGAGCCGGCTCCAGGCGTCGCAGCTCTGCTTAAATTTACTCAATAACGGAGCTATATTTTTATCCAGATACTGGCCGATATCTGTTGTTAAATATATACCTAGGTATTTCAATGCCCCTACCACCTCCATTTGCGGTATTCCCAGTGCAGTCACGGCACTCGGGCTGTCAACTTGGAGCAGCTCTGATTACCCCCAGATTATTAACAAACCCGTGAATCCTCCAAAGTTTTCTACCAGTTTGATTACCTTCTCAAGGGATTGGTCAGTATCTCCCAAGAAGAGGAGAACATCGTCCGCGTAGGGTGATTCTCTCCTCCCTGCCCCCTTCCCTTTGGAACCCAGCTATCTCGGAATGTGACCTAACAGCAATCGCCAACGGCTCCATTGCCATAGCAAAGAGCAGCGGGGAGAGTGGGCACCCCTGCCGTGTACCTTTGCTCATTTCTATTTTTTCAGACTGATCCCTATTAATTCTTATTTTTGCACTGGGTGCACTGTACATCATTTTAATCCACCCGATGAATATAGGTCCAAATCCACACCCCTCTAGGACACGCCATAAATACTTCCACTCTGGGCTATCAAAAGCCTTGGTCATGTCCAGAGACAGAATGGCTCTCGATCCCCCCATTCACCGCTGGTGTTTGTATATTCAAAAATGCCCTTCTTATGTTCATACTGGTTGATCTTCCCGTTATAAATCCTGTCTGATCAGGGTGTATGAGCCTATTAATAATTTTGTTTAACATGTTTGAGAGTACCTTAGCCAATATTTTAATGTCAGAGCATAAAAGCAATATTGGCCTATACAAAGCTACATCCCGGGGATCCTTTGCTTCTTTAGGTATCACAATAATAGTCATCCATCATGGATGCTGGTAATCTCCCCGCTAACTTTGCCCCTTTCAAGGTCCTAAGCAACTCCGGGAGTAGGATCTCGCTATATTTCTTATATATCTCCACTTGGAGTCCATCTGGGCCTGGAGATTTTTGGGAGGCCATTCCGGCCACCGCCTGATGTAGCTCACTTAAAGTTATAGGGGCCTCTAGGTCCTCTCTCTCCTCTGGGGTCTTTAATCCTGAAATTTTTGAATTGATCACTAGGATCAGATCGGACCTGTTTGCATCAAAACAAAACACACAGCTCCCTCATTTCTTTTCCCTTCACTGAGACAACCGTTTTCAGGGGATATATACCTTGGCACACCCTTGGAATTTTCACCTGGGTTATGCCTTTACCCTGTTCCAGAAAATTCCATTAGTATTAAGCAAGATACAGAAAGAGAGCTTGGTTTTCCACCATTCTGCAAACGGCAGTCAAACCATTCTGGCAGCTTCCTCTGACAGGATTTACTACTGCAGGGACCAGTGCAGGGCCTCACCGCCTGGTATCTAAGGAGCAACTATTAAGGAATAAGGTATTGTCAGAACCTCCTAATAACCACTTTACTTTCCAGTAGGAAAAAAGTAAATAGAACCATTTATGCTAAGGTTTGTAAGTTCTAAAATTCTTGGTGTCATTCGACAAATAGAACTTTGGCAGATATTGTGTCATTATTGGAATTTCTACAAAATGGTGTAGACAAAGGCCTTGCAGTTAGCACCCTTAAGGTGCAATTGGCTGCATTGGGTTTTTTTTTTCTGGAGAGACCAATTTCTTCAGAATCTTTGGGTGTAAGATTTTTTTTTTTTTTACCCGGATAGGAGTATACGTAAAACAGATCTGGGGTTTCTGCCAAAAGTAGCGACAGTTCATAACTGGTCATAGATCATCCTGCCAACCTTTTGCTCAAACCCTTTGGGGGGGAAAGAGTCAATTTCACAATTTGGATGTGAGACGAATCCTATTGCGTTACTTGGAAGTAACAAGGGACTTTAGGTCTTCGGACTCTGTTCTCTTTTCTGGCAACAAAAAGGGCCAACAAGCATTAAAGGGGTCAATTGCTAGATGGCTTAAATCGGCTATTTTGGTAAATTACACTCAGATGGGATTGATTTCGCAGCTTCCTGGTCACTGATGACTATGGGCTGCTTCAGCCAAGAAGTAAAGACTTAATATTTAGAAGTTCATGTCACCCTTCATACAATGCAATATATATTTGCCTTTAGGTTAAAGACTTTGTTAGTAGAGCAATATCTGTGTTCATTTCCTTGTTTGATTTTTTTTTTTTTTTTTTTTTTTTTTTTTTTTTTTTTTTTTTTTAGATAAGAAATGTGCGAATGCTTAAAGATCTGAAAAGAAAAAATGCAAAGGTAAGTTTTTTTGTTTGAGACTTTATTAAAATTTTGAAGAGATGTACATGCTCTCTTCCCACCACGGCTCCTTCTGACTTGGATTGTCCAATTACGGAGGAGGAATTAGGAACCTGTCACATATACAAGCTGGCAAGGCTCCAGGTCTATACAGTTATACTCTTCTGCACTACAAAATGTTTGCTCCTTTACTACTTTGTAAAGGCATATGCGGTAGGATCTGGGTCCTCATCACTCTCCCCCCGCCCCCCAAAAAAAAAAAATTCCCAGGGCAAATATCAGTTATTGCTAAGGAGAGAAAAGACCCCTGTTATGTCAGAATTCTCGACCCATCTCACTTCTGAACATAGATATACATAATTTACATAAATCATATAGAGTGGGAAAAATAATTATTTGATCCTCTGCAGATTTTGTAAGTTTGCCCACTTACAAAAAAATAAAGGGCCTAAAATTTTTATCATAGGTATATTTTAAATGATGGAGACAGAATATCAACCAAAAATCCAGAAAAAACATGATACAGTGATATAAATTGAGTTGCAGTTCAGTAAGTAAAATAAGTATTTTGAGCCCCTACCAACCAACAATAATTCTAGCTCCCACATACCGGCTACAGTATGTGCGCATTTTGTTTTCATGTACTAATTGGAGAGGGGCCTCCCCTCACCATTGAACACACCAGGATTAGTCCTCGGGCGGCCATGTTTTTGTAGCACGGCTGAAGTAACTTTGTTCTCACACAGAGAACAAAGCACTCGGCCGGGCGGATGCTTTGTGGCGCGATCAATTGCGCCTCAAAGCATCTCCAAACCCCTCCAATGAAGCGCCACGTCTGCAATCTCGTGATTGCATTGACGTGGCACTTTCCATAGTGCATTGTGTCCGGCGCCCGGACACAGTGCACTTAGTTAAAGGATATTTCTTTTTTTTTTTTTTTTTTTTTTTTTTTTTTTCTTAAAGGGGCCACTTAAAAAAAAAATATATATATTTTTTTTCTGACTACAGCAGGGGGCAGCGCCCGGGCGCCCCCTATGCATGGGCCGCCACTGGGTCATTCTTATTTCTGCCAGGACTGCTGGGAGGACCTTCTTCCAGTTGGCAAAGGTTCCTCCTGTGGCATTTCTTTTGTCTTCTATTGTTCTGTTCATTCTTTCTATTATCCCTGAGCTTTGAGGGAGGTAGGAAATGTGAAACTTCCATTCTATCTTGAGAGTTTTTACCAAGTAAAATGTAAAAGGAGTTGCTGGATATATCAAGTGTTCATGTTTAGCCTTGTGTGGGTTGTTTGGATTGTTCCTGATACATGTGATCTTCTTGATCTTCAAGCATCTTGATACATAATCTTTACCCCTCCAGGAAAGTTCTGTAAAATAAGAATCTTTATCCAATGGTTCACAAGTGGCTTTCCAGCCTCTGTGACCTATTCCATGGTACTGGGAAATAAAAAGTGATGCACTAGCTACTGGTATACATGGCTTCCCCTCTTTTCAGAGAAATCCATTTTTTTTTTTTGGATCTTTCTGCGCACCTATTTTGTCCCAGTCTCCGAGATCAGCTTCTTCTGCACATCCCTGCAAATCTAAAAATCTGATCAAAAAAAGGGCAATTCTGGGGCTAGCATGGGCATTTGGATCTGTGCATTTTGTGAAATAGCAGCTTGTTTAGCAGCTAAATCGCCCAGAGCATTTCCCTTGGCTGTTTGTTGGCCTGTGTATGATCCGCAGTGCTGTGAAAGATAAATCAGACCTGGGTGATGTGTTTTGGTGAATGAGGTTTATGCAATCATGTTGTGGCACAACCTCATCCTGCTCTCCTTTTGATCCTAAAAGGGCATTTAAGAATGGTGCTGGTCCTGCAGTGGGAGCAGCATATTTGATGTGCAATTTTGGATTAGACAGCAAGATCACCTCATAGCTGCTCAACCTTTGCGCAGACATGTGCTGTGTATGTACATTTTTCAACAGGATTGATACATTGTGGGTGGTGTGAAGTGTGGTGTCATGCCCCAGAGTGAAAGAAGTGACCATCTGAACCATCATCGCCCAGGATGCGAGAGCTCTGAGACACATAGGCATGCCTTGAACCTGCACCGGAACCATCTTTGAAAAAAAAAAAAAATAGGGCGCAAATTGCCTCCATGCTCCTGTGCGAGGACACCTGACAAAGTCTTACAATTTTCCCTTGCAAACAAATCATCTTTCCATAGTTAGGTAAGCCGAGCCCTGGAGCCATTACCATAGCATTTTTCAAATACACAAAAGCATTGCACATTTCATCTGACCATTTTATACAGTCTGGCATGTCTGAACATGTGGCTTGTCTCAGGAGATTGTCATAGTAGGAACAGTCAGGTATTCATTGGCAGCAGTAACCAATACCAAGAAAGGTAAGCATGTCTTTCTTGGTAAGTGGGCAGGGCAGAGCCCCAAGAACCATAGCTCTTTTGTGATTGACTTTCCTTTCTCCTTTTGATAGTACACAACCAAGATATGCAACTGTTTCCTGACACCATTGCAATTATTTCTTTGACACTTTGTGACCACTTTCAAAAAGACATTTCAAAAGATCCCTCCCATCCTCCAGGGCGGCCACCGAGTAGAACTGCAGATGAGGAGCCACATACTGCAGCAGAGATGAACAGTGTCCTGGTATCCAAGCTCTGAGAGTAGTTTGGAGGGAAATAGAATAGATTACAGAGGAGTCTACATAGCCCCGGGGCATTCTACACCATGTTAGTTAGAAAGCAAAGATTGGCTGTGTCTCCTCATCCACAGGGATGCAAATAAAAATGCGTTTAATAAATGAATCGCAGTAAAATACTCTGCATCCATTGGTATGGCAGTAAGTGTTGATGACACATCAGGCCCTATTGGGACAATCGGTACCATTAGGCTATTGATGGCCCTTAGGTCTTGTACTAACCTATAGTCACCATTTGCCTTCTTTACTGGATTGATGTTAATGTGCGGCGAGACAATTTCCCTTTTAAGATCCCCTTCTTTAAGAAATCCTGAACTATTGGCTGTAAGCCATCCTCTTGGTTGTCTCTGTGTGTAACCCCCTCTTCTCTTTTTATAAAAGTTTCCCCTTTGATTTCCTGAGGAATCATTTTGATAATGTGTCTGCACTGGTGTTTGCTTAAGGATGTCAAAACATCCTGCAACATCCTTCGCTGTCAGAAATCGGTTATTGTGCTTGTAGCCCACTCCGATATTTGCTGTGTGTCCCCATGTGATGAGATCTTTCATGCAGCTCTTGATCTGGTTGTGGAATGTAAGGGGGAGGAGGTGGGGAGCATGGTACAGGCATAGAGAAGGTTGATTTAACCCTTAAATCCACCATCTCATGTCTCTGTTAAACCCATCGTGGACAATGTTTGGGCTAGGATGCTATAGGGAACCTCGGTCCAGCCGGGGATCTCTGCAGCATGTTTATTTTCATACTTTATTTTTTTTATTTTTTCTAAACATTCTGACTTTTATTTCTTCTACCTTCTTTTTTTTTTTTTTGGCGAAATGGCTATAAGCACTCCTTATGGCCAGAGGTTCCCCTGATAACAAAGCAAGCTTTATGCGTTATTACTTTTCTTCTTTTTATAACCAAACCATTTATATTTCAAATTTTTGGCAGAGTGCCAACAGGTTCAAACAGTACTTTCAATTACTATAGTACCAATGCTGCAAACAATTCCCCGCGATCTATTACGTCAGTGAGATATTAGCACTTGAACCCTGTTGGCAAAAAGCCAAATATCCAAATTTTGTACCTGACTTCCCCTGTGCAAGAGATGTCAGTAGCAAAAATAATTATTCAAATAGCATATTTTGATCAAAAGTTAGCCTCAGAGTATACTAACGGTTATGCCAATTTATGTATTACCTTAAGGGAGTGTTATTAACACTGCTATTAAGCTCACTATCTTATACATTGGAGTCAAAGCATTCACATGTAAATCATTAGGAGTAAACCTAAATGCATCAGCGGATACTGTAGCATCACTCTACGTTTTGATTGGGGAACTTCCATCAATCACAAAAAGGAGTCGGGAGTTCACCGCAAGACTCATCTGTCGCCTTTTATTTACGTCCCATTATAACACAGTGCAGTGGAAGGAGTCGTCTTAACTTACAACGCTGACAAATTCCACACAGACATTTAACAAATTTATCTTATGACTTCTACGGGCGATAGGAAGATAAGCAAAGAGATCGGGTTTTGTCCGGCACACCTTATCAGACTTTTTCTTATAATTACAGTACTGTATAAATCATATTCCTATGGACTTCCCAGAGTCCTAAAAAGCCCACCCAGGGCTTTTCTCACTGTTCACTCGAACAAGTACTGCTTTATAAAGCAGTCTTATTAAATTGACTTCTCAGAGCCCAAAAGCCCACCCAGGGCTTTTCTCGCTGTTAACTCAGAACAACCTTTATTACTGCTTCTCAGAGCAGTTAAATTTATCATCGAGGTCTGAAAACAACTTCTACATAAATTACAGGTCCCTTTAAAGCAAAGGATTTCTAAATGGGTGTCATGGTGAGATGAGATACATATATCAATTCAACTCGCCAAACAACTAAAGAAGATAACCGAACATGAGAAACGAAATTAGATTAGCAAAACTTCAGCATATCTATTCGTGAAATGGATTTTGGAGAGACACAAAATGGAAAACTATTTTCTCTTATATTCACCGACCGACACAGCTCCTCTCTGTAACAAATTGGTTGTTAGCCTTATCACTAGGAAAATACTAGGCATAGTTGTAATACAACACTCAGAACTCTTAGTTCCGCCCAGGGCGGCGGTCCCTTGGTTAACAACCCTCCCATCTGCAGACAGACCTCAGTTCTATTTTGCCTAGTGTAGAAGGACCTAGGAAACCTGCGGGCCCATCATTCCGTGCTTTTTTTTTTTAAATGCAGAAGCTTGGTTCTTTGCGCAAGATGAATGATCCTGTGATCGGCTATCAACAGCCGGCTGGGTGATGGGCTGGATACCTTTTTATCCTTGTATTCTCCCCAGTCCGGCCATCGAGTGTGTGCAGGTCACACCTACGGCTCGGCAGGCCACGACTAAACCTTCGCTCCAGAGGTGGTCGGTGAGCTTTTATGCTCTGGGGCATACATATGACCGGGCTACTGATGTCTGCATCACAGTATGCCGAAGCCAGCAGCTACCCTGTACTGATCAGTGAGTAGTTCTGCAATGGAATGTCTCCCAGCTCTTCCAGACTGGCAAGTACAGCTCTCCCTTTCTCGTGCGGGGCTGAGCAGCTGGGCATTCCCTGGGAGGTCGATTCGGGGGTCCCTCACCTCTCCTTTCCCTGTCCCTACCCCCCCCCCCCCCACCCTGGGGGCATGCTGCATGTGTCTGCTGAGCGGTGTATGTGTGCATATACAGGGGATCTCTGTGGGCTCTCACCTGAGATGGGGGTTTGGCTGGCTAGAGGTGTCCTGGGTCCTGTGTGTTAAGCTCCCAGAAGGTGCCTGTGTGGGTCTGCTGTGGTCTGGTGCGGCACAGTGTCTGTTATCATTCTTTCTTTCTGTACCTCATGGAGCTGCTGGTGGTCGCTTTAGGTGTGGGCAAGGGCAGCATGCCTTCCTTGGCTTCAGCGGCCATTTTCCAAGTGAGCTCCTATTCAGGACACTGGCGGCCATTTTCTGGAAGCCTGAACATGTTTTTCAGTGTTCTCTAGCAGCAACATGGCTCATGTGCTCTCACAGCCATTTTCCCTGTGTTTCCTGTCAGTGTACTGGATGCTGGACGACCATCATTTTGAAGCCTGAGCACTTTTCTAGAACATTTTAGCGCTCATTCTGGCGGCTGCCACCGACACAGCTTTTGTTTCCTCTGCACTTGGGAGCACTCAGGGACTACAGGCACTACTTGTGAACAGCGCAGAACTCCACGGGGTGGTGAGTCCGGTGGGAAAGAGCCCCTCAGTCAGCGGCAGCAAGGAGGGTGGGACTGTCACTGTCCTAAGTCCCCTTCGGGTGGCAGACAGGGTAGGGTCAGCATGGCTTCAGAAACTGGTGTTTCTTCCCCCAAAATCAAGGCAATTGCAACCGGGTCACCTGCCCATGGACACCCTGATGGCGGTCCTCAATTCGTTCGTTGCCAAGATGGAGGTGCTGCTTGGGAAGAAAGGTGCATTAAAGAGGCCCCTAACCCCCCCCCGGGGAGATCTCTGAAGCAGACTTGGGTCCTGTTGAGGCTGTTGACCCCTGCTCTGTCTTGTCAGATGACGCCGACCAGGACCGTTCAGACAGTGAGGCTGAGTTTGGGTCCGGGCACAACAAAGCGCTTGTTGGAGCACTTATCACAGCTGTGCGTGATACTCTGAAGATTTAGAAGCCAGCGGATCCCTCTGCTGATGCACCGGTCTCTTTTTAGGCCCCGCAAGCCAGCACGTTCACCTAAGGTGTTCCCGTATCTGACTTATTTTGACAAGTTAATTTACAAGGAATGGGGTCGCCCGCAACGGACCTTTTCGGTCCCCATATACATTGCGTTGCGTTACCCTTTTGAGGAGAGCCTTCTCAAAAAATAGTCGGCTCCTCTGGTCGTGGACCCCCCAGTATACAGGTTAAAGGAAGTAACCACGATCCCAGTTGAGGGGACTCCTGCATTCTAAGATCCCTCAGACAGGAAGGCCGAGGCAGTGGCCCGTTCCTTGTTTACGGTTGTGGGGTCAGCTGTGTGACCTGTACTGGCATCCGTACTTGTGCCGGAGACACTGAGTGGGAAAAACGTTTGAACTGCAAATTGGGAGAGCAACAGGCTTCTCCTGTCTGCGTGGAACTTGCAGACCAACTAGTGCAAGGCCTTAAGTACATATGTGATGCGGCTTTGGATACTCTCCCTCTGTTATCCAGGGCTTCAGTGTCAGCTGTGGTGCTGAGGAGCCCAATTTGGCTAAAATTCTGGTCTGCTGACCAGGCATCCAAAAATGCCCTGACAGAACTTCCCTTCCTTGGCGACCGACTCTTTGGAGCCGCATTAGATGACATTATTAAAAATGCCACTGATGGTAAGAGTACCTTACTCCCACAGGCCAGGAAGGCTAAGGAGCCACGCCGTAGGCAAGGGCCCTCTTCTTTTTTTTTTTTTTTTTTTTTCTGCTCACAAACTGCTTTTTCGTCCGCCCGGAGCATTGGCAAAATGTTCCCAGCCTGACAGGACGTCCACGGACGGTCAAAAACTTCCCTGGAACCGCAAGCCTAACAAGCTTGCGAATAAAAGTGCTACCGCATGAAGGTTTGCCCCCATCCATGTCTCGGGTGGGGGGTCTCTTCGGGAGTTTGCAGCCCGGTGGACCTCCTGGTTATCCGACCAATGGGTCTGCGATCTGATTTCCACAGGCTACAAGATAGTTTCTCTCTTGGCCGCCAAACAGATTCTTCCCCTCCAGCATACCCGTATCCCCGGCTCGCCGGGAGGCCCTCTTGGGGGCGGTAAGGAATTTGCTGAATCGCGGGGTGATTGTACCTGTTCCAGAATCGGAACGCTTCCGGGGATTCTACTCAAATCTGTTTGTGGTTCCCAAGAAGGAAGGGGTATGTCCGATCTTGGACCTAAAAGTCCTCAATCACTTTGTAAAAGTGCAGAGGTTTAGAATGGAATCAGTTCACTCAGTAGTCGCTGCACTCCATCAAGGGGACTCCCTGGCGTCCTTTAGACATCTAGGATGCGTACCTGCATATACCCATATGCCTCCGGCATCGAACGTTTCTGGGGTTTGCAGTCGGGGAAGCCCACTACCAGTTTGTGGCTTTCCCCTTTGGTCTGGCTTCAGCCCCCTGAATCTTTACCAAGGTATTGGCTCCAGTTTTGGCGTTTCTACCGCAACATGGGATCGCGATCGTGGCATACTTAGACGATCTCCTCCTGAGGGCATCTTCCGCCTCAGAATTATAGGAGGATGTGGCGATCACCATGCAGACCCTGCAAGAATTTGGGTGGCTGTTGAACCTAAAGAAGTTGGTGCTTGTACCAGCCCAGCGTCTGGAGTACCTAGGCTTGCTGCTGGACTCCAGGGAAGCGAGTGTTTCACCCTGTAGACAAATTGCAGACTCTCAGATCCGTGGTAAAACTGCAGATGAACCGCAAGTGGTCGTTGCTCCACTTTTGCATGCGAGTACTGGGACTCATGCTAGCCTCCTTCAAGGCAGTGCCTTATGCCCAGTTCCACACCAGAGTACCGCAGAAGGAGATTTTGACAAAATAGGACAAATATCAGTTGTCCCTGGATCGACAGTTTCAGGTGAGCCAGTCAGTCAGACACTCATTAATCTGGTGGTTGAGGTCCCCGGTGATTCAGTCCGGGAAATCGTTCCTTCCTCTGAAATGGACAGTGATCACAACAGACGCCAGTCTATCCGGCTGGGGTGGAGTGATGGGGGTTCAGTCGGCTCAGGGCCTCTGGTCGACGGAAGAATCCAGGTTGCCGATCAATCTGCTCGAATTGAGAGCGATCAGGCTGTGCTTCTCCACATGGTCGATGAGACTGCAAGGGTGTCCAATCCAGTCAGACAATGCCACAGACGTGGCATACGTCAATCACCAAGGGGGAAGAAGAAGCTCAGCCGCTGCACGGGAGGTCGCTCACATACTTCGATGGGCAGAGCCACACGTACCGGCCCTATCAGCCTTTTACATCCCGGGAGTGGAGAACTGGCAGGCGGACTATTTGAGTCGACAGATGCTGGACCCAGGAGAATGGGCATTGCATCCGGAGACATTCATGTTGCTGTGCCTGAGGTGGGGCACACCGGACGTGGATCTGCTGGCCTCCCGTATCAATCGGAAGGTGCCAAGATTTGTGTCCAGGACAAAAGATCCGAGGGCCGATGCATCAGACATGCTGGTGGCTCTGTGGGATCAATACCAGCTGATCTACGCCTTTCCTCCACTGAAACTGTTACCAGAGTGGAAGCCGAGGGAATCCCAGTGATACTGGTTGTCCCAGATTGGCCTCAGCGTCCCTGGTACACAGACCTGGTGCGTCTGGTGGCACACTCTCTCCCTGGTGACTGCCGCTGCGAGAGGACCTTCTGGCTCAAGGTCCGATTCTCCATCCTGCTTTACCATCACTGGCTTTAACGGCATGGCTATTGAGAGCCAGGTGTTGAGGAACCGGGGTCTGTCGGACTCGGTGATCCCAACTGTTGAAAGCACGGAAATTTTTTCTGAAAATATACCATCGTACCTGGAAGGCCTACTCCATGTGTGAGGAGAAAGAATGGCATCCACACTCCTTTTCCATATCCAGGATCTTGCGGTTTCTTCAGCAAGGAGTAGACCAGAAATTGTCATTTAGCACCATTAAAGGGCAAACTTCAGCCTCTAGCTGTCTTTTTTTTTTTTTTTTTTTTTTTTTTTTTTTTTTTCAGTGACCCCTGGCATCTCACTCCTTAGTTGAGTACCTTCGTTCAGGGGGTACGACGTGTAGTCCCTCTGGGGCGTCCACAGTTACCCCCTTGGGATCTGAAACTGGTTGTCGGCACTTCAAAAACCGCCATTTGAAAACATCAGGGAGATTCCCCTGTTGACTCTCTCCCAGAAAGTGGTCTTCCTAGTGGCCATCACATCGGCCTGGAGGGTTTCTGAACTGCAAGTTGCCCTATCTGGTTATCCACAAGGATAAGGTGGTGTTGCGTCCTCAACCGTCTTTTCTACCAAAAGTGGTCTCGGCTTTTCATATCAATGAGGACATTGTATTGCCATCTCTGTGTCCTAAGCCGAAGCACCCTAAGGAGGTGGCCCTTCATGCTCTGGATGTGGTTTGGGCTCTTAAGGTGTATTTGTCTGCCATGGCTCCCTTTCGGAAGTCAGACTCACTATTTGTTTCGGTGGCTGGTCCAAAGAAAGGCATGGCGGTCTCGTCCGCCACCATTTCCAGGTGGATCAGACAGATTGTAGTACAAGCCTACACCTTGAACAGGCAAGTGCCCCCCTTTCTGGTCACGGCCCACTACACAAGGGCAATTGGAAACATCTTGGACCTTCCGACATCAAGCGTCTGTTGCTCAAGTGTGTAAAGCAGCGACCTGGTCGTTTGTCCACACGTTTTGGCCGCAAAATTTTGCAGGCGGCTGTATAGTTGCAATTGCATATGCAATTTTTGGGTACAAACGCAGTACCTTTTTAAGTTAATGCACTGTTGCTTTCGTTACCACAGTTTTTGGTGCGGGTTGAGGGTAGTGCTTCTCCGTTGAGCACCCTGTTTTTTTTTTTTGTGGTGTTTTTTTTTTTGTGGGTAAAGTTTGTACTAACTCCCACATGCCATGGTAGATGAAGTTTTATGCTGTTTTCCCACTCCTGGTTTTGGCACTGCTTGGGGACATCCCAATGGTCTAAAGAGAAGAAGCTGTGTCAGTCGGTGAATATAAGAGAAAAGAGGAGTTTTTTTGTACTCACTGTAAAATCCTTTTCTCTGTAATTCACCGACTGACACAGCACCCGCCCCTCATATTTTCTTTACGTTATACTGCTTGTTGACGTACTGAGGCTGCAGTAGCATGCTGAGGGGTTGTTACCTAAGGGACCGCCCCTTGGGCGGAACTAGAGTGTTCTAGTTTTATTATCACATGTTAACATGTAATGCCTAGCCTTCTCCTGAAGGTAGCATAACAACCCAATGGTCTAAAGAGAAGAAGCTGTGTCAGTCGGTGAATTACAGAGAAGAATTTTACGGTGAGTACAAAAAATCCTATTTTCCATTTGTGGGCCTGTCATTCGACTTAGCCACAGCACCACAAGTGTTCTGAAAGATTCTGGCACCTCCTTTAGCCAGATTAATGGCTCAAGGCATAGCGGTCCTAGCCTATAGACTAGAGTCTGATCTCAGCCATAAATATCTGAAATCTCTAGGTTGCATACTCAACCTAGGAAGATTCTCCTTAAAACCATCAAGAAGAAGGTATTCTTACCCCAGACAGGAATCAGTTTCCAATGTAGGACTAATTCAGTTTATCAAAACAAAGGAAAATTCCTTCATTCGGCTGTGCAGGCGATTTTTAGGGGAAATGGTGGCCTCCTTCAAGGCCGTCCCTTACACGCAGTTTTACTCAAGAACTGCTTCAAGACACCATCCTGTCAGTCTGGAATAAAAGATTCAGGCCTTGTTTGTTTCCAATACGCTTGGCTCCCGATATAAGTCAGAGCCTAAATTAGTGGTTGTTATCCAGCAAAAACAAAAATCTTTATCCTGGAAGGTGTTAACAGATGCCAGCCTTCTTGGCTGGGGAGCTGCCCTGGAAGAAGAGTCTGTCCAGGGGAGATGGTCATGGTTAGAGGACCTTGCCTACTCGTGTCTGGCCCAAGTATCTTGGCGGTCAGACTATGGTACTGTCCTGTCAGGCTTCAGTCTCGTGCAGCCCAAAAAGAAGTGAATAATGTTCTAGCTTAGGGAAGGAATGTTGTGTTCTGCCCATCGGCAATTTTTAATTTTTCAGGCGTACTACTTGAGTCGCCGACAATTATTTCTGGGAGAATAAATAGTAAATAGATGGTGTTGCGCTCCACATAAAATAAATTAAGTCTAATAACACAATTAATAAATAATCTCATAAAATCTTGAAAACGCACTCATGTGATTAAAATTAAAATCACTAAATAATCGCATAAAATCTTGAAAATGTGCTCATGCGATTAAAAATTCCATTAATTCTAGAATAAATACCAAGTGAATAATACAGTGCTTGAAGCTATTTCCTACTAATATTCATAAAATGAAGAAGCTAAAATAATCTATATACTCGTTTTTATGAATATTAGTAGGAAATAGCTTCAAGCACTGTATTATTCACTTGGTATTTATTCTAGAATTAATGGAATTTTTAATCGCATGAGCACATTTTCAAGATTTTATGCGATTATTTAGTGATTTTAATTTTAATCACATGAGTGCGTTTTCAAGATTTTATGAGATTATTTATTAATTGTGTTATTAGACTTAATTTATTTTATGTGGAGCGCAACACCATCTATTTACTATTTACTGTCACTTTGAGGGGAGGGTTTGCACCTCTGTCGGTGTTT
The DNA here is from genome assembly GCF_037356315.1 of Lithobates pipiens. Classification (NCBI taxonomy): domain Eukaryota; kingdom Metazoa; phylum Chordata; class Amphibia; order Anura; family Ranidae; genus Lithobates; species Lithobates pipiens. The sequence continues at coordinate 386,932,383 of NW_027507718.1, read as the reverse complement.
TCTGCTGCAACCACACCAACCTGCTCTAACTTTACCACTATAGCGCGAGGATAACCTACCATTACTATTTCTGGGAGAATGATCACTTCACCCGACATCTTTCTAGTGATATGTCAGATGGGGTATTCCGGACATGGACCTATTCGCGTCCAGATTCATCAACAAGGTGGACAACTTTATGTTGAGAACAGGGGGTCCACTAGCAGGTGGAACAGACACATTAGTCTTCCCATGGGATCCATTTTCACGGATCTATGCATTTCCTCCAGTTTTACTACTTCCGCGCTTTCTCCGCAGGATTAAGCAGGAACAAAAGGAAGTGATTCTGGCGGACCCAGCGGGTCCCAGAAGATCTTGATTTACCGAGATCATAAAAATGGCAGGAGTCCTTCAGACTCTGCCATTATAGCCAGACCTTCTTGCACAAGGGCCAGTATTTCATCCTACCTTACGGACGAAAAATTTAACAGGTTTAATCCCACTCTATAAAAGATTATGGGTGATCTCCTTCGGTAGTGTCTACTTTAGGTAATGCTAGGAAGCCAGCTTCCAGAATCCCTTACTTTAGAGTCTGGAAGGCAAATGTTTCTTGGTATGGATCCAGGGGTTGGCACCCCAGGAAGTATGTCATAGGCAGGATTCCTGGTGTCCTGCATATGGGATCTGAAATGAAGCTGGCCTTGACTTCTGTCAAGAACCAGATCCTGGTCTTGTCATTATTTTTTACTATGGCCTCTTGCTTCCCACTCTTGGTGCATAGCTTATTCAGTGGGTAACACGGTTTATTCCCCCTTTCAAGGCACCTCTAAATCCTTGGGATTTAAAATTGGTCTTATCGGCTTTGCTGAATCAGCCGTTCGAACCTTTACAAGAAATTGCCTTGGTTCTTTGACAAGAAAGATAATCTTTTCTGGTCGCCATTTCTTCTGCTAGAAGAGTATCGGAACTAGAGGCTCTGTCTTTTAAGAGCCATATTTCATCATGCGTAAGGATGAAGTGGTTTCATGTCCTCATCCTGAATTCCTACCAAAGTGGTAACAGGTTTTTCATTTAAACCAGGATATTATTCTTCCTCCTTTTCCTGAGAGCCTTAATTTAGGGAAGTGAAGGCACTATATTCTCTTGCTGTAGTAAGAGCGATCAGAGTCTATTTAAAGGCGACTGTTCAGGTTCGCAAAACACAGGTTTTGTTTGTACTGCCAGAGGGTCCAAGATGTGGACAGGCAGTGTGGGGTTATATAGGGGAGTACACGCCTTTTAGGGGCGTGCCAGTGTCCAGCCCCTGTCGGTCCGATATATCCCACATAGTAATTACTATGGTCTGTGTCCCCTGATGTACATCAAAGAAAAGGATTTTACATGTAAGCTGTTATAAAAATCCTATTATTTTTATTTTTTTTTTCACATACAAAACTGCTCTCTGTATTAAAGAAGAGCTGCACCTTTTAAAAAAAAATATTAAAAGCCAGCAGCTACAAATATTTTAATATTAAATTAATATATTTTAATAAATTGACACTTACCTGTCCCAGGGTCCAGCGATGTCGGCAGCAGATGACGAGCAATCGCTCATCTCTCTGCTGCCCCCGCTGCCATCCTCTGTCAGGGAATCAGGAAGTGAAGCATCGCGGCTTCACTGCCCGGTTCCTGCATGTGCGAGTCGCGCTGCGCGTCTCCACTGGTCCCTGCTGTGTCCTGGGAACTGTTTCCCAGAACACAACGGGAGGGTGGGGCATCTGCGGCTAGCTTGTCCCGGAAGTGGGTGCAGATACCTGGATTATCCAGGTATCTGCACCCCCTCCCCCCTGAAAGGTGCAGATTGTGGCACCGGAGGGGGGAGGGATCAGATGAGCGGAACTTCCACTTCAGGGTGGAGGTCCGCTTTAAGTACCAGGAATCTGGGTTCAAAATCCTGACAAGATGGTACTATACACCACGTACATAAAATGTATCCGTTAAGCAGGGAGGTGGGCTGAAGGTGTGGAGAAGCAATGGGGGACCTACCACTTATTCAAACCTTTTGGTCGGAGGTGCTGCACTTTACTCAAAAATTTACCTGGGAGATTCCACTGGGCCATGCTCCTTTTTTTTTTTTTTTTTTTTTTTTTTTTTTTTGCACTTCCTCAATTTGCCTAGCTCTACCTACAGACACTGGATTTTGTGCTGCTTTTGATTAGTGCAATGAGAAGCTATATTCTGGAAACAGCGGCAGACACCCTTGATCATTGCCTGGCTGACTAGAATAAAGGCAATCAATGAAATGGAGGACCTGATTGCAAAAGAGAGGGGCACTCATGACAAATTCTTTAAAAAAAATAGGATTACTGGCATGAATTCTTCTACGCTCCTGCATATGAAACCTTGCTGCAAGAGCCCCAACTCCAGGCATGCAAGCTGTGGCATGGAATAGTCTCCATGGCCTGGCAGTGGGAGAAATGCTAATTTCCCCTACCCTTGTTTTTGTTCCTGCTTCGGTTTATTCACTGCATATCCCTCCTGGGTTTGCCTCGCTCCCCCACCCCTTACATTACCCTTTTTCATCCAATCCCCTGAAATTTAATTTCATTAAGGGTAATACATGTTGAGTTGCATATTGTTAGATGGCTTTCCCTCCTTCAAGACCACATTGCTTTGGCAGGTTACACAGCCAGATACACGCCTAATTTACCTTTTTATGTCAGAATCTGCCTGTTCAGATGTTGACCATTGTATTCTGCTGTCCTAGGCCAAGATGCTACTATGTGTCTTGTTGTTTATACCATGTATACCCTTTGCAATTTTGGTATATTACTAAATAAAGAACTGAAAAAAAAATTTAAGTTTGCATTTTGCCACGCCGCACCTCCTGGCTGTGTTGCAATGTGAACAAGGCACAAAGAAAAAAAAATTTCTACGTGCGCTAGTGGTGACTGGTGTTTATCCAATGCAGAATCTGCCAGTCGCTGCACTGTGAACAAACCCTATAGGGTAACTTATAGTATAGTTTCTTTTAAATCAGTTTAAGAAGTTTAGTAGAGGTGATAATACTGGCTCAACTTGTTTTGTAATGCCATTTTGTATTGTTTTACTGTTACAACTAAGTTAATGGAGTGTGCCTTTGATATGTCCCACAGGCACGACTAGAAATTGGAAGAAAACAAAAACGCTTGATTGAAGTGAAAGATGAGATTATTAAGTAAGTTGGGTATTTTTTTCTTTTGGCTAAAACGTTTACTTTACTGATAACTTGAAAATTCATGATTAGCAAATTGGCCTAAATCAATAACTGCCACAAATCAAGTGAATCTGTAGCAATTATGCCTATTTGTATCTCTGAAAATATTAGGTGATTTGGCTTTTTGATTGACTGTCTCACTGTTTTTGATTCTCGCCTAGAGAATAAACGATTCAGTCTCGTGCACCATTTTGGTGCGAATGCCATGTGATTTCAGTCATACAGTTTTCAAGGCTGAAATCGCATTGTAAAGGCATCGCATGTGATTTGCAAGGCACTCAGGAAGTATAAGAAGACGTGGGCCACTCAATGAAATTGGAGGATAAGCGGTTTAACCTCAAATTGCGTAGGGGGTTTTTCACTGTTGGGGCGGTAAGGATGTGGAACGCGCTTCCAAAATTGGTGGTGTCAGCTGGAAGTATTGTTGGTTTCAAAAAACCTGTAGAGCATCATACAGGGATATAATTCGTTTTTTTGACAGACACATGCACACATTAAACTGGATCGACTGGTTTCTTGTTATACAAAAGGGAATCTAATATTTAGAATGCAAACCAATAGAGTAAAATGCTGCGTTTTTTACTGATCCGAAATGAAATGTCTCTGCATCTTATGGTGCGAATATACGTCTGGCACCCGTCCCCACCGTCACTGCCCCAACGCCGGAAGAGACAGAGCGGGGGACAGACATCCAAACCCCCTGTGGGCACCAGGCGCTCTCCCGGCTGGGCAGCCTGACACTGCTCCTCACAGGATGGGATAACATCGGGTAAGTCTGCATTTATGGGCAATGGTCAGGCTGCGTTTATGGCAATGGTCACTCTGTTTATGGCAATGGTCAGGCTGCATTTCTTTGGCACTGCAAAATATTTTAGTACACCATTTTGGTTCAGAATGAAAATGAGAAATAGGTGCGTCTTATGGTCAGGTGCGTCTTTTATGGAGCGAAAAATACGGTAGAAAACGTTTCATTGGAGTGCAGTAATTTACCCGCCTCGCTTGCACATGGGCATCATAAGTATAAACGAGAATATTACAACACTGGCAATGAAGAATTGTACTCGCCTATACAATCACACACCTTTACTCTCCTACACTTAACACTTATCAGATCTTTACACACAGGTTTTGGCCTCTTGCACACATGCTTCACAAGTTCTTGAGTAAACATCAGTAAAGGACGGCCATGTGCAAGGGACCATAAGAAGTCAAATGGATGGACATCTCATGATCTTTTCTATTTGTAGGAAACAACCAAGACTTAACCAGCTACAGAGGGAATGTTCAGAACAAGAGGAAAGGCAGATTTCCATCAAGAATTCCAAAACCTTCCTAGACAACCTTGGGCAGCTACAGGAGGATTACAGGAAGTGCAGGGCTAAAAAACCCAGCGCCAAGGAAACTGTAAGTGGTTAATCAGCCAGCAACTGTGATTAGTATAGATTTTGAAAGGTTAAAAGGCTGCCATTTTAATGATTTATGTAATGGATTATACCCCACTGAGTAATACCACAAAAAAGATTTAGAACTATGACTATCCCATATATGGAATGATACTGTAAATGTTACAAAGGCAATTCCACGATTTACTGCATTTCAAGCTTAGCTGAGGCATCCTGGCTTTCAAAACCTACATTTCACAGGTGGCATGTTGGCTTTTCATGTGGCTCTTGTTTTTCTGTTTAGGTCTACTTTAAAGTGGTTATAAATTCAAAATGTTTTTATTTTCTTACATCAGGGGACACAGAGCCATAGTAGTTACTATGTGGGTTATATCGGACAGTCGGGTGATGGACACTGGCACGCCCCTAAGGCAAGACGTGTACTCTCCTATATAACCCCTCCCATTACTGGGAGTCGTCAGTTTTTTTTCTCCAGTGTCTAAGGTGTTTGTCACGAGTAAAGATGTGCTGTGCTGAGATCCACTGGTAGCAATCCTTGCTGGGGATAGCCATGCTGACCAGATCCGTTCTGATGTCTTTTCATGGGCTAAACGAATGGTACCCAGGCCTCATGTTCGAAGAAACTCTTTGAGACCTGGGCCCTGGGATCCAGTACTTTTTGGTAGTAAGGCCATAAAGTTTTTACTAGCAGGGTGCTGTCGCAGGTCCAGGATTGTGGGTAACCCAAGGTTCCCCGGTTCCTGAAGGTTTCCTAAAAGGTCTCGGAGACCACCGTGAAGGGTGAAAATTGGGTCTTTATCTCTGCTAAAACCCTGCTGTGGGCTGTATTGAGCACTCATCGTCCTGACGCTGGAAACAGCAGAAACCTTCATCCTCCTCTCCTCCAGCCGCAACAGACCCTCTGGTAAGAAGGGGGGCCTGGTCTCCTCCTGTGCCCCGTGATTGGCTTTATTCCCCTTCGGGGACCAGGCATTTCCCTTTGACACATTGTACTGTAAAGAGGCTAGGATTAATAGCAGCTATTGCACTGTACTATAGCCTAGCAGTTTACATTCTTTTGCTGGTAGTGCCTCTGCTTTGTGCTTTTAACCACTTTTTCCTGTTTAATAAATTCACAGGCATTCTAAAATTCTGTTATTGAGTGTAGATTAACCACCTTCAGACCGGACCATTTTGCTGGTCAATGACCAGAGGTCTTTTTACAATTTGGCACTGCGCTGCTTTAACTGGTAATTGCACGGTCATGCAATGTTGTACCCAAACAAAATTTGCGTCCTTTTTTTCCCACAAATTGAGCTTTCTTTTAAAGGTATTTGACTGACTCTGCAATTTTAATTTTTTGTGATATAAACGTAAAAAGACCGCAAATTTTGAAAAAAAATGATATTTTCTACTTTTTGTTATTAGAAAGATCCTATAAACTAAATTTTAGTCATACATTTAGGCCAAAATGTATTCAGCCACATGTCTTTGGTAAAAAAAAAAAGTCAATAACTGTATATTTATTGGTTTGCGCAAAAGTTGTCACATCTACAAACTAAGGTACGTTTTCTGGAATTTACGCAGCTTTTAGTTTGACTGCCTATCTCATTTCTTGAGGTGCTAAAATGGCAGGGCAGTACAAACCCCCCCCCCCAAATGACCCCATTTTGGAAAGTAGACACCCTAAGGAAATTGATAAGTGGCATGTTGAGCCCATTGAATATTTAATTTTTTTGCCTCAAGCGATTGAATAATGACAAAAAAAAAAATTATTTTTTTTTTTTACACAAAGTTGTCACTAAATGATATATTGCTCACACATGCCATGGTTATATGTGGAATTGTACCCCAAAATACATTCTGCTGCTTCTCCTGAGTACGGGGATACCACATGTGGTTGACTTTTTGGAAGCCTAGCCGCGTACGGGGCCCCGAAAACCAAGCACCGCCTTCAGGATTTCTAAGGGCATACATTTGTAATTTCACTCCTCACTATCTATCACAGTTTTGAAGGCCATAAAATGCCAAGATGGCACAAAACACCCACAAATGACCCCATTTTAGAAAGTAGACACCCCAAGCTATTTGCTGAGAGGCATGTTGAGTCCATGGAATATTTTATATTTTGCCACAAGTTGCGGGAAAATTACAAACTTTATTTTTCACAAAGTTGTCACTAAATGATATATTGCTCACACATGCTATGGGCATATCTGAAATGACACCCCAAAATAAATTCTGCTGCTTCTGAGTACAGGGATACCACATGTGTGGGATTTTTTGGGAGCCTAGCCGTGTACGGGGCCCCGAAAACCAAGCACTGCCTTCAGGATTTCTAAGGGTGATTTCACTCCTCACTACCTATCGCAGTTTTGAAGGCCATAAAATGCCAAGATGGCACAACCCCCCCCCCCCCCCCAAATGACCCCATTTTGGAAAGTAGACACCCCTAAATTTAGGGGTACACTAGTGAGACTCACAGGTAAAAAAAGCACCTAGGCTGTCAGCGACTGTATCAAAACGCTACAAAAAAAACTGTTAGCGATCGCAGGGATCAAGCCTGACTCTGCGAACGCTGCACTTATGTATGTTGTGTTTTGTAAGTGACAGTGATCGATCGATACTGCACTTGGGTGGGCTGGGCTGGGCTTGGCGGAGGGGCTAAACGCAGGTGCTAGCAGGTATCTGGGCTGATCCCGCTAACAATGCGTTTTGGGAAACCTAAACTGCTGGCGACGCTAATATAGATCTGATCAGATACTATATTACTAAGGGAGGTGTATGCTTTGCGCGTGGGTGTTAGCGGTACTGGCACTAACCTGACGCTGCCTGGGGCGACGCAGACCTTATCTGACCCTCAAACTTATATCACCCGCCTGGTGATCAGGGGGTCAAACCTTTATTAGGTAATAAATGGCGGGTGCCCTGAAACTATAAAGAAATAACTAACCAACCAGCGTCACCTGTAACAGTTATATGGTGATCACTGGTGAAAGGGTTAACTAGGGGGCAATCAGGGGGCTTTATGCGATAGTATATGGGGGTCCCTGGCGCTATAAAAAGCTGTGGCGAACCTAAATACCTACCTGCCTAACTAGCGTCACCTGTGATACTAATACAGCGATCAGAAAAACGATCGCTTATTAGGCTGGGTTCACAATGGAGCGATGCGGGAACGGCATGAATCTGCGGCGGGTTCCCGCATCGCATGCCTCCCGGCGGCAGTTCACACTGCCCTATGCGAACTGCTGGGAGTGTCAGTGAATTGTTAATGACACCCCCAGATCAGTTCGCATATCGCAGTGCGATCTGCAAACTCGGACAGGAATCGGATCGCATGGTGTGAACACCCATGCGATCCGATTCTGCTGCGGACCAAAAAAAGGGTCCCGTGCGAGTTTGCGGCGGGTGCGATGCGAATTCAGCCATACTATCTGTATGGCTGAACTCGCATCGCACAGAGATCGGATGTGATTTGCACTGCAGTGCGGTGCGAATCACATCCGTTCTCATAAACCGCTGCAATGTGAACCCAGCCTTAGTGACACTGGCGATGGGGGGTGATCACGAGGTTAAACCTTTATTGGGGGGGTTAGGGGGTACCCTAGAGCTAAAGGGGGCTAACCCTAACTGCCCTAACAATTATTACAGTCACAAATGACACCAATGCAATAATAATTAAAAAAAAATGCAATTGGTGTCACTGTGACTGGGGGTGCAGGGGTGATTGGGGGGGTGAAGGGGGGGTGAGAGTGTGTCTGGCATGTTCTACTGTGTAGTGTAGGTGCAACTCACCGATCCTCTCTCCTCGCTGCAGGAACAAAAAATACAGACACGGAGGAGAGATTACATCACTTCCTCTGCCTGTGTTTACATTACAGGAGAGGAAGTGATGTAGAGGAGGGATTTCATTCATCAGGAGCGATCGCGAGGGGGTGGCCATGAATGAATGGCCGCCCCCTCATCCCGCATCGCTCCTGCACGGTATCCGACCGCCGCTGGCACCGGGGGGGCCCCGATCGGGCCCCCCACCCGCGGGAAGGCAGGGACGTACATGTACGCCCATATGCCTGCCCGTGCCATTCTGTCGACGTACATCGTCGTGCGGCGGTCGGCAACTGGTTAAGCTATGAGTGGCAAAGGGACCAGATACTCCTCTAAGGGGTCAATGGTTACACAACAAACTAAAACCATTTCCAAAAGAATGTCATCCTCCTCTGAGAGTGTTACGGTGGTCAGATTGAGCCATCAGGGGAAACTGTGCTTGCAGTCGCACAAGATGCTTCAGCCCCTGAGTATGTCACACGAGAGGTTTTTTCGTCTACCATTGCTAATTTGGAAAAGAAGATTGATGCCATTTTATCCCTCCATAGTGGGGTTAAACGTATGAGATCTCCATCTAGTGCTCAAGACCCTCCTTTGGAGGTTCTTGATGCTGGGGATCAGGTAGACCAAAGATTTGAAAGATACTGGTTTTATTCTCTTCTGAGGATCCTAATATAGGAGGAGTAACATCACAAGACAGGTTGCTTATGCACTCTTACTAAGTTGGTTCGTTCAACTTTTTTGAAGCCTCTTGATGACCCCATCTCTAAGTTGGGATCATTAAAACATCCTCCGTCTGGGGATGCCTTTACTATTCCTGCCTGGCTAAGGAAGCTTATGTACGCTGAATGGGAACATCCGGATAAACAATATTATCTGCCTAAGATTCTCCATACTTTATCCTATGGAAGAAGATTTCTATAAGAAATGGGGGGTGGGGGGGTTCCAGTGGTTGATGCTGCGATTGCCTCAGTGAATAACAATCTCGCATGTCCAGTTGATAATGTGCTCATGTTAAGAGCTTCTTTGTAAAAGCCATATGGCTTTAGTAAGTTCAGTAGCGCAACCGATTCTTGCCACAATTGGTGTATCCCAGTTCATTAAGAAACAGTTTGAGGAGATGCTTAAAGTTCTGCCTGATGAACAGGCCCAACAGTGCGCTGATTTATCAGATGCTCTGTGTTTCACAGTAGACGCTATGAGAGATAATGTCATTCAAATCTCACAGCTTATGTTTGAACTAGTGCATTCTCGCCGAATTCTTTGGCTGATCAGTTGGGCAGCCGAAGCGCAGTGTAAAAAGCTCTTAGCCAGTTTCCCTTTTCGTGGTGAACGGCTATTTGGAGATGATTTGGATAAAAACCTACAAAAGGTCTCTAATGGCAAAAGCTCTCTTTTACCAGTAAAAAAGAAATTCAGTCATTTCTCCTTTAAGCGGGCTTCTTCTCCTGTACCAGGGGCATCAGCCTCTAGGCAGTCTCGACGAACTCAACCATCAGGTTCAAGGGGAAAGCACCAAGGTCAGAAGAGATCTTGGGGCAGAAAACCCACAAAACAGAATGCTAAAGCCTCATTATGTAGGGGCGAACCCGCTCGCTCGGTTGGGGGGAAGGCACCTGTAATTCTCGAGGCTCTGGCAGGAACAATGTCGAGACAGAAGGGTGGCTTCTGCCGTTTCTCTAGGTTACAAACCAGATTTTTTCCGTCTCCTCAGTTTCTAAGGTCAAATGTTCCCAAGGACCCAGAGAAGAAGGCGGCTCTCCTTCTAGCACTGGATCATCTATTATCCAAGACTGTGATGTCAGGAGTTCCCTTAGAAGAACAAGGCACAGGTTTTTTTTCATAGTCTTTATGGTTCGATAACCAAACGGAGAAGTAAGACCTATTCTAGATCTCAAAGATCTGCATCAGCACTTGAACATCCGATCCTTTCATATGGAGTCAGTCCGGTCGGTTGTTGCCATCCTCCAAGGAGGGGAATTTTTGGCTTCTATCGATATCAAAGATGCATATCTCCACGTGCCAATATTTCCCGCTCACCAGAAATTTCTGCGCTTTGAAGTAGAAAATCATAATTTTCTGTTTGTGGCCCTGCCATTCGGTCTAGCCAAAGCACCACGGGTGTTCTCAAAAATTCTGGCACCTCCTCTAGCCAGATTAAGGGCTCAAGGCATAACAATCCTAGCCTACTTGGATGATCTGCTTTTAATAGATCATTCAATTTCAGGGCTAAACCACAGTCTGGTCACAACGGTAAACTACCTGGAATCTAGGCTGGATTCTCAACCTAGAAAAGTCCTCCTTAAAACCATCAAGGATATTGCAGTACCTGGGTCTGGTCATAGATGCCATACAGAAAAGGGTATTTCTACCCCAGAAAATAATCAGTTGCAATGTAGAGCTAATTCATTTCATCAAAGCAAAGAAAAAGCCTTCCATTTATTTGTGCATGAGACTATTGGGGAAAATGGTGGCCTCCTTCGAGGCCATCCCTTACGCGCAGTTTCATTCAAGATTGCTACAAAACACAATCCTGTCGGCCTGGAACAAGAAGGTTCAGGCCTTCATTTTCCAAATCGCCTGGCTCCCGACATGTGTCAGAGCTTAAATTGGTGGTTGATATCCAGTGACCTTCAGAAGGGAAAATCGTTTCGATCAGTCTCCTGGAAAGTGGCGACTACGGATGCCAGTCTTCTAGGCTGGGGAGCAGTCCTGGAAGAGGATTCTGTCCAGGGGAAGTGGTCCAAGTTGGATAGGACCATACCTATAAACATTTTGGATATTCGGGCAGTTCGTCTGGCTCTAAAGTCCTGGAGGGTCAGACTGAAGGACTGTCCTGTCAGGATTCAGTCCAACAATGCTACGGCTGTGGCTTACATCAATCACCAGGGGGGCACGAGGAGTCCTGCAGCCCAAAAAGAGGTGAATCGTGTTCTGTCTTGGGCAGAACACAACGTCCCTTGCCTATCTGCAATTTTCATTCCAAGGATAGAGACTTGGCAGGCGGACTATTTGAGTCGCCAACAATTATTTCCGGGAGAATGGTCTCTTCGCCCCGACATCTTCCTAGCGATATGTCAGAGATGGGGTACTCTGGACGAGGACCTGTTCGCGTCCAGATTCAACAACAAGGTCAACAACTTTGTGTCAAACAAAGGGATCCGCTAGCTTGCGGAACAGTAGCATGAGTCTTCCCATGGGATGAGTTTTCTCTGATCTGATCTATGCATTTCCTCCAGTTCTGATACTTCCATGTCTTCTTCGCAGGATCAAGCAGGAACAAAGGGAAGCGATTCTGGTGGCCCAGAAGATCTTGGTTTGCCGAGATCATAAAGATGGCAGTAGGAGTCCCTTGGACTCTGCCATTACGGCCAGACCTTCTCGCTCAAGGTCCCTTATTCCATCCTACCTCACAGTCGCCAAATTTAACGGTTTGGCTATTGAGACCCGCATTGTAAAGGACCATGGGTTGTCTCCTTCAGTAGTGTCTACCTTGCTTAATGCCAGGAAGCCGGCTTCCAGGGGCATTTACTATAGAGTCTGGAAGGCATATGTTTCCTGGTGTGGATCCAGGGGTTGGCACCCCAGGAAATGTGTCATGGGTAGTATCCTTGATTTCCTGCAAATGGGATTATAAATTAAGCAGGCCTTGCATACTGTCAAGGGCCAGATCTCGGCCTTGTCAATATTTTGTAAACTGCCTCTGGCTTCTCACTCTTTAGTGCGTAGCTTTGTTCAGAGTGTAACACGGATCAATCACCCTAATCAAGGCACCTGTAAATCCTTGGGATTTGAACTTGGTCTTATCAGCTTTGCAGAAACAGCCTTTTGAACCTTTACGTGACATTCCCTTGGTTCTTTTGACTAGAAAGATAGTCTTTCTGGTTGCCATTTCTTCTGCTAGAAGAGTATCGGAACTAGCGGCTCTGTCTTGTAAAGAGCTATATCTGATCATGCATAAGGATAAGTCGGTGTTACGTCCTCATCATGAATTCCTACCAAAGGTGGTGATAGGTTTTCACTTAAACCAAGATATTGTTCTTCCATCTGCCTTCCCAGAGCCTCGATCTAGGGAAGAAAAGGCACTACATTCCCTTCATGTAGTGAGAGCGGTCAGAGTGTATTTAAAGGCGACCACTCAGGTTCGTAAAACAGATGTTTTATTCGTACAAAAATGTGTCCATCACCTGTCGGTCTGATATAACCCACATAGTAACTACTATGGCTCTGTGTCCCCTGATGTACATCAAACAAAAGGATTTTACAGGTAATCTGCTATAAACATCCTATGTTTTTCCTTAATGCATTCCCTGCATTAGGGTTAAGAACATTCCCATAGCTCTTCTTCCCCTCCTTGCCCCTATACAATTAAATGACACCACTCAGAATCCAGAGCTGTCCTCGCCGGCAGCCCCGCCCTCTCTTCCTGCACTCAGGGCACATTTGGCTGCTGTTGCTGTCAAATCCAGAAGAGAGTGAGGGGCATGGCCAAGCCGTGTTGTGTCTGTGGGTGCACACAGCCTGGCTTTGGTACAAGCCTGAACGAGTGCCCTCTCGGGTCATGGCTTGCTATGGGGACACTTGGAGAAAGAGTGGCGGCATGGGACCACCAAAGAAGTTGTAAGGGGCTGCTTACCATTGCACAGAACAAATAAACCTCTTTATTTAAAAAACAAAAATACTTTATCACTTTAACTGCAGTGGGTATAGAAAATAATCACCCCCCCCCCCCCCCCCCTTTAAAATGGGTACATTTAGTTGCTTTGCAGCCTGAAATGAAGACACAGTTTTGTCCAGCTGCATTTACTCAGTGCAACTTGTAACATCCAAGTGAAAAAGAGAACACCAGCATGTCTAAAACAAAATTCAAAAACAGAATCTGTGAGTTGAAAAAGATCATCGCCTTGTCAGTATTTTGTTGAACCACCTTTTTCCTTAATTACAGCCTTTAGTCTGTTGGAATATGTCTCTATTAACTTTGCAATATTTGTCCACTCCTCTTTGCAGAACTGTTCAAGTTCAGGTAAATTTAATGCAGTCATTACACAAATTTTCACTGGGGTTTAAGTCTGGGCCCTGACTAGGCCATCCAAGAACATTCACCTTTTTGACCTTCAACTACTAGGTGGTCATTTTTGCTGTGTGCGTTGGGTCATTGTCATATTGGAAGTTAAACCTTCTTCCCATTGACCACTTTCTTGCAGAGGGCAGCAGATTTTCCTCAAGAATTTGACAGAATTTTGCCCCATCAAGTTTTCCTTCTATCCTGACAAGTGCCCCAGTCCCTGCTGCAAGAAACACCCCATAACATATTACCACCTTCATGCTTTACTGTAGGAATGGTGTTATGTGGATGATGAGCTGTATTGGACTTCCGCCAGACATGGCATTTGGTGTTGAGGCCAAATAAATAAATTTTAGTTTCCTTTAACCTGAACACCTTTTTCCATGTGGCCTCAGAATCTTCAAGGTGCATTTTTGGCAAAGCTCAGTCATGACTGCTTGTGGCCTCTTGAGGAGTGGCTTTTTTCTTGCAACCCTCCCATACAAGCCACATTTGTGGAGAATTTGTGATCTTGTCACATGCACACAATGACCACTCTTTGTCATGAATTCCTGCAACTGCTTTAGAGTTGCTGTAGGCCTCTTGGTAGACTCTCTGATCAGTTTCCTCCTTGCTCTTTTTTTATTCTGTTTGGAGCGACGTCCTGATCCAGGGAGTGTCTGTGTTGTACCAAATACCTTCCACTTCTTAATAATAGATGTCACTGTGCTTCTGTGCATTGATAAAGCCTTAGAAATGTTTTTGTTTCCATCTCCTGACTTGTGCCTGTCCACAGCTTTATGCTGGAGATCCCAGTGACCGTGCCTTGCCATCCATAGTTGATTGTTCGTTTCAATTGCTCAACCTTTGTCTGAAATGCTCCAGGAAAGGGAAAGCTCTTTTCATGCTGAGCTAATCAAAATGACCGCAGCTGATGTTACTTTTATTACTATATTTTTTGTTTTTGTTTTGTAACCCTTGTTGTAACTAACTCTGCTAAAAATCTCAATAAAAACATTTGAAAAGAAAGAAAGTCAAATGGCTTTGTGTACCATTGAGAAGGTAATTTGCTACAGCTGATTGAGTTTATACATCAGTTTTAGGAGAGAGGTCCTTTTTTCAACTCGGCGATTGTTTTTCAAATTTTTTTCCCGACATGTTTGTGTTGTAGCTTTCACTTGGTTGTTATAAGTTGCACTTAGTAAATGCAGCCAGATAAAACAAAAGCTGTGTGTCTTCATTTCAGGCTGCAAAGCAATAACGTGATTATTTTAAAGGGAGGTGATTCTTTATCCTATATATACCCACCTGTTACATACAAGTGATTGCTATGTAACTAATTCTGATCATTTAACCAAGAATGATATATATGTGCTTAATTAAACATAGTTCATATGAATTCATTTAAAGTGGATGTAAACCCTCACATATATACCCAGTAAAGTGAACAAACAAATCTCCCTACATATATTTTACATGTATATCTTCTGTCTTCAACTTGCTGTATTCTTTAGAAAGTGCACATTGTGTTAGGGATTTTTTTTTTTCACCACTGGGTTGTGGGTTCTTGGCATACACTGCGTGACAACTGATTGGAGGAAAGGCACACACCCCCACTCCACATAGGAAGGAAGGAATGTGGAGTCCTGTGCTGTGAATAGGCAAGCTCTCTGCTAATCTATAGCACCCACCCTAACACAAATTTCAGGCTGGTTTTATCTTGGTTGTCTGAAAAATTATCTGAAGTTATCATGCTGATAAAAGAAGGAGCAGAAGAAAGACACAGGACTTAGTGCTTTGGGGAGAGATAAGGAAACACTATAGATATATGTGCATAGGTCAAATTTGATTAATCAGGTTTACATCCACTAAAAATTTTTGGGTTTTTTTGTTGTCATTTTCCTTTTCTAGAGAACTGTTTTCCATTTGACACTTAAATATTTGATTTGCATTCAGTACAGAAAAAAATTAAACCCACTGAGATTGAAAGTTCTATGAACATAAAACATGAAAACCTCAATGGGATGAATCCTCTTATAAGCAGTTACACTTTAAAAATTTTAAAGCAGCCCTGTACCTGAATGTTCAGTCTGCCATTTCTGGCCTTTTAAACATGCTTGGTACTTGGCTGTCATGCTTTCGCTTTGGCTTCAATAGTTCCAGCCTCACTGACTGGGAACATGTATGCTGGTAGTGAGCTCTAAATTTACCAGCAGCATGTCTTTTTTGTGTTCTTATTTTAAAAAAAAAAGTCAGAGGATCAGCATGACTTCCAGGCAACTGGTATTTTCACAAGGTCAGTAATGGCCCTATATTTCTCTGGGGAAGAGGAAGCATAGGACGATGTTTGAAATCATGTTCACTCTGAAATGTGTGTCAGACTTGGCTAACTTCCGTGCAATCTTTTATTTCATCTTTCAGTATGGATTATCTAGTCTACCAGCTCTCATACTACAAGCACAAAGCACTATGAGAGCCGAGCAACATTTCCACAATGTGAACGCACAGCTACAGAAGGCACATGCCCAAGGAAAGTGAGGGGCACAGGACAGAGGACATAAAGAAAAGACTTTGTATTATAGGTTCTATTTATTTCAGTTTTTTAACTCCTCATCTTTCTTGTAGTTTGCACACTTTCATAGCTAGCAGAGTTGTTTGGAGGCTTTTTTTGTAAAAAAAAAAAAAAAAAAATTCTGTTCTCTTTCTTTGAAATTACTATTTTTTTCAATGTTTTTTTGTTCCTTATGAATAAAATAGTTAAGTAATAAATATTTCTAATAATAAAAAAGGTTTTTTTTTATTTTATTTTTTTAATGGGGGGGGGGGGGGGCTGCCCTATGTATGGACTGGCATTGCCTCTGCCTGTGAGCAGATGGCACACTTCATAGAATTTCAGTAGATGTGTGAGCCAAAGGTGTGCTGGCATAGTGGGAAAGGAGGGCCAGGCTTCAGCACATGAATGAAATGTCAAGTATCTAGATTTAATTTTGCAGCCTCCCATTGAGAAGCTGAAAGTAATGTTGATATAAAGAAACACAACTTGATTCATGTCTGTGCCTGCTGCACAGTGGGGAATCCTGCCACTTTTGTTCATGGGGCTGATTGCGTTGAAGCTTGGACCTATGCCTATTTCAGACAATGACCTTCTGTGGATTCAGAACATATAACTAGCTATTTCATACAGTGCAGTTCCATTCAGCTGTTTGTCCTCTCCTATCAATTATAATAGACTGTATTATAATAGACTGTAGATAAGCACTGTATGGATTGGGCAACTATGTGGCAAACAGTTTAAAGTGGTTGTAAACCATTACATATACCCAGTGAAGTGTCTACCATCAGGTGATACAGAGATTAAATAAATCCTCCTACGTAAGCTGTGCCTGGTTGTCTGCCCTCTTCTATTCTCTACAGTTGTTAATTTACACAGCTTGTCTGAGCTTCCAGAAAGCATGGGGTGGAAAGCTGAAGTTACTTGAAGGGAAGGGGACACACCCCCTTTCACACAGCACACAGGAATAGTTGAGGCTATCATATCACAGGTTGTATGCTGGATCCCCCTACACCGTCACCTTTTCACCTCTTCTAGACAGGATAACTTGTCAGAAGTGACTCATGCAGAGGAACGAGGCAGTACGCAGAAATTACATTTTAGTGTTCTGGATTGAGACAAGTACACGCTATCAATGCTTTGTTCATATTTCATGTCAGGGGTTTACAACCACTTTAATGTTTATCAATATAAAGTTATGCATTGGGGGCTAAAACACGCATCATACAATCTAGGAGGAGTATAGCTGGGGCAGTCAATGGTGAAGGATCTGCAGGTAAATCATAGACCTAATAATAGCATTCAATCCCAAGTTATGGTTTTTTCTTTTACAAAAGTTTTTATTATTATTAAGTGCATTCGAATACAATAGCCTTTCATACAAATCACAGTTCAGGTGTTTCACAGTATAATATTAAGTAAAGCAGGCTGTTGCCCAAACGATGCCAACATTTTCTGTGTCCGGGTGGACCCGGGTGTTCACATGACTGCAACAGAAGCTTGTCGTTCAATACTTTGACAGCCCATAGTAACCATCTACTGTAAATTGGAAAGAGCAAAGAGAGAAAGAGAAGAAAAAAAGAGGGGGAGGTTGAGGAAGAGAGAGGGGAGGGGGGGAAGAGATTGGGCTCACAGGGTATGCACAGCCGATTCTTACAATGACAATATAGCGACATCGAATCTAGGAGAATAATGATACGCGATCCAGGGCTGCCAGACACGTAGAAACTTGGCATGAGTGTCAGAAAGAACAGAAGACAATTTTTCGTTGACCATAACCTCATTTAGCCGATTCTTAACTGCCTCGAAGCTCAGGGCTGGGGTTCTCCATGCTCTGGCCTATTGTCAATTTAGCTGCAGTAAAAAGATGTTGCGCCAATTGGCGCTCTGGGCGCAATAGCGCATTGATTGGTTTGCCAAGGAGCGCCTCAAACGGATCCCTTTTAAGATTTACTCGAAGCAGGCTACGGAGCAATGCATACACCCTGACCCATAGTCTGCACACCCGCGGGCACGTCCACCAAATATGGGCCATAGTGCCCTCTTGTGCACATTCCCTGAAACAAAGAGGGGAATAGGATGGGGCAAAGCGAGCCAGGCGCACAGTTATGGTTTTTTAAAGCAAGTAAAATACTTGGGCTAGCACAAATGTAGTCTGTAATGAAAGAGACAACACAATATTAAACCTATTTGGAATTGTATGGCCACGGTGTTATCCATGGGGGGCTAACTTGAACATTATAAATATAAAGCCATCTTGGCTAAAATACATTTTAAACAAAATTAAACTGTGTCCATCCAGTCAATGCTGGACGACTACTCCCCCATTTGGACAACATCATGACTTGTTGAAGATAGGGTGGGTGGTCTGGTCAAAACGGTCAGTGAGAGCACTGCTCCAGGTCCTTTTATTGGCTCCCTCCGCTGGCTTTTACAACTGCCTAATTTGAACAATCAGCTGCTGGCCTTACCTGTCAATCCCATGGCTGTTGCTGCCCAGGGATACTGCAGCTACCAATGGCAACTTGTAGAAATAAAACAAGGAAAGGAGAACTGCAGATCCCCCTTTGAGCTATCCCATGGTGGTCTAGCATATTGCTATGACCTTTCATGGGCTAGCACAAAGGTATTTAGTAATAAGGGACAACACATTATCTTTAAACATATTTATTTATTTGGAATTATATGGCCATGGGGGGCTAACTTGAGCATTACAAATTTAAATAAATATAAAGCCATCTGGACTAAAATACATTTAAACAAAATTAAGTGGTGTTCATCCAGTCAATGCCGGACGACTACTCCCCACTGACTGTGGCTAGCCGCGAAGCTACTGGCTGAGGCCCCCCCCCACCACTTTGGCCAACTCAATTCGATTTTGCAAACCCATATTGACTATGTCCAAGCCTATTGATAAATGAACCATATCCTCTCGAAACAAAACCAGGCACAACACCTTCCAATTCGGAGTGGCAAAAGGATAATCCGCTAGACGAAATTGGAAATCTATGAATTGTCCTGTTGTCTCCTAATCCTAACCAAATAGAATAGATTACCATAAGGCGACCACAAAAGCCGCGGGATCATCTCAGAAAATGCCAATACGGAGGATGGGAACATAAGCTTTATAGCAGGGATATGCAATTAGCGGACCTCCAGCTGTTGCCAAACTACAAGTCCTATCATGCCTCTGCCTCTGGGTGTCATGCTTGTGGCTGTCGGAGTCTTGCTATGCCTCATGGGACTTGTAGTTCTGCAACAGCTGGAGGTCCGCCAATTGCATATCCCTGCTTTATAGCCTACAGATCCCTCTTTATTTCGCACAGTAATTCCCATGTTCCCATCATGCCTAAATCATTTGCCCCGACATGAATAACTAAAATTGGGGGGGGGGGCATATGCTTGATAAATAACTTAATTGGTTTCTAAGGTTCCACCAGCTTAACACCTGACCATAAAACCACAAAAGACTTATGCCCCATACACACGGTCGGAAATTCAGACGGAAAAAGTCTGATCGGATTATGTTGTCAGAAAATCCGATCGTGTGTGGGTTCTATCGGACTTTTTCTGTCGGAATTTCCGATGGATATCCGATGGAAAAAGTTTGAGAGCTGGATCTAAAATTTTCCAATTGTGTATAGAGCATTGCGACGCACAAAGTGCCACTCTTGCTCAGAAAAAATTTGGAGATGAAAGCTATTGGCTACTGGCCTCTATGTAGTCCCGTCATACGTTTTGTACGTCACCTCGTTCCAAACAATCGGATTTTCCGACAACTTTGTGCGACCATGTGGGTACGCAAGAACCGTTTGGCAAAAAATCTGATGGATTTTGTTGTCTGAATGTCCGACCATGTGTACAGGGCATTAGTGTCCAGACCTAAATTTGTAGAGTAGGTCCTAGTTCTAGCACGTTTGGCAGACCAAAAAACATAGGAGTGTCCTACTATCCATACAATTGTTTTGGGAAGATCTGAAAAAGAAAATCACAAGGTTAGCAAATCCGGGCAGACATATAATTTATACCTGTCACTCTCCCAGCGACCTACTTTCATCAACTTTTCTTAAGAGAAACCCAAAGCATCAGCAGTAGTGGCCACCCCAATCCTAAATGAATGGCAAGAAAAACAAAAACCTGAAAGGTTTAGGCCAGGGGTCTCAAACTGGCGGCCCGCCAGCTGTTGCGGAACTACAAGTCCCATGAGGCATTGCAAGGCTGACAGTTACAAGCATGACTCCCACAGGCTGAGGCATGATGGGACTTGTAGTTCCGCAACAGCTGGAGGGCCACCAGTTTGAGACCCCTGGTTTAGGCGTTTCAAGCATGAGGCCAGGACAGCTGAAAATTGGTACCTGGTTAAGGAAGACTGGTCTTGGTGAATAAAAAATTAACCATCAGAACAAGGTCTGACTCACGTATACCTAGAGACATGTAAATCCAGACAGATTGCTGGATTAGTAGAACTTGTCAAAGAAAACCAGTGACCCTTACCTACAGGCTGGGACTTAGACTTACAAAGGAAGAGGTTAATGGACCCTTGATTTAACAAAACATGAGAACTACTACGAAAAGATAAAGACCTATTCATGGCCGTAAATTCCCCAATCCTAAGGGCTCCAAAAAAGGCGACTGAGAAAGCAGCTCTAAAAAGGAGCTCCAGCTCCGAGCAACAACCGAAATGGGATGCCTATTATCTTCAGAAGGATTTGACCTCCTGAAATCTTTAAGAACTTGACTAATCTGAATGAAAGTTAGAGATGGTAAACCTGCAACTTTCAGAAAAAATTATACACCCGCTAAAATCTTACAGACGCCGGGCTGAGGTGTGACTGGATTAGGGAAGACGTAAACAACAAAGAGACGTGTAAGGTCACGTTCAACTCACCCAGACCTTAAACCATGACAAAAGAAACACCATCTGGACCACGAAAGCCTATAATCTAACCACGTCTTTGACACAGTTTCTGAGGTATCAGCTCCAAATTAAGCCCCAGAGGAAGTCTGGGCAAGGAGTCCCATGCTGATCTGCTCCTGGAGCCAATTCCCGAAACTTCTCGAACTGTGAATGAGACAAAGCATCAGCAATGTTATTACATACACCTGCTATGTGTTCAGCCTTCAACCAAATATTAAAACGCATGCAGTGCAAAACAAGAAAGTGTAGCAGCTTAATCACAGATTCAGATTTAGAGGATAATGAAAGAGAAACACCTTTATTATTTGTGTGAACCAGAATTCTTCGGTTCATGAAGGCATGTCTAAAAATTACCATAGAAACTATGACCGGAAATAACTCCAGGAGGACGAGGTTCTGAAGAACATCCTTCTGCAATCATTCTTCATGCCATTTACTAGCACACCAATGACCATTCATAAATGCTCCAAAGCCTGAGGACTGGGCCGCATCTGTAAAGAAATACAGCTGGTTGATATTTAATACATTCCTGCTGCCACGCTGTGAAACCATTACACAGAAAGTCATCCCAAATCTTTAGGCCTTCCTTAATACCTTTGGAGATACGAATATGGGAATATGCTTTTTTAAGACCTCTGATGGCCAGGGAAAACCTGCAAGAAAACACTAGCTATGGGAATAATTCTAGCTCTGAACGCGAAAAGACCCAGTAATGACTGGGCCTCCTTCAGCAGAACCTTCCTCCTCAACAAAAAAGACGAGATCAACAATCTCATTTTCTGGAGCTTGTGCAATAGCAGTCTGAACTCCATAATGGCTGAATCGATGGTGATTCCAAGAAGTTCAATAGAAGATGTGGGAAAGGCCGTTTTTTCATGTGCAAGAGGAATGCCAAAGTATTTGCAAATATTGAAAAACATCTGTAGAGATTCTAAACAAGCAAGGGAGCCTTCTGGGCCAATAAATAACCATCCAGGTAATAGAGAAAACCCCCATGAGGTAAATTTTCTGACAAAACCCAGTGCAAAAAGGTAGAGAATGCTTTGAAATAAAAATAAGACAATGAGAACCCCATAGGCAAACATCTATCAAAGTAATTGACCCATAAATTGAAAACCTAACAAGTTAAAACCTTGAGGGTGGACTGAGAGTAGAGGAAAGGCCGATTTAATATCAGCCTTAGCTAACAGGGAGTCTTGCCCAAAATGCTTTAACATAACCAAGGCTTCATCAAAGGAAGAATAGCACAGCAGGGCTTCAATATCAGAGACTTCATCGTTTAAAGACGAGTCGAAGGGATAAGAAAGGTGGTGTATCATACGATAACATCCACTTTCTTTTTTGGGCACTATTCCTAGCAATGAAAGCCAAACATCCTGAAATGGAGGAACATAAAAGGGGTCTGCCATCCACCAGTTCCTTGGAGATTTTATCCTGAACCACACAAGAATGTACATGGGCAGATTTCACATTTTGGACCATAGCACAGACCATCAAAAAAACAGGGAGAGGAAAGGAGTTCACCCAAGAAGAACAGCGAGAGACCTGTTGCTTGATTATACAGAATATAAACTTTAATACATGTCAAAAAGAACCACTATAATAAACCACGAGCAGAGACCACATTTACAATCCACAGATAATTAAAAATAAGACAACGTCTGATTAAAAAGGGGAAGTGCAGCTGCACACACATTTACATGCATCTCATTACATAGCCACTGAGCTCTGAGGAAGTTAGTGTTCCTATTGGCTAACGAAACGCGTCGGCGGGTGTGAGATCAGTGCGTAATACAGGGGAACTGTTTGCCTAACAGTGTGGACTGAACGGCTGCAGCCTGTGGAGGATTAATGGCGGGGTGTTTAAATAGATGGCCGCCTCTTTTTAATCAAACATTGTCTTATTTTTAATTATCTGTGGACTGTAAATGTGGTCTCTGCTCGTTGTGTAGGTTTATTATAGTGGTTCTTTTTGATATGTATTAAAGTTTATATTTTGTATAATCAAACAACCGGTCTCTCGCTGTTCTTTTTGGGTGAACTCCTTTCCTCTCCCTGTTTTTTTGATGTGCTATAAGTCACTATTTATGGCTGATTTTGGTCCAGAATTAAGTTGCTGATTAATTAAATAATGATTTCTATTTAATAATAATAAAATACATTTGGTTGATCCAGGCACTAAATTCAATTTTTTCAAAGCGCAGCCTGCTACTTTAAACGAAGGGACCAAAAAAACGTCCTTGAACCCTTCAATTAGTAGAGCCGCGATCCTGCGATCAGGATAGCACTCTAGCCATGGGAGAATTCTTACTAGGCTCACTGGAGAGTAGGGGTGAGCCGAATACCCCCCGGTTTGGTTCACACCAGAACTTTCGAACGGACCGAAAATTTGTGCGATCTTTAGAACGCTAATTTTAATTGCTAATATGCAAGATATTGTCCTAAAAAGGGTTTGGGAACGTGGCTCCTGCCGCAGGGGACATGGGTCAATGCCAAATTTTTTTTTTTTTAAATGTCCTTTTTTTCTGGAGCACTGATTTTAATGACGATTACAGTGAAAAAAAAAGTGAAATATTCCTTAAAAAATCGTGCCTGGGGGGTGTCTATAGTATGCCTGTGAAGTGGCACGTGTTTCCTGTGTTTAGAACAGTCCGTGCACAAATTGGCATTTAACGGAAAAAGTCATTTAACACTGCTTGCCGTTTTAATGTAATATCTGGTTCTGGCAAAATGGATGAAAATCATTGAGAAAAATGTCATGGGTAGCACCCCCCTGCCCATTACCAGCCCCATTGGGTCTTGTATGGATATTAAGGGGAACCCCGTACCCATATGAAAAAAAAGGAAAAGCGTGGGGCCCCCAGGCTCTATATACTCAGAACAGCAGTATACAGGCGGTGCAAACAATATACAGGTGGTGCTGGTGCCACGACACTGCAACCTCTACCATATACTCTAGTTGGAGGGCAGGAATGAGCCCTGCTGCAAAGCATTGCATCAAAAATTGTATTACATGCCCCTGTTAAACAGGAGCTGAAAAATGGTGCCTTAGGCACTGGTGCTTGTGCCACGACACTGCAACCTCTCCCAGATACTCTAGTTGGAGTGCAGGAATGAGCCCTGCTGCAAAGCATTGCATCAACAATTGTAATTACATGCCCCTGTTGAACAGGGGCTGAAAAATTGGGCTGGTGGTGCTGGTGCCACGACACTGCAACCTCTCCTATATACTCTATTTGGAGTGCAGGAATGAGCCCTGTTGCAAAGTATTGCATCAAAAACTGTAATTACACGCCCCTGTTAAACAGGGGCTGAAAAATTGGGCTGGTGGCATCACCCAGAACCAAAAATGTTCTTCCAAGATATCAGCGGGATCATTGAGGAGGAAGAGGACAGTCAGTCAACATAACAGGACAGTCACTCAGCATAGGCAGTCTTGAAGGGATGTGACATTTCCCAAAAAATTATTTGGTTACATCAGCTTAAGGTGATTGGTAGCTGGTGATGATCCAAGACTGATTCATCTTTATGAAGGTCAGTCAATCAACTGAGTCAGTGGACAGGCGCACCCTGTGATTGGTTAGAAAGCCACCAGCAGCACTGAAGGTGCGTTTCGAAAGAACGCTGGATGCAGGACAGGCCAGTAACTCAATTGCATACTGTGCAAGCTCTGGCCAGTGATCCACCCTCAAGACCCAGTAAGCCAGAGGATTTTCGTTGGGAAAGGTGTCCAAGTCTGACCTTGCCCCTAGGTATTCCTGCACCATGTAAACCAGACACTGGCGATGGTTGCTGGAACCAATCATACCTTGGGGCTGCAGACTAAAAAATTGTCTAAACGCATCAGTCAGACGCCCACCTTCTGTGACTGACCGAAGCCTCAGCGCGTTGTCCAGGACCTGGAGTCTAGAACCTCCCAGTCTCTGGGAACGCATTTCACAGAGCTTTCTGTCTCATCCTCTGCGACTGCAAGATAAGGTCCGCAACCTTACCCTTGTTATGTGGATCAAGGAGAGTGGCCAGCCAGTAATGATCCCTCTCC
Organism: Lithobates pipiens; assembly: GCF_037356315.1. Lineage (NCBI taxonomy): Eukaryota > Metazoa > Chordata > Amphibia > Anura > Ranidae > Lithobates > Lithobates pipiens. Next base: position 386,907,404 of record NW_027507718.1, on the reverse strand, counting down.
TTAATACGAAGAATACGGGGATCCTTCCGCAAGCTTTGCAGATTCAGGGAGGCCATGCAGGAGGAACCGCACATTGCACAAACTCACGGAAGGGGGCCGAGTCTACCAACTGAAAAGGCAGCAGTTGAAGTGCTAGCAATTTAGCCAAGCTAGCATTCAACCGCTGGGCATGTGGATGGCTGGGAGTGAACTTCTTTTGACGGTCCAGCAGCTGGGGCAGGGAAATTTACCTGCTACAATCGGACGTGGGTGTACTGCTAGCAGAGTGCCTGCAAGTACTTGGCTGTGACACACCTAATTCTACACCTTCATTCCTCTCAGTGCAGGTTTCAGAGAGGACTGAAGGTCTAGTGGGGTTGGAGATCCCAACTGATGAGGAGAAAGGAGAGGTCCGCTTTGTTCTTTGGTGTGGGTCTTTAAGGTACGCTTGCCAACGAGCTGCATGGCAGGTCAACATATGTCTGGTCAAGCATGTGGTGCCCAAGAGGCTGATGTTTTGGCCACGCGAGATACGCTTGAGACATATGTTGCAAATAGCAGTGGTGCGATCCGATGCACTCGTCTCAAAAAAGGTCCCCACCAAAGATCTTTTGGAATAACGCGCAGAGGCAGCGCCCTGCACAGGCGGAGCTCTGCGGTGTGATTCAGTCAGTGTGCTGCCCCTAAGCTGGCCCCCGGAGGGCATCCTGCCTTGTTGGAGATGTGCCTCCTCCTCCTCTTTCCTATCAGGCACCCACGTGGAGTCAGTGACCTCATCATCCCCTCCCTCTTCATCACTGGAGCAAACCTGGCAGTATGCTGCAGCTGGTGGAACATGACTGCCAGATTGCTGTCCTTCTTGAACATCCCCTCTCTCTGCACTCACGTTACTGCCTTCCTCTAGCTAGGTATCATCATCAGAGCCTTCAAAACACTGGGTATCCTCCTGGAGCATGTACCCAACACTGTGCTCAAACAGTTCAGGGGACTCCTCAGGAGGACATGGTGGGTCTAGGGAAGGAGTGACTGATGATGACATTGAGATGAGGGAAGAGGATGCGTTGGCAGCTGCTTTTGGGTGAGAGAGGATGAGGAGGATAAAGAGGGCTTGGTCATCCACTCTACCAAGTCTTCAGCATGATGCGGCTCAACACGTCCAGCTGCCGAAAATAAGGACAAGCTTGTCCCATGGTCACGTGCTGATGACGATGCACCGCGTCCACGCCCAGCACTGTTGTCTCTAGACACAGAGCCTGTTTGCCCTCTTTTATTGGCTCGTGACTGTCTGCCTCTCCTTGTTGGCCTTCCAGACATAGTAATGGCCTGCAGGGAGATGGGAAAACCAGCAATTAGGTAGTGTATATTGTGCTGGAGGCACACAACACCCACTAACTTCTGCAGATGCCTGTATGATAGGACACCAGCAATAAAGGTTAGATACAGGTGTAGACTGTGCTGTGCTGTGCTGGAGGCACACAACACCCGCTAACTCCTGCAGATGACTTTATTATAGAACACCAGCAATAAAGGGTAGATACAGGTGTATACTCTGCTGGAGGCCCACAACACCCACTAACTGCTGCAGATGGCTGTATTAGAGAACACCAGCAATAAAGGGTAGATACAGGTGTATACTCTGCTGGAGGCACACAACACCCACTAACTCCTACAGATGCTTGAGAAAAGAACAAACTGCCCCCGCCTATCCTTCTCTCCCTGCATGCCGGAACACACTACACAAGGCTGCCACGCTGATGGCCTTATAGAGTGTGGGGCGTGTACTAAACCCCCTGAGCTATAATTGGCCACTTTGCTGCCGGCGCTGTGATTGGCCAAGCATGCTGGGTCACAGTGCATGCTTGGCCAATCATGAGCCAGCAATGCACTGCGATGGAGCAGTGTATTGTGGGCGCCACATGAATTTGGCGTGAACAGCCCACAGAGTTCGGGCGAACAGTCGGTGTTCGAGTTGAACATGCGTTCGACTCGAACACTAAACTCATCCCTACTGGAGAGGTCACGGCGGATTTACAAAAGCACCTACTGGCCACATGGCTCCCAGTAGGCGCACTCGTGCTTGTACCTGCAATTTGTTAGGAATTTGCATTGCCCTTCATTAAAGTCAAAGCAAAAACCTTTACGGAATGTATTTTGTGGATTAGATGCTAACCTGGGAGTGAACTGGGGTCTTGGTAGTAACATTCAACCACAATCCCATGTCCTTTGACCCCCAGTGTAACAAGGGATGTACTGCTAGTTTTTGGCAAATTCTCATCATATGTGTACCATACAGATCCTCCAAAATGGCAAAAGGCTTCAGCAATTATATCCAAATGCTGGAATAAACCTGAACATTTTCCAGGGAAGCGTTTGCCAATGACTGCTGCATAAATGCAGAAAGCCTGTAGCCAGTTCTGGAAGGTTTTCGGAATAGCCCTTGTCCTATCTTCCTCGAACCTATCCCCTGACTGCTTGTCTGTTTAAAGCCGCGTACACAGGGGGCGGACTGTCTGGCCAACTTAGTCCGTCAGACAATCCGACGGACAGTCCGTCATACTTTCGAATGAACGGACTTGCCCACACACGGCACTTTTTGAGCGGACTAATACGGCGTACTAAGTCCGCCATACTATCCGCCCTACTTTTGAAATGAACGGACTCGCCCACACACGCGGAGGAAAGTCCGCTCATTTCGAGCGCGTCTCCAGGTAGGCGGGGCCCGCGAAGGAGACGTCGCTGACCTCCGCCGCCTGGAATGGACTTAAAGGGGAACCCCAACGCCGAAAAAAATCGGCGTGGGGGTCCCCCCCAAGTCCACAACAGACCCTTGTCCGAGCAGGCCCCTTTAATAAGGGGGCCCCCGGATACCGGCCCCCCACCCTATGTGAATGAGTATGGGGTACAATGTACCCCTACCCATTCACCTGTGGAAAAAAAAGTACAAAAAAAACACAACACAGGGTTAAAATATTTTATTGCACAGCTCCGGGGGTCTTCCGTCTTCGGGGGTCTTCTCGCCGGACTCCTCCGCTATCTTCTTGTAGCTCTTTTGCTAGCGGAGGAGTCCGGCTTTCTTCCTCGCCGCCGGGCTCTTCTCCCGACTTCGGGGGTCTTGTCCCCCTCTTCGGTTCCTCTGCCGGGCCACCGCGCCTTCTTATAGCTCTTTTACAGGCGGTGGCCCGGTCTTCTGTCGCCGCCGCCTTCCGTTCTTCTTTTTCTTTTTCTTCTTCTTCTCCAGGAGATGTTGCCTCGACGATCTCTCCGGCCGGAATGCCAGGGACGCACTGCGCGGCCACTTATATAGGGACAATGGGGCGGTGTCACATGGCTTTACGTCACATGGGTTGGTCACATGGGTTGATGTCACATGGGGACTATGACATTGTAAGGGGGCGGGGTCACCATGTGACATAAAGCCATGTGACACCGCCCCATTGTCCCTATATAAGTGGCCGTGCAGTGCGTCCCTGGCATTCCGGCCGGAGAGATCGTCGAGGCAACATCTCCTGGAGAAGAAGAACGGAAGGCGGCGGCGACAGAAGACCGGGCCACCGCCTGTAAAAGAGCTATAAGAAGGCGCGGTGGCCCGGCAGAAGAACCGAAGAGGGGGACAAGACCCCTGAAGTCGGGAGAAGAGGCCGGCGGCGAGGAAGAAAGCCGGACTCCTCTGCTAGCAAAACAGCTACAAGAAGATAGCGGAGGAGTCCGGCGAGAAGACGGAAGACCCCCGGAGCTGTGCAATAAAATATTTTAACCCTGTGTTGTGTTTTTTTTGTACTTTTTTTTTTCCACAGGTGAATGGGTAGGGGTACATTGTACCCCATACTCATTCACATAGGGTGGGGGGCCGGTATCCGGGGGCCCCCTTATTAAAGAGGGGGCTCCCGGATTCCCATAAGCCCCCCGCCCGCAGACCCCGACAACCAACGGCCAGGGTTGTCGGGAAGAGGCCCTTGTCCTCATCAACATGGGGACAAGGTGCTTTGGGGTTGGGGGGCCGCGCGCCCCCCCCTTCCCCAAGGCACCCCCCCCCATGTTGAGGGCACGCGGCCTGGTACGGCTCAGGAGGGTGGGGCGCTCGCTTGCCCCCCTTTCCTGGCCGGCCGGGTAGCGTGCTCGGACAAGGGTCCGTTGTGGACTTGGGGGGGACCCCCACGCCGATTTTTTTCGCGTAGGGGTTCCCCTTTAAGTCCATACCAGGCGGCGGGGCCAGCGACATCTCCTTCGCGGGCCCCGCCTACCTGGATACCCGCTCGAAATGAGCGGACTTTTCTCCGGGCGGGAAAAGTCCGCTCATTTCAAAAGTACGGCGGACTGGCACACACACGGGCGGATTGTCCGCCGAAATGCGAGTCCGACGGACTGTATTACGGAAATTCCGAAATACTTAGTCCGCCAGACTGCACGCTGAAAAAGTCCGCTGAAGCCCACACACAAGCGGACTGTCCGCTGAAATGTGTTTCGGCTGACTAAGTAGGCCAGACAGTCCGCCCGTGTGTACGCGGCTTTAGAAAAAAAGTCCTTTGAAGCTGGTAACAATGATAATATATCAAGGAATTCACCCCTCCAAATCTTATCCTTTACTGCCTTAGGCAGGGGTCAAGTCCTGGGGAAAAAAGTGTGGGAACTCCCACCCAAGATCCACTCCGCCACCAAAAAAAATAAATGATACGCTCATATGCACGAACGCTTCAAAAGTGGTATTTTTCATCTAATTTTCATATTGTGTGTATGAAGCTTAACTGTTAGTATAAAAAAAAAACACCCTCAATAAACTACAAACATAAATACGGTAATTCTCTGAATAATCAGCATTCATTCAAATGTGCTTCCATGCAAATGTGAACATCATGTTCTGATCTTTATAGGGGAATGTTATTTTGTATATAGAGTGTTTATGTGGTGAGTTTACACTTTTCATTGAACAGAGTTTGGATAACACAGGGTTAAACGGAAAGGTCATAAATTAACTGCACATAATCTGGACAGAATGCTTGGGGAGATAGTGATATATTCCTGCTTAGGAGATGTATGTTAGCTTGGGGGGGGGGGGGGGGCAGCAAACTCTGCAAAGCTCCAACACACACTCGCTGCTATTCCAACCCTTCACATATTTCTACATAAACTTCCCTCCTGGAATTGAACTTTGCCAGGTATTGTGCTCAGCTTACCACCTCAAACTGATGTTCCTCCCTCAGCTCACCTCTCTCCCTGCATGTCCTGTGAGCAGAATAGCTGTGCTCCTCCTCTGGGTTCTCTCATCATATGGCACTGAAGATAGAGGAGGGGGGATTCAGCGGGACACACAGAGCAAGTATGCAGGAGACTGGGGGGGGGGGGGGGACAGAAAATCAGGAGGGGCCAGAAGGGAGGAGGGCATCACGAGAGGTCTGACTAAATACAATCTCTTAGCAGCAGGGACCTGATCTACCCGTCAGCTAGCTGTGATTGTCAGGTAGTTCGAAGAGGAAGCTGCCATGGGGCTCCCTACTGGCAATGCCTGAATGGTCAGTCCACCCCTGTTGTGTGGCACTTACTATTGCGAGCTGTGTCGGCAGCTGCTGGTGTAGCACCTTCCACACAGCTTGCATACCTAAAAGTCTTGCAGAGCACGGCTGCTAAGGGGAACTGAGTTCCTGCTGTGGAAAAAGTGCAGAAACTCCGTTCCCATGCGTTCCCGCAGGACTTGAGCCCTGGCCTTAGGCAAATGAAAGCCTAATGGTGATAATACACATGGCCGGGGCTCTTTAAAAGAAGATTCCCTGACCGTTAAAGCTGAGGGTCTGAGAGGCAAAGGGGGGTTAACCAGCAGTGGAGGGTTAATAACCTTAGAGCTGGATAAAATTTCCCTATCTTCATCCTGCAAACAGGGTTCACTCAAGCCTTGCCAAATGTAACCAACATCAGTCATATAATCTGAAAATTGCATATTATCCATAGCACCATAAGAATGTGCCCCGTATGTATTTTATCAGTAGCATTATAAACCATATTACCAGCACCAGTGACCTGACATTCTTTAATAGTAGCACCACACAGCTGTATAGTTTGCTCTGCACCAAGAACTTGTGCTTCTGAAAATTCACCAATACCTATTCTTTTTGGTTGTACAACATTCCCTGCACCAGAGATCCGTGCTCCTTGTGTTTTAATAATATTATTATTAGCACCACTAGCATGTGCCCCTTTGAATGGCTGTAACACATTTAATAAAGAATCAACCAAGCATGAAAAATCATAAACATGAGAAACCATACACTTCTCACCATCAGTAACAGCTGCTAATTGCTCATTCGTCACCTCGGATGAAGGCTGAGTAGTGCTGCTCTTCCTCAGACGAGGTGCACTCTGTATCACCACTAGGGATGGCCGAACTGTTCGCCCGGCGGTCGGTTCACGGCGAATTTTGCGTGTTCTCGATTTGCCCGATCGGCGGACCATTGACGCTGTTCGCCCGGCGGACATATGTGTTTACAGTGTGAAAGAACTTTGACCCATGATGACACATCCATCATGGGGTACAGGACAGCCAATTGAGACATTTCAGCACATGGACAATTGGACATTCCCCCTACCTTATAAATAGACCTGATCTGGTGGGCATTTTACATTCTGTCTTATGTCAGTTTAGGGACAGGACGCTGTGTGGAGTAGGAAGAGACTGTAGTGAGACAAATCGCTAGATATTAGGTCCACAAAAGTCCTTTTAAGGACTGGTATAGGTGTAGTACAGTATATAGAGTTCAGTGCACTGCTGTGCTGGTGATTGCAGCAGCCTGTCTTTAGTCAGTGTAGGGAGGGACAGGACGCTGTATGCAGCAGGGACAGTCAGTTTAATCACTAGCTAGCTATTACTATTAGGTCCACAAAGGTCCTTTTAAGGACTGGTATAGGTGTACATTATATAGGGTTCTGGCGCACTGCTGTGCTGGTGATTGCTGAGTGCACTGCTGACTGATTCTGCAGCTGTCTTTTGTCAGTGTAGGGACAGGAAGCTGTGTGGAGCAGGGACAGTCAGTTTAATCACTAGCTAGCTATTACTACTAGGTCCACAAAAGGTCCTTTTAAGGACTGGTATAGGTGTACTATTTGGTGTGCAGTATATAGGTGTGTAATACACAAATAAAATACTTGCACATATAGAAAGCATAGTATAGTGCATTTCCACTGTGCAGCATTGTGACTGCTGAGCATTTCTGCAGCGATACTACAAAGAGTGACAAACGCAATAAAAAAAAAGTACCAGTGGCCCCCAAAAACGACAGATTGAAGCGGGGTGTTATATACCTTCTTCCACATACATACTGCACTTTTCGAGAGACTTTTGTCACAGGGTCATTTAAAAAAATGACAGGCAGAGGAGGAGGCAGGCCCTTCTGCAGGGGTGGTAGGGGTAGGGCAGGAGCAACAGGCTTGAGCCAAAGTGGCAAATTGCAGAAGGTGCGTGCGATTACATCAAAGGATGCACCAGACTTGGTTGAGTGGCTCACTCAGCCTTACTCTTCTGCACCCTCCTCATCCTCTCAATCTGCACCCTCTTCTTCACTCTCTGCTGTGTGCACCCCCAAAGACACTACCACCAACACCACCACCATACACCTTCCGCTTGAGTCACAGGAATTATTTTCCAATCCATATCAAGACATTTCCGATGTGCAGCCACTCTTGGCATTGGATCAGGAAGAGGAGGTAGCAACAACCGCCACTCAGGAGTCTGACGACAGTACCCAGATCAGCCCAAGGAGGAGGTTGGTCCCCGCTGTTGCTGCCTACTTTGAGATCTCTAATTATAGCGGTGGGGAAGGTGACGTCGATGATGACGTGTCTAGTGATGTCATGTGGGTGCCCACAAGAATGGAAGAAGAGGGGAGTTCAGAGGGAGATATGGACCAGCAGATAGGGAGGAGAAGCAGGAAGAACTTAGATTGCACAGGAGGGACAAAGCAGGCTGCGAATGTATCAGGAGCGAGGCATCAACCATGTAAGGTCACATCTGGCACATGGCTCCACTGCTGACAATAGTGTTGCCATCTGCAATCTTTGCGGTCAACGCATAAGTCGTGGTAAGCCCAACACTCACCTAGGGACGACTGCCTTAAGAAGGCACATGAGCTGCCATTACCGAGCCCAGTGGGAGCAATGGAACACACAAAGCCACACTCCAGGCTCTCACCGCCCAGCCTCGTCTTCTACTTCTCCTTCTCCTCACAATTGTCCTCCACTCCACCTTCCATCACACCATCCACACGTTTTTCTGCAAAAAGGCAGGTTTCCATAGGCCAAATGAACGAGCGTAAAAAAATGATGACGCCGGATAACCCTCTTGCCCAACGGTTGATGGCTGGCTTGTCAGAACTGATAGCCCGCCAACTACTGCCATATAAACTGGTGGACTCGGAGGCCTTTTGAAAATTTGTGGCCATTGGAACACCACAATGGAAGGTCCCAGGAAGGAAGTATTTCTCACAGAAGGGCATCCCAGAGCTATATGGCCATGTTCAGAAGTGAATGTATCTCTGGCACACAGTGTCGATGCCAAGATACATCTGACCACAGACACGTGGTCTAGCAAACACGGGCAGGGAAAGTATATCACTTTTACTGCCCTTAGGGTGAACCTTCTGACGGCCATCAAGCATGTAACCTGTGGCACCCGTGTAGATTTGGTTTTACCGCCACGGATTGCATGCAGGCCTGCCTCTTCTTCTCCTCCTCCTACTCCATCCTCCTCCCTCTCCTCCTCGGCTGACTCCTCCTTTTCCGCTGCTAGCGTGTCTTCCGCTGCGTCACCCAAGCTCCCCAGAATCTATTCGACATGCCAGGTGAGACGTTGCCATGCTGTGCTGCGTCTGTTGTGCCTGTACCCAAGAGCCACACTGGCCCTGCACTCCTTTCAGCTTTGCGTTCACAGGCAGATCAGTGGCTAACACCGCTCAATTTGACAGTTGGTAAAGTGGTGTTTGACAATGGTGCCAATCTGCTTGGCGCATTGAAACAGGGCAAAATTACGCACGTGCCATGCATAGCACATTCGTTGTCAAATACCCTGGGGTCCAGGACATCTTGCGGCAGGCTAGGAAAATCTCGGCCCATTTCAGAAGATCTTACACAGCCATGGCTCGCCTTGCTGACATTCAGCGGCGACACAATCTGCCGGTCAGACGTCTTATTTGCGATTGCCCGACGCGATGGAACTCAACCCTCTTTATGCTTGATAGGCTGCTCCAGCAGAAACGTGCAGTTAACGTCTAACTGTACGAACTCTGCGGCAGAACAGGTTCTGAGGAGCTGGGGTTTTCACCACGCCAGTGGCTGTTCATGCACGATGCATGCTGACTTCTGTGGCCATTTGATGAGATCACCAAACTGGTCAGTCACAGCCATGGCGCCATCAGTGACATGGTACCTTATGCCTTCTCTATGGAGCGTGCATTGCCTGGTGTTATTGATCAAGCCGTGGAGTAGCAGGAGTGGGAAGATGAGGAAGTCCCAATGCTGGATGAATTCCCGGGGGGGGGGCTACTCTATCTGAGACAAGTCAACAACAGGAGTCTGAAGAGGAGTCAGAGGAGGATGGTGCCGGGGCGGATGAAGAGGAGCAAGAAGAGCATGCTTTAAACCTTTCCGGGATCCCTGTTGTGCGTGGATGGGGAGAGGAGAACAAGGAGGACGACATTATCCTGGACAATGAGCAGGAGCCAGGCCACCACACCGCTTCCAGTTTAGTGCAAATGAGGGCCTTCATGCTCCAGTGTTTTAACAGGGACCCCCGTATAAAAAGCATAAGGGTCAAGAACCAGTACTGGGTGGCAACGTACTTAGACCCCTGGTACAAACACAAAATGGCGGAAATGTTACCACCGTCACAGAGGGCTGTCAGAATGGAGCACTCCCAGGCCTTGCTTCGAGAAATGCTGCATTCTGCTTTTGCGTGCGCTGGCAGAGGAGGAATTCCCACTCCCAGAGAAAGAGTTGCGGGTACCAATCCAACAGCGCCTGCAAGAAGAGGGCAGTTTGAAGATGTGTTGGTGACTTCTGATATGAGGTCATTCTTTCAGCCGACCCATCGACAGGTCTCATCCGGATCCAGCATCAGGGAACACCTAGACCGACAGGTGTCTGACTACATCGGGTTAATGGCCGATGTGGACGCTCTGAGGAGTGATTAACCAGTTGCCGACCGCCGCACGCCGATGTACGTCGGTAGAATGGCACGGGCAGGCATAAGGACATACATGTACGTCCCTTGCCTCCCGCGGGTCGGGGGCCCGATCGGGCCCCCGCCCGGTGCCTGCGGCGGTCGGTTTTCGTCCGGGAGCGATCCGGGACGAGGGGGCGGCCATTCATTCATGGCCACCCCCTCGCGATCGCTCCCGACGAATAGAAATCCCCGGTGACATCACTTCCTCTCCTGTAATGTAAACACAGGAGAGGAAGTGATGTATTCTCTCCTCCGTGTCGGTATTTTTCGTTCCGACACGGAGGAGAGCGGATCGGTGAGTTGCACCAACACTCTACACACACAGTAGAACATGCCAGGCACACTCACACCCCCCCTTTACCCCCCGATCACCCCCCCAATTACCCCTGCCCCCCAGTCACAGTGACACCAATGTCATTTTTTTTTTTTTTGCATTGGTGTCATTTGTGACTGTAATAACTGTTAGGGCAGTTAGAGTTAGCCCCCTTTAGTTCTAATGTACCCCCCTAACCCCCCCGTTAAGGTTTAACCCCGTGATCACCCCCCGTCGCCAGTGTCACTAAGGCTGGGTTCACATTGCAGCGGTTTATGAGAACGAATGTGATTCGCACCGCACTGCAGTGCAAATCACATCCGATCTCTGTGCGATTCGAGTTCAGCCATTCGCCGCACCCGCCGCACCCGCCACACCCGCCGCACCCGCCGCAAATTCGCACGGGACCCTTTTTTTTGGCCCGCAGCAGAATCGGATCGCATGGGTGTTCACACCATGCGATCCGAGTTTGCAGATCGCACTGCGATATGCGAACTGATCTGGGGGTGTCAGTAACATTTCACTGACACTCCCAGCAGTTCGCATAGGGCAGTGTGAACTGCCGCCGGGAGGCATGCGATGCGGGAACCCGCCGCGGATTTGCGGCGTTTCCGCATCGCTCCAGTGTGAACCCAGCCTAATAAGCGATCATTTTTCTGATCGCCGTATTAGTGTCACAGGTGACGCTAGTTAGGCAGGTAGGTATTTAGGTTCGCCGCAGCTTTTTATAGCGCCAGGGACCCCCATATACTACCGCATAAAGCCCCCTGATTGCCCCCTAGTTAACCCTTTCACCAGTGATCACCATATAACTGTTACAGGTGACGCTGGTTGGTTAGTTATTTTTTTATAGTTTCAGGGCACCCGCCATTTATTACCTAATAAAGGTTTAACCCCCTGATCACCCGGCGGGTGTCATTTGTGACTAATAACTGTTAGGGCAGTTAGGGTTAGCCCCCTTTAGTTCTAAGGTACCCCCCTAACCCCCCCAATAAAGGTTTAACCCCGTGATCACCCCCCGTCGCCAGTGTCACTAAGGCTGGGTTCACATTGCAGCGGTTTATGAGAACGGATGTGATTCGCACCGCACTGCAGTGCAAATCACATCCGATCTCTGTGCGATTCGAGTTCAGCCATTCGCCGCACCCGCCGCACCCGCCGCAAATTCGCACGGGACCCTTTTTTTGGCCCGCAGCAGAATCGGATCGCATGGGTGTTCACACCATGCGATCCGAGTTTGCAGATCGCACTGCGATATGCGAACTGATCTGGGGGTGTCAGTAACATTTCACTGACACTCCCAGCAGTTCGCATAGGGCAGTGTGAACTGCCGCCGGGAGGCATGCGATGCGGGAACCCGCCGCGCATTCGTGGCGTTCCCGCATCGCTCCAGTGTGAACCCAGCCTAATAAGCGATCGTTTTTCTGATCGCTGTATTAGTGTCACAGGTGACGCTAGTTAGGCAGGTAGGTATTTAGGTTCGCTGCAGCTTTTTATAGCGCCAGGGACCCCCATATACTACCGCATAAAGCCCCCTGATTGCCCCCTAGTTAACCCTTTCACCAGTGATCACCATATAACTGTTACAGGTGACGCTGGTTGGTTAGTTATTTTTTTATAGTTTCAGGGCACCCGCCATTTATTACCTAGTCTCACTAGTGTACCCCTAAATTTAGGGGTGTCTACTTTCCAAAATGGGGTCATTTGGGGGGGGTTTGTGCCATCTTGGCATTTTATGGCCTTCAAAACTGTAACGCCCTTAGAAAGCCTGAAGGCGGTGCTTGGTTTTCGGGGCCCCGTACGCGGCTAGGCTCCCAAAAAGTCCCACATATGTGGTATCCCCGTACTCAGGAGAAGCAGCAGAATTTATTTTGGGGTGTCATTTCACATATGCCCATGGCATGCGTGAGCAATATATCATTTAGTGACAACTTTGTGAAAAAAAAAAAAAAAAAAAAAAAGTTTGTAATTTTCCCGCAACTTGTGGCAAAATATAAAATATTCCATGGACTCAACATGCCTCTCAGCAAATAGCTTGGGGTGTCTACTTTCTAAAATGGGGTCATTTGTGGGGGTTTTGTGCCATCTTGGCATTTTATGGCCTTCAAAACTGTAATAGGTAGTGAGAAGTGAACTCAAAAATTTACGCCCTTAGAAAGCCTGAAGGCGGTGCTTGGTTTTCGGGGCCCCGTACGCGGCTAGGCTCCCAAAAAGTCCCACATATGTGGTATCCCCGTACTCAGGAGAAGCAGCAGAATTTATTTTGGGGTGTCATTTCACATATGCCCATGGCATGCATGAGCAATATATCATTTAGTGACAACTTTGTTAAAAAAAAAAAAAAAAAAAAAAAGTTTGTAATTTTCCCGCAACTTGTGGCAAAATATAAAATATTCCATGAACTCAACATGCCTCTCAGCAAATAGCTTGGGGTGTCTACTTTCTAAAATGGGGTCATTTGTGGGGGTTTTGTGCCATCTTGGCATTTTATGGCCTTCAAAACTGTAATAGGTAGTGAGAAGTGAACTCAAAAATTTACGCCCTTAGAAAGCCTGAAGGCGGTGCTTGGTTTTCGGGGCCCCGTACGCGGCTAGGCTCCCAAAAAGTCCCACATATGTGGTATCCCCATACTCAGGAGAAGCAGCAGAATTTATTTTGGGGTGTCATTTCACATACGCCCATAGCATGTGTGAGCAATATATCATTTAGTGACAACTTTGTGTAAAAAAAAAAAAAAATTTTTTTTTTTGTCATTATTCAATCGCTTGAGGCAAAAAAATAAAATATTCAATGGGCTCAACATGCCTCTTATCAATTTCCTTAGGGGGTCTACTTTCCAAAATGGGGTCATTTGGGGGGGTTTTGTACTGCCCTGCCATTTTAGCACCTCAAGAAATGAGATAGGCAGTCGTAAACTAAAAGCTGCGTAAATTCCAGAAAACGTACCTTAGTTTGTAGATGTGACAACTTTTGCGCAAACCAATAAATATACAATTATTGACTTTTTTTTTACCAAAGACATGTGGCTGAATACATTTTGGCCTAAATGTATGACTAAAATTGAGTTTATTGGATTTTTCTAATAACAAAAAGTAGAAAATATCATTTTTTTTCAAAATTTGCGGTCTTTTTACGTTTATATCGCAAAAAATAAAAATCGCAGAGGCAATCAAATACCATCAAAAGAAAGCTCTATTTGTGGGAAGAAAAGGACGCAAATTTTGTTTGGGTACAACATTGCATGACCGCGCAATTACCAGTTAAAGCAGCGCAGTGCCAAAGTGTAAAAAGACCTCTGGTCATTTACCAGCAAAATGGTCCGGTCTGAAAGTGGTTAACCCCTGGACTACTGGGTGGGCAGGCGTGACCTCTGGCCAGAGCTTGCCCAATTTGCAATGGAACTGTTGGTTTGCCCCTCGTCCAGTGTCCTGTCCGAAAGGACGTTCGGCGCAGCAGGGGGGATCGTGACCGATAAGCGCACTCGCCTAGCTCACGACAGTGTTGACTACCTCACATTTATAAAAATGAATGAGGCATGGATCTCGGAGGAATTCAACACATGTGACCAGTAGACCATGTATATCTCTATAAACGATTTATTTACTCAAGCACACAGACCTTTTTTCTACATTTGGCTCACTTCCTTGTCCAAAAAAAGCACACCGTACTATATGCCCGTACCCTCCTGTTGAGTGGTGTTGAGTGGTGTCATATTTTTTGGGGCCCAGCAGCGAGTTGCTGGTATTAGTGCTGCTGTCAGTGCTCTCTATCTCGGTGCTAGTGTCAGTGCACTCAATCACGGTGCTGTTGTCAGTGCTCTCTATCTCGGTGCTGGTGTCAGTGCTCTATATCGCGGTGCTGGTGTCAGTGCACTCTATCGCGGTGCTGGTGTCAGTGCACTCTATCGCGGTGCTGGTGTCAGTGCACTATATCACGGTGCTGGTGTCAGTGCACGCTATCACGGTGCTGGTGTCAGTGCACGCTATCACGGTGCTGGTGTCAGTGCACGCTATCACGGTGCTGGTGTCAGTGCACGCTATCACGGTGCTGGTGTCAGTGCAAAAAAATTGGGCCTTAGGCACTGGTACTGGTGCCACAATACTGCAACCCCTCACAGATACTCTAGTTGGAGCGCAGGAATGAGCCCTGCTGCAAAGTATTGCATCAAAAATTGTAATTAAGCGCCCCTGCTAAACAGGGGCTGAAAAATTGGGCCTTAGGCACTGCTGCTGATGCCATGACACTGCAACCTCTCCCAGATACTCTAGTTGGAGTGCAGGAATGAGCCCTGATGCAAATCATTGCATCAAAATTTTTAATTACATGCCCCTGTTAAACAGGTTCTCAAAAACTGGGCTTTGGGCACTGGTGCTGGTGCCACGACACTGCAACCTCTCTCCTAGTTGGAGTGCAGGAATGAGCCCCGCTGTAAAGCATTGCATCACAAATTGTAATTACATGCCCCTGTTAAACATGGCCTGAAAAATTGGGCCTTAACCACTGGTGGCATTGCCCAGAACCAAAAATGTTCTTCCAAGCTATCAGCAGGATCATTGAGGAGGAAGAGGATAGTCAGTCAACATAACAGGATAGTCACTCAGCATCAGCATAGGCAGTCTTGAAGGGATGTAACATTTAAAAAAAAATTATTCGGTTACATCAGCATCAGGTGCTTGGTAGCTGGTGGTGATCCAAGACTGATTCATCTTTATGAAGGTCAGTCGATCAACTGAGTCGGTGGACAGGCGCACCCTGTGATCGGTTACAAAGCCTCCAGCAGCACTGAATGTGTGTTCCGAAAGAACGCTGGATGCAGGACAGGCCAGTAGCTCAATTGCATACTGTGCAAGCTCTGGCCAGTGATCCATCCTCAAGACCCAGTAACCCCCGAGGATTTTCATTGGGAAAGGGTGTCCAAGTCTGACCTTGCCCCTAGGTATTCCTGCACCATGTAAATCAGACGCTGGCGATGGTTGCTGGAACCGATCATACCTTGGGGCTTCGGATTAAAAAATTGTCTGAATGCATCGGTCAAACTGCCACCTAGTCCACCACTCCTTCTGTGATTGACCGAAGCCTCAGCAACACGTTGTCCAGGACCAGGAGTTTGTAACCTCCCAGTCTTGGGGAATGCCTTGCACAGACCTTTCTGCAAGGCCTCCCGGAGATGTCTCATCCTCTGTTCCCTCTGCGACGGCAAGATAAGGTCCGCAACCTTACCCTTGTACCGTGGATCAAGGAGAGTTGCCAGCCAGTAATGATCCCTCTCCTTGATTAGAAGAATACAAGGATCCTTCCGCAGGCTTTGCAGGAACAGCGTAGGTTAGCTGAGACATTCGGTCCGGAGTCCTCTGGTTCACTAAGGATGACATGATCTGCAGCCACCTGCTCCCAGCCACGTACAAGTTCACGGGTTTCTTGGGACTGTAAATCATCCCTAAAAGACTGCTGCTGCTGCTGCTGATGCTGAGTGCCAGGCTCCACCTCCATGCTGACACAATCCTCCTCCTCGTCCTCTTCCTGTGTGATCAGTGGGACAGCAGGAACACTGTCTGGATAAAGAGGGCCTTGATAGGCAAGGAAGTCCTCCTCTTCCTGCCTCTGTTCTGCCTCAAGTGCCCTGTCCATTATTCCACGCAGCGTATTCTCCAACAGGTGGACAAGAGGTACAGTGTCACTGATGCATGCACTGTCACTGCTCACCATCCTTGTGGCCTCCTCAAACGGTGACAGGACAGTGCATGCATCCCTGATCATGCCCCACTGACATGGCGAGAAAAAACCAAGCTCCCCTGACCCTGTTCTGGTGCCGTAGTCGCACAGGTACTCATTGATGGCCCTCTGCTGCGTGTGCAGCTGCTGCAGCATGGCCAATGTTGAGTTTCAGCTGGTGGGCATGTCACATATAAGGCGGTTCTTGGGCAGGTTCAACTCCTTTTGGAGCTCAGCCAGCCAAGCACTGGCATTATATGATGGGCAGAAATGCACACAGACTTTCCTGGCCTGCCTCAGGACATCCTGTAAGCTGGGTACCTGCTTAAGCTGATGTGGCTCCAACCACCTCTCAGCCTGCCCCTGTAGAGCTGACAAAATATCTGCCCCAGTGTGACTCCTGTCCCCCAGCACACCAGCGCAAGTATGGCATGGCATCTTTTTGCCTGCGTACTTGCGTAGCCCCTTGAACACCTACGGAGCACTGCTGGTTTCCGAGGACAAAGCACAGGAAGAGGCCATGGAGGAAGAATAAGAGGAGGGGGTGGAGGAGAGAGGTGTGTCACAACCAGTAGTAGCATTTTGGAGGCGTGGTGGCGGAACAATCACCAACACTACTGCACCTTGTCCTGCATCCTTCCCAGCTGCCAGAAGAGTGACCCAATGCGCTGTGAAAGATAGGTAACGTCCCTGTCCATGCCTGCTGGACCATGAGTAAGCGGTAATATGCACCTTACCGCTGACCGCCCTGTCCAGCGAGGCATGGACATTGCCTTCCACATGCCGGTAGAGAGTGGGAATCGCCTTCCGTGAGAAAAAATGGCGTTTGGGAACCTGCCACTGAGGAATCGCACATTGCACAAACTCACGGAAGGGGGCCGAGTCTACCAAATGAAAAGGCAACAGTTCAAGTGCTAGCAATTTAGCCAAACTAGCATTCAACCACTGGGCATGTGGATGGCTGGGAGTGAACTTCTTATGACGGTCCAGCAGCTGGGGCAGGGAAATTTTCCTGCTACAATCAGACATCGGTGTACTGCTAGCAGAGTGCCCGCAAGGACTTGGCTGTGACACACCTAATTCTACACCTTCATTCCACTCAGTGCAAGTTTCAGAGAGGATTGAAAGTATAGTGGGGTTGGAGATCCCAGCTGATGAGGAGCGAGGAGAGGTCCGCTTTGTTCTTTGGTGTGAGTCTTTAAGGTACGCTTGTCAATGAGCTGCATGGCAGGTCAACATATGTCTGGTCAAGCATGTGGTGCCCAAGGGGCTGATGTTTTGGCCACGCGAAAGACGCTTGAGACATATGTTGCAAATAGCAGCGGTGCGATCTGATGCACTCGTCTCAAAAAAGGACCACACCAAGGAACTTTTGGAAGGCAGCGCCCTGCACAGGCGGAGCTCTGCGGTGTGATTCAGTCAGTGTGCCCTTAAGCTGGCCCCCGGAGGGCATCTTTGCCTCTTGGAGATGTGCCTCCTCCTCTCAGGCACCCACGTGGAGTCAGTGCCCTCATCATCCCCTCCCTCTTCATCACTGGAGCAAACCTGGCAGTATGCTGCAGCTGGTGGAACATGACTGCCAGATTGCTGTCCTTCTTGAGCATCCCCTCTTTCTGGGCTCACGCTACTGCCTTCCTCTAGCTGGGTATCAACATCAGAGCCTTCAAAACGCTGGGCACCCTCCTGGAGCATGTACCCAACACTGCTCAAACAGTTCGGGGGACTCCTCAGGAGGACATGCTGGGTCTAGGGAAGGAGTGACTGATGACATTTAGACGAGGGAAGAGGACACATTGGCAGCTGCTTTGCCAGTACCCTGAGCCTGGGTGAGAGAGAATGAGGAGGGCTTGGTCATCCACTCTACCAAGTCTTCGCCATGTTGCGGCTCAATGCGTCCAGCTGCCGAAAATAAGGACATGTGTGTCCCATGGCCATGTGCTGCTGAGGATGCACCGCGTCCACAACCAGCACTGTTGCCTCTAGACACAGAGCCTGTTTGTCCTCTTTTATTGGCTCGTGACTGTCTGCCTCTTCTTGTTGGCCTTCCAGACATACTAATGGCCTGCAGGGAGATGAGAACACTAGCAATTGGGGTAGCTTTAGGTGCACACTGAGCAGATGACACAGTACACAGACTATAATTACTGCAACTGCCTGCCTGTGGTATAGGATCTGAAGAACACAAGCAATTGGGGGTAACTTCAGGTGTATACTGTGCAGGTGGCACAATACACCAACTGTAACTGCTGCAGATGCTTGTGGTATAGGAACAGAACACCACCAGCAATTGGGGGTAGCTTCAGGTGTATACTGTGCAGGTGGCACAATACACTGACTGTAACTGCTGCAGCTGCCTGTGGTATAGCAACAGAACAACACCAGCAATTGGGGGTAGCTTCAGGTATATACTGTGCAGGTAGAGAGTGGAGGATTCAACTTCTAAAGGTGGGGTGGCTCTTGAGGGCAATCATAATGCTGATGCGGCCCACAATGAAATTGAGTTTGCCACCCCTGCCCTATAACTATTGTACTGGTCTGCTTACCTTCAGTTGTTTCGAATCTTCTGTGTATTGGTCAGTGTAATCGTTTGGCTGGTCAGTAGCATCGGGCGAGAGCACTACTGTGTTCTGTGGCAGCACGCAGGTAAAATCACCTGGTTGTATTCAGGATGGGAAATATGTGTGTCCTAGATTCAGGCTTTATGCAGACTTTTACAATTAGAGGGGAAGAGTTAATGAGCCCAGCTGTAGTAAGTGGGCTCATTAAGACCTCTACAAAAAACCCCAGCATGCATAGGGAGATGCTCCATCCTGGAACCAGTTTTGTGTGTATAGACTGGGGAGTCTGAGATCTGTTCTGTGCGGTGAGTTAACGCCTGTGTGGCAAACCCCTACAATAGAGACAGGGACTGGGGCAGCACAAGGCTGCACCCAGTTGTTAGACAGGGAGTCTACGTGTGTAGTTAGAGGTCAAGCTGACCAGGATTTATTTTCTTGTTTTATTTTGTTTGGCTGTTATATGTATCACTGCATGTAGCCTAAATAAACCGGATCTTTTGTTTTTTGCACCTACACCGCTGTCTGCTGTGCCTGACTTTGTGTTGTGAACCCATCCAGGGGGTCACACACACCCGCTACCGAGCGAACCCCCTCACAGTTGGTGGAGAATGCGGGCAGTTTTTTTTTTTTTTGTTGTTAAGGCCAGCATGGAGGAGATACTGAGACAGCTGGCTCTAGCAAATGCAAACCAGCAGCAAACAAATGCAGCTTTACAAAAGAGCCTTGCAGCTCAACAACAAGCCCAGCAGCAGGCAAATGCAAATCAGCAGCAGACAAATGCAACTTTGCAGCAGAGTTTGGAAGCCCAGCAGCAGGCAAATGCAAATCAGCAGCAGACAAATACAACTTTGCAGCAGAGTTTGGAAGCTCAGCAACAAGCCCAGCAGCGATCTGAAGCCCGCTTCATAGACCTGTTGCAGAAGCAAGAGCAGAATTTTCAACAGCAAATAGAGACATTGATACAGCAACGTCCGCAGACCAATGAAGCAAGTGGGTACAATAATACCGCAACCTTTGGTGTGAGCCGTTTACTGACAAAAATGACTGGAGAGGATGATCCGGAGGTGTTTTTGACCACATTTGAAAGGACTGCTGAAAGGGAAAAGTGGCCTAAGGAGCAATGGGCTGGACTGGTGGCCCCTCTGTTAACTGGGGAATTGCAGAAAGCTTATTATGACCTAGAGCCTGACCAAGCAAAAGACTATGTGGTGCTAAAAGCAGAAATATTGGCACGGCTGGGTGTCACCCTGGCAGTCCGGGCTCAGCGTGTGCATAACTGGACTTTTCAGGTTGGAAAACCTCCCAGGTCTCAAATGTATGATCTCATTCACCTGAGCAGGAAGTGGCTGCAGCCAGAGATTTTGACCGCACCAAACATTGTGGAACGTGTGGTTATGGATCGTTTCCTGAGAGCTCTTCCTACTGCCATCCAAAAATGGGTAAGCCATGGAGACCCAGAAAATGCAGATAATCTTGTGGATCTGTTTGAGAGGTACTTGGCTACAGAGAACTTGACCACCTCTTCCAGGGACTCACGGACATTCCCCCCTAAGACCAGATCATCCCCAGTGGCGGGTAAGATGACTCCAAGGGGTGAGGGTGGAGAGAGTGAGAGGGTGGGAGTTCTACCTAAGGTCTGGCGGGAGCAGCCCAGGAAGCCCATGCTGCAAGAGGCAGCGAAAAAAATTATTTGCTACCGCTGCCGGCAAGAGGGACATATTGCAGCCAATTGCCCAGTTGTGGATGAGCCTATGCAATGTGACTTTATAAGGGAGAGACGTCAGTCGCTGTTTGCGACAGTTGCATGCACTGCCATTCGGGGACCTGAGAAACATTTATGTAAAATGTGTATTAATGGTAGACATGTTGATGTGTTGCTAGATTCAGGTAGCCTGGTAACATTGATAAAAGCTGAATTAGTTACTACAGAGGTCTCTGGGAAGAACAGGGTGGCTGTTATTTGTGTGCATGGGGACACCCGAGAGTATCCTGTAACTTCAGTGTTTTTTGAGACCCCCAAAGGTAACCTCTCTCATCAGGTGGGGTTAGTGTCTCAGTTACCACATGATGCTATTGTGGGAAGGGATTTTCCAAAATTCTGGGAACTCTGGGATTGTCCTGAGGCCCCCATTGGTGCCCCTATAAACCAGGAAGATGACCAGAATTCCTCTGGGAGTGGTGAGGACTCTCCTGAATTTCCCTTGTCGGTATTGGCGGGGGAAACTCGAGAAACTGGGGAGGAGCCAACATCCTCAGATGAAAACATGCCGTCTGTGGAGTTTTCGGATCTTGAGGTTCACAGGGAAAATTTTGCCACAGAACAGTTAAAAGACCCCACCCTAATAAAGGCACGGGAAAATGTGGTGAAAATAGATGGCGAGTTAGTGAACCCAGATAAGACTTGCCCTTATCCTTACTTCACTATGGAAAGGGACCTGCTATATCGAGTGGCTCAAAGGGCAGAAGAAACCATTGAGCAACTTGTAGTGCCCAAACCTTACAGGAAGTTGGTGTTAGAATTGGCTCATGGACACATTCTGGGAGGTCATCTGGGGACAGAGAAAACCAGAGAGAGGGTATTGCAGAGATTCTATTGGCCTGGGGTCATGAAGGAAATAGAAAAGTATTGTTCCTCCTGCCCTGTGTGTCAGAAGTCGGCACCTATGCCACATTTCCGTAACCCACTGGTACCTCTTCCTATCATTGAGGTCCCCTTTGAGAGGATCGCAATGGATTTGGTAGGTCCGATAATGAAGTCTGCTAGGGGGCATCAGTACATTTTGGTTATATTGGACTATGCCACCCGTTATCCGGAAGCAATTCCTCTCCGAAATACCTCGGCCAAAACCATAGCCAAAGAGCTATCCCTTGTTTTTAGCCACGTGGGTATTTGTAAGGAACTGCTTACCGACCAAGGTACACCCTTTATGTCCCGGGTTATGAAAGAATTATGCAAGTTGTACAAAGTGAAGCAATTGCGTACATCTGTGTATCACCCCCAAACAGATGGGTTGGTTGAAAGATTCAACAAAACCCTAAAACAAATGTTAAAGAAGGTGGTGGATAGAGATGGAAAGAATTGGGATTGTCTAATACCCTATCTGATGTTTGCCATTAGGGAGGTACCCCAATCCTCTACGGGTTTCTCACCCTTCGAGTTGCTCTATGGGAGACACCCAAGAGGGCTGCTGGATATCGCCAAGGAAACTTGGGAAAATGAGAGTTCTCCTCACAGGAGTGTGATTGAGCATGTCGCCCTGATGCAAGATAGAATTGCACAGGTAATGCCAATCGTAAAGGAACATTTAACCCAAGCGCAGTTAGCACAGCAGAGAGTGTACAACCGTGGGGCCAAGACACGTACTTTTTCCCCGGGGGATAGGGTCTTGGTGCTAGTCCCTACGGTTGAAAGCAAATTTCTGGCCAAATGGCAAGGTCCATATGAAGTAATTGAAAAATTTAGTGAGGTGAACTACAGGGTTAGACAGCCAGGAAGGCGAAAGCCGGAGCAGATCTATCACGTCAATCTGCTGAAAGCCTGGAGGGATAGGGAATCCCTAGTCGCAGAGACTTTGTCACAAGTACAGCCTGATTGCTTAGTTCCTGAGGTTGGAGTAGCAGACACCTTATCGAAACCCCAACAACAGGAGGTTAAAGAGTTTGTACTTCGTAACAAAGAGATTTTCTCTGAGCTTCCGGGACAAACATCTGGCGTAGAGCATGACATTATCACCCCGCCAGGAGAAAGGGTAAAACTAAAACCTTATAGAATACCAGAGGCCCGACGGGAGGCAATACGTGGGGAGGTTCAAAGGATGCTGGAATTGGGTGTGATAGAGGAGTCCCAGAGTGACTGGTCCAGTCCTATTGTACTAGTGCCCAAACCTGATGGGAGCTGGCGGTTTTGTAACGATTTTAGACAATTAAATAAAGTTACAAAATTTGACACCTACCCCATGCCACGTATAGATGAGTTGGTTGACCGGCTGGGAACAGCCCGATATATGACAACTCTTGATCTCACCAAAGGGTATTGGCAAATTCCCCTGGCCGAGTCGGCCAAGGAGAAAACTGCGTTTGTAACCCCAGATGGGGCATTCCAATATAAGAGAATGCCGTTTGGGTTACAGAATGCACCGGCAACATTCCAGCGGAAAATGGATAAGATTCTGAGGCCCCATCATAAATATGCTGCAGCTTACCTGGATGATGTGATTATCCATAGCACAGACTGGGTCTCACATTTGCCAAAAGTACAAGCAGTCCTAGACTCTATCCGGGAAGCTGGGTTTACGGCCAATCCAAAGAAGTGTACCATTGGACAGGAGGAGGCCAAATATCTTGGGTACACTATTGGGAGGGGGGTGATAAAACCCCAAGTCAATAAAGTCGAGGCCATACAGAGTTGGCCACGTCCCAACAGCAAGAAACAGGTACGAGCCTTTCTGGGAATCGCTGGCTATTATCGACGATTCATTCCCCATTTTGCTTCTCAGGCTGTGCCCCTCACCAACCTGACAAAAGGGAAAGAGTCGGTCATGGTTAAATGGTCCCCAGAGGCTGAGGAAGCATTTCAGTCCTTAAAAACAGCCTTATGTAGCCAGCCAGTGTTGTACTCACCAGACTTCTCTAAGGACTTTGTTGTACAAACTGATGCATCAGACGTTGGGTTAGGAGCAGTGTTATCCCAGGTCTGGAACGGGGAAGAGCACCCAGTCATTTACCTCAGCAGGAAGTTAAAGTCCCATGAGGTAAATTACTCCACGATTGAGAAGGAATGTTTAGCAGTGAAGTGGGCTCTAGATTCCCTTCAGTACTATCTGCTAGGTAGGCACTTTGACCTGGTGACTGATCACGCTCCTTTAAAGTGGATGGCTCAAAACAAGGAGACCAATAGAAGGGTAAATAGGTGGTTCCTGGCCCTACCGGAATTTAACTTTACAGTTAAGCATCGCCCTGGTGTTAAAATGGGGAATGTGGATGCTTTGTCTCGGATACATGCGTGTCTGGCTGCTTGTGTTACAACCCCAAGGTTGAAACAAGGGGGGGGGGGGGGTATGTGGCATCACGCAGGTAAAATCACCTGGTTGTATTCAGGATGGGAAATATGTGTGTCCTAGATTCAGGCTTTATGCAGACTTTTACAATTAGAGGGGAAGAGTTAATGAGCCCAGCTGTAGTAAGTGGGCTCATTAAGACCTCTACAAAAAACCCCAGCATGCATAGGGAGATGCTCCATCCTGGAACCAGTTTTGTGTGTATAGACTGGGGAGTCTGAGATCTGTTCTGTGCGGTGAGTTAACGCCTGTGTGGCAAACCCCTACAATAGAGACAGGGACTGGGGCAGCACAAGGCTGCACCCAGTTGTTAGACAGGGAGTCTACGTGTGTAGTTAGAGGTCAAGCTGACCAGGATTTATTTTCTTGTTTTATTTTGTTTGGCTGTTATATGTATCACTGCATGTAGCCTAAATAAACCGGATCTTTTGTTTTTTGCACCTACACTGCTGTCTGCTGTGCCTGACTTTGTGTTGTGAACCCATCCAGGGGGTCACACACACCCGCTACCGAGCGAACCCCCTCACAGTTCGTACATGACAACATTCTGTGTGCCGGGTTAGACTGTACCATGGTGCTTTGTGGGAGTTAATAAGCTCCGCCCCTCTTCATCTGGCGGCATCTTTAGCAACAGAACGATGGCTGAAGAAAAGGGGCATGCCGTTCCTGAACGATTTAGCCTGCAAAGTTTTTTTTTTTTTTAAAAAGCAACACCTATGTCCCTGGATGAGATAAAAAACTATGGTGAAGATTTTGGAAAAAATGATTATGATGGGAGGCGCAAAAACTACCCCAGGCCTAATACAAGAACAGACAACATCATGCAGAAGGTTGTCCATGTGCTGGAGAAGAAGTATGGTGTGGAGCGAACAAAGGACCAGCTGCGCAAGAGATGGTCTGACTTGAAGCATAGGGAGGAAGCCCAGTTGCATAAAGTACATAGAATGATCCAAACAGGTATTTTAGCTTATTTTCTGACATTTCTGCTCTCTTAGCTAGGCATGCACTCCATGTAGTCTCTATACAATGTCTTCATCAATGCAAGCTATATTCTTTAGCATGCATGCTTTTTTTTCATGATTTTTGTTCTTTAATAAACCTAGAAAGACCCAAGAAAGCACACTTTGATAGCAGAACTGTGACAACAGGAATGGGTATTGTACTGGTTGATGACACAGCTCCAGCTACTGCTATAGGACCAGATGATGATGATGCAGAACCATCCCAAACTATAACAGATGTTGAAGTAGACCAGGCCCAGCATTCATTTGAGACCATCACAAGCAGCACAGGTAATCCACTACACATACACTTTAATATCAACTCCATTTCCTGAACAATTTCTTGATTTTTCTTTACTTTTTCTTATCTTCAACAGCACATCATCTGTCTGAAGAACAGGGATTAAATTACCTCACTGCCCAAAGACTGGTATCTGATATTTTGAAGTGCTCACCAGAGTTAGAGAAAATCAAAGATCACTTGACCTCTGTCCAAAAAAGTTTTATGGTTGTAGTGACACACTATGTAAAATTTAACACGGTTCACTTTTGTACATGTTTTTTTTATTTTTATGTTTGTATAATTAAGTTCATGTGGTCATTGTTTGCACAAATTTGCACCAAAACGTCAGCTAGTTCTACTGTTGAGGACAAGCACTTTATTGTGGAAATACACATGGGATAACAGGCTGGAAGGCAACTTACCAAAAAGAATACACCAGATACAGGGTTTATCACACAATATCGGTTTCCAAAAAAAAACATTTTTTTTAAATTTTGTGTGGGAGGGTGGGTAGCACCACGGCTATGACTTCTGAGGCGAATGAGCTCCCCTTCATGGAACACCCTTTTATAGGCAGGCTCAGGTGGTTTATGGAAGGCTCAGAGGTAAAATGAACACGGCCTATCCTAGTCTGCCATGTGACAGTACCTCGAATTTGCCAATCCTAGCCTAGTATTCTCCCTGCCTGTATATTTCTGACCTGACTCACATGACCTAACCCCTATAGGCCATGTGACCTCACAAGGCACCTATGTGACTCATTCACACAGTAAGGGGGGGGCCTTGAAACTCCCTCCTGCCCTAATCCCATGACAAAAGGGGGGTTCTTAGAAACCTCTTCCCCTTTCCTTCTACTCTATTTGTAATGTGGGCACTTCATGCACTTTTAACCACTTCCCGCCCGCCCTATGGCCGAATGACGGCCTTAGAGCAGGCGGGCTCCTTCGCCTGGCCGTCCCTGGGCGGCCTCGTGTTTACTTCCGCAATGGGCGCCGCCGGGGGCGCGCATCGCGGAAGTTTTGTATTCGCGTGTCTCCCGGAGACAGGCAAATACAGATCGCCGTGAACGGCCAATCAAAGCGGCCGTTCACAGCGCGATCGCAGCTGCCAATGGGAGATGATCTCATATGTAAACATATGAGATCATCTCCCATTGCCGTGTCTCTCCCTCCTCACACAGAGACAGCGTGTGAGGAGGGAGAGCGATCTGTAAGTGATGAATTGTTACACTGTCAGCCCCAGTGCCATCTGTCAGCCCCAGTGCCAGTGCCATCTGTCAGCCCAGTGCCATCTGTCAGCCCCAGTGCCATCTGTCAGCCCAGTGCCATCTGTCAGCCTCAGTGCCATCTGTCAGCCCCAGTGCCAGTGCCGTCAGCCCAGTGCCATCTGTCAGCCCAGTGCCATCTGTCAGCCCAGTGCCACCTGCCAGCGTCAGTGCCTGCCGTCAGCCCCAGTGCCGTCAGCCCCAGTGCCATCCGTCAGCCCCAGTGCCATCCGTCAGCCCCAGTGCCATCCGTCAGCCCCAGTGCCGCCAGTGCCGTCAGCCCCAGTGCCGCCAGTGCCGTCAGCCCCAGTGCCGCCAGTGCCACCTGCCAGCGCCGTCAGCCCCAGTGCCGTCAGCCCCAGTGCCGTCAGTGCCAGTGCCACCTGCCAGCGCC
Source organism: Lithobates pipiens (assembly GCF_037356315.1). Classification (NCBI taxonomy): domain Eukaryota; kingdom Metazoa; phylum Chordata; class Amphibia; order Anura; family Ranidae; genus Lithobates; species Lithobates pipiens. The sequence continues at coordinate 386,880,642 of NW_027507718.1, read as the reverse complement.
AGTGCCACCTGCCAGCGCCATCCGTCAGCCCCAGTGCCGCCAGTGCCAGTGCGACCTACCAGTGCCACCTGCCGCCGCCAGTGCCGCCAGTGGCACCTGCCAGTGGCACCTGCCAGTGCCACCTGCCAGCACCAGTGCCACCTGCCAGCGCCAGTGCCGTCAGCCCCAGTGCCGCCAGCCCCAGTGCCGCCAGTGCCACGTGCCAGTGCCACCTGCCAGCGCCAGTGCCACCTGAGACAGCGTGTGAGGAGGGAGAGCGATCTGTAAGTGATGAATTGTTACACTGTCAGCCCCAGTGCCATCTGTCAGCCCCAGTGCCAGTGCCATCTGTCAGCCCAGTGCCATCTGTCAGCCCCAGTGCCATCTGTCAGCCCCAGTGCCATCTGTCAGCCCAGTGCCATCTGTCAGCCTCAGTGCCATCTGTCAGCCCCAGTGCCAGTGCCGTCAGCCCAGTGCCATCTGTCAGCCCAGTGCCATCTGTCAGCCCAGTGCCACCTGCCAGCGTCAGTGCCTGCCGTCAGCCCCAGTGTCGTCAGCCCCAGTGCCATCCGTCAGCCCCAGTGCCATCCGTCAGCCCCAGTGCCATCCGTCAGCCCCAGTGCCGCCAGTGCCGTCAGCCCCAGTGCCGCCAGTGCCATCAGCCCCAGTGCCGCCAGTGCCACCTGCCAGCGCCGTCAGCCCCAGTGCCGTCAGCCCCAGTGCCGTCAGTGCCAGTGCCACCTGCCAGCGCCAGTGCCACCTGCCAGCGCCATCCGTCAGCCCCAGTGCCGCCAGTGCCAGTGCGACCTGCCAGTGCCACCTGCCGCCGCCAGTGCCGCCAGTGGCACCTGCCAGTGGCACCTGCCAGTGCCACCTGCCAGCACCAGTGCCACCTGCCAGCGCCAGTGCCGTCAGCCCCAGTGCCGCCAGCCCCAGTGCCGCCAGTGCCACGTGCCAGTGCCACCTGCCAGCGCCAGTGCCACCTGCCAGCGCCATCCATCAGCCCCAGTGCCGTCAGCCCCAGTGCAGCCAGTGCCACCTGCCAGTGCCACCTGCCAGCGCCAGTGCCACCTACCAGCTCCACCTGCCAGCGCCAGTGCCACCTGCCAGCGCCAGTGCCACCTGCCAGCTCCATCTGCCAGCCCCATTTGCCAGAGCAATTAGCCAGAGCAAATAGCCAGCACCATCTGCCAGTGCCATCTGCCAGTGCCAGCCCCAGTGCCATCTGCCAGCGACATCTGTCAGCCCCATCTGCCTCCAGTGCCATCTGCCTCCAGTGCCATCTGCCTCCAGTGCCACGTATCGTCAGTGCCACGTGTTGTCAGTGCCACGTGGGGTCACTTTGTGGGCATTTCCATTGTCCTGGTGCTCCAGGGCCTTCAAAACTGTAATAGGTGGTTGAGAAATAAGATGTGTAATTTATGCTCCTAGAACGCCTGATGGTGCTATTTCAATATTGGGCCTCTGTATGTGGCCCAGCTGTGTAAAAGTCTCACACATTTGGTATCGTTATACTCAGGAGGAGTAGTAGAACGTATTTTGGGGTGTCATTTTTGCTATGTACATGCTATGTGTTGGAAATATGTCAGCCCAGTGCCACCTGCCAGCGTCAGTGCCTGCCGTCAGCCCCAGTGCCGTCAGCCCCAGTGCCATCCGTCAGCCCCAGTGCCATCCGTCAGCCCCAGTGCCGCCAGTGCTGTCAGCCCCAGTGCCGCCAGTGCCGTCAGCCCCAGTGCCGCCAGTGCCACCTGCCAGCGCCAGTGCCACCTGCCAGCGCCGTCAGCCCCAGTGCCGTCAGCCCCAGTGCCGTCAGTGCCAGTGCCACCTGCCAGCGCCAGTGCCACCTGCCAGCGCCATCCATCAGCCCCAGTGCCGCCAGTGCCAGTGCGACCTACCAGTGCCATCTGCCGCCGCCAGTGCCGCCAGTGGCACCTGCCAGTGCCACCTGCCAGTGCCACCTGCCAGCACCAGTGCCACCTGCCAGCGCCAGTGCCGTCAGCCCCAGTGCCGCCAGCCCCAGTGCCGCCAGTGCCACGTGCCAGTGCCACCTGCCAGCGCCAGTGCCACCTGCCAGCGCCATCCATCAGCCCCAGTGCCGTCAGCCCCAGTGCAGCCAGTGCCACCTGCCAGTGCCACCTGCCAGCGCCAGTGCCACCTACCAGCTCCACCTGCCAGCGCCAGTGCCACCTGCCAGCGCCAGTGCCACCTGCCAGCTCCATCTGCCAGCCCCATTTGCCAGAGCAATTAGCCAGAGCAATTAGCCAGCACCATCTGCCAGTGCCATCTGCCAGTGCCAGCCCCAGTGCCATCTGCCAGCGACATCTGCCAGCCCCATCTGTCAGCCCCATCTGCCTCCAGTGCCATCTGCCTCCAGTGCCACGTATCGTCAGTGCCACGTGTTGTCAGTGCCACGTGGGGTCACTTTGTGGGCATTTCCATTGTCCTGGTGCTCCAGGGCCTTCAAAACTGTAATAGGTGGTTGAGAAATAAGATGTGTAATTTATGCTCCTAGAACGCCTGATGGTGCTATTTCAATATTGGGCCTCTGTATGTGGCCAGGCTGTGTAAAAGTCTCACACATTTGGTATCGTTATACTCAGGAGGAGTAGTAGAACGTATTTTGGGGTGTCATTTTTGCTATGTACATGCTATGTGTTGGAAATATCTTATAAATGGACAACTTTGCGTAAAAAAAATGCGTTTTCATTTTTTTCCCACATTTTCCCAAAACTTCTGGAAAAAAAATTAACCATTCAGACGACTCATTATGCCTCATAGATTATACGTTGGGGTGTTAGCTTTCCAAAATGGGGTCACTTTGTGGGCATTTCCATTGTTCTGATGCTCCAGGGCCTTCAAAAATGTAATAGGTGGTTGAGAAATGAAATGTGTAATTTATGCTCCTAGAACGCCTGATGGTGCCATTTCAATATTGGGCCTCTGTATGTGGCCAGGCTGTGTAAAAGTCTCACACATTTGGTATCGTAATACTCAGAAGGAGTAGCAGAACGTATTTTGGGGTGTCATTTGTGGTATACACATGCCATGTGAGAGAAATAACCTATTACATTGAAAATTTTGTGAGAAAAAAAAAAAAAAAAATCTTCATTTTGCAAAGAATTGTGGGAAAAAGATGACAACATCAAAAACCTCACCATGCATCTTACTAAATACCTTGGAATGTCTACTTTCAAAAAAGGGGTCATTTGGGGGGTATTTGTACTTTCCTGACTTGTTCGGGTCGCAAGAAATGAGATAGGCCACCAGTACATCGGGTGTGATCAATTTTGTGCGATTCGCACCACAGCTTGTAGACTCTCTAACTTTCACAAAGACCAAATAATATCCACTAATTTGGGTTATTTTTACCAAAGATATGTAGCAGTATAAATTGTGGCCAAAATTTATGAAAAAAAAATTATAATTTGCTAAATTTTATCACAGAAACAAAGAAATATGCGTTTTTTTTCAACATTTTCGGTCTTTTTTCATTTATAGCGCAGAAAAATAAAAACCCCAGGAGGTGATCAAATACCACCAAAAGAAAGCTCTATTTGTGGGAAAAAAAGGACACAAAATTCATTTGGGTACAGTGTTGCATGACTGAGTAATTGTCATTCAAAGTGTGAGAGCACCAAAAGCTTAAAATTGGTCTGGTCAGGAAGGGTGTTTAAGTGCCCAGTAAGCAAGTGGTTAAACTTCAGGCCTGTCATGTAAAAACATGGTTGGAGCAAAGCTGTCTTTCAAGTTTGTGCAGCCAGTCACCTCTACTATAGTTGTGTTCAGACACAACAAGTCAAATATGTATGGACACATATGGTAATGTTTTCATGTACACAAATATCACATATGTGGACATGCACTTATAGTAGGGGTGACTGCCATCACAAACTTTAAAGAGAAACTCAAACCAGTTTTTTTAAGCTGGCCAAAATCTCAAGACTACTGATAATGTTTGACAAAAAATTACATTTTGGAAAACCATGAGAGATATCGGTAATTAAAAATCATTGGTTGATGGATGTATAATGTTCAGTAGTAGTAAAATATGTGAATAACACTTTTGGAGGCTATTAAAAAAATAAATAAATAAATAAATAAATAAATAAAAAAAAACGCACAAAAAAAGTTTATAACAATAACAATATTTCTTTACTTTTATAAAAAAAAATTACATTTGCAATAAAGTTTTAATATTGCATATTTGGTGTGTTGTACTACAATTTTTCATAAGATAGGTATATTATGATTGACCAGGTTGCAGGTTATATAGTTGTTGGTGTGGATGATTTGTCATGACATTTTGACGTGAACGTTCTTTGGCACGAATATTTACCTTCTGGGTTAAATGTTTTTCACACATGCGCAGTAGCAACCATTTGTTTTTTCACGGATGAACAACGCATTAACCTTGCAATTTATCGTTCATTCAGCAGAAGTTTTCCAAACTTGCGGTTCGTTTTTTTCCCCACAAAAACATCACCAACGATTAACAATTTGTGCCCATTAACTTCCTGAAAAACAAACAAAGTGTCTAGATGATCGATTTTCATCCGATTTTTCGTATAGTGTATGGCCAGCTAAGACAGAAAGTATGCTATGATCACCACCTGAAAATAAAGAAAAAAAGCCTATAATAATAGTGCAGCCACCAAATTTAGGAATTAGTAAGCTGTAATACAGTAACATTTTCTTTATTTTGATTTATTACTGTTTTAGGCTGCATTCACACCTGAGCGCTTCAAAGTCGATTGTTTTTACCACAATTTTTTGCAGCGTTTTTGCAATGATTTTGTTCAGGTCACCAATGTAATCTGCCCCAAAGAAGCTCATGTTCTTTTTTTTTTTTTTCAAATATATTGTTTATTGAATTTTCAACACGGGGCAAGCCCCTAAAGGGTACAGTGACAACAAAGAAGAGCAAAGGTCACAGCCTCCCAATAACATAACATAAAAAACAACAACATCCATCTAATTTAGACATACTTGGGTGGGGGCTTCATATATGGCATTCATGTTATTTTTTGAGCTTAGGGCATTTTATTCAGGCATTTTGCTTTAGGTGACAAAACGCTCAGATGTGAACAGGTGTCATTTAAATGAATGGGATTTTGCTTGTTGGGCGTTTTTTTACGTGTTTTTTCTGGGGTCTCACGAGCGTTTTATAAGCTGAATGCAGCCTTAATGATCTGTTTTCAATATGTTTAGGATATCACTACTGTATAAGAATACACCCTAGTATATTTTCTGACTGTGCATATTTAACACGTTGAGAAATATTGTAGTTCCCACTTTCAAAAGTCATGGGATGGATATAAAAAACAATGACTTATCATGAATGTGCAGATGTTTCTTGTGACTTCTCAGATAACATTTTCAATTTCACTTTCTAATTCCAGAAAAACTAATTTATTCAAATTCACTTTCAGTTTTGTTATCTGCAGCCTAATAATACAGTTGTTTAAAGCAGAGTTCTGCTAAAAAAAATAAAAAAAATTAAGTCAGCAGCTACAAATACTGCAGCGGGGGGATCGAAGCCCCGCTCATCTCCCCCTTCTCTCTGCGGCTGGCTGAGACTTCACAGCCAGGCACCTACTGCACATGCGCGAGCCATGCCACGCGCCGTGACTGGCCGGCAATCATCTGGGACCGGTGACATGTCCCAGATAATTGCCGTGAGGGAGGGGGGAGAGGTGATCTCCCTTACGGTGCCGCGGTGCGCCAGGAGGAAGTAGGAGCTGGGAGCTGAAAAGAGGCTCCCCCCCCCCAAAAAAAAAATTACATGCCAATGTGGCATTTCAGGGGGTTATCGCCCTTAACCACCTCAATACAGTGCACTTACACCCCCTTCCTGACCAGACCAATTTTCAGCTTTCAGCGCTCTCACAGTTTGAATGACAATTACTCAGTGATGCAACGCTGTACCCATATGAAACTTGCGTCCTTTTTTCCACACAAATAGAGCTTTCTTTTAGTGGCATTTAATCACTAGTGGGTTTTTTATTTTTTTTATGCTATAAATAAAACGTACATTTTGTGAAAAAAATGCCTTTTTTCTTTGTTTCTGTCATAAATGTTTGCTAATTAGTAATTTTTCTTCATAAATTTTGGCCAAAATTTATACTGCTACATATCTTTGGTAAAAATAACCCACATTAGTGTATATTATTTGGTCTTTGTGAAAGTTAGAGTCTACAAACTATGGTGCCAATCACTGAAAATTGATCACATCTGATCAGGCCTTCAGTACATCAGGTGTATCTCATTTCTTGAGACACTAACAAGTCAGGAAAGTACAAATACCCCCCAAATGACCCCTTTTTAGAAAGTAGACTTTCCAAGGTATTAAGTAAGTAGCATGGTGAGTTTTTTTAAGTTGTCATTTTTTCCCACAATTCTTTGCAAAATGAAGATTTTATTTTTATTAATTTTTTTACAAAATTGTCATATTATCAGGTTATTTCTCACACACAGCATATGCATACAACAAATTACACCCCAAAATACATTCTGCTACTCTTCGTTAGTATGGCAATACCACATGTGTGAGACTTTTACACAGCCTGGCCACATACAGAACACCAACATTGAAGTAGTACCTTCAGACATTCTACGAGCAAAAATGATTCATCTCATTTCACAGCCATCTATTACACTTTTGAAGGCCCTGGAGTACCAGGACAATGTAATTTCCCATAAAATGACCCCATTTTGGAAAGCAAACACTCCAACGTATAATCTGTGAGGCATAATGAGTCTTTTGAATGGTTAATTTTTTCCAGAAGTTTTTGGAATATGTGGAAAAAAATGAAAACATTTTTTTTTTTTTTACACAAAGTTGTCAATTTATAAGATATTTCTAACACATAGCATGTATATAGCAAAAATTACACCCCAAAACACATTCTGCTACTCCTCCCGAGTATGGCGATACCACATGTGTAGGACTTTTACACAGCCTGGTCACATAGAGAGGCCGAACATTGAAGTAGTACCTTCAGGCTTTCTAGGAGCGTAAATGACACATCTCATTTCATTCCTACCCATCACACTTTTGAAGGTCCTGGAGCACCAGGACAGTGCAGTCACCCACAAAATGACCCCATTTTGGAAAGCAAACACCCCAACGTATATTCTATGAGGCATTGGCTGCAAATAGGTACTCGGGTACTCTGATGGGCTGCAGATAGGTACTCTGGTACTCTGATGGCCTGATGACAGGTAATCGGGTACTCTGATGGCCTGGTGACTGGTATTTGGGTACTCTGAAAGGCGGTGACAGGTACTCGGGTACTCAGATGGGCTGTGACAGGTACTCGGGTACTCAGATGGGCTGTGACAGGTACTCGGGTACTCAGATGGGCTGTGACAGGTACTCGGGTACTCAGATGGGCTGTGACAGGTACTCAGATGGGCTGTGACAGGTACTCAGATGGACTGTGACAGGTACTCGGTACTCTTATGGACTGTGAGTGACATGTACTATGAGGGGTGGTGACAGGTCCTCTTTATTGGGGGGGCAATCAGTGTGACTGGTGTACACTGTAAGCGGTAATGAGATGTTACCGCAATCTCCTCCTCACGCACGATCGGTATGTGAGGAGAAGAACCTGGTAACATCTCGTTACCGCGGTTTGTTTACATTTTAGTGATCGGCTGTGAAAAGATCACAGCCGATCACGTGAGTAAACAGCTGGCCAATGGTTGTTTACCAGCGTCAGTGATGAGCAGTGTTCCCGGGGAACACGCCGCCACCGACGTGCACGTGCAGCGCGATCGCGCGCATGCACCGTGCACAGTGGGGGTGTGACCATCTGTGATCGGCCGTGACTTCATCATGGCCGATCACGTGGTAAACAGCCATGTGCAATGGCTGTTCATCCCCTTCGGTGGCGAGCGGTGTCTCCGTGACACGCCGCCACCGAAGAAACAGGGATGCGCGTGCACGATCGCGCGCATTCCCTGTTTAAACGGGAGGACGTCATATGACGCCCTCCCGCCACAATAGGTCCGCCGCCTGCCCGTCATTTGACAGCCAGCGGTCGGAAAGTAGTTAAAGAAAGTTCAATTTTTGGGTGGAACTCTGCTTTAAATTAATATTTTCTCATTAACCACTTGCCGACCGCCGCACGCCGATGTACGTCGGTAGAATGGCACGGGCAGGCATAAGGACATACATGTACGTCCCTTGCCTCCCGCGGGTCGGGGGCCCGATCGGGCCCCCGCCCGGTGCCTGCGGCGGTCGGTATTCGTTCGGGAGCGATCCCGGACGAGGGGATGGCCATTCATTCATGGCCACCCCCTCTCGATCTCTCCCGGCGAATGAAAATGTCCGGTGACATCACTTCCTCTCCTGTAATGTAAACACAGGAGAGGAAGTGATGTATTCTCTCCTCCGTGTCGGTAGTTTTCGTTCCGGCACCGAGGAGAGAGGTTCGGTGAGTTGCACCAACACACCCCACATACAGTAGAACATGCCAGGCACACCACACCCCCCCTTTACCCCCGATCACCCCCCAATTACCTCTGCCCCCCCCAGTCACAGTGACACCAATTGCTTTTTTTTTTTTTTTTTGCATTGGTGTCATTTGTGACTGTAGTAACTGTTAGGGCAGTTAGGGTTAGCCCCCTTTAGTTCTAATGTGCCCCCCTAACCCCCCCAATAAAGGTTTAACCCCGTGATCACCCCCCGTCGCCAGTGTCACTAAGGCTGGGTTCACATTGCAGCGGTTTATGAGAACGAATGTGATTCGCACCGCACTGCAGTGCAAATCACATCTGATCTCTGTGCGATTCGAGTTCAGCCATACAGATAGTATGGCTGAATTCGTGTCGCACCCGCCGCACCCGCCGCAAATTCGCACGGGACCCTTTTTTTGGCCCGCAGCAGAATCGGATCGCATGGGTGTTCACACCATGCGATCCGAGTTTGCAGATCGCACTGCGATATGCGAACTGATCTGGGGGTGTCATTAACATTTCACTGACACTCCCAGCAGTTCGCATAGGGCAGTGTGAACTGCCGCCGGGAGACATGCGATGCGGGAACCCGCCGCGGATTCATGGCGTTCCCGCATCGCTCCAGTGTGAACCCAGCCTAATAAGCGATAGTTTTTCTGATCGCTGTATTAGTGTCACAGGTGACGCTTGTTAGGCAGGTAGGTATTTAGGTTCGCCGCAGCTTTTTATAGCGCCAGGGACCCCCATATACTACCGCATAAAGCCCCCTGATTGCCCCCTAGTTAACCCTTTCACCAGTGATCACCATATAACTGTTACAGGTGACGCTGGTTGGTTAATTTTTTTATAGTTTCAGGGCACCCGCCATTTATTACCTAATAAAGGTTTAACCCCCTGATCACCCGGCGGGTGTCATTTGTGACTGTAATAACTGTTAGGGCAGTTAGGGTTGGCCCCCTTTAGTTCTAAGGTACCCCCCTAACCCCCCCAATAAAGGTTTAACCCCGTGATCACCCCCCGTCGCCAGTGTCACTAAGGCTGGGTTCACATTGCAGCGGTTTATGAGAACGGATGTGATTCACACCGCACTGCAGTGCAAATCACATCTGATCTCTGTGCGATTCGAGTTCAGCCATACAGATAGTATGGCTGAATTCGTGTCGCACCCGCCGCACCCGCCGCAAACTCGCACGGGACCCTTTTTTTGGTCCGCAGCAGAATCGGATCGCATGGATGTTCACACCATGCGATCCGAGTTTGCAGATCGCACTGCGATATGCAAACTGATCTGGGGGTGTCATTAACATTTCACTGACACTCCCAGCAGTTTGCATAGGGCAGTGTGAACTGCCGCCGGGAGGCATGTGATGCGGGAACCCGCCGCGCATTCGTGGCGTTCCCACATCGCTCCAGTGTGAACCCAGCCTAATAAGCGATCGTTTTTCTGATCACTGTATTAGTGTCACAGGTGACGCTAGTTAGGCAGGTAGGTATTTAGGTTCGCCGCAGCTTTTTATAGCGCCAGGGACCCCCATATACTACCGCATAAAGCCCCCTGATTGCCCCCTAGTTAACCCTTTCACCAGTGATCACCATATAACTGTTACAGGTGACGCTGGTTGGTTAGTTATTTTTTTTATAGTTTCAGGGCACCCGCCATTTATTACCTAGTCTCACTAGTGTACCCCTAAATTTAGGGGTGTCTACTTTCCAAAATGGGGTCATTTGGGGGGGGGGGGTTTGTGCCATCTTGGCATTTTATGGCCTTCAAAACTGTAACGCCCTTAGAAAGCCTGAAGGTGGTGCTTGGTTTTCGGGGCCCCGTACGCGGCTACGCTCCCAAAAAGTCCCACATATGTGGTATCCCCGTACTCAGGAGAAGCAGCAGAATTTATTTTGGGGTGTCATTTCACATATGCCCATGGCATGCGTGAGCAATATATCATTTAGTGACAACTTTGTGAAAAAAAAAAAAAAGTTTGTAATTTTCCCGCAACTTGTGGCAAAATATAAAATATTCCATGGACTCAACATGCCTCTCAGCAAATAGCTTGGGGTGTCTACTTTCTAAAATGGGATGGGGTCATTTGTGGGGGTTTTGTGCCATCTTGGCATTTTATGGCCTTCAAAACTGTAATAGGTAGTGAGGAGTGAAGTCAAATATTTACGCCCTTAGAAAACCTGAAGGCGGTTCTTGGCTTTCGGGGCCCCGTACGCGGCTAGGCTCCCAAAAAGTCCCACATATGTGGTATCCCCGTACTCAGGAGAAGCAGCAGAATTTATTTTGGGGTGTCATTTCACATATGCCCATAGCATGTGTGAGCAATATATCATTTAGTGACAACTTTGTGAAAAAAAAAAAAAAGTTTGTAATTTTCCCGCAACTTGTGGCAAAATATAAAATATTCCATGGACTCAAAATGCCTCTCAGCAAATAGCTTGGGGTGTCTACTTTCTAAAATGGGGTCATTTGTGGGGGTTTTGTGCCATCTTGGCATTTTATGGCCTTCAAAACTGTAATAGGTAGTGAGGAGTGAAGTCAAATATTTACGCCCTTAGAAAACCTGAAGGCGGTTCTTGGCTTTCGGGGCCCCGTACGCGGCTAGGCTCCCAAAAAGTCCCACATATGTGGTATCCCCGTACTCAGGAGAAGCAGCAGAATTTATTTTGGGGTGTCATTTCACATATGCCCATAGCATGTGTGAGCAATATATCATTTAGTGACAACTTTGTGAAAAAAAAATTAAAAAAAATTAAAGTTTGTAATTTTCCCGCAACTTGTGGCAAAATATAAAATATTCCATGGACTCAAAATGCCTCTCAGCAAATAGCTTGGGGTGTCTACTTTCTAAAATGGGGTCATTTGTGGGGGTTTTGTGCCATCTTGGCATTTTATGGCCTTCAAAACTGTAATAGGTAGTGAGGAGTGAAGTCAAATATTTACGCCCTTAGAAAACCTGAAGGCGGTTCTTGGCTTTCGGGGCCCCGTACGCGGCTAGGCTCCCAAAAAGTCCCACATATGTGGTATCCCCGTACTCAGGAGAAGCAGCAGAATTTATTTTGGGGTGTCATTTCACATATGCCCATAGCATGTGTGAGCAATATATCATTTAGTGACAACTTTGTGTAAAAAAAAAAAAAAAAAATTTTTTTTTGTCATTATTCAATCGCTTGAGGCAAAAAAATAAAATATTCAGTGGGCTCAACATGCCACTTATCAATTTCCTTAGGGTGTCTACTTTCCAAAATGGGGTCATTTGGGGGGGTTTTGTACTGCCCTGCCATTTTAGCACCTCAAGAAATGAGATAGGCAGTCCTAAACTAAACTAAAAGCTGCGTAAATTCCAGAAAACGTACCTTAGTTTGTAGATGTGACAACTTTTGCGCAAACCAATAAATATACAATTATTGACTTTTTTTTTACCAAAGACATGTGGCTGAATACATTTTGGCCTAAATGTATGACTAAAATTGAGTTTATTGGATTTTTCTAATAACAAAAAGTAGAAAATATCATTTTTTTTTCAAAATTTGCGGTCTTTTTACGTTTATATCGCAAAAAATAAAAATCGCAGAGGCAATCAAATACCATCAAAAGAAAGCTCTATTTGTGGGAAGAAAAGGACGCAAATTTTGTTTGGGTACAACATTGCATGACCGCGCAATTACCAGTTAAAGCAGCGCAGTGCCAAATTGTAAAAAGACCTCTGGTCATTTACCAGCAAAATGGTCCGGTCTGAAGGTGGTTAATCTACACTCAATAACAGAATTTTAGAATGCCTGTGAATTTATTAAACAGGAAAAAAAATGAAATCTCACATGTATTTAAAGTGGCGCTCCACCCAAAAGAATCTCTGCTTTAAGGACTCATTCCCTGTTCCTCTTGAACAATTGGCACTTTTCAGGAGCGGGGGGGAGCAGATATCTGATTTTGACAGGTACCCGCTTCCCACTTCTGTTCCGACTGCCACTGCGGTCAGAAACTGAAATTCTCCCCTCTCCCACCCCCACTGCAGTATCTGGGACACCCACAGGTCCCAGAAGACTGCATCCACCTTTCACGATGCACAGCGTGACTCACGCATGTGCAGTAGGCACCCAGCTCTGAAGCCACAAGCTTTCACAGCTGGGTGCCCATTGTGAAGGTGTTGGGTACCGGAGACAACTGGTGAGACCGTCTGGGGTGCGTGCTGGGTTGTGAGACAGGTGAATGTCTGTTTTTTTTTAAAGTAAGCAGCTCCATTTTTGTAGCTGCTGACTTTTATTTTTTCCACAGGTGACTGGAACTCCACTTTAAGTATTCAGACCCATTACTCAGTACTTTGTTGAAGCTTCTTTGGCAGCAACTACAGCCTTGAGTTTTTTTTGGGTATGACGCGACACGCTTGGCACACTTGGATTAGAAGATTTTCTGTCATTCTTCTCTGCAAATCCTCTCAAGCTCGGTGGACAGCCATTTTCAGGTCTCTCCAGAGATGTTCTATAGGGTTCAATTGGGGCTCTCTGGCTGGGTCACTGAAGGACATGTACATAGTCACTAACCCACTCCTGTGTTGCCTTGGCTGTGGGCTTAGGATTTTTGTCATGTTGGAAGGTCAGCCTTCAGGCCATTCTGAGGTCCTGAGCACCGTGGAACCGGTTTTCATTGAGGATATGTCATTACTTTGCTCCATTCAGCTTTCCCTCAACCCTGACCAGTCTCCAAATCCCTGCTGCTGAAAAACACCCCCACAGCATGATACTGCCACCACCATGCTTCACTGTTGGGATGGTATTGGGCAGGTGATGAGCAGTGCCTGACTTCCTCCAGGTATAACATTTAGAATTTAGGCCAAACAGTTAAATGCTTGTTTAATCAGACCAGAGAATCTTGTTCCCCACAGTCAGAGTCCTTTAGATGCTTTTTTTGCAAACTTCAAGCAGTCTTTCATGTGTTTTGCACATGGAGTGGCTTCTGTCTGGCCACTCTGCCATAAAGCTCAGATCAGTGGAGGGCTGCAGTGACGGTTGCCCTTCTGGAACATCGCCCCATCTCCACACAGAATCTCTGGAGCTCAGTCAGAGTAACCATGGGGTTCTTGGTCACCTCTCTTACTAAGGCTGTTCTCTCCCGATTGCTCAGTTTGGCTCTTAGAAGAGTCTTGGTTGTGCCAAACTTCCATTTGAGAATGAGTCCACTGTGCTGTTGAGAACCTTCAGTGCAGCCAATTTTTTTTGTAGCCTTCCCTAGATCTGTGCCTTGCAATAATTCTGTCTCTGAGCTCTGCGGTTAGTTCCTTTGACCTCATGGGTTTTGTTCTGATACAGTATGCATTGTCAGCTCTGAGGCCTTTTAGAGAGGTGTGTGCCTTTCTAATCATGTCCAATCAATATAATTTACCACAGGTGGACTCCAATCAAGGTGTAGAAACATCTCGGCAACGATCAAGAGAAATGGAAGGCACCTGAGCTAAATTTTAAGTGTTGTTGCAAAGGGTCTGAATACTTATGCCAATGTTATACTTCAGTTTTTCCTTTTTCATACATTTGCAAACATTTGTAAAATTCTGCTTTCACTTTGTCATTATGGGGTAGATTAATTGAAAAAAAAAAAAAATGAATTTAACTGTAGCACCGGCTCCTGAAGAGCACACAGTTGGGTTTTAGGGCTAATTTTGCCAAACTATGGTTTCAGTACCAGTCTAGCTGGATTGCACTGAGTTCTCCTTTGCTGCAGGAGTCGCTGTCACTGCCAGCAAGTGGTAGAACTCAGTCTAGTTGGGTGCATTGAATGCCTTTCTTTCTCTCGGAACAGCCCGGTGGGAGTGTCGTCTTGCTGTGCATTCTGGGAGAGGGTATTTAAGGTACTGACATCATGTGCTTCTGGGTTACGGTCCAGAAGAGTTTTCTGTCTGTTTGGTCCTGGTCCTCTAGGCCTGGGGTGCGGATCCATGCAATTCCAAGTCTCTGGGCTGGATAGCCTGAGGCGAAGCAACTGCAGGGACAGGCCTGAATGGATACGAGGCCATAATGATTCAAAGGTGATCCGGTGCCGTCTCATCTAAGGAGAAGTCCAGCAACTGGAGAAGTATCCAGGGGAGGACTCTTCAGGAGAAGTCCATGCATAAGGCTGGTTTCTCAGAAGGAGCCTGGAGGCTCAGTTGAAGGACACTATATGGATCTACACTCATACGGTATCGCCAGACCGGCTAAAAGATACTGGTACCGTATGATAGTTCTCTAAGTTTATCTCCGTCCCTCAGTTACATCCCAGTCTGTGGCAGAGACTTTCTAAAATATTCTACATTCAAGTCTGTGGCAGAGACTTTTGCTTTTCAAGTGTTCTACAACCATGTCTGTGGCAGAGACTTCGCTTTACTTAACACCCTACCGGTTGCTAGGCCTAGTGAGAGGAGGTCTATCCGGTGGTTGTAAGAATCCAGTTGTGAGCGGTAATTCTCTGGATTTCTATAGTGAGAGACTTCCAATTTTTGAAGTTCCAAAAGTACCTGAACTTTCTTCCTAACCCTCTATCCTTCATTAAGAAACTGTTATCTTTTAAATAAATATCCCAAAAAGAGGATCCAGTGTCAGTTTCTGCAATTCTTTGGGCCATCTACCACGGGAACCCCTAGACACAGACGAGGTCAAGAAGGTAACGGTAAACCCAACAAAACCAGCAGCTCCTTCGGGGGTCAGTGCTACATAAACAACTGTAGTATGAGGCTGTAACATAACAAAATTGAAAAAAAATAAAAGGTCTGAATACTTTATGAAAGTACTACAAGAGTATAAGTGACACACCTGCCACATCCCCAAAAACAATTACACATAATAACAGCAGCTAATAATTTAAGGACTGTATAAGAAGTTTAGGGCATTCTAAAGCCTCGTACACACGATCAGACTTTCCGATGGCAAATGTTCGGTGACAGGTTGTTGACTGTAAATCTGACCGTGTGTATTCTCCAGACAATTGTTGTTGGATTGTCCGCCAAACAAATGTTGGATGGCAGGTTTTAATTTTCCAAGTGTGTGTACACAAGTCCATTGCACAAAAGTCCAAAGTACAAACACGCATCCTTGGAAGCAAGGATGAGCCAGAGGCGATAGGCTTGTAAACCATCGTTCGTAATGGAGAATTAACATTCGTGACATGACAATTTATGAAATCTCGAAATACAGAGCACATGGGACAGCAGGCCGGAATTTTTTTTCTCAATAACTTTTGAAATAAGACAAGAAGACAAGTGTTTGGATAATAATGGCCGCTGTTGTTTATTATTGGTTTCAAAATGTTGTACATAACTCATCAAAACTCATCAATAAACTTAAAGCTAGCCCAGTCACTACGGCTCAGGCAGCAACACAAAATCCCCAAAAGGGCAGGAGGACCTAAGGCCAACTGCCCACAGAACCCCAACCCGCGGCCATCTCAACACAGTAACTTAAATTTGCATTGAAAATATCCAAGCCAATATCAGACAGATGGATGCCATCCTGTCTGAAAAGGCCAGGGATACCCCCCTCCAGCTCAGTGTGCCTAAAGGATAGCATTCCCAATTTTGATAGCAACTTGGATACTGCCCTATTCACTCTCTTCCTGATACTTTTCAAAAGGACATACAGAAGGATGAGAAAGCCAACTTATCCTCTGCACAATTTCCGAAAAAAACACTACTGAATTGGGAAATGACAACTGTATCCTCTGTAAATCATCTCTAATCTGAAAAATAAGGTCTAAAGTTTTAAAGTAACCAATATCATTACCACCTAGATGAATAATTAAGATATCCGGAGAGGGAAAATGAAGAAGAAGCTGAGAAATAAAAGAATTTAGGTCTGACCATAACATTCCCCTCTTTCCACACCAAAAAATCTTAAATTTAGAAGCATCCAATCCTAAATTACAAGTATAAACTCGCTGCTGAGCTCTCAAATTTGCCCAATAAATGAAGGAGTGTCCAATCATCCACACAATGCGAGTGTTACCTGAAATAAATCATAGCATTGCGTTAGGACGAATATAAAGCAAGTACCTATCTGACTTCCATCTACCAATTCGCTTAATAGATCTAACATCAAAACCCAGTCTAGCGGCCTCTGTTGCTGCTCCAATCTGAAAAGAATGCAACGTCAAATGTTCTTGATCTAAATTTAAGGCCTGTAAACATCTCCTAAAAACGCATAAGAACTGATATTTAGTAAGGGTAACCCTGATTCATGAATAAAAAACTTGGAAAACCCCAAAGGCCTAATTGAATAATATTGACGTAGTAGAGCCACCGGGCAAATGCTAGTACTCATACACATATCTAAAGTTAACCAATTACCTTTACCTACCTGATCCGTTTTGGATCTGCTAATTAAAATTTTTAATGAACTTTCAAAAATAACAACTTCAGACATGTGTATGTGAACCAGCTCAGATACCCTAAGCGCCGCAAAAAACATGACCGAAAAGGCTGCCCGAAAAAGAACCGACTCAAACTGAGAAAAAACTAATTTTATCCGTCACGGAGCAAAGCTGACCCAGCACTAGAGGAGTGATGGGCTTCCTTGAATCAGGCCTAAAATGATTCCTTTTGTAACCTTTCAAAGCTTGTTTTATAGAGAAATACTGCATGCAAGACGGCATGTTATTTAGTTTCAAGAAAAAATAAATTCCTGACAAAGTTTTATGTATGTACGACCAAGAATAAGTTTGTTCAAACAAAGAACCAAGAAACTTTAATAACAGTATTTCGGACACCGAACCCAACGGTTCACCTAACTTGTTTAAAAATTCTTGATACATAAACCAAGCAGACTGATATCCTGCCCAAGTAGAAGGTGCCAAAGAATTGATAATAGAGACAGAAATGGGCCTTAGATCAGGTCCCATAAATTGATTGGACAGGAGTGTCCCACTTGATCCGCCTCCGGGAATAGCTTGAAAAAAACGCTCCATCTGTGAACGAGACAACGCATCCGCCAAATCATTGTCCTTACCTGGTACATGTACAGCCTTCAACCATATATTCAAACTTAGGCATTTAAATATCAGGTATCTCAAAAGGACAATGACTGGCGGAGACTTAGATGTTAAACAATTAATAGCATACATCACTCCTTTATTATCTGTTCGTATCAAAATTCTTTTATTTTGGAAGAAAGCACCCCAAATTTCAAGTGCAACAATGATAGGAAATAGTTCCAAAATGACAAAATTTTTAGTGTAACCCTTCATTACCCAAGAGACATGCCAGCGTTCAGCGCACCAATGCTTCTGCCAAATTGCGGCAAAGCCATGTGACCCTGCGGCATCAGTAAAAAGAAGGAAATCAGAATCAAGAATGAAATCCTTCTGCCACAAAGCCCTGCCATTGAAATGAGAAAGAAACTGCCACCAAACTAGCAAGTCCTCTTTCATATCACTGGATAAACGCACATGAGAAAAGGGAGACTTTAAACCAGAAATAGCGATGTAAAATCTCCTGGAAAATACCCTACCCACTAGCATGACCCTTGAAGCAAACGCCAGAAGGCCCAAAAGAGACTGTATCTCTTTCAAGCAGGCTTTTTTTTCCTTACCAGTTTTAACAATAAAGAGCAAATTTTTTCAATTTTTTCTTCAGGTAACCTAAACTCCATTAATTCAGTATCAATAATACCTAGAAATTCCAGACAAGTGGAAGGCCATATAGTCTTCTCATGAGCCAATGGGATACCAAAATGGTTGCAAACCTCAAAAAATGTCTGTAATAAGTTAGCACAAATAAAAGAATCCTGAGGGCCTAAAAATAAAAAATCGTCTAGATAATGAATTAAAAATTGAGACCCGGAAACGGCAGAAACTACCCACTCTAAAAATGAAGAGAAAGACTCAAAATAAAAACAAGACAAGGAACAACCCATAGGTAATTTGATTCCTTTAAACAAATTTCTGGCAAGTTCTGTGACCTAGCATTGCTATAAGAAATATTACTAAATTGTTCTAAAGGAATTGGTAAATCCTGGGCGCCATTAGCATTAACTCCACTAGGTGGCGACCAAACTCCCATAGCTGAAACATCAGAAGCTAAAACATTATTAATAGCTGGCTGACAAATCAACTTTTGACTGGCTAATTCCTTAGGCACCTTTGTTAATAAGTCCACAACACTATTCAATAAAACATTAACAGAAGGATCAGTCATACCTGTATTACCTTGTTGTAAAGCAGGCTCACTATCATACCCTGCTTCACTGATATTCAGCATTGACGGTTGCCTAGGAGATGCTTGACGCTGAGGAGAGGGAGACCACTCCCTCAGAGAGGTTGCTCCGCCTCCTGTACCGCCTTCGACCCTGCCCACTGCTTCAGTCAATGGAGCTCTGCCGCTCAGCTGGCTGCTCCGCCTACCCGCTCCAAGCCTTCCCCCGACCGCTTGCCCTCTGCTATGGTCCTGAGAAGGACCAGCTCTTTTATGTACAGCAGGGCGCGTCGGGGTAGGAGAATAGCTCCGGCGGGGGTTGCGCTTTCGTTTCGCTGCCCCATTCGACCGACCTGGGGCGGCGCTTCCTTGTTGACGCGACGTCCCCTCCTCCACACCTTCGGCATCCTCTTCACCCCGCAGCGACATCTCCCTGGCTTCCACCGCTGTCTGCTCTCTTCCTCTCTCCTCCGGACCTGGATAGCTGACAGGCGGTGTAGCTCCCACCGGAGCCTCTTGACACGCTGCGCGGGGTAATTCTAAGCACTGGCGAATCCAGGCTTCTCCGCCGTCCTCTCCGCTCTATCAGTCGCCGAAGAAGGCTCATCTTCTGGCCACAGAAGAGGCTGTTTGTTCAGGGAATAATCCCAGAGAGAACACCACAGCTTTTCTTCTGAGGCGAATGAGCCCCCTCAGCGGAACATCCTTTTTATAACCCCAAGAAAACTGGTTTAAACCAGTTCTTCCTGGGCTTTTCACATGTCATGAAGAGAGGTCACCTGTACCCCTTCTCAAAACATGTGACTAACAGCTGTTTCCCCGCTGGCCACAGGCTCTGCGGGGGAACTTGAAACAGCTGATCCAGCCGCTCTCCCATGAGGAAAAGGGGGGGCAAGAAACTGCCCTCTCCCTTTTCCTGTCATTCTCTTCTTCTTTAATGGGATAATAATGAAGCTGCTTTGCTGGTGATACTGATGGAGTTATTGCAAACACATTTTCAAAGGCTTTCTTTTTGTAGTGATATCAAGAATAATTTATTATGCTTTTTTTTTTTTTTTTTTTTTGGGCAAGTTACCACAACACCATTATCCCATTGTTTTTAGGATCAAAGATCCAATATGTTGGTGTCCCTTGTTAATTTTACATTGTATTTTTTATTAACCACTTCCCGACCGCCTCACGCAGATATACTGTGGCAGAAGGGCGCATACAGGCAGACTAACCTGTACGTTGCCCTTTAAGAGGCAGCTCGCACGCATGCCCCGCTGGGAGATCTGTCACCGTGATCGCGGGTCCCGTGGACCCGATGTAGATCTTCTCACAATGAGATGCTAATGTAAACAAGCATCTCCCCATTCTGCTTAGTGACACTGTCACTGATCAGCTCTCCCTGTAATTGGGAGCGCTGATCAGTGTCATGTCACACACAGCCCCTCTCCCTCACAGTAAGAATCACTCCCTAGGACACACTTAACTCCTACAGCGCCACCTAGTGGTAAACCCCTTCACTGCCAGTGACATTTTTACAGTAATCAATGCAATTTTATAGCATTGCTGTATTAATGCCAATGGTCCCAAAAATGTGTCAAAATTATCCGATGTGTCTGTCATAATGTCGCAGTCACGATAAAAAAAAAAAAAAAAAAAAAAAATCGCTGATCGTCACCATTACTAGTAAAAAAAAAATTATCAATAAAAAAACGGCATAAAACTATTTTGTAGATGCTATAACTTGCGCAAACCAATCAATAAACGCTTATTGTGATTTTTTTTTACCAAAAATATGGAGAAGAATACGTATGGCCTAAACTGAGGGAAAAAAAATGTTTTTTTAAATATTTTTTGGGGGATATTTATTGTAGCAAAAAGTAAAAAATAATGCGTTTTTTTCAAAGTTGTCGCAATTTTTGTGTTTATAGCGCAAAAAATAAAAACCGCAGAGGCGATCAAATACCACCAAAAGAAAGCTCTATTTGTGGTAAAAAAAGGACGTCAATTTTGTTTGAGAGCCACATTGCCCGACTGTGCAATTGTTAGTTAAAGCGACGCAGTGCCATATCGCAAAAAGTGCTCTGGTCAGGAAGGGGATAAATTCTTCCGGGGCTGAAGTGGTTAATGTAACTGCCTACTCTTAAAAAGTAACACATAGCCAAGTATTATTTCTACACAATTTTTTTTATTGTGCATTAAAAAAGAAAACAAATAAAATTAGACATGGTATCTGCCAGTGGCGTACTAACTAGGGGGCGGGGGGTGCGGTCCGCCCCAGGTGCCACACATTAGGGGGGTGTCAGGCAGCTCCCCTGTATGAAACAGTGAGAGTGGGACAGGCTTGGTAGTGCAGCCAATGTGACATGCTGAGCAGAGAGACCTCAAGCAGACTGACCCATTGTCACAATGCTCTCACTCTCTGTTTAATTATAACAGCCCAGTGAGTGAGTACAACTCCCCCCCCCCCTCCACAGAGATGGAAGAGTCTGCATTAGCTCTGCCCTCTCTCTCCCCTGCGTGTTCCATCCATGCTCCGTGCAGCCTGTGTTCTGAGCTGTGCTGCTCTGAAAGGAATGTGGGGGCGGGGACATTTAAACAGTGTGAGCAAGAACATCCAAGTAAGTTATCAGCACTGTCCCTGTGTCCAGACTCTGTCCTCTCTCTCCCAAATCTCATCCACTCCCCCTCTTTAATCTGTTGTCCTCCAGAGTCTTCCCATCATATTCCCATCATGCTCCCCATCATGTTCCTTTACCAGGGTTTACACTAGTGTGTTCATAGACATTGCATGTGATTCGCACCGAATTGCTGTGCAAATCACATGCAATGTCTGTGCGATGCAAATTCAGCCATACAAACTGTAGGGCTGAAATCGCATTTGCACCAAAATGGTGAGGGACCCTTTTTTTGGTCAGCACTGGAATTGGATTGGATGGGTGTTTACACCTATGCAATGTGATTCTTGCACCATTTCACATTTCTCACTGCGATCTGCAAACCGATCTGGGGATGTCATTCATTTTACATTGACACCCGTAGCAGCTTGCAAAGGGCAGCGTGAACAGCCAACAAGCAACATGCAATGCAGGCATCTGCACTGGAATCTCGCCGATTCCTGCATGGCATATATGTGAACCAGGACTCAAGTGGGTTCACACTGATGCGCTGTGGTTCAGTTGCCTCAATTTTCACTACAGTCCCACAGACTTCTATTAGGTTACACATTTTTGCACCATTTTCTGAAAGCGCACCGAATGTCCTCTATACTGAATCTTTCAGAAAACACAGTAAAATTACACAAGCTAATAGACGTCTGTGGGACTGCAGCTAAAAATGAGGATTATATGCAGAAAAACTGCATATACCCCAGCACTGCGACAAACTCCAAGACAGTGTGAACCCAAAGGCTTCAGGGTGCTGTGTAATGTAAAGGGGTCCTGAGGTGCAGGGGGTTGTGTAATGTAAAGGGGTCCAGAGGTGCAGGGGGTTGAGTAATGTAAAGGGGTCCAGAGGTGCAGGGGGTTGTGTAATGTAAAGGGGTCCAGGGGTGCAGGGTGCTGTGTAATGTAAAGGGGTCCAGAGGTGCAGGGTGCTGTGTAATGTAAAGGGGTCCAGAGGTGCAGGGTGCTGTGTAATGTAAAGGGGTCCAGGAGGTGCAGGGTGCTGTGTAATGTAAAGGTGTCCTGAGGTGCAGGGTGCTGTGTAATGTAAAGGGGCCCTGAGGTTCAGGGGGTTGTGTAATGTAAATGTTTTTACATTTTAAAGTGAGGGGGGTGACAGATATAGGAGTTGCCCCGGGTGCCGAATGCTCTAGGTACGCCCCTGGTATCTGCCAATAGAACTTAACCAAAAAGTGCATTCTATGCATCCAAAAATATAGAAAATATACCAAATCAAATCATTATTCAACCAAAAAAAGTAATATCAAAAGCAATAACTCCAAGGCCAATAATAACACGTTATCTCCTCCGATTCCGTAACATGTCTGGTTGACGAACGGCCGTTCAGAAACAAACTGAAAAGCGCAAAATGAAAAGTGCGAATCAACACTTACCAAACCTCTACTAACATGAAATTAGCAGAAGGAGCCCAAAGGGTGGCGCTAAAGAGCTGAAAAACAATGTAGTATGTCACTACTAAGGATGAGCTCCGGCGTGTTTGCAATACGCCACATGCAGAGCCCGCCAGGAAGTTGGCGCAGCGCTGCGCTAATCACAGGCAGTGAGACATTGCCGATCTCTGCAGCCGTGCATCGGGGCAATGTCTCATTGCATGAGATTAGCGCAGTGCTGCGTCGACTTCCTGGCGGGCTCTGCACGTGGCGTATGTGAACACGCCGGAACTCATCCCTAGTCACTACGTTCGTATTTGTTGGCCAACAATTGCGTGCTGTGTGTGTATGCAAGACAAATTTGGGCCAATGCCCTTCGGACAAAATTCCATAGTTTTGTTGGCCAACAATCCGATCGTGTGTACGACGCTTTACACTTTACTTTGATAGTTACATAGAGGTGTATTTATAAAAAAAAAAATGTACAGAGCTGTTTTTATGGCTAAACATTTGTTATGTGTGAATGTGGTCACAATGGAATGTCATTCATTAACCACCTAAGGACCGAGCCTCTTTTTCAGATTCGGTGTTTACATGTTTAAAACATGTTGTTTTTTTTGCTAGAAAATTACTTAGAACCCCCAAACATTATATATTGTTTTTTCGAACACCCTAGAGAATAAAATGGCAGTTATTCCAATACTTTTTTTCATACCGCATTTGCGCAGAGGTCTTACAAGCGCACTTTTTTTGGAAAAAATTAACTTTTTTGAATATAAAAATAAGACAAAAGTAAAATTAGCCCAATTTGTTTTTTATATTGATAAAGAAAATGTTACGCCGAGTAAATTGATATCCAACATGTCACGCTTCAAAATTGCGCCCGCTCGTGGAATGGCGTCAAACTTTTACCCCTCAAAAATCTCCTTAAGAGACATTTAAAAAAATTCTACAGGTTGCATGTTTTGCGTTACAGAAGAGGTCGCATGTGTGGTTTGACTACCGTTTTCATATGCGGGTGCTACTCACATATGCGTTTTCTGCACGTGAGCTCGTTGGGACAGGGGGTGTTTTTTTTTTTTTTTTTAAATTTATTTATTTTACTTGATTTTATTTATTTTTACACTGTTTAAAAAAAATAAATAAATTGGATCACTTTTGTTCCTATTACAAGGAATGTACACATCCCTTGTAATAGAAAAAAGCATGACAGGTCCTCTTAAATATGAAGTCTGGGGTCAAAAAGTCCTTAGATATCATATTTGGACTTAAAAACAATAAAAAAAAAAAAAAAAAAAAATGTGCCTTTAAGAGGTATGGGCGGAAGTGACGTTTTGATGTCGCTTCCACCCTGCTATAGTATAAAGATGGATGGGGGCCATCTTAGCCTCACTCGTCTCCATACCACAGAGAAGGCAGGTCCCGATCACCTCCGCCGATACCGACGGCTCCAGTAGGCGGCAGAGGGCGTGGGAGAGCGGCGGGAGGGGAGTGGCACCTCTCCCCCCCGCTGATACCGGTTATCTCGCGACGAACCCGCCGCAGAGACCACCGTTATCGTACACACGACTGGCGCCTGAAGAGATGGATATCTCGGTTGTAGCAGCTACTGCTGCTGTTACTGAGATATCGATCTTCAAAAAATGGACGTACATCGTCGTGTGCCGATCGTAAAGTGGTTAATAAAGAGTAAAGTATATTCGGAAAATACAGCATAATGGCCAATCTATGATAAATATCTGTTACTATGATTGTCAGCTCAATTTAGTGGCCATAATGCAATATTTTCTTAATTCTCTCTATGCTTTATGAATGGATAACCTTTGACCTGGACAAAGCGAGAGAGTAGCGCTGTAGCACTGAATTTTGTCCCTAGTCACACAAAACGAATGTACGTGCAGTTTTTGCAGGTTGAACAGCTCTGCAAATTTTGTATAAGTTCACTGCTATATATTTTTTCTCTATACATTAGACCAAGAAAAGGGACATTTGAGTAATAATGGGATGAGTAGAGGGACTTGGTTCCAATATAGGGGGTCAGTCCTTCCAATTCAGGAACAGATTAGAAGTACAATGTCTAGATTTCTTATGATTGCAATACTAATTGTACTGACAAACTGAATTGAACTTACTTCTCAGCCAGTATGAGCCAGTTTCACAACAGCGTCATTGAGCTATTGTTTTTCCAACAGTTAAACCCTGTGAATACATGCAATTCCACTCTAGGAAACTGCATTTATGTTTTTACAGTAGCTGTTTTTGGCAGTAGAGGTTTTTTTCTACAGTCATTAAACTCTCCATCATGTTATCCTGTGTGTCCACACATAGGCTGTTATCAGCAGTTTTGGGTAGTAATGTTTTTGAGCAGTAAAATAAAAACAAAAAAAAACAAGTGGGTTCTGTGAGACGTTTCTCAACTGTAAAAATGCTCACTGATAAACGCTCTAAAAAACGTCACTCGCCAGCATTTAATGTTTTTGACCCATTGAAAAAAGAAAAATCATAATTTTTTTTTTTTTGAAGAAAGTTAACACAAGTTAACACAAAAAAACGCTAATGCGGAAAAACGCTCAAAAATGCTATTGCAAAAACGTTGAAAAACTCACTGCAAAGCTACTGACATTTTTATAATGTTATTTTAACGTCCAGTGTGCATGAGGCCTAATGCCGTGTACACATGATCGGAATTCTCATCGGAAAAAGCTCTGATGGTTTTCCCAACGGAATTCGGCTCAAGCTGTCTTGCCTACACACAGCCACATCAAATTCCGATAGTTTATAACGCGGTGACGTACAACACGTACGACGGGACTAGAAAAAGGAAGTTCAATAGCCAGTAGCCAATAGCTTCTGCCTCGTAGTTGAATCTGAGCATACGTGATTTTTGGCGTATCGGAATTGGATACACACACGATCGGAATTACCGATAGAAAGTTTTCCCGTCGGAAAAAGTGAGAACATGCTATCAATTTTTGGCTGGCGGAAATTCCGACAGCTAAATTACGATGGAACATACACACGGTCGCATTTTCCGATGAAAAGCTCTCATCGGTCTTTTTCTGGACGGAATTCCAATCGTGTGTAAGCGGCATAAGTGTGGACTATAATCATCACTCCACACTGACAGCTGTGTTTTGCTACAATCCTAATTAAGGCCTCTTTCACACGAACGATCCGTTCAGGTCCGCCTGTCAGTTTTTTAGGCGGACCTGAACGGATGCCCCATAAACCTCTATGGAGCTGACATCCGACCTGCTCCGATTCGAAAAAGTGTGACGGAGGAAAAACCTACTCATCCGATCTCCCATAGGGGAGAACGGCGCTCTGACAGGTCCGTCCCTGCGCAGTGTGAGGAGACAGACCTGTCATCTTCATACTCAGTGGGGATCGATGGAGCGATCCCCGCTGAGCAAGCGGATGTTCACGGGGTGGATCATCACGGATCCGTTCCATGTGAAAGAGGCCTAAAGCTGTCTCTGTGGGACTAGCAACTGGACTCAATCAACCACCCTTTAGGGGTACTTTTTGTTAAAAGGGTTTCTAATTAAACCTAGTGACAGGACGGACTTTGTTACGTATGGTGGATGTCACTAAGATCAGCAGTCTGACCCATAAATATTACCCACTTCAATTAACAATAGCCTTGTTATAGGTGTGTGCATGCATGATTGAAGTGTGATGCAGCTGCTCTTAAACAGACAATGTTGTCTATTTTTAGTATGATCTTGGTGTTGGTGGTGGGTACCTGGTCTTGGCCCTTTTTGTATTAAATATATTTTTCTAATAAAATGGATCCCTTATTAAAGAGGTAGTAAAGGCAACATTTTTTTTTTTTTTTTTAAAGTACACCCTGTAAGGCAAAGGCATAATGAGCTAGTATGCATAGCATACTAGCTCATTATGAATAACTTACCTGAGAACGAAGCCCCTGAAGCGGTCCTCCGTCTTCCTGTTCGCCGCTGCCATGGATCCCGGAGCGACTTCCGGGTCTCGCGGCTCTGGTGCTGTGATTTGCCGAAGCCGCGATGACATCACTCCCGTGCATGGGAGCCGACATTCGCAGCATATCGCCGCGATCTGCGGCCTGCCCCAGTGCGCCTGCACGCCGCTGTCTACGGCGCATGCGCCGTAGACAGCGGTGGCTGTCTTCGGGTAAATATCTCCTAAACCGTATAGGAGATATTTCTTGGACCTACAGGTAAGCCTTAATCTAGGCTTACCTGTAGCTCAAAGTTGGTTGTAAGGGTTTACAACCACTTTAAGCAGCATGGTCCGCCTGTGTCTCTTCTCAGTGGGAATCCTTCCCCCTGTAAATCTTCTCTATCTGAACTGACAGAAACACTGACTCATCCACACCCTGCCTGCCAATAGTGATAAATGACCCACCCCTCTGCTATGTAGCATAGACTAATATAACACTTGTCTTCCAGCTTTCACTTACAGTCTTTATATCAGATAAGGTTCGGAAACGAGTTTTTCCTGCTACAGGTGCGTTAAGAACAAACAGAAACAATTCTTTTATGTAAATTGCTATTCTCCTACAAAGGTCAGGGTAACTTTATCAATGGCTTTAGGTTAAAGCTGCCACATAATGGAATGTGAAATCATTTTCATGATGATAGTCCTTCAGTAATTCCTTGGTTTTTATCATTTATAAATGTTACCAAGGCCATTCTCAGAATATGAAGAACTGTTTTTTTTGTTTTGCTTTTTAAAGTGCTTATTTGGGTTTTTCCAGTCTCTCTCTTTTGTTCCAGGGCAGTAATGCTATCTCTCGCCAAGCATCTACAGGGAAATCTTTTGCCCCGTACACACGAGCGGATTTTTCAACATCCAAAGTCCGACGGACTGATTCCGTCAGACTATTCGATCGTGTGTGGGCTGCAACGGACTTTTGACTCGCCAAAGTCCGAAGGACTTTAGAATATGGAACAAGCTTCAAATTTTTCCGAAGGAACTCCGCCGGACCTGGTCCCTTCGAAAAATTCGCTCGTGTGTATGCTATTCCGACGGACTAAAACCGACGCTAGGGCAGCTATTGGCTACTGGCTATGAACTTCCTTATTCGAATCCAGTCGTACGTCATCACGTTCGAATCCGTCGGAGTTTAGTGTGATTGTGTGTGGCCAAGTCCGCTCCGCCGAAAAGTCCGTCAGAACTCTGTCGGAACTCCGACGGAACTCCTTCGGAAGTCTGTCGGACATAAGTCCTCTCGTGTGTACGGGGCTTTTCTCTCTCTCGTCAAACTGTTCTTTATGGCACTCTCATAGTTCTCTAGATCAGTATCTAAAATTCTCTCTCTCTCTCTCCAATGTTGTCACTTAGCTCTTCAGGTTGTGGCCGTATGGTGTATGACACTATCAGAAAATCATACCAAAAATATTGCTTTTGAAGCGATCGTACGATAATCTGATCATTAGTACACAGCTTTTGAGAGCTGATCACCACAGTCCTTCCAATATTAGCCCATGGGACAAGCACGAAAATGTTTCTCATACAATACCAAATCCTATGATTTTTTTGTTTAATCAGTACAGTTTTTGTCTGAAAATACAATACACATCACTTCCAAGTTTTTGTTTTGTCATATGAGAATTTTCATAACTTTAGTAACCTCTTCCTTTTTGGTATGAGATTAGCATGCAAACCCCCCCCCCCCCCAAAAAAACAGACAATCATTTGTCCAATTATCTCATTGTGTGTACCAGACATTAATATCTCCCCCTCTCTCTCTCTCTCCTGGGCTGTCTTTTCGTTCTTCAAGTCAGTACCTCAATTTCTCTCTCGATGCATGACTATCTTTTATTTTTTCAGGTCACTCTCTCTCCAGAACTGTGTTTAGTTCTTCTGTTCATTATCCACCTTTTCTCTCTAGGGCTGTTCTGTAGGTCTGTATCTCCCATTCTCTCTTTCTCCAGAGCTGTCTTTTAAGCTGGCCATCCACCTATAGATTATCTGCAGATTTTCTATGGTTAGATGGAAAAAGTGCAACAGATTTCTCCATGTTCGCTAAACTGTGTGGATGGAGGAATCTCCCACTTTTTCCATCTAACCATAGAAAATCTTCAGATGATCTATAGGTGTATGGCCAGCTTTAGATCATCTGGTCAATATCTCTCTCTCTTCCTCTCTGGGAGTGTGTCTTATGCCCAGGGCAGGACTTAGGGTGGTCGGGGCCCCTGGGCTTGAGTCACTTTCGGGCCCTACCTTCTATACATTACCGTATAACACACACCCAAAGTTTAGGAGGGAATTTTAACCACTTAAGCCCCGGACCAATTGTCAGCCTAAGGACCAGAGGTATTTTTACAATTTTGCACTGCACTGCTTTAACTGGTAATTGCGCGGTCATGCAATGTTGTACCCAAACGAAATTTGCGTCCTTTTCTTCCCACAAATAGAGCTTTTTTTTTTATGGTATTTGATTGCCTCTGCAATTTTTATTTTTTACGATATAAAAAGGAAAAAAATTTTGAAAAAAGATATTTTCTACTTTTTTTTATAAGAAAAATCGAATAAACTCAAAATGTATTCAGCCACATGTCTATAGTAAAAAAAATGTCAATAAGCGTATATTTATTGGTTTGCACAAAAGTTATAGCGTCTACAAACTAGAGTAAATTTTCTGGAATTTACACAGCTTTTAATTTATGACTGCCTATCTCATTTCTGGAGGTGCTAAAATGGCAGGGCAGTACAA
This sequence comes from Lithobates pipiens, assembly GCF_037356315.1. Lineage (NCBI taxonomy): Eukaryota > Metazoa > Chordata > Amphibia > Anura > Ranidae > Lithobates > Lithobates pipiens. The sequence continues at coordinate 386,851,307 of NW_027507718.1, read as the reverse complement.
ACCCCCCCCCCCCATGACCCCATTTTAGAAAGTAGACACCCCAAGAAAATTGCTGAGGGGCATGTTTAACCCATTGAATATTTTTTTTTTGTCCCAAGTGATTGAATGACAAAAAAATAAAAAGTTTACAAAAAAGTTGTCACTAAATGATATATTGCTCACACATGTCATAGTTATATGTGGAATTGCACCCCAAAATATATTCTGCTGCTTCTCCTGAGTATGGGGATACCACATATGTGGGAGTTTTTGGGAGTTTAGCTGCGTACGGCACCCCGAAAACCAATCACTGCCTTCAGGATTTCTAAGGGTGCAAATTTTTGATTTCACTCATCACTACCCATCACAGTTTAGAAGGCCATAAAATGCCAAAATAGCACAACCCCCCCCCCCCCCCAAATGACCCCATTTTGGAAAGTAGACACCCCAAGCATGTTGTCACTAAATGATATATTGCTCACACATGCTATGGGCATAAGTGAAATTACACCCCAAAATAAATTCTGCTGCTTCTCCTGAGTACAGGGATACCACATGTGGGGGACTTTTTGGGAGCCTAGCTGCGTACGGGACCCAGAAAACCAAGCACTGCCTTCAGGATTTAAATATAAAACGCTACCAAAAAAACTGTTAGCGATCGCAGGGATCAGGCCTGACTCTGCGAACGCTGCAGTTATGTGTTTAGTGTTTTGTAAGTGACAGTGATCGATCGATACTGCACTTGGGTGGGCTGGGCGGAGGGGAAAAACGCAGGTGCTAGCAGGTATCTGGGCTGATCCCGATAATGCATTTTTTGGAACCCTAAACTGCTGGGGACGCAAGTATAGGTCTGATCAGATATTGATCTGTTCAGATACTATACCACTATGGGAGGTGTATGCTTTGCACATGGATGTTAGCATTACTGGCACTAACCTAGCGCTGCCTGGGGTGACACAGACCCCATCTGACCCTAAAACCTAATTGATATCACCCGCCGGGTGATCAGGGGGTTAAACCTTTATTGGGTAATAAATGGTGGGTGCCCTGATGCTATAAAAAGCAAACTAACCAGAGTCACCCGTAACACTTATACGGTGATCACTGGTGAAAGGGTTAACTAGGGGCAATCAGGGGGTTAAAACCTTTATTAGGTAGTATATGGGGGTCCCTGACACTATATAAAAACCTGACGGGGAACCTAAATGACGAACTGGCTAACCAGCGTCATCAGTGACACTTATACGGTGATTGCTGGTGAAAGGGTTAACTCTAGGGGCAATCAGGGGGTTAAAACCTTTATTAGGTAGTATATGGGGGTACCTAACGCTATAAAAACCTGGCGGTGAACCTAAAAAATAACTAGCTACCTAGTGGCACCAGTGACATTAATGCAGCGATCAGAAAAACGATCGCTTAGTGACACTGGCAAAAGGGGGTGAGGGGTTAACTCTAGGGGCAATCAGGGGGTTAAACCTTTATTAAGGGGGTATGGGGCTACCCTGGACCTAACACTAACTGCCCTGACACTTTTTACAGTCACAACTGACACTAAATGCAGTGATCAGTAAATAAATGATCACTGCCATCAGTGACACTGACTGGGGGGGGGGGGGGGGGGGGCGTTACAGTGTGCATATGTACCTACATGTCAGTGTAGTGATTGGTGCACACTTACTATGTCTTCTCCTCGCAGTCCAGTCAAAAAGACTGCCCCAAGGTGACATCACTTCCTCCTGCCTGTGTTTACACTACACAGGCAGGTGAAGCTTCTAATTTGCCAGGAGCGATCGAGAGGTGATGGCCAGAAACCAACGGCCATCCCCTCATCCCGGATCGCTCCTGAAGCGAAACGGACCGCCACTGGAAGGCAAGCACGTACGGGTACGTGCTTGTGCCCGTACATGCCATTCTGCCGACGTATAATTGCATGCGGCGGTCCTTAAGTGGTTAAGGACAAAAAAAACTTACATTTAAATGCCCATCAATGCAGCCTTGTCAGTGTCTTTTACAGCCTTGAAGTTTAAAAATGGCGCCGCAGAGATACAGAGTCCTGTGTATCTTTGCGGCTCTTGGGTCTTCTCGCAGTCCCGAGCGGAGCCAAGAGTAGCCGAGTATACTCGACTCGGCTCACAGTCACAGACATCCCAACTAAGGATGAGCTCCAGCGTGTTCGCACACTCCACGTGCAGAGCCCGCCAGGAAGTCGGCTCGGCGCAGCGCTGCGCGAATCACAGGCAGTGAGACATTGCCCCGATGTGTGCTGCATTGCGCTGACTTCCTGGTGGGCTCTACACATAGTGTGTGAACACGCCGGCGCTCATCCCTAATCCCAACCTGCAAAAACGAATTTCAGGGAGGTGACGCAACAAGACCCCCCACATGACACATTAATATATGTGTGAACATTTTCTGTGTATAATGTCACTCATATGCAGCCTATGTCACACATATACACCTCATATCACTCACATACAGCCTATGTAGGCTGTGTGTGTGAGTGATGTGAGTTGTATATGTATAAGACACACTACAGGAGATGATCAGAGACTGCAGACACGGTACAAGAGAGGGTCAGAGACTGCAGACACGGTACAAGAGAGGGTCAGAGACTTCAGACACGGTACAAGAGAGGGTCAGAGACTGCAGACACAGTACAAGAGAGGGTCAGAGACTGCAGACACGGTACAAGAGAGGGTCAGAGACTGCAGACACGGTACAAGAGAGGGTCAGAGACTGCAGACACGGTACAGGGGATGGCAAGAGACTGCAGACACGGTACATGGGATGGCCAGAGACTGCAGACACGGTACATGGGATGGTCAGAGACTGCTGATATGGTTGAACTCCGTGTACATATATATATAGTATTGCAGGACTGTGACACTCTATTTAAACTAGTTCTGCAAGATCAAGTCAGTAATCCTTCTTTGAAAAGTGTAACCAAGTGACAAGGCAGCAGCACATTTAATTTAACAATTCAGAGGGGGCCAGTCTGGATGTCAGAGGGGGCGCCAGTGAGTCTGGATGTTTGCTGTCCCTCCAGCCCCCCCCTTTCCCTTTCCATCCCGCAGACACTAACCACACCCCTTTGAGCCATGCCCATCTAAGCCACGCCCACCATTTAACATAAACCACGCCCATATTTTATTCTTTTCTTATGCCACACCTATAACCACATGCCCCGCCCCTTAATTATAACACAACTTCGCCTACTGCCAAAAAAGTGTCCCGAATTTTTTTTGGCAACTATGCACTATCCGGCCAGCCTTACATGTGACTGTGCAGGGCTCCCCACCATCTTCTTCCCATTCAGCCAGAATGTGTGTGCTCAGTGCTGCAGGATCTTCCTATAGTCATACCTTCCTCTGCTATGTCCTCCTGGGGCTTCATAACATAGAAGAGGGGGTCCCCTGGGGGTGGACTTTTAAGGCACATACAAATTATAATAGTATACAAATTATTTTATTACATAAAACCAACAAAAGGTAATTGAATATACAGTATACATTAAAAAGTACACCAACAGGTATATATACAACCAGTATTGATGCTATGTCGTATCATTAATTTGAACAGAAACACCCTACGCGTTTCGGAGCTTGGAAAAGCGTGTCCTTCTTCAGGGGTGTGTGGATACAATGTTTCTGTAGAATCTAATAAATGGCAAGGAACAGGGTAGCACAGTTATATAGCATCTAAACAGGTGGTGGCACACGGATACAAAAAAATAGATAAACAGACACAATTTCAAAATACTTAAAATACTGTTAACATATATGACAATAGCCGCTGGGCACCATTTGATAAAAGAACAAACAATTGTACAGGACCATATGGGTATATTTGACTCCGCCAATGCTCGAGGTATATGCCCCAGTCTAACTCTATTCAATAAAGTGTTGTAGAGATCCTGCAGGAGTGATGTGAAAACAGGTCTGCAGTCCCCTATTGGGGGAAGAAGATTTTTTTTTTCTCATATGAACTGGGACTTTTATAGTTGTTTTACCCAGAATAACACCTGGATAGGAAAAAATGAGAAATAAAAAGTAATGATAGTAATTTGAATGGGGCAAGAATAAATATATATAAATAAAGACTGAAAGTTAAAACATTAAACAATGCTTAAACAAAAAAAAAAAAAAAGAAATAAAAAATAATAAATAGAAAATAAATAAAAAGTAAAAGGTTTGACCCCACCGGGTAAGCGGTGCAAGTGGGGAAACACTGGGGCTGACAATTACAGTGCAGGGCAGAAACTAGCGCGTCATTTAAAATGTACAATATAAAAAAATTAATCAAAGTATAGGTTGCATCTGAGTAAATTAAAAGATGACAGCCAGCAATGTAGTAACAAAAGATTCGGCACTGACAGTGCTGCAAAAGGGGCCTCCCTATATAATGTGTATCAGACAAATCTGCTTATTATGTAATGGAGTAAAGAGTATTGGCATATCAGATATCATCTGTATAAATAAACAAATATACAGTGGATAGCACAAGCAGAATTCACCTTAGAAGTATAGAACAGGGAAAAACTATACCTGCTGTGATCAATATTGCATAGGAGTAAAAAACGCAGGGTGAACCGCACTTTGATAACTTACTTTACCATATGGAGTTATGGGAGAGGATGAGAGGTCCGTCCAGCCGGCGTCCTGCAAATAAGGTCTGCAGACACCGGTCAGAGCAGCTCTGATAATAAAAGCCCCTTTAACTATCAGCAGCTGATGCTGATTGCAGTGCATCAGCTGTTGGTGAGCACTTATCTCCCTGCTACAGGTTAGCCCCCTGGGCGGTGTGTGCGGGGCCATGCCCCCTACGCCACCCAGACCAATCCACAAGCGGTACCGGGTCAGGGACCCGCCCCCGGCGCCGCTGAAACGCCCATCCCGGGGACGAGACAAGTGCCCCGGGGAGTGGCAAAACGGCGTCGGGCTGAGGACAAGCCCACCACACCCGGCGCCATCAGAGCATCCATCCCGGGGACAGCGCATGTGCCCCGGGAGTAGCAAGATGGCACCGGGCCGGGGACACGCCCACCACACCTGGCACCATCAAGACGCCACCCCCGGGGGACAGCGCATGCCCCCAGGGAGTAGCCAGATGGCGCCGGCGTACAGGAAGCGAGACCATGCCCACGACGCCGGCAGAGAGGCCCGAAAGCGTCTGAGCGAGGCCCCACCCACTCCCCCCACCGGCACAGAAACTCTAGCAGGCAGGGGTGTCCGCAGGAGAGACAAGATAGGCGATAGGCAGCCCAAGAGCACAGGCAACCCCATCGCCATCTTTTCGGCCGCCCGTAGGAAAAAAATTCCCGGGCGGCCGGATGTGCCGGGCGAACCCCACCCGCAACCGCACAACCACTATGGAGCAAAAAAAAAAAAAATTTATTAAAGTATAGGTTGCATCTGAGTAAATTAAAAGATGACAGCCAGCAATGTAGTAACAAAAGGTTCGGCACTGATAGTGCTGCAAAAGGGGCCTCCCTATATATTATGTGTATCAGACAAATCTGCTTATTATGTAATGGAGTAAAGAGTATTGGGATATCAGATATCATCTGTATAAATAAACAAATATACAGTACACTGAATAGCACAAGCAGAATTCACCTTAGAAGTATAGAACAACAGGGAAAACTATACCTGCTGTGATCAATATTGCATAGGAGTAAAAAACGCAGGGTGAACCACACTTTGATAACTTGTAATATATGTATCTAAAGGCTTCTGCGCTCTATGGAAAAAATAGGAGAGGGCGAGAATAGCAAATGAACAAAGCAGCAATCACTAAATGAGTTGTCTCTCACTAGTAAGAATAAAATGAAAAAAAGGTGTGATGCGCTAATTTCAAAACATTCAATAGCCACAATAAAACCAGTAATGTGCGATTATAAAATTGTATAAAGTGCAACCATGCATAAATAAATCAGAAAGTGACTCTGTGCATATATAACAATGAACTAAAATTGAGCTGTAATAGACCATAAAGTGATTATCTGTGCATAGACCATAAAGTGACTCTATGTGCAAAAAACACAAATTTATCATACATATCAAAATTCATATATAAAATGTGTAAACGTAATTAAATGTGTAGAGAATTGAGCCAAAGAAAATTATATGAGAAAAAATAAAAACAGATTCTTAATCCAAGTGACAATCGTGATTCATAATGAAATGTCCCATACACAATCAAATCAAGTCGTGCAATTCGGTAGGCACACTAAATTAAACGTGCAGCGTGCTAAGCAATCAATCCATCCGTGATGATCCGTGCAGATAGTGTTAATGCTATGCAATTACCTCACTGCTGTGGGTAACACAGCAAAATTAGTAATGGACACCAAGATAGCCAGGGATGATTGCAGGGATGGCTGTATAACAGACTCTTTCGGAGACTTCTCTAGCTTCCTCATGAATGGTGGATAAACTCAGGGGAAAAGACCAGAGAGAACCGCCATAGTGTAGTATTTAAAATGTGTCAATTTTATTGCAAGAATTAAAACTACTCACAAGTGAAGCAGGGGTATACACATTTGACAGACAGCAGATAGACCGGATATGGACGTCACTTCCGGGTTCCTACGCGTTACGTCGTCAAGACTTCAACTGGGATCCCAACTGGGATTAATTTAGTGTGCCTACCGAATTGCACGACTTGATTTGATTGTGTATGGGACATTTCATTATGAATCACTTGGATTAAGAATCTGTTTTTATTTTTTCTCATATAATTTTCTTTGGCTCAATTCTCTACACATTTAATTACGTTTACACATTTTATATATGAATTTTGATATGTATGGTAAATTTGTGTTTTTTGCACATAGAGTCACTTTATGGTCTATCCGCACTTTGATAACTTACTTCACCATATGGCGTTGCGGGAGAGGATGCACGGTCCATCCTGCCAATAAGGTCTGCAGACACCGGTCAGGGCGGCTCTAATAATAAAGGCCCCTTTAACTATCAACAGCTGATGCTGATTGCACAACCACCATGGAGGAAAAAAAAAAAAAGGTAAACTTTACTAATGGTAATTGTAATATTTATAAAAGCTAGTATAATAGCTTAAGACAAAGGGTAGTAACCATGAGCATAGGCAGGGTCAAGTACAATCAGAAAAGAGATGAACATTTTTTTGAAAACAATAAACAATAGAAATTATAACATTAAATATACAGAATCCACTACTTCAAATTTAGTGGACCAGAATAAGAGAATACAAAGTTTTGTAGAAACACAAAGGTACCCTCTAAATAAAGAGGTATTACAAGAAATATTTATTTAATGGCCTATATATTATTGTTCCCTCCCCCCTGATACAAAGCCCTCCAGGAAGGGTTTGAACCAGATGGCGTCATTGAGGCCAGGGGCCTGAGTAGCTTTTAGATAATAAATCCATCTTGATTCAATCTGCAAGAGATTTTTATTCCAATCACCACCTCTGGGGTTAGGATGAACCCTGTCTAAAATAAGAAATTTAATTTTTGGAAATTTCCCCCCTTGAACTAATATAGTATGGCGGCCCAGAGGAAGATCTGGGTCGCATGTACGCATGCTATTGATGTGTCTATATGCCCGTTTCCAGAACTCCTGTTTTGTTTTACCGACATAAAAACAACCACATTCACACGATAGCAGGTAGATTACCCCGCTGGTGCTCCTGGGGCTTCAGGTACTGTGTATCCCCCTCCCAGCTCCCCCATTCAGCATCTGTGTAGTTAAATGTGGTGGGCTGGAGAGGGGGAGGGGAATCTGCTGCACAATAAACTGACCTCCAGCCCATGCTGTTACACATTTCCTCAGCCCCGCCTACTGTTCACAGCACAGCCCGCCCCCGCTTCTCTCGCTGTTCCAAATCTCCTAGCAGCTGACAGTGGCCCTCTAAGTGACAGGTTCAGCTATGTATCTTGGCAGGGCTGCTTATGCCACGTACACACGATCAGACTATCTGGCGGACAATCCGCCAGACTCTCCAGTGGAGGTCCGCCGAACTTTCCCAACGAGCGAACTTGCCCACACATGACCAGACTTTTCCGGCGGACTAGGTCCAGCGGACAATCCGTCGGACTTTTGCCAGAGGCCCGCCGGACTTTCCAAATGAACGGACTTGCCCACACATGGAGTAAAGTCCGTTCATTTTGAATGTGACTTCAGGTACGACGGGACTAGAAAAGGAAGTCAATGTCGCCGCCTCCATCGGAGAGATTGACACCTTGATAGCCCCGTCGCCTGGTATGGATTTTAAGGAGAACCCCCACTTCAAAAAAACGGCGTGGGGGTCCCCCCAAAGTCCATACCAGACCCTTATCTGAGCACGCAGCCAGTCAGGAAATGGGGTGGAGACGAGCAAGCGCCTATCCCCTCCTGTACCGTACCAGGCCGCGTGCCCATGTTGATGAGGACAAGGGCCTCTTCCCAACAACCCTGGCTGTTGGTTTTCGGGGTCTGTGGGCGGGGTGCTTATCGGAATTCGGGAGCCCCCTTTAATAAGGGGGCCCCTAGAGCCCGGCCCCCCCACCCTATGTGAATGAGTATGGGGTACATCGTACCCCTACCCATTCACCAAGGGGGAAAAAGTGGTAATAAAAAAACACACAACACAGGTTTTTAAAGTCCTTTATTAGGCAACTCCAGGGGTCTTCTTCTGACTTCAGAGGTCTTCTTCCGACTTCTCCGTGCTTTCCGGCCTCTTCTTTCACTCTTCGATTCTTCTGCTGGGCTCCTCCGCTATCTTCTTACAATTCTTTTACTAGCGTTGGCCCGGTCTTCTCGTTCGTCACCACCGCCACCGCCTTCTTCTTCCTTCTTCTCTTCTTCTGATGTTGACACGATGCTCTCTCCGGCTGTAATGCTGGGGACACGTTGTGCTGCGACTTATATAGGTGTAGCACTACCCCAGACGGAGCTGCTGGTTATATTTGGGCTTACCGTTACCTTCTGTTCTCCTCGTTTCACGTCTAGGGGTGTCCCGTGGTAAATGGCCCAGTAACTCGAGAGACTGACAACAGATCCACTTGAATGGATTTTGTTTGCAAAAAGTAGACAATGAACAGTCTCTTAAATTGGGATCAGAGGGTTGGAAAGGAAGTTCAGATACTCTTAGTGTCAAAGTCAAAATGTTGAAGAACTTGCTTACTTTGACTGCATCCAGAGAATAACCATTCGCAACTGGATGTTGACTCAAGTTGGATAGTCCCTCTCTCACAAGGCCTAGCAGCCAACAAGGTGCTTATTCAGGAACAAGTCTCTGCCACAGACTATGTTGTAAAACGTACAAGATAATGTCTCTGCTACAGACATTGTTGTAGAACATGTAGGAAAACAAACTTGAAGAACACTCATAGGATACCTGAATCTTTCAGCCAGCTTGGCGATATCCACGAGATCGGATTTTCTTGGGTACTTCAGCCCTTCCAGGCTATTACTAAGAAAGGAGCCGCCGCTACATAGGCATAAGGGGTGGGGTCAACGGGTGATGTCAGATGGTGGCCTGCCTCTTGTGATGTCACAGTCCTGGGGGGTGCTGGGACTGTGACATCATAAGGGGCGGGGTCACCATGTAACATCACCCGGTGACATGTACCTGAAGTCACGTTCAAAATGAACAGACTTTAGTCTGTGTGTGGGCAAGTGTCAGGGCTGGCTTAGCCCTTCCTTCTCTGGGCTGGATGCTCAGCTGTCGGCTAATTGCCAGCTCTCATCTCTCTCCACAGTTACCAGCTGTTCCTGATCATGCTCTTCTAACCTGCCTACTTAAAGGTCTGATTCATGGTTTCTGACAGTAGGCGAAGGCTATGAATTCAGAAGATACAGTTGGTAATATTTTTTCCAGATTGGATGAGCAAAATCACCGCATGGATCAGTTTGCCATGGCGTTACAAATGCTCCTGAGTCACACGGCTCACCTGGAACCCCCCACGGTGGCTGCTCCAGTACAACCTGAGTCACAGGCCATCCCGAAATATACCCACTGAGCTGGAGAGCTTGATCTCGTTTGCCATCCTCATTGACTCCAGACTCAGAGAAAGACTTTCTCTTAAGGAGCGCTCGCGGAAGCCTTCTGTACGTTTGCCTCTGAGCTTTGTAGTCCCACCCATGCCTCCCTCACCTCCCATGCCTTCTGGTACCGAGTTGGTCCGTGAAGATGAACCCATGCACCTGGGCTTCACGCGTCTCTCTGCGGATGAGAGAGCCTTTAGGAGGAGGGAGAGATTGTGCCTTTATTGTGGTCAGGCAGGTCACTTTTGAAGTCTTGTCCTACCCGTCCAAGGAAACGCCCGAACCTCGAGGTCCTGTCATGGACAGACCTTAGGTGGTGTTGTTTCGTCCCTAGTTATGCAGAAGGATAAGCCCCTGGTTTCGGTCACCCTTTCTTGGGCTGAGTCGTCCATCGAGATACAGGCTTTAATCGACTCTGGGGCTGCAGGCCTGTTCATTGATGCTGCATTTGTTTTGCAGCACTCGATTCCGCTGCAGCTGCGTGACACTCCACTTGCCATTGAGGCTCTTGATGGGAGACACTTACAGTCTGCCCATGTGACTCATGAGACGGTTCCGTTGTCCATGGCCGTAGGGGCTCTTCACCATGAGATAATCCAATTCCAAGTTATTTCCTCACCCAGGTTTCCGCTGGTTATTGGTTATCCTTGGTTACAGAGGCACAACCCCTCTTTTGATTGGCTCCATGCTGAGGTTCTCTTCTGGTCACCACAATGCAGTGAGACATGCTTCCTGAAGGTATCCAAGGTCCTGTGCACCTCCTCACTCCCCTCCCTGCTGGAGGAGTACCGTGATTTTAGCAATCTCTTTAATAAAGGTCAAGCTGGTAGTTTGCCTTCACACAGGTCTTATAAATGTGCAATTGACCTTCAACCTGGTACTATACCTCCTCGTGGCCGGGTTTACCCTTTGTCGGTCTTGGAGGATAAGGCCATGGAGGAGTATGTTGCTGACGCACTTTCTCGAGGTTTCATCAGCAAATCCTCGTCTCCTGCTGGTGCTGGTTTCTTCTTTGTGAAGAAGAAGAGAGGTGAACTGAGATCTTGTATAGATTATAGGAGTCTCATTCATGTCACGATTAAGAATGCCTACCCCATTCCATTGATTGATTGAGTTATTTGACCGCCTCAAGGGAGCAATGGTCTGCGCGAAGCTTGACTTGAGAGGGGCATACAATCTCGTGCGCATTAAGAAGGGCGACGAGCAGAAAACTGCGTTTCATACCAGAACAGGACATTATGAATACCTAGTAATGCCTTTTGGCCTTTGTAACGCCCTGGCAGTTTTCCAGGAATTTATTAACGATGTCCTCCGAGATTTGTTGCAGTTATGTGTGGTGTTTTTTTTCCAAGTCCCTGGAGAGCCACCACACAGATGTCTGTCGTGTGATTCAGAAACTAAGAGAGCACAATCTCTATTGTAAACTGGAGAAGTGCAGGTTCCATCGTGAACAGGTTACATTCCTGGGCTATGTCATTTCCGCTGCTGGTTTTTCGATGGACCCTGAGAAACTTTCGGCAGTCCTACAGTGGCCTCGACCCGTGGGTTTACGTCCTCTGCAGCGTTACCTGGGTTTTGCCAACTACTGTCAGAAGTTTATTCATAACTTCTCGTCTCTGGTCAAGCCCCTGACTGATATGACCAGAAAGGACAGTAACCTACAGAATTGGTCTCCGGAGTCCATTAAGGCCTTTGAGACGCTCAAGGCTGCCTTTGTTTCTGCTCATGTGTTGGCACATCCTGATCCTACGTTGCCTTTTATCCTAGAAGTTGATGCTTCTGAGACTGGAGTTGGCGCCCTTCTATCTCAACGTCCTAACTCTGAGAGCGCTATGCATCTGTGTGGCTACTTTTCCAAGAAATTGTCACCTGCTGAGTGCAATTATGAGATTGGTGACAGAGAGCTGTTGGCGATCATTTTAGCCCTGAAAGAATGGAGACATCTCCTTGAAGGTACCCCTGTGCCTGTTCTTATTTTTACTGACCATAATAATCTTACATTCTTGTCTGAGGCTAAGCGACTCTCTCCCAGAAGGGTGCGATGGGCTCTTTTCTTGTCGAGCGTTAATTAAATTGTCTCATTCTTACCCGTTACTAAGAATGTAAGGGCTGATGCCTTGTCATGACAATTTTCCTCCACTTCCAAGTCGGAGTCAATTCTGGTTCCTATGATTCCTCCTGATCGTATCTTGGCTACGGTTCACACCAGTCTTACTTCTCCTTTGGGTGACAAAATTCTTGCTGCTCAGGTCCATGCTCCTCCTGAGAAACCTTGTGACCACTGCTTTGTCCCAGAGAGTCTCCGTACTGCTGTGCTACAGACTTACCATTCTCCCAAGGCAGCTGGCCATCCTGGGAAGAATCAACTAATTTGGGCCATTTCCCAACATTTCTCGTGGCCTAGTCTACGGGCTGATGTTACTGCCTTCATAGCTGCCTGTCCCGTGTGTGCTCAGAGTAAGACTCCACGACACCTTCCAGTGGGCCTCCTACAACCCATACCCATACCCAATGGAGAGAGGCCCTGGACTCACCTGTCAAATGTGTTTCATGTCTCCTTATTGAAACCATTGGTCTGTAACCGATTTACCACCTCAGTGCCACGTCCTCACCCTATTCAGGTTGAGAACCATGAGTATGAGGTACAATCCATTGTTGACTCCCGTAGGTTCCGTGGGCGCATACAGTACCTGGTTCATTGGAAGGGGTACAGTCCAGAGGAACGCTTCTGGGTTTCATCCTCAGACATGCATGCCCCTGTCCTCCTCCACGAGTTCCATAGATGGATTCCCCTCAAGTCCAGTGGCCCTCTGAGGGAGAGGGGTCATTGAGGAGGGGGTACTGTCAGGGCTGGCTTAGCCCTTCCTTCTCTGGGCTGGTTGCTCAGCTGTCGGCTAATTGCCAGCTCTCATCTCTCTCCAGTTACCAGCTGTTCCTGATCATGCTCGCCTGGCCTGCCTACTTAAAGCTGTCCAGCTCACTTCACCTCTGCCTTCGCCTTGGTCACATCACAAGAAACCATCTCCTGCGGTTCTATTTAAAGACTGGCTTGCTGACATCCCTTCTGACTCCTTATCCTGCTTGCTGTTGCTCTACTTGGATCCCTGACTTCTGGCCCGGCTGATTACCCGATCTGGTTATTGAACTCTGGCCTGGCTGACTCCTCGATCCAGTTACTGGACTCTGGCTATGCTTTGACTATGCTTTTTCTATTTCCCTTTTTATTTTTATTTAATAAACAAGTGTGATTTAATTGCACTTCTGTCTCGGTCTGATTCATGGTTTCTGACAGCAAGCCCGTTCATTTGAAAAGTCCAGCGGACAATTTTGAGTCAAGACTTCTTTCCAAGTCCGCCGGACTTTTGGGAAGAAAAAGTCAGCCAGAGCCCACACACGGGCGAATTGTCCAGCGGGCTCTGGTCTGGGCTAAGTCTGCCGGATAGTCCGATCGTGTGTACGTGGCATTAGTTCTTACAGTCACTATCTCACTCCCTCCAGGGCTCTCTCTTAGTTATTTTAGTCAGTATCTCCTTCGTTTTCTATCTCTCCAGGGCTGTCTCTTAGTTCTTCTGGTCAGTGTCTCTTTCTCTCTCTCCTCCTCCCTCTTTCTCTCCAGGGCTGTCTCTTCTGGTCAGTTTCTTCCTCTCTCTGGGACTGTCTCTTAGATCCTCTGGTAAATACCTCTCCAGCTGTCTCTTATGCCGCGTACACACGATTGGAAATTCTCCCAGCAAAAGACTTATGAGAGCTTTTCATCAGAAAATGCGACCGTGTGTATGCTCCATCATAATTTTGCTTGCCGAATTTCTGCCAGCAAAAGATTTAGAGCAGGTTCTCAATTTTTCTGACGGAAAAAGTTTCCATCGGAAATTACGATCGTCTGTAGCAATTCTGATGCGCAAAATTCCTGCGCATGCTCAGAAACAATTCGACGCATGCTCGGAAGCACTGAACTTCATTTTCTAGGCTCGTCATAGTGTTGTACGTCACCGCGTTCTTGGCGGTCGAAAGTTCAACAAACTTTTGTGTGACCGTGTGTATGCAAGCCAAGTTTGAGCGGATTTCCCTTGGAAAAACCATCATAGCTTTTCTGACGAGAATTCCAATTGCGTGTATGCGGCATAAGTTCTTCTGGTCTATATCCCTGTCTCTCTTGCTCCAGGGCTGTCTCCTAATTCTTTTGGCCAGTGTGGTCCTCTCTCCAGGGCTGTCTTTCCATTCTCCTGGCCAGTATCGTCCTCTCTCCAGGGTTGTCTTAGTTCCCCTGGTCAGTATCTTCCTCTCTCCAGGGCTGTCTCTTAGTTCCCCATGATCAGTATCTCTTTCTCCCTCTCTCTCTCTCCAGACCTGTCTCTTCTGGTCAGTTAATCCTTGTATGCTGCATTCTACACAACTATATAAGGAGAAATTCAATGAACTATGTGGCCTCAGTTGGGCCTAAGGCCAGACTTCAGCAAGAAACCCTGACGGTGCTTGAAGCTGGTCCACCTGGCTTGCCCCCTCAAAGCGCCAGTGAAGTAAGACAGAAGTATGTCGAGTACTTTGCAGGTGGGGGGGGGGGGGGGCACTGATATGCCAGAAACTGTTTAAGAAACATCTTATCAACAATGTATGAACTTAAACTGAAAGAAGATTTCCTTTGCTTTACTGCCTGGGTTTGTTTTAGCTATCTCCTAGGTTCTCCAATGGGCTTCTCTTTTTGGCCTTTTTCTTCAATGGTGCAAATGTAATTTATTTGATACATGAGGTGACAATCTCTTCTTCAGCAAACTATTATTATGATGTGGGTCTGCTACACACACCTTGTTTTTGTTGTTAATGTACTGTATGTAATTCATTACTGACAAAAATATTCATCATTTTCAGCACCATGAATGAATTTTGTGGAGTCATGAAAATGGCATGATTGTGGCAAATTAGAAAGCACTGTGGGAGTTGTTTACTAAAGGAAATTCCACTTTGCACTCCAAGTGCACTTAAAAGTTCACATGAAACTGCACTTTTAGTGCAAAGGGGATTTGCCTAACTAACCCCCATTGTCACTGTAAACACCAACTTAATACAAAAATTGCTATTGAGCATTGAAAGAAGAAGCCACACATTGTTGAGTAGAAAACATTTTACTTATAGCACATTCACATGTGCATTAGAAAAGGGTTTTGGAACAAAACAACATCTTTGGTGTATATTTTATTTTGTTTCACATTGTAAATATGCTTTTTTTGGTTAAACAGGCATGTTTCAAAGCATAATATACACAACTCAGGAACTTACAAAGTTCAACTTTGACAAAGTGAAGGCAATATCAGACATGAGTATGTCCAAATTGTGTTGATATTGTCTTCATCAGATGGGGTGATGTCATCCATGTAAAAGCCAAATTTTGAAGATACACACAAATTGGGATTCAAACTGGGGATTTCCCTCCGGATCACATGCCTAATGTCAACATGTGGTAGCTCACATTATGGGGATCAATGGATGTGTTTTGGGGGTGCAACTCTTTCCTCTCACCTAATTAAGTTGGGAGGAAGGGGTTGCACCCACAAAACGCGTACATTGATATCCCGTGATGGCAGATAGCACATGTTGACACACTGTGTGCATCCTCAAAATTTGTTTTTTTAAAAAACTTTACAACTTTCTTTTTTAACCACTTGACCACTGGGCACTTAAACACCCTTAATAACCAGACCAATTTTCAGCTTTCGGTGCTCTCACATTTTGAATGACAATTACTCAGTCATGCAACACTGGACCTATATGACATTTTTGTCCTTTTTTTCACACAAATGGAGCTTTCTTTTGGTGGTATTTAATCACCGCTGGGTTTTTTATTTTTTGTGCTATAAAAGAAAAAATACAGAAAATTCTGTAAAAAAATGAATTTTTCTTAATTTCTGTTATAAAATTTAGCAGATTAGTAATTTTTTCTTCATAAATTTTGGCCAAAATTTATACCACTACATATCTTTGGTAAAAATAAGTACAAATTGGTGGATATTATTTGGTCTTTGTGAAAGTTATAGAGTCCACAAGCTATGGTGCCAATATCTGAAAATTGATCACACCTGAAGTACTGACGGCCTATTTCAATTCTTCAGACCCTAACATGCCAGAAAAGTACAAATACCCCCCAAATGACCCCTTTTTGGAAAGAAGACATTCCAAGGTATTTAGTAAGAGGCATGATGAGTTTTTTGAAGTTGTCATTTTTTCCCACAATTCTTTGCAAAATCAAGATTTTTTTTACTTTTTTTTTTTTCACAAAATTGTCATATTATCAGTTTATTTCTCACACAGCATATGCATACCACAAATTACACCCCAAAACACATTCTGCTATTACTCCCGTGTACGGCGATACCACATGTGTGAGACTTTTACACAGTGCGGCCACATACAGAGGCCCAACATGCAGGGAGCGCCATCAGGCGTTCTGGAGCACCCAGGACAATTCTGACATTTCTCTCCTACATGTAAAAATCATCATTTATTTGCTAGAAAATTACATCGAATCCCAAAACATTATATATGTTTTTTTAGCAAACACCCTGGAGAATACAATGGTGGTCGTTGCAACTTTTTATCTCGCACGGTATTTGCGCAACAATTTTTCGAATGCTTTTTTTTGGAAAAAAAACAGTTTTGTGCTTAAAAAAAAAAAAAAAAAAACACAGTAAAGTTAGCCCAATTTTTGCATAATGTGAAAGATGAAGTTACACCGAGTAAATTGATACCTAACATGTCACTCTTCAAAATTGCACAGGCTCGTGGAATGGCGCCAAACGTCGCTACTTAAAAATCCCCATAGGCGACGATTTAATTTTTTTTTTACTGGTTATATGTTTTGAGTTACAGAGGAGGTCTAGGGCTAGAATTATTGCTCTCGCTCCAACGTACGCAGCGATACCTCACATGTGTGGTTTGAACACCGTTTTCATATGTGGGCGGGACTTACGTATGCGTTCGCTTCTGCATGCGAGCACATGGGGACAGGGGCGCTTTAAAAAAAAAAAAAAAATGTATTGTTCATTTTACTTTATTTATTTTAGTTTGACATTTTTTTCCCCAAAAATAAATTTTTTGATCACTTTTATTCCTATTACAAGGAATGTAAACATCCCTTGTAATAGGAATATGGCATGACAGGTCCTCTTTACAGTGAGATGTGGGGTCAATAAGACCCCGCATCTCACCTCTAAGCTGGGAAGCCTGAAAAAAAAAAAAAAAAAAGATTCTGGATTTGATAGTATTGGCGAGTCGGTAGAAGCACCGGAGGGCGGCGGGAGGGGGGGGGGTGTCTATGGCTGGGTATTGCAGGGTATCACCGACTATGGCTGGGTATGGCTGGGTATATCAGAGTATGGCTGGGTATCTCAGAGTATGGCGTTGCAGAGTATTGCGTTGCAGAGCATTGCAGGATATTGGAGGGTGTTGCAGAGCATTGCAGAGTGTTGCACGGTATTGGCGGGTGTTGCAGAGCATTGCAGAGTGTTGCAGGGTATTGGTGGGTGTTGCAGAGCATTGCAGAGTGTTGCATGGTATTGGCGAGTGTTGCACAGCGTTGCAGAGCATTGCAGGATATTGGAGGGTGTTGCAGAGCATTGCAGAGTGTTGCACGGTATTGGCGGGTGTTGCAGAGCATTGCAGAGTGTTGCAGGGCATTGGTGGGTGTTGCAGAGCATTGCAGAGTGTTGCAGAGCATTGCAGAGTGTTGCAGAGCATTGCAGAGTGTTGCAGAGTGTTGCAGGGTATTGCAGAGTAAAGCAGGGTAATGCAGGGTAATGCAGAGTAATGCAGACTATTGCAGGGTAATGCAGGGTAATGCAGGGTAATGCAGAGTAATGCAGGGTAATGCAGAGTAATGCAGGGTAATGCAGGGTAATGCAGGGTATTGCAGGGTATTGCAGAGTAATGGCAGGGTATTGCAGAGTATTTGCAGGGAATTGAGGGGTTAATTTTCGGTGAGGAGCGATGTGGGCACTGCAGATGCAGCCCACATCGCTGCTGACACCGATCTCCTCCCCCTCCGCTGTTCCGATCGGTACAGAGAGGGGAAGGGAGGAACCGGCGTCATAACATGACGCCGGTTTGTTTACAAGTGATCACTCCGTCATTTGACGGAGCGATCACGTGGTAAACGGCCGTGACGATGCTCTCGAGTGCGCGCCCCAGGGGGCGCGCGAGAGCGGAATTCTGGGAGGACGTCATATGACGGCCTCCCACAGTTAAGAAACCGCCCTAAAGCCGTCATTCGGCTATAGGGCGGTTATTAAGTGGTTAATCACAAATAAACAAGAAAATGGTTCAATTTTGTGTGTTTTCAATTCTGCCTAAAACATCAGTGATGTTCTTCATTTTTCTTTTTTGAACATCATTGATGTTTTCCTTTATATTTTCTGAATCACGATTGCAACCCATTCTCTTCCCGATGAGGATCTGGGCACTTTCACTGGTGAAATTAGATTCTTCTTCCACAACATCAACATCACCTAAAATAAAAAAAACACACCATGTATTAGAAATATGCAGGAACAGATATCTTACCTGAAACTGTGGTCTCAGACACTCACCTGTTGTGGTGACAATTTTGCCCACTTCATAAACCTCTCTCTCTCCTCATCCTCTGCTTGTGGTGTAGGGATTTCCCCTTTAGGAGGTGGGGGGTCCCTGGTGTCCTCAGATGTCTCACATCCTTTCTCCCCTATGTGAATAAAAAATAGGTATACTTAGCACACACATATTGGAGGGCAGAAATAAGAATATGAAACATTGCTTGGAAGTGTCGTACAATTGTCTGTTTTGGCAGAGTTCCAAGCTGAAGAACATTTTATTTATTTTCTAAAGCTGGAATACTTACTTTTTTGTTAAAGTATCACACATGTAGACACTAGGGTTACGCATCTTCATTGGTCTCACGATTACGATTATCATGTCCACTATTCGATGCAATGCGATTCCACAATGCATCACGATGCATCACGATTAATACTCAAGTGCCAATGGTTTTAAACTTTTCATCAAAAAATGTATTCAAGCAGTCACTTTACAGAAAACATTACCTGCACTCTACCATGATACACCTGTAACTGAAGCCAAGCCACGCCACCATTATAGGAAGCCGGAAAATCATTGACAGAATTAATCAATTGAAGCTTAAAACCTTGAGTTAAACTGTTATGGGATCAGAAATATACCCACACGTCACGTAAGTGGATCAGAATTAGAATGAGAAAGGACAGGCCACTGGGTCTGGATTTACTCTAGGTTTTTAGATTCAATTTATTCTTTCAAGGATTTGCATCCTCTGGGGGCTTGGCAGGTGTCAGTTGTCTTGAATTATATACAGAATTAGACAAAAAAAGAGGGGGAGGGGGAGAGTTGGGACTTTATATGAGGCATTGAATATATCAATTCATATTTTACGGTGGGACTTTAAATGAAGCATAGCTGCACAGTAGGTATGCAAGGACATGTCCGAAATTCATTGGTTGAGTTACAGAATTCAGAAAGTATAAAGTAATAACATCATAAACAATAGTATCAATAGGTTATATTTCATATAAGTATATATACAAGCGCATATTGCAACATGATTTACAGTAGTAATCAACATATTAATAAAATCCATGATTATAAAAAGAGCAAAAATAGTCTTCAATTGATTGAAGCATAAGGCATTGTAGATAAAGTGGGGGGGGGGGGGGAATTTCAGACATATGCTTGCAGATGGTAGCATAAAAGCGCTCTACGCGTTTCGTGGAGTTCATCTACTCATCAGGAGAAATTCCAGGGGTTAAAATGATCTACAAAGAGATAAGTTCACGCATGAGGATCAAACAGGAACAGCACAAAAGGGCAGAGGAACAGAGGGGGGGGGGAGAAACTCAGCTCCCCCAAACACTCTTACCTACAATGAAACTGTAACTTGAAGAGACAAAACCATTAGCAAATAAGGACGCTATGAGAACAAGTCTTCTCCGGAGCTGAGGCAGAAATCTCAAAGACCACAAGGCACCACAGTTAATCGAGGGGGACGAGCTCTAAGACACTGTAATCCCAGAGTGACCATGTAGGGGAATTCTGAAGGACCTCTATAGAGGAATAAATTAAATAGGTATGTAGATGTGTCTATACAGAAATACGTTAATCGAAATTGCAGTGCAGAGGGTGATAGAATCAAGGAATAAAGTGAGTAGAGAGAGGGGAGGCATATAGCCCAACCCGATAGGTTAAGTACACTGGGAGTGAAAGATAGACTAGTGTAGACAGTAAAAAAACTAAAATTAAAATATACCAAACACCCCATAATTACCAATAGCTAAAGAAAATGAGTGTCAAACAGGGTACAAAGAGGTTGTGAAGGAAACAGGTCAAACGACGTGCATCAACTGGTGGTGCGATATGGCCCCAAAGACCGCCTACATCACGCTGCAAAATCTAAGGAGGAGGCGGCGTGGGCGTTCCAACAGCTGACAGCGTTCGGCGGCCGACAATCACACCTACCCCATATTTATAGCAGATGGACACTCGCCAAGCCAGCCGCCTGGCGCCAACAAGTGACGTCAAACGCATGGCGTGCGGGGCGTGGCGTTGATGCGATGAGGGACCCGCCCACGACCCTACGACCACAAGGGTGGAGAGAAGAGGAAGGGACCCTGGGCACATCACAGCTCCGGAAATAGAACTGAACACTAGCAACCAAAACAGCACAAAATATATAATATATTTGATATATACAAATGAAGACCCAGGGTGCTGACCCGATCCAAGTGCAATCAAAGATTCTGAGGATAATAATTAAATGCTACTGCAGGATTATGCTTCCATCCCTAATGTCATTAGACAAAAAAAGAGGGGGAGGGGGAGAGTTGGGACTTTATATGAGGCATTGAATATATCAATTCATCTACCTCCATCCCTGGTTCAATATAAAAAAATAATATTTTATGGTGTCCTTTTGTGCTGTTCCTGTTTGATCCTCATGCGTTTACTTATCTCTTTGTAGATAATTTTAACCACTGGAATTGCTCCTGATGAGTGGACGAACTCCACGAAACGCGTAGAGCGCTTTTATGCTACCATCTGCAAGCATATGTCTGAAATCCCCCCCCCCCCACTTTATCTACAATGCCTTATGCTTCAATCAATTGAAGACTATTTTTGCTCTTTTTATAATCATGGATTTTATTAATATGTTGATTACTACTGTAAATCATGTTGCAATATGCGCTTGTATGTATACTTATATGAAATATAACCTATTGATACTATTGTTTATGATGTTATTACTTTATACTTTCTGAATTCTGTAACTCAACCAATGAATTTCAGACATGTCCTTGCATACCTACTGTGCAGCTATGCTTCATTTAAAGTCTCACCATAAAATATTCTTTTTTTTTATATACAGAATTAATTTAGTTGAATGTTAAACCCCTAGAAACAGTCACAGAGCAAGACAGACACAGTGTGACACTGACAACAACACGTCACACTATTGGACACGGACAGGACACACAATAGAAAACCATTCTCCATCTCCTCCAGTGCTAGAAAAGCTATAACAACAATATAATATATCATGATTCCAGGTTCACTGTGACTGATAATCATTGATTGTTTGCAATTGCCAGTGCCATGGCCACCTGCCATTGACACCAGTAGTCAGTCAACAGCACAGCGTGACTGTGACTGCGTTGAGTTGATGCTAGAATCGAGTGGCATAACTTGTGTTACAAGTTCTTATTGACATAGGGAGAGTAGGGAGGGAGAGGGGAAAAAGAAGAAAGAGGGATGTAGACATGAAGGGAAATGGTGGGGAGAATGGGATGGTTGGAGAGGGGGGTGGGAGAGGGGAGGGAAAAGGGAGAAGGGGACGGAAGGGAGAAGGGGGGAAGGGAAAGGGAAAAGGAGGGAAAGGGAAAACGGGGAAAAGGGAGGAAAGAGAGAGAAAGAGAGAAATGAAGAGAGAGGAGAGAGAGAGGAAGAGAGAAAGGAAGAGAAGAGAGGGGAGGAGAGAGAGAAGGGAAGGAGGAGAGCGAGAGAAGGAGAGAGAAGGAGACGGAGAGAGAAAAAGGGACCCGGGAGAGAGAGAAAGAAAGGAGAGAGAAGGAGAGGGAAAGAGTGACCCGGAAGAGAGAGAAGGAAAGAAGAGAGAAGAAGACGGAGAGGGAAAGAGGGACCCAGGAGAGAGAGAAGGAAACAAAGAGGGAAAGAGAGACCCGGGAGACAGAGAAGAAGATGGAGAGGGTAAGAGGGACCCGTGAGAGAGAGAAGGAAAGGAGACAGGAGACAGAGAGGGATAGAGGAACCCGGAAGAGAGAGAAGGAAAGGAGACAGAAGGAGACGGAGAGGGAAAGAGGGACCCGGGAGAGAAAGAAGGAAAAGAGGAGAGAAAGAAGGAAAGGAAGAGAGAGAAGGAAAGGAAGAGAGAGAAAGGGAAAGGAGAGGGAAAGAGGGACCTGGGAGAGAGGGAAGGAAAGGAGGAGAGAGGGAATGAAAGGAGGAGAAAGGGAAGGAAAGGAGGAGAGAGAGAAGGAAAGGAGGAGAGAGAGAAGGAAAGGAGGAGAGAAGTTCTCCTCCTTTCCTTCTCTCTCTCCACCTTTCCTTCTCTCTCTCCTGGGTCCCTCTTTCCCTCTCCATCTCCTTCTCTCTCCTTTCCTTCTCTTTCCTTCTTTCCTTCTCTCGGAGGAGAGAGGGAAAAAGAAGGAAGGAAAGAGAGAGAGAGAAAGAAGGAAGGAAAGAAGGAGAGAGAGAAAGAAGAAAGGAAAGAGGGACAGAGAAAGAAGGAAGGAAAGAAGGAGAAAGAAAGAAGGAAGGAAAGAGGGAGAGAGGAAGAGGGAAGGGGAAGCGGGAATGGTAGGGGGAGAGGAAAAGGAAGGGTAGGGGGAGGGAGGGGAAGGGGAGAGGTGGAGACTGGGAGGGGAGACAGAGACTGGGCTGAGGGGATGATGAGGCTTGGTTGGTATCAGTGGTTTGGAACTTTTAGTATTTAGCTGAGGGTTAAAGTAACCCCTGCTTATTTTGAAACTGAATTAATATAAATAATCTTCAAAAAACTAAATCTCAGTGGCAGACAGTGATATAAACAAAATCTATAAAATTTACAACACTAGTTTGGTGTGGCAGACTAACAGTGGGCAGGGCAGGGGCAGTGGCACTGGCAGACAGACAGACACTACATCATCACTTCCTGGATGTGCCAAAAATCATGAAAAAAACAAACAAAAAAACCCCAAAAAAATGGATCACTGCGAGCAATGCTGCTCAGGATTTGGGAATGTGTAGATTTTTCTGTAAGAACAAAATAATAAAGAAATGCTTAGACCTTACAGATCCCAGGCCGCGTGTTACGGAGGCTCAAATGGGATGCAGGCGTAAATAGAAGGACTCACAACCAATGTCGCCAACCCTAAAAGTTACTACCCCAAGGGGTTGCAACCAGAATCAAAGAAGGTTTTTATTTATAAAAGGGTTCGGCGCCACTGTAAATTAGCTCCAATGGGGTGTGTATATAAAGTAAAGGTACACTTCCACCATTAGCCTATCACAGAACCACAAAGGGTGTCATATAGGTATCAGATCCCATCCAAAGGAGTGTATATATGAGTTACAAAGGAGGAGAAAGGAAGGGGAAGTACATATAGAACACCCCTCAAGTTAATCACTACTAATATGCAGAATTAAGGAAATAAACACTACCAGCAGTAATGTACACCAATCCCGAAACTCAGCCAATAACCACTTTCAGACCGGACCATTTTGCTGGTAAATGACCAGAGGTCTTTTTACACTTTGGCACTGCGCTGCTTTAACTGGTAATTGCGCGGTCATGCAATGTTGTACCCAAACGAAATTTGCGTCCTTTTCTTCCCACAAATAGAGCTTTCTTTTAAAGGTATTTGACTGACTCTGCGATTTTTATTTTTTGCGATATAAACGTAAAAAGACCGCAAATTTTGAAAAAAAATGATTTCCTGACAGACTCCATGGCAGCAACGTGTGGGTTAAGTCCCGCCTCCACTACCCTATAGGACACTACTCCCATAAATCTTTGCTCCCTGCCCATGGCCGTGTTCTTTTTTTGTCCTCCTCCGTAGGACCCATTACGGTCTTTCTACCTGAAGATTGCTCCCACATGATTCCGTCGTTGGTTTGGCCGAAAAGCGACTGTGGATGAAGTTGTCGCATATCTCCGTTAAGCCCTAGCTACTAGCGGGGTATGGAGTGGGCAGTTGGATATAAGCGCTGGAGGAAAGCCAGGAGCCTAGCCACTGGCAGGCAGGCTGCGCATTTGGTCGGATAGCCCAGCTAAATAGCAGGTGACCTATTGTGCCCTAAGAAGTCCGGTATGTATTGTGCTTACCTTCGGCCTGGAGACGTTCGTGTGGGAGCGGTAAGATTGTTCCTCTTTTTTCATGGCAGCAGTTTGTGTTTGTTCTTTGCCTTCTTCCCTTCTTTCTGTTCGTTTTTTCCTGTGTATAGGTATATGGGTTTAGACATTGCGGTCGGATTAGCCTGCGTTCCAGCCGTCGCTCACTTCCTGGTTTTCGTTAATACGTTCGTTCTGCGCATGCGCGAGTACGACTCACGATCGAGGCTTGGTTCGCGCATGCGCGATAGCGGCAAAGTGACGCTATTCGCGCATGCGCGGTAGCGGCGCACGGGATGCGGTGATGACGTCATTAAGGCGCCTTATTTAAACATGGGATATAGCCTGCAAGCCTTGGGAATGCTTGCAGGTTATTTCGTGACTTCCCCTTGTCCAGGTTCTCTGCTGTGGAGGTAGGTGGCCTTCTGGGAAGATGGGGGTGGGCATGTGTGTGTGTTTATAGCATCCTCAGCCTTACTTATATGTCTTTGCAGCAGTTATGGAGACCCTTAGAGATACGGATTCACCTCCGCCTGTATGTGGCCAGCCCTCTCATAATAGGTACTGTCTGGGGGGGAAGTAAGGGGGGGGGAAGGGGTCCGGTATTAGTCAGTCTGTTATCTTTCCTTATCTGTATGTCTCTTCTATCTCTGTCTTAGCCCATCTAGATCAGAACAGCAACGCAGCTCAACGCACAGAGGAAGCGATTCTTCTAAATCTTACCACCGGCACTCATATTCCAAGTCTAAGCATCACAGCTCACCCTCTAGATCTGGGCGCCGTAGCGAGGATCGATCTCGCTCCTCCAGGGCTCATTCCAGCCACTCAGTTATCAACTCTTGCTGGGGATGCAGATCACAAGTTCCCATTGGAAAATCCCTGTGTGACCTCTGCTTTTCCAAAGCCTCTAGTGAGAGAGGGGGTACGGACCAGCAACTAAGATCCCTTGTGGAAAAAGTGGTGAAGGAGTCCCTCAAGGGGATCGGGGCCAATCAGACCCCTGTGCCTCAGAGTCACCTCAGTCACCAGTCAGGGAGTCGCATGCTCAAGAGCTCTGGGAATCCTCTTTAACCAGCCATCATTCAGCTGCTGCTTCAGACAGTGAATCTGAGGAAGATAGTCCCTGTGTGGGTTTTGATTTTGCTTTACTTTCCCCCTTGGTGAAGGCCATCAGAGAGGCTTTGAACTGGGAAGATGAGGTGGCTAATCCTTCCAAGCAAAGGAAGTATTTTAAGCAACTTAAAAGGGAGCGTCTTAACTTTCCATTTCTGTCCGAACTTGGTGAGGTCATCACGGATGAATGGAGTAAAGTGGAGAAAAAGAATAATATGCTCTCAAAAGTCCTAAGGTTATATCCCTTTAAGGAGGATGAGGTCAAGCATCTGGAATCAGCTCCTCTCGTGGATGCAGCGATGATGAGACTAGTAAAACATGTGACCCTTCCTTTGGAGGATACAGTTTCATTTAAGGATGCTTTAGATAGACGGATTGATTCCGATTTAAAGAGAGTCTACCTCACTGCCGGTATGGCATGCAAGCCAGCATTGGCTTTAGCGGCAATGTCCAAAGCCATGGAAGTCTGGACGGACGGTGTGGATGATACCCTCAGAAACATTTCGGAGGAAGTCGCTAAAAGTTCTCCTATTCAGGAGTTACGGCTTGCTTCGGCTTTTCTGGGGGAGGCTTCGATTGACATCATCCGCCTAGTGTCTCGGGTTATGCTTTCGGCTGTAACCGCAAAGCGGGCCCTATGGCTCCGTCCCTGGCTGGCTGATCCAGCTTCAAAACAGGTGTGGTGCCGTATCCCTTTCGAGGGTTCTTCCCTTTTTGGGAATAAATTGGATAGCGCCATATCCCGGGCCACTGGTGGTAAATCGGGGTTTCTTCCTCAGGACAGACGTCTAAAAAGCCAGAAGAGATTTTTTCCTAAAAAACAGTATCAAGAGCAAGCCAGGGAGGCCCGTAGCTATAGACCGGGTCGGGAATATTCTAGATCATGGAAATCAAGGCAGTCATCCTTCAAGAAATCTGCCAAGAGCAGTGCGACAGGAGAGAGGGAACCAACCAAATCTTTTTGAGATTGGGCCCGCTCAGATAGGCCAGGTGGGGGCTCGTCTTCTACATTTTCGGCATGTCTGGGCGGCCTCAATCAAGGACTTCTGGACCGTCAGAACGGTCTCTTCAGGCCATTCTTGGACCTTCAGCAGGTCCCCAAGACTAAAGTTTGTTCCCACCTCCCTTCCAGCCTCAGAAGAAAAAAGGCAGATCTTGTTGGCCTACGTGAAATCTTTATTGGCTCAAGGCGCTGCCGTACCCGTGCCAGACGATCAACGAGGGAGAGGAATTTATTCTCCTCTTTTTATGGTCCAAAAGAAAAACGGTTCTTGGAGACCAGTCATAGACCTTACACATCTGAATCATTTTATCAGAAAGGAAAGGTTCAAGATGGAAACCTTGTCGACAATACAACAGTCAGTCCAGTCAGGCGACTGGATGATTTCAATAGATCTAAAGGACGCGTACTTTCATGTCCCTGTGGCAGAAGATTTTCAGCAGTTTCTGCGATTTTCAGTAGGAAAACTACATCTCCAGTTCGTTTGTCTCCCGTTCGGACTTTCAACATCCCCCCGAGTGTTTTTAAAAGTGTTGTTGGCCGTAGTGGCTCTATTGAGAACCAAGGGAATTCGTCTTCACCACTATTTAGACGATCTTCTGCTGCTAGCCCAGGACAGAGACCGTCTGTTAGTGCACAAGGAGCAGGTCATCTCCACTCTTCAAGATTTCGGTTGGATCCTGAATCTAGAAAAGAGTCAGTTGATTCCTTCCCAGTCTCTGGTATTCCTAGGCGCACTCTTCAACACAGTGAAGGGTACCATCTCATTACCCGAGGAGAAAGTAGTGGTAATTCGGGACAGAATCCGTCCGGCCCTCTCAGCCTCCCATCTTCTGGCTCTTCAGTGCTTGAGAATTATTGGCACCATGGTGGCAACGATTCCGATGGTGAAGTGGGCCCAATGGAAGATGAGACCGTTTCAAAAAGGTTTTCTTCACCAATGGCTAGGCGACAAGACTCAACCTATCCGGATCACATCTTCAATGAGAATCTCTCTGCCCTGGTGGCTTCAGAAGGTGAACCTATTCAATTGTCATTCCATTCTCCCCATCTCGTGGATAACAATAACTTCGGATGCCAGCAACAGGGGCTGGGGCGCCCACTGTTTGTCGGAAGTAGCACAAGGCACCTGGGACTTCCCTTCCAGGGGGACGGTGTCGAATATTCTAGAATTGAGGGCAGCCTTTCAGGCACTCCTGGCCTTTCGTCACCTGGTCTCAGGAACCTCGGTCCTACTCAGACTAGACAACACAACAGCAGTGGCATATATAAGGAGACAAGGAGGTACTCGGAGTCTCTCCCTTCTTCGGGAGGTAGAGCCAATCATGTCTTGGGCTCAGAAGAACCTGGTCAACATTACAGCAACTTATGTTCCAGGAACACAGAATGTCCAGGCGGACTTTCTGTCTCGAGTCAGTCTGGACAACAACGAATGGTCCCTTCACGTAGAAGTTTTCAGGTGGATTCTAACATTGTGGTTCGTCCCAGAGGTCGACCTATTTGCCTCCCCTTGCAACAAGAAACTGGCAAGATACTATTCCAGGTTTTGGGATCCTCAGGCTTACGGAGTGGATGCTCTGACGGATCGATGGTGGTTCAACAAAGCCTACGCCTTTCCTCCAACTCCTATTATTCTACAGTTCCTGCGGAGACTCAAATCAGAAGCAGTAGAGGTGATAGCTGTAATACCTTATTGGCCCAACAGGCCATGGTTTCCGCTTCTAATGCTCCTCAGTGTCAGGGATCCGATTCCCTTACCTCTCAGATCCGATCTTCTGTCCCAGGGCTCGAAGCTCCATCCCTGCCCGGCCCATCTATGTCTGAGGGTCTGGTTTTTGAGAGGGGAAGGTTAGAGGCTCTGGGTTGTCCAAAGGAGGCCATCCCTACTCTCATGAGTGCTAGAAGGAAAAGTACCAACCAGGTGTATGAGAGGATTTGGTCTAGATTCACAAATCACTTATCTTCCAGGTCTTGCTCCAATGGTAATTTGACGGTTCAGGATGTTCTGAGTTTCTTACAGTCCGGACTAGACATTCCGCTATCTGTCAGCGCTCTTCGTGTGCAAGTCTCGGCAATCTCAGCCTTTTCTGGAGTATCTTGGGCTAAACATCCTTTGGTTCAGCAATTTTTTAAAGGAGCAATTAGACTTAGACCACAGAGGAAACCCAGATTCCCCAAGTGGGATTTACCCTTAGTTCTCGACTTCTTCTCTCAACTGGACAGATCACTTTCAGTCAAAGAATTGTCCCTAATGACATCTTTTTTGGTAGCCATATCCTCAGCGAAGAGAGTCTCTGAGATTCAGTCTTTAGGATCAAAGGAACCTTTCCTCACATTCTT
This sequence comes from Lithobates pipiens, assembly GCF_037356315.1. Classification (NCBI taxonomy): domain Eukaryota; kingdom Metazoa; phylum Chordata; class Amphibia; order Anura; family Ranidae; genus Lithobates; species Lithobates pipiens. The sequence continues at coordinate 386,822,488 of NW_027507718.1, read as the reverse complement.
CCCTGACAGAGTGGTCCTAGTGCCAATGCTGGGTTCAAACCCAAAGGTTACCTCGGTCTTCCACGAAAATCAGGACATTACTCTTCCTACCTTTAATTCTGCTGGGAGTCAGGATCTTCATCCTCTCGACATGGGAATTATTCTGAAACGGTACCTGGAGGCGACAGCCTCTTTCCGGCAATCAGATTACCTTTTTGTTCTTTTTCATGGCAAAAACAAAGGCCTTAGGGCTTCGGTCAGATCCATCTCCACGTGGGTGGTTCAGGCGATCCAGTGGGCTTATAAAGAGAAGGGCTTGGCTCCTCCTGAGGCGGTTACGGCACATTCCACGAGAAGTCTCTCTACTTCTTGGGCAGCTTCACGTCATGTGGCTCCTGAGGTTATCTGCAAGGCTGCCTCTTGGTCGTCCATTCATACATTTATGGCTCACTATTGTGTCGAACCTGCCAGTTTATCTTCTGTTGATTTTGGTTTAAAGGTGCTGTCAGTGGACAGTGTTAAATAAACCTTGGTTCAGCATTTTTGCCCACCCGAGTGTGTTTGGCGAGTTATTTCCCACACGTTGCTGCCATGGAGTCTGTCAGGAAAACGGAAAATTCCTATCAAAATACTTACCGTAATTTTCCTTTCCTGATGGACTCCATGGCAGCAGGAGTTCCCTCCCAAAATGGCTGGAGTAGGCTAGTTATCGAACACGGCCATGGGCAGGGAGCAAAGATTTATGGGAGTAGTGTCCTATAGGGTAGTGGAGGCGGGACTTAACCCACACGTTGCTGCCATGGAGTCCATCAGGAAAGGAAAATTACGGTAAGTATTTTGATAGGAATTTTCCGTTATTTTCTACTTTTTGTTATTAGAAAAATCCAATAAACTCAATTTTAGTCATACATTTAGGCCAAAATGTATTCAGCCACATGTCTTTGGTAAAAAAAAAGTCAATAACTGTATATTTATTGGTTTGCGCAAAAGTTGTCACATCTACAAACTAAGGTACATTTTCTGGAATTTACGCAGCTTTTATTTTATGACTGCCTATCTCATTTCTTGAGGTGCTAAAATGGCAGGGCAGTACAAAACCCCCCCAAATGACCCCATTTTGGAAAGTAGACACCCTAAGGAAATTGATAAGAGGCATGTTGAGCCCATTGAATATTTTATTTTTTTGCCGCAAGCGATTGAATAATGACAAAAAAAAAATTTTTTTTTCTTTTTACACAAAGTTGTCACTAAATGATATATTGCTCACACATGCCATGGTTATATGTGGAATTGTACCCCAAAATACATTCTGCTGCTTCTCCTGAGTACGGGGATACCACATGTGGTCGACTTTTTGGAAGCCTAGCCGCGTACGGGGCCCCGAAAGCCAAGCACCGCCTTCAGGATTTCTAAGGGCATACATATGTCATTTTACTCCTCACTATCTATCACAGTTTTGAAGGCCATAAAATGCCAAGATGGCACAAAACCCCTACAAATGACCCCATTTTAGAAAGTAAACACCCCAAGCTATTTGCTGAGAGGCATGTTGAGTCCATGGAATATTTTATATTTTGCCACAAGTTGCGGGAAAATGACAAACTTTATACATTTTTCACAAAGTTGTCACTAAATGATATATTGCTCACACATGCTATGGGCATATGTGAAATTACACCCCAAAATAAATTCTGCTGCTTCTCCTGAGTACGGGGATACCACATGTGTGGGATTTTTTGGGAGCCTAGCCGCGTACGGGGCCCCGAAAACCAAGCACCGCCTTCAGGCTTTCTAAGGGCATACATTTTTAATTTCACGCCTCACTACCTATTACAGTTTTGAAGGCCATAAAATGCCAAGATGGCACAAAACCCCCACAAATGACCCCATTTTAGAAAGTAGACACCCCAAGCTATTTGCTGAGAGGCATGTTGAGTCCATGGAATATTTTATATTTTGCCGCAAGTTGCGGGAAAATTACAAACTTTTTTTATTTTATTTTTTTTTTTCACAAAGTTGTCACTAAATGATATATTGCTCACGCATGCCATGGGCGTATGTGAAATGACACCCCAAAATAAATTCTGCTGCTTCTCCTGAGTACGGGGATACCACATATGTGGGACTTTTTGGGAGCCTAGCTGCGTACGGGGCCCCAAAAGCCAAGAACCGCCTTCAAGCTTTCTAAGGGTGTAAATCTTTGATTTCACGCCTCACTACCTATTACAGTTTTGAAGGCCATAAAATGCCAAGATGGCACAAAACCCCCACAAATGACCCCATTTTAGAAAGTAGACACCCCAAGCTATTTGCTGAGAGGCATGTTGAGTCCATGGAATATTTTATATTTTGCCGCAAGTTGCGGGAAAATTACAAACTTTTTTTTTTAATTTTTTTTTTCACAAAGTTGTCACTAAATGATATATTGCTCACGCATGCCATGGGCATATGTAAAATGACACCCCAAAATAAATTCTGCTGCTTCTCCTGAGTACGGGGATACCACATGTGTGGGATTTTTTGGGAGCCTAGGTGCGTACGGGGCCCCGAAACCAAGAACCGCCTTCAGGCTTTCTAAGGGCGTACATTTTTGATTTCACGCCTCACTACCTATTACAGTTTTGAAGGCCATAAAATGCCAAGATGGCACAAAACCCCCACAAATGACCCCATTTTAGAAAGTAGACACCCCAAGCTATTTGCTGAGAGGCATGTTGAGTCCATGGAATATTTTATATTTTGCCACAAGTTGCCGGAAAATTACAAACTTTTATTTTTTTTTTATTTTTTTTTCACAAAGTTGTCACTAAATGATATATTGCTCACACATGCCAGGGACATATGTGAAATGACACCCCAAAATAAATTCTGCTGCTTCTCCTGAGTACGGGGATACCACATGTGTGGGACTTTTTGGGAGCCTAGTCGCGTACGGGGCCCCGAAAACCAAGAACCGCCTTCAGGATTTCTAAGGGTGTAAATTTTTGATTTTACACCTCACTACCTATCACAGTTTTGAAGGCCATAAAATGCCAAAATAGCACAAAACCCCCCAAAATGACCCCATTTTGGAAAGTAGACACCCCAAGCTATTTGCCGAGAGGCATGGTGAGTATTTTGCAGCTCTCATTTGTTTTTGAAAATGAAGAAAAAAAAAATTATGTATATTTTTTTTCTTTTTTTCAATTTTCAAAACTTTGTGACAAAAATGAAGGTCTGCAAAATACTAACCATACCTCTCGGCAAATAGCTTGGGGTGTCTCCTTTCCAAAATGGGGTCACTTGGGGGGATTTTGTGCTATCTGGGCATTCCATGGCCTCCGAAACTGTGATAGGCAGTGAGGAATGAAATCTAAAATTTACACCCTTAGAAATCCTGAAGGTGGTGCTTGGATTTTGGGGTACCGTACGCGGTTAGGCTCCCAAAAGGTCTCACACTTGTGGTATCCCCGTACTCAGGAGAAGCAACAGAATGTATTTTGGGGTGTAATTTTACATATAACCATGGTATGTTTGAGCAATATATCATTTAATGACAACTTTGTGCAAAAAAAAAATAAAAAAAAATAATAATGTATTTTTTCCACAACTTTTGTCAAAATATAAAATATTCCATGGACTCGACCTGCCTCTCAGCAAATAGCTTGGGGTGTCTACTTTCTAAAATGGGGTCATTTGGGGGGGTTTTGAACTGTCCTGGCATTTTATGCACAACATTTAGAAGCTTATGTCACACATCACCCACTCTTCTAACCACTTGAAGAAAAAGCCCTTTCTGACACTTTTTGTTTACATGAAAAAATATTTTTTTTTGCAAGAAAATTACTTTGAACCCCCAAACATGAAGTGTTTTTTTAAAGCAAAAGCCCTACCGATTAAAATGGTGGGTGTTTCATTTTTTTTTTTCACACGGTATTTGCGCAGCGATTTTTCAAACGCACTTTTTGGGGAAAAAACACACTTTTTTTTATTTTAATGCACTAAAAATCACTATATTGCCCAAATGTTTGATGAAATAAAAAATATGATCTTAGGCCGAGTACATGGATACCAAACACGACATGCTTTAAAATTGCGCAGAAACGTGCAGCGGCGACAAACTACGTACATTTTTAAAAGCCTTTAAATGCCTTTACAGGTGACCACTTTAGATTTACGGAGGAGGTCTACTGCTAAAATTAGTACCCTCGATCTGACCTTCGTGGTGATACCTCACATGCATGGTGCAATTGCTGTTTACATATGCCACCAGACCAACGCTTGCGTTTCGCGTTGCGCCTTAGCAGGGGGGGACAGGGGTGTTTTTTTTTATTTTTATTTTTTTTATTATTTATTTTGCTTTTTTATTTTTTTTTTAAACTGTTCCTTTCATTTATATATATTTTTTTATGATTTTTATTGTTATCTCAGGGAATGTAAATATCCCCTATGATTGCAATAGGTAGTGACAGGTACTCTTTTTAAAAAAAATTAGGGTCTATCAGACCCTAGATCTCTCCTCTGTCCTCAAAGCATCTGACCACACCAAGATCGGTGTGATAAAATGCTTTCCCAATTTCCCAATGGCGCTGTTTACATCCCGCAAAATCTAAGTCATGAAATGCTCGTAGCTTCCGGTGTCTTAGGCCATAGAGATGATTGGAGCCATTCTGGTCTCTGATCAGCTCTATGGTCAGCTGGCGGAACCACCGGCTGCATTCTCAGGTTCCCTGTTGGGACAGGAGAGCCTGAGAAAACCATGGAAGATGGTGCGGGGGGGGGGGGACATTCCCTCCCACTGCTTGTAAAAGTAGTCTAGAGGCTAATTAGCCGCTAGGATTGCTTTTACATAAAAGCCGACCGCTGGCTGAAAAGAATGATACCAGGATGATACCTAAACCTGCAGGCATCATTCTGGTATAAGCACTCAAAGTCCCGCAACATACCAGTATGTTGCTGGAACTGGTTGGGCATATATTATATATTTTTTTTCATGCAGCCTGTGGGCTGAACGAAAAAAAAATATTGATCGGTGGGTATGCCCACCATTAGATACCACCCTTCATCCACCCACTTTCTAATGGTGGGCATACATGCACCATTTATATATGCCGAAGCATGGGGGCATCCTCCCGCAAAAGGTAGGAGCAGATCGCTCCTCCACCCCGTATGCCCCCATGCTTCGGCATATATGCTCTTTTTTAACTGTGGTGGTGAAATCACCCCCGACAGTGCTGGAGTCGCGGCTTTATGTATCGTGGGAGCAAACGCTGTTGCTGTCAAGATAAATAAATCCGCTCTGCAGCAGAATGGCGTACCTGCTAAGCAAATGATGGTTAACAATAAAACAAAGTAACATTACAGTATAACAGTAGGACTTACCATACCTGCAAAGCAAATACAAAAAAAATCGCAAAAAATAACACATTTAACACAATCTGTGCCTAAAATATATATATGCCGAAGCATGGGGGCATCCTCCCGCAAAAAAGTTATGCCGCGTACATACATTCAAACTTTTCCACGGGCAAGCCCTCCGTCGGAATTTTGACTGTATGTACGCGGCATTAGGAGCAAAATCGATCCTCCACCCCTTATGCCCCCATGCTTCGGCATATATGCTCTTTTTTAACTGTGGTGGTGAAATCACCTCCGACAGCGCTGGAGTCGTGGCTTTACATATCGTGGGAGCAAACGCTGTTGCTGTCAAGATAAATAAATCCACGCTACAGCTGAATGGCGTACCTGAAAACAAAAAATGGTTAACAATAAAACATTGCAGAATAGAATACAGTACAAAGGAGCAGAACAATAGAGAGAGAATAGAGACAGAGAGAACAATAAAACGACAACTATTTTTGGTTTTTTTATTTAATATTTTTTTTGGTTTTTTGTTTTTTTTACTTTTTTTTTATTTTTTTTTAACACTTTTTCTGTTGTAACGGTTCCAGCGGTTTGGGTCTCTCAAAATGCGATGGCATCTTGGGAGACCCTGTGAACGTGTGCCTAGCCTGTGCAATGCTGTACCCTACGCTAATACTCAACTAGTGAATGGTAGCATTCAAAACACTCACCCTGACAAAGACCAGGCTGGTCAGGACAGCGGGGACAATAAGAACGGGTGTCACGCCTAAATCCGCGCTTTCTGCAGACACGACATTTTCTTTGGGGGGCTCGTTGGGTAGGGGTACTCGGGAGGACATAAGAATAATGCCTCTCATGCAGCCGGCTTACTGCATCTGGTAGGGGAAGGTGAGGTGGAGCACCGCCTGGATACAGAAGGGCTCTGACGATATCCTCCTGGAATTTGAGGAAGGATCCAGTCCGTCCTGAAGCTTTGTGTAGTACATAAGCATTCAGTATAGCCAATTGGAATAAATAAACAGACACTTTTTTGTACCAGCGTCTGGACTTACGGGCAACTAGATACGGCGCCAACAACTGGTCATTGAGGTCCACCCCTCCCATGTTAAGGTTATATTTGTGGACACAGAGGGGTTTCTCCACAACACCAGTCGCCGTAGGAATTTGGACCGTCGTGTCTGCATGAAGGGAGGTAAGAACGAAAACATTCTTATTATCCCTCCACTTCATAGCGAGCAAATTATTACTGCGCAAGCAGGCTCTCTCCCCCAGCCTAAGAGGGGACTCTACAAGCCGCTGGGGAAAGGCCCGGCGATTAGGTCGCACGGTGCCACATGCTCCAATCTGCTGATCAAACAAGTGACTAAACAGTGGCACGCTTGTGTAATAATTGTCCACGTACAAGTGGTACCCCTTTCCGAATAAGGGTGACACCATGTCCCACACTATCTTGCCAGCGCTTCCTATGTAGTCAGGGCAGTTCTCCAGCTCTATGTGACTATCTCTTCCCTCATAAACCATGAAACTACGTGTATAGCCTGTGGCCCTGTCACAGAGCTTATACATCTTGACCCCGTATCTGGAACGCTTGTTGGGGACGTATTGTTTGAATGACAAGCGACCAGAAAATTTAATCAGGGACTCATCAACGCAGACAACTTGATCGGGAGTAAACAAGTCTGCAAAACGTTGGTTGAAGTGGTTTATGAGGGGCCGAATTTTGTAGAGCCGATCGTACTCAGGGTCTCCACGAGGACGACAGAGTTCATTGTCGCTGAAGTGCATGAACAGCAAAATCATCTCGTATCGTGCCCTGGACATGGAAGCAGAGAACACGCGCATATGGTGAATTGGGTCAATGGACCAATATGACCGCAACTCACTCTTTTTGGTTATGCCCATGTTGAGGGAGAGGCCCAGAAAGATTTTAAATTCGGAAACCGTAACTGGTTTCCATTGTCTGGCAAGGGCGGACTGGGGAATAGTGGCGATGTGTTGAGCAGCGTACAAATTGGTTTGGTCCACAATAGATCTAAAGAGATCTTCGGTGAAAAACAGTGAGTAAAAGTCAAGTGTCGTAAAATCAACTGTTTCCACGTTAATGCCAGGTTGGCCAGTGAATGGGGGAAGTACGGGTTCTGCAGAAGTGGTGGGCACCCAAATAGGATTGGCGAATTCTGCAGGAAGGGCACTATGGGTACGACGGGCCTGTCTTTGTCTTCTTGGTGGCAGCGGGACACTACTTGTGCTTGCCACCTCGCCAGCTTGAACTGCACTTATGGGACTCGCCACGTCACCACGTGTTACTGCAATGCTGGATGTAGGTCCAGGGTGTACTAGGCCGCTGGTGCTTGCCAGTTCACCAGAAGGATGAGCGGCTCTAGTACGTCTCTGCTCCATACGAGTGACCTGCGGTTCCTGCACCTCAACAACAGAATACATACGGGATTGGGCACACCTGTTCTTAGCAGCGGCCTCATCTCCGTCGTCAGAGCTATCTGTCATGGAGCCGCTGTCCTCTACAGGATCGTATTCTGAGCCTGAATCTGACAGATGAGTGACGTCCTCTTCACTATCTGTCATGCTCAGAAACGTGTAGGCCTCATCACTAGTGTACCTTCGCTTTGCCATTTTGGGCTCTAAATTTAGGGGTACACTAGTGAGACTCACAGGTAAAAAAGCACCTAGCCTGTCAGCGACTGTTTCAAAACGCTACAAAAAAAACTGTTAGCGATCGCAGGGATCAAGCCTGACTCTGCGAACGCTGCAGTTATGTGTGTTGTGTTTTGTAAGTGACAGTGATCGATCGATACTGCACTTGGGTGGGCTGGGCTGGGCTTGGCGGAGGGGCTAAACGCAGGTGCTAGCGGGTATCTGGGCTGATCCCGCTAACAATGCGTTTTGGGAAACCTAAAATGCAGGCAACGCTAATATATATCTGATCAGATACTATATTACTAAGGGAGGTGTATGCTTTGCGCGTGGGGGTTAGCGGTACTGGCACTAACCTGACGCTGGGGCGACGCAGGCCTTATCTGACCCTAAAAAACTTATATCACCCGCCGGGGGATCAGGGGGTTAAACCTTTATTAGGTAATAAATGGCGGGTGCCCTGAAACAAAAAAAAAATAACTAACCAACCAGCGTCACCTGTAACAGTTATATGGTGATCACTGGTGAAAGGGTTAACTGGGGGGCAATCAGGGGGCTATGCGGTAGTATATGGGGGTCCCTGATGCTATAAAAAGCTGCGGCGAACCCAAATACTTACCTGCCTATCTAGCGTCACCTGTGACACTAATACAGCGATCAGAAAAAAATCGCTTATTAGTGACACTGGCGACGGGGGGTGATCACGGGGTTAAACCTTTATTGGGGGGGTTAGGGGGGCACCCTAGAGCTAAAGGGGGCTAACCCTAACTGCCCTAACAGTTATTACAGTCACAAATGACACCAATGCAAAAAATAAAAATAAAAATGCACTTGGTGTCACTGTGACTGGGGGGGGCAGGGGTGATTGGGGGGTGATCGGGGGGTGAAAAGTGTGCCTGGCGTGTTCTACTGTTAGTGTAGTGTGTTGGTGCAACTCACCGATCTTCTCTCCTCCGTGCCGGAACGAAAAAGACCGACACGAGGAGAGATTACATCATTTCCTCTCCTGTGTTTACATTACAGGAGAGGAAGTGATGTCACTCTGCCTTTTCATTCGTCGGGAGTGATCGCGAGGGGGTGGCCATGAATGAATGGCCGCCCCCTCATCCCGGATCGGTCCCGAACGAATACCGACCGCCGCAGGCACCGGGCGGGGGCCCGATCGGGCCCCCGACCCGGGGGCAGGCAGGGACGTACATGTACGCCCATATGCCTGCCCGTGCCATGCTGTCGACGTACATCGTCGTGCGGCGGTCGGCAACTGGATAAGGTACCACAAAAGATGGCTATAATTAGACCAAGCTTGACTAAGTAGACACAAATCTAGACAACTACGTGAGCAGCGGAAATTAATAGTATAATAATATGCATAACCTGCAGAAGTGATAAATACGTGATAAATAATAGAATATAGATATGCCGCTATATTAATAGGTGAATTATAAAGTTGACACAGTGAAATTAATTGGAGTTAAAAATAAAAATATGGTGACCATACAGTGTAATATACCCTCAACTAAATATGTGATAATACCAGGAATATATATCCGTAAAATAAGAGATATTACATAAATAGATAAATGTTAAATAAATCAATGTGATAAATATTACACAAGAAAATCCATAAAAAATACATATAAATCTCAGAGTTAATATATGTAAATCTATAAGTGCAGTCCAAAAAGTGATTAAAAAATATTACTATTAAAAATTAATAATAAAAAATATAAAAAAATATAAAAAATAAGTCCACAAATTCTTCAAAGCAAAAAGAGTGCAGTAGGTGAAAAGTGACTGGTGCCCAGGAACAAATTTTTAGGTGACTTTCGTGCTAACCCCCTTTTAGCTCCCCACTCACCGAAACTATGAGCCCACACAGGGCAGTCAGGCCCATAGATATCACACAGCAGACGTAGATGCGCTGATGAAAGATTTTTTCAGAAATTGTCGTCCACTCAAGTCCTGATGAGCAGGTAAGGCTGATATTGATATTCATAGTTTCCTCAAGGAGAAAGAAGGGGGGAGGATTCCATAGTGTAGTAATTCCAACAAGAGTATGTAGTTTAAAAAACCATAAACTTTTATTCACACATCAGTATCCAGACAGGGATGTGTTTTGCAAAAATTAAAAAATATAATAACAAAAGATATATATATAAAGCTAATCTGCAAAAAAAATTTTCAGGAGTTCGCAAAAAATACCACACAAATGACCCTTGGGGGGTATATAATGTACCACCCCAGTATGACACAGAGGGTAGGTATCAGTTCCAAGGGATACAAAAAAAAAAGAAGTTATAAATTAAAAAATAAATTAGAAAAATAACAATAAAAATAAAAATAAAAGTAAAAAATGCAGAAAAAAAACAAGATGTAAAATATAAGTCTATATATATAAGAGACTCATAATGTGCACAGAGTATAAGGTGGCTGTAAATATATACACCTCTCCAGAACCATAAGCCCTATGACGAGCCCTGGTAAGATGCTTAATATGGCGCTGATACTACAAGATGTTATATATAATAAGGAGCAGGGTTGGATGAGCAGGGGGGTTCAGTACATCTGACCCGTCCCCAGGTTAACAGTCCGCTCCGTTCAAAAAAGGCTAAAGGCTGGGGGGATGGAGACAGCTCCGCCGTCGATCCTCCCACGGGGGGGGGGAGCCCTGCCACCTATGTGGAGGTTCACAATGCCCAGCCTCAGCACGGGAGCAAGCACGTAGGCAGCCGTACCTAGCATGCGTTCCGTCCTGCGTTCCACCTAATACACGTGACAATGCGGAAGTGGCGTGCGTGATTGCGTCATACGCGTTTTGTCATAAGACGTCTTCAGCGACAATCACTTATTATACGATTACTTATTATACTATTAATTTCCGCTGCTCACGTAGTTGTCTAGATTTGTGTCTACTTAGTCAAGCTTGGTCTAATTATAGCCATCTTTTGTGGTACCTTATTGGCTGAGTTTAGGGATTGGTGTACATTACTGCTGGTAGTGTTTATTTCCTTAATTCTGCATATTAGTAGTGATTAACTTGAGGGGTGTTCTATATGTACTTCCCCTTCCTTTCTCCTCCTTTGTAACTCATATATACACTCCTTTGGATAGGATCTGATACCTAAACGACACCCTTTGTGGTTCTGTGATAGGCTAATGGTGGAAGTGTACCTTTACTTTATATACACACCCCATTGGAGCTAATTTACAGTGGCGCCGAACCCTTTTATAAATAAAAACCTTTTTTTTTTCTGTAAGAACACTAGTTGATCCACATGCTCTGGTTTGAGGGTGCTTCTTTTTGCAGTTACCACATCTCCTGCAGTGGAGAAAACCTGCTCTGCAGACACGCTTGTGCCTGGGATACATAAGTATTGCTTGACAGCTGAGAAAGGAGGGGAAATATGACCTCATGCTCACGCCACCAGTTCGAAGGCTCCTCAGTGAGAGGCAGAGGTGGGGTTTTACAATATTTTTCTATTTCCTCTTCAGCCTTGGCATAGGGGGTCTTGGGTTCTATTGTACCTTCAGTGTCAGTGAAAGACTGCCCCAGCAAAGTCATGTGCAGCGATCTGGCCTTTCTTTTGGGTTGTCCTCAATGGGTGAACTTTCTTCTTCTTCCAGAGTTTCTTTTCTTCTAGGCACTTGATCCTCAAGTATCCTCTTAGCCTTTGTACACATGGTCGGATATTCCGAAGGAAAATGTCCAATCGGACCGTGTTGTTGGATAATCCGACTGTGTGTGGGCTTCATCTGACTTTTTCAGTCAGGATGTCCGACCAACAAAGTTTGAGAGCTGGATATAAAAATTTTCCGACAACATGATCCGATTGGACTTTGTCCGATCGTTTGTAGAGAATTCCGATCGGACAAAGTGCCACCCATGCTCAGATCAAATTCCTAGACCAAAGCTATTGGCTACTAGCCTGAACATAGTCCTGTCGTAACTAAATAATGTCATCACGTTATGAACGATCGGATTTTCCGACAACTTTGTCCAACCATGTGTATGCAACACCAGTTTCGGACAAAATACATCGGACAAAATCCGACTGATTTTGTTAATGAATGAATGAATGAAATATTTGTATAGCGCACAATGTGAACTGAATCGCCTCAAGGCGCTGTTGTCGTTGTCGGAATGTCCGCCCGTGTGTACAAGGGCTTAGATGTAATCTGTGTTTGAACAAAAAAAGAATAGAAAAAAATAAAATAAAAGCACATTATCAATTGTGTATGATTCTGATGAAAAAGCACGGGAAACGGACGGTGCAGTTCCCTCACCACATCAGATTCAGAAGCGTGGCTTACACTATGTAGCAGCTAGCTAGCTAGCTAGTGCTACTACAGTTCGTTTCAGGAAACATGATGAAATTCAAATTAATTTAATTATCTCCAAGGATGCAGCCTCCTCAGTCACTCCTTTGTATACTGTATCTCCAATCTCTCCTTCTCTGTGAGTATAAAAGGCAGTCTCTTAAAGCGAGGATTCAATGCAGAGGCTGAATGAAGGATCTTCTTCTCTGCCTCACTGCTGTACCTCTTCTGGAGATCTGTTCTGATGGCATTCTTGATCTCATGGATCATGGGTGTGTCTCACACGGTGTCTGTCATGCTCTGGAGGAGTTGTGCATTTAGAGGGGCAATGAGAGAAACTATTGGATTGCGCTCTTCTGACATCAGCATGGTTGCATCCTTCATTGGCTTTAATGCACTCACAGCGTCCTCTGCATTTCATTGAGAGTGCAGAGATTGGATTATCCTTTTCTGACTTCTGGAGACAGCAAGGTGGCACAGACTGCAGGTTGTTGTTCTAAGAACCTCTCGACCATGTCATATGCGCTGTTCCATCTTGTTGGCACATCGGTTATCAGCTTATGATTCTTCAGGCCAAGACATTTCTGTTTCTCTTTTAGACAATGGCTTGCTCTAGTGCTGCGGTGAAAAAATTTGGATATTTGTTGCACACTGCTAAAAAGCCTGGAGAGGGTGGCCACTTTCAGAGCTTGCTGGGATGCAAGATTCAGTGTATGGGCAAAGCATTTCACATGGGGGAATTTCCCAACTTGAGCTCACGTTTGACGCGTTGTTGGTCACAAGCACTACAGATTTATCGGACAGCTACCATTCTTCCACAACATGAGGCAATAGCTCTGCCAGATGAGCACATGTGTGAAACTCATAAATGGCTCTCGTTTGCAACACATGCGACAAGATCTGCCAGTCCTTTATGTAATGTGCTCTTATTGTAACATAAGGCTCTGTCGTGACTGAAGTCCATGAATCACACGTTATTGCGACTCGACTTGCTTTGCTCATTGACGCAATTATCTGAGCTTTGGTTTCATGGTAGAGTGCAGGTATAACGTTTTCTGTAAAGTGACTCTGTGACGGGATCTTGTAACGCGGTTCTATCGTCTTCAACAGGTAGCGAAGTGTTGTCCACAACAGAGTAAAGGCGCAGGTCCTTAGCTATGAAAGCTGCCACAGCTTTTGTTATTCTCTTCCCCTTTTCAGAGTTGGGTGGCAAAGTTGAGAGTATTGCATCAATTCTTGGCTGAGCTGGGTCTTTTTCCTTGGCACTGGTGGTGGTGGCAGGTTTTAGCATCTCTGAGTGAAAACGCCTAGTGTGGTTTCTCATATTAGTAGTATTCCCTAGATATTTAATTTTTGTGTGACAGGCTTTATACACAGCGTATGACTTGTCCAATTCATGCTTACCACTTTGTTCATGTTCATAAAAGCCAAAATGTGCCCAGATGTTTGCTTTTAAAAAGCTAGGTGCATTTTTTACCTCTCGTTCTTTTTGGTCTCCTTCTGCCATTTTTACTAGTGTAGCATGCCATGTAATTGTTATGACAGGGGTAATGATGACAATGTTGTCTATGTTTACAAACTCTGTCAGTATTAAAAAAAAAGGAGGAAAAAAATTAAGTGACGAAGCCTAAAGCCTGCCACAAGATGCCAACGTAAAATGCCATTTCATTATTAATTATGGTTTTATGTATTCATTGTCTTAGTGATTGATTCACATCACAACTTCATTAGTTATCTTGTTTGTATGATTATTATGGTTTTGCTCATCACTGCCCGACACATGCATGTGCCATGCACTGATTCAGCATGTGTGGGGCAGTGATGAGCAAAACCATAAATCAGTCATACAGGTATCAATGAAGTTGTGATCAATCACTTATGCCGTGTACACACGACCAGACTTTTCGATGGACTTGGTCTGGCAGACTGGAATCCATCAGACAATTCGATCGTGTGTGGGCTCCATCGATTTTTTTTTCTTCCCAAAAGTCTGGCGGGCCTAGAAATAAAACTTGCTTCAAATCTTTTTGATGGACTCTAGTCTGGTAGAAAAATCTGTTTGTGTGATAGTCCGACGGACTAAAACCAACGCTAGGGTAGCTATTGCCTACTGGTTATGAACTTCCTTATTCTACGTCATCACGTTCAAATCCGCCGGACTTTTGGAGTGATTGTGTGTGGCCAAGTCCGTTCGTTTGAAAGTCCGGCAGACCTCAGCTGCAAAGTCCGTCAGATTGTCCGCCGGACCAAGTCCGTTGAAAAGTCTGGTCGTGTGTATGTAGCATAAGACATTGGACATTCAATAGATTAGAGCTAGACCTACATAAACCATAATTAATTAAATGACATTGGCAATGGCATGGTCACTGTCACTTAAACTCACTTTAACCCTTTCATGACTAAGCCTATTTCTCTGACATTTGGTGTTTATTAAAGTTAAAGTTAAAATCTGTATCTTTTGCTAGAACATTATTTATAAAAACCCCAAACATTATATATATATTTTTAGCAGAGAATCTAGAGAAACAAAAAATGTCAATTGTTGCAATATTTTATGTCACACTGTATTTATTGTGCAGCGGTATTTAAACGCAACTTTTTGGGGAGAAAGATACTTTCATGAATTAAAATAAAAAAGAAACAGTAAAGTTAGCCCAATTTTTTGGTATAATGTGAAAGATAATGTTACACCAAGTAAATAAATACCAAACATGTCACGCTTTAAGTTGGCGCACAGCCGCACACTCATGGAATGGTGAAAAGTCAACGACAATACCTAAAAATCTCCATAGGTGACACCATAGAAAAAAATGGTTACCACAGGTTAGAGTTACAGAGGAGGTCTGTCTAGTGCTAGAATTATTGCTCTCGCTCTGATGATCCTGGCGATACCTCACATGTGATTTGAACATCGTTTACAACATATGCGGGCCGGACGTGACTTGCTGACTTCCATATGCGTTTTCTTTGCTGCACGAGCTGCCTCGCGGGGCACTTTAAAATTATTATTTTTTTCTCTTATGTATTTCATTTAAGAGGCTAGAGTGGCGGAAAGCGGGGGATGTCCATTGTCCAGTCCACTCCCGCTCCTCTGGGAGGTGAGAAAATGGCGCGAAAGCTTCGGCTGCTTTTGGCTCCACTCGGAGGCAGGGCATGGCGCGGCAGCACAGCGTAATGAGATCATCCTCAATAATCGATGTCTTAAAGCTATAGCATCAATGTTGCATCGTGGATGGTCGAATCCCGATGCATCGATTTGACGATTCATTTCAACACCCCCAGTAGACACCCCTATAGTATCCACTGGAGCACCTGTGTGGGACACCCTAAAAAGTTTGATTCTGGTGTCTCACACTAGTGCTCCTGCGTCCAGATGTGTAAACAACTGCTGAGGGTCCTCCCCTTACACTGAATCAAGTTTGTATTTCATTATGGTTACAAACCCATCTAGTCAACAAACTTATTTTAATACAAATAGTAAATAGTAAATCAGTTACTGTGCCCATGAACATGAAAGTTGCCATTTTAAAATATACAATAGTAAAGAAAAGCACATGGAGCAGCACAAACGTTAAGAAGAAGAATAGGAACACACAACAAAATATTTACTTTTTTGCAGCACTCTCTTGATTCTTCTGTACTGATCGTGCTCCCTCAATTTGAGGTCTGACCATCGTTTCCTCAGTTGATCCTTGGATCGCTGTACCACAAAATTCCTGTGCAGACTCTTCACAACTTTAGGCATGATATTGGCCTTTCTCACATTTGGGTTTGAGTAAGGTCCATACTTCCATACTTCCCACCATAGTCGGACCTCTTGAAGATGTCCACTGTCTCCACCATCTCTATAAAGGCCATAACTGAGGCCTTCAATCCCCTTCAGGATCGAGAGGTTCGGGGCTCCAGCCTTTTGTCTTTGCACCTGTTATCTCTCCGCCATGTGCTTTCCCACTGCGCCGAAAGACAAGGGGTGGGGAATAGACTAGAAAGAACATCAGGGAGTTTCATGTGTGCGCAGTGTATATAAAGCGGAAAATGTGTGCGATGTACGTACGATCTGTGAGCGAAAGACAAAGTAACGGAAGCGGCGATCGTTATAACGAAGATACAATTTGAAGTTGGTGCATCAGTGGCCTATACTGCTTATAGATTGAGACCTTTATTGGGTCAAGATTAGGAGAGTTTCGCCTGACATTAGGGTTTGTCTTGTGTTGTGTCTTGTAGAGAAAATGGATCTATTCAATGATGTGGACTTTATCCTCATATTCATTGATATATACAGGGAGCTTCCCTGTCTGTGGCAGGTAAACCACCCCTTTTAGAACAATAAACCAAAGAGGAAGGCACCGCTGGATCAATTGCTGGAATTTGTGAAGCTGGTGATCCCCACGGCAGACATCCCCTATTTGAAGGCCCTAATTAGTGGCATGAGGAGCACTAATAATAGGGAGTGCAAGAAGGTCCAGGATTCCCAGAGATCAGGAGCTGCAACATTTATGTAACCAGGCTGTGGTACCATGACAGACTGCATTTTCTCCCAGGCCAGACTGAACCCAGCAGTTGTTCTGATTCATGGATTCAGAAGGAGTTTTTCACTGAAAAAATCACTGTTTTGGACTTTTTGGATTTATATTTATTTAGTTATTTTTTGATTTCCTTTTTGGTGTCATCACCTAATTGGGACTTTACTTATTATTGTTTTGTACCTTATTTTTGTTGCAATTGTTTGGTATATTGCAGTTTTGTGATAGGGTGTGTATTATTTTAGATGTTATATGATCACCTAGTTTCACATTTTTTATTGTTTGGTATTTGTTCTAGCGCCCCTATTATGAGTATACTTACAGACTGAACCCAGGCCAGCACTCTCCAGTCTTCCTTCAAGGCTTCCTTCCCCCCAGCTGAGGCTTCCGATGACCAACCTGGGCCTTCCGGGCAGCAACATGTGGAAGAGCCCAGCTTGAGTCAGGTATAGCATTCTTCAAAATATTTCTGGTTGTCAAATTAATAAGGGTTAAATATATGTTAGTTTTGATAACTAGTTTCTGATTTCACAAAGTGTTTTACATATCAATAGACAGTAGTGGCCACAAATGATTGGAACAAGAATGAAAAATGCTGGGGTCAGAATGATCGTCTTTTCTCTATTAACATTGAATTTGCAAAAGTCATGAGCTGAAAATTGTGTGTGATTGATGAACCAAAAACTAAAACTATGTCCCTTTTTCAAACACAGGCTGTGGAAAGTGGCAGCCAGAAGGTGGCCGGGCCCAGTAGACTGCCCGAATCCCAGGTCCCTCCCCTCGGCCTTCCAAAGAAAAAGTGTCAGGAAGAGGAGGAAGGAGACAGGAGGCAGCAATTGGCCTATTTCTGAAGGATACTGCAGCCTCAGAACCCCTCCCCATTGTTCAAGAGGACTATGCCTGCTTGACAGCCTGCAAAATGCTAGACATGGAGGAGGGCCAATGCCTCTTATGTGAGGAAGTTATGTTACAAGCCCTAAATAAGGGGTTGAGGGATTGAGGGGCGAACTCACAAGCCAAAGCCATATTTGTTAGTTGAACCATGGTCCTCCTCCTCCTCCAGGTCCTCCTCCACCTCCTGCCACAACTCCAACACCAGAGCCACAGCCTGGAAGGAAGCATATAAGGAAGACAAGAGATTGATGGCCTGGGTTCAGTCTGGTATGACCACAGCCTGGGGACAGATATGTCATATGTTGCTGTTCCTGATCTCTTGTATTCCTGGACCGGATTGTGCTCACTATTATAAGGACTCCTCAGGCCACCAATTTTAAAAATAATTGATGTGTGCCCTGGGGTACAAAGGCTACCAGTTTCTCCAGCGTTGCCTTTCTCTTTATTTTGTTATGACCAAGAATTTCACAAATACTTGGCTATGTGTTTTATTTCAAAAAGGACAGTTTGTTTGTGAGTAGGCAGGTACATTTCAAAAATACAAAGTCAAATTAACAATGGACACCAACCAATCTCTGTTTGGTTGGTGTCCCTTGACCTCCGTACCTACAAGATAATAATGGTGTTTTGGGAACTTGACACACAAAACCAGAAATAATATTATGGAGAGAATAGAATAGATAGAAAAAAAGAAAGAATCTTGATAAAAAAAAAAAAAAACATTATTAAGCAGATGTGATGAAAAACAAAAATTTATATTATTCATGAGATCACTAGAAATAATAAAGAAATCAGTTTGTGATAACTCTGTGTGAATATGAGCAGCAAAACAACTTAATTCTTCTAGCATTCTAAAGAAAATGCGCTGCATTAAACTATTTAAAAAATTGCAGCGTGACCAATGTGCTTTCTCCATTACGAACGGTAGTTTTACCAGACTGAGCGCTTCCGTCTCATAATTTATTCTGAGCATGCGTGTCACTTTGTGCGTCGGAATTGTCTACACACGTTTGGAATTTGCGCAAGCGGATTTGGTTGTCAGAAAATTTGAGAACCAGATCTCAAATTTTGTGCGACGGAAACTCAGATGGAAACTGTCCAATGGAGCCTGCACATGGTCGACAAAAGGCTCCCATCGAACATTTTCCGTAGGATAATCCGACCGTGTGTATGAGGCATTATAGTTCTCCTGGACAGTATCTTTCTCTCTCCAGGACTGTATTAGTTCCCCTGGTCAGTATCTCTTTTTCTCTATTTTGCTCCTGGGATGGCTCTTAGTTCTTCTGGTAGGGATCTCTCTCTTTTTCTCTTTCTCTCTCTCTCTCTCTCTCTCTCTACCTCTCTCTCTCTCTACCTCTCTCTATCTCTTTCTCTCTCTTCCTCCCTCTATCTCTCTCTCTCTCTCTCTCTCTCCAGGGCTGTCCTTTAGTTATTCTGGTCAGTCTCTCTCTCTTTTTCTCCCTCCTTTTTCACCCTCCTCTTTCTCCCTCCTCTTTCTCCCTCCTCTTTCTCCCTCCTCTTTCCCTCTCTTTCCCTCTCTTTCTGTACGACAGAATAAAAAATCAGAGGTGATGTCATGTGTTGTAGTGTATTTGTATTGTATTTTCGGACAACAACTGTACTGATCAAACAAAAATCCTACGATCTGGTATCGTAAAAGAAAATTTTTTGTGTTTGTCTGTTCGGATAATATCGGATGGACCGTCATGATCGGCTCTTGAAAGCTCTGTACTAACGATCCGATTATTGTAGATTGCGTAGATTATCATCGATTTTTCGTCCACTTTTCGGATCGTGTGTACAGCCAATTAGTCCTTCTGGTCTGTATCTCTCACTCTTGCTCCAGCTTGTTTCCTAGTTCTTTTGGCCAGTATTGTCCTCTCTCTGGGGTTGTGCTATAGTGCTCCTGGCCAGTATCTTCCTCTCTCCAGGACTGTGTTAGTTCCCCTGGTCAGTATCTCTTTCTCTCTATCTCACTCTTAGGCTGTCTCTTAGTTCTTCTGGCCAGTATCTGTATGTGTGTGTGTCTCTCTCTCTCTTTCTTTCTCTCTCTCTTTCTTTCTTTCTCTCGGGCTGCCCCTTAGTTATTCTGGTCAGTATCTCTCTCTCTCTTTCTTTCTCTTTCTCTCTTTCTTTCTCTTTCTCCCTCCTCTTTCCCTCTCTCTCTCTCTCTTCAGGGCTGCCCCTTAGTTATTCTAGTCAGTCTCTCTCGCTCTTTCTTTCTCTTTCTTTGTCTTTCTCCCTCCTCTTTCTCCCTCTCTTTCTGTACGACAGAATAAAAAATCAGAGGTTATGTCATGTGTTGTAGTGTATTTGTATTGTATTGTACATCCTGCCAGCCAATAGTGATAAATGACCCACCCCTCTGCTACTTAGCATAGACTAATATAACACTTGTCTTCCAGCTTTCACTTACAGTCTATATCAGATAAAGATCGGAAACGCGTTCTTCCTACTACAGGTGCGTTAAGAACAAACCGTGACAATCCTTTAATGTAAATTGCTATTCTCATACAAAGGTCAGGTTTACTTTATCATTGGCTTTAGGTTAAAGCTGTCACGTAATGGAATGTGAAATAATTTTTGTGATGATAGTCCGTCTGTAATTCCTTAGCTTTGGCTTTTTATCATTTATAAATGTTACCAAGGCCATTCTCAGAATATGAAGAACTTTTTTTTTAAAGTGTTTATGTGGGGTTTTTTCCGGTCTCTCTTTTTTTTCCAGGGCAGTAATGCTATCTCTCCCCAACGCTCTACAGGGAAATCTTTCTCTCTCCGATCAAACTGTTCTTTTCTGCACTCTCATAGTTATGTAGATCAGTTTCTAAAATTCTCTCTTTCTCCAACACTATCAGAAAATCATACCACAAATATTGCTTTTGAAGTGATCGTACCATAATCTGATCGTTAGTACACAGCTTTAGAGAGCTGATCACCACAGTCCTTCCAATATTAGCCGATGGGACAAGCACAAATAATTTTCTCGTACGATACCAAATCCTACGATTTTTATTTTATCAGCACAGTTTTTGTCTGAAAATACAATATACTACATACTTCCAAATTTTTGTTTTGTCATCAGAGAATTTTCATAACTTTAGTAACCTCTTCTTTTTTGATATGAGATTAGTATGCAAAACCCCCCCCCCCCCCCCAAAAAAACAGACGATCATTCGTCCGCTTATCTCATTGTGTGTACCAGACATTAATATCTCCCTCTCTCTCGGGCTGTCTTTTTGTTTTTCAAGTCAGTACCTCAACTTCTCTCTCGATGTATGACTATCTTTTATTTTTTCAGGTCACTCTTTCTCCAGGACTGTCTGTTTAGTTCTTATGTTCATTATCCACCCTTTCTCTCTAAGGCTATTCTGTAGGTCTGTATCTCCCATTTTCTCTTTCTCCACAGCTGTCTTAGATCATCTGGTAAGTATCCCTCTCTCGGGCTCTCTGGGAGTGTCTCTTAGTTCTTATGGTCACTATCTCTCTCCCTCCAGGGCTCTCTCTTAGTTCTTTTAGTCAGAATCTCCTTCATTCTCTATATCTCCAGGGCTATCTGTTAGTTCCCCTGGTCAGTATCTCTTCCTCTCTCTCCTGTCTGTCTCTTAGTTATTCTAGTCATTATCTCTCTCTCTCTCTCATGCTCTCTGTCTCTGGTTCTTTCTCTCTCTCTCTCATGCTCCTTGGCTGTCTCTTAGTTATTCTGGTCATTATCTCTCTCTCTCTCTCATGCTCTCTGTCTCTGGTTCTTTCTCTCTCTCTCTCATGCTCCTTGGCTGTCTCTTAGTTATTCTGGTCATTATCTCTCTCTCTCTCTCTCATGCTCTCTGTCTCTGGTTCTTTCTCTCTCTCTCTAGCTCCAGGGCTGTCCCTTAGTTATTCTGGTCAGTCTCTCTCTCTCTTTCTTTCTCTTTCTACCTTCTCTTTCTCCCTCTCTTTCCCTCTCTTTCTGTACAACAGAACAAAAAATCGGAGGCAATGTCATGTGTTGTAGTGTATTTGTATTGTATTTTCGGACGACAACTGTACTGAGTAAATGAATGAATGAGTAAATGAAAACGAACTGGTATTGTACGAGAAAAATTTTCTGGTTTGACTGAACGGATAATATCAGATGAACTGTCGTGATCGGCTCTGGAAAGCTCTGTACTAACGTTCTGATTATCGTAGATTGTGTCAAAAGCGGTATTTGTCATCTGATTTTCGAATCGTGTGTACAGCCAATTAGTCCTTCTGGTCTGCATCTTGCTCCAGGCTATGTCCTGGTTCTTTTGGCCAGTATCTTCCTCTCTGCATCACTTTAATAATTCCACTGGTCAGTATTTCTTTTTCTCTCTCTTGTTCCAGGGCTGTCTTTAAGTTCTTCTGGTCCATATCTCTCTCTACCAAAACTGTCTCACCAGAACTGTCATTGTCTCTCTCTCTCATGGGCTGTTTCTTACCTAACCAAGTCAGTATTTTTCTCTCCCCCTTTTAGTTGTGCAGGTCAGTTTCCTATTCCAGTTCTAGTTTCTAGAAATCATTGTCTCACCGTATGACTAATTTTCCATGGCAGGTTTCCCAATGCTAAACACACTATGTATGACGATTCCAGCCCTGAGGTGCAGAGGCGTAACTAGAATCTTCAGGGCCCCGGTCCAAGAAACTATGAAGGGCCCACACCAGGGACGTTGCTAGGTCTACAAACAATCTTGGGCTAGAGCCCATAGCAGCAAATTATAGAAAGTTATACGCTTGGGCGGGCATACACATGTGTATACAGGGCTCAAGTCCTGCGGGAACGCATGGGAACGGAGTTCCTGCACTTTTTCCACAGCAGGAACTCAGTTCCCGTTAGCAGCCGTGCTCTGCAAGACTTTTAAGTATGCAAGCTGTGTGGAAGGTGCTACACCAGCAGCTGCCGACACAGCTCGCAATAGTAAGTGCCACACAACAGGGGTGGACTGATCATTCAGGCATTGCCAGTAGGGGTCCCCATGGCAGCTTCCTCTTCCAACTACCTGACAATCACAGCTAGCTGACGGGTAGATCAGGTCCCTGCTGCTAAGGGATTGTATTTAGTCAGACCTCTCGTGATGCGCTCCTCCCTGCTGGCCCCTCCTGATTTTCTGTCTCCTCACCCCCCCCCCCCCCCTTCCAGTTTCCTGCATACTTGCTCTGTGTGTCCCTCTGAATCCCCCCTCCTCTATCTTCAGTGCCATATGATGAGAGAACCCAGAGGAGGAGCTCAGATATTCTGCTCACAGGACATGCAGGGAGAGAGGTGAGCTGAGGGAGGAACATCAGTTTGAGGTGGTAAGCTGAGCACAATACCTAGCAAAGTTTAATGCCAGGAGGGAAGTTTATGTGGAAATATGTGAAGGGTTGGAATAGCAGCGAGTGTGTGTTGGAGCCCTGCAGAGTTTTCAGCCCCCCCAAGCTAACATACATCTCCTAAGTAGAAATATATCACTATCTCCCCAAGCATTCTGTCCAGATTATGTGCAAATAATTTATGACCTTTCCGTTTAACCCTGTGTTATCCAAATAAAAGTGTAAACTCACCACATAAACACTCTATATACAAAATAACATTCCCCTATAAAGATCAGAACATGATGTTCACATTTGCATGGAAGCACAATTGAATGAATGCTGATTATTCAGAGAATTACCGTATTTATGTTTGTAGTTTGTAGTTTATTGAGGGTGTTTTTTTTATATACTAGCAGTTAAGCTTCATACACACAATATGAAAATTGGATGAAAAATACCACTTTTGAAGCGTTCGTGCATATGAGCGTATCATTTTTTTTTTTTGTGGGGGAGTGGATCTTGGGTGGGAGTTTCCACACTTTTTTCCCCAGGACTTGACCCCTGGACTGAAGAGTGAAGCCGATACATGCTTGGGTCAGAGGCCCCTCCCCTCTCCGCTGTATACATTCCGAGAGAGAACTACTAGCCCCAGTGAGATCACGTTGCTCGTGGGCACCATACAGTTGCCGTTCGCTGCCTCCCCCCGACTGCATACTAAAATGGACAGACAGAGGTGCAGGGGGAGATGGCGAGAGAAAGCCAGGGCCCAGTCGCAAGTGCGACTGCTGTGACCCTGAAAGTCCCTCCACTGCTATGGTGATGTATGTACCCATAATGTTGGTATTGGATGACACCAGCCAAACACACCAGCATAGTTTTGAAGTTTATCAATAAGCATTTACTACACATTACTCTAATAGACAACAGTCCAGGTCATATCTGGTAACAGAAATCCCCAAAGTGATATATCTGTTTATATTGAGAGTTCAGTTGCAGTAGTGCACATTACCACACTGCACAGGAATGCACATTCCCCATGTTGGTACAATTAATTCTGAATGACACGCCAATGCACATTCTAAGCCCTTGTACACACGGTTGGAGATTCCGTCAAAATGTGTCCTATCGCACCGTTTTGTTGGATATTCCGACTGTGTGTGGTATGCATCGGACTGTTTCCGTCGGAATATCCGTCGGACCAAATTTTCCAACTTGCTGGAAATATTTTCTGACAAACTGCTCTGATCGGACATACTCCGATCATGTGTAGAGAATTCCGATCGGACAAAGTGCCACACATGCTCAGATCAAATTCCTACATCAAAGCTATTGGCTACTAGCCTGAACGTAGTCCCATCGTAACGAAATTACGTCATCACATTCTGAAAGATCGGATTTTCCGACAACTTTGTCCGACCGTGTGTATGCAACAGTTTCGGACAAGATCCGTCAGACAAAATCCAACGGATTTGGTTGTCGGAATCTCCAACCGTGTGTACAAGGGCTAAGTGTACCTGCATTGCAGCACACTGCAACATTCAGTAACACACTCAAAAACACACTACTGTGTGTTGTGGTACAATGCTAAAAATGCTGAATGCACGTTTTTACTGCGACCCTCCCTTAATATACAGTATCTCAAAAAAGTACTGTAAGTATACCCCTCACATTTTTGTAAATATTTTATTATACCTTTCCATGTGACAACACTGAAGAAATGTCACTACAAAGTAAAGTGTACAGCTTGTATAACAGTGTTAATTTGCTGTCCTCTCAAAGTAACTCAACACACAGCTATTAATGTCTAAACCGCTCTCAACAAAAGTGAGTACACCCCTAAGTGAAAATATCCAAATGTGGCCCAATTATCCATTTTACCTCCCTGGTTTCACGTGACTCGTTAGTGTTGCAAGGTCTGAGGTGTGAATGCGGAGTAGGTGGTCACTGAAAGTTCAACATGGCACCTCATGGCAAAGAACTCTATGAAGATCTGAAAAACATAATTGTTGCTCTACATAAAGATGGCCTAGGCTATAAGAAGATTGTCAAGTCCCTGAAACTGAGCTGCAGCACTGTGGACAAATTGTGCCAAAAGTATCAATATTTTGGGCATGGAGTTCACCAGAGCTTCACAGATTGCCACTGGAGTCCTCTTCCACTCCTCCGTGACGACATCACAGAGTTGATGGATGTTAGAAACCTTGTGCTCCTCCCCCTTCTGTTTGAGGATGCCCCACAGATGCTCAATAGGGTGTAGCTTCTTTAGCAAGGCAGTGGTCATCATGGAGGTGTGTTTGGGGTCATTATCAAGATGGAATACTGGCCTGTGGCTCAGTCTGTGAAGGAAGGCGATCATGCTCTGCTTCAGTATGTCACAGTACATGTTGGCATTCATGGTTCCCTCAATGAACTGTAGCTCCACAGTGATGGCAGGACTCATGCAGCCCCAGAACACTCCCACTACCATACTTGACTGTAGACAAGACACACTTATCTTTGTACTCCTCCTCACCTGTTGCTGCCACACAAGCTTGATACTATCTGAACCAAATACGTTTATCTTGGTCTCATCAGACCACCGCACATGGTTCCAGTAATGCATGTCCTTGGTAAGCTGGTATTGAGCAAACTTTTTGCAGGCTTTCTTGTGCATCATCTTTAGAAGAGGCTTCCTTTTGGGATGACAGCCATGCAGACCAATTTGATGCAGTGTGCATCTGAGCACTAACAGACTGACCTCCCCACCCTTTCAACCTCTGCAGCAATGCTGGCAGCACTCATACGTCTATTTCTCAAAGACACCCTCTGGATATGACACTGAGCACGTGCACACAACTTCTTTGGTCGACCGTGGCAAGGCCTGTTCTGAGTGGAACCTGTCCTGTTAAAATGCTGTATGTTCTTGGCTAGGGGTGAGCTTCGCGTTTGAGTCGAACCCATGTTCAACTCGAACATTGCCCGTTTGGTTGTTCATCGAATTGTGAACGTTATGGCCCATTCACTCCAAATTCGAGTGGCACGTCACGGCCCATAATTCACTACGGCATCGCAGTGCATTGCTGGCTGATGGTTGGCGAAGCATGCACCATGACCTGCATGCTTGGCCAATCACAGCGCCGTCTGTACAGAGAGAGCTGTAATTGGCCAAAGCCATGGTGGCTTTGGCCAATTATGGCTCAGGGGGTTTAGTACACGCCCCACACTATATAAGGCCACCTGCGTGGCGGCCTTGTGTAGTGTGTTGCGGCGATGGAGAGAGATAGACAGAGAGACAATGTCATTTGATTTAAATTAGAGTAGGCAGGCTAGTCAGTTAGCTGCAGTTACAGTGTATAGAGGATATATATGCATCCTAGGTGTTGGTCATACAACCTTATACAAACCCCCATGTGCGCCATGGGACCTTTCACAGTTATGCAAAACAATTATGTTCCAGACATACAATTCATCACAATACATATAATATATATATATATATATATATATATATATATATATATATATATATATATATATATATATATACATATATATATAAAACACCTGCTTATATAAAACACCTGCTTCACTCGCTTTTCGAGGGCTAAAATCACCTACTGCGCCTCCTTTTTCCTTGTCTTTATCTCTGGGTCAGCTCGTGTTCTAGCAGCTTGCTTCGCATCTCCTTGTGTAAAGGTCAATCAGCTCAGGTTCCTGCAGCTTGCTTCGCACTCTCCTTGCGTAAGGGTTTTACACGGCTGGCATGGATCCAGGCCTGTTAGTTTCCCACCAGGACTGCAGTACTCGTTACGGCCAACACCTTGGTTTCTGGTCCAACAGGGTATCCTCCTTTTTTGGTCTGTGCCAGGTATTTCACCACGACCCAGTCACCGGGCTGGAAGGGATGTGTAGGCAGATCCTGTGGAGAAAGAGGAGAGGTGCAAGTAACATTTCTTTCAACTTGATCTAAAGTTTTAATCAGTTTTTAGACATACCCTTCCCTAAACTGGTCTAACTCTCCTGTTTCCAAGACTAAAGGTGTCCTAGTCCAAGGGGTAGAAAATGGTCTACCCATTAGGACCTCAAATGGAGAATAGCCTGTAGTCCTACTGGGAGTCATTCTTGTAAGGGTTAAAGCTATTTATAGACCGCAGTCTGATTTCCCTTCGTAGTATACAGACAGGCCTGGAGATATACTCATGACAAACAATGACACAGATAGGTTGCTGTAGTTTGGTCAGAGTAAATCTGATAAGCTTTTATTTCTCTCACGCTTATATAGGGAAGATTGGTCATCCAAAATTATACAACCCCCCATGTGCGTCATGGGACCTTTCACAGTTATGCAAAACAATTATGTTCCAGAGATACAACTCATAACAATACATATACTGCATAACAAACTTGGAGATACACTGTTTTAAAGACAATGTAATCAGTATTTTTTTCGAAGACACACGGTCGGAGATTCCGACAACCAAATCCGTCGGATTTTGTCTGTCGGATTTTGTCCGACGGATCTTGTCTGAAACTGTTGCATACAGAACATGATGACGTAATTTTGTTACGATGGGACTACGTTCAGGCTAGTAGCCAATAGCTTTGATGTAGGAATTTGATCTGAGCATGCGTGGCACTTTGTCCGAACGGAATTCTCTACACATGATCGGAGTATGTCCGATCGGAGCAGTTTGTCGGAAAATATTTCCAGCAAGTTGGAAAATTTGGTCCGACGGATATTCCGACGGAAACAGTCCAATGCATACCACACACGGTCGGAATATTCCGACAAAATGGTCTGATAGGACACATTCCGACGGAATCTCCGACCGTGGACCCAGCAGGTATTAACCGCTGAACGGGTATGGTGCTCCTCTCGGTGCGAGGATGGCGCTTCTCTGCGGTGACGGGAAGACCTTGACCGACTACGCCGAGAGTGAGAGTGTCTTGAGGGGGAACGTTCCTTTCGTTTAGAATGGGATGACCCCGATGACCTGCCAGAGCTACCAAAATGAAAGGTATTAATGGCAGTGCTCTCTTTTCTCCTCTTCATTACTTACCAATCCATACGTCCCCTTACCTTGTAGTTCTTGGATGGTCTACTAAGGCAGCGGTCTCCATAGGGAAGAATAGAGTACACCTGTGACCAGAGGTTTTCAGTGTAAGAGCTAATGCAGAGTATAGGCAGAAGGTGCTGACACAGAAATAAACGGTAAAGTAACATAAAGATGATAGAAAAAACCTTACCAGAGATCAAGGAGGACTTGTCTTGCAAGGCAGCAGGCTGTGTGCAGAGACCAGGATGACAGGTGGTGTAGAAACACAAGCAGCACTTAAAAATGAAAAAGGCAGTTTTTAAATAGACCGCCGTCGCCGGAGGAGTGATGTCACCGCCGCGCATGTGCACTGGCCGGCCGCGCCACCCCGCGCCATCTTGGATGCTGGCAAATGCAGAGGGCAGGGGAAATGTCACTTCCTGAGCGCCGAGCGTCCACACGCGGCCGCCATGATGGAAAGGGCAAACCGCTGTGGAACTACAGGGCTCAGCATGCACAGAGGAAGAAAAAGAAAGAAAAGAAAGGAGAAAAAAAAGAGGAAAACGAAACAGAAGAGAGAGGCATGCCTGGGGAAGTAAGTAGGAGAGTAGTAGCTGGAACCAAAATAGGTAGAGGGAGACCGCTGCAGAACATTAAAACCTCTTTAAGGTTTTGTTTTTTTGTTGATCTTGTTTTTTGCCCCTGAGACCACTAGAGTGGGGCCCCCTGCGTTATAGCTCATTTAGAGACCGTACGGACAGGGGCTTCTAGGTAGGAGAGGCCTACCTAGAACCTAGCTGGGGTAGTGCGGTAAGGGGCTCCATTGCTAACCGATCGAATACGTGATGTCCCATTCAGGTGAGGAAAAAAAGGAGAATACAATGGTGGACTCCTCCTCAAATCTTATAGCTAACCAGTCCTATCAGGTTGTGGAGGCGGAGTCACAACCCCAGTGTGCTGCCATGATGCGTCAGGAAATAATAAATAAGTAAGCATGGATCATGTTGAAACAGCTGCCTATCTCAAGGCAGCATGGTATATAACATTAAGGTCTATTTAACTTTATAATTGAGGAATAATTACCTATGTGTTGTTAAACAATAGAATCAAGGTAGTTCTTTGGCTAAAGGAATATTCCTCACGCAAAAGTTTGAGCCTGTGTGTAGCTGTGAGGTAAAGGTATCACAGCTCACAAAGGGGTGAAAAGATCTTCAATGATCCACAGGAACATATATCTAGAATAATAAAAGGATATAGATATATATATAAAATTACTTAGCGTGAATTACCAAAAGTAAATTCACTCACAGCCTAACTTAAGAAATATGTATCATGGAGGATTAATTACCTTTTGGCATCTAAAAGTTTGAGTGGCAGATGGATGTCAGGAGACATAAATCCCCCCTGTTAACACAATGCCAGAGACAGACAATGTGGACAAACAGTGAGGTATCCCATTGGACCGGATCGCTGAATCTGGGTGGAACTATGGGGAGTGACGCGTTCAGCGTCACAACCTGATCGGCGCATGCGCCCAACAGGTAAATAAGCTGCAACGGGCTGTAAAGCCCGTCTGAAGCCAGCTGCGTCATCTTGAAATCTGGAAACAGAATGCTGTCACGCCACAGAGGTTAGATGTGACAGTCAAAATCGTGTCAATGGGGGAATATATCCTCTAGGGCTCCCAACAACCAAGCGGTTGATTATCCACTCCGCTGCTGGGTGCCCTGGGTGTCCGTGTGGTCCAAACAAAAAACTTAGAGCAAAGGGATACCTAAAAACTTGAAAATTGGAAATTATGAAAAGTAAAAAGATCTCCATTTGGGGGTATACATTTACGGCAACATAGTTAGTAAGGTTGAATAAAGACTCCAGTCCATCCAGTTCAACCTGAGGGAGTGTCTACAATTGTCCCTATCCCTGTGCAGTGCATACTCACATCGGTCCCTACCCTCACAGAGCCCACAATCCAAAGTCCCCATTCATATACTAGGGTCAATTTTGGACAGAAGCCAATTGACCTACCTGCATGTCTTTGGAGTGTGGGAGGAAACCGGAGTTCCCAGAGGAAACCCACGCGGTCACAGGGAGAACATGCAAACTCCAGGCAGGTAGTGTTAGGGTTGGGATTATAGCCAGCGACCTGCTAGGTGAGAGTGCTAACCACTACACCACTGTGCCGCAACAGGGCAACAGGTCAGCAGATCCTGGATGGATGCATATGACATACATTAATGACAAACATGTATGGCAGAAACTAAATAAAGTACTAAATGATAAAATAAGAAAATAAATAAATAAGATAAAGTAAAGAAAAAATAAAAAATAAATAAACATACATGAAGAAATAATAAAAAAGGAAAAAAATATAATATAAAGTATTAGTTAATCTATATACAATTTGATAAATTCAAAGGAAGCATTTAAAGCTCATTGCATCATTGAGGCCGGGATACTTTAAAGCTGATAAATCATGTTGCAGGAGCAGTTTATCATAATCACCTCCGCTGATATCGGGTAAGATATGCTCTAATGCAAAAAATGCATTTTCATGCTATTGAAATTATGATTGATGCCTATATGGCGACTGATAGGAGTTTCCATTCGTTTCTTGTGTATCAGAGAAAAATGGTCTCGAATCCGACCATTAGGTAGAACAATTGATCAGGCGGCTCAAATAAATTTACGGAAATTACATTTGTGGCATGGTCTCGTGCCCTTTCTGGATTTATTTAGAGTTTTTATATGTGGAGTGTAATGACTGCGTACAAGGCTGTCCCTGAGAGATCGGGATCATCTAAAAGTAATTTCAGGATGCAATTTGAGGTGCTTGGGAACCTTTTCATCGCCCATCAATAAATACCAGTGTTTGTTAAGGATGTCCCTAACTTGCTTATGTTGACCCAAAAATGTGGTGATCACTCGAACACCAGAATTCGATTTTATGGGTTTGTTGTCATGTATAAGTGAAATTCTATTTTGGTTCTTTGCCTTGAGATAAGCTTTCTTTAGACATTTCTGGCTGTAGCATCGCTGCTGCATCTGTAGACACAGCAGTTTGGCCTCTTTTTCAAAATCTAAATCAGAGCTGCAGTTGCGTTTTAGTTGCAAATATTGGCCATATGGCACACTTGCTACTAATGGTGCAGGGTGAGAGGTGGCAGCATGAAGTAGGGAATTCCCTGCAGAGGGTTTCCGATAAAGCATTGTTCCAATGCTGCCATCCTCATTGACCAAAATTTGCACATCTAGAAAAGTCAGTTTCTGCTGGCTTGATTCAAAAGTAAATTTGAGATTGTATTTATTTATCTTTAGACTTTCAAGGAAAAGAAGAAGAGTTTCCTTGGTCCCCAGCCACACAAAAAATTTTTTGTCAATAAAGCATCTCCAAATGGGTATCGACTCCCAAAAAAATTGCATATCCCTGAAAAGAAAGATTGCGTTCCCACCCCCCAGATACAGGTTGGCATATGTGGGGGCACACTTGGTCCCCATAGCCACCCCCTGTATTTGGAGGTAGTGGGAATTACCAAACAAAAAAATATTGTTAGAAAGAATGAATCTAAGTAGGTCTAAAATTAGTTTATAGTATTGCTCAGGCGCCTCACAAATCTCATTGATGAAGCCCTCTACAACATCCACCCCCAAATCATGGGGGATGGTGTTGTAGAGGGCCCCCACATCAAGCGCGACCAGCCATGATCCTTTAGGGATAACAATCCCATCCAGGACCATGAGTAGATCGCTGGTGTCACTGGGACGCCAGACCCTCCACATGAGGTCTAAGAAAATCGTCTACCAATTGACTTGCTTTTTCAGTCAAAGAGCCATTCCCCGAGACAATTGGATGACCAGGGGGTTTGAAAGAGTTTTTGTGAATCTTTTTTCTGTCGGATTTGAGACCATATTTCCCTGATACACAAGAAATGAATGGAAACTTCTATCAGTCGCCATATAGGCATCAATCATAATTTCAATAGCATGAAAATGCA
Source organism: Lithobates pipiens (assembly GCF_037356315.1). NCBI lineage: Eukaryota > Metazoa > Chordata > Amphibia > Anura > Ranidae > Lithobates > Lithobates pipiens. The sequence goes on along the minus strand of NW_027507718.1, from coordinate 386,790,481 downwards.
TTTTTTTTTGCATTAGAGCATATCTCACCCGGTATCAGGGGAGGTGATTATGATAAACTACTCCTGCAATGTGAGGCTAGATGGATACATGATTTATCAGCTTTAAAGTATCCCCGCCTCCACGATACAATGAGCTTTAAATGCTTCCTTTATCAAACACATGAGAAAGATGTGCAACTTTACAGGCAGACTAAGGGGACCCCCCCCCCCCATGCACAATATTTAAAGGAATATTTCATTTTTATTGTTTCACTTTAGGCATTATTAAAATCACTGCTCCTGAAAAAAATGTCTGTTTTAAAAACTTTTTTTTTGCATTGATACATGCTCCCTGAAACAGTATCTAGGTCCCCAAACACTTTTTATGGCACAAATTTTTTGTCTGTTCACATGTTCTGGTGCATTCCAAACCAAGGGGTGTCCGTATCATCCCTAGTGAATAATATGTCTTTTGTTCTCACAATAACATCTTAAAGTCTGTGAGTTATATTAGGCAGTAAGTAAACATGCTGTCCATGAAGTTGATGCGTTGAAAGCAGGAAAAATAGGCATCACATAGCTGCAGACCGGTCAGGGTGCTCACGCTGACCCATGTCCATAGCCAAAAGCACCTACAATAGGCACGTGAACCAATCAGATTTGGACCAAGAGAAGAAGATGGCCTGTTTTAATATAAATCATGTCTTCTTTTATTTAATCTGGATGGCTGAGTGAGTGTGTGCTTACCTGGGGAAGAGATGTCACCAAGATGCACTATAGAAAGAAGACAAGCTGGTAGAGCCAGTATGATACTTTGGGTAATGTTCTGCCAGGAAACCTTGGTCTTGCCATTTATATGGATGTTACTTTGACACATACCACCTACCTAAACATTGTTGCTGACCAAGTACATCATTTCATGAAAACAGTATTCCCTGATAACAGTGGTCTCTTTCATTAGGATAATATGCCCAGCCATACTGCAAAAATGGTTCAAGAATAGTTTGAGGAACACAATAACAAGTTTGAGGTGTTGACTTGCCTCTAGATCTCCATCTATTGAGCATCTGTAGAATGTACTGGAAAAACAAGTACTATCCATGGAGGCCCCACCTTGCAACTTACAGGACTTAAAGGATCTGCTACTGACAACTTGGTGCCAAATACCACAACATACCTTCAGAGTATGTTGTTTGGGACCTAAATGTTGGTATAGATGTCTGCTGCCACTAGTACATGAGTATTTGATAGAAGAATGTTTGTTGTTAGTCCAATACACAGTTTCCTGGAATGCTGTAGTACAAGGTTCACAGGTTTATTGTAGCTTAGGAAATTATTTATGTGAATGTGCTTTCTCTTTTGGTACAGCTCACCTTTAACACTCTGTTTAATGTTCTCAGTTATTCAATCACTGAGCCTAAGCAGTGTCAGATATGGCAGAAGAAAATGGGCAAAGTTTTCAGAATGTGACAGAGCCTTCTGATTCCAACAGGTAAATATGTAATTATAGCAATATGTTTAAAGCTGAATTTTATTCTGCATATTTTTTTGCCTTCCCTGGTTCCCATTTCGCCCCATATCAACATGCTAATATATTTTTACAGAAAACCTTTTTGTTTTTGTTACATACAGTATGTTAGATCTAGTGATGATTCTCTGTGTTTCCCTATGTTATGCAGCCAGATCATGACTAGTGCAAGGGGCTGGCAAGGTGCTGTACATAGGTAACTTCCTGAAAACATTACAGCACCCTGCCTCCGTAGTCCTCTCAAGAGCCCTCAGCCCTGATGCAAGCAGTGGCTGACTCTTCAGGGGAGTTCAGCAAATATCAAAGACAGTGCCTTCATAGGTGGCTTTCAAATCTCACACTGACTGTGTTAAGTGGAATAATTGCGTGTGAAAAACGACATCACTGCTTAATATATACAGTGCCTTGAAAAAAGTATTTATACACCTTGAAATTTTCCACATTTTGTCATGTTACAACCAAAAATGTAAATGTGTTTCATGGGGATTTTATGTGATACATGGTTTTCAATTTTTTTTAGAAATAAATACGTGAAAAGTGTGGCGTGCATTTGTATTCAGCCCCCCTGAGTCAATACTTTGAAGAACCATCTTTCACTGCAATTACAGCTGCAAGTCTTTTTGGGAATGTCTCTACCAGCTTTGCACATCTAGAGTGACATTTTTACCCATTTTTCATTGTAAAATAGCTCAAGCTCTGTCAGATTGGATGGAGAGCATCTGTGAACAGCAATTTTCTGGACTTTGTTTGGGTCATTCTAAAGACCCATACACACGATAGGACTTTGTACAAACTTTCCCTTGGATTTTTGTACAAAGGGCGTCGGCCCTAAACTTGTATTGCATACACACAGCAGGACTTTTTCAGCCAACTTTCACCAAACCACGTGGTTTTTCTGCTCTTTACCGCCCCCTTTGGTCAACTTCTGTATTGTTGTCTGATCTTTTGCATTGGTTCTGAGCATGCCTGTTTGCACTTTGTACAAAAGTCCTATGGTTTTCTGTACACACGATCAGACTTTGCTCCATCGGACTTTTGTTGCCAGAAAGTTTGTCCGTTCGCACAGCCAACAAAAGTCTGATGAAAACCAAAAAAGTTTGTCCGATGGAGCGTACACACGGTCGGATGTTGCTCCAAAACAGCTAATTTGCATGTTTGTTGTCAAAAAGTCTGATCGTGTGTATGGGCCTTAACACATGAATATTCTTTCATCTAAACCATTCCATTGTATCTCTGGCTGTATGTTTAGGGTCATTGTCCTGCTGGAAGGTAAACCTTCATCCCAGTCTCAAGTCTTTTGCAGACTCTTAAACCTCATACACATGATCGGACTTCCATCAGACTTTTCCGTGGATTTTTGTCCGAATGGGCATTGGCCTTGTTCTGCATACACACGGCAGAACATTTTCAGCCAACTTTCACCAAATCACATGCTTTTTCAGCTCTTTACCGCCACCCTTTGGGCAACTTCTGCTATTGTTGGCTGATGCTTAGCATTGGTTCTGAGCATGCGTGTTTGTACTTTGGACTTTAGTCTGATGGACTTATGTACACACAATCGGATTATCCTCCATTGGACATTTGTTGGCAAAGTTTAAGAGCATGTACAGCGAACATTTGTTCATTGAAAAAGCAACAACAATTGTATGATGGAGCATACAGATGGTCGGATTGTCTGATAAAACAGGTCCGTCGGACAGTTGTTGTTGAAAAGTCTGATTGTGTGTATGAGCCTTAACAGGTTTTCTTCTCAGATTGCCCTGTATTTGGCTCCATCCATCTTCCCATCAACTCTGACCAGTTTCCCCATCCCTGCTGAAAAAAAGCATCCCCACAACAGGATGCTGCCACCAATATATTTCACGGTGGGAATGGTGTATTCAGGGTGATGTGCAGTGTTCGTTTTCAGCAACACATAGCGATTTGCTTTTAGGCCAAACAGTTACGATTTGGTCTCATCTGACCAGAGCACCTTCTTCCACATGTTTGCTGTGTTCCCCACATAATAGTTGTCCTGTGGATAGATTCTCCTACCAGAGCTGTGGATCTCTGCAGGTCCTCCAGAGTTACCATGGGCCTCTTGGCTGCTTCTCTGATTAATGCTTTCCTTGCCTTGTGCCATACTCTTTACATTTTCAGATAATGGATTGAATAGTGCTCCGTGAGCAGTGTTAATTAAGTTGACTAAAATATTTTGGTCTACTAAATTAGTACTATTATAGATGACTAAAATACAACTAAAACTAAAACAATTGAGATTACAAAAATATGACTAAAACTAAAATGGCATTTTAGTCAAAAGACTATGACTAAAACGAAATAGAAAATTTTATTTTTTTGGAAAATAGTTTTTATTCAACATTTTAAACAAGACATACAGTACAAAAACATACAAAACATCCCATCATCCCCCTACACTCAGGGGCGAATCCAGAGTCTAGTCTTGGGAGGGGCACTGCCAGAAAATTAGGTGTTGCTTACTTAAAAATCACTGATGACAGTTACGGCATACATCTATTTTGTAATTTGACACAATCATTTATTCTTTTACTCACTTTTAGTAAAATATTTTGGTGCTCTGGACCTCTGGTTGGGGGAGGGGTTCCCATGAAGGTCGCAGGAGCAATGAGATGAGCAGGAGCAGGATGAGCGGGATCTGGTAATTGCACTAGTATGTCCGCACTCCACAGGCAGCATTAGATGACATTAGATGTCCTGGGTTCATGCCGCTCTGCACTGCAGTGTGGAGAAGATGGAGTGAGGAGGTGGGTGAAGCCAACACCCACTCAGGGGCAGAGGCCTGCAGGATGGACTGTGGAGAAGATGGAGGGGGGAGGAGCTGAGGGGGTGGAGCCAACACTCTCACTCAGGGATGGAGTCAGTCGGAAAAAGACTCCACTCTGAATGCTGGGGCTCTCTCTCTCTTTCCTCCTTAGCAGCGGCAATGTGACTCACTGACGTCACTGGTTGCTAGGCACTAGCAACCAGTGTAGGAAAAACAGACAGAGGCCAAGCCATCGGCGCAGCTCCACCCACCTCCTCAGTGCAGCGGCGTAATTATTACAGAGTCTCTCTCTCTCTGCGCCACTGATCAGCTGGTGAGGATATTGAGAGAGAGAGACTCGGGAGTCGGGACTGCACTGCAGTCAGTAATATTTTCGGAGGGGGCAATTGCCCTGTTGCCCCCCGATCCGCCCCTGCCTCCACTCCCTTTTGCAACATTCCATAAAGTGCAGGAGCATGACCAGAACTAGTAGCCCTCCCAACAGAACATCATTGTACTGGAATAGTATAAACTGGAGTCTCAAGTAGTCTGACAACTGCTTGGTCAGTCATATTCAAAATTTCAGTTCACCTAGTTCCCAAATAGAACAATGATACGATAAACAGTCCCTTGGAAAGTTAGTCTAGAGTATCATTGGCCGCAAGCCAGCACTAACATGCCTTCTCAAACTTTTTGGGACAACCCCTGCTTAGATACGTTGCTTTGAAGATTTCAAGATGGTGCAGCTGGCTTCAGATGGGCTCTACGGCCCGTTCCGGCTTATTTACCTGTTGGGTACATGCGCTGATCAGGTTGTGATGCCGAACGCATCACAACCCAGATCGCAAACACTGCCTCTAGAGATAATCCTGGGTTATGTAAAAAAAGAAGCATATCGTCTGCATACAGGGCAGTGTATTCCCGGATATCTAATACCTCCAACGCCCTCACCTCTAGTGAGCTTCACAGAGAAATGGAAATTGGTTTGATTGCAAGTGCAAATAAGGATGGCGAGAGATGGCACCCCTGACGTGTTCCCCTACCCACCACAAACTGAGGGGAAACCGACGCGCCAATCTTTATAGCCGCCTTAGGTCTATTATAGAGCAAAGAGATCCACGTCAGAAACACATCTCCAAACCCCATATTTCGTAGTACATATCAGGGGATACAACCACCCTAGCCCTGGAGCTAGCATGGTCAAGCTGTAGGTGTGTGAACAGCCTGCAAAGGTTAGTGCCTGTAGACTTCTGGGGGATGAAACCCGTTTTGGTCTATGTCCACCAAGCTAGGGATAACTGGTGACAGCCTGGTAGCCAGTATCTTCATCAGATCTTTAAAACCTTATTTAGGAGAGCTATAGGCCCATATGAAGAGCAGGAGTAAGGATCTTTGCCCGGTTTAAACAACAGAATCACCTAAGCATCCATAAGGGAGTCTGGGAGAAATGTATTTTCAAGACAGAAATTAAACAAGGCCCTTAGTCTCGGGACCAGAACCTCCAAATGTAGCCTATACCATTCTATACAAAACCCGTCTGGACCTGGAGATTTGTGAGGGGGGAAGGCCCTAATAGCAATTTCAATCTCTTTCTCCGGAATCTCGGCCTTCAGGTTATTTCTATCCGTCTCAGAAAGAACAGGAATATTCAGGGAAGACAGTAAAGCTTCCAAGTCCTGTTAATTGTAAGCCAGAATAGGAGCATCTAATGCAGTGATTCTCAACCAGGGTTCCGTGGAACCCTAGGGTTCTTCCAGAGGTTGCTAGGGGTTCCTTCAGAATTGGGCAATTTCTACCTCTCAGATAACTTCCCACTCACACCATTGATCTTTTTAGCAATCTGTAAAGAGGTAATTCTTCCCAATGACCACAAGTGTAAGGACCATTCTTCCCACTGACCATTACACTAATGTATCATGAGTTGTAGATTTCAAATTTTGATCAGGGGTTCCCCGAGACCAGAGAACTATTTCAAGGGTTCCTCTGTGTTGAAAAGGTTGAGAAAGGCTGATCTAATGCTTTATAGTATTCCACAAAAGTGTCCGGAATGTCAGTTGGATCTGTGAGTATATCCCCCTGCATGTTTTTAATGTAAGGTATATTTGTCTGGACTCTGTTTCTCAACTAATATAGCTATTAACTTTCCATTCTTATCACCTTGTTCAAAGAAGGACTCAGCCCTTTTCGTCCAAAAGTATGCTTCAGCTCAGTGTAGTGCAGCGCCAGAAGACAGCGAGCCTCTAACAATTCTATATATGTGACATCTGACTGGTCAGTTGCATGAGCTAGTTCGCAAGCCCTTTTCTTATCCTGTAGTTCTTGCAACTTGATATTGAAAGCCTTACGAGCCTGTTTAATGGCTGAGATATACAGTCCAAGCATATACGCCTTGAAGGCATCCCATACAATAGGTAAAGTAGTTGAAGCGAGGTTGCCCCCTCCCATTAGCCCGAAAAATATGGCACCACCTGAGAAGACACTGACTCCACCTGCAACGAACCTGGGTTCAACCTCCAGGCTCTCCCCCAATCTGCAAGGGGAGACTAATGCATACAGATAAAAGGTGTATGATCCGAGAAACCACCAGCTAGATAATTGGTTCCCCTCACCAACTGCAGCATGGGGCATTGGCAAACCCCAGATTTTTGGGTTTTAGATAAATGTGAGAAACTCCTGGTAGTAGGATTTTTCCATCTCCACAGCTCCATTAATGAAGCAGTAGTCACCCAGGCAGAGAGATCCACAGATGCCACCCTAGATGTATTAGAGGAGTCCAGGGCGGCACTTAATATGGCATTGAAGCCACCTGCTATAATAAGGGGTAAATGCATGAAGGGAGCCAATTTTCCTATCAATCCTATAACAACTGTATCTGAAATGGGGGTGAACATGGAGGTTTCCAGCACCATTTTATTTATGTATAGATCAGCAACAACTATCAAATACCGACCTCCAGGGTCAGATATAACTTGATGGATGGTACAGGGACCATCTTGCTGATTAGAATAGCTACCCCTCTGGCATACATGCAGTAAGTAGCGTGTAACGCGCAATGGATCCAGGAGTGGTGCAAGGTCAGAAGCCTGTTTCCATCCAAATGCGTCTCCTGCAGAAACATGGGACTTAAGTGGTTTCAAGTATTGGAACATCAAAGCTCTACGGAATTTATCATTCAAACCTCTGATGTTCCTAGACACTAAATTAATATTTGACCCCCATGAGCATACATTAGCAAGACATAAGTTATGCAGTATGTTAGCATTGCAGGTTGAAGTGACCAAGATACCCCTAAGGGTCTGAAATTAACCAGTGCGTACAGGTAACCAAGGGCCCGATATGAAACATGGCACATTCCCTTAAAACAAGAACCCAGTCCCATGTAACTCCCTGCTGCAGTGTATGAAACTGAAACCTGTACACGCAGCTTGTTCCCAAAACTTGTTCCAAAACAGTAGTGAAATTCCTAAATCTGACAGTTTGGAAAACCTACGTGTTTGTGGCACCACTGCTCCATGCTTCAATCAAGTATATCAAGGAAGCAGGACTCTTCTGTCTTCCAGTAGGTGTGCAACCCCCACAGGAAAAATATTTTGTGAGACTTGGGGTACAGTCCAGGCCAGTCAGCGACATAGTCATAACAGAAACTAGATAGTGAGCAACATAGGCACCCAGTGTACCCCCACCCATAGGATTATCATAAGCAGCCCTGTTCACCACAAAGGATCCCTAGTTGCAGGAAACTGATTTTCCAACCACATGCTTACCAGCCACATATTTACAAACCATCGATCCAGTCATGGGCCTCCATAGGTGTATCGAAGAAACATATGGTGCCTCTGTGGAGAACACGCAGTCGGCGGGGCAAAACATGCTTTACTTGATGTCTTTTTTTACGTCTCACTTCGTTAAAGGATCTGCAACGCTGCTGAACCGCAGCCCAAAAAATCCAGGAAAACATCACTTTGGTATTTTCATAGGGTAATCCAGGGTGCTTCCGGGCCTCTGCCAGGATCATATCTCTGTCACAAAGGTTTAATAAATGCACCAGGAACGGTCTTGGAGGTGTTCCCTCTGGGAGATGGTCAGTAGGTACTTTGTGAGCCCTTTCCACCACATAGGTAGGAGGCATGTCAGGCAAGTGCAGCAACTCTTTGAAAAGGGATTCAGAAAAAACAGCAGGGCGAGAGCCCTCCGCACCCTCAGGCAGGCCCAACACACAAATTTTATTGCGCCTTTGTCTGTTCTCAGTGTCGCCCACTTTATTTATCAATCAACTCACCAGCGACTGTAGGTCTGCAATTTGTGAGGCCTGGGATCCCTGCTGATCTTCCACCGGGCTGATCCAGCCCTCTGCCTCTGTGATCCTCCCTTTGTCCAGGTCATGGCGGATCAGGGTACATTCAGACGTCAGGTGTTAAATACGGACCATCAGCATGGTCTTAAAGTCTTCAATGGTTGCCAGTATAAGCTTAGTGATGGAGTCCGGGGCTGCCCCTGAGAGTGCAGGAAATAAAGGAGCTTCCAGCTCTGGAGAAGGAGACGACATCCCTGCAGAGGATACCGCTGGGCTCTGCTCCATCCTCTGCCCACATTGTGCTCCGGAAGTGGATGCTAAGATGGGGCCTGGTGAGTTAGCGGCCCGCCCCTTCTCAGGGCGCTGGGGCTTTGGGTCCTTTTGGGCCTTTCCCCAGCCTTTAGCAGACATGATCCCTGTGATAGGGAGATCCAGGATGTTTGGAGGAACAGATAGACACCTTGACGGTGAAAATCGAGTCAGTAGTCAGGGATAATTGAATGGATCTGCACGGAGCTCTGAAGGCACGCATCTTCTCTGGCTCACATCCTGGCCACGCCCCCAACTAAATTGAAATTTGACATCAAAATGAATACCGCGCTACCACATAAGAATATGTAGTGGGCATCTACTAAGCTGCTAAAAGAAAAAGAAATCAGAAAAAGGCTTTTCTTATTTGTTTTCTTAATATTTAATGTTGGTGATATATTCAAGTAACATGCAATGGCATTACAGGCAATACCGTTTTTGGGATTTTTATATTTTTAAATCGTACTTTTGCTTGTCAAAAGCAATATACTTGTTTGTTTATAAAAATTGGTTTTATTTACAAAGACGTTATATATCACAACGGCTAAATCTGTGTCTGTAGTGCATGTTCAAACCTTAATACCATAAATGGCAACATGTTTTTAGATTTTTACTCCAGGAGTATACAATGAGTTTTGCAATTCTAAATAAGGTGTCCGTTTAGTATATTTTGATATTTTACATCTCTGGAGTTCTCTGCTCTTCTCAGAGATATTTGTTCTCACCCATGTGGCAGTTTAATATATCATATAGATCACTTCTCCCACTGAGAATAGAAGTGATCTACAAACGCTCTGAGAACCCTGAACGGCTTCTGTTTCTGTAATCTCACAATAGCTCAGGAGATTTCAGTATCAGAATCCCAAAGTGAAATACGAAGCCCTCCACATACACTGCACATATTAAATTAATAATAAAGATATAATCCCCCTACCCAATAAACAGACACCCCATAACTGTAAAACATTCTAATTAATACATAACATATGTGCATACTTATGCGAATGGTGTATTCTGAAATGATAGTACCCTATTTGTCATGCAGATATGCACCATTCATATAAAAACAATAAATATATATATTAAATAGTTCAAAGTCATTTTAAAAAAGCATAACAATAAAAATATGAATTAATTAATATTATATAATTAATTTATATTAATATTAATTAATATTAAAAATATTAAATTAACAATTAAAATAATAATAAATAAATACATAATAATAATAAATATAAAAAATAAATAATACCGGCGTATTAACATATACACTTATGCAAACGCAGTGTGTACTGGACTCATCTGATGCTCTGAATTTTACAGCCACCTTGCGTTATCAGCGATGCATCATCTGCGCAGCTGTCAAAATTACAGCATCAGTTGTACTTCTGTAGCCACAACACTGCCTTTATATATATGCCTATATATATGTGTATATCTGTGTGAGTGTATGTGTGTGTGTGTGTGTGTATGTATATATATATATATATATATATATATATATATATATATATATTAGGGGTGCAACAGATCGTCACTGATCCGTGATTCGAATGGGTCACCCTGTTCTGATCGGCACACGCAGCGATCCGCGGTCTCGGCCTTAGGAAAGGTCGTGGCTTCGGCCTAGCTCTGGAGCGGCAGCTATCTTGGTGCACCCATCAGCCGTTTACGATTCGATCACTCTGTCAAATGATGGAGCAATCACTTGTAAACAAACGTGGGTTCCTCTCTCCCTTCTGTAAAGTGGAGGGGAGAGATCGGATAGAAGCAGCACTGTGGGTAGGGTTGCCACCTGTCCAGGATTCACCCGGACAGTTCGGGTTTGGAATCATGCGTTCGGGTTTCAGACTGCCTGAAACCAGGACACATTATTTAAACTGGACTATGGCCTCCCAGCCGGGTTGCTGCATGCAGTTGTCTAAGCTGAGAGTGCCTGTTACACTCTTTAACACTGCCCAAAGCCAGCACTAACAATCCCCCCCAAACATACACAGGAGTGTCTGCCCACACTCCAATCCCTGGTGCTGAGCCCCAGAATAGGAAAGTAAGTCGGGGCCAGAAATTTGAAGTCCAGCAGCCTCAGATACATCTGGATGAGAGGTGGTGAGTGAGCTCACCATCCATCCCTGTCTGTGACTGAAGTCTCCCCCCTTCTCTCTCCTGCCTCTGAGTAAGTACACTAAGGCAAATCAGGGTTCTCAGAGCACCCCTTACATCAGATTTCCCCTTTACACCAGAGGCCACAGTGTTTCCCCTTTACATCAGAGTCTTCTCCGTACATCAGAGTTCTCAGGGTCCCTCCTTAAATCAGGGTTCCTAGAGCATCCCTTATGTTAGAGTTCTCCCTTACATCAGAGTCTGCAGAGTCCCCTATTACAGTGAAAGGGAACTCTGCGAGTTCAGATGTAAAAGGGGAACTATGTGGACTCTGATGTAAAGGGGGGGCTCTTGTTCTTAACTTCATATGATTAGAAATGTTATTTAATAGCAAAATATATATATATAGTTTATACTATAAAAAAAATTGCTGTGCGCCGCAAAAGTGTTCGGGTTTGACTTGAAGAAAAGGTGGCAACCCTAACTGTGGGCTGGATCTGTAGTGTCCACAGCGCTGCTCTGTAACAATTGCAGTCACAGTCATCCCTCCATACTCTGCCAATACTCTGCAATTCCCTGCCAATACCGTGCCAATAGTCTGCCATACCCTGTCAATACTCTGCCATACCCTGCCAATAGTGCTATACCGTGCCAATACCCTGCCAATACTCTGCAATGCCCTGCCATGCCCTGCCAATAACGTGCCAATACTATGCCAATACCGTGCCAATACTCTGCCAATACTGTGCCAATACTCTGCCAATACCGTGACAATCCTCTGCCAATACCGTGCCAATACTACGCCAATACCGTGCCAATACTCTGCCATACCCTGCCAATACTGCCATACCCTGCCAATACCCTGCCAATAACGTGCCAATACTCTGCCAATACTCTGCCATACCATGCCAATAGTCTGCCATACCCTGTCAATACTCTGCCATACCCTGCCAATACTGCCATACCCTGCCAATACCCTGCCAATAACGTGCCAATAACGTGCCAATAACGTGCCAATACTCTGCCATACCGTGCCAATACTCTGCCATACCCTGTCAATACTCTGCCATACCCTGCCAATACTGCCATACCATGCCAATACCCTGCCAATACTCTGCAATACCCTGCCAATAACATGCCAATACTCTGCCAATACCGTGTCAATACTCTGCCAATACCGTGTCAATACTCTGCCAATACCGTGTCAATACTCTACCAATACCGTGCCAATACCGTGCCAATACTCTGCCAATACCGTGCCAATACTCCGCCAATACCGTGCCAATACTCTGCCAATCCTCTGCCATACCCTGCCAATACTGCCATACCGTGCCAATACCCTGCCATACTCTGCCAATACTCTGCAATACTCTGCCATACCCAGCCAATACTTGCCAATACCCAGCCATACTCGGTAATACCCAGCCATACTCAGCGATACCCAGTCATGCTCAGCCAATTATTATTTGCTGATCCGAAAAATGATCCAATCCGTGACTCTGATCCCAGGAACGATCCGTTTCGTGAGTTTTTTGAAAATATATATACACACACAAATATAAATATATACACACACAGATATATATATATATATATATATATATATATATATATATATATATTTATATATATAAATATATGTATATATGTGTGTGTGTGTGTGTGTGTGTGTGTGTGTGTATATATATATATATATATATATATATATATATATATATATAGAGATATATATATATATACATATATATACATATATACATATATATACATATATATATAATCTCTGTGTGCAATTGTATAGTTATTGTATTTGTAACCTGCTGTTGGTGTATTTTTCACTGCAGTTAAGAAAGTTTTTACTTTCATTTTTGGCCACGGGAGAAGGAAAAAGCTATTCTCTGGCAGAGATCTCCTGATATCTCCACCTCTGGGCTGGAGAAGCCAGAAAGGAGAACTTGAAAGAGAAGCACAGAGATAAAGTGGCATCTCTGTATACTAAACATGCCGTTTCTGTTGCAGTCAATGCAGCCGTTCTGTGTTCTGAGATGAGAAGAGAAAAAATAGTTCTCCAGCACTGATCTCGGTATATTAAACCTGCAATGCTCTGAGATAAGCAGAGATCATCCTGATCTCAGCTTATCAAATTTTACTAAACGGACACCTAAATGCTTAACCACCTCAATACAGTGCACTTACACCCCCTTCCTAACAAGACCAATTTTCAGCTTTCAGCGCTCTCACAGTTTGAATGACAATTACTCAGTCATGCAACGCTGTACCCATATGAAACTTGTGTGCTTGTTTCCACACAAATAGAGCTTTCTTTTAGTGGTATTTAATCACTAGTGGGTTTTTTATTTTTTGTGCTATAAATAAAGAAAAACGTACATTTTGTGAAAAAAAAGCCTTTTTCTTTGTTTCTGTCATAAAATTTTGCTAATTAGTAGTTTTTCTTCATAAATTTTGGCCAAAATTTATACTGCTACATATCTTTGGTAAAAATAACCTGCATTAGTGTATATTATTTGGTCTTTGTGAAAGTTATAGAGTCTATAAATTATGGTGGATTTACAAAAAGGCAGATAGACTGAGGAATTTGCAAGTGCAGTTCCTCCGGAGCTTAATAAATGAGTGGGAGTTAATGACTTCCATCATCCTATCATGGATAAGAAAAAATTCACTTTTTTATTTTCCTTGCCTGTGATTGAGTATTCTTTGTAAAGTAAAGCTTTACCTTATTTACTAAGCTATGAAGAAAATTGAAAAGTGCAATCTATTAACCTTTAAGTGGAACTATAGGCACAACTTTTTATGCATTTTGAAAAGAGTAAGGGAGAATTATAAATCCTGTCAGTTTTATTTTCATCTGTGTCTCATTGGAAGATTTCCCCTCTATTACTTTTCCAGGGACAACACAACATTTGGGATTTTCTTTTACTTTCCCTTTCAATGATAATAAAAATCCATGACAAATACAGAGAGTGAATCTCCTTAAAGTGGTTGTAAACCCTTACAACCAACTTTGACCTACAGATAAGCCTAGATTAAGGCTTACCTGTAGGTCCAAGAAATATCTCCTAAACCTACACGTTTTAGGCGATATTTGCACCGCGGTCAATGGCGATAGTGGCGGCTCCCGTGCGCATGCGCGGGAGTGACATCATCGCGGCTTCGCCGAATGACAGTGGCAGAGCAGCGAGCCCCACCGAGAAGATGGATGCGCCGGACTACAGGGGATAGCAGTGACTTCGCTGGCTCCTGTGTCAAGTAAGTGACACATAATGGACTACTATGCGATGCATAGTAGTCCATTATGCTTTACCTTTGCAGGGAATGAAAGAGGAAGTAAACTCCTCTTTAATGGTGCCAAGACAGCAATTTTCTTTAGTTATACTTTAAAGCAAAGTTCCACCCAAAAGTAGAACTTCTGCTTATTCGTCTCCCCCCCCAAGCCACATTTGGACCTGTTTTTGACAGCTACCCTGTCCCCGCTTCCGGGAGACAGGGCCGCGGCGAAGTACATCAGCAGCTCGGCCAGCCTCCTCCTCCCTCCTCTTCTGCCAGGCCAGTGAGAGAGCACAGCGAGCTTCGCACATGCGCAGCAGGGACCTGACCGTGAAGCCGAAAGCCTACACTGCCTGGTTCCCTTACTAGCAATGGCGGCGGCAGCACCCAACCAGCCAATGGAAACATGGAGGTGCCGACATAGCTGGACTCCAGGACAGGTAAGTGTCCTAATGTTAAAAGTCAGCAGCTACAGTATGTGTAGCTGCTGGCTTTTCATTTTTAAAGGGGCGGGAACTTTAAGTAAATCAGCCCCAATGATTTCCATATTTAGGTTTTTATGCATTACTGTTGGAAGAACTGATTCAAAAAGGAAGAGACTACTCAACATTGTCTATTATATTTTTACATTCCTTAAATACTGCATGCCTGGACCAATACTTAACCACTTCAGCCCCGGAAGATTTGGCTGCAGAACGACCGGGCCATTTTTTTGCGATTCGGCACTGAGTCGCTTTAACTGACAATTGTTGTGCGGCGTTGCACCCAAACAAAATTTACTTCCTTTTTCTCCCACAAATAGAGCTTTCTTTTGGTGGTATTTGATCGCCTCTGTGGTTTTTATTTTTTGCACTATAAACAAAAAAAGAGCAACAATTTTGAAAAAAATATATATTTTGTACTTTTTGCTGTAATAAATATCCCCATTTTTATTTTTAAAAAAGCTATTTATTTTTTTCAGTTTAGATTGATATGTATTCTTCTACATATTTTTGGTAAAAAAAAAAAAAAAAAAAAATCGCAATAAGCCTATATTAATTATTGGTTTGTGCAAAATGTATAGTGTCTACAGAATAGGGGATAGATTTATAGCATTTTTATTTTATTTTATTTTACTAGTAATGGTGGCGATCTGTGATTTTTATCATGACTGCAACGTTATGGTGGACACATTGGACAATTTTTACACATTTTTGGGACCATTGGCATTTATTCTGTGCTATAAAAATGCATTGATTACTGTAAAAATGTCACTGGCAGTGACGGAGTTAACACTAGGGGGCGATCAAGGGGTTAACTGTGTTCCCTGGGAGGTGATTCTAACTGAAGGGGGAGGGGACTGACTAGAGGAAGTGACAGATCGTGGTTCCTAGCTAATAGGAACACATGATCTGTCATTCCTCTCAGAACAAAACACAGATTTCCGTGTTCTTTCCCTCGTGCTCGCGATCACTGGTGGCTGGCTGTATCGCGACTGTTGGCCACGAGCATCGGCACCCTCGCTGTGCAGCGGGCGTGTGCATGTGCCTGCTATCCCGATCCCGCGAGCCGATGTATAGCTATGACAGTTCGTGGGATCGTGCCGACCTGCCGCAGTAAAATGACGGCGGCTGGTCAGCAAGCGGCTAATTACCGCATGCATTTAAATATTTATTTCCTTCTGTGAATTAACTTTTACCCCTTTTCATGCAGTATTTACTGACAGTTTTGAGTGTTTTGCTGTAAATACCACAAAACAGTACAGTGAATTGATAATTTCAGGATCACATGTGATATTTAGGGAAAATGTGTCTGGACGCCCAAATACTGCATGCAAGATGCTTTTGTGAATAGAGCCCAATGTCTCGTGTGAGACCAGGAAGTGAGGAGAGCGGTGCTGCAGCTGGGACAGCGCTGGAACGGGAGTCAACAAAGTGTATAGGGACAGGAGGGCTAGAACAAGTCATGTTTTTTTTTTTATCTTGCTGCAGAGAATGCATTAAAATAAAAAACTTTAGAATCATTTTAAAGCTTTACCAATCTCTGGGATTTCATTTATAAAGAGGAAAAAGAGGGGAAAAACTGCGCTACGGGAAAAAGAAGCAAATAGTGTTGAACGGAAGCTGCAATTCAAATATATACCAAAAATATATCAAACAAAAATAGAAAAAAGAAGAACTGCGCTAGCCACAAGATACCCAATGTGATTAGGGTATATAAAAGTATCAGACCCACACTGTGGGTCTTAGTATCTAGTGTGTTAATATTGTGAATTCCCCAAACTCAATATATGTGCATCAAACTCTGTGCATAAACCCCTAAACCATAAAGATAAGAATATAAAGAATATATATTTGCTATTAGGCATAAATGACCTATCGAAAAAATACTAAATCTGCGTTCAGAGACACTCTGTATAATGTCCATACAGTCACATATCAAAAAATTGAAAAATTAAATAAAACATAAAAAATAAACATAAAAAATAAATGTCCATATAGTGAATGAACACCAGTGAAACAAAAATTTCAAATAAGGTACGGCAATAAAGAAAAGTTCCAAACGACTGAATTGCAAATGCACGGATTGAAAATCTTCTCCAAAGACGTAGTGTGCTTATCCCATCACCGAAATAAATGAATCAGCTCCTTACCAGATCCAGACGACCCCCCGTTACAGAGGGTCACCACAAGCAGTAGTAGTCAAAAGGGTGTCCGGATAGCGCCTCCTCCTCAGATGGTCACGAATCTTCCACACGATGGGGTTATGGCTGTTACTCACTCCCAACACGACGTGGTGTCACATAAGGGAAAACATAGGCTCCAGATAGTGTAAAACCAAATGACTTTAATTCTTAAAAAGCGAACGTAAACACTTACATAAAAGACTTTAAAAGCAGGTTCAAAACAAAGACGTGCACCGGCCGGATACACGCCAACGCCAAGACCAACCCGTCCTTCCTGGTCCACAAAAACGAACACGACTTGGGGTGACGTCGACACGTTCGCACCGCCCTACGCGTTTCGTAATAATTTACGTCGTCCAGGGGCACGGGCGGCGTGCGACGTCACCCCTTTTATAACCATATATTTAACCAAGCCTCACTTTGGGTCAGCGGCCATTTTAGACGTCACAAACAATAGTAATCAAAGAGAACGTAGGCCAAGCCTCACTATCACTCACGAACGTCAAATGTGCGTATCCGCAACGAACGTCCTATGGTTGCGGGCCAAGCCTCGTTTTCATGTGGACGTTATAGGATCATAAGCCAAGCCTCGCTTCCAGGTATTAGCCCTATCGGCAGAGTAACATGGCAGATGCCCTCACATGAAAGTGCGCCTCCTGAACCCCGGAACAGGGTACAGTGTGGATCGCCAAAACAGAAGGGTAAAATAAATTAAAAATCAATAAGGTAAAAAATAAAAAATTATGATAATGAATTAGAAAAATAATAATAAAAAATAGAAAAAAATAAATAAGCCATCCCAAATAGGGACAAGAATGCATCAGAAATTCTACGCTTCCTGCTGCATTCATACGGCCAACAGGTCCCGTTACGTGTGGACAAATAGGTGTAAAGGTACCTCAAAGGTAGTGCGTTTACCCGGTGTGTTTATATAGCAATCAAATTCACTTAGGAAATGAGATTGCTGTAGACATGTATTTCAAGTGCCTTCTTGTCTCGCGTGTTCCCCAGGGACTTCTGGAGTGCCCCAAAACAACGTCGAGGGATAGACCTAACAGTAACCTAAAAGGCCACCAGACCCAAAGCCAGGTCTGTCACACCAGAATATGCTCTACAGTGATATACACCAAAGTAAACAGCAAGAAAAAATTAAAAATTAATAATGCAGCAAGAAAAGTTAATAATGCAATCAGGTGGTTTTTCACAGTAACTAATACAGTAAAACCATTGTAGGGAAACATTACATCAAAACAGGTCACCTCATGAGTTATTAATGAAGGCATTTACATCGGTGTCCACATTGAGGCCAAACGGAGTGTATGTTTTTAATTTATGAATCCAGGCCATTTCGAGCTTGGATATCTCCCTGACCAAGGACCCTCCCCTCCAGTGGGGCTTATATTTGTCTAAGCCAACAAATAGGGTGCCTGATGGGTCTCTCTTGTGTGTCTGGTCGTAATGCCTGGACACAGGGTGTTTGTCAAACCCCCGTCTGATGTTGCCAATATGTTCGTTCACCCTGACCCGAAATGCCCTCTTGGTCCGCCCAATATACTGGAGGCCACAGGGGCACTGTAAAAGGTAAACCACAGCCTCCGAGGAGCAAGTAATAAAGGACTCTATGTCATATGTCCTAGAGGTGCTCGAAGATGCGATACTAGAAATCTTAGAGCCCCTATATGAATTCAGGGTACAGACCTGACAGTTCTTACATTTATAATAGCCAACTAGTGCACACAACGTGGCCACGCCCTACGCGTTTCGTCACTACGACGTCCTCTGGAGCGTAGTGACGAAACGCGTAGGGCGTGGCCACGTTGTGTGCACTCGTTTGAGACGAACGGCGGAGTTTTTTCTATACGCATATGCTTTTAATGTAAAATGTGAGTAGATCTTAATATTAATAAACGAACGATTTGGTTAAGAACGTATTACACTATGGATATGTCTTTCCTTATATAATTAACGTTGGATACCATACGGACGGAATAACGAAGCTTCACCCAGTGCACCAGCAGCAGCCAGAGAGCGACACAGTGGCTTACATTGTGAAGGTCCATCCAGCCCCACAGGGGCACTAACTCTGGTGAGAGCATTCACATACTATAGCACTGAGTGGCGCACCGGGGATGAAGTTCTCTAATTGAAAGCCCGCACTATTTGCACGAGTGAATCAAATACTCCCTATTGACTTTTTGTAACAATTACAACAATAATCTGAAGAGGCAGTATTATCAAGCCAAATATTAATTTTGGACTTATATTGGACACAGATGCGTCTTCATGCGATTATTGGTTGAAAATATTTCAGACCCCTGGTTGTTTTGATCCTTAGTTATTGTCTATTTGCACATTTTGCGTCTTCATGCGTTTTTTTGGTTGAATTATTTCTGATCCTTGGTTGTTCTGACCTTTAGTTGCTTTTTTGCACATTTTTTGCACATGTTTGCACAATCTGTTTTAAACTAACATATTGTCGAATACTAACATTATTTCCACTATTTTGCACATTTAAATGAATGTTTACATGTTTTTAGTAGGTTGATACGTATAGGATAATTTAACACCCATTTTTGGTTTTAATTATAATGGAACATGAATGTTGACTCCACATTAATCACACACAATTTTCTTTGGATAAAATTGCTTTAGGATATCTCTGCACGGTATCACCAACAGTTTTTTCTTTTTTCTTTTTCTTTTTATATAAAAAATTAACACTAGGTTTTGATAAGTTAACCCATCTCATCACTGATAGGGTTTAGCGCCATAACCTTTTTATTTCACACTTTTCATTTCCCTCTCCTCCCCAATAAGGAAGTGAGGGCTTCAGGCACAGGCAGCTCTAACCCAGTATATTTCCTTTTCTCTCTCCATTTTTTAATTTTAATTTTATATTTCACATATTTCTATCACATTGGAGATCTGATTTTTCCATAGCGCGACTTTATTTATTCATTTATTTCCTCTTCTTGATCATGCATAAAACCCAATTGAGCACGTTTGAAAATAAATTTGCATAACGTACCCAAAATTCAGGGCATAACCCATATAATGTGTACCCAACAGCAATGTGTCTTTTCTGTTTCATTGGGTTCAAGATAGCACAACAAGATTACACTTTTGCATGTGATGTACATAGGAGGATGGTCTGAACCCTTAAATTATATTATTGTTTTTTTATTTGTACGTGTATTTTTTTTTTATTTATGTACTACTTATTTCTGACCAGGAAAAATGATTCCATTACAAGAGATGAAGACCTTGAAGACATAAAAAAATACAAATATAAAATGGATTATCCTGAGAAGGGAGTATGTGTCATTATAAACATCGAAAAGTTGACTCCTGGTAGGTAATCAGAAATATTTTCAAATCATACTATTATGACATCTGTGTCCTTTAAGCTCAGTTATTCTTGTGAAATACAGTTAGTTTAGCAGGGACTTTAGAAGAATAAGCCTTGGTTTACACTATGAACTGCATGTGAATTACACTGCTTTCCTGTGCAATTCAGATGCGATTCAGTGCAGTGCGATTGGAGCCCAGTTATTTTGGGCTTCTAATTAACAAAAGGGCCACAAAAGTTGCCAAAATGACTTTCATGAATTACATTTATTGGAAATGTGGTACCACTGCTAGTTCTTATTTAAAATGCTCAATACCAAAGGTTAGCGATCCACAACTCTACAATACCGACTCTGTTTCCTGCACCTAGCAGTAGGGATGAGCTTCGTGTTCGAGTCGAACGTACGTTCGACTCGAACATTGGCTGTTCGTCCGTTCGGCGAAGTCCGAACATTTTGGTCCGTTCGCGTCAAATTCGTGTGGCGCTCACGGCCCACAATGCACTGCGATGGCGCAGTGCATTGCTGGCTCATGATTGGCCAAGCATGCACTGTGACCCCGCATGCTTGACCAATCGCAGTGCCAGCAGCGAGGAGAGCCATGATTGGCCACAGGCAGGATGCCTGTGGCCAATCATAGCTCAGGCTGTGTAGTGCACGCCCCACACTATATAAGGCCGCCATCGCGGCGGCCTCGTGTAGTGTGTTGGCGTCTGAAGCAGTGGGTGTTCTGTGTACCTTCAACACAGTACACACCGATCGTTTTCGGCCGCTTTTCTATCTTGCTGTTGTGTAGTGGTTATTGTCTGCGTGCCCTGACCGCAGTATACACCGCTATATTCACCTCACCTATATAGCTAGTGATCTATCTTTAATAATAGAGCTTGCAGTCAGTAGTGTTAGGAGATAGTGCGTGCTGTCTGCGTGCTCTGTACCCAGTACATACCGCTATATCCACCTACATAGCTGTTCTCTATTTGAGCCCACTTGCCATCTGCAGGAGTTATTGGAAGTTGTGTGTGCCTCCAGCACAGCACAGTATACATCTGTATATACCCCTTTATCTCTGGTGTTCTCTGGTTATTGTCTGCGTGCCCTGACCGCAGTATACACCGCTATATTCACCTCACCTATATAGCTAGTAGTAGTGATCTATCTTTTATAATAGAGCTTGCAGTCAGTAGTGTTAGTGCGTGCTGTCTGCGTGCTCTGTACCCAGTAGTGTTAGGAGATAGTGCGTGCTGTCTGCGTGCTCTGTACCCAGTACATACCGCTATATCCACCTACATAGCTGTTCTCTATTTGAGCCCACTTGCCATCTGCAGGAGTTATTGGAAGTTGTGTGTGCCTCCAGCACAGCACAGTATACATCTGTATATACCCCTTTTATCTCTGGTGTTCTATAATAAAGGCATCTGCAGGAGTTAGTGGGTGTTGTGTGCCTCCAGCACAATATACACTACCCAACTGCTGTTTTACCCAACTCCCTTCAGGCCATTACCACGTCTGGAAGGCCAGCAAGGAGAGGCAGACAGGCGCGAGCCGATAAAAGAGGGCAAGCAGGCTCTGTGTCTAGAGACAACAGTGCTGGTCGTGGACGCGGTGCATTGTCATCAGCACGTGGCCATGGGACATGCTTGTCCTTCTTTTCAGCAGCTGGACATGTTGAACCGCAACATGCCAACGACTTGGTAGAGTGGATGACCAAGCCCTCTTCATCCTCCTCATCCTCTCTCACCCAGTCTCAGGGTAGTAGCAAAGCAGCTGCCAACGCATCGTCTTCCCTCCTCTCAATGTCATCATCAGTGACTCCTTCCCTAGACCCACCACGTCCTCCTGAGGAGTCTCCTGAACTCTTTGAGCACAGTGTTGGGTACATGCTCCAGGAGGATGCCCAGTGTTTTGTGGGCTCTGATGATGACACTCAGCTAGAGGAAGGCAGTAGCATGAGCACAGTGAGAGGGGATGCTCAAGAAGGACAGCAATCTGGCAGTCATGTTCCACAAGCTGCAGCATACTGCCAGGTTTGCTACAGCGATGAAGAGGGAGGGGATGATGAGGGCACTGACTCCACGTGGGTGCCTGGAAGGAGGGAGGAGGAGGAGGAGGAGGAGGAGGCACATGTCCAACGAGGCAGGATGCCCTCCGGGGGCCAGCTTAGGGGCAGCACACCGACTGAATCACACCGCAGAGCTCCGCCTGTGCAGAGCGCTGCCTCAGCGCGTTATTCTAAAAGTTCTTTGGTGTGGGCCTTTTTTGAGACGAGCGCATCAGATCGCACAGCTGCTATTTGCAACATATGTCTCAAGCGTATCTCACGTGGCCAAAACATCAGCCGCTTGGGCATCACATGCTTGACCAGACATATGTTGACCTGCCATGCAGCTCGTTGGGAAGCGTACCTCAAAGACCCACACCAAAGAACAAAGCGGACCTCTCCTTGCTCCTCATCAGCTGGCATCTCCAACCCCACTAGACCTTCAGTCCTCTCTGAAACCTGCTCTGAGAGGAATGAAGGTGTAGAATTAGGTGTGTCACAGCCAAGTGCTTCCGGGAACTCTGCTAGCGGTACACCCACGTCCAATTATAGCAGGCAAATGTCCCTGCCCCAGCTGCTGGACCGGCGGAAGAAGTTCATTCCCAGCCATCCACATGCCCAGCGGTTGAATGCTAGCTTGGCTAAATTGCTAGCACTTCAACTGCTGCCTTTTCAGTTGGTAGACTCGGCCCCCTTCCGTGAGTTTGTACAATGCGCGGTTCCTCAATGGCAGGTCCCCAAACGCCACTTTTTCTCACGGAAGGCGATTCCGGCTCTCTACCGGCATGTGGAAGGCAATGTCCTTGCCTCGCTGGACAGGGCGGTCAGCGGTAAGGTGCATATTACCGCTGACTCATGGTCCAGCAGGCATGGACAGGGACGTTACCTGTCTTTCACGGCCCATTGGGTCACTCTTCTGGCAGCTGGGAAGGATGCAGGACAAGGTGCAGTAGTGTTGGAGGTTGTTCCGCCACCACGCCTCCAAAATGCTACTATTGGTTGTGACACACCTCTCTCCTCCACCCCCTCCTCTTCTTCTTCCTCCATGGCCTCTTCCAGTGCTCTGTCCTCAGAACCAGCGGTGCTCCGTAGGCGTTCCAGGGGCTACGCAAGTACGCAGGCAAAACGATGCCATGCCGTGCTTGCGCTGGTTTGTTTGGGGGACAGGAGCCACACTGGGGCGGATGTTTTGTCAGCTCTGCAGGGGCAGGCCGAGAGGTGGTTGACGCCACGCCAGCTTAAGCCAGGAATGGTGGTTTGCGACAATGGCACCAACCTCCTCTCCGCCCTCCGACAGGGACAACTGACCCATGTGCCCTGTGTAGCTCACGTCCTTAACCTGGTGGTGCAGCGGTTCTTGGGCAGGTACCCCGGCTTACAGGATGTCCTGAAGCAGGCCAGGAAAGTCTGTGTGCATTTCCGCCGATCATTTAATGCCTGTGCTTGGCTGGCTGAGCTCCAAAAGGAGTTGAACCTGCCCAAGAACCGCCTTATATGTGACATTCCCACCAGATGGAACTCAACATTGGCCATGCTGCAGCGGCTGCACATGCAGCAGAGGGCCATCAATGAGTACCTGTGCGACTACGGCACCAGGACAGGGTCAGGGGAGCTCGGTTTTTTCTCACCACGCCAGTGGGGCATGATCAGGGATGCATGCACTGTCCTGTCACTGTTTGAGGAGGCCACAAGGATGGTGAGCAGTGACAGTGCATGCATCAGTGACACTGTACCTCTTGTCCACCTCTTGGAGCATACGCTGCGTGGAATAATGAACAGGGCACTTGAGGCAGAACAGAGGCAGGAAGAGGAGGACTTCCTTGCCTCTCAAGGCCCCCTTTATCCAGACAGTGTTCCTGCTGTGCCACCCATCACACAGGAAGAGGATGAGGAGGAGGAAGAGGAGGAGGAGGATGATTGTGTCAGCATGGAGGTGGAGGCTGGCACTCAGCATCAGCAGCAGCAGCAGCAGTCTTGTAGGGATGATTTACAGTCCCAAGAAACACGTGGACTTGTACGTGGCTGGGAGGAGGTAGCTGCGGATTATGTTGTCCTTAGTGACCCAAAGGACTCCGGACCGAATGCCTCAACTAACCTACGCTGCATGGCCTCCCTGATCCTGCAAAGCCTGCGGAAGGATCCTCGTATTCTTCGGATCAAGGAGAGGGACCATTACTGGCTGGCCACTCTCCTTGATCCACGGTACAAGGGTAAGGTTGCCGACCTTATCTTGCCATCGCAGAGGGAGCAGAGGATGAGACATCTCCGGGAGGCCTTGCAGAAAGGTCTGTGCAACGCGTTCCCAGAGACTGGGAGGTTACAAACTCCTGGTTCTGGACAACGTGTTGCTGAGGCATCGGTCAGAAGGAGCGGTGGAGAAGGTGGCCGTCTGACTGATGCTTTCAGACAATTTTTTAGTCCGCAGCCCCAAGGTATGATCGGTTCCAGCACCCATCGCCAGCGTCTGATTTACATGGTGCAGGAATACCTAGGGGCAAGGTCAGACTTGGACACCTTTCCCACCGAAAATCCTCTGGCTTACTGGGTCTTGAGGATGGATCACTGGCCAGAGCTTGCACAGTATGCAATTGAGCTACTGGCCTGTCCTGCATCCAGCGTTCTTTCGGAACGCACCTTCAGTGCTGCTGGTGGCTTTGTTACCGATCACAGGGTGCGCCTGTCCACCGAATCAGTTGATCGACTGACCTTCATCAAGATGAATCAGTCTTGGATCACACATAGCTACCAAGCACCTGAAGCTGATGTAACCGAATAATTTTTTTTGAAATACCACATCCCTTCAAGACTGCCTATGCTGATGCTGAGTGACTGTCCTGTTATGTTGATTGTCTATCCTCTTCCTCCTCCGCTGATATGTTGGAAGAACATTTCTGGTTCTGGTTGATGCCATCAGCCCAATTTTTCTGCCCCTGTTTAACAGGGGCGTTTAAGTACAATTTTTGATGCAATGCTTTGCAGCAGGGCTAATTCCTGCAATCAAACAAGAGTATATGGGAGAGGTTGCAGTGTGGTGGCACCAGCACCAGTGCCTAAGGCCCAATTTGTCTGCCCCTGTTTAACAGGGGCGTTTAATTACAATTTTTGATGCAATGCTTTGCAGCAGGGCTAATTCCTGCATTAAAACTAGAGTATATGGCAGAGGTTGCAGTGTGGTGGCACCAGCAGCAGTGCCTAAGGCCAAATTTTTCTGCCCCTGTTTAACAGGGACATGTAATTACAATTCTTGATATAATATTTCACAGGAGGGCCCCTTCCTGTGCCCACCCAGAGTAACGGTGAGGACTTATAGTGTTGTGGCACCAGCACCACAACCACCAAAGGTCAATTTTTCTACCACTGTTCAACAATGGCATGTAATTACAATTATTGATATAATTGTTCACAGCAGGGTGCTCCAGCGCCCACCAAGAGTCACTTTCAGGGCTTACAATGTTGTGGCAAAACCAACACCTTGTTCCGCCATTTCTGCAGAGCATATAGGGCAGGCCCCTACTTTCAAACATCCAACTTACAAACATCTCCTACTTGCAAATGGAAGGAGACAACAGCAAGTGAGATGAAAAAAGATGGACGAGAAAACAAATTATACAGGGGTGATAACCCTTCCCTATGTTTTCCAAAAAGCTTAAAAATCGTTTTTTTGACTGGAGCTACACTTTAAAAATGTACCAGTTGAAAATTACAAACAGATTCAACTTAACACAACAAACCTACACAGTCCCTGTCTTGTTTGCACCGCATGTATACTGCTGTTCTGAGTATATAGGGCCTGGGGGCCACACGCATTTCCTTTTTTTAATATGGGTACAGGGTTCCCCTTAATATGCGTACAAGACACAAATAGGCTGGTAATGGGCAGGGAGGGCTACCCATGCCATTTTTCTCAATGATTTTCAACCATATTGCAGGAACCAGATATAACATTAAAACCGCAAGCAGTTTTAAATGGTGTTATTTCCGTTTAATGTCATTTTGTGCAGGGACTGTTTTAAACACGGGAAACACGTGGCACTTCACAGGCATACTACAGACACCCCCCAGGCACCATATTTAAAGGAATATTTCACTTTTTTTTCACTTTAATCGTCATTAAAATCAGTGCTCCCGCCAAAACGGCCATTTTTAAAAACATTTTAGGCATTGACCCATGTCCCCTGGGGCAGGAGCCAGGTCCCCAAACCCTTTTTAGGACAGTATCTTGCATATTAGCCGTTAAAATTAGCACTTTTCATTTCGAACGTTCGAGTCCCATAGACTTCAATGGGATTCTAACGTTCGTTCGAATTTGGGGTCCGTTCGAAAGTTCTGGTGCGAACCGAACCGGGGGGTGTTCAGCTCATCCCTACCTAGCAGCAATGTCACCCAGTTACATTGTTACTTGGGGCGGTTCACACCATGAATTGCCAAGGAACATGCTGTGTGTTCCTGTGCAATTCACATGTGATCTGGGTGCAGTGCAATTTCAGCCCATTAATTTTCACTACTTTTGCGAAATGCAGAACAACTGGATTGCATGGTACTTCAATACCTTGTGATCCAGTGCAGGCAAACACACTGCTGTTCATTTACTAAGAAATCCAGGAAGTAATGGTCCTTCTAAATTTAGTTACTCCCATTTCAGCCAATTAAGACTTTAACTGGGTGAACATGCAAATGGAAAAGTTCACTATTGCCGGCGAAAATGTCTTTGTAAATGTCGAATCGGCATATGCGCAAATTTTTTAAGTCAATGGGACTCGACCATGCAAAATCAAAAGTCCTCATTTTGAAGGCTTATATGCAAGTTATTGGCATAAAAAGTGTATGGGGACCTGGTTACTGCCCTGGGGGACTTGTATCAATGCAAAAAAAGTTTGTAAAAGAATAGTTTTTAAAGCAGAAGTGATTTTAATGATGCCTAAAATGAAACAATAAAAATTAAATATTCCTTTAAACCTCATGCCTTGGGGGGGAGTCCCCCTAGTCTGCCTGTATTGTGGCGCAACTGTGCAATGTCAAGAACATGCTGCAGCAATAATTACATTTCTAAAGGAAAAAATGTCATTTAAACGTGCTCGCGGCTGTAATGTAAGAATAGCCCCCCCAGACCATACCAGGCCCTTAGCTGAACATGTATGTCTTTCCTGCTGCTGATCTCTGCTTGAGATTTCCTGCAGAAATCAGCAGCAGGAAAGCCATAGTGAGCAGTGCTGACTGAGATTCTACAGACACTGGAGCCTGGACTAGGAGACACCTGGGACTGTGCATTTACGAATGGCTCAGGCTACTCAGACAGATGCTGGAGAGCAACTGAGCTGACCTATTAAAGGATTGGTAAGTGTTCTTTGGTGGATCGATCAGTACAGCGGGGGGGTCTTGCTCACTTGGTAGCAGACAGTGTGGAATACTGCAGGTGGTTACCTGATAACAAGGGCTTTAATTTCCCTATAATTTGGGATTCATCCTGTCTGGTAAGAGGCCAATATTCCTTCCTTTTTTCCTTTATGTAATAATAAGACCACACCACTGAATATACAGATATCCACTTTGTGCATTGAAATATATATATATATATATATATATATATATATATATATATATATATATATATATATATATAGACATTCACTATTTTTATCTTTTTTATCATCATTATGTGGACTTTATGATATAACATCATTTCATAAATTTGCAGTCTTGTTAGGTTTGCGCACTTTATTTTATATATATATATATATATATATATATATATATATATATATATATATATATAATGGTTTACCTAGTCCACAAAATAATTAATAGAGCCCTGAAACAGCATTGGAGCAGTGATTTTTTTTTTTTTGTTTCCCACCCCCCCACACTTTCTACTCAAGGACTTGCATGTGTGAAAGACCAAATACTTTTGTATGCAACTAGATTTAATACAGATTTGAAGGGCTATGAATAGTTTGCACATAGAAAATATGTATTTAAGGTCTGCAAAAATCAAACATAAAGCAAAAAAGGATCAACCTTTTATTGCAACAGTAGTATAAACATTTGTTACATTAATGTACAAAAAAATCTAAATAAAAAGGCATGGAAATGATGCTCCAGCATTTGACAATATAATTAGAAGGGCTCTGCTTAAAAGAGCTTACCAGCTACCAGGGTAGGACACTAAAAATTTGACACATTAAAAATCACATTAGAAAATCAGGGATACAATTCAAGCTAATAACAACCATGACAAATCTTTTTGGTTTACAGAACTCACCCAAACATCTAAAAAATGCAGGATTATCATAAGCAAAAACAAAAATAAAATAATAAAAAATAAAATACAAAAAGGCATTGCACAAACAAAATCCACACACACACTTATGCTTGTTGAAATTAGCAGGAAGCTTCCTTTTCATCTAAACCATTAGGCCTCTTTCACACGGGACGGATCAGTAATGATCCGCCCCGTGATGATCCGCTCGCTCAGCGGGGATCGCTCCGTTGTCCCCGCTGAGCCGGCGGCGGACAGGGCGGTCTCCGCACACTGTGCAGGGACCGCCCTGTCAGCTCTCCGCTCTCCTCTATGGGGATCGGATGAGCACGGACCGTCTGTCCGTGTTCATCCGATCCGCTCTGCAGACGGATAGAAAAATAGGATTTTCCTCCGTCTGCAGAATCGGACAGTAGCGGACGATATCGGGTGTCTGCGGATGCTCATCCGCAGACACCCGCTATCCCATAGGGATGAATGTATGTCTGTATTTCATTCGCAAACGGATGGATGAAATACGGACATACCATCCGCATGTGTGAAAGGGGCCTAACAAAAACTAGATTAGATTAGACCTGGCTCAACCTCTCAGCGAGCCCCTGAGAGCCTGAGCTGGCTGCTCCTGCCCCTGTACAGCCCAGCGCTCCAGTGAATGCGGGGTGGCCGAGCAGACAGCAGTAACTCTCAGTCTTATAGCCGGTGGGGGACAGATGCAGCATTAGACCATTGCTACATCCAGTATGATTCCTCAACATCTCTTTTTAATGTAATCCGTGACCCTTTGGTGACCTAAAACCACACTGAGGCCCCTTACATATGTCTAGAAAGTTGTCACTACTGATCAATATGGTATTTATATCAATTTAACCAGTTTTTTATGTTTTTAAAATAACCAATGTAGCTCGTTTTAAACACTATAGACCAGTGGTGGTCAACTTTTTGATATGAGGGGTCTCAAATGCACCTCCCAACTTCACCAAAGGGGTCCACATGCAGTCTGTGACCATTCATTAGCATAGGCAGCAAACACACAACAGGATATAGTCAAAGACTGTGGGCATGATACAAGAGATTGTCAGAGACCATGGTTATAATACAGGAGATGGTCAGATATTGCAGACATGATATAAGAGATGGTCAGAGATTGCAGACATGCTACAGGAGCCTGTCAGAGGCTCAAGACATACTACAAGAGGCTGTTAAAAATCACTTCTATATAATATATACTATATATTATAATATATAATGATTTACAATATTTCTTCTATTTAGCTGAAATTTTCTTTTATGTTCTTTTTTTTATATATATTAATGTTTTTCTAAGAACTAATTTCCAAAGAAAAGCTACCAACAGGAGATCGACCAGGTACTAATAAAGATGTGGAAGCACTCAGCGAGGTCTTTAAAAGTTTTGGATTTCAAGTAAGAATTGAGAACAATGCAACAGCTGAAAAAATAATTGAAGTAATGGAAAAAGGTCAGTATTACTGCTTAGCAGTGTTATTTTATGATGTCAAATTTCAATTTAGTTTGTCACCGTCTCTTGACTGAAAGGGCATTTTAATTTTAGTCATATTTTGGTAATCTGAATTATTGTAGTTTCGTTTAGTTTAGTCGACTAAAATCGAATGGGTTTAATTAAATTTTAATGCATTATTTAAGCATTTCTCTAGAATTTCCAAACTCTGGAGGAAAAATCTATGTTATTAGTTATGATATTAAGGTTTGAACATGCACTATAGACACAGATTTAGCCATTGTGATATATAACCGCTTTATAAATCAAAAAAAACTAAAATAAAAAAGTTTAATAAACAAACAAAAATATTGTTTGACTAACAGAAGTGCAGCTTTAACCACTTAAAGTGGTTGTAAACCCTTTACAACTACTTTTACTACAGGTAAGCCTCTAATAAGGCTTGCATGTAGCTACCCGGGATATCTCCTAAACCTGCACGGTTTAGGAGATATCCCTTGTATCTGCATGTGCCGACGTCATTGGCACATGCATACTAAACCAATGGCACGTGCTTGGGTGAGTGTGCCGTTAGTGGCAGCTCCTGCGCGCATGCGTGTGAGTGACATCATTGCTACTCCAGCCAATCACAGTGCCAGAGCCCGTGATACCCGGAAGTAACTCCGGGAGCAATGTCGCTGGCTGTAGCGGGGTATGAGGACCGCTGCGGGGGCTTCGAGCTAAGTTAAGTAATTCATAATGAGCTAGTATTCTATGCATACTAGCTCATTACGCCTTTGTCTCGCAGGCTTTTTTTAATTTTGTTTCTTGGTTTACAACCACTTTAAGCCCCGGAAGGGTTTGCCCTCTTAACCACTTCAGCCCGGAAGATTTGGCTACGCTAAAACATTTTCCCCACAAATAGAGCTTTCTTTTGGTGGTATTTGATCGCCTCTGCGGTTTTTATTTTTTGCGCTATAAACAAAAGAAGAGCGACAATTTTGAAAAAAAAGCACTATCTTTTAACTTTTGCTATAATAAATATCCCAAATTTTTTATCAAAAATTTTTTTTTTTCCTCAGTGTAGGCTGATATGTACTCTTCTACATATTTTTGGTAAAAAAAAAATCACAATAAGCGTAAATTAATTGGTTTACGCAAAAGTTATAGCGTCCCACAAAATAGGGGATAGATTTAAGGCATTTTTATTATTATTATAATATTGTTTTTTACTAGTAATGGCGGTGATCTGGAATTTTTATTGGGACTGCGATATTGTGGAGTACAAATTGGACACTTTTGACACATTTTTGGGACCATTGACAATTATACAGCAATCGGTGCTATAAAAATGCACTGATTACTATGTAAATGTCACTGGCAGGGAAGAGGTTAACACTAGGGGGCGATCAAGGGGTTAACTGTGTTCCCTAAGTTTGTTCTAACTGTAGGGGGCATGGAACTGTCTAGGAGGAGAGAGAGATCAGTGTTCATATTCAGGGCCGTCTTTAATATTGATTGGGCCCTGGGCAAAGATTTTCTTGGGGCCCCCCCCCCCAACCGCTCTTAGCCCTTGTACACACAGTCGGACATTCCGACCACATTTTTCGACGTATTTTGTCCGAAACTGGTGTTGCATAAAGTCCGATGGAGCCCACACACGATCAGATTATCTGACAACACGGACATTTTCCATCGGAATGTCGACCGTGTGTACCATGGCTAAGACATATAACAAATAGCAGTAAGACTCAAAATCAGTTTACTGCAGCAGATCAGGCAGCAATTGCAATTGGTTGCCAGAGGATACAGCATATTATTACTGATCACTGATTGTTGGAGGTTACAACACATCATTTCTGCTTTCTCATTCATTGCTAGAGGTTACTGCAAATCATTACTGCTCACTGAGAGACATACTACAGGAGATGACCAGAGACTGCAAATCTAATACAGGAGATAACCAGAGACTACAAATCTAATACAGGAGATGACCAGGGACTGCAAATCTAATACAGGACATGACCATAGACTGCGGATCTAATACAGGAGATGACTAGAGACTGCAAATATAATACAGGAGATAACCAGAGACTACAAAATCTAATACAGGAGATAACCAGAGACTGCAAATCGAATACAGGAGATGACCAGAGACTGCAAATCTAGTAAAGGAGATAACCAGAGACTGCAAATCTAGCACCAGAGATAACTAGCAACTAAATATCTAGCACAGGAGATGACCAGAGACTGCAAATCTAGTACAGGAGATAACCAGAGACTGCAAACCTAATATAGGAGATGACCAGAGACTGCAAATCTAATATAGGAGATGAACAGAGACTGCAAATCTAATACAGGAGATGACCAGAGACTACAAATCTAGTACAGGAGATAACCATAGACTGCAAATCTAATAGAGGAGATGACCAGAGACTGCAAATCTAGTACAGGAGTTAACCAGAGACCAGAGTACAGGAGGCAATCAACTAAGTAACCATTCTAAAATTTTACCTATCAGCAGTTTACAGCTATACTATTCATAAACAGGTCAGGGCTAGGATAACAGGCAACAAGCAGTCTATGGGGAGAAGGACCTACCTAGCTAGCCAGGCTCACCACCCACTCTCATTGATTCAGGGATGATGCTCTCAGAGCGGCACGGTGGTGTAGTGGTTAGCACTCTCACCTAGCAGTAAGAAGCGTCGCTGGTTCAAATCCCAACCACGACACTACCTGCTGGAGTTTGCATGTTCTCCCTGTGCCTGCGTGGGTTTCCTCCAGGTACTCCGGTTTCCTCCCACAATCCAAAGACATGCAGGTAGGTTAATTAGCTTCTGTCCAAAATTGGCCCTAGTATATGAATGGGGACCTTGGATTGTGGGGACTGACATGAGTGTGCAAGGGATAGGGACAATTGTAGAAACTCACTCAGGTTCAACTGGATGGACTGGTGTCTTTATTCAACCTTACTAACTATGAAACTATAAGCCTAGGTCCAGGTGCAGGGCCCTCAGAGGTCTGGGGGCAGGACTCGCAAAGGTCTGGGGGCAGGACTCGTAAAGGTCTGGGGGCGGGTTTCAAAGAGTCCAGAGGCTCAGGCTGAGATAGGGTGGGGTCAGAGTTGCAGTGGAGTTCCCGGCACCACCCCCGTCCTTCTGGCCGGGCAATACAGTGATGTTTTTCTGTGCTTGGTGGGGTTATCAGGGGACCCCAATTTGCGGGCAGCGCAGGCCACTTGGTGGGCCCCCCAACCATGACAGGGCCCAGGGCAGCTGCCCCTTTTGCCCTGCATTAAAGGCGGCCCTGTTCATACTTAGTGTGAACACACAATCTGTCTCTACTCCCCTTACCTGTTTACACATACAGATCCCAGTTCTCGCACTGTCACGAGTGATCGCAGGTGCCTGGCGGTCATCGCATTTGCTCGGGGCACACGCTGCAGACGCGCGCCTCTGGTTGCCAAAAGCAACGTAAGATAATGTTGTTTAGCCCAGCCGTGCCATTCTGCCGCAGTAAAACTGCGGTGGCTGGTCGGCAAGCGGTTAATGACCAGGCCATTTTTTGCGATACAGCACTGTGACGCTTTAATTGAGAATTGCGTGGTCATGCGATTCTGTACCTAAACAAAATTGATATCCTTTTTTACCCACAAATAGAACTTTCTTTTGGTGGTATTTTATCACCTCTGCGGTTTTTATTTTTTGCGCTATAACCAAAAAAAGAGTGACAAATTTGAAAAAAAAGGAATATTTTTTACTTTTTGCTGTAATAAATATTCCCCCAAAAAATATATATAAAAAAATTCTTCCTCCATTTAGACCAATGTGTATTCTTCTAAATATTTTTGGTAAAAAAAAAAAATCGCAATAAGCGTATATTGATTGGTTTGCGCAAAAGTTGTCTACAAAATGGGGGATAGATTTATCATATTTTCATTATTTTTAGCATTTTTACTAGTAATGGCAGTGATCTGCAATTTTTAGCAGGACTGCAACATTGCGGCAGACAGATCAGACACTTTTTTGGAACCATTGACATTTATACAGCGATCAGAGCTAAAAATAGCCACTGATAACTGTATAAATGTCATTGGCAGGGAATGGGTTAACACTAGGGGGCGATCAAGGGGTTAAATGTGTGTCATAGGGAGTGATTCTAACTGGGGGGGATGGGACTGCCTGGATGAGGAGACCAATCACTGTTCATACTTACAGTAGTATGAACAACAGATTTGTCTCCTCTCTCCTGACAGAACATAGATCTTTGTTCTGTCTTTCTCAAGAGCGATCGCGAGTGCCCGGCGGACATCGGCTCCATCGTCACGCTGCGGGCATTCCCCCTAGTGGTCTTTAAACGGCCGACGTACAATTACAGTGATTTGCCCAGGGGAGCCAACCTGCGGCAGTATAACTGTGGCGGCTGGTCCTTTAGTGGTTAAAGAGAAAAAACAGCCAGATCAAAAGTAAAAACAGCACGCATTGTTAGGCACATAGTTACCCATTGATTGCCCCTAGATGTTACCAGCCAGTACCATTAGTACAGTGTCGGTGTGCAGTATTATAACTGATCACTGTATTAGTGTCACTAGTGACGTCAGTGTCAGCTAGTGACCCTCCCATATAGTGTCTGTTAGCGCCAGATTGCTCTTCACCCTATCACAGTCCCACTATAAACTGCTGTCCAATTCCATTATAGTATAGCATCTATAGCTGCATAAATTCCAATATACATACATATATATATATATATATATATATATATATATATATATATATATATTGAAGTAAACTGATCAATTCACTCTATTCTTATTATTATCAGTTATGTATTCCTTTGTCTAGTCCCTATAGTTTAGCTAATCTATCGATCTATTACGCCAAGCACATGTTATTGTTAATACCACAATGCTACCACCCTTGGCTATGAAATCAATACACGGTCTAAGGTCAATTAAATCTCATTTATTTCCCAAGGAAATAAGAAAACGTGCATCAAGTATCAGTAGAAGTTACAATAATACATAGCATACAATCACAGTGCAATATAAGCTTTATACTTATCGATCCTCATGACTGGGTCTCCTGATGGAATAAAGAGGGACAGAGAGAGACCTCATGGTTGCAAACCTTTTTGTTAAACATACCTCAGCCATACCACACCCCATAGCCCATCCTACTCTTTCCCGTAGACCAATCAGCGTCTCTGGGGCGTCTCCTCCCCCAGGCTAACAGTCCTGCCATACTTGGCCTCTGGGGGGCAGTGTTTGCCCATGAATTGCAACTGCTCCGACTGGATTGCAATCTTGTGGCTTGATCTCGGACGCCCCACCAGCTGTCCTTTGTTCTTGCAGACAAGCCGGCGCCATACTATCTTTGAAGTCAGTACATTCCAGGTGGGCTGAATAGAACTCATTCTGCTATTCAAATTGTGTCACATTCCTTGCTTTTAAACATGTGAAACTGCCTGGAGTTCGGCTGTACAAACAGCTGTGTAGATGTATAATAATAATTCCTGTCTGATTCCAACATATACATATATATATATATATATATATATATATATATATATATATATATATATATATATATATATACCCTGTTTTCCTGAAAATAAGACCTAGCGTGATTGTCAGTGATGGCTGCAATATAAGCCCTATCCCCCAAATAAGCCCTACCCTGTTTCCCCAAAAAATAAGCCATACCCTGAAAATAAGACCTACAAGGACATTAACTAGAGCTTATTTGGGGGGGGTAGGGCTTATACTGTATTGCAGCCATCACCGACAATCACGCTAGGTCTTATTTGCGGGGAAATATACATATAATATATACTATAATTTGTACACAACTATAACATTCGCACAAACCAATTACCGCATACCATTGGAAGGCGCATACCACCCTTCTTCAGACACGGCTCCTTTTGAACAGTCCATAACTGTCTTAACGTGTGTGGTTCCCCAACATGTGCTTCCGAACCAGTACCTGGGGCACAATCCTTAGCTTGTGTAACACGTGGTTGTTTCCAACGAGCGCTTCAGAGACATCTCTTATGGAACAGTACACAAGTGTCTTACCACGCTATGTTTTCAACGTGTGCAGAAACAGGTCCTATGGAGCAGTCCATAATTGTTTTACCATGTGATGTTTCCCAACACGTGCCGCTTTGCCACTGAGTGACACATCTCCACCATTCTTCAGCGACAGCTTCCATGTCACCATTCTGCATCTTGGGTATCTTCAGGACGGCAGTACAGGCAAGGGGTGCCCATTCATTCACCATTCACCAGTACCCATTAAGAGCAACATATCACCCAGCTTTCAGACCCAGAGTCTTGAGGAGGGCCTTTCTTGCCCATATTACTAGCCCACAATACCCATAGGTCACACTCTACCACAAACATAAATCAACTTATTACCATAATATATACATATATATGTATTACGCACCCCGCTCCCAACCTCCTATAACCTTTTACTGTAACTACGGGTTGGGATTAGGCAGGCTTGCTCGCAGCGGCGTTGCAGGGCTCTGACTTGGCAGCAACGTCTCCAATTTGTACACAGAGAGCTCACCGTCAAATCGTCCCTCAACTTGCATAGACAAATGGGAGACCCTTCTAGATAAATATCGCTTAACTACACATATAAGTTTACAACAATTACCAAACCCACACAATTCCACCCCTGTGCCTGGATTTCAGAGATCATGCCCATTGTATACCATGTACCTCTACCTACGGTTAGGTTCAAGGAACCCTCTAGTTCCATGACTAACACTACACCGGTATTCTTTAGGACAAAGAAACAAAAACTCGCCTATGTCCTAAATAATACCTGGGTGCCTTCTTCCCAGCAATGACCTCTCCATCCAGAATACAGAGAGAAATAACTTCCCAACATTATTCATTCATCCCCATGTATTGACCTGGCCTACAAAGGACATCATGGACATGCTTCCGACAAAGGGAAATATCAACCTGCCTCCAGCGTTCATCTTCTCTGATCACATGTGTGATATAGCCTCAAATGCAACAAGATAGAGTCCCCAGTCAGTAAGCCCATTGATGCCACCAAATATACAGACCAAGTCTGCACTTCTGTATATGGGAACATACAGCATAACACCTTTCACAATCCAACTTAGTACCACCCATACAGGCATTCGACCACTACTTTGGATTAGTGCAAGCAACGTGTTTTGGCAAAATCTTACTGAGCGGTGATGCTAACTCATCAGGCCACTGCCCCTCATACAGAGACAGTACAGTACAATCAGCTTGATGTTGGCTGATATTTCCACATGCCACAGAGTGCGCGCCAGAGCCAATGACAGGTTTCTGTCCTCTCTACCAACCTCTCAACATGGTTGACAAAATCCGAAGCCATTCTAACCTGAGTGTTTCTGTGACTTCATTGAATGTTATCAAGGATGCCACCAATCTCCCGTGGTAACAAAGTCACGCTCCTTCTCTGAAGCTATGGCTGTGAGTTTGTTCCTCAGGAGGCTGATGTCCACCCCATTAACACCACCCATCCCAGCTATGGTTCCCCCCCCCAATATAGTGCTGAATACATCCCTCCTCTTTCGGGTTACTCCTCAGCAATAAGCATCCTGCATGGACCTCATTCTCATCTCTGGGAGTAAGTCACTGGTACAATAACCGCACCCGATTCAGTGTATACTCAGCACATATAGGGTGATAGGTTTTGTCAACCACCATGAGCTGTTGCAGCACCATGTGGTGAAGTCCTACGGTACCCTGGTAGCCAGCGTTTGTTCCCTTTATTTTAACAGAGCATGCTCTTGTGTGTATTCACTGGCATTATCTTTGCAGGGTTTCAACCTCTCAGGTGAGACACCAACCGGGCGTATCTTCCTCGTGTCTAGTTCTGGTGTCCCGCATGTCCTGTAACCGAAAGCTTCTCTCTAGGACCGCTAGGATTGAGACACCACCCCTACGAGGAAGTTTTCACCCCACTGATGTATCACCTGGCACCCTTTAGTCTGACCAACAGCCACCTTATTATGCATAAGCGCCAGTATGCCTCCTGGGTACCTGCACCATATTAACTCCGTTACATCAATGCATGTCATACATTAAAACCTTTCTTCTTTCAATAAAAAAAACACATATTTTACATTTTCATGTTTTGACGGATATGACGGTGTCATAATTCTTCCCCAACCTCCAACCCATTGCACATGTATAAATAGCATGTTTGCATTCATCAGGAGAGACTTCAGCAAAAATATTTCACAAGTTCTCTTGCTAGGCACAGTCTTTCAGATTCAGCATTAGCACCAAATTGTCCATACCAAAAAAAAACAAGTATAATCTGAATCTTTCAAGTTTTTCCTTTTTTCCTCTCCTGATGTTTATCAGAACAAATTTGTGGTATGGTGTGGCACAGACAAACTGCCAACCAGATGATCATCTGTCATCCATCTTCCAGAAGCCTCTCCAATTCTCGCTCCACTTGGATTCTGGAAGTGAAAAACCAGAGCAGTATCAACTTCTTATCCACAATATCTGCTCGCTTACCATGTTTACTTATAGTTCCCTCCTTGGAGCCCAGGACCTCAGTATTCCTGGCTTCTGCAACTCTGACCAAACTATCCAAACAACCATGACCTCTTTAGGCTGAACCCACTGTAAAATGGATCCCCATGGTATGATCAAAAAATGTTTAAACCGAACGTCAGTGTTGCTTCTCAAAAACTTCAAATTTTACAAACTAAAAAAACAATGCATCTATCTGTATCTTTACGATGTATGCACTACCCCTTTTCAGGTGACTGGTTCTAACTGAGGGCATTGTCAATTCCCCCCCTTTCAGGTGGATTAGACCTACTACTTTTCCACCTGAATACAAATATAACTAACATAGAGGACTGAACCAATATCAAAAAAAAAAATTTTTTAGAAGAAAAAATAAAAAATAAAAAAAAATAAAAAAAATAAACATAAAAAAAAAAAATGTAAAAAAATTAAAAATCTGGCCATGATCACACAAACAACATAACAAGACAACCATCATAAAACAATGACAAACACTCAACTTTTTGTTAACAACATCCATGGACTTTCCTCCTGCAAAGAGTGCTTATTCCAATCTGAAATACAACTAGTTAATGGGGAAAACGAAAACCAAAACAAAGCATATGTATCATCACAACATTTTA
The DNA here is from genome assembly GCF_037356315.1 of Lithobates pipiens. Taxonomy (NCBI): domain Eukaryota; kingdom Metazoa; phylum Chordata; class Amphibia; order Anura; family Ranidae; genus Lithobates; species Lithobates pipiens. The sequence continues at coordinate 386,751,271 of NW_027507718.1, read as the reverse complement.
GCTTCATTTGTAACTCTTTTTAGTACTATTATTTTTCATTGTTTGCAAACAATTACTAACTAATGAGCTCATGGTACCATGTGATAATTGATTATGCATTTACAATAACCTAACCCCTGTTCTGTTATATTTTTCCCACTGTTCTCACTTTGAGAGACCTGCAAACAAATGTAAATGTCCGTATACGAACCAGTTTAACTTCTTCCTGGTCTCTGGAAAAAGGAACACACAAGTGATTACACACAATTCTTATGTTAATCAGCAGTATTGGATATTACTGAGGAAAAGTTTCCAAAGACTGACAATAAGAGAAGAGTAAAGAAACACAAGATTAAAAAAAAAACTCATAACAGAAACATCTTTTAACCACACAAAAGAAAAACCACAATACCAATTCAGGGGTTTATCCCTAAAAGTACAAAACAAAAAAAATGTATATCTATATCCAGGTCCTCTATCATATTCTGAACTTGAAACTTACATCAAACCTTTTTCATAGCCGGGAAACATTGACCAGAATATTCTTACCATGCTTGCAGCTCACTAAGTTCTGCTAACATTGTTTCCCCCAGTGCTATATTTGAGTAACCATGCGTCTATCTCCATTTTGACTCTAAGCAACTGTCCTACATATTGCTTTTTAGTTTCTAGACCCCGCATTTGCGTTTTACACTGGAAATGGGTTTGATTACTATGGGTTCCATGCTTTGGATGGCTACCCCACCTTGCTGAATAACACACCTGAAGCCTTGGGGTCGTTTTCGGGTATAATTTCCTTTCGATATCATTATTCGCCGCCCGACAATATTTTGAAGTGTGACCCCCCCTTTTACACAAAAAACATTTTAGTTCTGGTTTCCCTGCATAGGCCATTTTTTTAGCATATGGCGCTGGAAACCCACATTGCTGGATAATATTACTGCGACTGGAATGAACGGACTTTACACTTTCGTTGTCTGAGGAGTCATCCGAAGTGTCAACTCCTGAGTCAATTTCAAGTGCAGTTATCCCACCTTTATTTGCTTCTTCCACATCGATTCCCATCACAGTACTATCATTTGCAGTAATAATAGCATACGGGCTTTCTTCATGTTTCACTTCTAGCTTTTCTGTACACTGAGCATGTGTGGAGGGTACCTTCACTATTGCACACTTGGAGGATAACTCCATTATGTCTGCTTGTGCCTTAAGCCTTGTGATAACCTGCAAATTCTCAGCCTCCCTTTGATTCAAAGAGGCAATGCAACTTTCTCTTAATTTACACGTTTGTTCTAATTCATCTAATCTCTGTTGCAATACACATTTCTCAGCCACTAATTGTTTAATCCGACTACAAGCATCCGCATCAGCCTTTTCAATCCTCATTGATATATCACTTACCTGTTCCATCACTTTTTCTCTATCAGCAAACCATTCTAATTCTTTTTGTTCCGCAATTTCTTTCATTCTCATTAACATGCATAAGGCATTGGCCATTCTCTGTTTCCTGCCTTTTTTTGATTTATTAAATATGCGACTGTTATGTGTATTACATTGTTTTAAAAGTTCATTAAACTGATATGTTAATTTACCTTTGTGAGTAAGTTGAAATCTAATCCCACCATGCTTGCTAATGAAACCTTCAATGGCTTCCATTGATATGCTAATTAGCCTATCCACACCAGGTTGCTCCACCAGTTGCTTATACAATAGACAAACAATTATATAACCCCCACAAAGACAGATTCCTACCAACAAACGAACAAAAAAAAAAAATAGATACGAACCGTTTAAATTTCCAGTGACTTGTGGTTCTACAGCATACAAGACACAAGGCACACTCTTAATCAATGCCTTGGTCTTCTATTGGACCAGAGCTATTTCACTCTCACGTGTGTAGAAATAAAAACCTATATTTCCCCCACTTTTTCCTCAAAGATGTATGGTAATTCCTGCCACTCTCTAACCAACACTGTGCATTAGCAATACACTAAACAATCAGATACCAAAGACACAGATGAAGCTGTTTAGAAGCTAGCTTTGACCTGCAGTCCCACTCCAAATACAAAAAACAAAAAAAAACAAAAAAACAAATACAAATCCGTTTACTCACGAATTTCTTTAGGAGAACACACTCTTATTCAATGCCCTCCTATACGATAGCAGGTCATAGGGAATTTCTATTGGGACAGAAAGTTTTTTTCACAATCACGTGGATATTTCCACTTTTCCCTCAAAATTGTACGATTTATCCTGTCAATCTGCGGTTATATCACATAACCAGGGATGATCAGTCCCTTATCTCGCCAGTGCGCCAATTTGCCCTCTGGTTACAAGTTTGCAAACACAACAATACGTACATATATATATATATCAGTCACAGTTCTCACCAGGTTTTACGCGTGCGTTTATACCAGTGAAATATCTCACAGAGATATTCCTACTCATCCAAGTGTGGTTTCAGAATTCGCGAGCCAGCGCCAATATTGTCCACACTAGAGATGACTTTCAGTTCTGGGTGTCTGAGCATCTGTGCTTACAGGGACTCAAACAAAAATACTTTAGATTTTTGTGGATTCTGTGTAAAAATACGTTTTACACGCCTTCTGAGGTGCCAAATGAAGTAAACTGATCAATTCACTCTATTCTTATTATTATCAGTTATGTATTCCTTTGTCTAGTCCCTATAGTTTAGCTAATCTATCGATCTATTACGCCAAGCACATGTTATTGTTAATACCACAATGCTACCACCCTTGGCTATGAAATCAATACACGGTCTAAGGCCAATTAAATCTCATTTATTTCCCAAGGAAATAAGAAAACGTGCATCAAGTATCAGTAGAAGTTACAATAATACATAGCATACAATCACAGTGCAATATAAGCTTTATACTTATCGATCCTCATGACTGGGTCTCCTGATGGAATAAAGAGGGACAGAGAGAGACCTCATGGTTGCAAACCTTTTTGTTAAACATACCTCAGCCATACCACACCCCATAGCCCATCCTACTTTCCCGTAGACCAATCAGCGTCTCTGGGGCGTCTCCTCCCCCAGGCTAACAGTCCTGCCATACTTGGCCTCTGGGGGGCAGTGTTTGCCCATGAATTGCAACTGCTCCGACTGGATTGCAATCTTGTGGCTTGATCTCGGACGCCCCACCAGCTGTCCTTTGTTCTTGCAGACAAGCCGTCGCCATACTATCTTTGAAGTCAGTACATTCCAGGTGGGCTGAATAGAACTCATTCTGCTATTCAAATTGTGTCACATTCCTTGCTTTTAAACATGTGAAACTGCCTGGAGTTCGGCTGTACAAACAGCTGTGTAGATGTATAATAATAATTCCTGTCTGATTCCAACATATATATATATATATATATATATATATATATATATACCCTGTTTTCCCGAAAATAAGACCTAGCGTGATTGTCAGTGATGGCTGCAATATAAGCCCTATCCCCCAAATAAGCCCTACCCTGTTTCCCCAAAAAATAAGCCATACCCTGAAAATAAGACCTACAAGGACATTAACTAGAGCTTATTTGGGGGGGGGGGTAGGGCTTATACTGTATTGCAGCCATCACCGACAATCACGCTAGGTCTTATTTGCGGGGAAATATACATATAATATATACTATAATTTGTACACACTATAACATTCGCACAAACCAATTACCGTATTTATCGGCGTATAACACGTTCCGGCGTTTAACATGCACCCCAAGTTTAGGAGGGAATTTTAAGGAAAAAAACTTTTAGGAGGGAAGTTTAAGGAAAAAACTTACATTTAAATGTCCATCAATGCAGCCTTATCAGTGTCCATCTGCAGCCTTGTCCATCATTGCAGCCTTGCCCAGTGTCCATCTGCAGCCTTGCCCAGTGCCTTTGCAGCCTTGCCCAGTGCTTTTGCAGCCTTGCCAGTCTCTTTTCAGCCTTGCCAGTCTCTTTTCAGCCTTGCCAGTCTCTTTGCAGAATTGCCCAGCTGCTGATTATTTAAAATTGGCGCCGATCTCTGCTGACTGTGAACGGAGATAAGCCAGTGCTGCCAACATACAGAAAGCCAAGTTTACTCGGATAGACTCGGCTCCTCTGGCAGTCCTGCCCATCTCTGCTGACTGTGAGTGGAGATGAGCGAGCGCCGGCGACATACAGAAAGTCGAGTGTACTCGGCTAGACTCTGCTCTGCTCACAGTCAGGGGCAGGACTTCGAGAGGAGCGGAATCTAGCCTAATACTCTCGGCTTTCTGTACAGTCAGCAGAGATGGGCGGGACTGCGAGAGGAGCCGCATAAACTGGGCTTTCTGCATGTCGGCGGCGCTCGCTCATCTGTGCTCACAGTCAGCGGAGATCAGCGGGGATCGGCGTATAACACGCACCCACGATTTTCCCGTGATTTTAAGGGGAAAAATGTGTGTGTTATACGCCGATAAATACAGTAATATATAATTAATATGCACTTATTGAAAAAAAAAAAGTTCTACCAAAGTCATGGAACAGAATACATTTTGTCCTAAATTTATGAAGAAATTCAATTTTTTTTATTGGATATGTTTTATAACAGAAGGTAGAATTTATAAATTTTTGGTCTTTTCTTATTTAGATCACAAAAGATAAAAACCTACTGGTGAGCAAATACCACCAAAAGAAAGCACTGTTTGTGTAAAAATTATATAAATTTAATTTGCATAGTGTTGCATGACCTCGCAATTGCCAGTTAAAGTAGCTGAATAACAAACAATGCCCTGGCCATTAAGGGTGTAAATCCTTTCAGAGGTCAAATGGTTAAGGTTAGACTCAGGAAGGTGGTCCGTCATGCAGGCAAAATTCAACTGTCTTCTGACACCTTTGTCACCTTCTATTGCTTTAGACATTGATAGTTGTGTTCTTGCAGGTCAATGCACCACTATATTTAGGGGGAAAAACAAAAAAGTCAGCCAGTGAGTGCATCTTTGCTGAAGCTGAAATCTATCATTGCATGTTTTAAACCATCATTACAGATGCTTTCATGCATGAGGCTGATTATAACACTATTTCGGTTTGTTATGAAATTGTTCATTGACTTTTTACTCTTCTTATTAGTTAATTCGTTTTTCCTGTATTTAAGTTGCCAAGGAAGATCACAGTCAAAGAGGTTGCTTTGTTTGTGTTGTATTAAGCCATGGAAAAGAAGGAGGATTTTACTGTACTGATGATTTCATGGAAGAAGAGTACCTGTTTAACCTATTCAAAGGAGAAAGCTGCAAGCAACTAGTCGGGAAGCCAAAACTTTTCTTTATTCAGGTAATCTTTTTTTCCTGACAGACTCCATGGCAGCATACATGTGGGTTAACCCCACCTCCATCCCTCTCTCATAAATTTTTGCTCAAAGCCAGTGTCCGTGTTCCTTTCTTTGTCTTTCTCCCAAGGACAGGTTTGGTTATTCATCTACCTGAAAGCCTGGCCATTGGCAGGCAAGCAGAGCAATGGCCAGATAGCCCAGCTGTTAGCTGGTGGCCCTATCTGCCCCTAGCCCAGTGTGATCAACCTACTTGGCCAGGTCTGATCGTGGAAGCAGGATTGAAGTTGCCGTGTAAGGTGATGTATACTTTTATATTACATATTCCATGGCAGCAGTTTGTGTGTTTCTGTTTATCTGTTTCTTCTCTGGCTCTAATGTCTTCCAGTCTATGGCAGCTGGAGAGCATTTGCGTTCCAAGCTGCTGCTTTCTCTTCCTGCCAGGCATCCCTGGGTTGCTCCTGCCCAGGGGCCCAGCGCATGTGCGCTGGGGGTGGCGTCATTTCAGTGGAGAAATTCAATAAGTGGTCAGTACTATTTATATTGGGATTTCTCTGTGGGCAGGTTTCCCTAAATGCTGTGTGCATTCATCACAGGTATATGCTCTGCACCAACACCTTGGTATGCTTCCTCTGTGTGTTTCTACTATGATTTGATCACCTGTGCAGGTTGTCTGTCTGTCTGTGCAGTTCACACTGTGGATGTATCACTGCCCCCTTGTATGGCCAGCCCTTGTGTAGCACGTATGAGAGGGTGGGTTTAACTCTGTCCTTGCTGACCTGGGTAATCTTTTTGGGTTCTTTAACCATTTCCTTTCTATCCTATTTTGCTTTTGTGAGCCCTTCTAGGTCAGATTCACAATACATGGCACAAGATGATAAACACCTCATTAAGTCACAACATTCCTTTTCCAAATGCATTTGCATAGGTCACCGTCAAGGTCCAGCCTTCATAACATGAATCCTCCTGTATGCATCCACCGTTATGTCAGTCGCTCCAAGGAAGGAGCCTGCTGGGGATGCGGGACTCCGGTCCCAGAGGAAAAGTCTCTGTGTGAGCCATGCTAAGCCCAGGTGGGGGTGTTTTCCAGCAAATGCAATCCCTATTGAGGTATGTGGTGCAAGAATCCCTTACAGAGTGGGATACAAGCCATACACAAAGTCCAACAGCCATTGTGGCGTTTTCTACTAGGATGACCAGGAAGAACTGGAACTGTCACAACCAAGGTAGAGTCTTCTGCAAAAGAACATACAGAAAAAAAAAACAAAGGATAGTGGCGCTGTTGCACAGTTTGAAATGATTACAAAAATTGTCCATTCAAAAACAAACCTTGTCATTTGATTCTCAGATCAAGGAAAGGGAGGGATAAACTATAGAAAGCAAGTGGGAAAGACACCTGTATATTTTCAGCAACAAGTCCGTGCTCCAGGGCTAGCTTTCATGGAGAAGTTGAAAGCAGACTCCAAATAACATGCAAAAGAAACAGAAAAGGCGCCCACAGATTAGAGCCAGTTGCATTTAATAAATGTACAAGTGCGTACATCCACTCACATGTAATGAAGATTTCCAGCACAAAGTCCTCTATGTGTGCTGTCAGACCAGCGTTTTCTTAGCCTGTAGATGTGTCCTCCATGGAAGTAAGTAGTCCTGTCCAGCAGGATTTCCTTATCTGACTATGGGGGCTGAAACTGAGGCTTGGCTCTGGTCAGCAGTAAAACACAGGCATCGAGCGCGGTGACGTCACTAGCAGTAGCAGCGGCGACATTTTGGAGATTGCGCTCTGTGTGGATGAAAAACAGGCACGCTCCTTCTTCAAGCTTCTTGAGGAAGGAGCATTCAATGCCTGTGTTTTACTGCTGACCAGAGCCAAGCCTCGGTTTCAGCCCCCATAGTCAGATAAGGAATTCCTGCTGGATAGGCAGGGCCGCTGATAGGCCAGTACGACTGGCCCTGTTGTACCGGGCTCAGCCAGCAGGGGGGCCCGGGCAAGCTGAGCAGATAAATAATATTAAAAAAAAAAAAAAATCCTCCAGCCATGGCCGATCCGGCTCAACTACCAACTAAATAGCCCCCACCACCCCCCGGTTATTTTTACGTTTTTTTTTTTGTGCAGATAGCTATCTGCAGACTAGGTGGCGGCAGGGGAGGGACTATTTCCTCTATTTCGGGTGCGGAAGAATACCTCTTCTGCACCCGCTCTTCATGCTGGCTGTGGCTCAAGTCCCAGCCAGTGCGTCCTCTATCGTGCCGTCCCCCTTGGCGCCGTGGAGTGATTCCTCCCCCTCCTCTTGCGAGAAGTGCCAGTGAGACGAGCGGCGGTGGCAGAACACAAAAAATAAGTAGCTGGCACCATTGACATGATCGCATCTGAATGGAATCATTTGTGGACAGTTGGACACTCCAGTCCAGGCAGCAGCGCAGCAGAATCAGGGAAGAAGTGCCTCATGGAGCCCAGCTAAAAATGACACAGGTGTGTGCTTGCTTGGGGGGGAATTCAAGATCTACTACTGATGCAGCAGCGTATATACATTATGGTATTGGCAGCATGGGTGGCACTGTCTGCAGCAGAATATGGCATTGGTGGCATGGGTGGCACTGTCTTCAGGTAGCACATGCGTTATGGCCCATAAGACACGTGCTGCCTGCAGACAGTGCCACCCATGCTGCCAATGCCATATTGTGCTGCAGACAGTGCCACCCATGACGCTAATGTCATAACGCATGTGATGCCTGCAGAGACAGTGCCATCCATGCTGCCAATGGCATTATGCCATTGGCGGCATGGGTGGCACTGTCTGCAGCACAATATGTCATTGGTGGCATGGGTGCACTGTCAGCAAGTAGCACATGCGTTATGCCATTAGTGTCACGGCTGGCACTGTTTTCAGCACGTTACAGCATTGGCGGCACTGTCTGCTGGTAGCACATGCTTTATGGCCCATAACGCCTGTGCTGCCTGCAGAGACAGTGCCACCTGTGCCGCCAATGCTGTAATGTGCTACAGACAGTGTCACCCATGCCGCCAATGCCGTAATGTGCTACAGACAGTGCCGCCAATGCCGTAATGTGCTGCAGACAGTGCCACCCATGCCACCAATGCCATAATGTGCTGCAGACAGTGCCAGCCATGCCTATCACTTGTAGACAAACCTGCACTTTGTTTCAAGGCAGGGGCTGGGGAGGGGCTGGGACAGGGTGGGGCTGAAGGAGGGACCATGGGAGGGGCCAGGGGTGGAGCTGAAGGGGGCCCCGTCAGGTAGGCTGTACGGGGCCCCATGATTTCTATCAGCGGCCCTGTAGACAGGACTACTTACTCTCATGGAGGACACATCTACAGTCTAAGAAAACACTGGTCTGACACACATAGAGGACTTTGTGCTGGAAATCTTCTGCATTACATGTTAGTGGATGTATGCACTTGTACATTTATTAAAAGCAATGGGCTCTAATCTGGTGGTGCCTTTTCTGTTTCTCCTGCAAAGCCAGAGGAAGTTCTGAAAGCACCTTTGGGCTCCGTTTCCACTGCTGCCACTTGTAATGCGACTTTGGACACATGGGTTCGCATGGCAGGCAACAGCCCATTAAGTTCAATGGTGCCTGTTCCAATCTATGCAACTTAGAGTTGCAGTGATTTATGAAGGGTTCCTGCGCTACTTTGATGTGACTTTTGATGCAACTTTGATTCAGAGACTGTAAAGTTGGATTTGGGGCTGCACTCTGAATCACACGACATAGCCGTGGAGAGTGTTCTAAATTCTCATTCTTAACAGAATTAGAGGACATCATTTAAGATATGTGGAGCAAGGTTGTGAGAAATCCCTCCCTTCTGAGCAAGATGGCCAAGCTCTATCCATTCAGAGATAAGGACATGAAGCATCTAAAGGCACCCCTCTAAATGGCTGAGGCCTTGATGAGGCAAGCAAGCATGTCACTCTTCCTTGGAAGATGCAGTGAATAGCCCAAAAGTCGGCCTGGGTTCTTGTGGCCATATTGAAAAGGATGGAAATGTGGATGGAGAATGAGGAAGCAGATTTCAGGCCTTTCACTGTATAACAAAGGGAGCGTCAATTCTCTTAGGTTAGTCAACACTACGGCAGTCTCCTACAAAAGACAGCCTGGAGATTTACAGCCTGTTCTCTATTACAGCAGAGCCAATTATGTCTTGGGCTCAGAAGAATCGAGCCTACAGCTAAGCAGCATGTGTTCCCAGAGTCCAAAATGTTCTAATGGATTTTCTTTCCAGAGTCCACAACGAATGGTCTCTACATGTGGAGGTTTTCAGGTGCAGATTCCCTGATGGTTCATTGGAAATGCAGTAGGACCTATGCATTTCTTCCAGTCCTGGTCAACCTCGGATTTTCTACGAAGACTCCGAACAGGGGTTGTGGTGTTAGTGGCAGTGATGCCTTAGCGGCCAATTAGGTCATGGTTCCCCTTGCTAGCACAGTTCAGCTTCTGGAACCCAGTTCACCTTCTCCTCAGGCCAGGCCTTCTGACAAGGAGTACAATTCTACATCCATGTCTGGCACGGTTGCATCTGACGGTCTGGTTCTCGAGATTGGAGGTCCTCGGCTGCTCTTCCAGAGTCATCTCCGCACTCTTGAATACTAGAAGAATGAACGCAGACAAAATTGATGGGAGGATCTGGTCAAAGTTGTTCAATACATGTCACCTGCTGACAGATCATGTGGTGATCTAGACGTTTTAGATATTCTTGACTTTCTCCAGTTGGATTTAGTTCTGACTCTATTGGTCAGCTCCCTCGGAGTTCAGGTGTCAGCTTTATCAGCTTTCACAGGTGTTTTCTGGTATAGGCATCTTTCCTGTCTAACAATTCTTCAAGGAAGCAGCTAGGCTCAGATCTCGATGTAAGCAGAGGTTTTCCAATGGAGTCTCCCACTTGTTCTCAACTCCCCCTTGGGAATTGGAGCGGAGTGTTCTAGGGCTGTCTTCGTTAGAGTCCTCTCTGTCAAGTTCACCTTTTCCCGGTTATCACGTTGGCATAAAAAGCCTCAGAGATAGGTTCACTTGTCATGGAGAACTTTCTTACATTCTTTACAGTCGAGCGATGCTATTACCTATGCTTGACTCAATTCTCAAGGGTGCATCAGTCTTCGTTGCAGCCAAGAAATTGTTCTGTCAATCTTAGAGTTCTAACTTGAGTGGGAGAAAATGTGCTGTGGCTTAGTTGGTTAAAGCACATGTCTAGTAAACAGGGAATCCTGATCTGACTTCCAGCAGCGCCTTCCTTAAATTTTAGGAATCCCCTAGATACTGTAAAGTCATATCTACAAGCTACAGCTTTCTTCAGGCTTCAGAATGCCTGTTCATTCTTTTGCCAGAAAGGACAGAGAAATGTGCCTCATTTAGGGTGATTGTGGCACGGATTGTCATGGATGTTGTGTTTCTTTGAATGCAACTCTATGGTGCATCTCTGTTGTATTCACTTCCTGTGTGGTGTTTCCTATTCCTGCTGGTTATTTTTCAATGAACATGGCCTCTGTACAGTCATGGCTTGTGCTGTCTTTACTTACATCACATCAAACCTGGATTGTCTAGTTCATCTAACAGGCTCACAGATTCAAGGGCTTGGCTCGCTTGGAGGTAGTGTACTCTCACCCTACCAGGAGTGGGTGTACATCTTGGGCAGCTTTGCATCATGTAGCTCCCAAAGTAACTTGCAGGGTGGCTTCCTGGTCATCTACGAACATGTTTATGTCCCAATACTGTGTTGAACTAGCTTCCCTATCTTCAGTTAATTTTGGCTTACAAGTACTGTCGGTTGACGGTGTTAAACTTCCTTTGCTCAACATTTTGCCCTTCCCAGTGTGTACGACGAGTTATTTCCCACACGTATGCTGCCACGGAGTCTGTCAGGAAAACTGAAAATATTCAGCTTTTTGCTCCACATAGCCTGCTAAATTTTATTGACATGATATATAATATATTTAAGATAAGCAACCTGAGCATTAGAGTGATTTATTACGATAAGACACTCTTATTTACAGACTGGAAATAGAAAGTAGGTTAAATCAAATTGTACCACTTGACTAAAGTGGTAATATATGGCGGTGCTGCCTGTCAAACTTAAAAATTGAGGTCAGTAGGACTGCATCGTAATAGCGAACGAGCCGATTGGTTCACTCTTGTGGCATGGTATTTCAGTACAATGTATTGGAATAAAACTCCCACCCCCCCCAAAAAAAAACTGCCAATCAGATGAAGCTTTATTTTCATTCATAGAATACAAAGCCTCCTGTGAATGTCTAAACAGTGCTCACGCCAACTTGATTTTGTTCTGGGAGCGGGATGGAAAGTACTGATGCTACAAACGGTTCATACAGTGCTAACAGCCACTACATGTGTTAGTGAAGTAAAAAGTTTGTTTGGACCAGCTTGGTCTAAACAAACTATTAAAACTTAACTAAAACATGGAGGTCAGCTTTAAAACTGAGAACATGGTTGAAGTTATATTTGTCAATTTAGCAATAGGGATGAGCCAAACACCCCCCGGTTCGGTTCACACCAGAACCTGCGAATGGACCGAAAGTTCACATGAACTTTAGAACCCTGTTAAAGTCTATGAGACTCGAAAAAAATTTGCTAATTTTAAAGGCTAATATGCACGTTATTGTCCCAAAAAGGGTTTGGGGACCCAGGTCCTGCCCCTGAAGTTTTTTCGGGAGCAGTGATTTTAATGATGCTTAAAGTGAAAAAAAAGTGAAATATTCCTTTAAATATCGTACGGGGGGGGGGGGGGGGGGGTGTCTATAGTATGACCATAAAGTGGGGCGTGTTTCCTCCTTTTGCTTAGAACAGTCCCTTCATAAAATTAAATTTTTAAAGAAATAAAAGTCATTTAAAACTGCTTGCAGCTTTAATGTAATGTATGGTCCCAGCAATATGGATCCCCCCAGTCCATTACCAGGCCCTTTGGGTCTTGTATGGATATTAAGGGGAACCCCCCACCCAAATTAAAAAAAGGAAAGGCGTGGGGCACCCAGGCCCTATATACTCTGAACAGGCAGTATACAGGCGGTGCAAACAAGACAGGGACTGTAGGTTTGTTGTTAAAGCGGTTCTGCACTGACTTTTTTTTTGCGGAATATAAAAAAAAGATGTGTTTAAAATAAAAACCTTACTTGTCCTGACTTTGCCCGCTATCCATGTCCATTTTTCCGTTCAATCGTTCTTTTTATAAATTATTTTTGGCCGATGTCATTTTTCTTGTGGCCATTTGAAGCCCACAAGCAATCACTTCCTCCTTCCCTCACTTCGGAGGAACCAGCATTCATTGCTGGTTCCTGCGCACGCTCAGTGGCTACAGCTACGAGCGGTGTAATTAGAATTGTTGCCATGATGCTTTGGCTAGGAGCACTGACTCCTGGGATAAATTATACGAAATCCCAAGAGACAGTGCGGAGATTAGCAAAAATGATGCTGATCCACGCAGAAACCCTGCCCATAGCCGCAGGGAGAACAGCAGAGAACAGCAGAGAACGAAAGGTAGGAGGAAAAAAAATTTAAATAAAGGGGCATTGAGCACTAGTTAGAGCACCAAAAAACAAGGGGACAAAGAAAAAAAAATGTGTGCAGAACTGCTTTAAGTAGAATCTGTTTGTAATTTTGAACTGGTACATTTTTAAAGTGTAGCGCCAGCCAAAAATTCATTTTTTAAGCTTTTTGGAAAACATGGGGAAGGGTTATCACCCCTGTAACATTTGTTTAACAGGGGCTGAAAAATTGGGCCTTAGCAACTGGTGGCGTTGCCCAGAACCAAAAATGTTCTTACAAGCTATCAGCATGATCATTGAAGAGGAAGAGGATAGCACTCAGCATCAGCATAGGCAGTCTTGAAGGTATCTGACATTTTAAAAAAAAATTATTCGGTTACATCAGCATCAGGTGCTTGGTAGCTGGTGGTAATCCAAGACTGATTAATTTTTATGAAGGTCAGTCGATCAACCGAGTCGGTGGACAGGCGCACCCTGAGATTGGTTACAAAGCCTCCAGCAGCACTGAATGTGCGTTCTGAAAGAATGGGATGCAGGACAGGCCAGTAGCTCAATTGCATACTGTGCAAGCTCTGGCCAGTGATCCATCCTCAAGACCCAGTAACCCAGAGGATTTTCGGTGGGAAAGGTCTCCAAGTGTGATCTTGCACCTAGTTATTCCTGGCGATAGTTGCTGGAACCGATCATACCTTGAGGCTGCGGACTAAAAAATTGTCTGAACGCATCGGTGAGATGGCCACCTTCTCTACCGCTCCTTCTGTGACTGACCAAAGCCTCAGCAACATGTTGTCCAGGACCAGGAATTTGTAACCTCCCAGTCTCTGGGAATGCCTTGCACAGACCTTTTTGCAAGGCCTCCCGGAGATGTCTCATCCTCTGCTCCCTCTGTGACGGCAAGATAAGGTCTGCAACCTTACCCTTGTAATGTGGATCAAGGAGGGTTGCCAGCCAGTAATTATCCCTCTACTTGATCCGACGAATACAAGGATCCTTCCGCAGGATCAGGGAGGCCATGCAGCGTAGGTTAGCTGAGGCATTCGGTCTAGAGTCCTCTGGGTCACTAACAACATGATGCGCAGCCACCTCCTCCCAGCCACATACAAGTCCATGGGTTTCTTGGGACTGTAAATGATCCCTTAAAGACTGCTGCTGATGCTGAGTTCTAGGCTCCAGCTTCATGCTAACACAATCCTCCTCCTCTTCCTGTGTGATCGGTGGGCCAGCAGGAACACTGTCTAGATAAAGGGGGGCCTTGAGAGGTAAGGAAGTCCTTCTCTTCCTGCTTCTATTCTGCCTCAAGTGTCATGTCCATTATTCCATGCAGCGTGTGCTTCAACAGGTGGACAAGAGGGACTGTGTCACTGATGCATGCACTGTCATTGATCACCATCCTTGTGGCCTCCTCAAATGGTGACAGGACAGTGCATGCATTCCTGATCATGGCCCACTGGCATGGGGGAAAAAAACCAAGCTCTCCTAACCCTGTCCTGGTGCCATAGTCGCACAGGTGCTCATTGATGGCCCTCTGTGTGTGCAGCTGCTGCAGCATGGCCAACATTGCCTGGTGGGCATATCACAGATAAGGCAGTTCTTGGGCAGGTTAAATTCCTTTTGGTGGTCAGCCAGCCAAGCACTGGCATTATATGAATGGCAAAAATGCACACAGACTTTCCTGGCCTGCCTCAGGACATCCTGTAAGCCTGGGTACCTGCCCAAGAACCGCTGCACCACCAAGTTAAGGACGTGAGCCAAACAGGGCACATGGGTCAGTTGTCCCTGTTGGAGGGCAGAGAGGAAGTTGTTGCCATTGTCGCAAACCACCATTCCTGGCTTAAGCTGGCGTGGCGTCAACCACCTCTCAGCCTATCCCTGCAGAGCTGACAGAATCTGCCCCAGTGTGGCTCCTGTCCCCCAAGAACACCAGCGTAAGCACCACATGGCATCTTTTTTGCCTGCATACTTGCATAGCCCCTTGAATGCCTACGGAGCACCGCTGGTTCCGAGGACAAAGCACAGGAAGAGGCCATGGAGGAAGAAGTGGAGGGGTAGAGAAGAGAGGTGTGGCAGAATCACCACTAGTAGAATTTTGGAGGCTTGGTGGTGGAACAACCTCTAACACTACTGCATCTTGTCCTGCATCCTTCCCAGCTGCCAGCAGAGTCACCCAATGCGCCGTGAAAGATAGGTAGCGTCCCTGTCCATGTCTGCTGGACCATGAGTCAGCGGTAATATGCATTTTACCACTGACGGTCCTGTCCAGCGAGGCCAAGACATTGCCTTCCACATACTGGTAGAGAGCCAGAATCGCCTTCCGTGAGAAAAAGTGGCGTTTGGGAACCTGCCACTGAGGAACCGCGCATTCCACAAACTCATGGAAGGGTGCAGAGTCTACCAACTGAAAAGGCAGCAGTTGAAGTGCTAGCAATTTAGCCAAGCTAGCATTCAACTTCTGAGCATGTGGATGGCTGGAATTGAACTTCTTTCGGCGATGCAGCAGCTGGGGCAGGGAATTTGCCTGTTACAATCTTACATCGATGTACTGATAGCAGATTGCCCGCAAGTACTTGGCTGTGACACACCTAATTCTACAACCTTCATTCCTCTCAGTGCAGGTTTCAGAGAGGACTGAGGGTATTGTGGGGTTGGAGATCCCAGCTGATGAGGAGCAAGGAGAGGTTGCTTTGTTCTTTGGCGTCTGTCTTTTAGGTACGCTTGCCAACGAACTGCATGGCAGGTCAACATATGTCTGATCAAGCATGTGGTGCCTAAGCGGCTGATCTTTTGGCCACGCGAGATACGCTTGAGACATATGTTGCAAATAGCAGGGGTGCGATCTGATGCACTCGTCTCAAAAAAGGCCCACACCAAAGAATTTTGGAATGCGGAGCTCTGCGGTGTGATGCAGTCGGTGTGCTGCCCTTAAGCTGGCCCCTAGAGGGCATCTTGCCTCGTTGGAGATGTGCATCCTCCTCCTCCTCCCCTCTTCTATCGGGCACCCACGTGGAGTCAGTGACCTCATCATCCCCTCCCTCCTTATCACTGGAGCAAACCTGTCAGTATGCTGTAGCTGGGGGAACATGACTGCCAGATTGCTGTCCTTCTTGGGCACCCCCTCTCTCTGGGCTCACGTTACTGCCTTCCTCTAGCTGGGTACCATCATCTGAGCCTTCAAAACGCTGGGAATGCTCCTGGAGCATGTACCAAACACTGTGGTCAACAGTTCGGGGGACACCTCAGGAGGACATGGTGGGGCTAGGGAAGGAGTGACTGATGCCCTTGAGCCTCTCCTTGCTGGCCTTCCAGACATACTAATGTACAGAGAGATGTAGCTGCACAAAGCTGGGACGTGTATATAATATATAATATATATATATATATATATATATATATATATATATATATAATATTTTTTTTTATTATTATTATTATTATTATTATTATTATTATACTGCAGCTAGCAGAATCAACTGCCTGCCTGTAGTATTATTTTTTTTCCCCAAAAAGCTTTTATTGAAGTTTATGCGAGGTACAGAGAATACAAGTACAGAATATCTGCGGAACAGAGTAAAATGGATCAGAAACAGTGCTAACAAATGAAATTAGAAGATCAGCAAAACATGTGCAACCACATGTAACCAAAAATCAACTGCCGAAAAAGCCAGGTTGACGAACAGAATATTAGTTAAGCTATAAGACACAGATCACATAATAAAGTTTAAGCGAACTCTAAAGCATGCAGCGAAATCCTATTAGTGACCTAAGAAGGTTAGACTAGAATGCAGTCTTTAGAAGGGTTCTACTTAATGGTCAAAAGGTAAGAATGTCAGTGACCACAGTGTTACAAGAGTTAGGTGTATGAGGCCCATGCGTGTTATGTTTAGCAAGCTTTAGGGGACTGACGGGGTCAGGAATTATCGTGATGGGGGAAACTTTCATGTAAAGATTGGGTATCTGAATCTCACGGTGGTGAGACTCTGGTCAACAGTTGGTGACATTCAGCTGAGGTTCGGAAGTGATGCCAGCAAGCCCAAGTTGCCCAATATTTAGAAGGGGTATCTTTAGCTTGACAAATCAAATTTTCCATTTCAGCTATATTTGAGACTCTTTTAATCCAATCAGGGATTGCGGGCGGTGTAGTGGATTTCCATAATGTAGGAATACACATCTTTGCGGCATTTAACAAATGCAACGTGAGAGATCGATAATACGTTTTAAGTGGAATTGCAGAGTGATGGAGAAGCATTTGGGGCAGGAGAGAAATCGATAGGGAGTGTGGTAATTTGCCAAACTAGGCAGTGTATCTCCCTCCAGAAAGGTTGAAGCCGGGGACAGGTCCACCAAATATGTAAGAAGTATCCATCGCTATCTGCACATCTCCAGCAAGCGGGGGATATGTTGGGATTACATTTGTGCAGTTTGATAGGTGTGAGATACCACTTGGTGAAAATTTTGAAGCTATTTTCCTGTACAGAAACATTGGAGGAACCTTTATGAATGTGAGTATAAATGTTTGACCAATTAGAATCTGTTAAAGACAAAGATAAATCAGTTTCCCAACTGTGAACTGCCAGGTTAGCTTTCGGACTGTGTGTTGAAAAGAATAGTGCATATATGCCGGAAATGACATGGCGTTGCGGTTCCGATTGGGTGCATAGTGTTTCAAATGGCATAAGCCGCCTGGCAAAGTCAGGTTTGGATTGGCGGTTCGTCAAGAAATGTCTAATTTGTAGATAGGCCCACAACGGGAAGGGATGTCCCGAAGGTTGTGTAGGGAGATCAGAAATAGATAGGAATCTAGAATTGGAAAAAAAGGGTTGAGCCCTAATATCAGGTGTGTGCCATATGTCAGAGAGAAAGGCATCAGATTGTCCTGCCGGGAAAGCTGGATTATGTTTTATCGGGGTCAATGGGCTTTGAGGAGTGGAAATGTGATGGGCGTGACAAGCTGAACGGTACGCTTGTAAAGTACCCGCAATTAGCGGGTGTAGTTTGCAGGTTTGAGGGACGTGTTCAGGGTGTAACAAAAGTTGGCAAAAGTTTAAGCGGGGGTAAGGAAAAGGCATTCTCTATTTGTATCCATGCTTTAGTATCCGAATGGACATTCCAATCTACAATTCTGGCCATGTGACTAGCCAAATAATATTTCTTGATATCAGGGAGACTAATACCTCCTTTAGCTTTCGGTAGAGTCAGTCTGGAAAAACTCAACCTGGCTCTTTGTCCCTTCCAAATAAAATTGGTACAGAGAGACTGAAACGATTTAAAGAAGGCCGTAGGTAGTTTGATTGGGATCGTTTGAAAAAGATATAACAAGCGAGGCAAGACATTCATTTTAATATTTGAGGCTCTACCGAACCATGAGAATAGTCCGGTAGACCAGGCTTCGAGGTCTGTCTTAATGGTTTGGAGAAGAGGGACAAAGTTGGCCGAGTACATGTTTCCCAGACTGGTAGGTAGCTGAATGCCTAGGTACGTGATTGCTATATTGTTCCAGCGAAAAGGAAAGTTCTGATGGCATAAATCGATTAATTCGGTGTTTAGGGATATGTTCAGGGCTTCAGATTTTGAAAAATTTATTTTTAGATTGGATAGCGCTGTAAAGGCGTCAAGGTCTGTAAGGAGATTAGGGATGGAAATGAGGGGTTCAGTAAGGAAAGGAGAATATCATCCGCGAAAGCAGCAATTTTCTGAGTCTTAGTTCCAATCTGTATCCCCTTAATGTCTGGATTAGAGTTCAGATTACGAAGGAGGGGTTCTAAGGTAAGGACGAATAATAAGGGTGAGAGCGGGCATCCCTGGCGAGTCCCATTGGACACGGAGAAGGTGTCCAACAGATGACCGTTAACCCTGACCTGGGCCGTAGGGGAAGCATAAAGAGCCATAATAAGCGATATCATTCGGTCATGCAAGCCTATTTTTCACAACACTTCTTCCATATAGTCCCAGGCCACTCTGTCGAACGCCTTCTCCGCATCCAGCGAGAGGAAAAAACCCTGTTGTGTCGAGGAGGAAGTCAGCCAATGATGTATTGAAAGCGCTTTGATCGTATTATCTCTACCCTCCCTCCCCGGCACAAATACCACCTGGTATAGAGACACCAGCCAAGGAAGGAGGGGGAGAAGGCGATTAGCTAACATCTTTGCGTAGAGCTTCAGATCCACATTAAGAAATGAAATGGGTCTGTAGTTGGACACCTGCGTGTCATCTTTGTTGGGTTTGGAAATTACCGTTATATGAGCCCTAAGTGAGTCTCTGGGGGGTGGTTTGTCCGATGTCAATGAATTAAATCCCGCCAGGAAATGTTGTTTTAGCGAGATCATAAAAGATTTGTAATAGCATGTGGTAAGGCCGCCAGGACCGGGGCTCTTTCCCGGTTTCATTTGTTTGAGGGCTGCATCAAATTCTGAAGCCGAGAGGGGTGCTTCCAGTGCGAGCGCCGTTTCCTGCGAAATGGGTGAAGGAGCGTATGTGTTTAAAAATTCGGTAATTAAACGCCTTCTGTGTACCTGGTCCTCCCGAGGTGAGTGTTCCCTAAAGTTATATAATTTGGAATAATATTGAACAAATTGGTCTGCAATCATTTGGTTAGAAACTACTTTGTTACCCTTGGGGTCTGTGAGGGAATGGATAGTTCTAGTGACCCTTTGCTTTCTAAGTGCTCTAGCAAGAAGTTTACCCGATTTATTGCTATATTCGTAAAAGAATTTCGGTGAGAGCATATAATTCCTCATAATTTGGGCATTCAAAATCTGGAGTAAATCTTGTCTTGCTTGATTTAGGTCTGCTAGTGTGTCTCTGAGTCTGGAAAGTTTGTGGGCTCGTTCCAGTGTTTTAATGCGGTTGGTAAGCTGTGCTATATGGTTATTTATCTCTCTTTTACGTTTTGCCGCTGCTGCTATGAACTCCCCATGAATTGTACATTTGTGGGCTTCCCACACTGACATGGGATCTATATGCGGGGATTGATTCTCTTTGAAATAATTGGTTAGGTGTTCTTGAATGGAGGTTGCAACTACAGGATCAGAGAGCAGGGAGGGATCTAATCGCCAAATAGGTGACGTGTGGGGGTTATCTGCAATTTGTAAGGTCATAGACACTGGGTGATGATCAGAAATGTACATTGCCTCAATAGAGGCGTCTCGGAGGCATGGTAAGTCTCTTTGCGATAAAAATAGGTAATCCAATCTGGAGTACCAATTGTGGGGGGTAGAAAAAAAGGAATAATCCTTCCCTTGGGGGTTCAACGTACGCCAGGAGTCATGAAGGCATAAATCTTGATGATGTAATTTGATGGAGCGCAATACTTTGTACGGAAGTGAAGATGTATCGTTAGAAGAGTCTTGGAGTGGGTGTGGGAGTGGGTTAAGGGTAACGTTGAAGTCCACTCCCAAAATGAGGATCCCCTCCTGGAAGGAGGCGAGCTTGGACAGGGTCGTTCTGAAAAAAGAGGGTTGCCCTGTGTTGGGGGCATAAATGTTGGCTAAAGTGATAAGTTTGCCTCTCAGTTTCCCTTTCACAAAAATAAACCTCGCCTCTGGGTCAAGGACGGTGTCCACAATCTGGAGCGGGCAGTGTTTAGATATGAGTATCGAAACCCCTTTAGATTTTGATGTAGGGTTAGTGGCATGTAAGACCGACGGATAGCAATGGTTAGAGAGCTTTGGGGTATAGTTAGTTCTAAAATGCGTTTCCTGTAGAAAGACTATATCAGCCCTGCATTTAAAGTAACACTTGCGATCACTTCTCGGGTAAGTTGAGTCCTCTCGTGTAAAGAGAGACTATTTTAAGGGCGTCTCGAGCATTCAATTGGTGCATAGGAGCCATATTAGGAACCAGGTAAAAACGTATGAGCGATCTTTTGTAAAATGGCGTGTTTAGGGGGGGTGTTGAAATACAAGTAAGGATGAAGGAATCTATACTGTTAACACTCAGCCGGGAGGGGATGGAGCACTAATATGTAGGGCTAAGGATAGTTGACCGGAGTCTCACCTGAACGTGCTAGGGAGGAGCCTAATGTGGTAAGGGGGCTTCGTTTAGGAAGGGAATGTGGTCCCACGGAAAAGGATGGGCAGGATATCTGAGAAGAAAGACGTCCACTAACTCCTGATGTAAAGAGGTGTAAAACTGTGTCACTATGAATAAGTCACTTGAGGACAGGAGGCAATAGGCTGGTGATCCGGTGAAGTGTAAGACCTGCTCGCACTTCCACTACTGACCGCAAAGAGGTACTGAGCAGTCAGGGTCCGGAAATAATTGGTGGGCAATATGGTTATTAAGTCAGAATTATTTAAGCTGAGTAGTACCACCGTGAGGGGCGAAGGTCTAAAGCAACCAAAGAAATGAAAAAGGGTGAACATCTCATGTCCCACTGACCGAGGAATCCAAAAAGGGTCCTGATTAATCAGGGACCCCGCAGTTAGAGAGGCTAGCTAAGGAGAGAAGCCGGAGATCATGGGAGCAATTTCAGGTAAGATCTATAAATGTGTACTTAGGTGTGTTAAACCACATAGCCGTTAGGAGCAGTACAACTGGTCAGCAATGAAGCGTGTAGCTATTTGTTGCAAGAAAAACGATAAAAAGGAGAAATATCAACCCATTGGGACACCGAACCATCCGCTAGCCTGGGACACCTGAGCTGAAGGGAGCAACCAGGGCGGGGTAGTGAAAAACGACCATTAAATAAAACAAAGGTTGATTTATTTATATTTCTAACCTGAGATCAATGCTGGAAAGATGACCAGCCTGTCAAATAAGGAAACAACAACGGTAAGTGTGAAAGGGCTCTTTCGCTTAGAAAATGGACCAAAGGGACGTTGCTATTGCTAGCAATAAACTCAGCAATGTCCCCTCCCGGGAATATCCCCGGGGAAAGCATGAGGCCAGAGCATCTGTCACACTTCAGGGGCAATTTACCTACTACCTGTGTCTTAGGCCGCGTACACACGCGCGGACTGTTCGCCCAACCTTGTTCGTCAAACAGTTTCGGCAAACAGTCCGCTCAAAATTAGCATGGACGGACATGGCCACACACGACGAACGAACAGTTTGCTGAAACCGTGCGCGATGACGTGAACGGCACGTACGACGGGACGAAAAATACGACGTCCTATACACTGCATTATAACTTTCGGCGTGTAAATCCTTTCTGAGCATGCGCGGAACTTAGTTTGACGAACAAGCCTACACACGGGCTGACTGTTCGCTGAAACAAGGTTTCAGCGGCCAGTTTTTCGGAAATTCCGTAAAACCTTGTTCGTCAAACTGTCCGCTGAAACTGTCCGCTGAAAGCCCACACACGAGCGGACTGTCCGCCCAAACACTGTTCAGCGGACAAAGTTGGGCGAACAGTCCGCCCGTGTGTACGCGGCCTTAGAGTTCCTGGACTCAAAAATCCGGGAAAAGAAACTGGTGCAGAAACAGAAAGGAGGGGGGGGGGGAAGGGGGAGGTACCTGCCGCTGCACCTTCGAATACAGCAGAACATATTCAATAATCAGGTTGTAAGAGAAATAGTTAACACTAAACAATAACATGTAAAATGCTAAACCGACCCACTCCGTGGGGGGGGGGGGAGACAGAGGTGGAGACCCTACATGCCGTGTGCTTAAGCTGAGACCGGAGCGACATACCTAGGCACATTGGTTTACGTACAGATTAAGACTGACTATGGAAATTTAGAATGGCTCTAGTAGCCATTATAGTTCGTGTTAAGCAGGAATCACTACGCCGCTAAAAGCTATAGCACTGGTCGGTCTCAGCAGAGCTTCAATCCCCTGTCACCCCCGCCCGAAATACATAACACAATATACATTAGGGGAACAGAAGAACCCTTTCGTGAAGAAAGTAACCCCAAAAATAACTGCCATATGCACAGGCACGGGAGAGCACCAAAAAAAAAAAAAACGTGATCTAGAGCATTTAAACGCTCAATGTCTCGAATGGGGGCAACCTACATTAGGATGGAGACAAATACAGGGCCACGATGATCCTGTGAGCACTAGTACTCAGTGGAATAGAGGGGTCTTAAGAACTAACCAAGTCAAGCCGGAGTCTACAGTGTGGTTCAAGATAAAAATCAAAACTGGAAAGTTAGTAGATGTAGATGTATGCGGTATGAGAAACAATAAATTAGAATGTTGAAGAGTTCCGATCTAGTCCATATGGAGGACGAGAATCAAAACAAGGGAGGCAGCAGGGGAGACACAGTAAAGAAAGCATGCAGTAAGCTGAAAGAGATAGGGAAATGCAAGAAAGGTAAGAGAAGGAAGGAAACGGTGGAAAGAAAGGAAGGAGCAGGTAGCCATGTCAACAGGCTGTATAGCAGGTCTCACTCAGCGGTCTCTGCGAGCTCTCCTGGGTAGCGGTGTTCTCTGAGAGCTGTCACCCGGATCCACTCTGAGACAGGTTTGAGGAGCTCTGGATGCCGATGGCGAATGGCGTCTCCTGAAACGATAATCTTGGTAATCCATGGGTTCCTGGGAAGCTTGTGTGCGTCTGGCCATAGGGGGATGATACTCCGCGTACCACTCCGGGACATCAGTGAAGGGTATAGCGAGGGTGTCACAGAAGTGTTGAAGATCTTCCGGTACTCGCAATCGTGCAGTTCTCCCTCCTGAGGTGGCAGATAGAGCAAAAGGGAACTGCCATCGGTATGGAATGCCTTTGGCGCAAAGAGTTTCCAGCAAGGGGCGGAGTTCTCTACGCCTTTGTAGAGTTATGGCGGAAAGGTCTTGAAATAAAGAGATGGAAGCTCCATTATGAGTAAGCGATCCTGGTGCCCGCCTAGCTCTATGTAGAATCTCTTCCTTCAGTTTATAGTCGATAATACAGCACACAACATCACGGGGAGGGTCTGTCTCTTTCCCCTTAGGGCGAAGGGCTCTGTGCACACGTTCAATGCCAATCAGAGAGTCAAGCGGCCTCTCAAGAATGGTGTTGAAGAGGTTTGTGACTTCAGTGGGCAGATTGTCCGGGTCAGGTGATTCCGGTAAACTTCGTAGGCGAATGTTGTGGCACCTACCACGGTTGTCAAGGTCCTCGGTGTGACGGTTAAGGTCACGTAGCTGAAGGGTGTGAGTGTCAATAATCTGACAGGATCTCCTCAGAATCGATGCGTGGGTTGCCGAGGTTTTTTCCACTTCTTGCACTCGAGACGCCATGGCCTTCAGATCGATCCGCAGGTCCGCTATTGCCCCAGTTAGGGCCGCAGTGAGAGACTCCTTGATGTCCTCAGCTATGGATCTCAAATCCTGGAGGCTCGGCTGATGATGTGGGGTGAGAATGACATCCGTTCTCTGAACACTCCTTTGTGCAGGGCTGGCGGTTTGTGCGGCCTGTGAATATTGACTGCACTCAGCGGCCATGTTAGCGTTGTACGAACGGAACATCTCCGGTATATTCTGGGAAATCCTACCGGTCTCGTCTCTCGGGGATCTGGACCGAGAAGCCGAGGAGCTTCAGGAAGAAGTTCCCATGATGTCCGGATGAGTCAAGGGATTAAACGCCTCTGTTAGTAGCTGATTATGTACTCGTCAGCGGGAGCTTGAAGATTAAGCTGCCATCTTCAGCTGCAGTATAGTATGTGTATGTGTAGTATAGTATGTGTAGTATTATTAGTATGAGAACACTGGCAATTGTATTCAGATAAGCTTTAGGTGCACATTGTGCAAAGGACACTAAAACAAAATACTGCAGCTCCCTGCCTGTATTTGTATGAGAACACCGGCAATGGTATTCAGGTAAAGCTTTAGGTGCACACTGTGCAAAGGACACTAAAACAAAATACTGCAGCTCTCTGCCTGTATTTGTATGAGAATGCTGGCAATTGTATTCAGGTAAAGCTTTAGGTGCACATTGTGCAAAGGACACTAAAACAAAATACTGCAGCTCCCTGCCTGTATTTGTATGAGAACACCGGCAATGGTATTCAGGTAAAGCTTTAGGTGCACACTGTGCAAAGGACACTAAAACAAAATACTGCAGCTCTCTGCCTGTATTTGTATGAGAATGCTGGCAATTGTATTCAGGTAAGCTTTAGGTGCACACTGTGCAAAGGACACAGTACACTAAGTGAAAATACTGCAGCTCCCTGCCTGTCAGAATATTATGAAGAAAATACCAGGAACAGATCTAGCTAAACTGAATACAGTGTATAAATATATATACAACACACCTGGGATGCATATATATCCTCTACACACTGTAACTGAAGCTAACTAACTCGCCTGACTACTCTATCTAACTCAAATTAAATGACACTGTCTCTCTCTCTATGTCTTTAACCACCGCCGCACCACACTGCACTAGGCCGCCACACAGGTGGCCTTATATAGTGTGAGATGTGTACTAAACCCCCTGACATAATTGGCCAAAGCCACCCTGGCTTTAGCCAATCATGGCTCTCCATTTTTTCTGTGCTGTGATTGGCCAAAGCATGGGGGACATAGTGCATGCTTGGCCAATCGGCAGTCAGGAATGCACTGCAATGCCGCAGTGAATTATGGGCTGTGACGCTCCACTCGAATTTGGTGCTAACGGCCCATAATGTACGGAATTTGGCGAACGGCCGAACAGACGATGTTCGAGTCGAACATGGATTCAACTCGAACTCGAAGCTCATCCCTATTTAGCAACATTCAAGTGTATAGAAACACGAACAACCAGCCAGAAATCCTGTGAGCTGTTAACTTCCTGTACTCTCTGCCTCTGGACTGTTATCAGTTAGCATTATTCCTTGCTATCTCAGTGGACTACAAAACACCTCCCCATTAAGCAATGGAAGCACTATACAGTCCTAATACACCACTTGTCCTTGGGTAACTGCAGTGCTCAGTATGACTGTCACCATGTCACCCTAGGAGAAGACAGTTATTGACAGGATTAAAAGATTAAAATAAAGGAAAAAAAATGTGAAACAAGAAAATCAATTCAGCCACCATCAAAGGAAAAGGAAGCTTCAACAATTATAATTTTTGTTTAGATATGCTTTGAGGCTAGGTTCACACTTGTGCAGGTGATTGCAGGTGTGAGTTACTATGTAAATTGCAGTTGTTCCTCCATCTGCAGCCAAACCGTGCTTCACCTTTGCAGACGACCAGGGCTGCCATTCATTCCGAATGGCACCCCCATGCACCTGCAGTGCGTTTTTGGTTGTGGAAAAATGCATAGTACAAAAGCACCATGCAATTTCCCTCCGGGTGCATTTAAAAAATGGTGCAGCTGCATGAAACACAGGCACAGCACCCGATTCAAAATGAATGGTCTGCCGTGCCCTCACAAACACATCTTGCAGAGCCGCGTAGGTGTGAACCTAGCCTAAAGTAGAAAGAAAGGCTAATATAAGTGTAGCACTGCCCCCCTAAGGATCTGATGATAATTGATTGGGCCTGCACTCTGTCTCTCAACCCCAGAAAATGAACTCGACCCCTTGGCACAACTGTGTAGTAATGTTAGTGTAAGACCCAATGGTAAAGAGCAACACAATAATAACACAATATATGATATATTTACAATTACCCAGTTATCCGTCACTCCATCAGCTCCATCAGCTGTAGCAACAGAGTCTCACACCAATTGTAAATTAACCAAATAAACAGTTTTCTAAGAGAAATTTGTTCAATACATTAGACACAGTGATAATTCCAATATAAAGAATAAAAGTAATAACAATCAAAGTGTAGGTGAAACCCAAAACTCAGTAGTAACTTGAGAAGCATATGCATACAGGCAGAGAGTGGGACTTGTACCCAATATATAGATTGCTTACACTGAACACAGTCCCACTCCCTCCTCAGAGCATACACACATTGAATAGGCAGTACACTATCAGATACAATGCAGCAGTGTAATACAGTACATATAGACCCAAAAAATTAAAACAAAAAAATAATAATAGACACGCCCTAAACAGTAAAACTACATAATTTATTAGCTATGATAAAGCAGAAAACAAATAGGCATCCTAAATGTCCCCAACCCCCTATAGATAGAGCAAGAGGAAGTCACGTCAAAACACGGGCTAACTCCCAAAAAAAGATCTATCTCCCCCCCAGAGAAAAAAACACTAAAAGCATATGTTATCTGAGTTTTTACACAATATTGATGATGTCTTAAGACGCTTTTGATGTCCCGGATTGTCCGGTGACTGTTGGGTTTATTCTGTGCAGTTTGTTAAGCTAAGCCGTTCCAAATGGAACAGTGTGAATATTTCTATATTTTAGGGCATGTCTATCATTATTATTTTTTTATTTACATTTTTTTGGGTCTAACTGTTGGATATACACCCCCCGAAATATATTCGGTGAGCGCTACTTATTAGATATAGGTGAGATTCCCATGTGCTCTTATTTTTTGTAATACAGTACATATGTCTATGTCATATGCTGAAGGAGTCCCCCTAGGTTGTAATGCAGTTCTCAGGATATGTATAAGCCCTTGTACACACGGTTGGAGATTCCGACGGAATGTGTCCTATCGGACCGTTTTGTCGGATATTCTGACTGTGTGTGGTCTCCATCGGACTGTTTCCGTCGGAATATCCGACGGACCAACTTGCCGGTAAAATTTTCCGACAAAATGCTCCGATCGGACATACTCCGATCATGTGTAGCCTACTCCGATGGACAAAGTGCCACGCATGCTCAGATCAAATTCCTAGACCAAAGCTATTGGCTACTAGCCTGAACGTAGTCCTGTCGTAACGAAATAACGTCATCGCGTTATGTACAATCGGATTTTCCGACAACTTTGTCCGACCATGTGTATGCAACAGTTTCGGACAAAAATCTATTGGACAAAATCCATTGGACAAAATCCAATGGATTTGGTTGTCAGAATGTCCGACCGTGTGTACAAGGGCTAACAATTTAAGAACGCTTTATAGTGAATAGTAAAGTCTCTCGTCTTCTTCCTCTTCAGCTAGCTTATTAAACTGAAGTATTTGTAATCCAGGGAACAAGTGAATAGCAAATCATGACAAAGGAGATGTGTAGATAAATGTGTGCTCAGTTATATAAAGCACATGTAGAACTTCTTCCTTGCTGCAACATGCAACTCAAAATTACCTCTGTAGTACAGGGAAAATGAGCTCTGAGGTTTCACTGTACAGTCTTTGAATAAGTGAAACCGCTTCTGTGCAGTTAAGGTCCCACCAGCGGTCTTGGACCTATCTGCACAGTAACAAAGTATTAAATCAATCTGGGCAAGTGCCCGCTCACCACACAAGGCCCAGCTGCTTGTACTGTTCCGCTTCTGATATCTCGGTCCCGCTCCGCGATAGCGCCGTCACACCACACCCTCCTTCTGATGGTTGGTGACTGCAATGTAGGAAACTTTCAGGTTGTCTTGAGCCCTCCAATCCATCCACACGCTGATCCAGCACACAGTGTTCCGGAATTCCTTGGAGGCCACATGATTCCGCTCCACGCCAAACAGGCCGCAGTCTTTCAATCGCAGCCCCACAGCTTCCTGCGGGAAGGTCTTTAATGGCGTCCCTTATATATCCTTACCCAGCAGGCTTTTCGGTGGCTTGGCCTTGTAGGTAGGTAAGTGGGGCATTGTGGGTAGGTAGTTCCTTGAATGGTTTAAACATATGAGTCACTTCCTCATTCACTACATCTCCCACAATGCAAAAATCTTAGTAACATTAATTAGAATGGACACTAGAGGGAGCCAAACTATTGTTTAAAGAACATCACATATTTACATAGTAACTTAGGTGGCAAAAACTCCCGCCCTACATAAGCAAATTTAAATCTTTGCTTCCCACTGCTGATAAATATGCTGCATACTATTTGTTCAAACAGTTCAAAGTGTAAATACCTTCTTTTTTTTTTTTTGCCTTTACTTCTACGTTAAGGAACTTGCAAAACCACTGTGACTATAGCAAAGAGTGTTTTTTTTTGGGGGGGGGGTTGCAACATTTGTACAGATTCTATTCATAATTCTATCATAGTTCACATTAGTTTTCATTGAGATCAACTTTAAAACTCTGAATTGATCAGCACAGCTGCATAATAAAATAAAATCCTATACTGTAATCTATTTATTCATGGAGCATTTTTGTTTTATATCTGTAATGCATTGTTTTTAAATGGATTACAATAAAGGATTTTGTTTTAAATTCTGGCTATGCTGATCAGCTTATGGTTTTAAATTTGAATATATGTAGAAATGTCAACATTTGACGATCGAATAAAAACCCCTTTGCCCTAAAATCATCCTAAATAATATATGGAATGTAGTAAACCCACAACATTTTTCATGGAAAACTTCACTCCCTTTAAAAGTTAAAATCCATAAGCACATAATAGCAAGTACAGATAAGTTAGTAAAATGAAAAGTGGATATTCATGCATATTTAAGAGAAAAAAATATTCTGAGAAAGCTTGTTTAATGTAGTAGGCCAGCCTGTCAAAGGTACACTTTAGTAAAATATAGTTATTGAGCTAAGAGACCAGTTCTACTAAAATGTAGTCTATATAAAATATGATAATATAATAGATGTAACTAAGTAATTATTGCGTGTGTTCGTGTTTTTTTTTAAAGGCATGCAGAGGACGCAAGGTTGATAGAGGTGTGACTCCATATGCAAGTGAGGCCATAACATCCACTGGTAAAATTCCAATAGAAGCCGACTTTCTTTGCCATTACTCTACTTCCCAAGGTAAAATTTACCGGGTGTTGATTCAGCTTTCCTTACTGTGCTCACCCAGCAACCAGCCTTGAATATTACATGAAATATACTGTTAAACTAAAATACAACTTGACCAAAAACATGAAAGTATTGCCCTTACATGCTTCAAATTATACAATAGTGTTAAAAACATATAAATGCAAAATATCAAATAAAGAAAAAAACTAAAAAGTGCAATGTGATGTTAATCCCAATGCCAAAACTGTGATACAGTATTCTTCAAAGTGACTATTCTATTAAAAATGAATCCATGTCTTCACCATTTGTGCTCAAAAGTGTAGATGCACACTAACCAAAGGTGTTTGACCCCTTTTTACAGGTAGGTCAGGTATCGTTTATGGCCCTCAAAGGCTTCTTACTTTAGGCTGGTCTCTACTAAGTTCCTCCAGTTTTATGGCACTCAAACATCAATCAAGCAGGAGACAACATTAAACATATATAAAAGAAAAGAAAAATCGCGCTACAGAATATAAATCTGAAAATTCAAATCCCGTCAGTGCTGCAGTTCTGTTATACACCAAAAATATATATATGTGAAAAAAACTAAACCAGAAAGAACCACGCTCCCTTCAAACAGTGCTTGATACACACACCTCCCACGTGAGACCAATGAAGAATATAAAAAATAAATGAATACAGTGCAAAGTGATTAAACAATCATAATAAATGTGACTACCACTAGCCCATAATACAAAAAATTTCAATTGTGAATTGAATATAAACCTGGATACATGTATATACACAACTATTCCAAAAAATAGAAAAAGAGCTTAACTACACATGTAAATAAACAGTCAAAAGTGTCCTTAATAGCAGTTAAATGTGTCCTTATGTGATAGTCCTCAAAACGAATCCAACTTATGAAGTCAATTATTTTCAGATGCAAAACACCACGTGTTGATTATAGTGTCCGAAAAAAATAATTCTTTGCTTCATATTACCAAACCGTGAAACATGCCACAGTGCACCACCACCAAAGGTCAAGATTGGCTCCTTACCAGATGTCAAAAGATAATTCGCTTATCAAAGGATCAGGCCAAGCTATGTATACTCCTCAATCCTCCAAAACTCCACCCTCCTTCGGGGTTAAGGTTCAAAAAGGCTCCAGTTTGTATAAATTATAAGATCCACCATAAAAGAGGGAGAAAAAGGCGCTCCAATAGTATAAAATTGCTTATTTAATAGAAATCAAAAACTAAAAAAAACACACTTACAATCAAGCAGTGAGATATGGCATAACAAGTGGGAAGCGTCGGCCGTACGCAAATCTCCACAGGTCTATCCTTCTCCAGCTGGTACAGTTCACAAGGCAATAAACAGCATGTCACACCGCCCTACGCCCTACGCTATGTATACTCCTCAATCCTCCAAAGGATTGGGTTGCCCCTAGTGTACAAGATCCTCCTAAGAAGAGCAGATGTTTCTTTCAGAACCTCACAGGATTCTTTAGATGTAAAAACTGCCAAGTATGTTCGTTGAATATCAATAACAATTCTAAGATCTGCAGTTTCTCTTCCACAAGCACTCAAAGGACATATGAAGTAGAACCTTTTATTACGTGTTCCTCGGAGGCGGTATTGTACCTCATACAATGCCCCTGTGGTCTCCAATATGGGGGGAGGACCAAGAGGGCCTTGAAGGTTAGATTAAATAAACATATTGGAAACATCAGACATTATGACGAGGTACATAATAGGGACCCCTCCAATACCCTCTATATGGGGATAGACAAATATAAACCACACTGGAGGGGTGGGTCATTGGTAAGAGAAATTTCTCGCCTCAAAATGTCATGGATCTATAGGCTAAAGACATATACCGTATATACTCGAGTATAAGCCGAGATTTTCAGCCTCTTTTTTGAGGCTGAAAGTGCCCCCCTCGGCTTATACTCGAGTCATCGCTGTCTGTCTGCCCGATCAGCGTGTCGAGCAGACAGACAGCGGCCATTCTAGGATTCAAAGGCCGCGCCTCCGTCTCCGCCTTCGCCTGTGATAGGCGGAACACTGAATTTCCCAGCAGTCTGTGTTCCGCCTATCACGGACGTCCTCTCATCCTCGTCCGTAGTATGAGGATGAGCGGACGTCCATGATAGGCGGACCACTGACTGCTGGGAAATTGAGTGTTCCGCCTATCACGGACATCCGATAGGCGGAACACTCAATTTCCCAGCAGTCAGTGGGAAATTGAGTGTTCCGCCTATCACCGACGGAGGCGCGGCTTTTGAATCCTAGAATGGCCACCGACGAAGAGCTGCGGGACGGGCCGGGACGCAGGCCGGGACGGGACGCAGGCCGGGACGCAGGCCGGGACGGGACGCAGGCCGGGACGGGACGCAGGCCGGGACGGGACGCAGGCCGGGACGGACACAGGCCGGGACGGACACAGGCTGGACGGACACAGGCTGGACGGACACAGGCAGGCTGGACACAGGTAGGCTGCACGGACACACACACACACACACACACACACACACACACACACACGGATGCATGCACACACAGGGATGGATGGACACACACGGATGCATGGACACACACACACACACACACACACACACACACACACGGATGCATGCACACACACAGGGATGGATGGACACACACACACACGGATGCATGGACACACACACACACACACGGATGCATGGACACACACACACACACACGGATGCATGGACACACACACACACGGATGCATGGACACACACAGGGATGGACGACACACAGGGATGGACAGGCATGTCTCACCCTCGGCTTATACACGAGTCAATAATTTTTTCCAGTTTTTTGGGAGTAAATTGGGGACCTCGGCTTATATTCGGGTCGGCCTATACTCGAGTATATACGGTACCCCATTTGGGATGAACGTGGACACTGATGTCAACGCTTTCATCAATAATGCTTGAAAAGTCTGGGGGTTTGACGAAGGAAGAGCTTTGGGAAAAGCTATTTTTTAATTAATTAATTAATTAATTAATTTTAAAATTTTTAATTTATATATATTTTTTATATTTCACATATTCTTTATATTTTTTTGAATTATACATTTAGTGTATATATGTATACAATTTGCTTCTGACCTGTAACTATGAACATGGACAGGGTTAGTCTGATATCATGAATTCTGTATTATACGTTTTAGTGCTTTTGTTTGGATCTAATTGTTATGAGCTATGATATTTGCAGATAGGATGTGGGTTTAAGCCTCCTCCTCTGATGGTGCCATACCATGCTCAATAATATGCACTAATACACCTGCAGTGACTCTTCACTGTTTTTCCCCCTCTGACTACAGTTCTAGTCGTGTTTATTGGGAGGGGTGGGAAGATAGGGGAGGCGCTGCTGGGACGGGCGATATGACGGAAGTTAGATTGTGTCATGCCTCCGCCTTATAATCGAAAGCGAGGCCTGGCCTTTATGCGTGTTCTTTATTAATACACTATCGAGAGCGAGGCGTGGTTCTCGCTCATAGATAATAGGATACCATCAATGATTGGCTGTAGGGCTGGAATGCATTGTGGTCAGCTGTGTTGGCGAGGACGCTTTTGTGCGTCACTTCCGCCTCTGTCGCTATGCAGGTGTTGTTTCCGCTACGATATCGATAGCGAGGCTTGGTCCTCGCACTCGAACGGCGGTAAACCAGTTATCATTGGCCATCAGGCTCTGGTGATATGGGGATTGGTTACGGAGGTAGGACACGTGTGTGCGTCACTTCCGTCGCGGGATTGTGAGCAAGGCCTGGGCTCTCTATGGAGGAGGAGGCTTGGGCCATCTTTGAGTATATAAGAAAAGCAATATGGTGTGTCACCCATGCCCCGAGACGACGTGAAGTATCACGAAACGCGTAGGGCGGTGTGACATGCTGTTTATTGCCTTGTGAACTATACCAGCTGGAGAAGGATAGACCTGTGGAGATTTGCGTACAGCCGGCGCTTCCCACTTGTTATGCCATATCTCACTGCTTGATTGTAAGTGTGTTTTTTTTAGTTTTTAATTTCTATTAAATAAGCAATTTTACACTATTGGAGCGCCTTTTTCTCCCTCTTTTATGGTGGATCTTATAATTTATACAAACTGGAGCCTTTTTGAACCTTAACCCCGAAGGAGGGTGGAGTTTTGGAGGATTAAGGAGTATACATAGCTTGAACGAAAAAAGGGGGGGGAAACACTGCGCTGTATCAGGGAGAACAAGTGAAAAAAACAGCTGCCAACACTTTAAACAAAGTCAAACAATTCAAAACAATAAATAGTGTAGCGCTTCTATTAAATGGAAATGTGATCCAAAGAAAGAAAAATCTAAAGTGTGATCACAAAAAAATCAATCTTATCAGTAATCACATAAAAAAGTCAATGAGCACATGGGGAAAGTCCATAGACAATCACAGATGTTATTGGAATCCTCTATGCTGTGACCGGTACACAGAAGATGTGATAAAACTGCTTCAGAAATCAGGTATAACCCAGTACATCGGCTTGTCTGAAGATATCAAAGAAATAGGTAAAATACTCTTACCGAATATGATGGACTCACACAGTCATATGACGGCTGAGTCAAGTGCACTTAGGGTCCAAACCTAGGACCAGAGGGTAGGTTGATGGTGATATAACCAGGTGTAGAGAAGACTCCAAGTGGCTGTAGATCCCAATAGGCGTCTCCAAACGGCTGTAGACCCTGGGGGACGTCTCACAGGGGGTTCTCTGGAGTGTTCGTCAGGTTATCCAATTCGGATATAACTTAATAAGAGTTAAAACTCCAAACGAAGGATGAGGGGTTTATAAATTTAAAACGAAAAAAGAAAAAGAAAGCTCCACATGGTGCGGGTCAAAAATTATTAACCATCAGGTTTTATCAAAAGTCATATAATAAAAATAAAAATTATGACTAGTGATCACAAACGAATGAAATAAAAGCAATGTGGGGTGCCAAAAGCGAGCCCGACGCGTTTCGACAGTGTCTTCATGCCCCTGTTGAAGACACTCTATGTCGAAACGCGTCGGGCTCGCTCATATTTTTATTATATGACTTTTAATAAAACCTGATGGTTAATAATTTTTGACCCGCACCATGTGGAGCTTTCTTTTTTCGTTTTAAATTTATAAACCCCTCATCCTTTGTTTGGAGTTGTAACTCTTATTAAGTTACATCCGAATTGGATAACCTGACGAACACTCCAGAGAACCCCCTGTGAGACGTCCCCCAGGGTCTACAGCCGTTTGGAGACGCCTATTGGGATCTACAGCCACTTGGAGTCTTCTCTACACCTGGTTATATCACCATCAACCTACCCTCTGGTCCTAGGTTTGGACCCTAAGTGCACTTGACTCAGCCGTCATATGACTGTGTGAGTCCATCATATTCGTTAAGAGTATTTTACCTATTTCTTTGATATCTTCAGACAAGCCGATGTACTGGGTTATACCTGATTTCTGAAGCAGTTTTATCACATCTTCTGTGTACCGGTCACAGCATAGAGGATTCCAATAACATCTGTGATTGTCTATGGACTTTCCCCATGTGATCATTGACTTTTTTATGTGATTACTGATAAGATTGATTTTTTTTGTGATCGCACTTTAGATTTTTCTTTCTTTGGATCACATTTCCATTTAATAGAAGCGCTACACTATTTATTGTTTTGTATACATAGCTTGGCCTGATCCTTTGATAAGCAAATTATCTTTTGACATCTGGTAAGGAGCCAATCTTGACCTTTGGTGGTGGTGCACTGTGGCATGTTTCACGGTTTGGGAATATGAAGCAAAGAAGTATCTTTTTTGGACACTATAATCAACACGTGGTGTTTTGCATCTGAAAATAATTGACTTCATAAGTTGGATTCGCTTTGAGGACTATCACATAAGGACACATTTAACTGCTATTAAGGACACTTTTGACTATTTATTTACATGTGTAGTTAAGCTCTTTTTTTCAAATTTTTGGAATAGTTGTGTATATACATGTATCCAGGTTTATATTCAATTCACAATTGAAATTTTGTATTATGGGCTAGTGGTAGTCACATTTATTATGATTGTTTAATCACTTTGCACTGTATGCATTTATTTTTTATATTCTTTATATACACAGCTCCCCTGGTTGGGACATTGGTCTCACGTGGGAGGTGTGTGTATCAAGCACTGTTTGAAGGGAGCGCGGTTCTTTCTGGTTTAACATTAAACATATAATTGTGTAGTATTTATTAAAAAATGGTAAAACAGTAAATAGCAAAAAAAAAAATTACACTCACATGTATTGGTGCCTATGACTGGCACCAATATATATAGCTTCTTCTTCTTTAAAAATAGTAATTGACTTGTGCAGGCATATATACAAATATTTCAGATGTTTTTTAGAAAATAGGCCACATAGCATACTTTATTCCTTGCTCCTCACTAGCCAATACTATTTCTACTGTCCAAAAAAATGGGTTGTGGCTGGGCCCTTGGCTTTTCTCAGTATAATGCAGGACTGGGATGATGTCAACTATGACCAGCCAGGCATTTAAGTTAAAAAGTTTTGGGGAACCGGTTTTACTAGAGGAGGAAGCCTGTGGGAGTGAGGAATAAAGTAAGTATATCACCTTATTCATAGTCTACTAGGCAAAATTAACAATCAACCCTTGGGATGAGAAGATGTTGTACAGGGTAAGGCAATCAGTTTTGACACAGCTGATTAGCAAGCATGCAGTTTGTCAGTCAGCAACTCACCACACCTAGTCCTACCAACTGATTTCTGGATTGGCAGCACTGCCTCTGCTGCTGAAGCCCTCCCACTGTCAGATGCAGTGTCTGAGAGGGGAAACATGAGGCACAAAAGAAAGATTTGGCTCACCTGGTAGAGGCAAAGCAATTTTTTTCTTGTTAACGTAAAGAGGATTATGCATCACGTAGTAACTGGATTTGGGACACAGACCGCAATAAAAACAGTGGTTCTTACCCCTCACAGCTTTATCCAAATCTTAAAAAAACAGAAAATTGTATCAATACTTATCATAATTTTCCTTTCCTGGTGTCTATCCATGGCAGCGCACACATGATAAAGCTCCACGGACTCTTCCCTAAGGACCAGTGAATAGCCAAAAGTAAAAGACGAGTACACCCTCAGCATTCTTTGTAAATATATAATAGCAAGGGTGGGAGTGTGTACTGCCATGTATAGACACCAGAAAAGGAAAATTATGGTAAATATTGATACAATTTTTCAATTTTCCTGGCGCCTCCATGACAGCATACACATGATAAATAATAGCTGACATGGATGGGATGATGATCGACAATAATGTTTTAATCAGAGAAGGTAAGTGCAGAATGAACCGTTTTTCCTTCTAACTCAGTTTTAAGGGCACATGGGTCCACTCGGTACTGCCTCAGGAAGGTGTGTTGCGATGACCAGGTGGCTGCTTTGCAAATTGTTTTGATTCGCACTGCCCAAGATGCTGCTACTGCCCTCCTGGCTCCATGACTCTCAAACTAAAGGCTTTTTGAATTAACTTTACAATCCAGAATAAAAGTGTTCTAGACAATGCTTTTTTTCCGAAAGGAATGACAACCTGCGTGTTTAATAAATTGAAGGCTGCTTTGGTTTCAAGGTAGACCCATAAGACTCTGGCAATGTCTAGTTCGTGCAAGGAACCTGTTTGATGATCTGTAAAGGTTAGCAGGGCCCAGGGTTCATCCAAATGCAAGGAAGATGCAACCTTGGGAGCAAACATTTCTAAGGGGCATAAGTCTAATCTTTCTGGAAGGGATTGCAATTCTGAAATCCTTCTGCCTGAAGTTAGAACTATATTAAAAATGCTATCTTGAAAGTTACAGAGGACTGTTCCACCAGAATAAAGGGTTGTCTCATTAAGACCTACAGAACTATGGTAAGATTCCCATCTGAGGAAAGGATGTCTGTTAGGAGAGTGAATCATCATTATCCCTTTGAGAAACTGTATTACAGGGAACTCTCAGCCCATCTTGTATTAGTCATTGCCGAGATTGTGGCTACCTGAACCTTTAGGGAACTTTGACTCAGGTCCAGATCCAGACCAGTTTGGAAGAACCCCAAAAGGTGGGCGGCTAAAGGAGAGAGAGGGTCGAAACATTTCCTGACTGCACAAGCAACAAACTTCTCCCATATCCTAGCATATATGCATTTTGTCAAGGGTTTTCTTGGCTTCAGGAGAGTCGAAATGACATTTGTGAACAGCCTAGAATCTCAAACCTCCACATTCAGGTGGTTGAACTTCCCCTGTGTTAGAAGGCAAGATAAGAGTGGATCTGAAATATATGGGCAAGAACTGAGGTTCATAGCCAGTGGGACCCACAATCCTCTTGGCAATAAGGAAGGATGGCTATGACTGTGACAAGTCTCGAGAGGAATTTCAAGATAAGTGGGGGTGGAGGAAAGACGTAGGCCAGAATCCAATACAAAGGGCACAAAAGAGCATCCACTCCCTCCGCCAGTGGTGACAGGAAAAGTTTGAGGTGACCATTGGCAAATTGGTGTTGATCGTTGAAGCAAATAGAGCTATCTGAGGTAGTCCCCAGAGATGCACAACTTGATTGAAGATGTGGGTATGAAGGGACCACTAATTGTTGTCCAGGAAATTCCAAGACAACCGATCTGCCTCAATGTTTAAATTACCTGGTAGGTGCATTGCCCTAAGGTCCATCAGATTCCTTTCCACCCATAGCTTATATCAGGCTCAAACACTGTGAAGGTAACAAGCAGGAACGTGCCAATGCTCTACTCATTCTTGCTACCTGTTGGGGTGGCAAGGGTCCCAACCTCCTGAAGGTCTCGAAGTGTATCATCTGTAGAGCTGGAGATAACTGTTTTTTTTCTTAGTCTGATGAAGATGTTGATAATCCACTATCTTTGTTTTCCATGAGCTAGCCTGGACTGCACACGAAGAGTAGAATGTTGTCAATGTAATGACACACTCAAAAACCCAATCTCTCTCAGGAGTGCCAAGACAGATATAAGGACGAATTGTGGTTGAACTTAATCCACCACAAATCTTACATATTTCTGAAATGCTGGGAGAATGAGAATATATAGACAGGCGTCTTAAAGGTCTATTGACGGCCTTCACCGTCCTAGTTGGATCATTTGTATAAAGCTTTTGAGGTATATGTAGCAGTTTTAATCATTTTAAAACTATCATAGGACACCATCCAACCATTTTTTATTGTACCGCTTGCTCCTGTAGAGAAAGTAAGAGCTTCCATACAATTATCATAATCTAGGATGAACTTGGAATCCTTTTGCAGGGGTGAAGGAATTGTGGGGAGGCAGATAAGAGAATGCCCAAAAATGACCAGAATTGATTGTTGAAACCACCCAGAGGTCTTGACAGTGACTCACCCAGTCTGATGGAAAGTGCTTAAACCTGAACGCGACCGGGAGTGTTTGAACAGGCCCCATGTCAAAAAGATTTTTTTGACTCCCGTGGAGCAGAGAGGGCTTTTCTCTTATTCGCCTTTAATAATGTCACCTGGCTGCTTGGCGCTATCGTCAGTTTGCATGCACCCCTAGCTGCTTGATAAGATAATTTAAGGTCAAGATAAATGCACCTTGTCAAGAGGATTTTTTTTCTTTTTTTTTGCAGTGGTCACTTTTTTTTTTTTACAATCACTACTTCTTTTTATTAGTTTTGTGAAAAAAGACTTACAATACAGAGCCTCTGGGTAGTGATGGCTGAACGGTTCGCCCGGCGGTCGTTTCACGGCGAATTTCGGCTGTTCGCGGTCTGCCCGATCAGCGGACTATTGCCGCCGTTCGCCCAGCGGACTTCGGTGTTTACTGTGTAAAAGAACTTTGACCTATGATGACACATCCATCATGGGGTACAGGACAGCCAATTGAGACATTACAGCACATGGACACTTGGACATTCCCCCTAACTTATAAATACACCCGATTCGGTGGCCATTTTACATTCTTTCTTCTGTCACTATAGGGAGAGGTTGCTGTGTGGAGCAGGGAGAGATTGCAGTGACCCAAATCGCTAGCTATTTGGTACACAAAAGTTCTTTTCAGGACTGGTATAGGTGTTAGGTGTAGTTCAGGATATAGGTTTGAGGTAGTGCTGTGCTAGTGATTGTTGCAGCAGCCTGAGTGTCTTTTGTCAGTGTAGAGAAAGGGACAGGACGGTGTGTGCTGCAGGGACAGTCAGTTTACTCATTAGCTGTTACTATCAGGTCCACAAAAGTGCTATTCCAGTTATTGTTCCAGCAGCCTCTGTTTTGTCAGTTTATATAGGGACAGGCAGGAAGCTGTGTGTGAGGCAGTGACTGTCAGTTTAATCAGTAGCTGTTACTATATTAGGTCCACAAAGGTTCTTTTCAGGACTAGTATCAGTGGTATGGTAATAGGCTTGTACACGTATAATATTCTTTCTTCCAAATATAGAAAGAATATTATACTTGACTGCTGCCCTTCTGCTGCAGTCTGCTAATCAGTCACAACCTACTTGTTCCACAAAGGTCCTTATAAGGACTGGTAACCTGGTGTAGGGTGCTACAGTACATAGGGTTGAGTGAGGTACAGTCTGCTATTCTGTAAGGACTGGTATAGGTCCACAATACATAGGGTTGAGGTGCACTACTGCTGACCACTGCCCTATACTGCAGCAGTCCTTCATCAGTATAGGGACTGACGTACAGTCTGCTAATCAGTTACACACAACCTACTTGTTCCACAAAGGTCCTTATAAGGACTGGTAAGGTATAGGGTACTACAGTACATAGGGTTGAGTGAGGTACAGTCTGCTATTCTATAAGGACTGGTATAGGTCCACAATACATAGGGTTGAGGTGCACTACTGCTGACCGCTGCCCTATACGATGAGGAAGTCGCAATGCTGGATGAATTCCCAGGGGGGCTACTCTATCTGAGACAAGTCAACAACAGGAGTCTAAAGAGGAGTCAGAGGAGGATGGTGCCGGGGCGGATGAGGAGGATCAAGAAGAGCATGCTTTAAACCTTTCTGGGACCCCTGTTGTTGTGCGTGGATGGGGAGAGGCGAATGAAGAGGACGACATTATCCTGGATGATGAGCAGGAGCCAGGCCACCACACCGCTTCCACTTTAGTGCAAATGGGGGCCTTCATGCTCCAGTGTTTTAATAGGGACTCCCGTATAAAAAGCATAAGGGTCAAGGACCAGTACTGGGTGGCAACGTACTTAGACCCCCGGTACAAACACAAAATGGCGGAAATGCTACCGCCGTCACAGAGGGCTGTCAGAATGCAGCACTTCCAGGCCTTGCTTCGAGAAATGCTGCATTCTGCTTTTGCGTGCGCTGGCAGAGGAGCAATTCCCACTCCCAGAGAAGGAGTTGCGGGTACCAATCCAACAGCGCCTGCAAGAAGAGGCCGGTTTGAAGAAGTGTTGGTGACTTCGGATATGAGGTCATTCTTTCAGCCGACCCATCGACAGGTGTCATCCGGATCCAGCATCAGGGAACGCCTAGACCGCCAGGTGTCCAACTACATCGGGTTAACGGCCAATGTGGATGCTCTGAGGAGTGATGAACCCCTGGACTACTGGGTGGGCAGGCTTGACCTCTGGCCAGAGCTTGCCCAATTTGCAATCGAACTGTTGGCTTGCCCCTCGTCCAGTGTCCTGTCCGAAAGGACGTTCAGCGCAGCAGAGGGGATCGTGACCGATGAGCATACTCGCCTAGCTCACGACAGTGTTAACCAACTCCACATTTATAAAAATGAATGAGGCATGGATCTCGGAGGAATTCAACACATGTGACCAGAAGACCATGTATATGTCTATAAACAATTTTTTTAATCGAGCACACAGACCTTCTTTCTTCATTTGGCTCACTTCCTTGTCCAAAAAAAGCACACCGTACTATATGCCCGTACCCTCCTGTTTGAAGAGGTTGAGCGGTGTCATATTTCTACTGGGGCTGCTTATTATGAGGGGCTCCCACCATCCTTGTGCTGTGCTGACTTCCTCCTGGGGCTTCTTATTATGAGGGGCTCCCACCATCCCTGTGCTGTGCTGACTTCCTCCTGGGGCTGTACGTCTGCTGTGCATATTATGAGGGGATCCCACCATCCCTGTGCTATGCTTATTATGAGGGGCTCCCACCATCCCTGTGCTGTGCTGATTTCCGCCTGGGGCTGCTTATTATGAGGGGCTCCCACCATCCCTGTGCTGTGCTGACTTCCTCCTGGGGCTGCTTATTATGAGGGGCTCCCACCATCCCTGTGCTATGCTGACATCCTCCTGGGGCTGCTTATTATGAGGGGCTCCCACCATCCCTGTGCTATGCTGACATCCTCCTGGGGCTGATTATTATGAGGGGCTCCCACCATCCCTGTGCTGTGCTGACTTCCTCCTGGGGCTGTACCTCTGCTGTGCATATTATGAGGGGCTCCCACCATCCCTGTGCTATGCTCATTATGAGGGGCTCCCACCATCCCTGTGCTATGCTCATTATGAGGGGCTCCCACCGTCCCTGTGCTATGCTGACTTCCTCCTGGGGCTGCTTACGGTGCAGGTGTCAGTGCTGTATATCTCAGTGCTGATGTCAGTACTCTCTATCACGGTGCAGGTGTCAGTGCTGTATATCACGGTGCTGGTGTTAGTGCTTTATGTCACGCTGCTGATGTCAGTGCTCTCTATCACGGTGCTGGTGTCAGTGCTTTATGTCACGCTGCTGATGTCAGTGCTCTCTATCACGGTGCTGGTGTCAGATGACTCTATCACGGTGCAGGGGTCATTGCTGTATGTCACGCTGCTGATGTCAGTGCTCTCTATCACGGTGCTGGTGTCAGATGACTCTATCACAGTGCAGGTGTCATTGCTGTATGTCACGCTGCTGGTGATCATCTCCTGCACCCTCTTCTTTGCCTACCCTGACCTTCCCTCTTGTCCACAGTCCTGAATTGTCACAACAATTTCCCATATAAAAAAAGAATGCTTGTAGTTGTCGATCCCAGATTCACCTCATACATGTGTTACAGTGGTGTGAAAAAGTGTTTGCCCCCTTCCTCATTTCCTGTTCCTTTGCATGTTTGTCACACTTAAGTGTTCCGGAACATCAAACCAATTTAAACAATAGTCAAGGACAACACAAGTAAACACAAAATGCAATTTGTAAATGAAGGTGTTTATTATTAAAGGTGAAAAAAAATCCAAACCATCATGGCCCTGTGTGAAAAAGTGATTGCCCCCCTTGTTAAAACATACTATAACTGTGGTTGTGCACACCTGAGTTCAATTTCTCTAGCCACACCCAGGCCTGATTATTGCCACACCTGTTCACAATCAAGGCATCACTTAAATAGGAGCTGCTTGACACAGTAAGGTCCACCAGAAGATCCTTAAAAGCTACACATCATGCCGAGACCCAAAGAAATTCAGGAACAATTGAGAAAGAAAGTAATTGAGATCTATCAGTCTGGAAAGGGTTATAAAGCCATTTCCAAAGCTTTGGGAATCCAGCGAACCACAGTGAGAGCCATTATCCACAAATGTCGAAGACATGGAACAGTGGTGAACCTTCCCAGGAGTGGCCGGCCGCCCAAAATTACCCCAAGAGCGCAGCGACGACTCATCCAAGAGGTCACAAAAGACCCCACTACAACGTCCAAGGAACTGCAGGCTTACTTGCCTCAGTTAAGGTCAGCGTTCATGCCTCCACCATCAGGAAAAGACTGGGCAAAAATGGCCTGCATGGCAGAGTTCCAAGGAGAAAACCACTGCTGAGCAAAAAGAACATCAAAGCTCGTCTCAATTTCTCCACAACACATCTTGATGATCCCCAAGACTTTTGGGACAACATTCTGTGGACCGATGAGACAAAAGTGGAACTCTTTGGAAGGTGTGTGTCCAAGTATATCTGGCGTAGAAGGAACACTGCATTTCAGAAAAAGAACATTATACCAACCAGTAAAATATGATGGTGGTAGTGTGATGGTCTGGGGCTGTTTTGCTGCTTCAGGACCTGGAAGACTTGCCGTGATAAAAGGAACTATGAATTCTGC
The DNA here is from genome assembly GCF_037356315.1 of Lithobates pipiens. NCBI lineage: Eukaryota > Metazoa > Chordata > Amphibia > Anura > Ranidae > Lithobates > Lithobates pipiens. The sequence goes on along the minus strand of NW_027507718.1, from coordinate 386,707,802 downwards.
TGTCTACCAAGAGATCCTGAAGGAGAATGTCCGACCATCTGTTCGTGTACTCAAGCTGAAACGAACTTGGGTTCTGCAGCAGGACAATGATCCTAAACACACCAGCAAGTCCACCACCGAATGGCTGAAGAAAAACAAAATGAAGACTTTGGAGTGGCCTAGCCAAAGTCCTGACCTGAATCCTATTGAGATGTTGTGGTATGACCTTAAAAAGGCCGTTCATGCTCGAAAACCCTCTAATGTAACTGAATTAGGACAATTCTGCAAAGATGAGTGGGCCAAAATTCCTCTAGGACGCTGTAAAAGCCTCATTGCACGTTATCGCAAACGCTTGGTTGCAGTTGTTGCTGCTAAGGGTGGCCCAACCAGTTATTAGGTTTAGGGGGCAATCACTTTTTCACACAGGGCCATGATGGTTTGGATTTTTTTTCACCTTTAATAATAAACACCTTCATTTACAAATTGCATTTTGTGTTTACTTGTGTTGTCCTTGACTATTGTTTAAATTGGTTTGATGTTCCGAAACACTTAAGTGTGACAAACATGCAAAGGAACAGGAAATAAGGAAGGGGGCAAACACTTTTTCACACCACTGTATGTCATTGGCCATGTGGTGGGACTATGTTTGCACAGCTATTAATTATTTTGTGGCTGCAAATTTGACCTGCAGGTTTGCAAAGTTCGCCTCCCATTGAAGTCAATGGGGCCCGCCACGAACGTTCTGGTTCGCGAACTATCGGCCGCGTTCGCGAAACGTCCCGTCGGAAGTTCGTCCATCACTACCTCTGGGCATTCCCCGGCTCACTCTACATAAAACAGAGAAAGTAGCAATTGTGGGTGACCTCTCAGGTTAATACCTGTAAAAAAAGGAAAAAAATAACTTTTACTGCTACTGTGAGATAGGTGCACTGAGGAGAGCATGTGCCAATCCACAGGTTAAGTAATTAATTATGAAGGATTGACAATCCTTTGTCCTCTGGTTATTCTCTGGTTACTGTGATTACCTCTGGTTATTCTAAACATATCCAACCCTTCAACACCGCTCAGCATTAATATTCTGGGAATATAGCCAAATATGCCAAATTCTATTAAATGTACTCACACATCCACGAGAAAAATATGCAGCTTTGTATAGGGGAATAGCTGCATTCACTAGGGTCTTCCAAAAATTTTAAGACGGTTCCTCGGGCTGTTTCGTAGTCGTGGTCCTCGTAGAGTTTTAGTTGCTCTACGGTGCACTAGGGGGTTTACCAGGCCCAGTAAACAAACTGAGACAGTTAGGGAGATTGTAATAGTTGTTATAAATTGAATAATCCCTCTCCAATAGGATTGTATCTTAGGACAGGACCATAGCATATGGTGGAAGTCTGCCTCGTTGCAACCACACTTTCAGCACTGGTCAGAAGTCCCAGAGTAGATTTTATTTAGCTTTTTGGGTGTCAAATAAATTTGATGGAGTAACTTGTATTGAATTAGATGATCATGAACTGCTATTAGTTGAAGGAAAGGGTTGAAGGAAAGGGTACTCCCAGACATCCTCCCAATCCTGTTTCTGTCTAATTCAGGATAATCTTCCTGCCATTTAGAGTATAGACCGCCACGAGGGCCACTTACCTGATGTGAGACCGAAATAGTGGGGAGGCCTCCCTTGCACCTCGGGTCCTTAAAGCCTCTGGAGATGGAGACAGGCTTTGTGGACATAGAGTGGCAGGGGTGTGGAGCACCATGCAAGCCTTAGTCCGAGATCTGAGCCGAGGTCAAGTCCAGTTGGGCAACCAAGCATAAAAGGGTTAATCAGAAGAAGAATGGTCTAAATCCAAGCCGGTATCGGTTCCAATCTGGCATCTATCAGCTGAGTACAAAAGGGGCAAATAAAAAAAGTAAGAGTTTGAGGTGGAGCTCTGTCAGGGGTATGCTGCCATGAAGGCCCTAGGAAAAAGTTTTACCTTTAGTTATACTTTAGGGAGAGCCTTTAGAACATGTAAAACGTATCCCTGAAATCTACCTGCTGACTCGATATTAAAAAATATACCAATGAGTATTAGGACAAAGGGAGTTTTTTTTTTCTGTGCCTTGATTCTATCTTTATGCATACGTAAAGTAAACAAACCTTCTACACCCCTCCCCTTCTTCTTTCTTGTTTTTTTTTTTTTACCTCTTTTCTTCCCTTCCCCTTTTTACACCAGTCTGTAGTATATTTTATCTCCCTGATCCAATGCTTAACAGTGAAAGACAGGACATTCTACTGGCTGGCATGTACATCTAGATGACACAGAAGGATTTGTAACACAACAACTGACAATTTATTTTCAGTTTACAGTATTTTGAAGTCAGACTGAGGCACTATAGTCAACTTCTCTAATATGCCATCGTTTTTATATGTATGCACTGATATTTTTTGACATAAGCATGCTTTACCTCCTACAATAAAATGTAAAATAAAGAATATTTAAAAAAACAAAACAAATTAGAATATATATATATATATATATATATATATATATATATATACACACACACACACGTAAATGCAATATATCATTTTTACCTGACTAAAAAGAAAAAAAGTTAAAAATAAAAATTGTGTTGTGTCCTGACCATAATAAAGAGAGAATATACAGTATATACAAGACAATTAGCATATGGAATACACCCCACTGTATGTGTTCTAATATTTCCTGCTGCATTCTTTGTAATAGAACATAAATACAAAATCCATGGGACCCCTCATAATGGCCGCCAGGTATCAGAAGCTGAAACTTCAATTCTGGGTAGACTGATTCTTGTGATAACCTACCTTAAGTTCCTCAACTAAAGTACAGGTAGTCCATGAAATGACTGAGACAGAATGATGGATGGTAAAATGGAGGTTCTGATTAGAAGTCTGCTTTTTTTTTATATATAAATTTTCAGTTAAAAAATACAAGATCAACAGATTCAATGACCCTTATGCCTTTTCTCTCTCTAAAGGTTATGTGGCATTCAGAGACACATCTTATGGCTCCTGGTTTATTCAGTCGCTGTGTGATATGCTGACAAAGTATGGGAAGAAGTATGAACTGATGCAGATTTTAACACGTGTAAACCATAAAGTTGCATTCGAATATGGAACATGTGTAAAAAAAGAAATGCCTTGTATTGTCAGCAAACTTACTAAAGATATCTATCTATAAGAGAAAAAAAACACCCATTCAATATGATCAATCTTTTTCATTAGATCATTAAGAAAATTAACCAGACTGAACCATTTCCCAAGCTTTTACTGAAGGATACAGTTGTTATTGATTCTTAATAAAAATAATAATGAATACCAAGCTTTGTTCTGCTTCATGATATATATGTTTTAAAAAAAATTATTTATGAAACCCAGCATTAGAGTACACAGAAAGATCATAAATACATCAAAATCCAATCAGTTATTACATGTCCAAGTATAAAAAGTCTGTATAGAACTCATTCGTAGCATTGCTATCTAACTAGAATAGCATTAGTCATTGCTGAGATAGTAACATAAACAGCATACAGTATAGCAACACATTGAAGTAGCATTGTTTGTTACTATGGTCCTTTTGCACGAACATTCCATTGTCAGTCTAAACTCCAGCCATTACGTGGTTTCATGATATTCTTAGAATAAGTAAACTTCTGCAAACAAAATTTCCATGGGCACTTACCTAAACACTGGAAAGAAAACACAGTGTAAAGATCACCTCCTTCTTTTTTTAACATAAAGCTGCCATAAGTACCTACAGTAAATCTGTGCAACTATGTTTCAAAAAATATATGGAACTTGATGGGACTTTATTGTGCCTCTGAGAAGTGTAAACAAATGAAATACAATAATAAACTTATGAAAAAAGACAATTTTATTTATTATAAAAACAGTTGAAAAAAGTACATTACAGTTTGTATGATTAGGTTTGAATTCAGGGTGTGCAGATCCAACAATTAATAGAAATATGGCCTACGAGTTTCACGGAGAGTGCAGCTTCGTCAGGGACTTGAAGATAGCACAGTATGACGTTGTGTGAATTCTACAGATGAATCATCAGTTAGTACTGTGTAGATGAGATAATTACATAGATAATGATTAAATACACACTATATACAGACGTTAATGCATGAATCCTTACATAGATAAATATTTATGATGACATGCTGTTAATATATATCAATAAAATGAAAATATTTGTAAAGCATTGAACAAACAAATACAGTTACATTTTCAACTCATTGGGGGTATATAGCGATGCTTTACACACAGGGAGCTAGAACAAAGGGAGTCAATTGCGTGTTGTTAATTATCCAGATATCTGACGCTAAACTATGGAATTATGTAAATAAAAAATAAATAAATATAATTATATATAATATATATATATATATATATACACACACATATACATACACACACATATATAGAGACCATAGTGTTTCATGAAGGCGTATCTCTCACTCACCCAGAAACTGTAATCAGAGGACACCGACTCAATGGGACAATGTGAGGCCTGGGAGCCCATGGGAAAGCTCCACCCCACCTTAACTGGGAAGAATGGGTGGGTCCCTATACATGCAGATGAAAAAGTATGATAAGCCAAATGGTCAAATGGGTGCCTCAAAAAAAAAAAAAAAATGATATAAATGAAATACAGCAAAAGAAGAGATGTGGCGGAAGAAAGAAGGTGGGTGAAAGGAAATAAAAGTGGGAAGGGGGGAGGAAAGATAAAAGAAAGGGGAATGGGGGAGGGGGGGTGAAGGAAAAGGGGGAACAGGGCTGCAAAAAAAAGGAAAGGAGAGGGAGAAGGTTGTGGAACATTGAAATTGAAAGGAACAAGAAATGAGAAGCTCTGTGAAGTTGGCACCTCATGTTTGTAAAACCTGAATAAAAATATACCATTCGTTTGTGCCGCATTTGTGCTGTTTTGTGCCACAAAAATGAGCGTTTGTGCTGGTTCGGTTTCTGAGTTATTAACCACTTCAGCCCCGGACCAATAAACACCTTAAGGACCAGAGGTCTTTTTCCAATTTCGCACTGCGCTGCTTAAACTGGTAATTGCGCGGTCATGCAATATTGCACCCAAACGAAATGCATGTGCATCGTGAAAGGTGGATGCAGTCTTCTGGGACCTGTGGGTGTCCCAGATACTGCAGTGGGGGTGGGAGAGGGGAGAATTTCAGTTTCTGACCGCAGTGGCAGTCGGAACAGAAGTGGGAAGCGGGTACCTGTCAAAATCAGATATCTGCTCCCCCCCGCTCCTGAAAAGTGCCAATTGTTCAAGAGGAACAGGGAATGAGTCCTTAAAGCAGAGATTCTTTTGGGTGGAGCGCCACTTTAAATACATGTGAGATTTCATTTTTTTTCCTGTTTAATAAATTCACAGGCATTCTAAAATTCTGTTATTGAGTGTAGATTAACCACCTTCAGACCGGACCATTTTGCTGGTAAATGACCAGAGGTCTTTTTACAATTTGGCACTGCGCTGCTTTAACTGGTAATTGCGCGGTCATGCAATGTTGTACCCAAACAAAATTTGCGTCCTTTTCTTCCCACAAATAGAGCTTTCTTTTGATGGTATTTGATTGCCTCTGCGATTTTTATTTTTTGCGATATAAATGGAAAAAGAGCGAAAATTTTGAAAAAAAAGATATTTTCTTCTTTTTGTTATAAGAAAAATCGAATAAACGAAATTTTAGTCATACATTGAGGGCAAAATTTATTCAGCCACATGTCTTTAGTTAAAAAAATGTCAATAAGCGTATATTTTTTGGTTTGCGCAAAAGTTATAGCGTCTACAAACTAGAGTACATTTTCTGGAATTTACACAGCTTTTAATTTATGACTGCCTATCTCATTTATTGAGGTGCTAAAATGGCAGGGCAGTACAAACCCCCCCCCCCCCAAATGACCCCATTTTGGAAAGTAGACACCCCAAGCTATTTGCTGAGGGCCATGTTGAGACCATTGAATATTTTTTTTTGTCCCAAGGGATTGAATAATGACAAAAAAAAAAAATATTTTTTTTTTTTACAAAAAGTTGTCACTAAATGATATATTGCTCACACATGCCATGGTTATATGTGGAATTGCACCCCAAAATATATTCCGCTACTTCTCCCGAGTATGGGGATACCACATGTGTGGGACTTTTTGGGAGTCTAGTCGCGCACGGCACCCCGAAAACCAATCACCACCTTCAGGATTTCTAAGGGTGCAAATTTTTGATTCCACTCCTCACTACCTATCACAGTTTCGAAGGCCATAAAATGCCAAAATAGCACAAAACCCCCCAAAATGACCCCATTTTGGAAAGTAGACACCCCAAGCTATTTACTGAGAGGCATGTTGAGTCCATGGAATATTTTATATTTTGCCACAAATTGCAGGAATATTACAAACTTTTTTTTTTTTGCACAAAGTTGTCACTAAATGATATATTGCTCACACATGCTATGGGCATAAGTCAAATTACACCCCAAAATAAATTCTGCTGCTTCTCCCGAGTACGGGGATACCACATGTGGGGGACTTTTTGGGAGCCTAGCCACGCACGGGACCCCGAAAACCAAGCACTGCCTTCCGGATTTAAATATAAAATGCTACCAAAAAAACTGTTAGGCCGCGTACACACGCGGGGACTGTTCGCCCAACTTTGTCCGCTGAACAGTGTTTCGGCGGACAGTCCGCTCATTTGTGGGCTTTCAGCGGACAGTTTCAGCGAACAGTCCGCTGAACAAGGTTTTTCGGAATTTCCGAAAAACTGTCCGCTGAAACTTTGTTTCAGCGGACAGTCCCCTCGTGTGTAGGCTTGTTCGTCAAACTAAGTTCCGCGCATGCTCAGAAAGGATTTACACGCCGAAAGTTATAATGCAGTGTATAGGACGTCGCATTTTTCGTCCCGTCGTACGTGCCGTTCACGTCATCGAGCACGGTTTCAGCAAACTGTTCGTTCGTCGTGTGTGGCCATGTCCGTCCATGCTAATTTTGAGCGGACTGTTTGCTGAAACTGTTTGACGGACAAAGTTGGGCGAACAGTCCCCGCGTGTGTACGCAGCCTTAGCGATTGCAGGGATCAGGCCTGACTCTGCGATCGCTGCAGTTATGTGTTTAGTGTTTTGTAAGTGACAGTGATCGATACTGCACTTGGGTGGCCTGGGCAGAGGGGCAAAATGCAGGTGCTAGCAGGTATCTGGGCTGATCCCGCTAACAATGCATTTTTTTTGGAACCCTAAACTGCTGGGGACGCTAGTATAGATCTGATCAGATCAGATATTGATCTGTTCAGATTCTATACCACTATGGGAGGTTTATGCTTTGTGTGTGGGTGTTAGCGGTACTGGCACTAACCTAGCGCTGCCTGGGGCGACGCAGACCCTGACCCTAAAACCTAATTGATATCACCCGCCGGGTGATCAGGGGGTTAAACCTTTATTGGGTAATAAATGGTGGGTGCCCTGATGCTATAAAAAGCAAACTAACCAGAGTCACCCGTAACACTTATACGGTGATCACTGGTGAAAGGGTTAACTAGGGGCAATCAGGGGGTTCAAATTTTTATTAGGTAGTATATGGGGGTCCCTGGCGCTATATAAAAACCTGACGGGGAACCTAAATAACTAACTGGCTAACCAGCGTCACCAGTGACACTTATACTGTGATCGCTGGTGAAAGGGTTAACTAGGGGCAATCAGGGGGTTAAAACCATTATTGGGTAGTATATGGGGGTACCTAACACTATAAAAACCTGGCGGTGAACCTAAAAAAATAACTAGCTACCTAGCGACACTAGTGACACTAATGCAGCGATCAGAAAAACGATCGCTTAGTGACACTGGCAAAAGGGGGTGAAAGGGTTAACTAGGGGCAATCAGGGGGTTAAAACCATTATTGGGTAGTATATCGGGGTACCTAGCGCTATAAAAACCTGGCGGTGAACTAAAAAAATAACTAGCTACCTAGCGGCACTAGTGACACTAAAGCAGGGAACAGAAAAATGATCGCTTAGTGACACTGGCAAAAGAGGGTGAAAGGGTTAACTAGGGGCAATCAGGGGGTTAAAACCATTATTGGGTAGTATATCGGGGTACCTAGCGCTATAAAAACCTGGCGGTGAACCTAAAAAAAAAACTAGCTACCTAGCGACACTAGCGACACTAAAGCAGGGAACAGAAAAATGATCGCTTAGTGACACTGGCAAAAGGGGGTGAAAGGGTTAACTAGGAGCAATCAGGGGGTAAAAACCATTATTGGGTAGTATATCGGGGTACCTAGCGCTATAAAAACCAGGCGGTGAACCTAAAAAAATAACTAGCTACCTAGCGACACTAGTGACACTAATGCAGCGATCAGAAAAACGATCGCTTAGTGACACTGGCAAAAGGGGGTGAAAGGGTTAACTAGGGGCAATCAGGGGGTTAAAACCATTATTGGGTAGTATATCGGGGTACCTAGCGCTATAAAAACCAGGCGGTGAACCTAAAAAAATAACTAGCTACCTAGCGACACTAGCGACACTACTGCAGCGATCAGAAAAATGATCGCTTAGTGACACTGGCAAAAGAGGGTGAAAGGGTTAACTCTAGAGGCAATCAGGGGGTTAAAACCATTATTGGGTAGTATATCGGGGTACCTAGCGATATAAAAACCTGGCGGTGAACCTAAAAAAATAACTAGCTACCTAGCGACACTAGCGACACTACTGCAGCGATCAGAAAAATGAACGCTTAGTGACACAGGCAAAAGGGGGTGAAAGGGTTAACTAGGGGCAATCAGGGGGTTAAAACCATTATTGGGTAGTATATCGGGGTACCTATCGCTATAAAAACCTGGCGGTGAACCTAAAAAAAAAACTAGCTACCTAGCGACACTAGCGACACTAAAGCAGGGAACAGAAAAATGATCGCTTAGTGACACTGGCAAAAGGGGGTGAAAGGGTTAACTAGGAGCAATCAGGGGGTAAAAACCATTATTGGGTAGTATATCGGGGTACCTAGCGCTATAAAAACCAGGCGGTGAACCTAAAAAAATAACTAGCTACCTAGCGACACTAGCGACACTACTGCAGCGATCAGAAAAATGATCGCTTAGTGACACTGGCAAAAGAGGGTGAAAGGGTTAACTCTAGGGGCAATCAGGGGGTTAAAACCATTATTGGGTAGTATATCGGGGTACCTAGCGATATAAAAACCTGGCGGTGAACCTAAAAAAATAACTAGCTACCTAGCGACACTAGCGACACTACTGCAGCGATCAGAAAAATGAACGCTTAGTGACACTGGCAAAAGGGGGTGAAAGGGTTAACTCTAGGGGCAATCAGGGGGTTAGATCTTTATTGGGGGGTGATAGGGGGCTACCCTGGACCTAACACTAACTGCCCTGACAGTTTTTACTTTTACAACTGACACTGAATGCAGTGATCAGTAAAGAAATGATCAATGCAATCAGTGACACTGTGACTGGGGGGGGGGGGGGTGGCGGGGGGCGATCGGGGGGGGGGGGGGTTTGTGTCCCTGTGTGTACCTACATGTCAGTGTAGTGTTGGTGCACACTTACTTTGTGTCTTCTCCTCGTAGTCCGGTCAAAAAGACCGCCCCGAGGAGAATGACATCACTTCCTCCTTCCTGTATAAACAATACACAGTGGGAGGAAGCTTGTCATTGGCCAGGAGCGATCCAGAGGGGGTGGCCAGAAACCAACGGCCATCCTCTCATCACGGATCGCTCCTGGAGTGAACCGGACCGCCGTATCCAGCGGGAGGGGGTCCGATCGGACCCCCCACCCGCTGGAAGGCAGGCACGTACATGTACATGCTTGTGCCTGCCTGTGCCATTGTGATGATGTACAATGGCAATACGGCGGTCCTTAAGTGGTTAAACATTAAATTTAATGCAAGCCCCTCCCACTTTGCACCCCATGTTACTGAATTTTGAAAATAAACGCGCCATTTGTTTGTGCCGCCTTTGTGCCACAAAAATAAACGTTTGTGGCGCTTTGGTTTTGGAGATATTGAGTGGTATATGTTATCAAACCACACTGACTTTACACCTCGTTATTAAATCTTACATACAACTAGAATTATTTGTTTGCGGTTTGTGCAGATTTGGTGGATATTGTATATGATGTTTTACTTCACATGCATAGTTTTGCCACCCCCACAGGGATTGCCCTCCCTTCTGATTCTCTAGCGCTGACTAGAACAGACGGAGGAGAAAATCTGGGAATGGGGCGGGCGCAGCTTGCTTTGGCTCTAGTGAGGCAGAACCAGCTGTCAATCAGGCAGCAGGGTGGATGTCGACAGTATTGTCAGGATCTGTCCCGGCTGCATTGCGGCTCTGTGCTGTCAGGATATAGTGGGCAATAACTCACCACATGTACATGAGTTTTTTTGTCACAGGAGAACATACTATATGTCATCTTTTAAACATAAAAAGAACTGAGGCCAAAAAAGGTTGGGCCAAAAACAAAAGTTTAAACCAGGTGTTAACCAAACAAAACAGCACTCCAGAAAATTCTCTTATATAAGTCACTTCTTTTTTTAATTGCTTTTTTTGAAAGGCATGTCAGTAAACATTCTTTTCCTGACAGACTCCATGGCAGACTACGTGTGGGTTAACCCCGCCTCCTCTCCAATGCTATAGGACCCCACTCCCATAAATTTGAGCTCACCACTAGAAACTGCGTTCCTTTTTTGTCCTCCTCATTGAACCTACAAGTCAATACACTTACGTTTACGGATGTCCAAAATTGATAGTGGAAGTTGATGCCGGGCAGTTTCAAGACAGCCCCAGACCCAGCCATGGGCGGGTGTGTGGCTCCAGGCCACTGTGTCCTGTGGTGGGGATGGCCTTCGTATGCCCAGGCTCGGTGGAATGGATGGCAGGTCTGAAGATTCTCCATGGCAGCAGTTTTTGTATGTAAAAGTTCCCTGTTTGTATTTCCCTCATGTGCGGTGCTATCTTCTTTTTCTTTTTGCTTCTATGGCACATGGACCGTGTTCCAGGGTTCAGCTCCCTCTTCTGGGTCGTGGCTCCAGCTCGCTACTGTGCAAGTGTGATCCTCGGATGAAGCAGAGGCTTGGTTTCATGCATGCACGGTGTGGCAGGGGACCCGGCGGCCGTGCAGGCACTCTATGGCAGGTCGCCACTGTGCAGGCGCAGTCCGGGCAAGGCAGTAACATCATTCCGGCGGGGGTATTTTGAATCCCTGAGAGCCCTGTCATTCTAAGGATTACTACAGGCAGCTTGTGTCAGCTCCTCAGGCCCCAGATTCCCAGATCATGGTTAGCTTCAGCCTGGGGCTATGGTAAAAGAGGGAAGGGGGGCTAAGATGCCTCTGAAAGGGGAAGCTGCACTGCTATTTGTACTCCTTTGTTCCAGGACATGTGAGTGTTCCTAAAAAGCTGCAGGATCGCCTCCTATTCGTCCTCCAGGGTGCCATGGACAGATCGCCAACTCTATATGGCCAGCCCTCACGCTGTAGGTATGTGGGGCATGAGAAGGGGAGGGCCAGGTCCACATGCAAAAGGACCGATTCCCTAAACGTCACGTTCTCTCTTCTCCCTTTTTTAGCCTATCCAGGACAGACCATCAGCTTACTGTCCAAGATGACAGGGACCTTGCAAGGCTGCAATGCCCACTTTCTTCATCAAGGTTCAAATGTGATTCTCCGTCTAGGACCCAACATCAGAGGAGATGTTCCCATTCCTCCTCCCAACAGAGGAGATTTTACTAGTACTTCTCTAAACACCACACCCACCGCCACAACAGCCATTTTGATCACAGATCCTGCTGCGGTTGTGGGACCTGGGTCCCGGAAGTTAAGCCCTTATGTGACCCTTGTTATGCCAAGGCAGTCGAGAAAAAGATGCTGAAAGCCGGAAAATGGAGACGCTGGTCAAACGGGTGGTGCAGCAATCCCCCAAAGAGTGGGTACATCCTACACGCTGTCAGGGCTGGCTTAGCCCTTCCTCCTCTGGGCTGGCCACTCAGCTGTAGGCTAATTGCCAGCTCTCTTCTCTTTCCAACAGTTACCAGCTGTTCCTGACGATGCTTGTCTGAACTGCCTATTTAAAGCCTTCCAGCTCACTCTTTCCTTTGTCTTAGTGTTGGTCACATCACTAGGAACCATCTCCTGCTGTTTGTTTCAAGACTGGCTTGCTGACATCCCTCCTGGCTTCTATCCTGCTTGGACTGGCTGATTACCCGATCTGGTTTATGAACTTTGGACTGGCTGACTACCCGATCTGGCTACTGGACCCTGGCTATGCTTAACTACTCATTTCCCTATTTACCTTTTTTATTTTTATTAATAAACAAGTGTGATTTGATTGTACTTCTGTCTCTGTCTGTTTCATGGTTCCTGACAGTACGCTAAGGCCATGAATTCAGAAGATACACTTGTTGGTAATATTTTTTCCAGATTGGATGAGCAAGATCACCGCATGGATCAGTTTGCCATGGCGTTATAAATGCTCCTGAATCGCACGGCTCACCTGGAATCCCCGACGGTGGCTGCTCCGGTACAACCTGAGTCGCAGGCCATCCCTGCTGCTGTGCCATTCTCTGTACAGGCACCCGCCTTGAGTATTACCTCTATAAGAGGTATGTTTGGTTCTGCTCTGCTTCCCCAGCGATTTGGGGGCGATCCAGTTCAATGCAGAGGGTTTCTCAATGCGGTTGAGATATACTTCGAAATGCTGCCCCAGGCGTTTCCCACGGACAGAAGCAAAGTAGGTTTTATGATATCTTTGCTTTCTGAGAGAGCCTTGGCCTGGGCTAACCCTCTATGGGAGACGCAAAAACCTGTTGACTTGAGTTACCCTCAGTTTGTGCCCTCCTTTAAAAGGGTTTTTGACGTTCCCGCACGCTCCGCTTCTGCTGCCAAGTGCCTCATGTCCATCAAACAGAGTACTGTTGCCGACTACGCCATTGAATTCCGTACTCTGGCAGCAGGGGTTGCTTGGAACAATGAGATCCTCGTGGCTGCTTTTTCTCATGGTCTCTCGGATTCCATCAAGGATGAGATAGCAGCCCGAGATATACCCACTGAGTTGGAGAGTTTGATCTCGTTTGCCATCCTCATTGACTCCAGAATCAGAGAAAGACTTTCTCTTAAGGAGCGCTTGCGGAAGCCTCCTGTACATTTGCCTCCGAGCTTTGTAGTACCACCCATACCTCCCTCACCTCCCATGCCTCCTGGTACTGAGTTGGTCAGTGAAGATGAACCCATGCACCTGGGCTTCACACGTCTCTCTGCGGATGAGAAAGCCTTTAGGAGGAGGGAGAGATTGTGCCTTTTATTGTGGCCACTTTTTGAAGTCTTGTCCTACCCATCCAGGGAATGCCCGAACCTTGAGGTCCTGTCATGGAAAGACCTTAGGTGGCATTGTTTTGTCCCCAGTTATCCAGAAGGATAAGCCCCTGGTTTCGGTCACTCTTTCTTGGGCTGAGTCCTCCATCGATATACAGGCTCTAATCGACTCTGGGGCTGCAGGCCTGTTCATTGATGCTGCATTTGTTTCGCAGCACTCGATTCAGCTGCATCTGCATGACACTCCACTTGCCATTGAGGCTCTTGACGGGAGACCTTTACAGCCTGCCCACGTGACTCATGAGACGGTTCCATTGTTCATGGCCATAGGGGCTCTTCACCATGAGATAATCCAATTCCAAGTTATTTCCTCACCCAGGTTTCCACTGGTTATTGGTTATCCTTGGTTACATAGGCACAACCCCTCTTTTGATTGGCTCCGTGCTGAGGTTCTCTCCTGGTCACCACAATGCAGTGAGACATACTTCCTGAGGTATCCAAGGTCCTGTGCACCTCTTCACTCCCCTCCCTGCTGGAGGAGTACTGAGATTTTAGCGATGTCTTTGATAAAGGTCAAGCCGGTAGTTTGCCTCCACACCGTTCTTATGATTGCACAATTGACCTTTAACCTGGTGCCATACCTCCTCGTGGCCGGGTTTACCCTTTGTCGATAAGGCCATGGAGGAGTATGTTGCTGACACACTTTCTCGAGGTTTCATCCGCAAATCCTCGTCTCCTGCCGGTTTCTTCTTTGTGAAGAAGAAGAGCGGTGAACTGATACCTTGTATAGATAATAGGGGTCTCAATCGTGTCACGATTAAGAATGCCTACCCAATTCCATTGATTACAGAGTTATTTGACCGTCTCAAGGGAGCAATGGTTTTCACAAAGCTTGACTTGAGAGGAGCATACAATCTCGTGCGCATTAAGGAGGGCGACGAGTGGAAAACTGCGTTTAATACCAGAACAGGCCATTATTAATACCTGGTATTGCCTTTTGGCCTTTGTAACGCCCCGGCAGTTTTCCAGGAATTTATTAACGATGTCCTCCGAGATTTGTTGCAGTTATGTGTGGTGATATCCTCATATTTTCCAAGTCCCTGGAGAGCCACCACACAGATGTCTGTCGTGTGCTTCAGAAATGAAGAGAGAACAATCTCTACTGTAAACTGGAGAAGTGCGTGCTCCATCGTGAACAGGTTACATTCCATGTCATTTCGACTGCTGGTTTTTCAATGGACCCAGAGAAACTTTCGGCAGTCCTACAGTGGCCTCGACGTTTACGTCCTCTGCAGCATTTCCTGGGTTTCTCCAACTACTACCATAAGTTTATTCGTAACTTCTCGTCTCTGGTCAAGTCCCTGACTGATATGACCAGAAAGGACGGTAACCCACAGAGTTGGTCTCCAGAGTCAATTAAGGCCTTTAAGACTCTCAATGCTGCCTTTGTTTCTGCTCCTGTGTTGGCACATTCTGATGCTACATTGCTTTTTATCCTAGAAGTTGATGCTTCTGAGACTGGAGTTGGCGCCCTTCTGTCTCAACTCCTAACTCTGAGAGTGCTATGCATCCGTGTGGCTACTTTTCCAAGAAATTGTCACCTGCTGAGTGCAATTATGAGATTGGTGACAGAGAGCTGTTGGCGATCATTTTAGCTCTGAAAGAATGGAGACATCTCCTTGAAGGTACCACTGTGCACGTTCTTATTCTTACTGACCATAAGAATCTTACATTCTTGTTTGAGGCTAAGCGACTCTCTCCCAGAAGGGCGCGATGGGCTCTTTTCTTGTTGAGCTTTAATTACATTGTCTCATTCTTACCCGGTACTAAGAATGTAAGCGCTGATGCCTTGTCACAACAATTTTCTTCCACTTCCAAGTCGGAGTCGGTTCCGGTCCCTATGATTCCTCCTGATCGTTTCTTGGCTACGGTTCGCACCAGTCTTACTTCTCCTTTGGGTGACAAAATTCTTACTGCTCAGGTCCATGCTTCTCCTGAGAAACCTTGTGACCGCTGCTTTGTCACAGAGAGTCTCCGTACTGCTGTGCTCCAGACTTACCATTCTCCCAAGGCAGCTTGCCATCCTGGGAAGATTCACCTCATTTGGGCCATTTCCCAACAATTCTGGAGGCTTAGTCTATGGGCTGATGTTACTGCCTTCGAAGCTGCCTGTCCCATGTGTGCTAAGAGTAAGACTCCACGACACCTTCCAGTGGGCCTCCTACAACCCATACCCAGTGGAGAGAGGCCCTGGACTCACCTGTCAATGGATTTCATTGTGGAGTTGCCCAACTCCCAAGGCAACACTGTTATCCTTATGGTGGTTGACTGGTTCTCAGAGATGTGTCATTGTATTCCACTTAAAAAGTTGCCTACCTCTAAGGAACTGGCTTCCATTTCTGCTTGGGAGATCTTTCGCTTACATAGGCTACCCAAGGTGATTGTCTTGGACAGGGGCAGTCAGTTTGTCTCCCGGTTCTGGCGAGCCTTTTGTGCACAGTTGGGAATCCAGCTTACGTTCTCTTCTGCGTATCACCCGCAGTCTAATGGGGCTGCAGAGCGAGCCAGTCAGTCCTTTAAGCAATTCCTACGTTGCTATATTTCTGACCACCATTACAACTGGTCAGACCTATTACCATGGGCAGAGTTTGCGCACAAGAGTGCCTTGAATTCTGCCTCCCGATTGTCTCCATTTATGGCGAATTATGGCTTCCAACCTTCCATGTTGCCTGACTTGTTTGTTCCACAGAGTATTCCTGCATTAGAAGAGCATCTCCATGATCTTCGTTCCACTTGGGTACAAGTCCAGGAGGCTTTGCGTCATGCTAATGATAGGTACAGACTCCATGCTGACCGCAGACGCCTGCCTGCACCTTCCTACCAGGTTGGGGACAGGGTCTGGCTGTCATCTCGCAACCTCCGGCTTCATGTTCCCTCACTGAAGTTTGCACCTCGGTTTATTGGGCCTTTCCGTATCCTTCGCAGGATTAACCCAGTGGCTTACGCGTTGGACCTTCCTCCTAGTATGCGCATCTCAAATGTGTTTCATGTCTCCTTATTGAAACCGTTGGTCTGCAACCAATTTACCACCTCAGTGCCACGTTCTCACCCTATTCAGGTTGAGAACCATGAGGAGTATGAGGTACAATCCATTGTTGACTCCCGTAGGTTCCGTGGGCACATACAGTACCTGGTGCAATGGAAGGGGTACGGTCTGGAGGAACGCTCCTGGGTTTCATCCTCGGATGTACATGCCCCTGTCCTCCTCCACGAGTTCCATAGATGTTTTCCCCTCAAGCCCGGTGGCCCTCCGAGGGGGAGGGGTCATTGAGGAGGGGGTACTGTCAGGGCTGGCTTAGCCCTTCCTTCTCTGGGCTGGCTGCTCAGCTGTCGGCTAATCGCCAGCTTTCATCTCTCTCCACAGTTACCAGCTGTTCCTTATCCAGCTCATCTGACCTGCCTACTTAAAGCTGTCCAGCTCACTTCATATCTGCCTTCGCCTTGGTCACATCACAAGAAACTATCTCGGGTGTTTCTGTTCAAAGACTGGATTGCTGACATCCCTTCTGGCTCCTTATCCTGCTTGCTGTTGCTCTACTTGGATCCCTAACTTCTGGCCTGGCTGATTACCCGATCTGGTTATTGAACTCTGGACTGGCTGACTACTCTATCAGGTTACTGGACTCTGGCTATGCTTTTTCTATTTCCCTTTTTATTTTTATTTAATAAACAAGTGAGATATAATTGTACTTCTGTCTCGGTCGGATTCATGGTTTCTGACACTCCCTGCCTGTATTTGTATGAGGACGCCGGCAATTAAAATTCAGGTAAAGCTTTAGGTGCACACTGTGCAAAGGACACTAAAACAAAATACTGCAGCTCCTGCCTGTATTTGTATAAGAACACCGGCAATTGAATTCAGGTAACGTTTTAAGTGCACACCGTGCAAAGGACACTAAAACAAAATACTGCAGCTCCCTGCCTGTATTTGTATATGAACGCCGGCAATTGTATTCAGGTAAAGCTTTAGGTGCACACTGTGCAAAGGACACTAAAACAAAATACTGCAACTCCCTGCCTGTATTTGTATGAGAACGCCGGCAATTGTATTCAGGTAAAGCTTTAGGTGCTGACAGGAAAGGGTCCGTCCACTGGTAAGATCTATCATTTGGCGTGCAGTGCTGAGGTCCACCAGCAGGTGTCTCCTGGAAGTTTGTAACTGTCAGGAGAGACTTTCCCTGCTGGTGTTATGTCATCATTAGGCCGCAGTACTGGCGTCCACCAGCGGATGGCTCCTGGCAGTATGGAGCAGGCAACACTTCCTGCGCTCAGGTGTTACTTGAGGACACTTACTGCAGTCTTATAAATACCCGGAAAGCCCACACATGTTTGCCTTGGTATCTCTCTCCCTGGGCCCTGACCTTGAGCCTGCTATCCTGACCTTGAGCCTGCGTCTGACCTGACCTGATCTATTCCGATTCCATCCTGGACCTGTCCCTCCTGTTTGCCTTGGATCCCTGCTCTGCAGCTCATCCATCCGTCTTCGTCCTGTCCTGTTTGTTCCCCATCCTTACCCATCTGCTGACCCCCATGTGTATGACCTCGGCCTGGCTTTTGGTACGATTCCGGTATTTCCCATTATTTGTATATACCATTGTTTGTGGGTTTGGGTTGGTTGTGCACTGGTATATTCACTTGTCACCTATGTAAATAAACACCATTATTATTCACTTACATGTATTTCTGGTTTCCTCTGTGCAGTCCACACAGTCTGGTCTACTAATTCCCTGACAGGTGCACACTGTGCAAAAAACACTAAAACAAAAAACTGCAGCTCCTGCCTGTATTTGTATGAGAACGCCGCCAATTTTATTCAGGTAAAGCTTTAGGTGCACACCGTGTAAAGGACACTAAAACAAAATACTGCAGCTCCCTGCCTGTATTTGTATGAGAACGCTGGCAATTCTATTCAGGTAAAGCTTTAGGTGCACACCGTGCAAAGGACACTAAAACAAAATACTGCAGCTCCCTGTCTGTATTTGTATGAGAACACTGTCAATTGTATTCAGGTAAAGCTTTAGGTGCACACCTTGCAAAGGACACTAAAACAAACTACTGCAGCTCCCTGCCTATATTTGTATGAGAACGCCGGCAATTGTAATCAGGTAAAGCTTTAGGTGCACACTGTGCAAAGGACACAGTACACTAGGTGACAATAGTGCAGCTCCCTGCCTGTCAGTATAATATGAAGAGAATAACAGGAACGGATCTAGCTAAAGTGAATACAGTGTATAAATAAATATATATATATATATATATATATATATATATATATATATATACATATACACACACACACACACACACACACACACAACACACCTGGGATGCATATATATCCTCTACACACTGTAACTGAAGCTGACTCACCTACCTATTCTATCTAGCTTAAATCAAATTACACCATCTCTGTCTCTCTCCGCCACCACAACACACTACACAAGGCTGCCACGCAGGCGGCTTTATATAGTGTGTGGCGTGCACTAAACACGCTGAGACATAATTGGCCAAAGCCACCCTGGCTTTGGCCAATTATGGCTCTCCATTTTTTCTGCGCTGTGATTGGCCAAAGCATGCGGGTCATAGTGCATGCTTGGCCAATCAGCAGCAAGCAATGCGTTACAATGCCGCAGTGAATTATGGGCCGTGACACGCCACTCGAATTTGGTGTGAACGGCCCATAACATTTGTAATTTGCAGAATGGGCGAACAGATGATGTTCGAGTCGAACATGGGTTGGACTCGAACGCGAAGCTCATCCCTAGTTGTGGTACTGCCCCAAATCAGAGACAGTGAAGAAGACCCAGTGGTCTACCTATGCAGAAAGCTGAACAGATATGATGAAAACGATTAAACAAATATTTTGTTTTAAATAGAATATATAGTGGTGTCTATCATTCAGTCCCTGAAGTTACTGTAGACACAATGCATCTCAAAAAGAAGTGAACAAGACAAGTTGGGGCTTATCAAATGACAGTAAACACTAGTGTAGTGAAAACAACTATTTATTGATTAGATATAAAACATGAAGGTTATTTGAAATGTGTTCTATGTTGTTCATGTCCCACATGTCTGTGTATGTTTTTGGCTAGCCCAGTGTGGCCTGCCATTACATGATTTGGGCTGGTCTAGCATGTGTCACTTTCAAATAACCCTCATGTTTTATATCTAATCAATAAATAGTTGTTTTTGATACTACTACACTAGTGTTTACTGTCATTTGATAAGCCCCAACTTTTCTTGTCCCCTTCTGTTTGGGATGCATTGTGTCTATGATAAAAGCTATCAATTAGGCCTTAGATGCCCTGAAGTATTACTTGTTGGGGAGACCATTCAAACTAGTCACTGATCATGCCCCTCGCAAATGGATGTGTGATAACAAGGTGGTTCCTCACTCTTCAAGCATTTAAGTTTACAGTGGAGCATAGAGCTGGGAAACTTCAGAATAATACAGATGCCCTTTCCCGCATTAATTGTCTGGTTGGGACAGTTACTCAGCTGAAAGGGCTTGAGCAGAGGGGGAGTATATGTAACATTATGAAAGACGAGGTCATTGAAGGACATTATGTTTCACCTCACATGCGTTCATTTGCAGAAAACTAAGGTGGAAGGTTTTACCAGCCACCTTGGCAGGCTAGGTTCTGGACCAGATTTTGTGGTCCACTTGTGTCCACCAACAGGTGGGATAAATTAAGCAGGACTAGAGCAAAGGATTGCTCTTGGCCTGGGACTCAGGAAGCCAAAACCTGTGACGTTTGCTTTGTAAGAGAAATGTTTGCATTATCTTTGTTTTGTGGGTAACTCGGAGAGGCCCTTCACCTGTGAGTTAGGAACCTGCAATGTTCAGTTAGTGCCTGGATGGCAAGGATTTATTTTCTGTTTTTATTTGTGTTATTTTTATGCAACCTTTTAAAATAAAACTGGCTACAAGTCAGATTTTAACCACCTCCCACTTGGCCACTGCACTTATACGGCTGGGTGGGCGTTTCCTCCTTCTGACGGACATTCCCGCGCAGCACATCTCCGATCGGCTGGAGGGCTCTGTGATTGGTCCTCCTGATCACATGACAACTGTATCCAATCACAGCCATCATCCGATGTAAATAGAGATCCGGTTGCTAGGCAATCGGCTCTCCTCTACTCACATGGAAAGAATAAAATAATAAGTTTGATGTTAGCAAAGAAGAATGTGATTGGTCGATCAAATCCGTACCGTTCCTTTTCTGATAAATGATCTGCTTTTTGTAAGTGCAAACTTGTTCTTTTATTAAACCTTATTTTATCAACATACTACACCATGGAAGTCTTTCTCGCTTTATGTTTTTGAGTACCATTAGCAACAGCGGGAGCTCTAGATATTCCCTAAGTGTTGAGGGAGACCATACTTCCGTAGGCTGGGCAAGACTCCTGCGGCGGTCAATGCTTTCGAGTAAGCAGGTTATTCATACACTTCGGGTGGCGTTCTGGATGCACTTCGTCTGTTTTGAAGATTTTGTCACGACTTTCTCCTTGCAATTTACCTCCGTTTATCTGGATGGACACTGCTATATAAAAATTTATGGATTTTTTGATAGGGCTTTGTTTTAGTTTTCTTTTTTTCACCTTGGTATTATTTTCACGTATACTTACATTTTCACATTTATTCAATATGATTTATGAGCTTATTTAGCGCTGCATCTTTTTTGATATTTTACTAAAAAGTATGTCCATGTATAGTATGCGCTCAATACTTGGTCAGGACTTCTTTTGCATGAATTAGTGCAACAATGTAGTGTGCCAGGAAGGCGATCAGCTGAGGTGTTATGGAAGCCAAGGTTGCTTTGATAGCGGTCTTCAGCTTGTCTGCATTGTTGGGTCTGGTGTCACTCATCTTCCTCTTGACAATACCCCACAGAAAGCATGAAGGGCTCTAGAATTCCCTTGTAGAGGACTGCACTGTCTTTGGACTTGATAAAACACAGTGGACCAACCCCAAATCATCCCCGACTGTGGAAACTTCACACTCGACCTCATGCAACTTGGATTCTGTGCCTCTCCACTCTTCCTCCAGACTCTGGGACCATGATTTCAAAATGAAATGCAAAATTTACTTTAATCTAAAAAGAGTACTTTGGACCACTGACCAACAGTCCAGTCCTTTTTCTCCTTAGCCCAGGGAAGATGCTTCTGACATTGTCTCTGGTTCAGGAGTGGCTTGAAACAAGGAATGCGAAAGCTGTAGCCCAGGGGTCTCAAACTGGTGGCCCTCCAGCTGTTGTGAAACTACAAGTCCCATGAGGCATTGCAAGGCTGACAGTTACAAGCATGACTCCCACAGGCAGAGGCATGATGGGACTTGTAGTTTTGCAACAGCTGGAGGGCCGCCAGTTTGAGACCCCTGCTGTAGCCCATGTCCTGGTATGTGGCGGCTCTTGAAGCACTGACACCAGCCGTAGTCCACTCCTTGTGAATTTCACCCAAATTCTTGAATGGCTTTTGCTTCACAATCCTCTCGAGGCTGTGGTTATCCCTGTTGCTTGTGCACTTTTTTTCTGGCACACTTTTTCGTTTCACTCAACCTTTCCTTAATATGCTTGGATACAATACTCTGTAAATAGCCAGCTTCTTTAGCAATGACCTTTTGTGACTTACCCTCCTTGAGGAGGGTGTCAATGACTGTCTTCTGGACGATTGTCAAGTCAGTAGTCTTCCCCATGATTGTGTAACCTACTGGACCAGACTTCTAGACCATGTAAAGGCCCAGGAAGCCTTTACAGGTGTTTTGAGTTACCTAGCTGATTATAGTGTGACACCATGAGTCTACAATTTGCTCCCTGATGGTGGCTTGCATGTGGATTTTGTGAACACAAGTGGATTTTTGAACTAAAGTGGAGAGTTAATAACCAGGAGTTGTGCTTTGACTGCTTCTGCTTGCAAGTGTTGTTTTTGGGAGTGTTTTATTTATTTTTCTCCCCTCCTTTATTTGATACATTTGCTAACAGTTTTTATAAGACCTTTTTGCTGACACTTTTTAACCACTTAAGGACCGCCGTATTGCCAATGTACGTCATTACAATGGCACAGGCAGGCACAAGCACGTACATGTACGTGCCTGCCTTCCAGCGGGTGGGGGGTCCGATCGGACCCCCTCCCGCTGTATACGACCGTCCGGTTCGCTGCAGGAGCGATCCATGATGAGGGGATGGCCGTTGGTTTCTGGCCATCCCCTCTCGATCGCTCCTGGCCAATGAGAAGCTTCCTCCCACTGTGTATTGTATATACAGGAAGGAGGAAGTGATGTCATTCTCCTCGGGGCGGTCTTTTTGACCGGACTACGAGGAGAAGACAGAAAGTAAGTGTGCACCAACACTACACTGACATGTAGGTACACACAGGCACACAAACCCCCCCCGATCGCCCCCCGATCACCCCCCTCCCCTCCCCCCCCAGTCACAGTGTCACTGATTGCAGTGATCATTTATTTACTGATCACTGATCAGTTGTAAAAGTAAAAACTGTCAGGGCAGTTAGTGTTAGGTCCAGGGTAGCCCCCTATCACCCCCCAATAAAGGTTTAACCCCCTGATTGCCCCTAGAGTTAACCCTTTCACCCCCTTTTGCCAGTGTCACTAAGCGATAATTTTTCTGATCGCTGCATTAGTGTCGCTAGGTAGCTAGTTATTTTTTTAGGTTCACTGCCAGGTTTTTATAGCGCTAGTTACCCAAATATACTACCCAATAATGGTTTTAACCCCCTGATTGTCCCTAGTTAACCCTTTCACCCCCTTTTGCCAGTGTCACTAAGCGATCATTTTTCTGATCGCTGCATTAGTGTCGCTAGGTAGCTAGTTATTTTTTTAGGTTCACCGCCAAGTTTTTATAGCGCTAGGTACCCCGATATACTACCCAATAATGGTTTTAACCCCGATTGCCCCTAGTTAACCCTTTCACCCCCTTTTGCCAGTGTCACTAAGCGATCATTTTTCTGATCGCTGTATTAGTGTCACTAGTGTTGCTAGGTAGCTAGTTATTTTTTTAGGTTCACCGCCAGGTTCTTATAGCGCTAGGTACCCCATATACTACCCAATAATGGTTTTAACCCCCTGATTGCCCCTAGTTAACCCTTTCACCAGCGATCACAGTATAAGTGTCACTGGTGACGCTGGTTAGCCAGTTAGTTATTTAGGTTCCCCGTCAGGTTTTTATATAGCGCCAGGGACCCCCATATACTACCATATACTACCTAATAAAAATTTGAACCCCGATTGCCCCTAGTTAACCCTTTCACCAGTGATCACCGTATAAGTGTTATGGGTGACTCTGGTTAGTTTGCTTTTTATAGCATCAGGGCACCCACCATTTATTACCCAATAAAGGTTTAACCCCCTGATCACCCGGCAGGTGATATCAATTAGGTTTTAGGGTCAGGGTCTGCGTCGCCCCAGGCAGCGCTAGGTTAGTGCCAGTACCGCTTCGGGGTGCCGTACGCGGCTAGACTCCCAAAAAGTCCCACATATGTGGTATCCCCGTACTCAGGAGAAGCAGCAGAATATATTTTGGGGTGCAATTCCACATATAACTATGGCATGTGTGAGGAATATATCATTTAGTGACAACTTTTTGTAAACTTTTTTTTGTGTCATTATTCGATCACTTGGGACAAAAAAAAATATTCAATGGGCTCAATATGCCTCTCCACAACTTCCTTGGGGTGTCTACTTTCCAAAATGGGGTCATTTGGGGGGCGGGGGTTTGTACTGCCCTGCCATTTTAGCATCTCAAGAAATGAGATAGGCAGGTCGTAAATTAAAAGCTGTGTAAATTCCAGAAAATGTACTCTAGTTTGTAGACGCTATAACTTTTGCGCAAACCAATAAATATACGCTTATTGACATTTTTTTTTACTAAAGACATGTGGCTGAATAAATTTTGCCCTAAATGTATGACTAAAATTGAGCTTATTTGATTTTTCTTATAACAAAAAGTAGAAAATATAATTTTTTCTCAAAATTTTCGGTCTTTTTCCATTTATATCGCAAAAAATAAAAATCGCAGAGGCAATCAAATATCATCAAAAGAAAGCTCTATTTGTGGGAAGAAAAGGACGCAAATTTTGTTTGGGTGCAATATTGCATGACCGTGCAATTACCAGTTAAAGCAGCGCAGTGCGAAATTGTAAAAAGACCTCTGGTCCTTAGGGTGTTTATTGGTCCGGGGCTGAAGTGGTTAAACAGCATTTTTTTTCTCTTTCTTCCTGCCAATTTAGAGGAGGGGTTAATTGTTCAAAGGTGTATAAAGGTAGTTATACAAACTCTTCCAGGAGCTTGCTCCCTGATGGTGGCTTGCATATGGATTTTGTGAACACAAGTGGATTTTTTAACTAAAGTGGAGAGTTAATAACCAGGAGTTGTGCTTTGACTGCTTCTGCTTGCAAGTGTGGTTTTTGGGGGTGTTTTATTTATTTTTCTCCCCTCCTTTATTTGATACATTTGCTAGCAGTTTTTAAAAGACCTTTTTGCTGACACTTTTTAAACAGCATTTTTGTTTCTCTTTCTTCCTGCTAATTTAGGGGAGGGGTTAATTGTTCAAAGGTGTATAAAGGTAGTTATACACACTCTTTCAGGAGCTTGCTCCCTGATGGTGGCTTGCATATGGATTTTGTGAACACAAGTGGATTTTTGAACTAAAGTGGAGAGTTAATAACCAGTAGTTGAAAACAGGAGTTAAGACAGGAGTCTCTAACCTCTATCCTACCTCCATCCTCCCCTCCATTTTAAAGATCCCACTGCA
Organism: Lithobates pipiens; assembly: GCF_037356315.1. NCBI lineage: Eukaryota > Metazoa > Chordata > Amphibia > Anura > Ranidae > Lithobates > Lithobates pipiens. Next base: position 386,682,668 of record NW_027507718.1, on the reverse strand, counting down.
AGGGGCAACCAGACAGCTCTCCGGAAACGTCAGGCTGACAGCAAGCCAGATTCACCGGAACCAGAGTGTTTAACGGGGACCACCGCAGCCAGGTAAGCTCGCACCTGCACTCCCCCCCTAGTGATTGTTCCAGGGACTCCGACTGACCGCCTACGGGGGTCAGGAAGGAATTTTTGCCCCACTTGTGGGTTTGGCTGCTACTGTCAGGGTTTTTTTTTCGCCTTCCTCTGGAACAATCAGGAACAACCGTAGGTTAGCATACCCCTACCTCCGGCCTCCATTCCATTTTTCACGCTATACTAGCACGACTACTCCAGATCACAGCCAGACTTCTTTTCTGAGCGGAGACCTTCACCTCAAGTAAAGGTAGCCGGAACAGCCAGCAACCGAATACAACTCCTTCCGCATCCATATAGGCATCCCCTGATCAACTTGCGCGCTAATAGCCTCAAGCACGGCGGCAAGTCTGATACCTAGCACCTTCTCAGGATCAATACCCTGATCAGGATCATCATCTTAGGCCCATAGTACCATCAACAGCATCCACAAACCATGTGCTACTTCAAATACTCAGCTGAAGTTCTGCACAGACTAAGGAACATCAACACCACATTGCCATCTTCCATACAAAAATACTTCAAATGAGAACAACTATTAAAAACCGGACGACAAGAAGCACCCAACCACAGGAAGACATCTACTCGACCACTACAATTAGATTGCGCCTTGATTAACGCCAGGTCTGCAGTCAAACATAGACTGGAAGTACACGACTTCATCATCGAGAACAATGTACACTGCCTCTTCATCACCGAAAGCTGGTTAACCTCTGACTGCAACACCATCCTCACCGAATTGGTGCGGAAAAACTACAGGATCCTAACCGAACACCGGATAGGGAAAAAAGGAGGAGGCCTAGCAGTGATCTTTAAAGGTCACCTGGATCTCACTAAACCATCATCTCAGAACCCAGTGCCTTTTATGGAAACCCTGACGCTACATCTTCAACCAACACCCCATGACATCACTCATATTCTACTGTGCTACAGACCACCGGGACCAAAGTCCAATCCTCCTTCACCCCTCACGGAATCCTTTGCAATGCACACCCTAAAATTCTAAAATTTCCTGGCGCTCAGAGATTTCAACCTTTGGGCAAACGAGCCCAAAGACCCCATTGCGACTGCCTTTATCAATCAACTAGAAGAACTGGGTCTCCAGCAACTGATAAAGACTCCCACACATGGGTCAGGACACACCCTGGACCTAATTTTCAAACAGAACATTGACGTCAACATACTCGACAACATAATATTGCCATGGACGGATCACCACGCCATCAAATTCAAAATAGCTACCAACATCACCAATGAAAAACGGAATCCTGTATCAACAATGCACTGGGCCAGATCGCATAAAAAACTGTATTCCAAATCCTTCAAATCCACTTAGTCCAACAAGATAACTACAATAACCTTAAACCACTCTACGGAAGAAACACTCAACTCCCTGAACAGGGCATTGCTGCAATCAGCAGACTCGGTAGCACCAAAACGCAGGCCTCTCATCAGGAAGAAAAACTCTGGATGGTTTAATAGCTCCCTTGCCGTACTAAAGCAAGAACGCAGAAGAGCGGAAAGAACATGGAGAAGAAATACCACAGAGGAAAACCACTTTAACTACAAAGGTCTCACAGAGAATTATCGGAAAGCAATCTTCAAAGCCAAAAAGGACCACTTCTCATATACAATCTCAACGGTCCAAACCAACCACGGGAACTGTTTAAACTGGTTAATCAATCAATGAATCCGGTGTGCCTAGAACCCCCAGAAAGTGAATCCCAGGATTACTGTAACAAACTGTCAAAAAAAAAGTCAAAACCATCAGGGAAACAATTTGACAGAAGAAAACATCCAACCTCAGCCAGCAAATACATAAAGAGGATGTCTGCACCAACATACCGCAACCGCCGAAATTTTCACTATCCCCAATTACCGAAGACACCGCAAAAAACATCATTAATAAACTGCGTGACAGTACCTCACCTATTGACATCATCCCCACAAAACTACTAAAGGAAGCTCCGACATCGTGGCTCCAACCATAACCCACCTCATAAACCGATCATTCCACAAAGGGATTGTTCCCAGCATCCTCAAACAAGGCATCATCAAACCTCTACTCAAGAAACCAAACCTGGACCCTCAGGATCCAAACAACCGTAGGCCAATTACAAGCCTCAACACCATTTCTAAGATCATGGAGAAAGCTGTAGTACATCAGCTACAACTTCACCTGGATACTCACAAACTCCTGTACCAGCTTCAATCAGGCTTCCTCCCAGGTCATGGAACAGAAACAGCTCTCCTCAAGATTTGAGATGACACCCTCGAAGCAGCAGATGACGGAGAGCCGTGCCTCCTCGTACTGCTAGACCTAAGTGCAGCGTTTGATACAGTAGATCACTATACTCTACTCGTCCGCCTCACAGAAGTAGCTGGAGTCCAAGACATAGATCTCCAATGGTTCACGTCCTTCCTAGGAAATCGGTCACAGACAGTGAAACTAGGAAAATTCCTCTCCGAAACTCAGGCAGTCACCTGCGGAGTCCCTCAAAGCTCTCCTTTGTCACCCGTTCTCTTCAACATTTACATTTGCCCACTCCTTCAAATCATCAGATGCTCAGATCTCTGCTTCCACTCTTACGCTGACGACACGCAACTTTATTTCCAGATCAATGGAAAAAAAGATCACCAACAACAACTTGAAGACTGCCTCAAATCAATAGAGGACTGGATGACCACTAACTCCCTCCAGCTGAACGAATCAAAGACAGAGCTTCTTATCTTACACCCAAATCATAAGCCCCCAACCAAAACCTCCTGGTCTCCACCAACCGTCTTTGGGCAGACTATCTCCCCAAAGACCAAAGCGAAGAGTCTCGGTGTTATTTTAGACGCACAAATGTCAATGGATGCGCAAATAGGAGCAGTAGTCAGTGGATCTCACCACCTGCTGCGCATGCTTCGCAGACTCATCCCTTTTATCCCAAAGAATGATAAAGCAGTGGTAGTTGGAACAATCATTAATTCACGACAGGACTACGCAAACTCGCTTTACATAGGATTACCACAATATCAACTTGCGCGATTACAACTAATCCAAAACACGGCGGCAAGGCTGATAACAGGAAAAAAACCCTGGGAATCCACCTCTCCTTCACTGAGGAGCTTACATTGGCTGACCGTAAAAAAGCGGATCATGTTCAAGACCCTTTGCCTCACCCACAAATGCGTGCATAGAGAAGCTCCGCAATACCTAATGGAGAAAATAAATCATTACACACCAAACCGCAGTCTTCGATCAGCCAACAAAAACCTCCTCCTCGTGCCCAAAGCCCGGTATAAATCCAAGGGGGATCGGAGATTCGCTGTCCAAGGGCCTCGGCTATGGAATGCTCTACCAATCAACATCCGCCTGGAAAAAAATCACCTGGCTTTTAGGAAAAAACTCAAGACCTTCCTCTTTTAGCAGATGATCAAAGCTCGCCACAGCGCCTAGAGGCGATTCAGTTCGCATTGTGCGCTATATAAGTATTTCATTCATTCATACAATGCTGAACTTTTTCACAATATTCTAATTTTCTGAGATACTGAATTTTGGGTTTTAAAAGAAAGAAATGCTTGAAATATATCATTCTGTGTGTAATGAATCCATATATGATTTTCACTTTTTGAATTGAATTACTGAAATAACTTAACTTTTTGATGATATTCTATTTTTTTTAGATGCACCTGTATATATATATATATATGGCCAGAAGAGAGAAATGGTCTCCAAAGTTATTTGTACTTTGAGTGCTGAAGTCCCTCAAGTATAATCATGCAATCACAATTGAAAGAGCAGACAAGGGTGGTGCTGTGGTGGTACTTGAAGTGACACTAAACTTAAAAATTTTTACATGAATTGTTCTAAAATATACAATGTGTTTTTTTTCCCCATTTAAGGCATTCCCATTGTTTTCAGGATTCTTTCTCGTCCTTTGCATGCACCCTATCCTCCACTGATGCATCTCAAGCTACTAGTGTAAAGCAAGCAGTGTCCTTATTTCTGGTCACATGCTCTACTTTATGTGTACAATTCCCTTAGAGCTGAATGTATATGCATCTAGATGTGTAGTCCATCTTGGGGGCAAGCAGGGGGCCACCCTAGAACACAAAATTGGAAAATAGCAGAAAGAAAATCTTGCATTTGAAATATGAAACAAAGGAAGACAGAGATAGAAGGTACATTCTACTTATATTTTTAAAAAAAACTGCATTTATTTTACTTTACAAAAAAGTATGGGGTCAATTTAATACAAAGGCGTACCACAGAGAGGCTTACCATAAATTAAAGATCTAACAGTAGATTTTAACATGCTACCAAAAGTCATCATCAGTGAGGCTGTAGCATTGGGCATTTTAGACAAGCATTTGGCAGAGAAGCTCTCCCTTCCTTTTCTAGTCATTCCTATATTCCAATATCTACAGAAGATGCACGAGGGGGGAAAGGCAACAAATTCTTGGCAATCTCAGAGTTGCCAACATTGTCTCCCTCGGTAAACTTTTGGTAGATATGATAGATAACTTGTGAGCAACCCTTGAGGTGGAGGTTACCCATATATGAGACACCAAGCATAAAATTCAAAAGTTCAGAGGTAATTCGGATTTTTTTTCTTTGTATACAGTACTGATGATCTGATTTTTAATTGTGGATTTATTATTTTAGAATATCTTTATTATTATTATACAGGTTTTATATAGCGCCAACAGTTTGAGCAGCGCTTTACAACATGAGGGCAGACATTACAATTTGGTACAAGAAGAATCAGAGGGCCCTGCTCATTAGAGCTTACAATCTAAAAAGGAAGGGTCAATTGATACAAAAGGCAATAGCTGTGGGGGGATGAGCTGATGGAGGAAGTAAAACAAACAGTGTTAGCCCCATGTACACACGGTCATACATTCCGGCAACCAAATCCGTCGGATTAATTCTGACGGATTTAGTCCAGAAGAGGTCCGGAAGTGGTGTCGCATACACACGGTCGGACCAAGTTGTCGGAAGTTCCGGTTGCCAAGAACGCAGTGACGTAAGCCGCGTACGACGGGACTAGAAAAAGGAAGTTTAGCACCACGTCCGGCACCCTTTGGGCTCCTTCTGCTGATCTTGTGTTTATCGCGTGTTAGTAGAAGTTTGGTTAGAGACGACTCGCGCTTTTCAGATTTGTGCTTCAGTTTGGTACTGCTCTTCAGTTTGTGCTTGTCTGTGCGTATCCGATTATCAGTGCGTGTAGTCAGTAAGCATTTGTTTCTCATTGTGGACTATATCTTGGTATAGTACGCTTTGATTAGCATTGCTTAATGTCTGCTTGTTTCTGCTTTTCAGGTCATTCTTTCAGGCATTGCTGTTTATCGGTGCTTTCTGTTGTCCGTTCTGACCAGCCGACCGCTTTAAACCATGTTTCGTGTACGTACTCATCGTAGAGTTTGTGCTGTGCAGGGGCTTGGTGTTGGGCTTTTAGCTTTCACACAAGTCCATGAACAGGGTGAGGAGGCGTTTGTGGACCAAGAATTGGTTACGCCAGCGTGACCAGTTCTCGCACATGCCTTTGCTCCGTGAGAATAATCCTGATGATTTCAGGAATTATCTCCAGGTGACGGACACCGTTTTTCACCGTCTGCTGGCTTTGCTGTTCCCTTATATCACCAGGCTCTGGGGATCATTATTCTAGAAACCTGTTCTGCCCTCATTCATCTCCTGCAGAAGGACTATATGAAGGTAAGTTTTATCATTTAACATTACATTCTATGTATTTCATGATTGCTAATGTCTTGGATTTCTTTCCTCATTCCCTAATTACCATGATTGCAATATGCTCTAATTGCTATGCTCTGCCCCTTTGTCCTCATGCATGCTGGAAGCTTTTCAAGTTCCTTTTTTGTCCTTCATGCATATTTGCCTTCACTAACTTCCCCACCATGCTCTTCTGGGTCCATAAACCTATAGTCTAGTCACTTACCAATGTATTTAGTCAGCTCCATAGTATTGCTTTCCCCTAAACACCACCTAAAAGGTCTACAAATGTTATGTGTGTGCTTAAATTCATGCAGAGTGCCATTTTTTTTTGGGTTGGGCCAAACTCATTAGGAACCCCCTCCCCCCAGCTGCTAGATCAGCTGATAGCAATCCTCTATCTGCTGACTTTGCCAAACCCAATACACACTCTACCTACCTTTTTTCTTGTCACATTTATGGACGAATTCACCAAAGCATGTAGTGTAAGGGCCTGCCTCAATACTTTCAAATGCTACAGTTTCAAGTATTTTTTCTACTATTATTATCTTGATGGGTAATAGCAGAATGTCAAAATATGCTTCCATTTGTTCCTTTTTTTTGTTATTATGACACTTCTTACCTGTCCGGTGGGCTGCCAATAGTGTAAGTAAGGAAGGGCTTCCCAAAGTATCACACATTATTTATGCATTCAGCTCTCAATCAAGTGGAGAGGGTTACCTGTCCAAAACATCCCCCCCCCCATTTTTTGAAAGGGCCCATCAGATGGGGGGGATGGAGGGGTGATGACTCTGATAAGGGGACCTTATACTTTAAGGCTTTAAATACTAATTTCCCAAAATGTTATACTGATATTGTCCAAAAATGTTAGTGTCTAATCTGCTTGCAATGTTGATGTGAAAAATTAGTAATTTTTTTTTTCTTGTTTCACTCCACAGTTTCCTTCAATGCCACAGGAATGGCAGACTATGGCCTCCCACTTTGCCAGCCGTTGGGACTTTCCCAATTGTGGAGGTGCAATTTATGGGAAACATGTCCGCATCATCCCACCCCCCAACTCGGGGTCCTACTATTATAATTACAAGGGGTTTAATAATATTGTGATGTTGGCGGCAGTGTCAGCGACCTATGACTTCCTGTACATGGACGTGGTGCAAAATGGCCGGATGTCGGATGGTGGAGTGTTCTCACGGACGGAATTCTACTGCCGTCTCCAGAGTGGCAGTCTGGGCTTGCCACCCCCAGAGGAGAATCAGGAAGGACTCCCGTTTGTATTCGTCGTGGATGAGGCGTTTGCCCTGGCAAATCATCTGATGCGGCCTTTCCCGATGAGGACCCTCACCCCAGATCAGAGAATCTTTCATTTTCCGGCTGGCCAGAGCCAGAAGAGTCGTGGAGAACACTTTTGGAATACTGGCCAGCCAGTTCCGCCTTTTTTTTTACGCCAATCCACATGGCGGAATCTCAGTTGGCCCAGATGCAGACTTGCCTGAAAATGAGAATCTCATGTTCCATGAAGCTGCTCGTCCTGGCTTGCCCCCCCCAAAGCGCTCGCAAGGTCAGAACCCAATACATGGAGTACTTTGTGGGTAGGGGGGCCATCGATATGCCAGACAATGTCTGAGAGGCATTTTTTTTAATACATTTTTCTTTGAAACTACAATAATCTTTGTTTTAACTTCCTGCTTGGCTTGGTTTTAGGTGTCTCCTAGGTTTTTTGGCTTTTTTTTGTTGGGCCTTTTTCTACAACAGTGTAAACCCAAGTTCTGAGCGAGATGAGGTGACAGTCTCTTCTTCAAATCATCTTATTATGTTGTGGGTCTGCTACACACACCCCTTGTTTTTGTTGCCAATGTATGTAGTGCATTACTGACAAATATATTGCTCATTTTCAGCACCATGGCAGAAATATGTGGGGTCAGGAAAATGGCGTGATTGGGGAAATTTACACATCACTGTGGGTGTTATTTACTAAAGGCACATCCACTATGCACTACAAGTGCATTGCAAAAGTGCACCTCAAACTGCACTTGGAGTGCAAAGTGGATTTACCTTTAGTAAATAACACCCATTGTCACAGAAAACAACAATTTTACTCCAAATACTGCTTTTGCGCATTGAAAAAGGAAGCCACACATTGCTGATAATTTCACTTTTTATTAATCAAAGCACATTCACATGTGCGTTTAGAAAAGGGTTTTACAACAAACCAACATATTGGGTGTATCAAAAACATTATTTTCCGTAACTTTTTTGTAACTTGGCGTTTTTTTGTAAACAGGCATGTATCAAAGCATAACATACACAGGAACTTACAAATTTCAACTTTGAAAAGTGAAGACAATATCAGACATGAGTATGTACAAACTGGGCTGATATTGCCTTCATCAGATGGGGTGTTACCCCTGGAAAAGCCAAATTTGGAAGATGCACACAGTGTGTCAACATGTGCTATCTCCCATCATGGGGGATCAATGTACATGTTTTGGGGGTGCAAACCCTTCATCTGAGCCACTTTCCACAAAAGACATACATTGATCCCCCATGATGGGAGATAGCACATGTTGACACACTGTGTGCATCTTCCAAATTTGGCTTTTAGTAAAGTACAAAAGTTGTTTGTTAAAAAAAAAAAAAAACCCAGCTAGTTTGGGGTGTTTCAAACTCTCCCCAAAACATCAATGATGTTCTTCATTTTATGTTGAACATCATTGATGTTTTTCGGTATAAGTTCTAAATCACGATTGCACCCCATTATCTCCCCAATCAGGATCTTGGCACTTTCACTGGTAAGATGTGATTCTTCTTTCACATCACCTAAAAAAACTAAAATAAACACACCTTGTATAATAAATATGGCGACATACATTGATTGAAGCTGTGGTCTCCGACACTCACCTGTTGTGGTGACAATTTGTCCAACTTCAACAATCTCTCCTTCCTCCTCCTCTGCTTCTGGTGTTGGAATTTCGCCTTCTTTTTGGAGGTGTGGGGTCCCTGGTGTCCTCAGACTTCCCGAGTCTTCTCTCCCCTATGAGAATGTAAAAAAGGAATACTTAGCACACAAAGGGCAGAAATAGGAATATGAAACATTGCTTGGGAGCGTCGTACAATTGTGTTATTTGGCCGAGTTCAAAGGTGAGAACATTATTTTGGACACTTTCTAAAGCTGGAATACTTACCTGCAGTCTGAACAAATGTAGTGAAGTGTAATTTGGGAAAACCTTGTTTTGGGAGTGGGCTAACGAACAATGTTTATTACGAACGATTGAACCCATGAACATGAAAGTGCCCATTTTAAACTGTACAACATGAAATCAAAGCACATGGAGCAGTATGCAAACAATAATAATCATATGAACACACGACAACTACTTACTTTTTTGAAGAACACGCTTGATCCTTCTGTACTGATCGTGCTCCCTCAGTTTCAGGTCTGACCAGCGTTTTCTCAGTTGATCCTTGGATCGTCGTACCCCAAAATTCTTCTGAAGACTCTTCACAACTTTAGTCATGATCTTGGCCTTTCTGATATTTGGGTTTGGGTAAGGTCCATACTTCCCATCATAGTCGGTCCTCTTCAATATGTCCACCATCTCCAACATCTCTCCAAAAGACATATTTGAGGCCTTTAAAGCTTCTCCTCCAGGATCGGGACGTTTCAGGCTCCGGGCTTTCCTCGCCCTCCTCGTTAGTGGAACTCTGATTGCGCGCCTGCGTTGTCTCCACCATGTGCTCTCCCCACTGCGCCGAAAGAGAAGGGGCGGGGAATAGGCTAGAAAGAACATCAGGGGCGGTGTCACGGTCGTTCCACCACCCCGGTCACCCAAGTAAGACTTACCCGCAGGTTCCCGGTACGAGGGGATCGTCGTGCCTTCGGACGCGGGTTGGCGCTAACGAACGCACGCGAGTGCACATAGTCCCCAACAGGCGCACGCGGGTGCGCGTTGACACGAGCGGGCGCACGCGGGTGCGCGACGAGCCGAACGGGCGTACGCGGGTACGCGGGGTCACGAACGGGAGCACGGTCACCCGCGGGGATACGTAGACGTACCGTGCGACCGTTCTTGGCGCCCAGTTGCCTACTTAAGGGACCTGCTCCTGCTCCTCTGTGCTGTCCCGTCTGCAGCTTTCCCGTGACTCCTGCTATCTGTTCCTGTGTGTGTGTTCCTGATTCTGTACCCGGCCTGTTCCTGGACTTTGCCTGTTTGCCGCCTGCCTCCGACCCTTTGCCTGATTGACCACGCTTCTGCCTTCTGCCTTGTACCTCTGCTGCCCGATTGTTGCCGACCCAGCTCGTCCCTGACTACTTCTGCCAGCCTGCCTAGGGACCTGCTCTGACTACTACTTCCGCAGCTCCTGCCTGCTCACCTGTGCCAGCCGTCCAGCGGTTCCTGTCCAGCATCCTGCGCTGGTTACACCCTCTGCCCCGGTCCACCATCTGCTCCGGTCTTCTCTACCAGCTGACCAGTCTGGCACTTGTGCCCTCCAGACTCCTGAATCCCTGTTCCCATCTCCAGGGGCTCTCGAGCCGGGGCTTACGAGGCGCCGCTCCCTGCACGCTTGGGCTCTCCAACCAGGTACGTGACAGTACGGGACAGCCATGTCCGAGCCCTCGCAGGGAGCGTCTCCGATGGATGAACTGTGCCACCATCTAGCCGGCCTCACCCAGGCCGTGAAGAACCTGCAAGAGGGTTATGGTCGTTTGGAGGAACGGGTTCAAGCCCTATCTGCTGCAGCTCCAGTTGCCTCGGGATCTCCAGGTCCCCCTTCAGTGGTCATGTTGCCGCCAGAGCCAAGGGTCCCTACACCAGACCGTTTTTCCGGTAACCGGAATAAATTTAGGGCCTTCCGGAATTCCTGCGAGCTCTTCTTCGCTCTTCAGCCCCGGACCTTTTCTCTTGAGGCTACGAAAGTAGGGTTCGTTATCTCCTTACTTACCGACGAACCCCAGGCCTGGGCACATCGCCTCCTTGAACGAAAAGACCCCTGTCTGGACTCCTTAGATGTCTTCTTTCAAGCCATGTCTCGTCTTTATGAGGACCCCCAGCTCGCAGCCACCGCAGAAGCAGCTTTGCATGCACTCCAGCAAGGCCGCAGGCCAGTAGAGGACTATGTGTCTGAGTTCAGGCGCTGGAGCGCCGACACAGAGTGGAACAGCTCAGCTCTCCGTTACCAGTTCCGCATGGGACTCTCGGAGGCTTTGAAGGACGAACTGGCCCGTGTAGGAACTCCTGAGACCCTGGAAGCGCTCATCGACCTCTCTGTCCAGATCGATAGGCGGTTAAGAGAGCGTCGTCTGGAGCGCTCTTCTTCCACCTCGCGCCCAGTCTGGATGATGCCACGGGTTCCAAGTGCCAATCCACCGGTTCTTCCTGATCCTTCTTCTCCGGATTTATCGGAACCCATGCAGCTGGGATTACTACGTTCACCTCTGACCCCCGAAGAGCGCCAACGCCGAAGATCTGGTAACCTGTGCCTCTACTGCGGAGGATCTGGACATTATGTTCGCACTTGCCCCGCCAAGTCGCGTAAGTGCCTGCTTATACCTCCCGCCTCTCCTCCTACTACGCCTAGTACCAGTACCATCTCTCACCTGGCTGTGCCTCTTCTTTTACAGTTCTCCGGCAAGACTATCCGCGTCAACGCGATCATTGACTCTGGGGCCTGTAGCGGTTTTATGGACCTATCCTTCGCCCTGAAGAACAACATTCCCCTTCGGCCCAGGGCCAAGGAACTCCCTATCTATTTGGCCGACGGTTCCTCTCTGAGATCCGGACCTGTAACCCAGGAAACATCTCCCCTTCTTGCCACCATCACGGGGGACCACCAGGAGCACCTGTGTCTGGACATTATCGAGTCTCCCCTCTTTCCCATAATCCTTGGCATACCCTGGTTGAAGGCCCACAATCCCCTGATAAACTGGTTCACTGGAAAAATCGAGTTTCCATCTGCCTACTGTCATCAGAATTGCCTTCCAGCCATCAAGACGGACCCTCCTTCTCTGCTCTGTTTGGAGACAGACACCGAAACCCGACTGGCAGTGCCCGAAGTCTATCACCAATTTTTGGATGTTTTTAGTAAGAAGGGCGCAGAGACTCTACCTCCCCACAGACTATATGATTGCCCGATAGACTTGCTTCCGGGAGCGGAGATTCCCTTCGGGAGAATCTTTCCCCTATCTGAGACCGAGCTGGGAGCTCTAAAGACCTACCTGGACGATAATTTAAAGAAGGGCTTTATCCAACCTTCCACTTCCCCGGCAGGTGCAGGGATTTTCTTCGTCCAGAAGAAGGATCACTCCCTACGACCATGCGTAGACTACCGGGCACTCAATAAGGTTACTGTGAAAAACCGCTACCCTCTACCGTTGGTGCCTGAATTGTTCCAGAGACTGGGGTCGGCTAAGGTGTTCTCCAAACTGGATCTGCGGGGCGCCTACAACCTGGTCCGTATCCGCAAAGGCGATGAGTGGAAGACCGCCTTTCGTACCCGCTTCGGGCATTATGAGTATCTCGTCATGCCCTTTGGACTCTGTAATGCCCCTGCTACATTCCAGCATTTCGTCAATGATGTCTTCAGAGAGTACTTAGACCTGTTTGTTGTTATATACCTTGACGATATACTAATCTTTTCTTCCTCCTTAGCCGAACACCGGGAGCATGTGAAGATTGTCCTGGCTCGTCTCCGTCTCCATGGCCTGTACGCCAAACCGGAGAAGTGCGTCTTCGAGCAACAGAGCATTCAATTCTTGGGCTTGATCATCTCCGTAGATGGAATAGAAATGGATCCCCAGAAAGTCTCAGCCATCCTAGACTGGCCCGCTCCCTCGGACCGGAAAGGGGTCCAACGGTTCGTGGGATTTGCCAATTTCTATAGAAAGTTTATCAGAGGATTTTCATCTATTATCTCCCCCATCACGGAGCTGACCAAACAGGGTCAAAAATTCCTATGGACTCCCAAGGCGCAAGAAGCCTTTGAAACCCTGAAGAAACTATTTGTTTCAGCTTCGATCCTGAGACACCCTGACGCTACGCTGCCCTATATCCTGGAGGTGGATGCCTCGGAAGTAGCCGTTGGGGCGGTATTATCCCAGAGACAGGGGCCTAAGTCACTTTTGTACCCAGTGGCCTTTTTCTCCCGCAAACTCTCAGAAGCTGAGCGGAACTATGACGTCGGAGACCGGGAATTACTGGCAATCAAGGCGGCGTTGGAGGAATGGCGCTACCTCCTTGAAGGTGCTTCCCACCCGATCCTGGTTTATACGGACCACAAGAACCTGGAGTATCTTAAATCTGCCAAACGACTGAAGCCAAGACAGGCCCGGTGGGCACTTTTCTTTTCCAGGTTCGTGTTCCATATCACGTACAGGCCCGGGTCTGATGCCCTTTCCCGGATGTACAATGAGCCAGTGTTATCTCCTACGCCAGACACCATTCTTCCCCCAGGAAACTTTCTCCTGCTCCATGAAGATCTCTTGTCCCGAATTAAACAGGCCTCCAGTGATCCGGCTCTATCTTCTGACACCTCTTTAACCCCCAAGGACGGTCTTCTCTGGCACCAGGATAGAATCTTTGTCCCCCAGGAGTTACGTACTGCGGTCCTCAGCTCCTGCCATGACCACCCATTGGCCGGTCACTTTGGAGCATTCAAAACCTTAGACTTACTTCAACGTACGTTTTGGTGGCCCCAGATGAAGAAACACTGCAGGGAATATGTGGAAGCGTGTACCACCTGCATTAGGAATAAGGGGAGTAAGTCGAAGGTTTGGGGCTTGCTGAGACCATTACCCATCCCAGATAGGCCGTGGAAAATGATATCCATGGATTTTATCGTGGAACTGCCCCCCTCTGGAGACTTTTCCTCGATCCTGGTGGTAGTGGACAGATTTACTAAAATGGCTCACTTCTTACCCATGAAGGGGACTCCATCGGCCACAGAGATGGCCAGGACTTTTATTAAAGAAGTAGTAAGGCTCCACGGCATTCCTGCTGACATCACCTCTGACAGGGGTGTTCAATTCACGTCCAGGTTTTGGAAGGCTCTCTGTGGGGCCCTGAAAATCGAGCTTCGCCTATCTTCGGCCTACCACCCTCAAACTAACGGCCAGATCGAGAGAACCAACCAAACGCTGGAGCAGTATCTGCGTTGCTTCTCTTCCTTCTCCCAGGACGATTGGGTATCGCTTCTACCTTTAGCGGAATTCGCATATAATAATTCCGTCCATTCGGCCACCAAACAGTCCCCCTTCTTTGCAAACTTCGGTTTCCACCCACTTTTTCTGCCCAGTAATCTTCCTGAGTGTTCGGTACCGGCGGTCCAGGAGGACCTTAACTTCTTCAGGAATAATAACAGGATTCTTCAAGAAACGCTGGCTAAAACCCAGGAACACTATAAGGAAGTCTTCGATAGGAAGAGAAGGGGCGAGCTTAACCTCCAGGTCGGGGACCAGGTCTGGCTGTCTACGTTAAACTTGAAGTTGGCCTGTCCTTCCAGGAAGCTGGGCCCGAAGTTTGTGGGTCCATTCCCCATTCTGAGGAAACTAAATGAAGTAGCCTTTGAGCTGAAACTCCCGGGGTCATTCCGGATCCACCCGGTTTTTCACGTTTCATTACTCAAGCCCGCGGTTCCGGACCCCTTTGCCGACCGGAGTACCAACCCCCCAGAACCCGTGATGATTGATGGGGAATTGGAATTCGAGGTTGAAGCTATCTTGGATTGCAGGAGGAGACGTAACCAGACCCAGTTTCTGGTTAAATGGAGGGGATATGGCCCTGAGGAGAATTCATGGGAACCGGAGTCCAACCTGCATGCCGAAAGACTAATCCAGGCCTTCAAAAGAACTCACCCGGATAAGATGGCACAGTTGGGCATCCGGAGGTTGCCCCTTGGGGGGGGGCAATGTCACGGTCGTTCCACCACCCCGGTCACCCAAGTAAGACTTACCCGCAGGTTCCCGGTACGAGGGGATCGTCGGTGCCTTCGGACGCGGGTTGGCGCTAACGAACGCACGCGAGTGCACATAGTCCCCAACAGGCGCACGCGGGTGCGCGTTGACACGAGCGGGCGCACGCGGGTGCGCGACGAGCCGAACGGGCGTACGCGGGGTCACGAACGGGAGCACGGTCACCCGCGGGGATACGTAGACGTACCGTGCGACCGTTCTTGGCGCCCAGTTGCCTACTTAAGGGACCTGCTCCTGCTCCTCTGTGCTGTCCCGTCTGCAGCTTTCCCGTGACTCCTGCTATCTGTTCCTGTGTGTGTGTTCCTGATTCTGTACCCGGCCTGTTCCTGGACTTTGCCTGTTTGCCGCCTGCCTCCGACCCTTTGCCTGATTGACCACGCTTCTGCCTTCTGCCTTGTACCTCTGCTGCCCGATTGTTGCCGACCCAGCTCGTCCCTGACTACTTCTGCCAGCCTGCCTACGGACCTGCTCTGACTACTACTTCCGCAGCTCCTGCCTGCTCACCTGTGCCAGCCGTCCAGCGGTTCCTGTCCAGCATCCTGCGCTGGTTACACCCTCTGCTCCGGTCCACCATCTGCTCCGGTCTTCTCTACCAGCTGACCAGTCTGGCACTTGTGCCCTCCGGACTCCTGAATCCCTGTTCCCATCTCCAGGGGCTCTCGAGCCGGGGCTTACGAGGCGCCGCTCCCTGCACGCTTGGGCTCTCCAACCAGGTACGTGACAGGCGGGCGGAGTTTCACGCATGAGCACTGTATCTAAGACGCAACACGCGTGTGTCGTACGTACGATCTGTGAACAGAGGGAGAAGCTGACGCGCTGATCGTGCAAACGAAGGTACAATTTTTAACTTGGTACATCCCTAGCCTATACTGCTTCCAGATTGAGGCCTGCATTAGTGGAGTTTAGCCTGACATTAGGGTTTGTCTTGTGTTGTGTCTTGCAGAGATTATGGACGGTTTCAATGACCACAGTTTCCTCCCTCTGTTCATCGACAAATACAGGGAGCTGTCCTGCCTGTGGCAAGCTACGCACCCACATTACAGTAACAGACTAAAGAGGCAGGCAGTGATGGAGAAACTGGTTGAGTTTGTGAAGCCGGTGGTCCCCAGGGCAGACATCCACTATTTAAAAGTGAAAATTGGTGGCCTCAGGAGTACATATCTGAGGGACAGGAAGAAGGTGCTGGAGTCCATGCAATCTGGAGCTGCAGCAGATGAAGTTTATGTCCCCAGGCTGTGGTATTATGACAGGATGCAGTTTCTGTCAGACCAGGCTGATGTCAGGGAATCACTCTCTACCCTTCCTTTCACGCATCCTATGCTACATTCCACACCTGCTGAGTCTTCCGACGCCCAACCTGGGCCTTCCACTCAGGAAGAACTGGAGGAGCCCAGCTTGAGCCAGGTATAGTATTGTGCTACATTTTTTGGGAGTAAAAATGAATGATGTTAACTTGATTTTTGCTCTCTAATTGCTGATTTTAGAAAGTGTTTCACATATCAATAGACTGTAGTGGCCAAAACCTTTGGGACAAGAATGAAAAATGGGGCTCAGAATGATAGTCTTTTCTATTTGTTAACAATTTTCAAAAGTCTTGAGCTGAAAATTGTGTGTGTGTTTGATGAACCAAAAACTAAAACTATGTCCCTTTTTCATACACAGGAAGACATCAGCCAGGAGGAGGGTGTGGAATGCAGCAGCCAGGAAGTGGCTGTGGAAAGTGGCAGCCAGGAGGAGGCAGGGGTAAGCGGCAGCCAAGCGGTGGGCAAGCGGAGGAGCCTGACAGGATCCCAGTCCCTCCGCTCCGCCTTCCACGCAAAAGGGCCAGAAAGGGGGGGAATGTGGAGGAGTCGGCTCTGAAGCTGATCGGGGAGGCTTCAGCGGCCCTCAAAGCCACCCCCACCTATATAGAGGCCTTTGCCACCTTGGCTGTGTGCAAACTACAGCAAATGGAGGAGGGGCAACAGATCTTGTGTGAGGAGCTCATTATCCACACCCTAAACAAGGGGCTGTTGGGCCAAATCACACAAGCAACACACTTGTGTGATTTGGCCCATGCCCCTCCTCCTCCTCCTTCTGCCACACCTCCAGCACCACAGCCACAGCCTGGAAGGAAGCGTGGAAGGAAGACCAGAGTGTGATAACCTGGGTTCAGTCTGGTCTGACAGAAGATGCAGCCTCTTGTAGGACCTCAGCCTGGGGACATAAATGTCATCTGCTGCTGTTCCGGGTTTCTTGGACTTCAGGACCAGACTGCTCTCCCTCAGATATGTACTCCTCTGGCCACCAATTTTTGCGTTTAAATAATTGATGTGTGCCCTGTGGGCCAAAGGCTTCGCTAATCTCCCCAGTTTCTCCAGCGCTGCCTCCCTCTTTATCTGTTAGTGACACCTAAATAAAGGTTTTTTTTTGTTTGACAAGGAGAGAGTGAAACAAATAAGGTGGTGATCAGATAGAGGAAAAGGAATATTGGAGAGGGTGTGCGGAGTGCATAGGTAGGAGAATATGAGGTCAAGGCAGTTGCCAACAGAGTGAGTAGAAGTACTTGTCCATTGTTTTAGTTTAAAAGAGGTTAGGTTCTGCAGCTTAGAAGTGGCAGGAGTGTTAAGATTAACAGGGATGTTGAAGTCACCAAGAATGATTGTTGGAATTTCAGAGGAGAGAAAGTAGGGTAGTCAGGCAGAGGAGTTGTCAAGGAAGTATGATACCGGTCCAGGGGGGTGATAGATCATAGCAATTCTCAATGAAACTGGAGAAAATAGACAACGAGAGAGACAGAGAGGGGGGGTGAATGAAGAACCTGAAAAGTGCTTTGAGTGGATAGGAGGATTCCAACACCCCCTCCTTTCCGTCCACTAGACCTGGGAGAGTGAGTCCACCATAGGAGAGAGAAGAAGGAAGGTAGGATTCTTGAATCCAGGTCTCAGTAATAGCAAGTAGGTTCAGGGAGTTAGTGATAAATAGGTCATGGATGGTGGTGAGTTTGTTACAGAGTGGGCATTCCGAAGGGGACATAAGAAGTGGAGGCTGGCTGTAGGCTGAATAGGAATAGAAATGAGATTGTGTGGATTGCGGCTGCTATCAGAGGATGGGGGGTGCTGGGTACGTTGGCCGGAGGTAAATGATGGTGGTCCAGGATTTGGGGAAATATATCCTGAAGTTAAGAGAAGCAGAAGGGTGAGAGAGGTGATATGGGATTGTGACTTATGTGGGGGGACATGTCCCAGTGGCCTGCAGGTTTTATTGGTATATGGGGTCAGAATTAGCAGGACCAAGGGTGATATATATATATATATATATATATATATATATATAAGCTGTGGGGTGGAGAAGGTGGGTGAAGGAGTGAGAATTTAAGGAGAGAGGATGCAAGTGTGAGAAGGAAAAGTAGGGAGTGCATGATACAGATGCAAAGTGGTAAAATTGAGAGGAAGCCTGAATGAGAGATGAAAAGGTTTGGAAAATCAGGTCACCTGTAGTCTGTTTACTGTTCTGCAGAAGTCTGTTGGGTATTTTTGCTTTGTGCAGTCGCTGAAGTGCTGAGTGGAATTGCAATACTTAATCCAATATGTATACTTTATCCAAGATGATAGTTGGCAATGCAATCCTAGCCTGTGCATCCCCTAGGTAAGGCCTGAATTTGTACTGCATTTGGGTGGGGGTATTGCCAATTAATTAGTTAGGATTGCATAGGAGGAACACATGGCTAACAGAATGAACTTCTCACACCAAGGCTCACTACAAGACACAGCAAGAGAACAGAAAGGTCAGAGCCGTAAAGATAGGAACAGCTCATAATTTAGGTATAGACAATAAGAAAGTAAAATAAACATCACTGTGATATGGACAGAGGTAAAGAATTTGAAGGCAGCATAGATCACCAAAAGCACATACACAGAATTAGAAAGCAGATCCCAGTTTCAATTAAAGGTGGAAGATGTGGTTAAGCTGACACATACACAGAATTAGCAAGCAAATCCCAGTTTCAAGTAAAGGTGGAAGATGTGGTTGAGCTGACAGACAGAATTAGCAAGCAGATCCCAGTTTCAATTAAAGGTGGAAGATGTGGTTGAGCTGACACATACCTGTAGGAGGGGTAGAGAAGAGTTGTGTTAGATAGTGCTGAGCGGAAGTGCAATACTTTATAGCATTAAATAAAATGTTAAAATTAATTTGGGAAAAAGATCCATTTCAGATACATTATCTGGATCTAACCCTCACTAGTTAAATCAATTATAGGATACATGAATGGGTCTACCAGAAACCTACCTTGTAAAACTCCCCTTCTCAAATCCCACTGGTAGTCAGTTGCAGGGCTGCTCATACTCCCCCCTCACTGGTAGTTGGCTGCAGCGATATTTTACACTGTCCCTATCACTGGGCACTACTGTTCTATATCATGACTATATATATTATTTAACCTTTGTGTCCTATGTGTATTTCTTCTAGATTTGTGCAGTAATCAACAAACAACTGCACTTTGCCCCAGTGCTGAAGTTTAGTGTAATAAAAATTGTTGCATTTAATAAAAATGTTGTTTGATGTGCTTTTGCATGATGACTGGCCTTGTGCCACCTTCCTGTAGTTTTCTACAGAAGGCTTGTAGTGAGCGAACCTGCTGGTCCTGTTCTCTGCACAGGCTTTGTGCACCACAGTGATGAGGTCATTTCTATGTTTACAAAGTAAAATCTGAAAAGACATTTGGGGCACACAAAGTGTATTTATATCCTTCTTTAACCACATACCGACCCGGCCATAGACGAAAGATGGCTACAGCGCAGTCGGCTTATTCTGGGAGGGCGTCCATGGACATCCTCCTAGAATCATGCTCCCATATGCCCCCTGATCCATATCCATGCGCCAATGACAGTGCCCTTTATGTCATTGCTAAGGCCAATGACAAAGCAATCACTTGTCAACAAACCGGAGTATGTCTGGTGCAGTTGCTCCCCTCTCCTCGCACCGATCGGAGGGTGGAGTGCCCATAGTGCTGGTCTGTGCCCATCCATCCCCGGCTCATCCATGCTCCATCCATCCCTGGCTCCTCATCCATTACTGGTTCATCCGTGCTCCATCTGTGCTCACCCATGCGCCATCCATCCCTGGCTTTTCCATGCGTCATCCATTCACCCCAGGCTTATCCATGCGCCATCCATCCCTGACTCATCCATGCGCCATCCATCCCTGGCTCATCCATACTCCATCCATCCCTGCCTTATTCATGCTCCATCCATGTTCATCCATCCCTGGTTCATCCATGCTCAATCTGTGCTCCATCCATGCTCATTCATTATCCATCTGTGCTCATCCATGACTCCTTGCCACTACAGTGCCCATCAGTGTCTCACAAAAGTGTAATAGGTAGTCAAATTAGATTTGAAATGTATGTCTCTGATGGTGCTCCCTGCATGTTGGGCCTCTGTATGTGAACACATATATATGTGTGTGTGTGTATATGTGTACCAAAAGACACACACATATACACAATGCAGTGTTACTACAGTGATAATTTCAATGCTATATTTAGTGCTATATATACATGCAATGACATTCAAATTTATAAAAAAATCATAATAAATGTCTCATAAATCAATATCAATCTTGATAATAGTGCTCCAGTGTTATTATCATATCACCGTGCTTCTCAATAATTTTTATTGCTTGTGCAAACCACCAGCAGCTATTTAATCTGCTCACCTCAAGGATGAGTCAGGAAGACTCAAATTAACTATTTTCACTCACCAAACGTCTTTTCTTTCTCTCAGGACTCAGCTGTTCAATTTTTCCCTTTCACGATCTCCATTCCACCCAATGGAGGTTATTTACGAAAGGCAAATGCACTTTGCACTGCAAGTGCACTTGGAAGTGCAGTCGCTCTAAATCTAAGGGGTAGATCTGAAATGAGGGGAAGCTCTGCTGATTTTATCATCCAATCATTGCAAGCTAAAATGCTATTTTTTTATTTTCCTTGCATGTCCCCCTCGGATCTACAGCAACTGCACTTCCGAGTGCACTTGCAGTGCAAAGTGGATTTTCCTTTAGTAAAGGACCCCCAATGTGTCCCTCACAGATAGGGGGTTGAGCTCCGAGATTATACAGCTGTTCCTCCACTTCAAGGGACTCATGTATCATGTAATCAAAAACACAGCCAACATAATGCTCTCTGCTATAAAACTTATATTTTAAGAGGACACTTACTAGATACAAAAACAAAATTAGCTTGTTACATGTATTGAGAGCGATGTCACAGGCTCGGATCCTCTCCTCTGCACATTTATTGACCTCTGGTCTTCCTCAGCAGGCTGTGTAAAAGTCTCACACGTGGTATTGCCATACTCAGGAGGAGTAGCAGAATATATTTTGGGGTGTAATTTCTGCTATGTACATGCTATGTTGTTGGAAATATCTTATAAATGGACAACTTTGTGTAAAAAAAAAAACTAAAAAAAGTTTTCTTTTTTTCCACGTTTTCCAAAAACTTGTTAAAAAAAATGACATGTTCAAAAGACTCATTATGCCTCATAGAATATACTTTGGGTTGTTTACTTTCCAAAAAGGTCATTTTGGGGACATTTAAATTGTCCCGGCACTCCAGAGCCTTCAAAAGCATAAAGCCCCGTACACACGAGAGGACTTATGTCCGACAGACTTCCAAAGGAGTTCCGCCGGAGTTCTGCCGGAGTTCCGACGGAGTTCCGACGGAGTTCTGACAGACTTTTCGGCCGAACGGACTTGGCCACACACGATCACACTAAACTCAGACGGATTCGAACGTGATGACGTACGACCCGACTCGAATAAGGAAGTTCATAGCCAGTAGCCAACAGCTGCCCTAGCGTCGGTTTTAGTCCGTCGGAGTAGCATACACACGAGCGGATTTTTCGAAGGGGACCGGGTCCGGCGGAGTTCCGTTGGGAAAATTTGATGCATGTTCCATATTCTAAAGTCCTTCGGACTTTGGTGAGTCAAAAGTCCGTTGCAGCCCACACACGATCGTATAGTCTGACGGACTCAGTCCTTCGGACTTTGGATGTTGAAAAGTCCGCTCGTGTGTACGCGGCATAAGAGTTAGTCCAAAATGTAATGTGTAATTTATGTCTCTAGAACACCTGATGGTGCTCCCTGCATGTTGGGCTTCTGTATGTGGCCAGGCTGTGTAAAGTTCTCACATGTGTTATCGCTATACTCAGGAGTAATAGAATGTGTTTTGTGGTATGCATATGCTGTGAGAGAGAAATAACCTATTAATATGACAATTCTGTGAAAAAAAAAATCTTATTTGCAAAGAATTGTGGTAAAAAAATTACAACTTCAAAAAACTCACCATGCCTCTTACTAAATACCTTGGAGTGTCTGCTTTCCAAAAAGGGGTCATTTGGGGGGTATTTATACTGTCCTTGCTTGTTATGGTCTCAAGAAATTAGATGTACTGACAGCCTATCAGGCGAGATCAATTTTCAGTGATTGGCACCATAGCTTGTAGACTCTAACTTTCACAAAGACCAAATAATATACACCGATTTGGGTTACTTTTACCAAAGAAATGTAGCAGTATAAATTTTGGCCAAAATTTATGACGAAAAATTACTAATTTGCATGTGTTATAACAAGAAACAAACAAAAATGCATTTTTTTTTTTCATTTAAAGCGCAAAAAATAAAAAACCCAGAGGTGATAAAATACCACCAAAAAGAAAGCTCCATTTGTGAGGAAAAAAAATGGACAAAAATTTCATATGGGTACAATGTTGCCTGACTGAGTAATTGTCATTCAAAATGTGAAAGCACTGAAAGCTGAAAATTGGTCTGGTTATGGAAGGTGGTTCAAGTACCCAGTGGGCAAGTGGTTAAAGTGGATGTAAACCCAATTCATGAAATTTGAGCTGGGCACATCTGTCTGTAGTGTTTCCTTATCTCTCTTTAAAGAGCTAAGTCCAGAAACTGTCTCTTTCTCCTAGCTGTCTCTTCCTAGCTGTTATCAGCCTGATAAGTTCTCACTCATTCTGGGAGACAGCAGCCTGAGCTGTGTGTTGGAGGAGGTTGCTATAAATAGATTAGCAGCCAGCTAAACAATTCACCTCTGCATGTGTGGGGAGGGGGTGCCTTTCCTCCAATCGGCTTTCTCACAGTGTACAGAAATAGTCTCCTATGATGAGGAAGTGAAAATTCTAACAGAATGTGCACTTTCTTAACACTAGATAAATGTGAAGACAGCATATATACACACACATATAAAACTTATTTAGGGAGTTTTGTTTCATCCCTGTGTATCATCTGAGGCAGTTCATTATACTTGGTATATGGAGGGTTTACATCCACTTTAAAGCGGAGTTCCAACCAAAAATGGAACTTCCGCTTTTCCGGTTCCTCCCCTCCTCCAGTGTCACATTTGGCACCTTTCAGGTGAAGGAGGGAGCAGATACCTGTCTAATACAGGTATTTTTCTCCCACTTCCTGGCATAGATACCCGAGCCACTCGTGGGCATCTACACCTCTCCCCCCCCCCTCCGCCCGCTGTCTTCTCTGTCTTCTGGGAGACACAAGAAATAAAGCCAGTAAGGGAATCAGGAAGTGAAGCCACAAGCTTCACTTCCTGATTCCCTTACCGAGGATGGTGGTGGCAGCACCCAAAAAGCCGAGGGGTAGATTGGCTTCGGGTGCTGACATCACGAGCGCCCTGGACAGGTATGTGTCCTTATTTTAAAAATCAGCAGCTGCAGTATTTGCAGCTGCGGACTTTAAAATAAAATTAAAACAAATTAGGCGGAACTCTGCTTTAAGCAATTTATAAAAATTAAAGTTATTATACTGGAGTTTAGCTTTGAATAACAAATACTCATTTAAACTTTATACAATGTAGTGATAACAAGAATGCACTATTTCAGTACAAAAATGTATAATTTGAGATGATCTTTTTACTACATATACATGAACCGCTCCTTATACCTGCAGTGTGTGCTTTCTAAACATTTGACTATATCATTACTACTGAACATCCCGTAAATGGCAAAACACACATGCAAAAAATAAAATAAAATAAAGAGGGGTTTATTAAAAAGAAGGATAAATTATTAAGGGCATATTTTTGCAGTTTTCAAAACTTTGATTCAGTTTTCAAGGTTCTGCATCCTGATGTCCATTTACTGATACAAGTCAGTGCTCCTCCATAAAAACACTCATCCAGTGCAAAAATCACAAACAGCTGTGACTTCAAGCTGAGAAAACGTTGTTTATTGTTGCACTGATGTATCGTGATCGTTGATGGCAGCTTCTAATAGTAGTTCATCGGGAATATCAGCGTGTCCGGAATTCCATTCAGCAACGCTGTGATCAGCTATGTCTGCCAATTCTGCATCTTCAGCAGCTTCAAGCATACAGACATCATCCATGCAATCTTCCCAGTCTCTTTCACAAGTCCCAATAAGCTCTTCGGACATTCCTGGCAGATGTTCCTTTGTATGAATATCTAACTGTTGTGTCCTCTTTATGTTTCCATTTTCATCCATTGTAAAACACCAGTCTTCATCTTCCTATAAGAATGTTTATATTTAGATATGGGACTGCATTTAGTAAAAGACCCTGTAGAACAGTTGTACTTACATATACTATACCAATGTTTCTCAACCACAGTGCCGTGAGCACAGGAAACTGTCTGTCCTTGATCTGATTAATGAGCTGCTATATCCAATAATTTTAGTAAATATAAATATAAACGGCTAAATACCTTTTACTCATTAGCAGTACATAGTCTTGTGACTTTTATCACTGTCTGCTTAGGCTTGTAAAAGGAGTTTTCATTCTCCCCTGACTCTCTGTCTGGACATTGCTGATTGGTCTTGTGCTGATCACATGTACTCTCCAAAGTAAAGAAGAAGACACTCTCTAGCAATACACACCAAACTGAGCATGTGCATCCTGACTCCTAATGCTCTGTTCTATCAAGAGATGGGTTGGAGTCAGTTAAAGAAGAGGTGGGTCAGAGAAGACAGGATAACACAGCCTTTATACACAATATGGAGGATTAACCCCTTAGGTTCCACAGTGAGTATAACAAGCATGCTTTACTGCATACACAAACTGATTTTACTGTTGTGGGTTTAGTAACGCTTTGTTTTTTACATTTTAGACCTGGGTGACTCAAGATATTGCATACTTTTAAAGGGTGTCACAACTGAAAAAAAAAAAAAAAATGCTGCTGTATTACTGAAAAATATTTGTGAATATCTGGTTATTACAGCTATATGAGCTTAATGGACATCTCATTCCAAAACTACAGTGCCTTGAAAAAGTATTCATACCCCTTGAAATTCTTCACGTTTTTTTCATGTTACAACTAAGAAACGTAAATGTATTTTATTGGGATTTTATGTGATAGAACAACACAAACTCGGGGGGGGGGGGGGGGGGGGTGAATACAAATGCACAACCACACTTTTCAGATATTTATTATTTGTAAAAAATATTATAAACTATTTTCCTTCCACTTCACAATTATGTGCAACTTTGTGTTGGTCTATCACATAAAATTCCAATAAAATACATTTATGTTTTTGGTCGTAACATGACAAAATGTGGAAACCTTCAAGGGGTAGGAATGCTTTTTCAATGCATTGTGTGTTCAATAATACAGAACTACCTTGCCCTGCCCCCCTTTTGCTGCTATAAAAGGCACAGGCTATGCAGAGAGTGGTGGAGTCTGTGTCTGTGGGAATTTGTGTCCATTCAGCCAAAAGTGTGTTTGTGAGGTCAGATACTGATGTTGGATAAGAAGGCTTACTCTTTGAATTCTTAAAGTGTTTCTATTTTAGTTATTTTAGCCTACTCTTGTTACTTTGAACAATATTGAAGTTTCTAAACTTACTTTGTAAAGATCCTCACACATTTGCTTCCTTGAATTCTGTGACACATTCACTATGCTCCGTTGATAGGCACTGCTGTGTCACATATCACAGAGCCTCTTTCAGAACTACAGATTGCTGAGAGGAGTTTTAGGAGGCAGAGTCAGTTCAGAAATCAGTGATTGCAGGTAGAAAGGTGCCATGGGATATGTAGTCCTTAGAAATCGAACATAAACAGCAGAGGAGAAGCTGTAAAGCATGCTGGAAATCCAGTAAATTGTGAAAAGAGATGGCCAGCAGACAGGCAGCACTCGCAACATGAAAGGAGATTTATCAAGTATGCTTATATTCGATTGTCAAAAATAACTATTATTTGTATTACTATTGCAATGCTGATGTTATAAAAAATGAATGTTTATGCTGTGACCATAGAACTCCTTTAATTCATCCCAAGGAAATTCAGTAGGGTTGAGGTCCATGCTCTCTGCAGGCAACTCAAATTCTTCCACATCACACTGGTCAAGCCATGTCTTTATAAAGCTGGCTTTGTGCACAGTCCTGCTTGAGTGGAAAGGGCCTTTCCTAAACTATTACCCAAACTGTCTGCAAACGGTTATCTAAAATTTCACTCTATGGTGTGCCATTAACAGTATCATTCACTTAAAAAACATCATCTCGACCTTTGATAGGTGTAACTTGCAGTTAAATGTCCCCCTCTGGTGGTCACAATAAGAAACTACTCTTTTGAAAAAAAACATTGGTAAGGACTGGGAAGTTGTAAGAACCTGAATCGCTACTTAAAGGAAACTTATCACAAGAGAAATATATGGACTACCATTGCTAACCTATCCATCTAAAAATTCTAGTTGCCTGGCGCTCATGCTAACCCTTCTCCCTTAATACATTGGGTCACTGATGTAGAACAAGTATGTAGATTAGAACTTCTGACTTTCCTGATCTGCAAACTTGTTTTGGGTTAGCGACTCAACCAGCATTTCCTGAAGTATGTCAGCAACTGCTCAGGGCTCATAACGGAGGTAAGATTGTCGATCAACAAAGCCTTTCGTTTTTTTTTTTTTTTGCTTTTTTTATGTACTCCCAACAAAACGTTTTGTTTAAAGTAGATTTCCAGTTTTATTGTCTCGCAAAAGAGTTACCTTGTGCCACCTTGCCCAAAACAAATTATTTCCATTGCAAAACAAGGAAATTGCAGTGCTCTAATAGCATTAGCTATATAAATTAGGCAGGGGTAATTGCTGGTAGCAGTAGGGCAACTTCCCTTCTGCTGCCAGATTTAAAAAAGTCAGGTTGAGTGTTTCTCCACCATTCAGCAGAAGCCTTGTATGTTTATCAATGAATACAATACTTCCTCTAAGAAGTCTTGGTGGAGAGGCAGGTGGATGATGGTGGAGAGGCTTGGCCAATCACAGGAAGCCTTGTATTCATTGATAAAATACAAGGCTCCTCCTGAATGGTGGACTCTCTTTAAATCCAGCAGCAGAAGGGAAGTCGCCAACACTGCTGCCAGAACACAGCGCCACATACTTATGTAGATACATTATATTACAGCACATCCGGCAGCCACATAATTTTGTAATTGAAACCATTCGACTGGACCTGCTTGGCCCAAGGTTTGTGTTGTGTTATTAGACCTCAAAGCGGAGCTCACCCAAAACGGGAAGCTCCAATTGTTTGTTTCTTCCCATTGGCACATTTGGCATTTTTGACATGCGGCGAGATCCCTTAGAAGTTCGGTCCCCCTCCTCCTTCCCCCACCCTGGGCCATTCACAAAGCCCATCACACTTTGCACCTGCGCAGTAGGGAAACGGCTGTGAAGCAGCAAGGCTTCACTGCTGGTTTCCCTTAGAAGGCATGATGGTGGAGAGCTGATTGAAAGATTGGTTGGGGTGCTAACATCGTGAGATCCCTGGACAGGCAAGTGTCCTAATTGTAAAAGACTACAAATACTGTAGCTGCTGGCTTATATTTTTTACGTGTGTGGGGGGGGGGGGGGGGGTTGGGTGTGGAGCTCCTTTTAAAGACTGACAATTGTCATAAATGCTTATTGGTGACTATGTTTCTTAAAAACAGTCCCAATTGATATGAAATACAGTAGATGGCAAATACCTGAACATTTACTGCAACTCAAATGTAAAAACTGCAGGTGTTTTTTTAGGTCTGCAGCTACAACTGATGCAACACTTTTGGGGAAAAATCAGAAATCTGGCTTGCAGCATCTTTAAATTTGCCCTAATTAATAATAATAATAATAATAATAAAAAAAGTCCTAAACAGCAAACACACCCATAATGAGAAATGTATTAAGAAATCCAGGAAGCCGACGTCTAAAGAACAGTGGGTACCAAGTCTAACGTACAATTCACATTAATCTGTGACATTCTTTATTAGTTATCCTGCCTTGGAAACCTGCCTCCTCTTTACTTTCTAAACTACTGTAACTGTCCCTCCCATAGACTCCTAAGGAACACACAGCTGCCATTCAAACAATGCACAGAAAGCAAAAGCTGTATATAGTAACAACGCTACCTCTGACAGCCAAGGTGTCAAAGAATTCCATGGATTTAATGTTAACATTTTTCTCATGGTGATTTATGCTTTACTGCAGTAGTCATTTAAAAAGTGGCAAAATATATGTGGTTTGCTTAAATGGCTTCATTTTTCTTTAGAAGAAAAAAAGGCTCAAGAAAAATGGTCCCTGGTGTAAAACAGGAGGTGGTGCAAGGTCAACCATGACTGAGCCTATGATTCAGGGAGATCTGACTGCTCCACTGTTCCAACACCAACCACTTTCAGACAGCACTGAGCAGACAGGTGTTGATCACAGCAAGGAAATAGCTCAGGGCTTACACCCTCTAATAAGAAGTAACAATCTCTCAATACATGCACATTCTGATGTGGGAATGCTCTATATGAGGACAACTGTTTTAACTAGATGGATTTTGGCAGTTTGCTGGCCAAGATGTTATATTTTATACAAATAATAATTTCTAAGGCTAGGTATGAAAGCATTCAAGGCAATTCGAACATGAGATTAACATACCTCTTTAAAAATAGATGGAAGACATACTTCAGGAGGTAAAGGATAACCTGTGATAAAAACAAACCACAACAATGATGATGATTATATGGTAAAAGAGCGGTTGTAAAAATTATTCTTGTAAGAGAACAAAACTGGTACAAACTTGGCATACAAAATATAATAAATCACAAAATACTGATATAATCTATATAATAATAATCTATATCATAAATAATATAAGAATCTGCTAGATTATATTTGAAGAAAAAAAAAACACACATGTGAAATGACATGACAAAAATGACTTACAATCAGACTTAAAGTTCTGTACCCTACAAATTGGATCATGGCATTTCTGATACCAAACATCTCTCTTCAGATCTACCAGAAGCCTAAAGAGAGAGATGGGACAATGAAATCCTAGTGAACAGCCAGGCAATGTCCATACAAATGATACAGCTCGCCTAACATGCAAAGCAACATGCACTCACTTCAGGTGAACGTAGACATTGTTACATGTGAAAAGATCTTTTGTGGGTTGTATTATTTTAACTATCAATATTACAAGTTTTGATTACCGGTTCCCTATTAAAATAATTACCCACTCCCATATATCCAGTGAATGCATAGTGGTAAAGCAATCACTGCTCATAGTAACTTTGCAATATACTGTAAATTCTTTAAACAAGAACATGGTCAATTGAACAAAGCCAAGTTAGGTGTTATACGAAAAATTTACAGAAGTGAAGACACTATCAAAAATAGGCCTTTACAGGTCGGATTTAAAATCTGTGAAAGCTAAAAATGTGACTGGTTGTTATTAAAGGCTGTACATATTTAGAATGTCAAAATAGATTAATTTGCAATAATGAACCCCAATAAATACTCCATTGCCAAATGAGTAATGAATGAATATGATCATAAGATGCAAACACTGCATATACAATTAGGAAACAACCAAGTATATAAATGTAAGATGCCATCTAGATTATGAAATAGATCAAAACAAGATACTATAAACAGTGCAAGGGAGTTACTGTATTGCTTAAAGTAAATGATTAATGGACTGATTGTACAAAGCTAGACAAACAATTTAAATTAAATAAAAAATACCATAAAAAGCAAAAGTAAGATGCAAAGTTCAGTAAGTCACACCAACCAATAAGTACACATCCCATAACATATAATGTTGTACATATGTCTGTATGTCATATAAAAGCAGCAATCTTAAATAGGATTTATTGCTAAAGGTTACTGTACATTAAAAGGAGAAGTGTGGGATTGGAAAAAAATAAACATACGGTACATACTTATCTAGATGGCTGCAGCATCAATTCGATGCTGCAGCTGTCCCCATCTGACTCCAAGACCAAGAACTGAGCAATCATATGCCCGCTGATCACTCAGTTCTCAATCTTCACTGAGCAAAGAGCAGTGACTTTCAGTCACCAGCATTCTGTTCTACTCCTCCAACACACCAGTGAAGTGAGACTGGCTTGCTCAAACTCAACTTGCCAAGAGGCTGAGCCAGCTGCTGGTTAGGCACCTGGGCAGATCCTGACATTATCAGGATCCCTGCAGAGCTTGGTCCGACTCTGTGACATCAGCTGACAGCAGACTTTAGACCGCTGTCTGCAGAATCTGGGTCACAGGAGTGCAGAAATAAGTGCATTCCTCTGACCCACATTAGAAATATGGCCAAAAGAGCTTTGGCCATACTTCTCTTTTAAGTATCAGTAATACTGCTTCCACTACCCTATTTATGCCATTCATGCCAGCACACTTTTTTCCAAAAAAGCTGCAGATGGGGCCTGTTTTGATATCTTTTATTGTCAGTAGAAGTACATATTCTTGGCAGTATTTTAAACTCTCTGCTAGTACCTAGATTGCCCCGATTGGCTTCTAACATCTGTATAACTTTGACCAACTCTGTAGCATAATGTATTGGCGAAGATCAGATTCACAAAAGGTAATTTTACTTAACCTGGCTATATACTGATTTAATTTGTTCCATATGTGGCCTTATTGGCACCACTAGGTTTGACAACAGTTTAGTTTTCTTCAATTGACTATTGTCTAGAGAACTGGGCAGAAAATTCTCAGGTAAACAGCACCAGCATCCATATACAGGTACTGTTCAAGTAGCTAGCACTGCAGATTTGTCCATGTATACTGTTTTTAGTGTTTAGTGTGGATAAGGGAATCAGGTGATTTCTCTTGTCCAGTGTGTTGGACTGGTCAGTCTAATATTAAGGGATACCTGCACCAATGAATGAAGTGGTTGTAGTAGTAGATACCAGATAGAGTACACATTCTGGTTCTATTCTCAGTCCTTTCCCCTCCCACCTGTTATCCTTCACATTCCATCCAGTTTTGAATGCAGCAAGGCAGATTCCTTTACACACACTGTCTTTTAATATGCAAAAGATCAAAGACTTTGTGTCTCAAGGTGCATGCTATGGGAATGCAGGGTGAGAAGGTTGCATGGCCACCAAGGGTTTAGGACACTGAAAAATGGTTAAAGCCGAAGTGTAGCTAAAAACAAAACCAGACAATCAGCACAATTGACATAACTTACAGTCAGTAGGATATGTCCCTTGTGTCGATTCCATTTCTTTTAGTGA
Source organism: Lithobates pipiens (assembly GCF_037356315.1). Taxonomy (NCBI): domain Eukaryota; kingdom Metazoa; phylum Chordata; class Amphibia; order Anura; family Ranidae; genus Lithobates; species Lithobates pipiens. Next base: position 386,651,366 of record NW_027507718.1, on the reverse strand, counting down.
CAGTCTTCTTGTTCGCTCCCTACCTCCATAAACTTCCAGTGTAGTGGGGTTTAATACTTGTAAGTGGTTGCCACATGCTCTCATCAAGAGAGAGCCCAACTATGCCCACCCTTTCCTCCTAGCTGCACTGTACTACAGCTTCTATGAATGAAACAGGATCTATGAATGGAGGGTGTGAACCTTTTAATCATCCACCCATCCTCCATTCTTAGATCCTGCCTTATTCATAAAAGCTGTAGTAAAGCTTCTATGAATAGAGCAGCTAGGTAGAAAAAGGCATAGTCAGGCTTTCTTATTGAGAGGCTATGACAGCCCGTTAACTGTATCCCCCCCCCCCCGCTGAACCGTAAGATTAAGGAGGGGTGGAGTTCAGGTACTTATGAAGATTTTAACTAAAAGAAGATGAATCTGCACAAGGGACACATCCTACTAACTGTAAGTTATACCCCTTATGCAAACACACAGAACAATGTAAACTTCATCTACCAAAGAATGAAATATAAAGCAAGGGTGGTATTAGAGTTATAGCAATGCTCCTATCTTCTGCTTAACTACAATAAAATATCACCTATTTCTCACTGGACTTTGTGTCTGATACATTTCTAAAAGGGAACAACTTACATGACATTGTTGCTTTTGTGAGCACGGCCTATGTTTTCACACCAGCGATAGTTAGTTGTGTCATAGACAAGCAATTCCTCTAAAGCAAAGTAGTTCCACTGTCGAATACCTTATGCAAATTACACAACAAAAAAACTCTTATTTTAATGAAAAAAAAAATGCTTATTTACATGTTTATACCAAATACAATTATTGCAAATAAAAATGCACCAAAATGATTTGCCACAAAGTATAAAATAAGGCTACACTACGCTGGGTCCATGTACGTTGAATCTTAATAATAATAATAATAATTACTTGCGTTTCTGGCCATATGCCATTTAGAAGTGTATGCGCGTAAACTCTGTTGGCTAGAATACTAATTTATTCTAGCCATTAGAAGCAATATGTGCGCATGTACGAGCGTATATGCATAAAATATGCCCATAAGTTTTTCTCTCCGAATGCAGGTTTGTGGCATTTTATTTATTCCCCTGAACACCGCTATAAAATGCAAACATAAACATCACAATAGGTATGGATACATTGGCTAAAATATAGCTGCATTCAGAGGCATTAAAAAAAAAAGAAAAAACATTTTTGTCAGTGTGTATGAGACTCAAATGTTCTCATATCAACAGTCTAAAGTCCCAAATCATAATACATTGTGTTTTTTACAGCATGAGCAACCAGAAGAATAGTTTGTGTAAATCACCAGAAACAATCATATTCTATAAAACTCATTAAGATACAGTATAGCGTCCATGTAAGGCCCCTTTCACACATGTTGTTCGTTTTTGATCCATCTGTTGAGGGGTGAAAAACAAACAGACATCCTTGCATCTGTATGGAAAAACGGATGTAAATGGATGATCAGTTTACATCTGCATCCATCAACATTTGTTTTTTAAACTGATCAAAGCTCTAATTTTCTTCTGTTAAAAAAAAGGGATCGGACTAAAAATGGATGTAAACTGACAAATGGTCTGTTTTTCATCCATTTTTAAACAAAAAACTGCTGAAAAACTGATGAATACTTCATGTGTTTGGATGTGACTGAGCTGATGAAATGAACAGTCTGCATGTGTGAAAGGGGCCTAAGTTTGTGCAGGCCAGTCATAAATGGGAAAAAAACTGAGTTCTTTGCATATGTACAGTATAATCATCATTCCAATCCACAGTACAGGTATAAAGGGAAACAAATGTTATATACTGTACACCAATGTTTAGAGTACTCTGATCTAAACATTTGGTGTCTCTGAACACCTAGGACACTTTTATAAAGCAGCACCATGTCCTTACAGCCAATTAAAAAAATGTTGTACATTTATAAAGCACAGCTTCACAAACGTGAGTCCTGTTAAAATAAATGGTGTCAGGACCTTAGGCTGCTGGAGTGCGGGGATGCAGCCCCACTGTAATAGTGAATTTTTGGTTTCCTACAGTTCAGCTTAAAAATAAATGCACATCTATAAAACATAGTAAGTGATGTGGTCCATAAGGCTGCTTTCACACTGGGGCGGGAGCAGCGTCGGTTAGCGGCGCTTTACCGTCGTTTTAGCGGCGGTGTGCGGGCGCTAGCGGGGTGGTTTTAACCCCCGCTAGCAGCCGAAAAGGGGTTAAACCCGCCCGCAAAGCGCCGCTGCAGCGGCGCTTTGCCGGCGGTATTGCCGCGGTGTCCCATTGATTTCAATGGGTAGGAGCGGTATAGGAGCGGTGAATACACCGCTCCTTCACCGCTGCAAAGATGCGGCTAGCAGGACTTTTTTCACCGTCCTGCCAGCGCATCGCTCCAGTGTGAAAGCCGGAGGGGCCGGTTTTTTTCAGGCGTTACACAGGCGCTATTTTTAGCGCTGTAACGCCTGAATACCGCCCCAGTGTGAAAGCAGCCTAAATGTACATATTGTAGCACTATCAAATCAACAGAGGAGAGCCTGTCAGTCATGTGGCTGGCCTCTCCTCCAATTGTGATGTTCCTTATAATCCACGAAGTACAAAAATCTCTGTGAGACACCCCAGACTATGTGTCTGCTTTTCATGAATAGGCTGTAAATAGCAGGCTGCAATGTGGACAAACATAGTGGCATAGAGGGAATATCGGTTATAAACGGGTCCCAGTAGTCTTATGTGATACTGAACCATTAAAACCATCTGCAAACATTTTTCTCATATTTATCTAGAGTTAAACCATCAAGAAATCCCAGAAAAATTATTAGTTCACATGGTATAATGGAGCCCTACAATTATGTAGAAACATTACAATTTGTAATTTTGCAAATCATGTATCCAATAACAAGGTTACAGTAAAAGAAAGCAAGTGCCAGTTCCTCTGGTAGCCATTGTAGTCCTATTTTGAAAATACTACTTGCTGGCTCTACTATCTCTTGCATCATTTCTTTGAGGCACTGGCCCAGAACAAGTAAGCAGATAAATTCTTCTGACTTCTGACCTATATTTGCCTTAGGTCAGTGACTCACAAAGAATCTAAACCAGAGGGTTATTAACAAAGCCGTTAGCATTTCCAGAAAAGGTTGGCAATAGCTACTTTCCTTAAGAAAGCACTGGAAGTATGAAATAATATTTTAGTTCTAAATGGCACAAACCCCAGGAAACATACCGCCTTGGAATCCTTCTCTTGTGACAAGTGACCATATGAATTGATCAATTTCTGGATAAGGAGAAACCTGATATCCATTCATGACACTGCCTGATGAAGAGGGAACACAGCATTGTTACACTGTAGGGTAGATGTTGTTTGATGTTTTTAACTTCACTTGGCAGGATGAATTAGCAAAATGTGTATGTAACAGCACCCGCCCAACATCCTACGTAAAACACTTCAAATTATCTAGATCATGCTTTTAAACATGGAACAATGAATATTGTGTCTTTTAGATACACAGAACAGGCATCAATTAACACAAACAGCCACAATTATAAAAATCCTATTTTTTCTAACAGCTTACCTGTAAAATCCTTCTCTTTTGAGGTACATCACGGGACACAGAGACTCAGTAATTACTGGTGGGTTATAAGGTATCACTAGGTGATTGGACACTGGCACACCCTAGACAGGAAGTTCAATCCCCCATATAACCCCTCCCCCTACTGGCGGTACCTCAGTTTTGTAGCAAAGCAATATAAGTGTATTAGAAGAGGGGAAGGACCTCTGTGTCTCATGATGTACCTCAAAAGAAAAGGATTTACAGGTAAGCTGTTATAAAAATCCTATTTTCTTTCTCGTACATCATGGGACAAAGAGACTCAGTAATTACTGGTGGGATGTCCCAGAGCAATGCTATCTGAGGGGAGGGGAACCACACAACATAGGGTGTACTCAGACCTGAGGACCCTGTACCGCTGCCTGCAGCACACTACGCCCAAAGGCGATGTCCTCATGCCTTCTCAAATCCACCTGAAAAAATTTGGTGAATGTATGGATTGATGACCAGGTTGTGGCCTTGCAGATTTGAGCCTTGCAGATGGGCCTGGTGATGCACTGCCCACGAAGCACTAATAGCCCTAGTGGAGTGCGCCTTGATCTGAAAAGGTGGAATCTTTTGCTTCAAACCATAAGCTTGAACAATTACTTGTCGAATCCATTTAGCAATGGTAGATTTTGATGCAGTTTTTGAACCTGAGCCGTTGCTTCCAGATAGGCTTTGATTGCTTTCACTACATCCAAAGAATATAGTGACTTCTCTTCCGTAGAACAGGGATTTGGAAAAAAGGAAGGCAGAACAATATCTTGGTTCAGATGAAAACCTGAGAGCACCTTCGATAGAAAACTAGGATGAGGGCGTAACACCACTCTATCCTTGTGCATTATCAGATACGGTTCTTTACAAGAGAGAGACACTAATTATGATATCCTTCAGGCAGAAGAAATGGCCACCAGAAAAATTAATTTTCTTGTCAACAGAACTAAGGGAATTTGATGTATAGGTTCAAAAGGCTGCTTCTGTAAAGCTGACAGAACCATTCAAATCCCAGGGGTTCTAACTGGAGGATTAAGGCGCGTTGCCCCTTGTATAAAGCTTCGGACCAAAGAGTGTGAAGCAAGTGGACATTGAAACAGAACCGATAAGGCCGAGACTTGGCCCTTGATGCTACTCAAGGCCATTTTGCAGAAATTCGAGGATTCTGCCTATGATATATTTTCTGGGGTGCCAACCCCTGGATTCACACCAGAAGATATATGCTTTCCAGACTCTATGATAAATCATTCTGGAAGCTGGCTTTCTTGCATTAATCAAGGTAGATATCACAGGGCCCGAAAGCCCACGATTCTTCAGAATGTGGGTTTCAATAGCCAAACCTTTAAATTTAGTGCCTGTAAGGTAGGATAGAATACCGGTCCCTGGGATAGCAGGTCTGGACGGGACGGTAGGGTCCAAGGAGAGCCTACCGCCGTCTTCACTATTTCTGCATACCAAGCTCTTCTGGGCCATGCTGGGGCCACCAGAAGCACCGACTTCTGTTCCTGCCTGATCCTGCAAAGCAGTCTTGGCAGTAGCAGAATAGGAGGGAACACATAAATCAGAGAGAACTGATGCCATGGAGTAACCAACGCATCTGTCCCGCATGCAAAAGGATCCCTCATTCTTGACACAAAGTTGACGACCTTGTTGTTGAACCTGGACGCAAAGAGATCTACATCCGGAACACCCCCCCCCCCCCCCCATCTCTAGCATATGGCAAAAAAGACGTCGGGGTGGAGAGACCATTCCCCTGGTACTAACTGCTGGCGGCTCAAGTAGTCCGCCTGCCAGTTTTCTACCCCCGGAATGAAGACTGCCGATATGCATGGCACATGTCTTTCTGCCCAGATCAAGATCTGGTTTACTTCTTCCTGAGCTGCACGACTCTTGGTGCCCCCTTGGTGATTGATATAAGCCACTGCTGTGGCATTGTCGGACTGGATCCTGACAGGGCAGCCCTGCAACCTGAGTGTCCAGGCTTTTAGGGCTAGATACCCCGCACGGATCTCCAGAATGTTGATGGGTAAGGCCCTTTTGGTCCTAGACCATCTCCCTTGGACAGTCGACTGTTCCAGGACTGCCCCCCCCAACCCGAAAGACTGGCATCTGTTGTTACCACTGTCCAGGTAACTGGTAAAAGGGATTTTCCTTTCCGCAGTTTTTTCGGGTATCAACCACCAGCTGAGGCTCCGACGCGTTGTAGGGGACAGATGCATCGGAAAATCTAATGCCTGAACCTTCTTGTTCCAGGCCGATAGGATACTGTTTTGCTGTAGCCTTGAATGAAACTGAGTGTAGGGAACTGCTTTGAATGAAGCCACCATCTTCCCCAACAGCCTCATACAAAGACGAATAGAAGGACCCTTCTTTGCCCCGACTACCTGAATCAGTTCTCTTATAGCACTAATCTTAGCTTGGGGTAGGAATACCCTCTGCTGGGCTGTATCTATGACCAGACCCAAATACTCTAGTCTTCTTACTGGTTTTAAATAAGACTTCTCTAAGTTGAGGACCCAACCTAGGCATTCCAGGTAGTTGATTGTGGTGACCAAATTTTGGTCCAGGCGGGCTACTGACTGGTCTATCAAGAGCAAGTCGTCTAGGTATGCAATTATCATACCTTGGGTCCTTAATCTGGCCAGAGGAGGGGCCAAGATCTTTGTAAACACCCGAGGTGCAGTAGCTAGCCCGAAAGGCAGAGCTACGAACTGAAAGTGGTGTTTTTCTACTTCGAAACGCAGGAACTTTTGATGAGCTACATCAGGTACGTATCCTTGATGTCTATTGACGCCAGAAATTCTCCTCCTTATAGGATGGAGACTACCGATCGGATCAATTCCATGCGAAAGGACCGTATCTCTAGAAATCTGTTTAGATCTTTGAGATCCAGAATGGGTCTGACATCTCCGTTTGGCTTCGGCATCGTGAAAAGGTTTGAATAAAACCCCAATCCCTGCTCTTGCATGGGAACTACCATGATAACTTTTTGCAACAATAGTCGCTCCAACGCTAGGAGGAGAGACTTCTTTTTCTCTGGGTCTCTGGGTACATTTGATCTGAGGAAATGAGGAGAAGGGAATTCTCGGAATTCTAGTTTGTAACCTATTGTGGAGACCACCCACTTGTCCCAAAATTCCTCCTGCCAGAGCCCTGAGAATTTTAGTAGTATTCCCCCCACTCGAGTGAGCGGGGGCGCCCCTTCATAAGGTGGTCTTAGCGTTTTGTCATGAAGACCTTCTCGACAGGACTTCTTTTGTCCGTGGGGTTGACTTTGAGTTTTAACCTTAGAGCCTGACGGAGGAGGCCGTCGTGAATGCCTGGAGGCTGATGGCCTTGGCACTGGAGAAAGCACCCGTTTAAAGGAGGAACATTTACTCCTTTTCTTGACTGGTAAAAGGGTGCTTTTCCCACTAGAGATCCTTCGGATATAATTGTCCAAGTCCTCTCCAAACAGTTTTGCACCACGAAAGGGAAATCCCGCCAGGAGTTTCTTACATGGTGATTCGGCTGACCAATTTTTCAGCCACAAGATTCTACGCATGTGTATCAATCCAAGCGTAAGGCGAGAGCTCTGAAGGGTAGAATCTCTGACATTTTTTAATAGGAATTCCATTTTCTTATCAGTTGGATCCCTAAGCATCTGAGCGTTGTCAACAGGACAAGTCAGGCTTTTGTTTACTGAGGAAATGAGGGTGTCAACTGCCGGTATACCCCACATCTTAGTAAATTTTTCCTCCAAAGGATAAAGTGTAGAAAACTTTTTAGGAGGAAAAAAAATGTTTATCTGGGTGATCCCACTCAGAATAGATGAGCCTTTCCAGCAAACCAAGCACAGGAAAAGCATGTGCAGTTTGAGGAGGTTTCAGTGAACCCAGAGAAGAGGGTTCTTTAACTGACTCAGGTACAGGTAACTTAAACGTGGAACGGACCAATCCAGCAAGGATCTGCACCAATATTTTCTCATCCTGAGAAGCTGAAGAGGGCCCTTCTCCACTAGAATCGTCAGAAGTGGAATCATCAGTTTCTTCCCGATCCTCTGAGGGGGATTCCTCGCCTTTATCCCAGAGTTCCTCACTCTGAGGGTCTTGGGTGACAGAGGGAGGCCTAGTGCGTTTTCTTCCACTGAGTGAAGATGCGATTAAGGCCACTAATCTTTCCTCTAAACCGTTTATGGTTGAGGGAAAAACCTCCTGTGTAATGTACACAGGGGCTGAAGTGCCAGAAGCAGTTGCAGCCCCTGACCCCGATGGCTCTACCTGGCCAGCCTCCCCGGGTCCTGCAGGGGGGAAGGTGCTGCAGAGGGGGGTCCTCAGAGCCTGAAGGGGACCCCTTAGAACCCCTATTCTTCGGGGTACTTGTACCTCTTTTACCTATAGTGCAAAGCAACAAAAGGTAGAGGTACCACAAAAAATGCACTGACTGCTGAGCCCCGTAGTTCAGCAACTGCCGATGCTACTTAAGACTCAGTCTGGTGCCTAAGTAAATGCTGCCTGGGAATGTCTGCGTCTCCCACACTCACATGCGCCTGTCAGCTCTGTGTCACAGAGTAGAGGGAAGGGCCGGTGGATGTGAACCCGCTGTAATGGCGGCAGTGGACGGGGCGGACGGCGGCGGGGTATATTACCGCTCTCTGCCCAGGCCCGTCTCAGCCCCCTAATCCGTGGAGGGAGAATCCCGGAAGGAAAAAAACCCCTTACCTTCATCCTCCCTGGAGCATGGCTGGAGGAGCATAGAGCGTGGACATCCAGCGGACAGATCAGACATGAAAAGTTATGTGCTCTTGGCAGCCCCCGGTGGTGACTATAGGCACAGTATACATTTACTTAAAAGGAAAAACCTACTAGAATTAGAAAGATTCTTGAGGAGTCTCCCTTACCTTATCCAGCTGCAGGGTCTGAACAACAGGCCCAATCTTCACCTCTCGCGGTGGGCTCCATTAGGAAAAAAACCTTTAGACTGGGGCCCCCTTGAATAGGGGGATCCGCAGTTCTGGGCCCGTAAAGCACCCTGCCAGGAATATGGCTGAAAAAAACAAATACTGGATCCCAGGGTCCAGCTCTCTAAAAAGAGAAGTGTTACAGGTAAAACCTTGTTTCTTCGGACACGAGGCCCGGGTACCATCCAATTCGGCCTGGAAAAGACACCTTGAATGGATCCGGTTGCATAGCTGGCCCCAGTAAGGATATTCCAGCGGAGTTCAGCACAGCACATCTTTACTTGTGACCAACACCTAAGACACTGGCGAAAAAACTGAGGTACCTCCAGTAGGGGGAGGGGTTATATGGGGGATTAAACTTCCTGTCTAGGGTGTGCCAGTGTCCAATCACCTAGTGATACCCTATAACCCACCAGTAATTACTGAGTCTCTGTGTCCCGTGATGTACGAGAAAGAAATATGCATATTCCATAATGTAAATGTGTATGTATTTTTTTTTTTGAGGGCAGGTAAAGCGGGGCTCCACCCTAAAGTGGAACTTCCGCTGATCGGAACCCTCCCCCCCCTTCGGTGTCACAATTGGCACCTTTCAGGGGGAAGGGGGTGCAGATACCTGTCAAAGACAGGTATTTATACCCACTTCCGGGCATAGACTCCCACAGGAGTCTATGCCTCTTCCTGTCCCTGCGCGCTGTCTGCTGGGACACACACGGGTCCCAGAGACAGCGCAGACAATTCCTATTGCGCTGCGCGACTCGCGCATGCGCAGTAGGGAACCGGGAAGTGAAGCCGCAGCGCTTCACTTCCTGATTCCCTCACCTAGAATGGTGGTGGCAGCAGCCGAGAGCCGAGCAATCGATTGGCCTCGGCTGCCGGCATCGCTGGACCCTGGGACAGGTGAGTGTCCATTTATTAAAAGTCAGCAGCTGCAGTATTTGTAGCTGCTGGCTTTTAATATTTTTTTTCCACAGTGCAATCCCGCTTTAATAAAATGACACCACTACCTCAGCATTGCCTACAACCCTAAGTAGATAATAAGTGTAAAATCGTATGGACATACCCCCTTGTCCTATGTGCCAAAAACCCAGGCCTGCTGATGGATAGCTCAGGCACTTTATTGTAGGATATGGGCAGGGAGTTTCTGCAGCAATTAGTAATGGCGGATACCGTGTTTCCCCGAAAATAAAATCTCGATTTTCTAGGATGGCTGTAATATAAGCCCTGCCCCAAAAATAAGCCCTAGGTAAAATCTTGTAATCCATGCTGTAAATGGATTATATAATGTCCAGTGTGTGTCTTTATGTAACATTGTATAAAATACCTTATTTACAGTGCCACTAGGCGCTCATTTGACCCGCTGGAGCCTCCTCCTCTTCTCCTGACATCACTGGCCCCTCCCTCTGCAGTGCTCGGAGCAGGGAAGAAGAGAAACGGCAGGTCATGTGAGTGCCCAGCGGCACTGAAAAAGGGGTATTTTCCACATTGTTGCATAGAGACACACACTGGCCATTATATAATCCATTTACAGAGTGGACTAAATGATTTTACAAGGACTTTACTAAGGGTTTATTTTGGGGATTACAGAGATGCTGACTCCTGAGCTGACAGAGGGAGAGAGTAGACAGGGGATAGATAAGACATCCCCTGAAAATAAGCCCTAATGCATTAATATAAGACCCGGTCCTATTTGCGGGGAAACACGGTAGCTTATGCTGCAGTTAGCCTTGTCATTTTATAATCATACACAAGTTTGTACCAACGTCTAGAACAATACAGCATACAGCTTACTGTGATTTTGTAAAATCCTATGCATATTAAAGTGTATTAAAACAACTAGTTCAGCTGGAATATTGGTGGCAAGGTGTTGTCAATGAGGACCTTGTTGCCTGGTATACACAGGCAGTTTTTTCAATTCAACTAAGTGGGCTGAATGAAAAAATAAAAAAAGAACTGAGGCGCTCGCGAGGAGCTTGCTGTACTACCTCCTCAATGTTAGTACAGTGATCCTCCCCTGTCAGAACACACATTGGCCAGCTCCTGACAGGCAGGCTGCTGTACACACTGGTCAAATGTTGGTCGGTTTCTGTTGAACTTCCCAATATTCAGCCAGTGTGTACCAGTGTACCAGCCTTAGGTGTATGCAACCCCATTACGGTGTAAATAGCCCCCTTGTAAATGTAGTAATTAAAGGATTTTTAGAAAAATAAAATACAAACTGTTCATCCTGCCAATTTCTGCTAGTTGTAATTCTTTCTTTAATAGGGTGCCAGTTTCCATTGCCCCAGGAGCATAGTCACACTCCTGTGAGAACAATGGGTTGTGCTTCATCCAATCTGGTGCAGTGAACCAGCCTTGATTGATTGACATCTGCTCTGACCATTTAACAGTCAAGATGGCGACTTCTGGCTTCCGAGATGTCACTAGCAACCTCAAGCAGCCTCTGCCCTCCGACAACCCCCAGCTTGCAGAACTTAATCACTGATAATAACATGTAAACAAAACAATTAGTTGACTTTCATGTCACAAAACCTAGAGATTATTGCTGTATGCTTGCAATATCCCCAACATTATTGTAAAATGCAGGATTCTCATATTCTTTAATTCAGTATAATACAAAAATTGCTTTCCTCCAGCATATTATTTAACTAAGCTCCTTCTGACACTGACTGATGTCTGAAGCCTGTGAAAATCAGTTAATAAATGCCATAACTAAAGGGCATAAACTTGCAGCTAGGTGTGGCCATGTTGAACTAGAAAGACAACTTTTCAGCTGCAGTAGTAAAATCTATTTGTAATAGTTATGTGCAAACAAGGAAGAGTGCCAATATTTAAGCCATACCTGAAATAAGGGATCCTCCAGAACTGACACGACTACTTTCATTCCGGTCACTTGGGCTGGCACATGACAAGATTTTTAGGCTGTCTGTAAATCTTTAAGATTTAATAGTTGTTAGTATATGTGTACCTTTTCCATACATCTATCACAGCACCCCCATATTTTATTCTATCACTGTATTGGTCTGTTAGGATCACTGCCAATCATAGATCGCTATAAGAGAGGGTCCCCCATTCTTTTAAATAGCGATTAATACACGATTGTGCAAAATATCTTTGCATGCTCTCTAGGTCTCCATCACTGATGAGGTTTATAACCGGGATCCAAGCAAGACTCATCATTTCCTATACTTGAACCACAGATGAGTGCTCTTAGGGCCCATTCACACTACTTGTGTTGTGGTAAAGCATGGTACATGTTTTGTGCGCTGCATGCCAATACACCTTAATAATGCCCCACAGCTTTGCACAGTAAAAAAAATGCAGGCTGCACTATTTTTTTTTCTTTTCAAAGATTGCAAAACTTCCTGTGAGTGGAGAAGAGACAAATGAAGGACAAGATTCCCCTCCTCAACTCATAGAACATTTTGCATACTTTAAGAGGAAAGGGAAGAACCATCTGCTATTACAGCTGACTGTGCTCTAAGGCTGTGCCTCCTACACCCCTCCCCTCAGGTAACCCTTGCAAATTGCAAGATTCATTCCTGAATATTACCCGCTATAACATTTTATGCAGGACATAACATGTCTTATTTTTTATTTCAGCAGGATCAAAATGCCTACCCCCTCTAAAGATCTGCACTCGCAAAGAAGGTAGGGGAGATACCAAGGAATATATACATTTTAAAATTCTCCTAGGTTGGCAGACTAATACCTCATGCCTATTTGTGCTGCTCCCTCAAGGTGTTGGCGTTCTCCTTCGTGTCATCGCAGGGATTCGCATCATGAATAGCCCAAGCCAGGAGGTTGCTGGGCTTGCCCTAAAAAAAGGCAATGGTGGGTAAGACGGCTTGTGTGGATTGCTTCAAAGAAGTGACAAAGAGCCAGGAACCTGATAAAATGGAACTAGTATCATTAATGAAACAGGCGTTTGAGGAAACACTGAAGTCGTAGGCTTAAACTGCTCCAGTTCCTTCTACCTCTCGCTCCCTTTCACCTCAAATACTTCCGGCCGCTCAGGGTAACTCAGAGGCACAAACATCGTCGGCTTCAGATGCATCTTCTGCTGAAGAGGAGGATACCCAGTATGATGTATTCAACTTCGACTTAGTCCAAACTTTTGTGAAAGAGATTAGGCAGACCCTGTTGTGGGAAGATGCGGCAGAAGAACCGCAGAAGACGCAAAGGAAGTATTTTGCAAACATGAAGAGGAGGCGCTGAATTTTCCCTTCATGGAAGAGATCCAGGAAGTGATCTATGATGAGTGGAAGCAATTAGACAAGAGGATATTCAATAATCCGTTTGCAAAGCTGTATCCATTTAAAAACGGAGAAGGTGAAAGTTCTGGAGGAGTCTCTGGTAGTGGACGCTGCACTCACCGTTCTACCAGAGGTTTCTTCGGTTCGCAGTAGGACAACGTCAATATCAATTTGTATGCCTGCCCTTTGGGCTGAGCACATCTCCCAAGGTATTCACGAAGATCCTGCTGGCACACCTACGACTGCAGGGAATCCGTATAGACCACTATTTGGACAACATTTTACTCCTAAGCCAAGACAAGGACATGCTCCTGACACACTGGAAGACAACCTTGTTGACAGAGAACTTTGGCTGGCTGATCAATCAAGAAAAGAGTCACCTCGTGCAGACTCAATCTATGGTGTACTTAGGTGCAAAGATAGATATTCGGATGGGATCAGTGGCATTACCCAGAGACAAGATGTCCTGTATCCTAAAGACTATGCCAGAAGCTCGAAAGAAGGCGTATGTACCAACAATGCATGCGACTTCTGGGTATAATGATCTCAACCACTCCAATGGTCAAATGGGCTCAATGGAACTCACGTCTCTTCCAAATGGGTCTCCTAGATCAATGGAGAGATCAGGGGATCTTGGTCAGAGAATCCAGATCACAGCCCAGATGTGGGTCAACTATGACTGATGATCGAGGCAGGAGAATCTTCTTCGGTGCCACTCCTATTCACAACAAGGTGGCAAATAGTCCAGTCAGATCCCAGCGGAATGGGCTGGGGAGTCCTATAGAAATACCACTGGGTCCAAGGCCATTGGACTTGTCAGGCTTTCCAATATACCGGAGTTGAGGGCAGCCTTCCAGGCCCTCCTGGCTTTCAAGAGTCAGATTCAAGAAGCACCCATCCGTTTGAAGCTAGACAATGTGACTGCAGTGGCTTACATTGGCAGGCAGGGAGACACTCGCAGCAGTGCTCTCCCCAGAGAGGTGTCCTCGATCATTATTTGCCAACTTACAGCTGCTAACAGCAGTATATGTCCCCGGTAATCTGAACACTCAAGCAGACTACCTGTCCAGAGAGGACTTGGAGAACGAGTGGGCCCTGTCACCAATTTTTCGGGCCTTCCTTCCAGAGGTTGACCTGTCTGCCTCTCTGACCAATACCAAACTACCACCGTTCTTTGCCAAGTCCAGACACCCACAAGCGACAGGGGTAGATGCTTTAACAGCGGAATGGAATTTCAGAACAGCATATGCCTTCCCTCCGATCCCGTTGATCCTCCTTTTTTTGCGCAGATTGCGGTAGGAGAAGGTGTCCCTTCTGGCGGTAGTACCGGACTGGCCAAAGAGACCTTGGTATCCTCTGCTTCTCTCATTGAGAATCAGAGAACCACGTCCTCTACCAGTAACATCGGATCTGCTGATGCAGACGCCAATTTGCCACCCAGCCCCAGAAAACCTGAAACCGACGGCCTGGGTCTTGAAAGGCGAAGGCTAATTAGTTTGGGTTGCTCAGCCAGAGTCATGCATACCCTAATGAAAGCCAGGAAAGACAGTACCAACAATCCCTATACCAGAAATTGGAACAAGTTTGTGGAATTTGCATACAGACATGACTTTTTGCCAGATTTTCCAAGCGTCTGCCACATACTGGAATTTCTCCAGGCGGGATTGGAACTAGGCCTGTCCACAAGTACTTTGAAGGCCCACGTGTCTGCTATCTCGGCTTTCACTGGTACCCAGTGGGCCTTGGATAAGTTGGTGATCCGATTCTTCAGAGCCACCAAGGTCTCTAAGATTTCCAAAGTGGGACTTGCCTCCAATCTTGGATTTCCTTTCTTCAGACACCTTTGTTTCTCCTGTCTCACTATGGCATTTCTTATTGAAGGCAGCCTTTGTCGTGGCAATAACTTCAGCCAAAACGGTGTCCGAGATAGCAGCCTCAGGGTTTAAAGAAGCCTTCCTCTCTTTCTTCCTGGATAGAGTGGTGCTCAGGCCAGTGCTGGGATTAGTCCCCTGAAGGTAGCCTCTAGTTTTCATATGACACAAGAAATCATGCACCCAATGTTTCTTGCAGAGAACTCTCAGAATCCAAATTCACTCGATGCAGGGTCTTCATCTAAAGCCTATGTGGACACAACGACCAAACTTAGAAAGTCGGACCATCTTTGTCATCCCAAATGGTGCTAGAAAGGGCCTGAGAACTTTAGGTAGGGTGATCGCCTCGTGGCTAGTCAAGACTATATCGTTGGCCTACAGAGCGAAGGGTTTGCCTGTTCTGGAGGGGGGTCACAGCGCATTCCATTAGGGGAGTCTCTACCTCCTGGGCAGCGGCAGGACAAGTGTCCTTGGAGACGATTTGCAAGGCAGCCACATGGACGTACATACATACCTCATGGCACACTATTGTGTGGAGCCAGCAGCTCTGACTACCGTAGATTTTGGCAGGAGTGTTCTGGCTTCCGTCTCCAGTATAGATTACATTTTTTTTCCCAAGCATTACCCTCCCGTGTGTGGCTAGTTAATTCCCAGCTGTGCTAACATGGAGCCATCAGGAAAACTGAAAATTTTATTAAAATACTTACCATAATTTTCCTTTCTTGACGCGTTCCATAGGAGCACAATGCTTTCCCAGTTAAGTAGTATGAATTACAGAACACTGAGGCTGAGGTGAGTGAAAAGTGTATAGTTAAGTCCTAATTATGTAGGGGGTGGGCGGGTCCTCCCCACAGCTGTGCAGCCATGGAGCTCGTCAGGAAAGGAAAATTATGGTAAGTATTTGAATTAAATTCTGTTTTTATATAAGAACATTGGTAAAGCTGAACTCCAGCTTTTGGTACACTTTACATCACCACCAAGCTGGCCACAATGAACAGTGGAGTTGATTTACTAAAACTAGAGAAAGTGCAAAATGTGGTGCATCAGCTTCGAGTTTTTTTTTTGTCAAAGCTTAATTGAAGAAGCTGAAGTTAGAAGCCAATTGGCTCCCATGCAGGGCTGCACCAGATTTTGCATTCTCCAGTTTTAGTAAATCAACCCCTATGTCCCTCATGAACATGCAAGACCACTGGATGTGCGGAATAAACTGTATGTACACAGTGCGGTACGCTGTATGCAGCCTCAGCTACATACAGTTTATACAGCAGACCCAGTGGCCTTACGCGTTAGCGAGGGGGATAGTTCGTTTTGGCCAGCTTGGCTCAAACTATGTAAAGTGTAACAAAATCTAGAGTTCAGCTTTAAAGAAATGGACAGTTAATACAAATTTTGTAGTGAACAGATCACCCTGTTTGTGTGCTTCTGATTGTGATTGTAATAAAAAGCCTATTGGTAGAGCTCTTAACAACTAAACCACAATAATTTTCCAAGAATGTTCCAGTTAAGACCTGGAGGAACTTGCTGTAATATCACACCACACAAATCATTAGCTAAGCAAGACATAATACAGCCTACTTTATTGCTCTGTATGATAAATTTTGACGTGAAAGTGAAAATATACAGAATACAGGATTACTTAAAGGCAAATACATAAAAGTGAATCAATAAATGCAATTAAAGTTGTTCTAAAGGCCAAAGGGTTTTTATCTTAATGCTTTCTCTGCAAATTTCTCTTTCTCTAGTAAATTATGGACCTAGCCATGCTGTGTGTGTCTATGAGCACACACAGCCCAGCTCGAGAGCTGTGTGCTTTGGGGGCACCTACAAAAGGGAAGGAGCATAAAACACCAGCAGGGGACCCCAGAAGAGAAGCTTCGGGCCGCTCTGTGTAATATCTTTGCACAGAGCAGGTAAGTATAAACCTGTTTTTAATTTTAGAAAAAAAAAAATATGGGTTTACAACTGCTTTAGGCAATAATCAAAATATAAATAAATGTGCTTCTAAACATAGCTATTGTACTGACCCAACGTTTACCTGGAAACCCTAGCACAGTTGCATTCACATTGGGAGAGGAAGGGGCAGTACTATGAGCCATTGAGATGTGCTACATGAACAAGTGTTGACAAGGAACATGGACAGGAGGGGAGAGCAGTGTGAGTAGACAGGTGATATTCTGCGACTTCCTCACTGTCCAATCACAAGGAGGAGGTAGAAAAGTGACCTAGTATTATAGCTGAGCTGTGTAAATCCTAAACTGAATGGACAGAAATACAAATTCTTTAAGAAGTAAAGCAACTTCTATATTCAATTTTAACTTTTTGTATTTCGCTGGTTGGTTGGAATTCTGTTTTAATGCAATTCTAAGAGTCAACCGTTCCACAACTGATATTTTCACTTTCACTTATGAAGGAATGTTAGCTTACTGATTCACATCCTTACTTCTAGCATGCTTGTGAATCATACCTTTACTTCTAGAATGCCTGGAGTATCCCCACCCCCCAACCATGGAACCTGTCTGTGCCTCTACCCCTCCCAACCCACAGGGTCTCACTCCAGCTGGATTCTGTAAAGCAAGGCAGATAAAAAAAAAGAAAATCAGAATGAGACCCTATTTAAATTGACAAAGTTTGCACAGAGCTGGCAAATCAATTGCAGAAATGGCACTGCTAGTGTCCCCAGAGATAAAAAAAAAAAAAGACTGTGACAGAACTCCATAGTACCTAGCTAAACTTGAAATATTGGCATAACGTGACCCTATCCTAGGGTCAATTTTACAAAACTAGCCACCTTAAAAAGAAGCACTTAAATTTTACATTTTGGTTGCCCATGCTCTCCGCACTGGCTGCTGTAATTCCTTCTACCAGCTCCTATAGTGATGTACATAGTCCTGTAATGACATAGGAGCCAGGAGATGGAACCACAGCAGCCAGAACTGGAGCAAGCATTTCGCACACCTGGAAGTGCAGAATAGTTGCAGCGGTGGCTTTTCAAAGCACGAGCTGCTGAAAAGGTAAGCATATAAATGTGTCCTTTAAAGGTAGCTTAGTTTGTAAAAGTGACCCTGTGGTGACAGGCCGACTTTAAAGAAAAGTGATTATAAAGTGACTAAAAGAGATGTATAAAAAGCATATATTGTTTTAAGTGCAGAATGAAAATGAGAAGAGGCCATCAGACTGGCTGCTATGCATAAGGCTCATGAAATAAACGCGGTGACAATTGTCAAAAAAAGGACTTGACTTTACCTCACATTGCTAATTAAAGAGCTGAGGAAAATGTGCTCTTCGGCTGACAGATGCTTCGGAGGCCTGCAAGAAAACTTGTTGTCTTCAGCCAATTCAAGCACAGCGTTTTTCCCCAGTTTAGAGGATTTGTATAAACGAAAGTTCCTGTTTTTTGTGTAGACCCCTGCACACAATACATCACAAAAGAACAGATAACACAGATGAATCATTAAAAACAGAAACAATTAGGGTGTGATCCATATTTTAAAAAAAATTCCTTCAGTTCTGATGGATTGCTAATAGGTATGAATAAGAATCCCTTTTTATTTTTACTAACCCAATATTGTAGAAAATATATGTAACTCGACATAGAATGGCCAGGGACAGATATCTCCCTTGGAAAGTGGACAGGGAGATAACTACCGTATATACTCGAGTATAAGCCGAGATTTTCAGCCTCTTTTTTGAGGCTGAAAGTGCCCCCCTCGGCTTATACTCGAGTCATCGCTGTCTGCCCGCTCGATCAGCGTGTCGAGCAGACAGACAGCGGCCATTCTGATTCAAAAGCCGCGCCTCCGGCTCCCCCTTCGCCTGTGATAGGCGGAACACTGAATTTCCCAGCAGCCTGTGTTCCGCCTATCACGGACTTCGTATCATCCTCGTACTACGGACGAGGATGATACGACGTCTGTGATAGGCGGAACACAGGCTGCTGGGAAATTCAGTGTTCCGCCTATCACAGGCGAAGGCGGCGGCGCAGCTTTTGAATTTTACAATGGCCGCCGACGAACGAAGAGGGCACGGGACGGAGGCAAGGCACAGGACGGCACGGCACGGGACGGGACGGGACGGGACCGGAGGCAAGGCATGGCGGCGAGGCACGGCGGCGAGGCACGGAGGCAAGGAGGCTCGGCACGGGACGGAGGCTCGGGACAAAGGCTCAGGACACAGGTAGGCTGGACACACACACACACACACACACACACACACACACACACACACACACACACACACACACAGGGATGGATGGATGGATGGAGACACACACACACAGGGATGGATGGACGGACACACAGGGATGGACGGACACACAGGGATGGACGGACACACAGGGATGGACGGACACACACACAGGGATGGACAGGCATGTCTTACCCTCGGCTTATACACGAGTCAATAAGTTTGCCAGTTTTTTTGGGGGTAAATTGGGGGCCTCGGCTTATATTCGGGTCGGCCTATACTCGAGTATATACGGTACATAGCCTTGTATGAGCACTGGGCCCCCACTGTCAAACACACCCATCATCAACATCCAAAATGGAAAATGTACCTTAAGATGATTAGTGCCTCTTAATGCCTGAGGTTGACATTCTTGACCTGACTGCAATTATTTGACAGGCACAGGTTTAGGGACTGGACAAGCAAGGTTTTTTCCATCTCCAGGCTTATACTGTATTTAGTGCCTATGTCTACATGGTGAACAACTATGGTCAGTAGCAGGCTGCCATTTACAGACAGAATTATGAGCTGCCAGACTAATGAATCACAAATTGAAAGCATCATTAATAAGAAATAACATTTCCCCCAAACTAAGCCTGCACATAGGAGTTTACAAGATAACTTGACAAAGCAGGCAACAAATCTTCTAAACACTGCAAAGGACTCCATAAAAAAAGGTTAGCTCTATAAGACTGTCATTTTATGTAAATGCATACAGAATGGGGTTCAGGACACAGGTAGGGAGGTAGGAAGATTTTAGGAGAAGAAATCTGACAATAAAACAGCCAATAAGGCCTAATTTATTTGATTGATGCCCCACCCCCATTGCTGTTGTCCAGCAGATATCTGTCTGCCACCATGGGCGTCCGCAGGTAGGGGCAAGGGGGGTCAAGTGCCCCCCCCTGGAATCAGGGATCAGATCTTAAATTCGCTATCGGGGTGCGGGCAGCCCACACCCATGTGCAACCCCCCAGAGGGTGACACCATCAAGGCGCTGTCAAGCCCCCCTATCCGTGTAGTGTGACTGTGGGCTCTTTTCCCTGCTCAGTCCAGCAGAGAATTCAGTGGTGCTGTGACAAGAGAATGGTGAGCTGTGGGCTATCAGGTTTTCCCTGGTCACCCCCCCCCCCTTCTCCTGTCAGGAAGAAGAGATGACGGCTCTCACCAGGCTCCTCGCCCAGCTTTCTGCCTGCTCTGTTGCTTCCCTATTGGCCATAACGGAAGGCCAATCAAAGGAGACTAGGAGAGGAGAGCATCATGGGACATGTAGTCCCAAAGATTGGTGGCCCTGTTTTCTACAGGGAGGAGGCTACAGCTCAATCGAGGAAAAGATTGAGAGACTGCAGCCTGGAAAAAAGCTGAGGGAGAGAGTGCGACAGGAAAAAGTACGAGGAGTGTGCAGGGCAAAGGCGAGAGAGAGAGCCACGCTGCCCAGCGTCACCAGAGAAAGTCATGCTGTCCAACGCCACCAGAGAGAGCCACGCTGCCCAACACCGCCAGAGAGAGAGAGAGAGAGAGAGAGAGAGAGAGAGACTGAGCCACTGCCAGGGTAAAGACATGCTACATTACTGACCAGAGTCGCCCGCGGTGGAACCCAGAGTGAGCGATCATCCAGCCAGAGGGATCACTGCTGTAGTTTCGCTGGGTCTATTAAGAGGGCCTGTTGGCCATTATCCATTACTCATCCTAGGGATTGTACTATGTCTGCAGTCTCTGACCATGATAATGTGATAATGACATTGTCGAAAAGGGGCGGTGCATGGGTGATCCTAAAATTATGCCCCCCCCTGGAAAAAGTTCTGCGGACGCCCATGTCTGCCACCTCTTTAGCAGATGCTGGAAGGCTGAATCACCCAAATCCTCTCTTATACTGTACATCTCAGATGTCAGGCAGCATGATCTATGCTCCAACTTCCCGGTTCTGCCACTATAATGGACTCTTTTACTTTTGTTTAGACCAATTAAATAGGTTCTGGCTCTGTCCTCTCCTCATACCAAAAAAAAAAAAAATGAAAAAATGTTCCAAGCTACATAAATTTGGCTCTACCAGCCCTGCACATTTATTTCAATGCAGATGGGTGGGGGAGTGGCATAGATACCTATTCCTGACCACATTTATTATGGGGAAGTTCAATTTTAAATAGGGACAGGTTTTTCCACCTGTCTGTTCAAGGTCTTTCCTCTGAAACCTTCAAAGAGTCCGTTTGCTACAGAGACATGAGATTTTCTTAATTGACAAAAAATTTGCAGACAGCAGTCAACTTAGGTCTATGGTTGAGGAAAGTGAAAAGATAGTGCTGGACCTGAAGGGTTAACTTGCCGGTATCGTTATCTGAAAGCATTGATGTTACTGTAAGTGACCTGGTTCCCAGGCAGGCAGCTTATACACTCCAGAGGATCTCCAGGTTCCTTGGCTTGTAGTGTAATGTAGCAAAAATTGAAATTGAAGCATCACACCACTGCTCACAGATCCTGATACAGCTTTAGCTTTTTAAAAGTAGGGCTACAACCCAAAAAGAAGCAATTTACGTTTTCAGGGGTCCAAGAGCAGCCCCTTCATCAGTGAAGGGTCATGTAAAAGGCCCCCTTAATAAGATGATAGTCAGGACTAGTGTTTAACCACTTCCCGCCGGCCTATAGCAAAATGATGGCCGAGCGGTGGTTGCGTTATCCTGACTGGGCGTCATATGACGTTCAGCAGGATAACAGCCGCCACGCGCCCGTGGGGATGCGCATCACGGCAATGGGTGGTGTGGTGTGTCAGTCTGACAAACCGATCTCAGTAAAGAGCCTCTGACGGAGCCCCCTAGACTAGCAGGGAAATGCAAATCTGTGCCATGGCAGCTGCCAATCAATGCCCAGGCAGCTGCCAATCATTGTCCACTCACAATGCCTACCACTGCCAGTGCCACCAGGGATGCCTATCAGTGCCGCATATCAATGCCCATCAGTGCCGCCTATCAGTGCCACCCATAAGTACCCATCTTTTCAGCCTTTCAGTGCCAATCAGTGTTGCCCATGAGTGCCCATGAGTGCCACCTATCAATGCCCATCAGTGCTGCATATCAGTGCCACCCATCAGTGCCGCCTACCAGTGCCCATCGTCAGTGCCACCTCAACGGTGCCACCTTAGTGCCCATTGGTGAAGGAGAAAACATACTTATTTACAAAAAATTTTAACAGAAACACATTTTATTTTTTTTCAAAATTTTCGGTCTTTTTATTTAGCAAAAAAAAAAAAAAAAGCGCACAGGTCATCAAATACCACCAAAAGAAAGCTCTATTTGTGGTAACAAAATGATAAAAAAATATTTTTGGGTACAGTGTAGCATGACCGCGCAATTGTCATTTAAACAGCGACAGCGCAGAAAGCTGAAAATTGGCTTGGGCAGGAAGTGGGGTATGTGTCTGGTATTGAAGTGGTTAAAAGTGAAAATACACCTTTTAATCAGTACTAGAAAGCATATCTGTATCTGGAAAACCTGTACCCAGCTTAGGTAGCAATTCTTATTTTAAACATTACTGTATTATGTATTATTACTGTATTAAGCCACAGACCTCGTTTACTAAAACACTGGAAATAAATTGTCTGAAGTGCCCAAATACAGCAACTAATCAGATTTAAACATTCAACTTTCATAAGTAATTTTTTAAGCATGGGCTGACTGGTTGCTCAGGGAAGAACATTTCTTCTATAGCTCTTCTGTCCTCTGCCATTGCCAACTTTTGTCCAAAAAGGCTAGTTTCTTGGCTGTTAGGCTGACCCACTAGCTTCTTGGCTTCATGCACACTAGAGCTCAAAAACGTCAGTTTTTTGGTGTTTGGGCGTTTTTTTTAACAGCCCATAAACTCCACTGTTATCCTATGTGTCCATGCACACATGGACGTTGTTTAGCTTTTATCAGCAGTGGAGTTTATGGGCTGTTGTCAGAACACCCCAAGATCGCGTTCAAGAGCATTCCAAAAAACGCCACTGGTAAAATATGTTAAGCGTGGTTTAACGCTGTAAACAGAGCGTTAAGCCTCGTCAGGCGTTTCTCTGCCTCTATTCAAAATCAATGGTTCCCTATAGGAGCCCATTGATTTGAATAGAAGTCGCACCAGAAGTCGGATCATGATTGCAGTGTGACTTGTGTGCTGAGGGTGTTGAAGAGGAACCCCCCCCCCCCCACCAAAATGAAAAATAAATAATGGCGTGGGGTCCCCCCCCCTTTCCGACAACCCTGGCTGTTGGCTGTCAGGGTCTACGGATGGGTGCTTATCGTACACTGGAAGCCCCATTTAAGAAGGGGGCCCCCACCCTATGTGAATGAGTATACCCCTACCCATTCACCTAAAAAAAACAAAAAAAACAAAAACAAATACACCGGAGAGGGGAGAATACCCTGCAAAAGAGCAGAAGATAGCGGAGAGAGAGGACAGCGCAGAGGGGAGAAGAACTGGAGAGAGGAGAACACGTCACCAGAAGAGGGAGAAGAGCCAGAGCTGCTTTAATAAAATACTACAAAAACCTGTGTAGTGTGTTTGTTTTTGACACTTTTTTTTAGGTGAATAGGTAGGGGTACAATGTACCCCATACTCATTTACATAGGGTGGGGGGCCGGGATTTGGGGGCCCCCTTCTTAAAGGGGACTTCCAGATTCCGATAAGCCCCCGCCCGCAACCAACGCCCAGGGTTGTCTGGAAGAGGACCTTATCAACATGGGGACACGGTGCTTTGGGGTGGGTGCCCCAAAGCCCCCCACGTTGAGGGCACGTGGCCTGGTATGGTCCATGAGGGGGGGCACTCGCTTGCCCCCCCTTTATCCTGACCTGCTGGGCTGCATGCTTAGATAAGAGTTTGGTGTGGATTTTGGGCGGGATCCACGCCATATTTTTTTTGGCGTGGGGGCTCCCCTTAAAATCCACACCAGACCAAAGGTTCTGGTATCGTTGAGGAGGGCAACCCCACGCCAATTTTTTTATCATTTTGGCTGGGGGCTTCCCTTTCAACATCCTCAGCACACATCATGATCCGACTTCTGGTGCAACTTCTATTCAAATCAATGTGCTCCCATGGAGAACCATCAATTTTGAATAGAGGCAGCAATCCGACGTCCAGAATTACTTTTTTGAGTGTCCTGTGGGCATGGAGCCTTTAAGTTCAGAGTCATTGACTACCACCAAGTATATAGATCAGATAAGTCTTAGAAATGTTTCAGTATACTTGCTCAGCACCAGCATAAAAATTTGCAGTTTTACAAGGAAAGATTAGGAATAGCAGCTTCTTTGTTTCGCTCATGACTGCAATCATTTAAAGTGAAAATAAAAGACAGATGTGTAAAATTTTGAATTGATGAAGAAAGTAAACTGTCTCTCTGTCAGGTGCTCAAGTCCCCACTGAAAGGATTATTTCTCATTTTGTGGCCCAGAAACAAAGCCACAATTGAGAGGGAATCTCCATGCAGAAAGGGTAAATCCCACCTCTGACAATTGTTACCAAAGTATTTTCTCATATCTAAAGTCTGGTACACGCTGCTAGTTTATTTCAGGTCAACCCAGTGGGCTGAACGAAAAAAAAATAGGATTTTTGTAGTCACCGTAAAATCCTTTTCTCTATAATTCACCCACTGACACAGCTCCTCTCTGTAACTAAATGGGTTTGTTAGCCTGCCATTAGAGAACTAGGCAAAAATTGTAACACAATACACAGAACTTTAGTCCCGTCCTGGGAGGCGGACCCTGTGCTAACAACTCTCCCTGCTCCCAGGCAGAACTCAGTACGTCAACATGCAGTACAACGTAGAGAAAAGGAGGGGTGGGTGCTGTGTTGGTCGGTGAATTACAGAGAAAAGGATTTTACGGCGAGTACAAAAATCCTATTTTCTCTTATATTCACTGACCGACACAGCTCCTCTCTAACTAAATGGGATGTCCCCAAGCAATGCCAAACAAGGGGTGGGAAAATCAGCATTAAAACTTCATCCACCATGGCAAGTGGGAACTAATGAAACTAAACCCACAAAAAACAGCAGTGTACGGAAAAACACACCGGCATAACCGGGCATTCTCAACAGGAGAGATCCCCAACACCGCAACCTTTTTGCGGAAGTAATGCAACAGTGCATTAACAAACAGTACTGCGTTTTTATCGAAAAACCAGGAAGCAGTCTAAATTGCAACTACACGGCCGCCTGCAAAACTTTGCGGCCAAAACAGGCATCAGCCTACCTTCTACCTTGTAGAACTTGGTAAACGTATGGACAGACGACCAGGTCGCCGCCTTACACACCTGGAGATGTAGGCCTTCCAGGTATGAAGGTATATCTTCCGTGAAGAAGATTTCCGGGTCCTCAGCATAGTTGGAATCACCGAGTCCGTCAGACCCCGGTTCCTCAGCACCTGGCTCCCAATAGCCATGCCGTTAAAGCCAGAGATGGTAAAGCAGGGTGAAAGATTGGACCTTGAGATAGGAGGTCCTCTCGCAGTGGCAGTCGCCAGGGAGCGTCTGCCACCAGACGCACCAGGTCTGCGTACCAGGGCCGCTGGGGCCAATCTGGGGCAACCAAGATTACTCGGATCCCCTCGGCTTCCACTCTGCGAAGCAGACGTGGCAACAGTTTTAGTGGAGGAAAGGCGTAGATCAGCTGGTACTGATCCCACGGAGCCACCAGCGCGTCTGACGCGTCTGCCCACGGATCTCTTGTCCTGGACACGAATCTCTGCACCTTCCGATTGAGACTGGAGGCAAATAGATCCACATCTGGTGTGCCCCATTTCAGGTACAGCAGCCTGAATATCTCTGGATGCAACGCCCATTCTCCTGGGTCCTGCATCTGACGACTCAGATAGTCCGCCTGCCAATTTTCCACCCCGGGATGTAAATGGCTGACAGAGCCGGAACGTGTCGCTCTGCCCACCAAAGTATGAGAGCGACCTCTCGAGCAGCGGCTGAGCTTCTTGTTCCCCCTTGGTGATTTATGTACGCCACAGCCGTGGCGTTGTCTGACTGTATCCTGGTCGGACATCCTTTTTTTAATTGAAAAAGCCAACTTTATTGAGGTACAAATGCTTGGTACATAAATTGACGGAGGCCAACATGGCCAAAACAATAGCACATATATAGATACATTACAGTAACCGTGTAGCATAAAACAAACTACCCACAAGAGGTAGAGCCATCACATAGTATATATGTATATATAAAAAAAAAACAAAGGAAGAAGGGAGAGACAGAGAGGGAGGGGAGAGGAGAGAAAAAAAAAAAAAAAGAAAAAGGGGGGAGGGAAAGGAGAGGATGAAGGGTGAGTATATCAAGTACACGTTTCACCATCTGCCAACCATCTACCCCAGACCTTTTCGTATTTAGGTGAACACCCCCTATGCACATAAATCAGCTTCTTATATGGAAGAGTATCATTTACCTCTTTTTTCCAACACTGGATTGTGGGGGGCAGGGCCTGCATCCACCTTCTAGCCACCGCTTTCCTTGCCAGGAATAGGGTCTCATGCAAAAAGGTGCGAAGAGATTTATCAGCTTCTAAGCTAGGCATCAGACCGAGCAGGCACATTTTGGGGTCTAGGGTAGCAGGTGAACCCATCTGGTCGTGCAGGAATCGTATCACTTGCATCCAGTATGCTTGAATAGTGGGACAGGTCCATAGAAGGTGATAAAGGGAGCCCGGGGTATGACCACATTGACGGCATCCCGGATTGTACATGGGCTTGAAACGTGCTATCTTCTGGGGAGTTAGATATGTCCTGTGTATGATATACAGCTGCGTGAGGCGATCTGACAGCCGGGGGGATACATATTTCACATCCCCCAGAATGTCATCCCAATCCTCATCCGCAATAAGCCCAACGTCCACCTCCCATCCGGCCTTAGCAGCATAGGCCAAGGCCATGACACCAGGGAGACGGATAGCGGAGTACAAGGTGGAGATTAATTTAGCTGGCTCAGTACCCGTAACTGTATCTACTATAGAGGGGACTGCCAAGGATGGGTTAGAGCTAATAAATTGGGTTTGTATGGCATGGCGGAGCTGCAGGTATCTAAAAAGGAGACAGTTAGGGAGGGAAAATTCGTCTTTGAGCATTTGAAACGTTTTTATTCCCATATTAGTCATGACCTGATAAATATATAAGATCCCATGGCGTATCCACACCACAGGATCTGGAATGGACAGCAGTTCAGGTAGGTGCATGTTGAACCAGAGAGGCGTGTGGGAGTGGACCCGTGGGATCCCAAGTTTTTTCAGTGCCACCCCCCACACCCTCCGGTGATGTGTCAGCATGTCTGCGTTATGACGGGGGGAGCAACCCGTCAAGGGGGCCCTGAGTACTGCCTGAAGGGGGGTGTGGGCTGGATTGTCAGGATGCCCACAGATTAGTGCCTGATATCGTTGTAGTTCGCTTTTATCGAAATAATAAAAATGGGATAATTGTGAGGCAAGGTAGTACTCCTGAAAGTCTGGAAGAGCAGCTCCTCCCAGCGTTGTCGGGTTTTTCAGGAGCTTCCAGGATAATTTATGTCTGCTGTGTCCCCATATAAATGAGTTAAGAATAGACTCAATCGTTTTGAAAAATTTTTGTGGTATATATAGGGGGGCATGCCACACGAGATAGAGTATCTTTGGTAAAAGTATCATTTTAACCAAATTAATGCGTCCCATAACCCCCAGTGGTAGTCTGGCCCAATTCTGTGTCTTAGTCTTGATCAGGGTACATAGAGGTTCAATGTTAAGGAGTGTGTAGTCTGTGAGCGACCTGGTCACCTGCACCCCAAGGTACTTAATCGAGGAGACCCTTGGGAGACTCAGAGGTGGAGACGTGAACGGAGGGGGGAAATGGTCAATGGGAAGGATCTGAGATTTGGACCAGTTAATACGCAAACCCGAATGGCCGCCGATACATTCTATAGAATGAAGGGCAGCGCACAGGGAAGGACCCGAGTCTGCCAGGTATAGGAGGGTATCATCGGCATACAGCCCGATCTTCTCTTCCAGGTTACCAATCTTAAGGCCGCGGATATTAGCATCTGCCCGAATCATGATGGCCAACGGCTCCACCGCCAGTGCATACAGCATGGGGGAAAGAGGACAGCCCTGTCGGGTCCCCCTCTCAAGGGGAAATTGGTCCGATAACCAACCATTCACAAACACCCTGGCCTTGGGGGATTGGTATAGGAGTTGAACCCAACGAATAAAATTGGGGCCAAATCCAAATCTCGAAAGGCACTCCCATAAGTAGTTCCACTCCACAGAGTCAAAGGCCTTAGCGGCATCCAGAGCCACCACGACCCTCGACCCGATGTCATCGTGGGATCCCTGAATATTCATAAATAGACGACGAATGTTCATTGCTGTATTTTTCCCTGGCATAAAGCCTGTCTGATCTGGGTGGACTAGGGACAGAATGACTTGGTTGAGGCGGGAGGCTAGGATCTTAGCTAATATCTTAATATCAACTTGGAGCAGAGAGATAGGTCTATACGATTCTGGGTATTTAGGGTCCTTGCCAGGCTTAGGGATTACTACAATTTGGGCCTCTCTCATAGAGGGGGGTAGGGTACCTGTATCAAAGATAAATTTGTATAAGTCATAAAGTTTAGGGATAAGGGTTTCAGAGTAAGTGGCGTAGAATTCAAGTGGTAAGCCATCTAATCCTGGGGCCTTGGACGCTGCCAGGCAGGAGATAGCCACAGAGATATCTTCTATAGTAATAGGGGCTTCTAACAGTTCAAGCTGTTCATCAGCCAGTCTGGGAAATGCAACTCCCTCCAGGTAGTCCCTGGTGTCTTGGGGAGAGTGGGTGACCCGGGAGGTGTAAAGTGCACGGTAGAACTTCCCAAATTCCTCCGCCACTAGTTGCGGATCGGTGATATCGTTCCCCCGCGGATCTAACAACGACACTACCACAGGGGGATGCGCATCCAGATGGGCCAGGTATGCAAGTAGTTTGCCCGATCGCTCACCGTACTCAAACACCCTCTGCCTACAAAAGAAGATGCGCTGCTTAGCTTTCTCAATGTGCAACTGGGAAACCTGTCGCGTCTGTATCCTAAGATTATTGGCGGTGTTGGGCGAAGGGTCCCGATGGAACGCCTCCTCCAGCACCTGTAGATGTTCCGCAGCCTGTTGCAGAATAAGTTTAGATGACCTTTTGACTCTATTGATGCGCGTGGAAAGGAGGGAGCGGGCATGCAGTTTAAACATCTCCCAGACCATGTCATAAGCAGCTGAGTGCCCGTTAGCCGTGAAGTAATATTGTAGTTCAGTGGGGATGTCTTCCTGGTCCCTCAGGGCCGTCAGCCAAAACGGGTTGAGCCGCCAAGGAGGAGCAGGTGAGACGCTCAGGAGCTGGAGCGTAATCCAGTATGGAGTGTGATCCGAAAGTATTCTCGGAGCAAAGCCCACATCCCCTAGTTTCGGTGTTAGGGACCTTGAAATTAAAATAAAATCTATACGCGACATAGTATTGTGACTGGCCGAGAAGCATGAGAAGGCTTTAGCGTGTGGGTGTCTGTGGCGCCAAGTGTCAACAATAGCAAAGTCGGTCAGCATGCGGTATAGCCTAGTGTGGGCTGGCGAGTCAGAGGGAGGGTCTGGTGCACCCATACGGTCCAGGGCAGGAGTGAGAGTCATATTAAAGTCTCCCATCCACACCGCTGGTACGGAGGGATATTGAGTCATAAAGGCAAGACCCTCACTAATGACAAGTGAATTGTATGGGGGGGGGACATAGCAAGCTAGTATCAGGATGGGGGATCCATTAACGGTGGCGTGTATAAACACATATCTGCCCTGCTGGTCCGTCTGAAGTGACAGTAAATCAAATGGGACCCTTTTTGCAACCAGGACCGAGACCCCTCTGGAATACGAAGTGTGAGTAGCATGATAGGCCCAGCCTATCCAAGGCTTTTTCAAAGAGGATTGTAAGTGACCCGTAACATGAGTCTCAACCAGTGCGATGACATCAGCACGCTGAGATTTAAGGAATGTCAGAACGGCGGTGCGCTTAATCTTATTGCGCATGCCCCTGGCATTCCACGTCAGAAATTTTAGGGAGCTCATGGCGGATATAGGGCGTGCATAATGAACCGCAGATGGACCAGGACCAGCCGAGCAGACATGGACAGAGCCATTGGTGGAAACCTCTGTATCAGCCAATATCTATAGTGCACATGTGACAACAACATAGTACCTATAGCATAACAAAACATTTGTAGATAGGTTGGCATAGAAAAACAAATACCCACAACATTTCCCATCCCTCCCAGTCCACTGCCTCCCCAACTCGGCACGAACATAGTATCCCACAACCAGGTATCAACGGGGGACATAAAACGGGCAAGGCCCATTGGAGGCAAGGGACTTAATTTTAAGGGAGCATAGATACCCATTATAAAAAGAAAAAAAAAGAAGAGGAACAGAAAACAGTCCAGTAAACGGACAAAGTTCACAAAAATCCTAGGGGGGCGACTCCTTCTCTGAGAAGCGCATGGGGTGCAGGAGCCACAACAGTGTGGCACCATTACAGTCATACAGGGAGAGGTCCCGTTTGCCAACGGAGAAATAGTCAAGGTATAGCAGAAATCCACAACATCGGTCAGCACGTGGTCTTCAGCCAGTCTCTTTCAGGCGCGGAGAAAGTGAGGATAATGGATCAAAATCACCCGAATGCGGCCGGAATATTGCAAAATCCGGGGTGGTATATATAAAAAGGAAAAGGAAAAAAAAAAAAAAAAAAAAAAAAGGGGGGGGGGGAGGGGTTGCCATTATTGTCCCCCCGCTCTGCCAGAATACACAGATCCGCACTGTGTTCATTAAGGGGATAGACCGTAGATGAAAGTCAAACAGCATTGCGGGTATAGGAGAGGAGCGGAAGAGGGGGTTAGAGCACTCACAGCTTTCAGACAGCATGGCACATTCAGGCCCGGCGATCCCTCTGATCAATCCAGGTGGATGCCAGTTCGGGGTCTTCGAAGAAATGGGTTCGGCCGTCACATTCCACACGGAGCTTCGCAGGATATAACATGGCATACTTGAGGTGTAGAGTACGGAGGCGACGTTTAACCTCCTGGAACCTGGACCGTTGCCGCTGCACCTCATTGGAGAAGTCTGGGAAGACGGCCACATGAACGTTGGCATGGGGGATATTCCCCTTCTCTCTAGTCAGGCGGAGAATCTTGTCGCGATCTTTGAAATTTAGGAATTTCGCTATCAGAGTACGCGGCGGAGCTCCTTGGGGAGGAGGGCGGGCAGGGATGCGGTGAGCTCTCTCAACTGCAAACATCACAGAGAATGCCTCTCTACCAAAATTGGTTGTAAGGAAGTTCTCAAGGAAGCTTGCCGGGTCGTTGCCCTCAGCATGCTCAGGGAGGCCGATAAAGCGGAGGTTACACCTCCGAAGGCGATTTGCTTTGCACTAAGCTGCTGTAGCTGACGACGTACCTCATCAGTAGTATGTTGCAGGGGGTGTAAAACATCTTCCACTCTGCCGATACGGGTCTCCGCTTCCTCCACACGATCCCGCAGGGCGGAAAGGTCCTGTCTGATAAGAGAAACATCAATTTTGACCTCCTCGATTTTGGTGGTAAGCGTGCTCTGGCACATGGCAATGGCATCTAGGACCTTGTTAGTGGCCGCTTCGGAGCGTTCCATATCCGGGGATGCGCCTGCGCCGTCTTTATCCCGCAGGTCTTCTCCGAGCCTGCGGTACTTGGCAAGTTTGTCAGCGGCTTCAGAGCTCTTTTTTGGTGGAGACATACTGCAGGAGAAGAGCAGGAGAATTCCCGGGTGTACCAAGATGGCCGCTGTTCACCAGGCAGGATCGTTAATATCCCCCCTCCTACCCAGTCCAGGGGTGTCCCAGAGGAGGCTGTGGGATGTCAGACAATCAGTGGCAAGGTCCAGTGGCACTAAAACGAAGGGAAGCAATACAGGAGATCTGTGAGTCCTCACCAGGGCAGGCACAGGGTGTAGCAAGATGGCCGCCGGGAGCTAGGCCGAGACCGCTGGACCGTCCCCCAGGCCTCCACCGACCAAACAACTGCCTCAGCATGTACCCCAGATCATCCGGTGGGCATAGGGGGCAATAAGCAGGCTCAGGGCTGCCTGCACAGAGAGATAGAGCTGCCGGAGCGGCCGCCGGGTGAACCAAGATGGCCGCTCCTCCAGGAGGTAGGCCGAGTCCCCAGTCTTTCCTGCACAGCAAGCCCGAATGGAAGAGGAGAGCTTCGGCGGCGGCCGTGGGCGGCGCTTTCGAGCGCTGGGTGGCTGGATGGCTGCCCAGGGAGAGTGGCAAGGTCTCTGGCTGTGGAAGCAGGGATAACTTTAGCAGGATAGGTGGCAGGATACAGTGGGCAAACGGAGGACTCACCACAGATGTCCTACTCCATTGCTGTCCAGGCCACGCCCCCCCTGGTCGGACATCCTTGAAGACACGTCGACCACGTGTGGGGGCACAGCCTGAACGCTCTCAATTCGAGCAGATTGATCGGCAACCTGGATTCGTCCATCGACCAGAGGCCCTGAGCCGACTGAATCCCCATCACTCCACCCCAGCCTGAGAGACTGGCGTTCATAGTGATCACCGTCCATTTCAGAAGGAACGATTTTCTGGACTGAATCACCGGGGACCTCAACCACCAGATCAGAGAGTCCCTGACTGGCTGGCTCACCTGGACCTGTCGATCCAGGGACAATGGAGATTTGTCCCATTTTATCAAAATCTCCTTCTGCAGGACTCTGGTGTGGAACTGGGCATAAGGTACTGCCTCGAAGGAGGCTACCATGAGCCCCAGCACTGGCATGCAAAAACAGAGCAACGACCACTTGCGGTTAGGCTTGTTAGGCTTGCGGTTCCAGGGACACTTTTGACCGTCCGTGGACGTCCTGGGAATGTTTTGTCGAAGCACCGGGCGGACAAAAAAGCCGCTTGTGAGCAGAAAAAGGGGGCCATTGCCTGCGGCGTGGCTCCTTAGCCTTTCTGGCCTGTGGGAGTGGAGTTCTCTTACCACCCGTGGCATTTTTAATAATGTCATCCAACGAAGCTCCAAAGAGCCCGTCGCCAAGGAAGGGAAGATCCGCCAGGGCTTTTTTGGATGCCTGGTCAGCAGACTGGCATTTAAGCCAAATCAGGCTCCTCAGCACCACAGCTGACACTGAAGCCCTGGATAACAGAGGGAGAGTATCCAGGGCCGCGTCACAAGCATACTTAAGGCCTTGCACTAGTTGGTCTGCTAGTTCCACGCAGACAGGGGAGGCGTTTTGCTCTCCCAATTCGCGGTACAAAAGTTTTGCCCACTCAGTGTCTGTGACACCAGTGCGGATGCCAGTACTGGTCGCACGGCTGACCCCACAACCGTAAACAAGGAACGAGCCACTGCCTCTGCCTTCCTGTCCGTGGGATCCTTGAATGCCGGAGTCCCCTCTACCGGGATCGTGGTTACTTTATTTAACCTGGATACTGGGGGGGTCCACGACCGGAGGAGCCAACCATTTCTTGAGAAGGCTTTCCTCAAAGGGGTAACGCACCGCCATGTTTTTGGGGACCGAAAAGGTCCTTTGCGGCCGACCCCATTCCCTGTAGATGAACTTGTCAAAATAAGCCAAATACGGGAACACCTTAGGTGAACGTGCTGGCTTGCGTGACCCAAAAGGGACCGCTACCTCAGCAGAGGGATCCGCTGGCTCCTGTATCTTTAGGGTATCACGCACAGCTGTAATAAGTGCTCCAACAAGCGATTTGTCGCGCCCGGACAGGGAATCATCCTCATTGTCCGAATGGTCCTGGTCAGCCTTGTCTGATAGGTCAGAGCAGGGGTCACCAGCCACAGGGCACGAGTCTGCATCAGAGCTCTCCCCAGAGGACAGGGCGGTAGGGGGCATTTACGTGCACCTTTCCTTCCACGCACCGCCTCTATTTTTGCAACACAGGAGTTAAGGACCGCCGTCAGGGTGTCCATGGGCACAGCGCTATCCGCAGGTGACCCGGTTGCAATAGCCTGGATTTCAGGGGAAGAAACCAGTTTCTGAAGCCATGCTGACCCTACCCTGTCTGCCACCTGCAAGGGCACTTAGAACAGTGAAGGTCCCACCCTCCTGCTGCCACCGCGTGGGGGGGGGTAGGGGTACATAGCGCCAGACTCAACACCCTGGGGCGTTCTGTGAATGTTACTAGCCGTGCCTGTAGTTCCTAGGAGGTTACCCAGTTACAGAGTGAAGAAACTGTCGGTAGCAGCTGTATAGAATAGCAGTGAAACGTTCTGCAGAGCTTGCACCAGCATTCAGGGAAGAGCCATCCAGCGTACTGTATACATAGTGGACACAGGAAACAGCATGTGAGAGAACATGTAAAGCTGTCACAAGAGAACTGCGGTGAAAAGAGCGCTTAAGATTCAAAAAATGACCGCAAATGCAACCGATAGGAAAATCCTATAGAAAATGGCCGCTGAGGCGCACAAGGGGAACCTGCTTTGCCCACAGCCAAAATGGCCGGCGGACAGCGCCATGCGGTGACAGTAAAAATCACAGAACAGTGCTGCCTGCCTACAGTCAGAACATCCCCAGACACCTTTTGGGACCCTCCAGACCGGGACCAGGACCAATGGTAGCCGCACAGTGGGAGCAGGGAGGGTCGTTAGCACAGGGTCCGCCCCCCGGGGAGCGACTAAAGTTCTGTGTATTTTGTTACAATTTTTGCCTAGTTCTCCTAATGGCAGGCTAACAAACCCATTTAGTTACAGAGAGGAGCTGTGTCTGTCGGTGGATATAAGAGAAAAACTGACAGCTCAGGTCGGAGCCACTGTACTAATAATCCAATGTTAGTACAGCGTTCTCCCCTGTTTTATTGTGCCCTGACACAGGGGGGTGGCAGCCTCCCGCCCTGAACACTCCGGTCAGTGCACTCAGCTATTGGCTGAGCGGGCTGACCGGGGGCCGGTCAGCAGAGTTATTCCAGTCATTTGGCTGGCTGCTGTCAGGCCGGCTGCAGGACACATGGGTCACATGACAATGCCATCTGGCATTCGTCCCATGTGTACAGGACTTAAAACATAAGATAAGATATCTCAATTCCAGTCTGCAGGACAGAAAGAGCAAAGACACCAATACCATCACCTTAGGATGGGAGAAAGGGGCTTGGATCTCCCATTTAAGGAGTTTCCACCTTACTTTTCTTTCCCAAGAATGGTGCTTTCTGAGACAGAATTTCCCCAACATAGACACAAATACATCAGTAAAATCCTGATAGAAATACAGACTTTTCCCCACTCTGTCACAAAAGTTTGGCATGACTTCAACTGATATCTGCTAAATTTCAGTTGAGCAACTTAAGCTGGCCATACACAGATAGTTTGCCTGCGCTAGCATTGATGGACAAATCTCCTGCGGTCCCTCCTGTATTTTGACAGTCAGCCCCACAGGCTATAAAAATTCCCAAACAGTTGCTTCATCTGACTGGATGTAGATGCTTTTCAGCCAACAATTTTCCGCCTGGCTCCTTCTATTTTTCAACCAAGGGAGAGACAAGGCCACCCACTGAGCGAATTTCAGGTGGTTCATCAGCAACCGGCTAAAAAGCTATACAATGTATGGCCAGCTTTACACCTTGGTTACTAAGATTTTGTACTGAATGCCATCCCTTTGTGTTGCAGGACCTTGGTAAATATATCATAAACAGAACAAAGTTCCACCCCTTTTACCTCTTTGCTGCAGGTAAAAGGGGTTGAAGGCTCATAACCAAACACTGGAGCACATCATCCAGCTGCTGCTGCGTCTGATCTGCGTTCCAATGAACTGTTAAATGTGCTGCGAGGAGGAGGGAGCTAGGCCATTAACACAAACCAGTGTGTTCAAACTATTTAATGCTGCAGGCAACATACAATTTGCTGTGGTAGAACATGAAATAAAGCAGATGAGTCAGTTATTACTTGTGCAATTCATTTAACATGCTACACTTGCTCTGCCTTGAGAGCATTCAACAGAAGCATGCCTTTTTTTTGGTACAAAATCATAGGCAGTTTTAAAAGCTTGGAAAAAAAAAACTCACCTAGATCTATAAAAGGTTTCCTTCTGACATTTTTATCCTTCACAAGAAAGGAAGAAAGTTCACAATACTCTTCCGTCATATTCATGCTGCCGTTACAGCTTTTACAACTTTTCACAGCATCATCACTGAGCTCTGCGGCTTCCATAACTGATGGTCCAAGGTCTGTATGGGTACATTTACTATTGCTTTGAGGTAATAAGGGCTGTAATACCATCTTAATAAAATTACCTAAAGTGAAGAAATACCAGGTAGTTAGATTGTGTGCAAATGTTATTTTTTATCAGTATTTACCATATATGGATTTTTGCTTAAAGTGGTTCTAAAGACTTAAGGTTTTATCTTAATTAATTCTCTGCATTATGGCAAAAAACCTTCTGTGGAGGATCCCCCTCGGCACTCCCTATACTTACCTGAGCCTAAACTTGATCCAATACTGTGTCAGAGAACAATGGGCCTCTCCCTCCTCACAGGGCAGACTGATAGCAGCGGGGATCATTGGCTCTTGCTGCTTTCAATCAAATCCTATCATGAATCTATATAAACACAGGCCGCAGGGATCAAGAGCAAGCCCTTATAAGTGCCCTCATCAGAAGCAGCTTCCTATGGTGGGCACTCACCAAAGAGGAGGAACACCGACGGGGGACCCCAGAGGAGAAGGAGGATCAGGGCTGCTCCATGCAAAACCATTGCACAGAGCAGGGGAGTATAACGTGTTTATTATAAAAATAAATAAAATGTTAAGGTTTAAAAGCTCCACCTCCACTTCC
Organism: Lithobates pipiens; assembly: GCF_037356315.1. Classification (NCBI taxonomy): domain Eukaryota; kingdom Metazoa; phylum Chordata; class Amphibia; order Anura; family Ranidae; genus Lithobates; species Lithobates pipiens. The sequence goes on along the minus strand of NW_027507718.1, from coordinate 386,614,703 downwards.
AAGCTCCAGCATCATATGTGAGAGACAAGCCATAACACAATGACATTTTGGATGGGGTACAGTGCACAATGACACTGTTGCTGGGTCTGGATCTGGAGGTAACATATTCTTCTAGTTTATCATAAATTAAAAGGGAAAAAATAGGATTTTTAAAACAGCTTACCTGTAAAATCCTTTTCTTTGATGTACATCAGGGGACACAGAGCCATAGTACTTACTATGTGGGTCATATTGGCGTATCAGGTGCTGGACACTGGCACGCCCCTTAAGGCGTGAACCTCCCCCATATAACTCCCTCCCATTACTGGGAGTCCTCAGTTTTGTAGCCAAGCAATCAAAGTGTATAAAAAGAAGAAAGGAGGGACCTCTGTGTCCCCTGATGTACATCAAAGAAAGGGATTTTACAGGTAAGCGGTTTTAAAAATCCTATTTTCTTTTCTTACATCAGGGGACACAGAGCCATAGTACTTACTATGTGGGATGTCCCATAGCAATGGCAACTGAAGGGGGGAGACAGACCAAAAAAAAAAACAGGAGGCCAGAGGACTCATATCACAGCCTGCAGTGTATGCTGTGCCCAAGGGCAATATCCTCAAGACCCTTAATATTGATTTGAAAAAAAAATGGATAAACGTCTGAACCAAAGACCAAGTTGCAGTCTTACAGCTCTGAGCCATAGAGGCCTGATGATGCACCACCCAAGAGGCACTAATCACCCAGGATGAGTGTGCTCTTAATCTGAGAAGAAAGAATTTTCTTCTTTAAGCTGAAGCTTGATCAATCACTTGACAAATCCATCTGGAAAATAGTGGATCTTGATGCAGCCTGCCCATATCTTGGACCCTCTGGTAGTACAAACAAAACCTGTGTTTTGTGAACCTGAGTGGTTGCCTCAAAACAGATTCTGATCGCTCTTACTACATCAAGAGACTGTAGTGCTTTCTCTTCCCCAGATTAAGGCTTCTGGGGAGAAAGAAGGAAGAATAATATCTTGGTTTAAATGAAAACCTGTTACCATTTTTGGTAAAAATTCAGGATGAGGACATAAAACCACCTCATCCTTATGCACGATGAAATATGGCTCTTACAAGACAGAGCCGTTAGTTCCGATACTCTTCTAGCAGAAGAAATGGCAAGCAAAAAATATTATCTTTCTTGTTAAAGAACCAAGAGAATTTCTCGTAATGGCCGATTCAGCAAAGCTGAAAAGACCAATTTTATGTGCCTTGATAGGGGGATAAACCGTGTTACCCTCTGAATAAGCTACGCACCAAGAGTGGGAAGCAAGAGGCCATAGGAAAAGACATCAACACGGCCTGGATCTGGCTCTTGATAAAAGTCAAGACCAGCTTAATTTCAGATCCCATATGCAGGAATCTTGCTTATTGACATACTTGCTGGGGTGCCAACCCCTGGATCCATACCAAGAAACCTATGCCTTACAGACTCTAAAGTAAGTGATTCTGGAAGCCAGCTTCCTGGGCTTAGTCAACGTAGACACTACTGAAGGAGATCACCCACGATCTTTTATAGAGTGGGATTCAACAGTCAAACCTGTTAAACTACTTGTCCGCAAAGCAGGATGAAATACCGGACTTTGTGCAAGAAGGTCTGGCTATAATGGCAGAGTCCAAAGGACTTCTACTGCCCTCTTTATGATCTCAATAAATTACAATCTTCTGGGACCCAGCTAGGGCCACCAGAATCACCTCTTTTGTTCCCGATTAATCCTGCGGAGAAGGAGCGGAAGTAGCAGAACTGGAGGAAATGCATAGATCAGTGAAACACTGATCCCCTGGGAAGACTAATGCGTCTGTTCCGCCTGCTAGCGGACCCCTTGTTCGACAAAGTTGTCAATCCTCATAATGAATGTGAACGCAAATAGGTCCCTGCCCGGAGTACCCCAACTGACATATTGCTAGGAAGACGTCGGGGTGAAGAGATCATTCTCCCGGAAATAATTTTTGGCATCTCAAGTAGTACACCTGAAATATTAAAATTGCCGATAGGTAAGGAGTGTTGTGTTCTGCCAAAGCTAGAACATTATTCACCTCCTTTTTTTTTTTTTGATGTAAGCCACCTGCCGTGGCTGTCAGACTGAATCCTGTCAGGACAGCCCCGTAATCTAACCGCCAAGATTCTATGGCCATATGTACTGCCTGAAACTTCCAACAAAGTTGATAGGCAAGGTCCTCTAACCTGGACAGAATCTTCTTCCAGGGCTGCTCCCCAGCCTAGAAGGCTGGCATCTGTTGTTAACACCTTGCAAGATAAAGATTTTCCCTCCTGCTGTATAACAACCACCAATTTAGGCTCTGACCTATATCGGGAGCCAAGCGTATTGGAAACAAACAAGGCCCGAATCCTCTTTATTCCAGACCAACAGGATGGTGTCTTGAAGCAGTCTTTGAATAAAACTGTGCATAAGGGACGGCCCTGAAGGAGGCCATCCCTAAAAATCTCCTGCAGCCGAATGAAGGAATTTTCCTTTATCCTGATAAGTTGAATTAGTTCTACAATGGAACTGATTCATGTCTGGGGTAAGAATACTTTCTTCTGTATGGTATCTATAACCAGCCTCCCAAGTAACCTCCTTGATGGTTTTAAGGACAATCTTCCTAGGCTGAGAGGCCAGAAAGAGAGACTTCTCTTTTTTCCCCCTTTTTTTTCTGGAACCTTAGGAGCATTCTTTGAGGAGACAGACACTCTTGCATAAAGAATGCCGCATCAGCAGCCCCAAGGACCCCCACAGACAGCACCCAAACAGGACCGAACCCTCAGATTGAAAGCCGACTGGGCCATCCGGGCTTTTGAAACTCTAGATGTAACCTAGAAAAGAAAATTGCAGAAATCCCTCTGCTCTAAACATTGTTCCTGCCAGACTTTGAGAATCGCAGGACCTTTCCCCTCACCCGAACGAGTGGGTGTGCTCCTTCATGAGAAGGTCTTCGCATTTTGCTTTATGGGCTTTCTGCCCCTAAGATCCTGGTGCTGCCCCTGGGAACTAAGACATAGGAGAGGCTGCGCGATTAAAGGAGAACTGTCTGAACCTCCTTTTACTGATAAAGAGAGCTTTACCCCTTTTGGCTGTACTTATCCATTCTAAATAGTCCAGATAATAATACCCCAGAAAGGAACACAGACCGGCTAAGGGTTTTCACCTGGTGCTTCGGCTGATTAATATTTCAGCCAAGGACCTGTGCAAAAATGCACTCGTCCAAGTATAAGCCATAGGGCTTTAATGATCGAATCCTTCATAGCATCTGTGAGACACAGTGCATCAAATACAACAGCCCCTTGCCGGGCCTGCTGATCAGGCACAACTTTCAGGTATCTCACACCTGTTCCTTAACCCCTTGGAGTCCATATTCCAATGCATTGGCGTGACTCAAAATGTGCTCCACCACAATAGTGGTGCAGACATTAAAGGGTTAATGGACTGAGCTACTCCAATTGCAGCCAGAACTGCAAAAGTCATCCTTTAACATCAGTGCATTATCCACTGGACATGCAAGACTCTGCTCACTGAGGTGATTGCAGCATCAATAGCTGGAACCCCCCATTTTTTCATAGAAATTTTGCCATTCAGAATACATAAGCTATGCATGAATAGGAAAAACATCCCCAGGTGGGCGAGGTTCAAATGAACCCTATTAGAGGCAGATACCCCAAGAGCCTGCGCTGCAGGCAACACAAGGGTTAAGTAAGGGAGTAGACATACACCTGACCTGTGCGGCTACTCCCTCCCTGTTAGGATCCTCAGAAGAGGAAAGCTAAGTATCTTCCAATATTTGGGAAGATCTACCTGATCCCCAGCCTCCTGCACATCAACAAAAGGGCCCTGAGGACTAGATGGGAATCTGCTATGTTTAGTCCTACTATAGGGAGACATCATAGCAATAATCTTTTAAATGGTAGAAGAAAAAGCCTGTTTGTATGAAATACACAGGGACAGAAGTGTTCTACCCTTGACGGCTCATCTGACTGGCCGTATCTTTCTTTTTTACCTCTCAGGTGAGGAAGACATTCTTTTGGAAGGGTTTTTAGTTTGTTGTATACCATTAACCCCTTAGAACCCCTAGAGGAGTTCCTGGTCCTTTGTCACTCATAGGCTTACAGTACAAAGCAGAGGCAGTTCCAGCAAAAGAATGTTTCACTTGCTAGGCTATAGTACAGTACAAAAGATGCTATTAGTCCTAGCTATACAGTACAATGTTGTCAACAAAAGGGAGATGCCTGTGTCACCAAACCTGACCAACAACCACTCTGCTCTGTCCCTCCACCGCCAAACTTCAACTTTTCCTGTATAGCTTAAATTATTTCCTCCACATGTGGCCAGTGTCTGACGCCGTTTAGCCATGCCCCCCACGTGAAAAATGCCTCCCCCTCTTTCAACAGGGAAGTGTGTGAGTGTCGGCATCATGGCGGCCGGCGGCGGGTAAAACGGACTTTGCCCAAAAAAAGTTTTTTTTTAAAGAAAAAAAGAGGCAGCTAGCTGGCATTCAAGGACAAAAAAATGCCAATCTGGGGGCCCAGGAAGTGATCAGAACCCCCCTTCATACCTGAGGGCCTGAGCTGGCTTGAACAGAGAAGAGAGTGAAAGCTTCTGCTGTTTCCAGCGCCAAAATGGTGAGTGCTCAATACAGCCTCCAGTGGTGACACATAGACATGACATGACAACACAATACATGGAAGGAGAGATTCCTTTGCAGAAAATCTCCCCTACCTTTCCTCGCCGCAGGGTTTTATCAGAGATAAAAAACCCAATCTTCGCCCTTCATGGTAGGCTCCTAGACCTTGAAAGGAAACCTTCAGGAACAGAGCGAGAAGACCCTGCCAGTAAACTTTTATTGGCCTTACTACCAAAAAGTACTGGATCCCAGGGCCCAGCTTTAAAAACATTCGCAAGCAAAACCTCATGTCTTCGGATGACGAGGCCCGGGTACCATTCCTTTAGTCCATTACGGAGACATCAGAACGGATCCGGTCAGGATGGCTGGCTCTCATCAAAGGATTACTGCTCGTGGAGCTCAGTACAACACATCCTTACACGTGCCCAACACCTTAGACACTGGCAAAAACACTGAGGACTCCCAGTAATGGGAGGGGTTATATGGGGAGGTTCACGCCTTAAAGTGGGATTCCGCTCTTTTTTTATTTTTTTCTTACCTGTCTCACTGGTGGGTGAGTGCTAGCTTCGATTGGCATCCACGTCCGGCGTTTATTTGACCCCCGGCGCGACGAATCTTTTCTTCAGGATGACTTATAAAAACCTACTCTGGCATTTTCCATTTTAACTGTGGGCGTCTGAAGCCCACAGGCATTTACTTCCTGGTATATGATGATGTCTGGCTCCCAGCATGCTCCGCTCCATCTTGCACATGCTCAGTGAGAGCAGTGACAAGGAAAGAAAAACTCCAGGAAGTTCCCGCCCCGTTGTCAAGGCAACGAAAACCACACAGCACAGAGAACAAAGAATGAATGAAAACGAACCCACAGAAGCAATCACTTGTTTGCTTGCTACCTCGTGTGTAATGGCAGATACAGCTGCCTGCCCACTTTAAAAATGGCAAATTCGTACACGCCCTCGTCACGTGACCGGCGTCCGAACGAAATCTCGCGAGATTTCGCAATTTCAATGTCCCCCATGGATTCTTGGGAAATTTCCCAGGGACCATTGCGAGGACGATAGCCACCCCTACTCCCACGGGAGGAGAACCCGGAAGTCAGCTGAAACATCAGAAATAAAAGGTAAGTAAATAATATTTTTTTTTTTCAGGGTTCGTTTAGGTAAGTATGCTAACTGTTGATTTTAATAACATGAACTTTCATTTTTAGGTACCAAACCACTTTAAGGGGTGTGCCAGTGTCCAGCACCTGATACGCCGATATAACCCACATAGTAGGTACTATGGCTCTGTGTCCCCTGATGTAAGAAAAGAAAGTATAATTTATTTTCCATTACCACATATTTGGAGTTATTTCAGAGTTTACCTTAGAGAAGAAGTAAAGGCTAAAATAAGCCATGTTTAAAATGTTGCCTCCCCACTATGTTTACATACAATTTGTAAGAAATCTCAATGTAAATATTTTTTTACTTCTTCTTCCAAGCAATCACACAATTTCAGAGCTCCAACTACCCGGTATAAATGAGTGGCTGCTGCAAGCAAACACCCCCTTTGCTGACAACAGCTACAACAGTGGAAACCTACAGGTGACACCATGGCTCTGTGTACTTCAGTCCCGTCGTTGGCTCACACATATACACAGAGAAGCTGAAGCCTGATGGTCACATGACCACTCAAAAGATTAAAAATGGCATTTACACTGGGATTTTTTACAAAATGTTTGCAGCATGTACAGGAGCAGTGGGGAGGATTTTTTCTTCTTTTTTAAAGGGTTATTTTAGATGTTCCTTATACTTTAAAATGATTTTCAGATTTTTGCTTTCATTTTTGTTTTTGTTATTAGTGTATCTAAAGCAGGAAAAAAAAAAAATCACAATGTATACACAATATGAGGGGAACAAGTCCAACTGGTATTGCAGAGGTAAAACATGCAAGAGACGAGGACAATCGGACACAGTCCAAGTAGGTTTGTCCTGCACTCGTCTGGTCCTCCCAATATGAAAACATTTTAAAGCATAAAGCTGATCCATTTTAAATGTAAAAAAAAAAATAAAAAAAAAAAATTGAAAACTACAAGTTCTTTTTAAAATCAAAAATTTTAAAATTACTAAAAAAATCTGTCATGAGAAAAAAATTGTAGGCTGACATTGTTACATTCTTCTTAAAATGCTAGGCTGCCAGACTATGCTGAGCCAAAGGCTTTGGTAGTTTTTCGAGGTAATAACCCAAAAAAACCTCTACTGATTATGTGTTCTAACTCCTTATAACACGATTGCTCTGCATCTATTACTGAAAAGGAAATCAAGCCAGAGACAGCTTGCTGGAGGGTAGGAATAATACCCTAAAATCCTATTAATGAGTGTAGCAATTTGGCAAGGCCTAGTGTACAGATGTTTGAAAATATAGGCTCCATGCATCCAATACCACCTCGTGAAGCAAAAAACTGAACATGGACTACCCTAACATATTTCTTTTTTTTATATTCTTTATTTTCAAGTTTTTCCAAATATACAGGCATAGACCATTCCACATAATAATAAATACAACACCATTTCTTTAAGAATAATCTACCTTATCCCTCCCTCCCCTCCCCCCTCACTCGGTCCCCCCCTTTGCTAACAATCAAGCAGCTTTAGATAACCTTCAGTTTTTCCGAATTGTATCCAAAGTCGCCATTTATACTGATATCTCCCTTCTGAGTTATCCAGTTTATTCATTGTCTCCTCAATGTTTCGTATCCTTTCTAATCTTTCTACCCACTCCTTCATCGAGGGGGGGTCGGGTTTCCTCCAGCTTCGCGGGATCAGTGCCTTAGCAGAATTCAATAAGCCCGGGACCAGGGATTGCCCATACTCTCTCTCACTTTTTTCAGAGTCATGGAATAAGCAAACCCATGGGTCTCTTCTAATCCCTTCCCCTGTTATTTCAAGGATAGCTTTTATAATCTTCTCCCAAAATAATTGTATCTTAGGGCACTCCCACCATATATGGGCGAAGGAACCCACTACTGAACAGCCTCTCCAGCATAATGGGGAGGTCTCGCTGCAGATTTTATTTCCTTGCTGTGGGGTTATATACCATCTTGTTAAAAGTTTATATGACATCTCTCTAGTTTGAAGGTCTTTGGCAACCGAGTACGTTCGTCTAATTATCCTGTTTCTATGAAGGTCGTTATCCAGCGGTCCCAATTCACTTTCCCACTTTTCTATATAGGGGGGGGAATTTTTGTTCTTCTACTTCCCCTAAGATTTCATATATTTTTGAGATCCTTTTTACCAAGCATTGGGGATTCCCTATCCACTTCTCCAGAGGTCTAAGTTGCTCCTGTCCTCGTAGTGGTTGTGGTAAAGACTGAGTAAAATGATATAGTTGTAAGTACCTCCACCTATCTAAGGGCTTGTGGCCCCACTTTCCTATAATTTCCTCATATGTGCATACCCTATTCCCTTCCATAACCTCTTGTAATTTAATTTTATCTTTCTTAGCCCATCTACTATAATATATATATTCCTCTTGACCTGGTGGAAAAGTTTTAGTGTCTAATAGTGGCATAAATGGTGAATTGTGCTCCCACTTATTTCTCTTATTTATTATATCCCATATTCGTAGTACCCCTTTTGTCAATAAACTTGTGTTAATCCCTAATTCTCTATATTTTGCAGGTATCCATATTATCTCCCCTAGCTCCCTTCTACTTAACTTAATTTCTAATTCCACCCAATCCTTCCCTTTTTTATTATGTGTCCAGTCTGTGATTCGTGAAATTACTATAGCCTCGTGATACCTTTTGAAATCGGGCATTGCTAATCCTCCTCTGTCTTTAGTTCTTGTCAAAGTATTAAGGGCCACCCTCGCCATTTTTTTTTTCCATATAAATCTTTTGATCATCATATTTAATTTATTTAAATATCCCTGTGGTAATAGAATGGGGACCATTTGACAAATGTAAGTAAACATTGGTAGAATGAACATTTTTACTGTGTTTATTCTCCCTATCCAAGATAAAGCTTTATGTTGGGTCTTATCTAAATACTGTTTGATTTTATTAAGTAGGGGGATATAGTTAGCCTCAAACAAGTCTTCTCTCCCTGCCGTAAGCTTTATACCCAAATAGGCCAACTCCCTCCCACACCATCTAAAGGGGTATTTGATTTGCAGGGTTCTTTGCTCTTCTACTGGTATATTTAAGTTTAGAATTTCAGATTTAGTTGCATTAACCCTAAAGTTGGAGACTTTTCCGTATTTTTTTATTTCTTCCATAATCGTCGGTATAGAAGTCCCCGGGCTAGAGATATAGAGCAAAAGATCATCTGCAAAAGCAGCAACCCGATACTCCCTCCCTTCGGCCCATATTCCGTGGATGTTTTGGTTTTTTCTAATAGCCGTCAGGAGAGGTTCTAGAGCCAGAACAAATAATATTGGGGCGAGCGGGCACCCCTGTCTTGTCCCGTTGCACAATTCAAGGGGGCAGGACAGGGCCCCGTTTATTCTTATTTTAGCTTTAGGCTTGGTATACAAAGCTTCAATCCACCCTCTCATCCTCACCCCTAATCCATATCGCTCCAGCACTTCGAATAAGAACCCCCAGCTAACCCTGTCAAATGCCTTTTCAGCATCTATAGACATGAGTATCGTGGGGGTCTTCTGTCTTATGGATTCCTGGCTTAGCATAATAGTCTTTAATGCGTTATCCCGCCCTTCTCTCCCTTGGATAAATCCAACCTGATCCTGCTGTACCCACTCTGGCACGTAAGGTCTTAATCGTTCAGAGATAATTTTTGCAAAAAGTTTAATATCTGAGTTTAGCAAGGAAATTGGCCTGTAGCTTTCCACTGCAAGTGGGTCCTTTGCCTCTTTCAAGATCAAGACCACATGTGCCAGTAATGTCTCTTCTCGAAATTTTTCATCTCTCCCCACTGCGTTGAAATACTCGCATAATTTTGGAACTAGCTGTTTTTGGAATTCCTTGTAGTATGAGATCGGGAAACCATCTGGCCCGGGGCATCCTCCCTTAGCTGTATTTTTGATAGCCCATTCAACTTCCAGCTTTGATATCGGGGCTTCTAATGCTTCCATTTCTATTTGTTTAGCCCTGGGGATCTCTATCCCTTTCAAATAGTCCTTTATTGTATCTCGGCCTCTGTTCTCTGAGCTATCCTGTTGAATATTGTATAGGGCCCTATAGTATGTAAAAAACGTATTTTCAATATCCTCCGGCATATTTTGTATATCCCCTACCTCATTTCTTACCCTCGGGATAAAAGTTCTACTTTTCTTATCCTTCACTCTCCTGGCCAGCCATTTACCGGTTTTGTTTCCCCATTGATACCTCTCTGTTCCCAAAATATAATAAGCGGCCATCCTGTCCTGCTCTAAGTAGTCTTCTAGTTCTCTTTTTTTTATTACTAAGTCCTGAGTGTCATAAAGTCCCCTTGGTCTACTACCCAACTCCAGTCTCTGGATTTCTTCATACAGTAGGGTTTTCCTCCTTTCTCTCTCTCTCTTTTTCCCCGCTCCGATCCCTATAAAAACCCCTCTCATTACCACTTTGTGCGTTTCCCACAATATGGGGCTGGAGATACCAGGTGTATCATTTAATCTAAAAAATTGTTCCATCTCCCTCTCCACCCTACTTACAGAGTCCTTATCCTGTAACAGAGATTCATTCAATCTCCAAATTCCCCTCGGTCCATGATCCTCCCCTATCTCCAACTTAATCATAACTGGCGCATGATCTGACACAGTTCTGACTTTTATTTCCGCCTTTTTTAGTGCTTTCAGGGATGAGTGTTCCAGGAAAATATAATCTATTCGAGAGAAGGAACCATGGACCGAGGAGAAGCATGTATAGTCCCTATCCTTTGGGTGAAGTACTCTCCAGGTATCCTGTAGCTGATATAGAGCCAGAGCCCTTAAAAACTTTTTCTGCTTATGTACCGATGTCCTGGGACCTCCCGTTGAGGTATCAATTTTTGGGTTTATACACCAGTTAAAATCTCCAGCAAGAATTAATTTCCCCTCTTTGAAATCCTCTATTTTGTTCAATGTTTTCCTTAGAAAAACTTCCACATTCTCATTTGGGGCATAAATATTTACGATTGTGCATTTAAGGTTAAACAGCATTCCCTTTAAGCACAGGTATCGTCCCTCCGGGTCCACCAGTCGCTCCTCTAGATTAAACCTCATTGTTTTACTAAAACCTATTGCAACCCCTCTGGAGTATGAGGATGGGGAATCCCCATAAATCCATAACGGGAACTCATTCGAATTCATTCTGACCCCAGAGGTGCAAGTTATATGCGTCTCCTGGAGACATACTATATTTGCTTCCATGTGCTGCAACTCATCGTTTATTCTGTATCTTTTCCTTTTTGTATTTAAGCCCCTTACATTATAAGTAATAACATTAACTATCCCCATACCTCTCTTCCAGTGAGGGTTTCCCCTCTTTTGTTGGAGCATCTAGTGAACCCGTTGGAGACCATACCTGCTGCCCCTATAGGGGGACCGAGTGAGAACCCATAAAAAAACCCCACATAGCCAAAACCTCCCTCCCACCCCCCACCCCCCCCCTGTCCTATAACAAAACGTCTCGTAGGACTGGGTAGGACTCCCCTTTTCTTGTTAAACCTATGGGGCTGGAAGGCCAATAACAGTGGTCTCCTCTCCCCCATAGTATCCCTGGGGTTCACCCCCATGTCCGTCCGAGACCCCCCAACCCCCTCCCTCTCCTCCCCCCCTCCTCCCCTTTTAGCCCCCCTTCCTAATTCGTCTCAGCTTCAAATAATTGGATTCTTTCGTCTCCAATCACTCGGTCTATCCTGTCTCTTATTTCTTTGGGTCATACTCCCTGCTCCTTCTAGATCCTCTTCACTATCCCATTCTATCTGTGGGGTAGGGTGTATTCCTAACTGTTCGCAGAATTCTCGGAGATCCTCCGGGAAACGTAGAACCGCAGATCGTCCGTCTTTTTTCCCTATGAGACATGCCGGAAATCCCCATTGATATGGGATATCGGCTGCTCTCAGTAGTTCCGTTAGTGGTTTCAATCTTCTCCTTCTTCCAAGCGTCTCTCCTGCTAAGTCGGAATAGATCTGCAGTTCCGCGTCCCCGTAGGTCACCCCTGGCTGTGTTCTAATTTTTCTCATTACCTGCATTTTTTCTGCTACGTGATGAAATCTTGCTATGACATCTCGGGGGGTTTCTGATCTAATTCCAAAAGGTCGTGTCATCCTGTGTATTCTATCTAACTTTAATGGGGCTGTGACTTCTCTGTCTAATAGGGGGTTAAAGATCTGTTGAGCTATCTCTCCAAGGGTAGATGCGCTATTTGTCTCAGGGAGACCTTTTATTCGTAGGTTCTTTCTTCTGCTTCTATTCTCCTGATCTTCTAATTTATATCTAATTATTCTATTTCCCCTACGGAGAGCTGTTACCTGTTCTAGGATTCCGTCTATTCTATGCTCCTGGGCCTCTATTTTGTTTTCCACCTCCTCTACTCTCCCCAAGACCAGGCCTATATCCTCTCTTATAGTTGCGATGTCTGCCCTTAGAGAGATCTCCATTCTCATGAACATCTCTGAGAGCATCTCCCTAATCTGTGGGGACTGGGAGGTTTCTCCGTGTCTATCCAGACTCCTTTCTCCTGCCCTCAGATGTTCTGACCCCTCACTTCCTTGAACTCCATTCTGACTAATATCGCCACTTTGTGAGTTTGCACTATTTTTTTTTTCAGTTGGCTTAGTAACCGGGGTTTTTGTCCCTCTGCTATCTTCTCCCTTCTGTCTACTTGGACCCGAGCGGAGCAGTTTTTCCATCCTGGGGCTACCAGCCTCTTCACCTGCCCTTATACTGGTGTTGGCGGCCATATATTTTTGAATTCCGACCGGACTTGCGGCAGGAGTTGTTTGTTTATTTGTCTTGCCTGCTTTCCCTCTCATCCTAGCAGAGCTATCAAAGCTTAACTCCCTTCCCCCTATATCAAGATATCAATATAAATCTTTACAACCGCTTTATATAGCTCTCCTTCAAAAGACCCCCCTAACACAAAAACATCAACCACTGTGTTATTTGACTGGTGATCAATACCAATTAAGTCTCATCCACCAAAATGTCCACAAAAAAAAAAAAAGGAGGAAAGAACACAGGGAGGAGGGGCTATCGCTCAATAACCGATAAGCCCTCTATCCTGATGTCTCAGGCGTTTGTTCAGTTCCAAATGACCACCAAAAAAAAAAAAAAAAAAAAGTTTTTTCTTTTCTTTCTTTCAAGAAGGCCGTTTAATGGGAAACAAGATTTTTTAACTGTTCCGCTACTTCCACTTCCACTTTTCTGTATTGGGCAACCGCTATTAATTAACAGGGACTATTGGATATTGTCCATATCATGCATTCTCGAGACCATAAAATATGTTTCCCAGTCAACCTCCAAAAAAAGAACTCAGGGGGGTATGAATCCTCTTGTCAACAGCAGGGGCTATTAAAGCTGCATTTAAATTCCTCCAGCAGCTGTTGTTCCTAGCATACCGGATTTCCTCCTGTGGATTTTATATTACTGGTTGTATACATAAGCAACTGTCCCTTTAAACCAGGGGGGGAGGGGTTAACAGAGAAAACCCTCTTTGGATATCGATACCTTTTCCTTTTCTCTCCCCAGGTAGCAATACAATTAAGAGCCAGTTCAAACAATCATTCCATGTGAAATTCTGTCAGAACAGTTTTTTTCCTTAGACAGAGAAAGAGAGGCAATGGGGTAGGCTCCAGTTTACCTAGGGGTATATCCCCTTATCTAGTATAGTATCTATATCCTTGCCTCATACCAGTCCAGCAGAAACTCCAACAGAAACTCTCCCGCATCCCCGTCCCACTGCTTGCCTTACCGCTCTGCCGCGTGTCTGTGGGAGCTTGTAACAGTCAGCCTCTCCCTGTGTTCCGATATATTCTAGCAGGGATCCACTCCTCCCTTCAGGGTAAGCCGTCCAGGTCCCGTCCCGCCATATATCGGCGTCTTACGATGCTCCGCCGCTGTGCTCCTGGGCAGCCGTTCCAGTAGCGTGGGCTGCAGCTGAGTTTGTAGCTGGGTTTTGGCAGATCCGTCTCTCGTTCCCTGGGGCCGCCAAGATCGGAGGATCAACCCGAATCAGTGTAGCGTCTCGGGGGCATGAGCGTACGGTTCAGGCTATGGGGCTGTGGAGAGGTGCGTGGCGGGGGAGGTAGAGCGAAGGCATCGGGAGGCTCGGACGGACGCTCGGCTGGACGCCTGTCTCCTACGTCATAGCTCCGCCCCCTCCCTGTTGCTGTGCTGTCTGTTCCTCTATGGTTCGGATCCAAGACCTACCCTAACATATTTCTAAAGTTAACAGCACTGAAAGTGTATCTCTAGTTAAAACCTTTTATTAGTTTTTAGTTTTGGATAGAGTGGAGAAGAATAAGACCCTCCATCGCGTGTGTCTTATTCTTGTATGTGTCCTCATAGGGGAGATTCACCACTCTAATTGTATTTGTGAGCATTGTCACCAAGAGGGAAAATCCAAAATTTTACATTTGTCCACAGAATATGAGATAGGGACAAATCTTCCAGTGATGATCCTGTTCTGGGGAATTCCCCCTACTTTAACCACTTGCCTACTGGGCACTTTTACCCCCTTCCTGCCCAGGTCAATTTTCAGCTTTCGGCGCTGTCACACTATGAATGACAATTGCGTGGTCATGCAACACTGTACCAAAATGAAATTTTTATAATTTTTTGGAGACAAATAGAGCTTTTCTTTTGGTCCTATTTAACCACTGGGTATGCTAAACAAAACAAAAAAAAAAGACCAAAAATATTAGAAAAACCAAACAAAAAAAACAAAAAAACTTTCTGCTTAGTTTTTCAAATTTTTTTGCAAATAAATAGTTTTTCTTCTTCATTGATGTGTGCTGATGAGGCTGCACTGGTAATCAGGGCACTGAAGATCAGTGCTCTGATTATCTGTGTAAATTTTCCATCACAGGATAGCCATTTATCAGCTTTCTTTTACTCACACAGTGAGTGCTGAGGAAAGGAAATGCTGATAACTGGCATTTGTTTACATGCGATTGTGAACAGCTGATCACATGGTAAAGGGCCACTGTGATTGACCGTTGACCTCGATCTGTAATCAGCTGCGTCTGATATGGGGTTCTGGGAAGAGGTCAATAGATGCCCTTTCAGAACTGGACAACCATGCTGTAGCCATCCTTCGGCAAGTGGTTGTAAACCTCAGACATGAACTATGAACAAAACATATCCCCTCTATAGTGTGTACTTGTCTCAATCCAGAGCACTAAGTGTAATTTCTGTCTGCCGCCTCATCCCTCTGCTATAAGCATGAGTCACTTGTGACAAGTTTTCCTGACACCCAGAGAAAAATGGTGACAGGGGAGGGAGCTTCAGCTGATTGACAGGCTCAGCTGTTTCTGTGTGCTGCTGTCCCTCCAATCAGCTCTCAGAGCTCTCCTCACTGATGTAACTTCAGCTCTTCACCTTTTCAGAGCCGAGAGATCCTGTGTAAATGCTAGCTTTTGAATGAATGTAGGGAAAAGACAGCTGTAGATAAACGGGTACAATTGATGCAGGAGGATTTGTTCCATCTATGTGTATCACCTAAGGCCAGTCACCTCACCGGGTATATGCGATTATTTATAACCACTCTAAGGAATTTCATCTAACTTCTAGGATATGTCTCTGGGGCCAGAGCTGAAGGGAAACACAGAAGGCAAAGATTACAGCTTTTGTTTTTTCTGAGCACCCCCTTTTTGACAGTACTTCTTCAATCCTTGCCTCTGTGACAACCAGGTTGCCTTAGCCTGGCCTGCCCCCCAAGCCCTCTTAAATATAGGTGGTAATAATTCTTGGTAACAGTTCCTAAGTGCCACAGTACCGGCACTGCAAGCAAACCGTGGAGATTCTGATGCTTCCTGTGCCACCACATCTCAGATTGCAGGGTTCCACCTGACAATTTTTATGTACCATTGAACTTTCACAACATTCACTTCTTCAGGAAAAGTCAATTCCCTAACACAGTCCCCTCCATCCTGCCACATCACAGTCCTCTACTGAACTGAACTGAAAGGGAATATGCTACTACCACATCCAAAACAGTGGCACCCAGCAGCAGTCTTAGAGCCATTTAGATGTATACACAAGGGAAGCTTTTACAGGTAAATAGCATGCATAAAATAGGTTAAATGCACACATAATCTGGGGAAGATTGTTGCTGAAATAAAGGGTCTCTTTAATGCAGGAAACCAGAGATCAGTCTTTGCTGTGAATTAGGTGCCCACCACAAGCTTTACTTACTCTACCTTTTGGAGGAGGAGGAGGAGAAGAAGAAAAGGATAATCCCCTGGCACTTTTGTTAACACAGAAAAACACAGGATTTGAGAAAAAAAAAAAATCAAACACTGCATTGCTGTCCTCAGTCTTCTCAAATCTATTAACACTAACCAATTCTTAATGAATTTAGCATGTTTTGAATTTGTAACAGTGCTACAGTAACAATAAGTAAAATTATTTTAGAATTGGTTACTTGTCACTTACCGACATGGATATTGTCTTTGAAGGCTGCATTAGGTAATAAAAATATTAAGTGCCGACTAAATTTTTCATTGGTGCTGGAGTCCAGATTTATAACACAATCTGCAGAACATGTTAAACCATAATGTTCCTGAAGCTTTCTGATGAAAAACTGAAAATCAAGTGAAAAACGAGTAAAAGCTGAAGTATGATTTTTATAGTATAGTTACAATGGCAAAGCTTGTACTGATTTAAAGATGAATAACTCATACCTGACTGATCTCTGTGTAAGATGCATAAAGCAATAGCAGCAGTCTTCTGGGTAGAATGCCCTTTTGCATAGTAACCACTGGGGCTTGCTCGAGCGACACTGCCGCAATTCAAGGAAATCCTTTTATTTTTACAAGGCATTCTTTGACTGGACAATGTGGGTATCGTGAAATTGTTGCCTCGCCACGCAAGTCAGTGGCTTGCTCTTGGGAAAAGGTGTTTAAATATCAAAATGTCTTGATGGGTGAATGTCAGTCTGGAGAAGTGGGCATTACAAAACCAGACTGTATTTGCATGAAGACAAACCTAGATATTGTCCCCATCTGATGCTGAGCCACCAAGATTGAAAGAACTGATATCTAATGAATAAATGGCAAATAAAATGGTGGGCCAGGGACTGTTAGGCAGAGGAAAGGGCTAGATGATCCTGGATGTCCTTCAGACAGAAAATTACTTGCAACAGCTTTTAAAGAGGAAGGAAACTCTCCCACTCTGATGCTTCTTTTTATGTAGTCCATTATAATAAGTAATTATCAAACTATAGCCACTGTAATCCAGCCCAAATCGCATATTACTTACTGTTTAAAGAAACTTTAAAAAACTTGTTTCCAGGGGTTAGGCAGCGCCATCTTAAGTATTGTTTTCCGAGTCCACAGTAGAGTGTATTTCCGCCCTTACATTGAGCACTTCCTGTACTGTTAACCAAGCCTCCTTCTCAATCCAATGTTTCTATGGCAACCCTGCTTCCCTGTTCATAGCTGACATGTTTTAATTCATAGTATTTAGTTGTGCTGCTTATCTAGTGTTTTTGGCCTGTGTGAGTCCTATCAGCTTCAGCTGATAAGACTGCAGTTACTTCTGTCCCATGCCCTACTTTACACTGCATGTGATGTCACATGGTCACATGGTGTGTAGGAGGAAGCTCTGAGTGATTATGCAGCCTCGTGGGAGTTCAGTGTTGTGTGCCATAGGAAGTCCTGATAATAGACAAGCACATAGTGTGCTGTAAATCAGGAGAGATCTGGGCATGATCAGTGACATAATTTTAAAGAACAAAATTACAACAATACTAAGCAAGTAAGGCGATATCTACAAGCAGTGTTCATTTGGGTTTTTTATGCCGATTTACATGGGACAAAGTTGTGGGAGAGGGTTTACTACCACTTTAATGCAAGCTCTTACTGTGCAATGAAATCAGAATTAACATTTTCAGTACAGAGAAGAGGCCTTACAACTATGCACAATTGAAGTGAATGCTAGAGTTTAGCTTTAAAAGAAAAAGGATTTTATTTGTCAGGGAAACTACGCTATAACTTCAAATATAGGATTTTTTGTACTCACCGTAAAATCCTTTTCTCTGTAATTCACCGACCGACACAGCTCCTCTCTGTAACTAAATGGGTTGTAAAGCCTGCCATTAGGAGAAACAATACACAGAACTTTAATCCCGCCCCAGGGGGGCAGGCCCCGTACTATCAACCCTTCCCACTGCTCCTAGCAGCTTCAGTAAGTCAACAAGCAGTATAACGTAGAAAAAAGGAGGGGTGGGTGCTGTGTCGGTCGGTGAATTACAGAAAAAAAGATTTTAAAAATCCTATTTTCTCTTATATTCACCGACCGACACAGCTCCTCTCTGTAACTAAATGGGACATCCCCAAGCAGTGCCAAACAAGGGGTGGGAAAAACAGCATAAAAACTTCATCCATCATGGCAAGACGGAACTAGTGAAACTAAAAACACACAAAAAAACAGCAGTGTACGGAAAACACCACTATATAACCGGGTATCCTCAACAGGAGTGATCCCCAAGACTGCAACATTGCGGAAGTAATGCAAGAGTGCATTAACCAAAACAGTACTGCGTTTTTATCGAAAAAACAGGAACAAAATTCAATTGCAACTACACGGCCGCCTGCAAAACTTTGCGGCCAAAACAGCCATCAGCCGATGCACTGATGTCTACCTTGTAGAACTGGGTAAACGTATGGACAGACGACCAGGTCGCAGCCTTACACACCTGAGCGACAGACGCTTGGTGTCGGAAGGCCCAAGACGTTCCGATTGCTCTTGTAGAGTGGGCCGTGACTGGAAAGGGAGGCACCTGCCCCTTCAAGGCATAGGCTTGGACTACAATCTGTCTAATTCACCTGGAAATGGTGGCCGACGGGACCGCCATGCCCTTCTTAGGACCAGCCACCGAAACAAACAGTGAGTCTGACTTCCGAAAGTCTGACTTCCGAAAGGAAGCTGTGGCAGACAAGTACACCTTCAGAGCCATAACCACATCAAGAGCGTGAAGGGCCACCTCCTTGGGGTGCTTTGGCTTAGGACACAATGATGGCAATACAATGTCCTCATTGATATGAAAGGCCAAGACCACCTTAGGTAGAAAGGACGGTTGTGGACGCAACACCACCTTATCCCTGTGGATGACCAGATAAGGCGACTTGCAGGACAAGGCCACCAGTTCCGAAACCCTCCTGGCCGATGTGATGGCCATTAGAAAGACCACCTTCCATGAAAGGGTCAGCAGAGGACTCTCCCTTATATTCTCAAACGGTGGCTTCTGAAGCGCCGACAACAACAGGTTCAAATCCCACGGAGGTAACGGAGGACGCACCGGAGGGACTACATGTCGCACCCCCTGCACAAAGGTACTCACTAATGAGTGAGACACCAGGGGCCTTTGAAAAAAAAGACAGCCAGAGCTGAAATCTGCCCCTTGATGGTGCTCAACGTCAACCTCTGGTCTACACCTTGCTGAAGAAACAGCAGGATCCTGGATATAGAGAAGGAGCGTGGATGCCACCCTTTCTCCTCACACATGGAGATGTAGGCAGTCCAAGTACGATGGTATATCTTCCTGGAAAAAGGTTTCTGCGCCCTCAACATAGTTGGAATCACCGAGTCCGACAGACCCTGGTTCCTCAATACCTGGCTTTCAATAGCCAGGCCGTTAAAGTCAGTGACGGTAAAGCAGGGTGAAGGATTGGACCTTGAGATAGGAGGTCCTCTCTCAACGGCAGTCGCCAGGGAGCGTCTGCCACCAGGCGCACCAGGTCTGCGTACCAGGCCCGCTGAGGCCAATCTGAGGCAATCAAGAGTACTGGGATCCCCTCGGCTTCCACTCCGAGAAGCAGACGTGGCAACAGTTTCAGCGGAGGAAAGGCGTAGATCAGCTGGTACTGATCCCACGGAGCCACCAGCGCATCCGACGTGTCTGCCCACTGATCTCTTGTCCTGGACACGAATCTTAGCACCTTCCGATTGAGCTGGGAGGCCAATAGATCCACATCTGGTGTGCCCCATCTCAGGCACAGCAGCCTGAATATCTCTGGATGCAATGCCCATTCTCCTGGGTCCAGCATCTGTCGACGCAGATAGTCCGCCTGCCAATTTTCAACCCCAGGGATGTAAATGGCTGACAGGGCTGGAACGTGTTGCTCTGCCCACCGAAGTATGTGAGCGACCTCCCGAGCAGCGACTGAGCTTCTTGTTTCCCCTTGGTGATTTATGTACGCCACAGCTGTGGCGTTGTCTGACTTTATCCTGGTCGAACGCCCTTGAAGACACGTCGACCACGTGTGGAGGCACAGCCTGATTTCTCTCAATTCGAGCAGATTGATCGGCAACTTGGATTCTTCCGTCGACCTGAGGCCCTGAGCTGACTGAATCCCCATCACTCCACCCCAGCCGGACAGACGTCTGTAGTGACCACCGTCCATTTCAGAGGAAAGAACAATTTTCCGGACTGAATCACTGGGGACCTCAACCACCAGATCAGGGAGTCCCTGACTGGCTGGCTCCCCTGGATCTGCCGATCCAGGGACAACGGAGATTTGTCCCATTTTGCCAAGATCTCCTTCTGCAGAACTCTGGTGTGGAACTGGGCATTAGGTACTGCCTCGAAGCAGGCTACCATGAGCCCCAGCACCCGCATGCAAAAGCGGAGTGATGACCACTTGCGGTTCATCAGCAGTTTGACCGCAGATCTGAGAGTCAGCAATTTATCTGAGGGGAGAAAAACCCTTGCTTCCCTGGAGTCAAATAGTAACCCCAGGTACTCCAGACGCTGAATCTGTACCACCACCGACTTCTTTAGGTTCAGCAGCCACCCAAATGCTTGCAGGGACTGCAAGGTGATCGCCACATCCTCCTCTAATTCTGAGGTGGAAGAAGCTCTCAGGAGGAGATAGTCTAGGTAACCCACGATCTCGATCCCGCGTTGCCTCAACAACGCTAATACTGGAGCCAGTACTTTGGTAAAGACTCGGGGGGCTGATGCCAGGCCAAAAGGAAGAGCCACAAACTGATAAACTGATAGTGGGCTTCCCCAACTGCCAAACGCAGAAACTTTTGATACCGAAGGCATATGGGTATGTGCAGGTAGGCAACCTGAATGTCCAAGGATGCCAGGAAGTCCCCTTGATGGAGTGCAGCGACTACTGAGCGAACTGATTTCATTCTGAACCTCTGCACTTTTACAAAGTGATTGAGGGCTTTTAGGTCCAATATTGGACGTACCCCTTCCTTCTTGGGAACCACAAACAGATTGGAGTAAAACCCCTGGAAGCGTTCCGATTCCGTAACTGGTACAATCACCCCCTGATTCAGCAAGACCCTCACCGCCCCTAACAGGGCCTCCCGGCGAACCAGGGACAAGGGTATGCTGGGAGGGAAAGAATCCGTTTGGCGGCCAAGAGAAACTATCTTGTAACCTGTGGAAATCAGATCGCAGACCCATTGGTCTGATAACTGGGAGGTCCATCGGGCTGCAAACTCCCGAAGATGACCCCCCACCTGAGAAATGGGTGGGGGCAAACCTTCATGCGGTAGCAATTTTGTTCGCAGACTTATTAGACTTGCGGTTACAGGGACGCTTCTGACCGTCCGTGGGCGTCCTGTCGGGCTGGGGTCATTTTGCAGAAGCACCGGGCGGACGAAAAAGCCGATTGTGAGCGGAAAAGGAGGGCCCTTGCCTGTGGTGTGGTTCCTTAGCCTTCCTGGCCTGTGGGAGTAGTGTACTCTTACCACCCGTGGCATTTTTAATAATGTCATTCAACGAGGCTCCAAAGAACCATTCGCCAAGGAAGGGAAGATCCGTCAGGGCTTTCTTGGATGCCTGGTCCGCAGACGAGCATTTCAGCCAAATGAGGCGCCTCAGCAACACGGCTGACACTGAGGCCCTGGATAGCAGAGGGAGAGTATCCAGGGCCGCATCATTAACGTACTTAAGGCCATGAACTAGTTGGTCTGCTAGTTCCACGCAGACAGGGGAGGCATTCTGCTCTCCCAATTTGCGGTGCAAAAGTTTTGCCTACTCAGTCAGCGTCTGTTAAACCAGTGCGGATGCCAGTACAGGTGGCACGGCTGACCCCACAACCGTAAACAAGGAACGAGCCACTGCTTCGGCCTTCCTGTCTGTGAGATCCTTGAATGCAGGAGTCCCCTCAACCGGGATCGTGGTTACTTTATTAAACCTAGATACTGGGGTGTCCACGACCGGAGGAGCCGACCACTTTTTTAGAAGGCTTTTCTCAAAGGGGTATTGCCCCGCCAAATTTTTGGGGACCGAAAAGGTCCGTTGCGGGCAACCCCATTCCCTGTAGATGAATTTGTCAAAATAAGTCAAATATGGGAACACCTTAGGTGAACGTGCTGGCTGGCGGGACCCAAAAGGGACCCGTACATCAGCAGAGGAATCCGCTGGCTCCTGAATCTTCAGGGTATCACGCGCAGCTGTGATACGTGCTCCAACAAGCGTCTTGTCGTGCCCGGACACGGACGGGGAATAATCCTCACTATCCGAACGGTCCTGGTCAGCCACGTCTCATAGGTCAGAGCAGGGGTCTCCAGCCGCAGCAGGGCCCGAGTCTGCATCAGAGCTCTCCCCAGAGGACAGGGGGGCAGGGGCCTTTTACGTGCACCTTTCCCGCCACAGGTCGCCTCTATCTTAGCAACATAGGAGTCAAGGACCGCCGTCAGGGTGTCCATGCGCATGGCGCTAACTGCAGGTGACCCAGTTGCTATAGCCTGGATTTCGGGGGAAGAAACACCAGTTTCTGAAGCCATGCTGACCCTAGCCTGTCTGCCATCCTCAAGGGGACTTAGGACAGTGAAGGTCCCACCCTTCTGCTGTCGCCACGTGGGGGGGGGGGGGGGGGTGGAGGGGGTACTTAGCGCTAGACTCACCACCCTGGGGCGTTCTGTGATAGCCACAGCAGTGTCTGTAGTCCCTAGGAGGTTCCCAGTTACAGAGAGGAGAAAACTGTGTCAGCAGCAGCAACTCCCACCAGCGGTGCAACGATCTGCAGAGCAGCTTCAGCGTTCAGCAAAGAGCTATCCAGCGTCCTGCACACACACAGTGGATACAGGAAGCAGCAAGAGAAGCACATGTAATGCTGCCACAAGAGGCCAGCGGTGAAAAAAGCGCTCAGGCTTTAAGAAAATGGCCGCCAATGTAATCAATAGGAATCCTAAAGAAAATGGCTGCTGAAGCTCACCAGGGGAATTTATAGCTTTCCCAAATCCAAGATGGCCGCCGGAACTCCGCCATGCAGTGACAGAGCAAAAAAATAAAAAACGTGCTGCCTGCTAACAGTCAGAACAACCTCCATAAACATGTTTTGGGACCCCCAGACCTGGACCAGGACCAACGTCAGCCGCACAAACTCCCACAGGTGAGAAACAGCGACCCCCACACACAGCGCATGCAGCCACCCCCCTCAGAGGGGGGAAGGAGGGGTGATAGGGACTTGGGAGAGAAGATAGGGAGGTGAGGTGGCCCCCGAATTGACCCCCCAGGGAATGCCCAGCTGCTCACCCCACCGAAGCAGGGAGAGCCGTACTTACCAGTCCTGAAGAGCTGGGAGACATTCCATCACAGACCCACTCCTGCGCAGTTACAGGGTGGCTGCTGGTCTCAGTATACTGTGATCCAGACATCAGTAGCCCGGTCATATGTATACCCCGTGGCATTGAAGCTCACCGACCACCTCTGGAGCTGAGGCATGTCGTGGCCTGCCGAGCCTTAGCTGCAGCCTGCTCACGCTCGATGGCCGGACTGGGGAGACTACAAGGATATCATTAACCAGCCTGTCACCCAGCCGGCAGTTGATAGAAGATCACAGGATCTTTCATCTTGCGCAAAAAGCAGCAAACCTGCAGCAAAAATATGGACCAAGAGGTCCGCAGGGTTTCCTAGGTCATTCTCCTTGCTAGGCAAAATAAAAACTGAAGCTGCTAGGAGCAGTGGGAAGGGTTGATAGCACAGGGCCTGCCCCCCTGGGGTGGAATTAAAGTTCTGTGTATTGTGTAACAATTTTGCATAGTTTCTCCTAATGGCAGGCTTTACAACCCATTTAGTTACAGAGAGGAGCTGTGTTGGTCAGGGAATATAAGAGAAAAGACCTTTTTCATTAAAGGGGGTAGGGTAATCTGATAAACCGAAAACACAGTATAAATCTATCACTACACACTTGTAGTATGAAAGATTCCCCCATAAAATATAGTTCCTCTTCCCATGATTTATGCTTACCTCAATTAAAAGAGCAACCATTTTTCGACCATCTGCCCCTGGATTTGCTGGTTTACAAAACTCTAAATCAAAGTAAAGTTTGCAAACTGTATCAGCAGGAATGACCTCATAGCAGTGAGCCAGGGTTTGGGAATTTTTACTGGAAAAAATAAATAAAAATACAGATGATTGTTATACAAGACACTGATCTCAGATTTTATTTTTACAGGGCAAAAACTAATGGGTAGACCATATACAGAATGATAAAAGAAAGCATGGTAGTAGCAAATTTGCCTTAGTGATATTTTCTGTGTATAACTTCAGCCACCTCCCTCTCTGTCACTCTCCTGTTTCGAAGCACACTGAATTTGTCTTTTCACTCCAGTTTCTCTAAGACCCCTTTCACACTAGGGCGTTTTGCAGGCGCTATAGCGTTAGAAATAGCGCCTGTAATCCGCCCTAAAAAAGCTGCACCATTGTCTGTAGGCTTTCACACTACAGCGGTGCGCTGGCAGGACGTCAGGGAAAGTCCTGCCAGCAGCTTCTTTGGAGCGGTGAAGGAGCGGTGTGTTTACCGCTCCTCCACCGCTGCTCCCCATTGAAATCAATGGTGCAGCGTTGTAATACCGCCGGCAAAACGCCGCTATTGCGGTGTATTGCTGGCGGTTTTAACCCTTTCTCACCTGCTAGCAGGGGTAAAAGCGCCCAGCTAGCGGCCAAAATGCGCCGCAAATCCGGCCGTGAAAACGCTGCTAAAAATAGTGGTGTTTTAACGCCAACGTTATGGGCATTGTGGTGTGAAAGGGGTCTAAGGATTTACAGGCCCCCTGGACCAGTATCAACCTTTATTGATAACTTCTCTATCTGGCTACCCTACTTTCTTTCATCTGAAAAGCCCACAATAATTCTCTGGGACTTCAACACCCCTATTAAGACTAACACTCCTGCCCATTCCAAACTTCTCAGCCTAACCTCCTCCTTTGACCTGAAGCAGTGGATACATGCTCCTACTCGCAATACCCTTGCCTAGTTTTCTCTCACCTTTGCACTCCATGCAACCTCTCGAACTATCCATTCCCTCTCTCTGATCACCACCTTATTAGTTTCGCTCTCTCCCTCTCCTCCACCTCCTCTCCCTCCAACCACCTAAAAGTTACCCACAGAAACCTATGTAATCTCAACCCTTCCCTTCTCTACTCTATCGACAACTTCTATGACAAAATCTCACCCCTATCCTGCACCAACCTAGCCACTTCTGTCTACGCTTCACTTCTAGCCTCACTGGACTCACTGGCCCCCCTCACTACACATAGAACCAGGCCCGACCCCTTCAACCTCTGCAAACAGATGATACTAGAAGTCTGAAAACTTAGTCGTACTCATGAGCGCCTGTGGCGTAAGACTTATGCCTTGTACACGCCGTCGGACATTTCGACCATAAAATCCGTCAGAAAATCCGATAGTTCAGAACATGATGACGTACGTTCGTTACGACGGGACTACATTGAGGCTAGTCGCCAATAGCTTTGGTCTCGTAATTTGATCTGAGTATGCGTGGCACTTTGTCCGATCGAAATTGGATTTTTTTGTTGGAAAATATGAGATCTTGCTCTCAAATTTTTTCCTTCGGAATTTCCGACTGAAAAAGTCTGATAGAGCCCACACATGATCGATTTTACGACAATATAATCCGATCAGACCTTTTCCATCGGAATTTCCGACCGTGTGTACAAGGCATAAGTCTCAAAGATTTCAACCAATATAAATCTGACCTCCAAAAATACAATTCCAGCCTCCTCTACACCAGCAGACCTATTTTATCACTCTCATTAGCAACTTATGCTGTCCCTGTCAATTCGTCTCTACCTTCAACTCTCTACTTCGTCCTCCACCGCCTCCACCCGCCAACTCACTCACTGCCCAGGAGATCACCAATCACTTCAAACAGAAGATTAAAACAATTTGCGTGGAGATCTCTACTGATCCAATACCCTCCATGCTTTACACTTCATGCCCACAGGCACAATCATTACTTCCCTCTTTAAACCCCATCACTATAGATGAGGTTGTTTAACTACTGGGTAATATACACCTTACCACCTGCCCTCTGGATCCTGTTCCCTCACAAATGCTACGTTCACCCTCTGGCTCTATGCTACACTCTCTAACCCACATCTTCGATCTCTCCCTCTCTTCTGGCATCTACCCCAACTCTCTAAAACATGCACTTTTCAGACCCATACTTAAAGCCCTCACTGGACCCACCCAATATAAACAACCTATACCCCATCTCCTTCTTATCCAAACTTCTCGAACGTCTGGTCTACAACCGACTGAGCGTCCACCTTGCTGATAATAGACTTCTTGAGACCCTTCAGTCTGGATTTCGTCCTCAGCACTCCACAGAAACTGCTCTCCTAAAACAAACGACCTACTAACAGCCAAAACCAATCAACACTATTCTGTACTCCTACTCCTGGACCTCTCTGCTGCCTCTGACATGGTTGACCACTCCCTCCTCCTGAAAAAACTCCACGCCTTTGATCTCCGTGACTGTACTTTCGCTGGTTCTCTTCCTACTTATCCAACCGCACCTTTAGCGTTTCTTACAACTCTACTTCGCCCCCCTCCTCTTCCTTTCTCTATTGGGGTCCCCAAGGTTCTGCCCTTGGACCTCTCCTATTTTCAATCTACACCTCCTCCCTGGGTCAACTGATAGCCCCCCATGGCTTCAAATACCACCTGTCAGGTCACCTAGAGCCCAGGTGACAGGTGCACACCGTAGGGTTGGGGGTGCACCGCTAGGCTGTGGACCCTACGGCTGACGGCTGCAGACGGGGGACAGATCCCACTTGGGTAAGAGCGTAAGATTCCCCGGGGCGTGGAGTCTAAGAGCCAGCTGGTGTTCACCAGAGCTTCGAGTGGTGAAGATGGTCTTGGCTGCAACTGGCTCCAGGTCGCGACCCCCAGGGTCCCCCAGCTCACACCCACAGTAGGGAACAGGAGGATAGGGATGGTGAGGGACAAAGCCAAAGTCGGGGCCACAAGCAGAACAGAATAGTCGGGTACACGCCAATAGGTCAGGGTCACAGGCAAGCAGGGATGGTCAGAACACGCCAAGGTCGGTAACGGAAATCAGTAGCAGAGCACACGACAGGAAACAGGAAGCTAATACACAAAGGTTGATCAGCAGGATAGGCTAGCAGTGCAAAGGTTAATATAGTGTAGTCTGATAGGGGCTAGGGTGGAGCCATTCCAGAGGAAGGAAATAAAAGCAGTCAGGTGAAGCTCGGCTGGTCTCTAGAAATGAACACATGCAGACAGGTAAGGAGAACAACTCTAATGCATAACCATGACAGTACCCCCCTTCTTACGAGGCCTCCCCCGCCTGGGACCAGGTTTAGAGGGGAACTTCAAATGAAACTTCCTCAACAGACGAGGTGCAAAGACCTCGGAAGCCGAAATCCACGACCTCTCCTCAGGACCAAAACCTTTCCAGTGCACGAGGTACTGGAGAATGCCTCTACAGAGTCGGGAATCCAAAATTTGGCTAACCTCGTATTCCTGATCATCCTCAGAGACCGGTGCTATGGTAGGGGAAGGACGAGAGAACTTATTGAGGACTAACGGCTTTAGAAGGGCAACATGGAAGGAGTTAGAGATTTTGAGGCTTTTGGGAATCTGGAGCTTGAAACATACCGGATTCAGTTTAGAAAATATGGTGTATGGACCAATGAATCTTGGGGCAAATTTGAGGGAAGGAACCCGGAGTTTGATGTTCCTGGTGGAGAGCCAGACTTTGTCTCCTGGCTGAAAAGAGGGTGGCTTACGCCTGCGACGGTCAGCAAAACTCTTGAATTTGTTGGCAGCTTTCTGGAGGGAATCATGAACGTCAGCCCACATGGAATTGAATGATTCCTGAACAGTAGCCAAAGCTGGAATGTCAGAAGAACAAATCATAGGAAGGGGAAGCTGAGGATGTCTTCCATAAACAGTGAGGAAGGGTGTTTTCTGAGAACTGACGTTAACATGATTATTGTGGGAGAACTCAGCCCACGGTAATAGTGATGCCCAATCATCATGATGGGCAGAGACCAAGGTACGGAGAAAGACCTCTAACTCCTGATTAACTCTCTCAGTCTGGCCATTGGATTGGGGATGATAAGAAGAGGTAAAATCCAAGGTAATGTCGAGGGATTTGCAAAAGGCTCCCCAAAAACGAGAAGTAAATTGCACACCCCTGTCCGAGACAACATGCGAAGGAACACCATGAAGGCGGACAATCTCTCGTACAAAAATGGGAACCAAGGCAGGGGCAGAAGGGAGACCAGGAAGAGGAACAAAATGAGCCATCTTGGAGAACCGATCGATTACTACCCAAATGGCCGTATTATTCTCTGATAGTGGAAGATCAGTGATAAAATCCATGGCGATATGAGACCAGGGCTCCTTAGGAATGGGCAAGGGCATGAGAAGACCAGCAGGGGCTTGAGTGGAAGATTTGGACTGAGCACAGACGTGACAAGCCTTAACATACTCTTTAACATCCGAGCGGAGATTAGGCCACCAGTAGTGACGACTGATAAGCAGGAAGGATCGGAGGAACCCAGCATGACCTGCCATCTTGGAATCATGTCCCCAACGAAGGATCTTGGTTCTTAGCTCCGTGGGAACAAAGGTCTTACCAGGAGGAATCTTTGATTCCAGGGTGGTAGAATGGGCAACAATGCAAGAGGTAGGAATGATCGGCTCAGGATCAGGGTTGGACTCCTCGTCCAAGGTGTCAAATGACCTAGAGAGCGCATCAGCTCGACCGTTGCAGGAACCAGGTTTGTACGTAATCGTGAATTTAAAACGAGAAAAGAAGAGACTCCACCTGGCCTGTCTGGGGTTCAGACGTTTAGCATTCTGTAGGTACTGTAGATTCTTATGATCAGTAAAGATCGTTATGGAGTGAGGGGAACCTTCCAAGAGATGACGCCACTCCTCCAACGCCAATTTAATTGCGAGAAGTTCCCGATCACCAATGGCATAATTTCTCTCTGCCTGAGAATTTTTTTTGGAGAAGAACGCACATGGTTGACGTTTCTTCTCAAAGTCCTGAAGAAGCACAGCTCCCACCCCCATCGAAGAAGCGTCTACTTCAATAAAAAATGGGTCTTCAGGATTTGGTCTCCTCAAGAGGGGTCCAGAGACAAAGGCCTGTTTCAGATCGTGAAACGCAGAGACAGCCTCGGAAGACCAGTCTTTGGCATTAGCACCCTTCTTGGTCAAAGCGATAATAGGCGCAGCAATGGAAGAGTAATTCCTTATGAACTGCCTATAATAATTTGTGAAGCCAAGGAAGCGCTGTGTGGCCTTGAGGCTAGCAGGAAGGGGCCAGTTGGTAATGGCAGAGACCTTTCCGGGATCCATGCGAAGACCCTCACTAGAAACATAACATCCCAGAAACAGGACCTCGGAACATTCAAAGGAACATTTCTCCATCTTGGCATAGAGATTGTTCTCTCTAAGGCGCTGAAGTACGGTGCGTACATGGTTTCTGTGAGCAGGCAGATTTTGGGAAAAGATGAGAATGTCATCCAGATAGATGACAACAAACTGGTACAGTAGATCCCTGAATATTTCGTTGACAAAGTTCTGGAACACAGCTGGAGCATTACACAAACCAAAAGGCATAACCAAGTACTCGTAATGCCCGTCCCTAGTGTTAAATGCGGTCTTCCGTTCGTCACCTTCTCGTATTCGAATGAGATTGTATGCACCTCTGAGATCCAATT
This sequence comes from Lithobates pipiens, assembly GCF_037356315.1. Taxonomy (NCBI): domain Eukaryota; kingdom Metazoa; phylum Chordata; class Amphibia; order Anura; family Ranidae; genus Lithobates; species Lithobates pipiens. The sequence goes on along the minus strand of NW_027507718.1, from coordinate 386,584,971 downwards.
TAGTGAAAATGGAAGCCCCCTTCAACCTGTCAAATAGCTCAGATATTAGAGGTAAGGGGTAACGGTTTTTAATAGTCACAGCGTTTAAACCTCTATAGTCAATGCAGGGCCTGAGGGTGCCATCCTTTTTGGCAACGAAAAAGAACCCTGCTCCTGCAGGCGATGAGGATTTCTGGATGAAACCTCTCTCCAAATTCTCAGCGACATACTCAGACATGGCTTGGGTCTCTGGAATGGATAAAGGGTAGGTACGACCCCTGGGCAGGGTTGCTCCAGGGACAAGGTCAATAGCACAGTCAAAAGATCTGTGAGGAGGAAGTACCTCAGCAGACTTCTTACAGAACACATCCCGGAAATCGCTATAAGCCGCAGGAAGATCGGACGAGACAGATGTGGTAGCAATGGGAAGTTTCCTCTTGGGGGTCACCTTGGAAAGACAAGACGAGAAACACGAAGGACCCCAGGCCAGGATCTGCCCAGATACCCAGTCCACATGTGGCGAGTGGAGCTGCAACCAAGGAAGACCCAATACAATGGGGGTAGAGGCCTTGGGTAGGATGAGGAAGGAGATCCACTCCTGGTGGAGTATCCCTACCGACATCCTAATAGGTAGCGTCTGGAAACGGATAGGACCCCCTGGGAGCACAGTGCCATCAATTGCCGAGACTACTAGCGGAGTAGCGAGGGGAGAAAGGGTAAGCTTCATAGAAGAGGCAGTTCTCCAGTCCATAAAATTGCCGGCAGCCCCGGAGTCCAGATATGCTAGGACTGATTGGGGAGAAGTGCCTACATGGAGGAACACCGGAAGAAGGAGACGAGAAGGTGATGTTTCTGGGTCCAATACTCCACCTTCCAAATGTATTAGACCCGAGCGTTTCCCGGACGGAGCGAGCAGGAGTCACGAAAATGACCCTTTCCCCCACAATAAAGACACAAGCCCAGAGTTCTGCGTCTAGCACGTTCTTCGGGGGTTAGTCTGGTCCGGCCCAGCTGCATGGGCTCCTCAGCAGACGGAGGATGATCCACAGGGCGACGGGGAAAAAGCTCAGGCTGACTAGAACCTGGGGGGTGCTGGCGTCTTTTTTCTAAGGACCTCTCCTGGAAGCGAATGTCAATTTGATTACATAAGGAAATGACTTCGTCTAGACCGGCGGGGATAGCTCTTCCTGCTAATTCGTCCTTCACTCGGTCTGAGAGGCCATGTAAAAAGGTTGCGACCAGGGCCTCATTGTTCCAGCTCAATTCCGCTGTAAGGATACGGAACTGAAGTGCATATTGGCCCACTGAACCAGATTCTTGGCGAAGGCGTAAAAGGGCACTAGCCGCAGAAGAAACCCGAGCTGGCTCCTCAAAGATGTTACGAAAGAGCTTCAAGAAGTCGGACAGGCTGGAAACCACTGGATCATTTTTCTCCCACAGGGGGGCAGCCCAGGCTAAAGCTTCACCGGAGAGGAGGGAAATGATATAGGCTACCTTTGCCCGATCGGATAGAAAGTTTTGAGGCTGGAGCTCAAAATGAATGGTGCATTGGCTGAGGAAGCCCCTGCAGGCCTTGGAGTCCCCAGAGAAACGGGACGGAGCAGGCAGTACTAATAAATGCGTGGATGCGACTGGTGCGATAGGTGCAGTCGCAGACTGTACTTGAGGCTGCGGGTTCGGGGTTCCCAAGGAAGCCTGTAGCTGCTCGAAGCGAGAAGCCAGATCCTGGAGGAATCGCATCACCTGAGTCTGATTAGATTCCTGGGTCTCGAGTCTCCGCACTATGCCCTGCAAAGGATCGACTGCAGGGAGCGGCACGTCAGCCGGGTCCATGGCTGATCAAACTGTCAGGTCACCTAGAGCCCAGGTGACAGGTGCACACCGTAGGGTTGGGGGTGCACCGCTAGGCTGTGGACCCTACGGCTGACGGCTGCAGACGGGGGACAGATCCCACTTGGGTAAGAGCGTAAGATTCCCCGGGGCGCGGAGTCTAAGAGCCAGCTGGTGTTCACCAGAGCTTCGAGTGGTGAAGATGGTCTTGGCTGCAACTGGCTCCAGGTCGCGACCCCCAGGGTCCCCCAGCTCACACCCACAGTAGGGAACAGGAGGATAGGGATGGTGAGGGACAAAGCCAAAGTCGGGGCCACAAGCAGAACAGAATAGTCGGGTACACGCCAATAGGTCAGGGTCACAGGCAAGCAGGGATGGTCAGAACACGCCAAGGTCGGTAACGGAAACCAGTAGCAGAGCACACGACAGGAAACAGGAAGCTAATACACAAAGGTTGATCAGCAGGATAGGCTAGCAGTGCAAAGGTTAATATAGTGTAGTCTGATAGGGGCTAGGGTGGAGCCATTCCAGAGGAAGGAAATAAAAGCAGTCAGGTGAAGCTCGGCTGGTCTCTAGAAATGAACACATGCAGACAGGTAAGGAGAACAACTCTAATGCATAACCATGACACCACCTCTACACTGATGAGACCAAAATCAATTTTTCTACCCCTTAGCTCACTCCCTCTGTCTCCTCATGTATCACTAATTTACTATCAGATATATCAGTCTGGATGTCACACCACTTCCTCAAACTCAATCAATCCAAAATCGAACTTATAATTTTTTCTCCTCCATATGCCCCTTCTCCTGATCTCTCTGTCAAAATCGATGGCACAACTATAAGCCCATCCCTACATGCCAAGGTTCTAGGTGTAGTCCTGGACTCTGAATGCTCCTTTAAGCAACACGTACAATCACTGTCCAAATCCTGCTGCCTCAACCTCCGCAACATCTTCAAAATATGCCCCTTTCTAACCAATGATACAACAAAGCTCTTACTTTACTCGCTGGTCATCGACTACTGCAACTCCCTTCTCATTGCCTTACCTCCACATAGTCTATCACCTCTTCAATCCATCATGAATGCTGCTGCCAGACTCATCCACCTTACCAATCGCTCTGTGTCTGCTACTCCTCTCTGTCAATCCCTCCACTGGCTTCTGCTCGGCCAAATAATTAAATTCAAAATACTAACAACTACGTACAAAGCCATCCCCAGCTACATCACTAGCCTAGTCTCCAATTACCAACCTACTTGTTCTCTTCGTTCCTCTCTAAATCTCCTGCTCTCTAGCCCCCTCGTCACCTCCTCACATGCTTACCTCCAGGACTTTTCCAAAGCCTCTCCAATCCTATGGAATGCCCTACCCCAATCTGTCCGCTTATCTCCTACTTTATTAGACAATTCCTGAAAATCCTTCTCTTCAAACAAGCCTACCCTACCCACACCTAACAACTGTATTTTCATTTTTTCCATCAGCTCATCCCCCACAGTTATTATCTTTTGTTTCCACTTGACCCTCCATTCTAGATTGTAAGCTCTAATGAACAGGGCACTCTGATCCCTCCTGTGTTGATTTGTATTGCAAGTGTACCGTCTGCCCTCATGTTGTAAAGCGCTGTGCAAACTGTTGGCGCTATAAATCCTGTATAATAATAATAATAATAATATTATAACCAACCCTTTTAGTCCTTGATCATGGAGCTGCCCAGTTGCTGTTCTTCCCTCCCAGCATTTTAGTGCCCTACTGCCGTACATCCTGTGAATTGAAATATGTCCCTGAAGGCATACAGCCCTAACTGCCAGTGCCATTTTGGTACATATTAAATAAATGGAACTGCCGCCAATAATGAAACAAAAAGGAAAGAAGGGTTGCTGCACCTTAAATTAGCGAAGACTAATAAATGCTGTGATAAAGGGCGCTCCCGATACAATCATTAAAAATGCAAAAAGTGATTTATACAAATAGTATGTATACATTCAAAACCATGTATAAACGTGTATTAGTGAATGGCTTTATCACAGCAGCCATTTTAGTACAGTGTTCAGCCCTGTCTAGCTGCAGCCTGTCATAGATTTTGACAGGCTGCAGGCAGCAGTGCTGGGTGCTGCACTTGTTCCACGCAGGCGCATTAAAATTCTAGGAGGGACAGCTTGATGGTCCCACTGTCAAACTTGCGATTATAGGCATTTAGAGGACATTTGTAAATACATCTAAAAATATGTTATGACTTTTCAATGGTGCTATCCACACTTTGTGTTTACCTGCACTTATGTGCACTCAGTTTGGCTTTGTTTAGAATAAACAGAATTTTGGGCATCCAGCATTCAATTAGAAACTCAAAACACATGTTAACAACTAAATGCAGGTAACCCTGCTATGAAGCAGATACATCTAAATACAGGAAAAAGATTTGGGAGGCCTGAAAAAGATCCCCCCCCCCCCAAAAAAAAAGAAACAAACATAAAAAAAAGTGTAAACACTCACTTATAATAAAACCAGAACTCCGTGTATGTAGTCACAAGATACAGTCGTCTTCCAACATCATCTAGAACAGTCTCCAAGGCAAATATATGGACATCCTTATAAAATAAACACATATTTGTAGAATCACTGTGGCATCTGTCATTATTATTTATGCTTACTTTAGGACTTTTTTAAATAAAAATAAAAAACACTTTTTTTTTTTTTTTTAAGGGGAACAAATAAAACATTAAACCTAAACTCCCATCCCACATAAAAGCAACGTTCGGCATTGTAACATATATTTGGATTGTAAAATGTAATAAAATTCTCTGGTATATTTATATTTACTAAGATTTTTGCACATATACAAGTAGAACAGAATATGATATATCCAAAACAAAAAGGGCATTATTTGAGGTATGCAGTAACTTAAGCTTTCGCTCACTTAAAAACATTAGGGGGAGGGTATTCCCAACAGCATACCACGCTACAAATCAAGATGCAAAATCAAAAGGGGTATCTATTCTGGTTTCGAGTAGGGTACCATGGTTTTTTACAGACCTGGTCAGTGACCCTGGAGGACGTTTTCTGTTTGTAAAGGGCAAAATAGGAGATGTTGGCATCACATTGGCATTATACGCTCCTAATGATCATCAAGAGACCTTTTTGAGTAAAGTACTTAAGCAATTGACTGAATTTACTGAAGGCCAGCTGATTATTGGAGGAGATTTAAGTGTCCCACTGAATCCAGCAGAAGATACTTCCTCTGGACTGTCATCTATCTCTGGTGGTGCATGTAATCGTATTGCTAAAACTTTGCATAAAAGCCAACCGATTGATATAGGGCGTTTACTTCACCCTACAGAGAAAGATTACACTTTTTTTTCTTCTCTGCATAAGTCTTATTCTCGTATAGATTATTTTTTTGTTTCACATAGGTTCTATTACCTGGTCCGATCATGCACCTATCTTTATGATATACGAACTACAGAATACTAGGAGTAACAGACCAACACAGTGGAGACTGAATGAAAGTCTTTTACAGGATAAAGTTGTCCTGGAAGACGTAATCAAGGAACTAGACTTCTATTTCACTACTAATGATACCCCAGATTGTGACCCTGGAATTGTATGGGAGGCACATAAAGCAGTTATTAGAGGGGTATTAATTAAACATGGGACCAGGAAATGCATGGAACAATTAAAGTTATTGCTGGAAGAATTAGCTACGATAGAAAACTGTCATAAACAGACTCTATCTCCATCTTTAGAAAAAGATCTCCGTGCTAAGAGAACACAAATTTCAGACCTTCTTCACTATAAGGCCAAGGCAGCTCTACAGATTTGTAGGAAATTTTCATATGAGTCAGGTGACAAGTGTGGAAGTTTCCTGGCTAGAACATTACGAGAACAGAAACAAATGAATTACATACCGCATTTGGTTTCATCGAAAAAGCTTAAAGTTACAAAACCATATGATATCGTCAGGGAATTTTTAGAATTTTACAAGTCATTGTATAACTTGCAGACTAAATCACAATTTGCCGAAAGAGAAAAACGGGCGATAATCCAGCTGAAAATGTGGCGTGGCCTGGGTGGGGGTGTCCTATAGTGCAGGAGAGCCACCTCCGCCGCCTGTTTGATCACAGTGCCGGGAACATCACAGCTTTCATTTCAATAGTTGTGTGGTCCCGGCCGCGCGCCGTCACATACAGCCCCCTCCCCCTTGCACAGGCACTTTGATAGACAGATCACCCGCAGGATTTTACGGGTGATCTGTCTATCAAAGTGCCCAGACAAGGGGGAGGGGCTGTATGTGATGGCGCGCGGCCGGGAACAAACAGCTATTGAAATGAAAGCTGTGATGTCCCGGCGCTGTGATCAAACAGGCGGCGGAGGTGGCTCTCCTCTCTTCCCTTCCCTTCACACAGAAACCCATAACTTTTTTTGGTTTAATGGCCATTTTTATTGTCAAGATAGAGGAGTTGCTATGGGGGCTAAGTATGCCCCCAGTTTCGCTAACCTATTTATGGCCAAATGGGAGGAGGACGTCATCTATGCGGAACCAAGATCTGAGGTAATCCTCTGGGTCCGGTATATAGATGACGTCCTCCTCCTTTGGGACGGTAGCCAAACTGCTTTATCTGAGTATATGGAATTTCTAAATACTAACAATAGAGGTATACACCTTAGTTATGAAGCGAGTTTGGAACAGATCCATTTTTTGGATCTGGCTATTTCTGTCAAGGAGGATAAGTTTATCATTTCTACCTATTTTAAGCCTACTGATAGGAATGCTTATATACCCCTTGATAGTTGCCACCATAGATCATGGCTCGATTCAGTCCCAAAGAGCCAGTACCTCAGGATTAAGCGTAACTGCTCAGAGGATAACACCTTTCTAGCACAGGCATAAGTTCTTACCAAGCGTTTTCTGGCCAAGGGGTACAGTTCAGAATTCCTTAAAAATGTCCTAGATCAAGTCATTCACACTAATCGTGTTGATCTATTGAAGGTTAAAACCAATAACGAGGGTGGTGTCGGTTCCTACCGATGCCCTTTTGTCACGAATTTTTCACGCCAACACTTTAGCGTAAAGAATATTATGAACAAATATTGGCATATTTTGAAGAGTGACAGGGTCTTGAATGGCATCCTACCAGATAAACCAATGGTGGTTTTTAGGGGTGTGCCCAACCTCAGAGACAAGTTGGCCCCTAATGTTCAAAACCAACCAAGGGAGAGATTAAATTTGTTCTCTGAACTAAAAGGATATTATCAATGTAAGAGATGCCAGGTATGTCAACTTAATCGATGTACTACAAGAAGGACTACTAGTTTCTCTTCTTCCTGTACTTTGAAAACCTTTTCTATCGATTCTTTCATTACCTGTTCCACTACTGGCGTTGTTTATAAGCTTCAGTGTCCGTGTGGCCTGCAGTACTTGGGCCGGACAAAGAGACCCTTACAGGTCCGCATTAACGAGCATATAAACAACATCAGAAAATGGTTCACTAAGCACTCGGTTTCCAAACACTATTTAACTGTCCACAATAGGGATCCCTCCAATACGTTGTTTCTTGGCATCGACAAATATAGGCCGAATTGGAGGGGTGGCTGTTTGGTTCGCAGCATTTCTAGATTAGAGATGGCCTGGGTGCATAAGTTAAAGAGCTACACCCCTTTGGGTTAAATATTGATGTTGATGTCAATTGCTTCATTGATAATTCTTAGGACCGTAGGGTTTGCGCTATCATTTTTTATATATATATATTTTTATATATATATATTTTGATTTATATTGTTATGTTTTTATTTTTTTATTTATTTTTGTTTTTTGTTTTTGTTTTTATGTATTCTATATATTTTTTATGGTTAATGTATACCTATTTTTAGGAGTGAAATATTTCTTTTAAAATTTGGGTATTTGTGCATATAGAATTGATGTTTTGCATAAGGTATTGCCCAATGGTCTGACCTCTGGAATTCGGCGGACTACCCATGTGGTATGTTTAATTAAGTGGGTTAATTTATAAATATTTCCTACTAAAATCTTATGTGGCAGTTTTTATCTCCTTTCTATAAAAAGATAAAAATGTTTTTTCTTTCCTCTAATGCGTTTGCAGTGGAGATCTAATTGTATTCGCCAAAATTTGATTGAATATCCTCGGGAGTTCCTTTTTTTAGATATTAAATCAGATATTTGATTTGGTTTGCTATTTGCACTTGTGTATGCATCTGGCTCAGATGTTTAATAATTGAAGTTGTATATTTTCTTTTTTATTTATTATTGTTTCTACTGCTTGATATGAGGGCGCTTTTTCCCCCATAGCACTAGACAGTGTCATTTTCCCCAAACTAAGATGGCGTCTTCCGTCTCAGTTCCGGGGGTCAGACCGAGGCTTGGTATTTGCTTTTACTATTTAAGCGGTGCGTCAGGATGCCGCCCGTACCCCGTGACCACGTCCCTTAGTGACGAAACGCATAGGGAGGAGCAGCTCACGTGTTTGTTCCGGAAGTATTGGGTGCTGCATATCGAGACCGGCCGGCTCGAATTTGTTATGCGATCTGTATACTGACATCTTGTAAGTGTGCAATTTGCTTTTTTAACTTCATTAAAGTATCTGGGTTTTACACTATTGCGAGTTTTATTTCCTTTACGGTCACTGACGAGAGGAAGTGTTTGGAGGCTGGGAGAAGTATTTTGTTCCTATATCCACCTGTGAACACCCTGGACTGGGGGAATCAGTCACTTGCGCTGTATGGTTCTCTATAACAAAGAACCATATACCTTTGGTAAGCGGCAGTGTTATCTGTGGTGGAGGCGTGCACTATTCACAATATTTTGGATGCTCTGTTATCGCCTTACCACTGTGGAGTTATTATAAGAAATCTTTTCTCTTTTTTTCAACTAAGGACTTTATATGGACATTTTAAAATTCTTTTTTTGTCAATAAGCTTTTTTCACTGTTTATAATTATGTTTCACTGGTTTGATTTATTAAGCTAAATGAATTCTATTGTGCATTTCTTTTGATATCCACACAGTTTGGCTAGCTGTTTCGTGGCTATATATCATTAGTCAATTACTATCTACGTTGCTTTTATGGTGATTTGTACTTGCTATTCTCACTGATATATTTTTGTGTATTTTTTACACCCTTTTTTCAGTATAGGATTGATATATATATTCACTTATGTATTTTTGGTGACACTTCATTGGTATAGTCACATATTTATTTTCTTTTCATTATTTTCTAATTATTGTTTAATTTTTGTTATTTGTTTTAGCGCAACCCACTCTTTTTTATTTTATTTTTTTATTTTATTAAATTTTCATATGAGTCAGGTGACAAGTGTGGAAGTTTCCTGGCTAGAACATTACGAGAACAGAAACAAATGAATTACATACCGCATTTGGTTTCATCGAAAAAGCTTAAAGTTACAAAACCATATGATATCGTCAGGGAATTTTTAGAATTTTATAAGTCATTGTATAATTTGCAGACTAAATCACAATTTGCCGAAAGAGAAAAACGGGCGATAATCGAGCTGAAAATGTGGCGTGGCCTGGGTGGGGGTGTCCTATAGTGCATGAGAGCCCCCTCCGCCGCCTGTTTGATCACAGTGCCGGGAACATCACAGCTTTCATTTCAATAGTTGTGTGGTCCCGGCCGCGCGCCGTCACATACAGCCCCCTCCCCCTTGCACAGGCACTTTGATAGACAGATCACCCGCAGGATTTTACGGGTGATCTGTCTATCAAAGTGCCCGGACAAGGGGGAGGGGCTGTATGTGATGGCGCGCGGCCGGGAACAAACAGCTATTGAAATGAAAGCTGCGATGTCCCGGTGCTCTCCTCTCTTCCCTTCACAGGCTGGCTGCAATGGGGGGCACTCTGGCTGCGTTGATCTCTTGTATCATGTGTGCAGTCTCTGACCATCTCCTGTACCACGTCCTCTGCCTCTGACCATCTCCTGTACCACGTCCCCAGTCTCTGACCATCTCCTGTACCACGTCCCCAGTCTCTGACCATCTCCTGTACCACGTCCCCAGTCTCTGACCATCTCCTGTACCACGTCCCCAGTCTCTGACCATCTCCTGTACCACGTCCCCAGTCTCTGACCATCTCCTGTACCACGTCCCCAGTCTCTGACCATCTCCTGTACCACGTCCCCAGTCTCTGACCATCTCCTGTACCATGTCCCCAGTATGACCATCTTCTGTACCATGTCGCCAGTCTCTGACCATCTCCTGTACCATGTCACCAGTCTCTGACCATCTCCTGTACCATGTCGCCAGTCTCTGACCATCTCCTGTACCATGTCGCCAGTCTCTGACCATCTCCTGTACCATGTCCTCTGTCTCTGACCATCTCCTGTACCATGTCCTCTGTCTCTGACCATCTCCTGTACCATGTCTCCAGTCTCTGACCATCTCCTGTACATGTCCCCAGTCTCTGACCATCTCCCGTATAAAAATATATATTTTTTTAAATATGTTTCTGTATCGGTTTTCGGCCTAGTGTATTTTTCATTATCGGTATCGGTTTTCGGCACCAAAAAAACCCATTCGATGCACCCCTGACCACTAATGCCTCAGTTATCAGACGTGGATAGACAATTTGGAAAAACCCATAACAATGGAGGAACTTCAGGGAGCAAGGAGGACTACTAAATTAGGTAAAGCCCCTGGCCCGGATGGCCTGACGGCTCAATATTATAAGACCCTGTTTATTTCCCTAGCTCCATATATGGCCCATATTTCAGTAATCCCTAAAGAGGGAAAAGACCCGGCTTCCTGTGGAAGCTATTGTCCTATCTCTTTACTCAACTTAGATCTTAAACTTTTTACAAAAAATTTAGCAAGTAGAATACAACAGTATATCCCGAGTTTGATACATCTGGATCAAGTGGGATTTGTGCCTACACAAGAAGCAAGAGATAATACAATGAAGTCCTTAATCTCCTGTATATAGTGAAGAAAACTCAGACACAATGTGTGTTTATAAATACAGATGCGGAGAAGGCCTTCGACAGGGTAAATTGGAATTTCATGATATCAGTTTTACGTTATGGAGGCTTCGGAAGTAAAATGTTGCAATGTATTACCTCAATTTACTCCGGCCCGGCGGCTCGAGTATGGACTAATGGAGTACTATCAGAAGTCTTCCAGATTTCAAATGGGACATGTCAGGGATGCCCCTTGTCACCACTCCTCTTTGCTCTGTCGTTGGAGCCTTTTCTTTGCACAATACAATTAAATCAAGACATTACAGGAGTAAAAATAGGAGAGGCTCAATATAAGATTTCGGTTTATGCAGACGACATGATGTTTTCTTTGACAAATCCCTTGATTTCGATTCCGAATTTGATGAAGGAGTTTAGAAAATATAGTTTACTTTCTAACCTCCAGATTAATTTCACTAAATCAGAAGCAATGGGGGTTAATGGCCCTCAAACATTAATTTAACAACTGAAACAAAACTTTAGATTTAAATGGACAAATAGAGCTCTTACATACCTGGGAACGCGGTTGGCACCCAATATTGGTAAAATTTTCAGGTTCAGTTTTCCCCTATTGCTTCAAAAAGTGAAGATCCTACTGGGTAAATGGAAATCAGGTCTGCACTCATGGCTAGGGCGCTGTAACATTATTAAGATGAGCATTCTTCCTAAATTTCTTTATCTCCTACAGACATTACCAATACAAATCCCAGCTATCTACTTTAAACAGTGTCAGAAGTTAATCTTTGATTTCATATGGGCTTATAAACAGTTTCAGTTACGCCGCAGTCAATTAACACTCCCTAAGAGGCGGGGGGCCTAGCTGTGCCAGATATACGTAAATATTACCAAGCCACTCATCTTAGTAGGGTAATAGACTGCAACAGACATAAAGATCTTAAACTTTGGGTACAAATGGAATATGATCAATCGTCTATCTTATTGGGAAGAGCTCCCTGGTGTTGCGCATCCCTTCCTAGAGAGCTTATCAAACAACCTTGGATAGGAAATGTCATTAAGATCTGAGTGACTTTTCCATCTATTGGTATAACCCCAGAGACATCCCCACTATATCCAGATGTGGGAATCCTGTATTCCCACCAGGGATGGATGATAGAGCCTTAAAATATTTATGGAATATGGGTTGTATACAAGATTCTAGTTATATAAAAGAGGGGAGGTGGCTGACTGTCCCGGAGTTGATAGAATTGGGTAGATTAAGATTCTGGAGCGCTTTCCAGATCACTCATTTTCTTGGCACCCTGTCGGCCCCGGGACAGTTTGACAGGACCCCTAACAGTTTTGAAAAACTGTGTTCAGAGATGGGAGCAAAGTCACATAATCTATCAGTTAACTATGACTTAGTGATTACAGTAAGAGAAAAAGACCCGCTGATCTGTGTACAGGAATGGGAACATGAGTTGGGGAGAAACTTCAGTATAACACAACTAAGACAAATTTTGAGGTTTACACATGAATCATCTGTGTGAAAACCCAAGAGACTAATTTTAAAATCTTTACTCAGTGGTACAGAACACCAGACAGGTTGAAGAAGTTCTTACCCGACCGTTTGGACCTTTGTTGGAGATGTCAGGCAGAGAGAGGTACGATGCTGCATATTTTCTGGGATTGCCCTAAATTAAAAATTTTGGGCAGAAATTGGACGCATTCTTCAGATTATCACAGATTATAGGATACCAGAAGATCCGGCCTTTTTTCTTTTTCGGGTATCCCAGATACCAGAAAAGAGATATAGTGAATCAATTATACGTCACCTGTTAGACCCTGCAAAGGCTTGTGTTCTATTAACATGGAGATCAACGCCACCACCGACGATAGGGATGTGGTTGCGTAAAGTGAAATAAATCAGTAAATTAGAAGATCTGGTCCTTTCTACACGACATCAACAAGAGAGATATTCTGAGATATGGTCTCCTTGGAATACTTTTTTTGAGCTTGGAAGAAGGAAGTACCCTTCTTGATGGTAATTTGAATAGCTAAGGTACAGATTTAATGATCTTACTTAAGTCCCCCTTAAGGGAGATAGGTATATCAGAGGTGGTTCCCCATGGATAGACTCCGGTTTTTTTTTTCTTTTCTTTTTGTTTGGTTTTGTTTAGCTTTCATCTTATTTTGTTTGGTTTTGTTTGGTTTAGTTTGGTTGATAAATAATGGTAAAAAAGGAAAAATCTGACTGGGCCAGGCTCGACAATACAAGGGAGGCAGTACTGAGGATATTGGTTTAAATAGGAATTATTTTAGAAATAGATTGAACTTATTGCTGGATGATATAAAACTGTGCTTTAAGTATATATAAACCTGGGGGGGCGTGGCCGGATGTAGCCCTAGGAGGACGCGTGGTGCTGGAGCTCCTGCCATCCTGAAAGTAATCCTGTGCCATCCTTCGCCTGTCTGACTTCGGGGACAGCCAAATAATCTCCCCTATGCCCCTGACATCCCGCTGGACTAGGGGGAAACATTTTGGCGTGGATAGCGGTGTGTCTGGCGGCTCCGTGGCTTGAGGCCGAGCAGGCTCGCAGTGTCCGGCCGCCATCTTGCGGCCTGTGGAGCCTCCGGACCGGCCGCGGTGGAGTACCGAGTGCGGGAATCGGATGCACGGAAGCGCGGAGCAGAGGGGACGCGGGAAGGAGACGAACCCTCGGGCCATCCTGCCAGACACAGCTGCGGTGCCTGAAATAATCCGCTGCAAACGGCCGCACAGCGGTGCATCTGCCATTGGGAGGACTGTCGGCTCTGTGGAGGCCCTTTACCATCCTTGCTGGGGCGGTGAGTCCTGAACTGGGGGGCATAGATAGCTGCACAGGAGCAGTGGAGAGAGGTGTGGGAGAGTGGGTAGCAGCCCTGGTGCCATTCCCTGCTGCTTTCCTCGCTGGGCACATGAACAGAATACCTTAAAGGGCAACACTCCAACTCCCTAGTGCATAGCAAAACTGTCTGCATACTCTATTGTTCAGTTCCTGGAAGTGAGAGGTTCTTGGGGGCTATCAGAACTGTGCCTTTAGCCATCCTATTCATTCTCTACTGTATCCCTGAAGTTGAGTATCCTTAAAGGGACGCACCCTCCTCTCTGCACACAAGTATACATAAGGCCAGCTTGCCTTTCATCTTTTCCTCATGCCCTCCAAAGGCAAGTCTGCGGCTAAGAAAGCACCGTTACAGCCTGTGCAGAATCCTAGTGACTTTTTGAATCAATTCAAGGCTCTAATGGAGGATATGGAGCAGGCGGCCCGGCAGGAGGCTAACCCATCTGCACCCAGGTTGCCTCTAATGATACCACTGTTATTCTCGCAGCGATTGAGCAAAGCAGAACTTCTTTGTTGGTGCGCATTGACCACCTGGCAGACGAATGCAACCTTATAAGAGCAGATTTTGATAAAATCAGGGGCAGGCTCTCGGAAACTGAATCGCGAATCTCGGCGACTGAGGACACTACTCACCGTCATGATGAGGCCATTCAAGCGCTGCAGCGTACGGTTCTGGTGGCCAAGTCCGACGACGCGGAAAACCGTTTGCGAAGAAACAATGTCAGGGCCCTGGGCCTGCCGGAGGGCGCGGAAGGGGACCGCCCGGCTGAATTTGCTGAAGATTTCTTTAAATCATTGCTTCACTTGACGGATGTGCCCCCAACGTATGTGGTCGAACGGGCTCACAGGGTCCCGACCAGTCGGGGTCCCCCCTAGACCATTCTTGGTACGCTTTCTCAACTTTCGGGACCGAGATCGGATCCTGCGTGAGGCTCGTAAACATCAGAATCTACCTTTTGAGAACACGGTGGTACATCTTTATCCTGATTTCTCAGCTGATCTTCAGAGAAGACGCAAGACATTTACAGACATCAGAAGGAGGCTTCATGAGCGGGAGCTGAAATATTCCATGCTTTATCCCAGCTGACTGCGGGTGCAACACGGAAGCAGATCTATGGCTACAATCGCTGTAAATGGCCTGTTAAGACACCTCTGATTACTAAACGGCGGGTTGACTGCAACTACCTATTTTCTTTTTTGTTGCCCTTTGTGGTTGTTGCCCAGTTTTTGGGGTGGTTTCACTCCCCGACATATGTGTCTCCTGCTGGAATGTACTTTTGTTATCCTGCAAGAAGCCTGACATACTTTGGCTGGGGGTGGGGGGTTGGGGGTAGCAGTTGATGTCCGCTTCTCCTGTATGTTCTCCTGCAGGCTCCCTGCCTCGGGTGGGGCCGCCTGCCATGGTTGCCTATATAATTTTTATTTTTATGTTCTTGCCCCCACCTGGATAAATAAGATGGTGGGAGATACGTGGAGGAACAGGCTTTCCAGATATCCATACCAAGGGACAGACGGGTCGTAAGTGGAGTGGGAGCTCCAGGCACATGAACACTATGTCCATGATATTTTGAACTCTTGGTTTACACTTGAACCTTTTTTTGGTTCTCGGGTTTTTACTTGTTGTCTAGTGGTCCTTTTTTTGACCCATCAAGGCCATGCCTTCGGGGACTGTTTTTGGACACAGTTTGGGGATAAGCTGCGTGTACATGTTTTTTTGTGTTGTTACACGGCAGCAGGGTGTTTATGGGATTGGCAGGGTAAGGGGCTTGATAGGTGCAGCCCTCCAAGGTAAATTGTTTATTCATATGCTTAATGCCATATCTGATTTCAGTCTTCAACTGTATGCATCACTGATGTCGTTTGTATTTCCTTTGCTGTCTAATGAGTCATGTGGGGGATGATGACGGGTTCAAGGTTTAATGTAGTTTCATGGAATGTTAGAGGTCTTAACGATAAATTCCGTAGAGCTTTAATGTTTCAATTTCTGAAACCAATCAGTCCTCATGTGGTGTTCCTGCAGGAGACGTATCTGGATGGGAGCAGGGTGTTGGCCTTACGCAGAGCATGGATACAGAGAGCGTTACATGCTACATACTCTACCTACTCCAGGGGAGTATCAATTTTAATTAGTAAGGCGGTACCGTGCACCATTCACCATGTGATCTCAGACGCGGGTGGTAGGTTTTTGGTGAATGGGGCTGATATTGGTGCGTGCAAAATGGTATTGGTGAACGTTTATATTCCACCCCCATTCCAGGTTCAGATCCTGTATGACCTATTGGGTAAACTGGCGCCCTACATGCATCTCCCTCTCCTTATAGCCGGGGACTTTAATGCAATCCTATTTACTGCTTTGGACTCGTCCAATGCATCTAGAGTGGCGTCGGCCGATCTTTCTGCCTGGGCGGCGGCTGCTTCCCTGACAGAGCTTTAGCGTTGGAAAAACCCTGCTACCAGAGGTTACTCACATTTATCAAAAACTCATAAATCCTCATCGAGAATAGATCTAGCATTTGCAAATGCATCTATGCTGCAATTAGTGGGGGGTGCAAAGTATTTAGCGGGTGGTATTTCAGACCATTCACCCTTGTTGATTCACATTGGATCCAACTTAGGTCCTACGGGGAGGGGGTGGAAATTGAACCCGGGGTGGTTGGAGGTAGAGGAGGTGTCCTCTCAAGTAGTGCCACACTTTATTGGGAAGATAATGAGGGGACTGCCAACGCCACCATTGTTTGGGACGCCTTTAAAGCCTGCATGTGGGGGCACTATATTTCAGCCATCAAACAGGCCTGCAGGTCCCACAATCAGATAGAACAAGAATTGCAGGACAGGGAGAGGGAGCGCGCCATGGAACACGCGAACAATCAGTCTGATGTCACCTATAGAGAACTGTTGGAGGCAAGGCGTGCTTTAGCACTCCATTATTCTGAACTAACACACACATCTAGGACGAAAATGGCTGAATCCATCTTTGAGCAAGGGGACAAGAACGGGAAATTGTTAGCCATGCTAGTGGCTGAGCAAAGGGTGCAGACTAATATTCCTTGTATCAAGAATGCTCAGGGAGACCTACAAAACTACTCTGTATGCACCCATACCGACCTACGACATAGCGGAGATGGACGGGTTATTAGCATCATTGCAGATTCTGAGGCTGTCTGAGTCAGATAGGGACTTTTTGGAGGCTGACATAACGGCAGAGGAAATTGAAAAAGCTATTAGGTCCTTCCCTCCCCGTAAATCCCCAGGGCCTGATGGCTTCTGCATCGAGTGGTATAGGCAGCATTTGGAAGAATTGGTTCCTAGACTTAAAAACTTGTATGACTACTGCTTGGAACACAGGTGCCTCCCGGACTCTCTGCTGGAGGCACAGGTGATCCTACTGCCAAAGCCGGGCAAGGACCCCCTATCATGTTCTTCGTATAGACCGATCGCTTTGCTGAACCAAGATTTAAAAATTCTAACAAAGGTGCTGGCTACCAGACTCTCTCAGGTTATCACGACTTTGGTGGATATAGATCAGACAGGGTTCATTCCGCAGAAATCTACTGACACTAATTTATGCAGATTGTTTGCCCACCTACAGATTGAACACGCCAAAAAAGGATCTAGAGTGGTAGTTTCCTTGGATATGGCCAAGGCCTTTGATTCAGTAGACTGGCAATATATGTTGACAGTTCTGCGGAGGATGGGCTTTGGGGAGACCTATGTGACTTGGATTTCTTTGCTTTATAGTTCTCCACAGGCGGGTATCAAAATAGCCACCTCAGTCTCACCCCAATTTAGCGTCAGGGGTGTCCACTATCCCCATTCTTGTTTGCATTAGCAATAGAACCACTGGTTATAGCCCTGAGGCAATCACCTGAGGTAGGAGAACTGTCAGTGGGGGGTATTAGGGAGTGCATAGCGCTCTATGCGGATGACATGCTCCTCTTCTTGAGGGATGCAGGGCCGTCTTTGGAGGCGGTGTTTGGAGTTCTCAGGGCTCCGGGTCAATTGGAAGAAGTCCAACGTGATGGCTATTGACGGGGAGGCGCGAGAGCTGGCGACCACTAGGGTTCCTATTGCTTGGGTGCAGGAATTTAAGTACCTGGGAGTGAGAGTTTCACCAAAAGTGGGAGACTATATGTCTCTGAATCTCTTCCCATTGCTGGCCAGGGTTAAGGTACAGCTGGAAGCCTGGAAGAATCTGCCGCTGTCCCTAATTGGTAGGGTTAACTTGCTCAAAATGAAGGTCCTGCCAGTATTTCTTTACTTTTTACGTAATTCTCCTATTTGGATTCCCTGCTACTTTTTTCGGAGGGTTAATAGTCTCTTTGGCTCCTTTTTATGGGCCACTGCACACCCCAGAATAAGTCTCAGGGTTTTGCAGGAGCCATGGGGTCAAGGTGGCTTGGCATTGCCGGATCTTTTTAAATATTATGTAGCTGGGCAAATGGTGGTCGCCGGACGCTGGTTAACACGGGAGGACGGGGATTCGGCAAATGTACTGGAGGCGGCCCTTTTGGGCTCATATGAGAGCCTGTCCTATTTGGTGTATAGAGGTCAAAGGGCTTCACCAGCTCTGACGGCCTCAATGCGGGCAACGATACGGGCCTGGGAAAAAGCGCAGGCCTTGATGAAACAACCGGAGGGGAGTTGGTCTCCTGACACTCCTCTATGGTTTAATCCTAAATTGCCACATTTTGGGGAAATTCCAGACCCGTGATATGGGCCAGAGTAGGTATTAAACAACTGAAGCATGTGGTGGGAGAGAGGAAGCTTTTAACGTTTGATCAGCTTAAAGCGGGATTCCACCCTAAAGTGGAACTTCCGCTGATCGCAACCCTCCCCCCCCTCCGGTGTCACAATTGGCACCTTACAGGGGGGAGGGGGGTGGAGATACCTGTCAAAGACAGGTATGTACACCCACTTCCGGGCATAGACTCCCGTGGGAGTCTATGTCATTTCCTGTCCTGCCACGCTGTCTGCTGGGACACACACGGGTCCCAGTGACAGCGCAGACAATTCCTATTGCGCTGCGCGACTCGCGCATGCGCAGTAGGGAACCGGTAAGTGAAGCCGATTCGCTTCACTTCCTGATTCCCTCAACTAGAATGGTGACGGCAGCAGCCGAGAGCCGAGCGATCGATCGGCCTCGGCTGCCGGCATCGCTGGAACCCGGGACAGGTGAGTGTCCATTTATTAAAAGTCAGCAGCTGTAGTATTTATAGCTGTTGGCTTTTAATATTTTTTTTTTTAGGTGGAATCCCTCTTTAAGGTAAAACATGATCTCCCAAATTGGTATTTCTTTCGCTACCTACAGTTTCGGCATGATTTTCTCTCTCAGTTCGGTCCTGGGGCTCTGGAGATGGGAGTGTCGCCTCTGGAGAATGTGCTGAGGACGGAGGACCTGAAAAAGCCTCTTTCCGTTGTGTACAGGATGTTGTTCTCTGACAGGCCAAAGCCTGTCCAAAAATGTAGAGATGTTTGGAGTGCCTTGGTACCAGACTTTGAAGGGGAGGACTGGGATGACATGTGGGGTTACCCGTTTCAGACCTTAGTATCGGCTAGAGACAGACTTATCCAGTTTTAAATCCTGTATAGAGTATACTACACCCCAGCCAGATTGGCCAAAATTTATGGTACGGCTGCGGGGGGGGGTGCTGGTGTTGTACAGCCGACCGAGCTGACTTTGATCATGTGTTTTGGCAGTGCCCGCAGATAGAGGAGTTCTGGAAGGGAGTGACACAAGTTATACAATCAGTACTTTCGGTGCCGATTCCAGTCACAGTCGCGGCATGTTTGCTCAGACTGGTGGAGGAGTTGGCACCTCGAAAGGCGTAGAGGACTCTGATCTCTCTGGCGTTATTTTATGCACGTAACGCTATCCTGTTATGTTGGAAGAATCCTGAACCTCCTACGGTTTCTTATTGGAAAGGTTTAATTAATAAAGCTTTGCTGTTCTACAAAGCCACTTATCTCAGTAGAGGATGTCCTAATAAATTTGAGAGGGTGTGGCGGTGTTGGCTTGATGCTGCAGATACTGTGAATTAATCGCTAGGCGGGAGGTGAACTCCTTGAGAGTTGGGTGAGGGGCGGGGCAGGGAGTTGCTATGCTTGGGTTGGCTTTCATCCCCATCTCGGGTATCTAAATAATCAGTAACGGTATAAGCTATGTTTTTTCTATGTGAGATACTGTCGGTGATCATAGACTGAGCTCAGAAGTTGAACGGAGGGCTGCACAGGAGGGAGTTTTGTTGGGCAGGGGGAGGGAGAGGGTGGGAAGGGTGGGGGGGGGGGGAGGTCTGGGGTTGTTGGGACCTTTTTGTATGTCTGTATGTTATATATGTGTTGAAAAACTTTCAAAAAAAAAAAAAAAAGTATATATAAACCTGTCAACGCATGTTTATTCCTTCTTTTTTTTCCTTTCTCTTTATTTTATGTATGTACTTGAATTATGTTTGAAATTAATAAAATAATTGAAAAAACAAAACAAAAAAACATTAGGGGTTCACACTACTGCGAATTAGATGCGAGTTTCTGCATCCAATTCGCATGTCAGGAGATTGTGACCGGCTTTCTATGTGCGAATTGCACAGGAGTCCTATGCATCTTCTGGTCCCTTTCAGGTCTGAATTAAGCCAAAAATTCAGGCTGAATTTGGACCTGAAATGGTGAACAGGGACGCAACAGATTCCTGCTGTGAGTGGCACCGCACCGTACCGTAACCACTACAATACAGGGCACTTTCGCCCCCTTCCTTCCCAGCCCAATTTTCAGATTTCAGCGTTCTCACAATTTCAATGACAATTGCAAGGTCATGCTACGCTGTACCCAAATTAAATTGTTATCATTTTGTTTACACAAATAGAGCTTTATTTTGGTGTTATTTATTAACGACATATAAGCGAAAAAAGAGCAGAAATTTGGGAAAAAAAACAACAATAATTTCTTCTATTTTAAAAGAGATCCAATAAAATCAAATTTTGTCATAAATTTAAGCCAAAATATATTCTGCTACATGTCTTTGGTAAAAAAAAACTGGTTAACTGTATAATAATTGGTTTGTGTGATCACGGACATATGTACGCAAATGATCATGTACATTTGTGTGCAGGTGATCACGGAAATATGTGTACAGATAATCATTGGGACATGTGATTTTAGTGGGACATATGTGGGGGACATGTGTTTTTATTATTTGGGGACATGTGTGTTTTGGGGACATATGTGGGGACATTGTGTTTATACTGTGTGGTGATGTGTGTTTTCACTAGACTGGTGATCAGTGAGTAAAAAGCTGTAAAAAACAAACAGCTCATACTCACTGATCACCAGCCGGCTGCAGCGATCTGCTCTAATCTCCTCAGCGACGACTTTCGTGTGAGGAGAGGAGGAGCCGATTGCCTTGCAACCGGCTGTTTGTTAACATCACGACGGCCGTGATTGGACACGGCAGTCATATGATCAGGAGAGCCCTCCTGCCGATCCGAGATACGCAGTGTCCGGGTGAGAGAGCTCCCACCCGGCCGTATATGTACATTGGCCGGGTGGGAAGTAGTTAATATGAATTTATTGTTTGCCATTATTTGCACCTTTAGTGCAAGAAGGGTCACGAAAAATGCAGTCTGCAGTCTCTAACCATCTCTTGTATCATTGAATTGGATGCGACCTGGCACACACACTTGATACACAATGGCGGACCTCCATCCCTACATTGGTTTATAGAAAAAGAGGTAATTGAGGTCAACCATGTCACATAAGAACAGGATCAACATGTAAATAAAATTACAGTACATGATTTTTTGTTACAGTGTAAAATTCATAACAAATCTTGAGAAAGACATTGTATCAAATAAATAGGTAGTCACAAGACTTATGCCGTGTACACACAATCTGAGTTTTCGTTGGAAAAATCTTGGATAGTTTTTCCTACGGAATTCTGCTCAAGCTTGGCTTGCATACACACGGTCACACAAAAGGTCTCGGAACTTTCGACCGTCAAGAACGTTGTGACGTACAACAAATATGATGAGACTATACAGAGGAAGTTCAATAGCCAGTCCGCCACCCTTTGGGCTCCTTCTGCCAATTTCGTGTTAGAAGTTTCGTGAGAGACGATTTGTGCTTTTCAGACTTGCGCTTTTCCGATCGTTACTGCTCTTCAGTTTGTGCTTGTGGGTTCATCAGTTCGCATCTGGGTTTCAGTGTGTATTATTATAGTACATATTTGATTTTCAGTGCATTCTTGTCCGCTTGTTTCTGATTTTCAGCTCACTCTTCTCAGGCCTATTTTTCTGTGCATTCTGTTAGTTCGTTCTGACCAGCCGACCATTTTGAAGCCATGTTGTGGTTACGTACTCGTCATAGAGTTCGTGTTGTGCGGGGGCTTGGTGTTGGGGTTCTTGCTTTGACCCAAGCCCAGTCCATGAACAGGGTGGGGAGGAGTTCATTAACCAAGAATTGGTTGTTCCAGCGTGACTAATTCTGTCATATGCCTTTTTTTGCGGGAGATCCAGGAGAATAATCCTGATGATTTCAGGAATTTTCTACAGGTCACAGACCCAGTTTTTCGCCATCTGTTGGTGTTGCTTTACCCTTATATTACGAAGCAGGACACCTGCATACGGCAAGCAATCACTCCCAAGCAAAGGCTAGTCACCACTTTGCGGTACTTGGCGATGGGGAGAAGTCTGCAGGACCTCAAGTTCTCGACAGGCATCTCCCCCCAGGCTCTGGGGATCATTATTCCAGAGACCTGTTTTGCCATCATTCAGGTCCTACAGAAGGACTAAATTAAGGTAAGATTTCTATATGTATTTAATGTTTGCTAATGTATTGTATTTCTTTTATCATTCCCTAATTACCATGATTGTAATATGCTGTGAATGTCCTCTTTATCCTCATGCATGCTGTATGCTTTTAATGGTCCTTTTTTGTCCTTCATGCATATTTGCCTTCACTAACCTCTCCAGCATGCTATCCTGGGCCCATATACACCTAGCCTAGTCACGTAATGTATTTTGTAGTGCTTTACCCTAAACACCCCCTAAAATGTGTACAAATGGTATTGCTATTCTTACATTCAGGCAGAGTGCCATAGGCTTTTTTGTTGGGTCCCACACTCATCTAGAACCCCCCCCCCTAAGATTTTTACAATTGGCCATCAGAGGGGGGGGGGGGTAAGGAATCTGATAAGTGCACCTTATCTTTTTGTCTTTAAATACACCTTAAAATACATTTTATACTGATGTTGGCCAAGAATGTTTGTGTCCAATCTGCTTGCAATGTTATGTGAAAAAGTACTAATTTTATTTTTTCTGTTTTGACTCCTTCAATGCCAAAGGATCGGCAGACTGTGGCCTCCCCGTTTGCTGAGCATTGGGATTTTCCCAACTGTGGAGGGGCAATGGATGGGAAACATGTCCACATCGTCCCACCACCCCACTCGAGGTCATACTATTTTAATTATAAAGGGTTTAATAGTATTGTATTGATGGCAGTGGTGTCAGCAACATATGAGTTTTTATATGTGGGCGTGAGGAAGAATGGCCGGATGTCTAATGGTGGAATCTTTGCCCAGACCGAGTTCTACCGATGTCTCCAGAGTGGTGGCTTGGGATTGCCACCTGCGGAAGAGAACGTGGAAGGACTCCCATTTGTGTTTGTCGCAGATGAAGCATTTGGTCTGGATGAACCACTGATGAGGCCATTCCCCCAGAGGACCCTCACCTCGGAGAGGAGGGCTTTTAATTACCAGCTGGCCAGAGCCAGAAGAGTGGTGGAGAATGCGTTTGGTATAATGGCCAGACAGTTCTGCCTATTCCTTACGGCAATAAACATGGCGGAGTATAAACTGAATCACATAGTCCTAGCGTGCTGTATTCTCCATAATTATTTAAGGATAAATGCTCCAAATTATGTGGCCTCAGTTGGGCCTGAGGTCACAATTCAGGACATAACTAC
The DNA here is from genome assembly GCF_037356315.1 of Lithobates pipiens. NCBI lineage: Eukaryota > Metazoa > Chordata > Amphibia > Anura > Ranidae > Lithobates > Lithobates pipiens. The sequence continues at coordinate 386,561,411 of NW_027507718.1, read as the reverse complement.
AATGACAGCCCTGGAAGCAGGCCGTCCTGGCTTGCCCCCCCTTGATGTGCGGCAAAATTATCTGGACTATTTTATGGGTAGGGGGGCCATTGCTATGCCAGCAAATTTTTGATCCTTTTATGAAATAAAAAAATATTTTGATCTGAAATCATCTTGAACTTAATTTACTACTTGTGCTTCTTTTAGCTGTCTCCTCGGTTCTCCTAGTGCACTTGTAGTGCCAAGTGGATTTTGCTTTATTAAATAACCCCCATTGTCACTGTAAATAACAACTTAATACAAAAACTGGTATTGAGCATTGAAAGAAGAAGCCACACACTGTTGAGTATAACAACTTTTACTCTGTGCACATTCACATGTGCGATGTAAAACATTTTTCCACCAAAAATACTTCTTTGATGAAGATTGACATTTTTAGTTATAGATTTTGCTTTAACAGGCATGTTTCAAACCATAACCTACACAACTCTGGAACTTACAAAAGGTCAACGTACAAAAATTGAAAGCAATATCAGACATTAATATGTCAAAACTATGTTGATAGTGCCTTCATTAGATGAGGTGATGCCACCCCTGTAATAGACAAATTTTGAAGATGCACACAAATTGGGATTCAAAATGGGAATTTCCCTCCTGATCCCATGCCTAATTTCAACATGTGTTAGCGCCCATCATGGGGGATCAAAGGACGTGTTTTGGGGGTGCAACCCCTTCCTCTCACCTACTAGAGCTGCGAGGAAGAGGTTGCACCCACGTACAACACGTACATTGATATCCAATGATGGCAGATAGCACATGTTGACATGTGTGCATCTTCAAAATGTGGCTTTTAAATTGTATAAAACGTTTAGGAAATGTCTCCAAACAATAAAAAAAATGGTGTCCCGTAGTTGTTATTTAGATTCTCCCTAATACATCAAACATGTTCTTCAGTTTTTGTTCAACATCATTGGTTTTTTGCTTTATGATGTCTAAATCCCGACTACACGCTATTATGTCCTGGATTAGCATTTGTGCAGTTTCACTGGTGAAACGAGTAGATTGTCCTTTTGTCCTTCCACAACATGCACATCACCTAAAATAAAATAAAACACAGCATGTATTATAAATATGCAGGCATACATCTATTACCTGAAGCTGTGGACTCAGACACTCACCTGTCGTGGTCACTATTTCAACCATGTCATCCACCTCTCCTTCCTCCACATCCTCAGATTGTGTGCTGAGTTCCACTTCTTTAGGAGGTGGGGGGTCCCTGTTGTCCTCAGATGTCCTGAGTTTTTTCTCCTCTATGAGAATGAAACAAAATGTATACTTAGCACACAGATATTTGAGGCCAGAAATAGGAATATGAAACATTGCTTGGAAGTGTGGTACAATTGTCTGTTTTGGCAGAGTTCCAAGCTGGATACATGATTTTATTTCCCTTACCAAAGCCGGAATACTTACCTTTTTTGGACAATATTCACACATGGAGACACCCCTAGCATCCCCTGGAGCACCTGTGTGGGACATCCTAAAAAGTATGTTCTGGTGTCCCACACTAGTGCTTCTGAGTCTACATGTGTAAACAGCTGCTGAGTGTGCTCTCCTTACATTACACTGAATCAAGTTTGCATTTCATTCTAGTTACAAACACATCTAGACAACAATGTACTAATTTTTTTTTTAAAACAAATAGACATGATCTAATGTAGTTAACCCTGTATCTACAAAAAACATTGTATTATTAGTTAGCGAACAAACAATGTTTACTACGATCGATTACTAAACTGTACAACAGTAAAGAAAAGCACAGGGAGCAGCATGCAATAATAATAATAATAATAATAATAATAATAATAATAATAGGAACATACGACAACTACTTACTTTTTAGAAGCACTTTCTTGATCCTTCTATACTGATCCTGCTCCCTCAATTTCAGGTCTGACCAGCGTTTCCTCAATTGCTCCTTGGATCATCGTACCCCAAAATTCCTGTGTAGACTCACAACTTTAAACATGATCTTGGCCTTTCTCACATTTGGGTTTAGGTACGGTCCATACTTACCATCATAGTCGGCCCACTTCAAGATGTCCACTATCTCCACCATCTCAACAAAGGCCATATTTGAGGCCTTAAATCTCCTCCAGATTGTGGGGTTTCTGGCACCGGCTTTTCCTCCTCATCGGTACTAATTACGCACCTAATGTCTCTCCACCATGTCCTTTCTCACTGCGCTGAAAGAGAAGGGGCAGGGAATATTCTAGAAAGAAAGTCGGGGCGGGTGACGTTTCACGCATGTGCAGTGTATATAAAGCATCAGACGTACGATCGGTGAGTGGAGGAAGTGCCGATCGTGAAAACGAAGGTAACATTTTAACTTGGGGCATCAGTGGCCTATACTGCTTCTAGATTGAAGCCTATATTGTGATAAGATCATGAGAGTTTAGCCTGACATTAGGGTTTTTCTGTTTTTTTTGACTTGCAGAAATAATGAATCCCTTCAAAAAGCAGCAGTTTATAGATAGGTACAGGGAGCTGCCCAGTTTGTTGCATGTCAAACATAATTTATACCATAACAGACCAGCTAGGAAGGCAGTGCTGGAGAAACTGTTGGAATTTGTGAAGACGGAAGGTCCCCAACACAGACAGCGATTTTTTGGTAGCATAAATTGGTAGCTTGAGGAGCACATACAAGAAGGAGTGTAATAAGGTCCTGGCATCCCTGAAGTCAGGAGCAGCAGCAGAGGATGTCTATGTACCCAGTCTATGGTACTATGACAAAATGCGCTTTCTGGAAGACCAGACTAAAGTGAGGTCATCACTTTCCACACTTCCTTCCACCCCAGCTGAGGCTTCCGAGGACCAACCTGGGACTTCCAGCCAGGAAGAAGTGGAGGAGCCCAGTTTGATGCAGGTATAGTATTTTTCTATATTTCTTGTCCTAAAATTAATGATGTTAACTAATACAGTCAGATCCATAAATATTGGGACATCAACACAATTCAAATCTTTTTGGCTCTATACACCACCACAATGGATTTGAAATGAAATAAAAAGACGTGCCTTAACTGCAGTCTTTCAGCTTTAATTTCAAGTGTGCCATTTGCATTTGGACTCGGTTGCTGTCAACTCTCAATATGAGATCCAAAGAGCTGTCACCATCAGTAAAGCAAGCCATCCTTAGGCTGAAAAAACAAAACAAACCCATAAGAGAGATAGCAAAAATATTAGGTGTGGCCAAATCAACTGTTTGGAACATCCTTAAAAAGAAAGAACGCACCAGTGAGCTCAGCAACATCTGTAGCAGATGACCGAAGAATTCTTTCCCTGGTGAAGAAAACACCCTTCACAATAGTTGGCCAGATCAAGAGCACTCTCCAGGAGGTAGGTGCATGTGTCAAAGTCAACAATCAAGAGAAGACTTTACCAGAGTGAATACAGAGGGTTCACCACAAGATGTAAACCATTGGTGAGCCTCAAAAACAGGAAGGCCAGATTAGAGTTTGCCAAACATCTAAAAAAGCCTTCACAATTCGGGAACAACATCCTATGGGCAGATGAGACCAATATCAACTTGCACCAGAGTGATGGGAAGAGAAGAGTATGGAGAAGGAAAGGAACTGCTCATGATCCAAAGCATACCACCTCATCAGTGAAGCGTGGTGGTGATAGTATCATGGCGTGGTCATGTATGGCTGCCAATGGAACTGGTTCTCTTGTATTTATTGATGATGTGACTGCTGACAAAAGCAGAAGGATGAATTCTGATGTGTTTCAGGCAATATTATCTGCTCATATTCAGCAAAATACTTCAGAACTCATTGGATGGCGCCTCACAGTGCAGATGGATAAGCATAATGCAAAAGCAACCAAAGAGTTTTTTAAGGGAAAGAAGTGGAATGTCATGCAATGGCCAAGTCAATCACCTGACCTGAATCCAATTGAGCATGCATTTCACTTGCTGAAGACAAAACTGAAGGGAAAATGTCCCAAGAACAAGCAGGAACTGAAGACAGTTGCAGTAGAGGCCTTGCAGAGCATCACCAGGGATGAAACCCAGCATCTGGTGATGTCTATGTGTCCCAGACTTCAGGCTGTAATTGACTGCAAAGGATTTGCAACCAAGTATTAAAAAGTGAAAGCTTGATAGATGATTGTTAATCTGTCCCATTACTTTTGGTCCCTTAAAAAGTGGGAGGCACATATACAAACTGTTGTAATTCCTACACCGTTTACCTGATTTGGATGTAAATACCCTCAAATTAAAGCTGAAAGTCTGCAGTTTAACCACTTCAGGACCGCCGTATTGCCAATGTACGTCAGCACAATGGCACAGGCAGGCACAATCACGTACATCTACGTGATTGCCTTCCAGCGGGTGGGGGGTCCGATCGGACCCCCTACCGCTGGTTACGGCGGTCCGATTCGGTCCAGGAGCGCTCCGTGATGAGGGGATGGCCGTTGGTTTTCGGCCACCCCCTCTGGATCGCTCCTGGCCATGGAGAAGCTTCCTCCCCTGTGTATTGTTTACACAGGAAGGAGGAAGTGATGTCATTCTCCTCGGGGCGGTCTTTTTGACCGGACTACGAGGAGAAGACAGAAAGTAAGTGTGCACCAACACTACACTGACATGTAGGTACACACAGGCACACAAACCCCCCCCCGATCCCCCCCCCGATCGCCCCCCGATCCCCCCCCGCCCCCCCTCCCCCCCCAGTCACAGTGTCACTGATTGCATTGATCATTTCTTTACTGATCAATGCATTCAGTGTCAGTTGTGACAGTAAAAACTGTCAGGACAGTTAGTGTTAGGTCCAGGGTAGCCCCCTATCACCCCCCAATAAAGATTTAACCCCCTGATTGCCCCTAGAGTTAACCCTTTCACCCCCTTTTGCCAGTGTCACTAAGCGATCATTTTTCTGATCGCTGCATGTGTCGCTAGGTAGCTAGTTATTTTTTTAGGTTCACCGCCAGGTTTTTATATCGCTAGGTACCCCGATATACTACCCAATAATGGTTTTAACCCCCTGATTGCCGCTAGTTAACCCTTTCACCCCCTTTTGCCAGTGTCACTAAGCGATCGTTTTTCTGATCGCTGCATTAGTGTCGCTACAGTCGCTAGGTAGCTAGTTATTTTTTTAGGTTCACCGCCAGGTTTTTATAGCGCTAGGTACCCCGATATACTACCCAATAATGGTTTTAACCCCCTGATTTCCGCTAGTTAACCCTTTCACCCCCTTTTGCCAGTGTACCTAAGCGATAATTTTTCTGAACGCTGCATCAGTGTCGCTAGTGTCGCTAGGTAGCTAGTTATTTTTTTAGGTTCACCGCCAGGTTTTTATAGCGCTAGGTACCCCGATATACTACCCAATAATGGTTTTAACCCCCTGATTGCTGCTAGTTAACCCTTTCACCCCCTTTCACCAGCGATCACAGTATAAGTGTCACTGGTGACGCTGGTTAGCCAGTTAGTTATTTAGGTTCCCCGTCAGGTTTTTATATAGCGCCAGGGACCCCCATATACTACCTAATAAAAATTTGAACCCCCTGATTGCTCCTAGTTAACCCTTTCACCACTGATCACCGTATAAGTGTTACGGGTGACTCTGGTTAGTTTGTTTTTTATAGCATCAGGGCACCCACCATTTATTACCCAATAAAGGTTTAACCCCCTGATCACCCGGCGGGTGATATCAATTAGGTTTTAGGGTCAGGGTCTGCGTCGCCCCAGGCAGCGCTAGGTTAGTGCCAGTACCGCTAACACCCACACACAAAGCATACACCTCCCGTAGTGGTATAGAATCTGAACAGATCAATATCTGATCTGATCAGATCTATACTAGCGTCCCCAGCAGTTTAGGGTTCCAAAAAAACGCATTGTTAGCGGGATCAGCCCAAATACCTGCTGGCACCTGCGTTTTGCCCCTCTGCCCAGCCCACCCAAGTGCAGTATCGATCGATCACTGTCACTTACAAAACACTAAACACATAACTGCAGCGATCGCAGAGTCAGGCCTGATCCCTGCCATCGCTAACAGGTTTTTTGGTAGCATTTTATATTCAAATCCGGAAGGCAGTGCTTGGTTTTCGGGGTCCCGTACGTGGCTAGGCTCCCAAAAAGTCCCCCACATGTGGTATCCCCGTACTCGGGAGAAGCAGCAGAATTTATTTTGGGGTGTAATTTGACTTCTGCCCATAGCATGTGTGAGCAATATATCATTTAGTGACAACTTGGTGCAAAAAAAAAAAAAGTTTGTAATATTCCCGCAACTTGTGGCAAAATATAAAATATTCCATGGACTCAACATGCCTCTCAGTAAATAGCTTGGGGTGTCTACTTTCCAAAATGGGGTCATTTTGGGGAGTTTTGTGCTATTTTGGCATTTTATGGCCTTCGAAACTGTGATAGGTAGTGAGGAGTTAAATCAAAAATTTGCACCCTTAGAAATCCTGAAGGTGGTGATTGGTTTTCGGGGTGCCGTGCGCGACTAGACTCCCAAAAAGTCCCACACATGTGGTATCCCCATACTCGGGAGAAGTAGAGGAATATATTTTGGGGTGCAATTCCACATATAACCATGGCATGTGTGAGCAATATATCATTTATCCATTTCAACTTTTTGTAAAAAAAATTTTTTTTTTTTTTTTTGTCATTATTCAATCCCTTAGGACAAAAAAAATAAATATTCAATGGGCTCAACATACCCATCAGCAATTTCCTTGGGGTGTCTACTTTCCAAAATGGGGTCATTTGGGGGGGATTTGTACTGCCCTGCCATTTTAGCACCTCAAGAAATGAGATCGGCAGTCATAAATTAAAAGCTGTGTAAATTCCAGAAAATGTACTCTAGTTTGTAGACGCTATAACTTTTGCGCAAACCAAAAAATATACGCTTATTGACATTTTTTTTACTAAAGACGTGGCTGAATAAATTTTGCCCTCAATGTATGACTAAAATTTAGTTTATTCGATTTTTCTTATAACAAAAAGAAGAAAATATATTTTTTTTTCAAAATTTTTGCTCTTTTTCCATTTATATCGCTAAAAATAAAAATCGCAGAGGCAATCAAATACCATCAAAAGAAAGCTCTATTTGTGGGAAGAAAAGGACGCAAATTTCGTTTGGGTGCAATATTGCATGACCGCGCAATTACCAGTTAAAGCAGCGCAGTGCGAAATTGCAAAAAGACCTCTGGTCCTTAAGGTATTTATTGGTCCGGAGCTGAAGTGGTTAAGGATATCTTGTTGATTTCATTTCAAATCCATTGTGGTGGTGGTGTATAGGGCCAAAATGATTAGAATTGTGTCGATGTCCCATTATTTATGGACCCGACTGTATGTTATGATTGATAAGAAATGATTGAACAAAAAGTGTTTTATATATCAATAGACAGTAGTGACCAAAAATAATGGGGAAAAGAATGAAAAATGCTGGGGTCAGAATGATAGTCAAATGGAAATGGAGACGGGACAATGCCTCTTACATGAGAACATAATTTTACAGACCCTAAATAAGGGGTTGAGTAGCCAAATGACAGAAAATACACACCTCTGTGAGTTCGTCCATCCTCCTCCTCCTGCCACAACTCGGCAAACAAAGCCACAGCCTGGAAGTAAGCATGCAAGTAAGACAAGAAAGTGATGGCCTGGGTTCAGTCTGGTATGACAGAAGACTCAGGCTGTTATAGTACCACAGCCTGGGGACATAAATGTCATCTGCTGCTGTTCCTGATCTCTGAGTCCAGGACCAGATTGTGCTCACCATGGTATGGACTCCTCAGGCTACCAATTTTCTTTTTCAAATAGTTGATGTCTGCCCTGGGGTCTAAAGGCTTCGCAAATTACTGCAGTTTCTCCAGCGTCGCCTTCCCTCTTTCTTTTGTTATGACCCAGAATAAATGGTAATTTTGTTTTCAAAAAATACTTGCCTATGTGTTTTTATTAAAAAAGGCCAATTTGTTTGTGAAGAGGCAGGTACATTTCAAAGATACAATGTCAAATTAACAAGGGACACCAACCAACCTCCTTGAGGTTAAAAAATACAAGATAATAAATGTAGTCCTTTGGGTCCTGTCCCCAGGGGGTTTCCCCGTCTCAATCCCGGGGGAGACATCATGCTCGATATCCCCACTCTCCTGTGCAGACACCGAACCTTGCCCTGAGGCTGTGCAGCAAGTTCTCTACCTGTCCCCATTTGTTGGGATATAAATTTTTGTACCCCACCCCCCCTTTTTTTTCAGAGGGCATCACTAACTACCAACTTCTATTCTCCCCTCTAGTATATTACATTATTACATTATTACAATCCTGAAGAATGGCTGTAATGACAAGAAACATGTTGAATGCCACTAGATGCCAAAAGATACTGGGTCCTACTATGTATTTTTCAATTGACTTTTCTCATTATGTAAATTTATCATATCTATTTATCAATTGGATTGCATGCTATGAGCAGCGTATCTTAGTGTAAGTCTTGTGACTACCTATTTCATACAATGTATTTCTCAAGATTTGTTATGAATTTTAGACTGGAACGATAAATCATATTCTGTAAATTTATGTATTGATCCTGTTCTTATCTGACATGGCGGGTCTCACTTAAAGTTCCAATTACCTCTTTTTCTATAAATCTCTTGTAGCATGTCTGCAATCTCTTACTTAACCACATTGCTAATAGTATTAGCAAAATGTCCATTCAATGCACCTCTAGCAGGTATGATACAGAAGATGGTCAGAGACTGCAGACATGATACAAGAGATCAATGCAGCCTCACCAGTGTCCATCAAATGCAGCCTGCCGGTGCCCAGCAGCCTCACCAGTGCCCATCATATACAGCCTCAGCAGGGCATATCATATGCAGCCTACCAGTGCCCAGCAGCCTCACAAGTGCCTGTCATATGCAGCCTCACCAGGGCCCATCATATGCAGCCTACTAGTGCCCAGCAGCCTCACCAGTGCCGTCATATGCAGCCTGCCTGTTCCCAGCAGCCTCACCAGTGCCTGTCATATGCAACCTGCCTGTGCCCAGCAACCTCACCAGTGCCCGTCATATGCAGCCTGCCTGTGGCCAACAACCTAACCAGTGCCCGTCATATGCAGCCTGCCTGTGCCCAACAACCTAACCAGTGCCCGTCATATGTAGCCTGCCTGTGCTCAGCAGCCTCATCCGTGCCCGTCATATGCTGCCTACCAGTGTCCAGCAGCCTCACCAGTGTCCATCATATGCAGCCTGCTTGCGCCCAGCAGCCTCACCAGTGCCCGTCATATGCAGCCTGCCTGTACCCCACAACCTTACCATCGCCCACCAGAAGCAGCATGCCTGTGCAAGGGCAGCCTCACCAGTGCCCATCATACGCAGCCTGCCAGTGCACAGCAGCCTCACCAATGCCCTTCATATGCAGCCTGCCTATGCCCAACAACCTAACCAGTGCCCGTCATATGTAGCCTGCCTGTGCTCAGCAGCCTCATCAGTGCCCGTCATATGCAACCTACCAGTGCCCAGCAGCCTCACCAGTGTCCATCATATGCAGCCTGCTTGCGCCCAGCAGCCTCACCAGTGCCCGTCATATGCAGCCTGCCTGTACCCCACAACCTTACCATCGCCCACCAGAAGCAGCATGCCTGTGCAAGGGCAGCCTCACCAGTGCCCATCATACGCAGCCTGCCAGTGCACAGCAGCCTCACCAATGCCCGTCATATGCTTCCTGCCTGTCCCCAGCAACCTCACCAGTGCCCATCATATGCAGCCTAACAGTGCCCAGCAGCCTCATCAGTGCCCATCATAAGCAGCATGCCTGTGCCTGGATCAGAGCGGCAATCTCTGTATGTCACGGAGCAGAGTTTGAATTATCCGGGCTACAGTAACAATGTCCTGCCTCCTGTGATCACGTCACACTGATTCAATGTCCCGCCATTGGATTAGTGTGCCGTCTATCACAGGAGGCAGGACATTGTTACGACGGCCTGGAAAATTCAGCTCTGTGACATGCGGCAAAGAGGGAGCGGAGGACTGGGGCACAGAATGGGTGGCACCTAGGGTGGACCCTGCGCCCTTTTGGTATCGGCTGTTTTTTTGCTATCGGCCGAACGAAAAAACACAGTTTTCGCCAGAAAATTTTCGGTGGCCGAAATTTCGGTGCACCTCTAGAGTAAACCAATGTGGAAAACACATATGAAGTTTTTGTTTTTGTGCCCGATAGGTTTACTGAAATCAACATTGCTGCTGGTTTTCAAAGAGCGATGCACTGAACTTTGTATTGAATGTCAACATGCATTAAAACATGCATGCTTCAGTTACCTTTTGCCATTCAATTACCTTCCATTACATACAGTAGTTACATACCTCTTTACAAGTTTTGGCAAGTTGGAGAGCTGCAGCTTGACGATGAAAAAGCCTCCAAACTGAGGACGGCTGCCATGGCTTGGCTAGCCTAGGTCGATAGGGTGAATTCAGTGGATGGCTTTTGTAGTGAGATGCCAGTTCTTCAATTTGTTTGCATTTTTCAACCCATGTTCTCTTCATGCTGTAAGAAATAAATACAGAATAGATACTAATGAACTGGTATTGCAAATTAGAAGCAAATAATGGGAGTACATTGAATACATTCTTTTACACTTGAGTTAACTGTTTATTCACATTCTATATTCTGCCTTAAAGGAGAAGTATGACCAAAGCTCTTTTAGCCCTACTTCTCCCAGGCTAAAGGCTGCTGTCGGCTGACAACTGACCTCTCAGTTCTTGGTCTAAGAGCTAATAGGGGACAGCTGCAGCCACATGGGCGAATGTGATTTTAATTTTTTTTTTTTTACTCCCATACCTAAAGTATATGCAGTGCAATAACTAAATAGATTAGACACAGATCTTAACTGGAGAAAGATACGCATCCACACTTTGAAGAGGTTATAAGTATCAACTTTATTTCGCCAAAATCCAAATGACAATCCCCGCCTATGAACTGCTCACTCACTGCTGGCGTGTTTTATTCACACGGGCGTAATCATAGGGGACAGATGTTAAAGCCTAACTCCAGGTTTACTTTCACATTAACGATTTGTTTGGGCCAGGCCGGCCCAAATTAACCATTTTCCTTTACTAACTGATGTGCCTGCTGTTAATGCTGCATAAACTGTATGTAGCATCAGCTATCATGTTCCAGCAGCGATACAGGGACTTTGTGGGCAGAACACTGCACAAATATTCATTGCATTTTATCAATAATGACAAGGCTTCCGCTGATTAGCTGTGGTGGAGATCACAGAGTTATCCACCAGCCTAATCACCTCAGCCAATCACAGGAAGCCTTAGCCCTTGTACACACGGTCGGACATTTCAAAGGACAATCATGGTTGTCGGAATGTCCGACCGTGTGTACAAGGGCTAACAGGGGGTCCCCGGGTTAAGAACCCATTAGGGACTGTCCTTCTGTTTGTAATTCGGAAATGTTCGTAAGTCGGCCGCGCATGCACAGGACAACAATTCTGGACATTTCCGATGTCCCGTCGAATGCCGTTCTGCACATGCGCGACAAATTACGGGCATTTCCAATGTTTTCCGCCATTTTCCGAGGCTCCATCTGCGCAGAACGGCCGATGTCCGCGCAAAATGGCAGAGGGTCCCCACAGCGCCCGGTTCGTAAGTAGGAGATGTTCGCAGGCCGGGCGTATGTAAGTCGGGGACCCCCTGTATATTCATTCATAAAGGCCCCCTACCACTGTTGGCATACAGTGCTGTATACTGTATGTAGTTGATGCTACATATGGACACCCACAGGGTGCATAACTTTTGGTTCTACTCTACTAAACACACTCTGCAGTACCACAATTAAGAATCTACAGTGCAGTTAGGTTTTATATAAACAATCTGACCTAATAAATATTGGAGTAAATTACAGAAGTCAGATATAAACCACCATATCAAACAGGGTTGGTAAAACAGTATACACAGTGCCTTGAAAAAGTATTCATACCCCTTGAAATTTTCCACATTTTGTAATCTGTAATGAGGTCACTTTAACTACTTAAAGACTAAATGGCAATTGTTGCGATATTTTATGTCACACTGTATTTGCACAGTGGTCTTTCAAATGTAATTTTCTGGGAAACAATACACCTCAATGAATTAGAAAAACTAAAAACAGTAAAGTTACCCCAAATGTTTTGTATAATGTGAAAGATGGTGTTACGCCACGAGAATCGTGATCTTTCTTCTAAGCAAAAAAATGTGTGATTCTCATTTTAGCCAGAATTGTGCAGCTCTACTAGATGTGCAAAGCTGGTAGAGACATAATCAAAAAGACTTGCAGCTGTAATTGCAGAAAAAGGTGGTTATACAAAGTATTTACTCAGGGGGACTGAATACAAATGCACACCACACTTTTCAGATATTAATTTGTAAAAAAAAAAAAAAAAAAAAAAAAATTTAAATCATTTATCATTTTCCTTCCAATTCACAATTATGTGCCACTTTGTATTGGTCTGTTACATAAAATCCCAATAAAATACATTTACGTTTTGGTTGTAACTTGACAAAATGTGGAAGAGAAAAAAAAAGGAAAATCTTATCACCCGGTCCTAGAACTAGATTAAGGTGTCCACATCCTAGTTTCACAACAGCTCCAACCATGAACATGTATGTGGGAGGAGGCGGAAAAAAAAAAAAGGGGGGGGGGGGGGTGGGAACAAGAACAAAAACCTTTTGAGTCATTTCACTAGGCTTCTGTCAGATCTGGGTTTCAGCAGGCAATGCCTCAACTCTGGGTCAGAAGATCGGAATTCAGTTCAGCTTTATCCATATGCTCCCATGGCTGGGTTGGACCACTTGGATGAGGAGCGTCCTTGTTGGGACCATATAGGTGAAATCGGTCGTTCCCTTACTTGCCGGGGAGAGGGAAATGAAGGTTCTCGTGTGATCAGTCATAGGTCTAGCAGAATTTCCTCTCCATCTCAGAAATTGGCAAATGAGTGCATCTTACCCTTGTAGGTAAATGAGAGGTGGAAGGGCAAAGACCATCAATATTTTATGGGGTGATTAATTAAGTGCGTCAATAGTGGCTTCAGTGCACATCTCTTCTGAATGGTTTGTTGGGAGATGTCTGCAAATATTTTATCTGGAGCGTTTTAATCAGTTGCCAAAATGTGTTCAGTATAAACTTCTGAATATAAAAGTATAAACTTCACAAATGGTATCCCACAATCAGCTGACAAATGTATGAGAGTTGTTTGCTGGTAAGTAAATAGTACTCAAAGTAGATGAATTTGTAGAGTCCAGGTGATGTGTCATGCATCCGATGAATAAACAATGGGTTGTATCCATGTAGCAGAGCCACATAGACACAGTGTTGTTGCTTATAAATAATGGCAACAGTCCTCCTAGGTAGTGCAAAGCAAGTGGTTTGAATGAATGAAGGTGCTGTGCAATTCTTTTAAAGACATGAAGCAACTATATATATATATACATACATACATACATACACACACATGCATATACATATACACACACACATACACAAAGAGCTTGCCTGGGCATCACAGACAGGCTAAAAATGAGTGCAGTTAACTTAACTTGTCCCCAGCTCTTCAGTGGCATAAACAGAGGCTGAAAGCCTGGTCACATCTCCCTTTATCCCTTATTGGGAGAATTAATCTAAAAAAAATGAAAATCCTCCCAGTCCTATTGTATAACCTTAGGCACTCCTCAGTCTGGTTATAGAAATCCTTTTTTAAGCAACCAAATTCACTGATAGGCTCCTTCTTATGGCAATCCCGCCCAGCTAGATTTAGTAGGAAGACTTTATGCAGACCTTGGGCACAAGGGGGCTTGGCTTGCTCAGACTTTTATAACTACTATTTGGCAGCCATGCTCACCAATGCTCATAACTGACTTGTCTCCGATGACACAAATGCCTCGGTAGTTCTAGAAGCTGCGCACTCAGGATCCTACGAGGCCCTCTGTAATGTCCTTTACAGGGGTCTGAGAGTCTCTTACCCACCCCTTACTGCTACTATGAGGGCAGTTATTACGGCCTGGCATGTTGTTCTTATTAAACCTAATATAGTGCAGGGTAAAAGGTCCCCATCCACGCCATTTTGTTTTAATCCTATGTTACCAGAATTCACTTCCTTACCAGACCCCGGTCTATGGACTGCCAAAAGGAGTTAGATACCTTGCAGACATCTGTGATGGGAGGGCACTATTTACATTTGACAGGTGGAGGAACAAATTTATACTGCCTAATGTGTTCTTTTTCCAATTCCTGCAACTCCGACATGCATCTGAATCCTCTCCGTTTGATTGGAGCAGGATGATTTGGAGGTTCTCCTTCGGGATGACACTCTCAAAAAAACACTATCAGTGATCTAGTCACTACTGCCCTCCGTTCATGAGGGTCTAGATGCCCTGCTTACTCTATGGTGCTCGGAGGAGGAGGAATTGGATAATGAGGACTGGGAGGACCTCTGGGACAGCAAATTCCAACCATTAATATAGACTAAAGATAGGTTGATCCAATTTAAAATAGTGCACAGAATTTAATTTTACACCGCAAAGACTATATTGTATTTACCCTAGTTCCTTCTTCTTGCTGTTGGAGGTGTTCTAGTGACCTTGCGCGATTTGCTGATATCTTTTGGGCGTGCCCTCAGATTAATAGCTATTGGCGGAATGTGACCCAGTTCATATATACTCTGGCTACTATGCATGTCCCTGTAAGGGTTGCAACTTGTCTCCTGGGGTCAGTTGACTCTTTGGCTGGTAATAGGACTATGCGTAATTTATTGGGTCTCTTACTATTTTATGCTCGGAAGGCGATAGTGCTTAAGTGGAAAATCAGCCACAGCCCCTACTTTGTCTTTCTGGAAGTGTGGTTGTAGCCCTATACCAAATCTACCCATTTGTCTAAAAAATTTGAGAAGGTCGGGCACTTGTGGACAGACTCAGACTATACAACTGATGATCAGAAGACCATGGACTGAATCTATTCACCCCTGCTATGGTTTAGCCTAAGATATATATGGTTTTACTCCTTTGCAGTGACTCACGCTTCATTAGATTGGGTATAAATCCAAATCCAACTATGAGTAAATGTTCTCCTGATGTATCACTCTGTTGGTTGGGAGGGAGCAGGAATCTCCTTGTAATTAATTAATCCTTGAAATAAATTATTAGAACGGCCGCACACAGTGTATGGAATTTTTTGTTCTTTGTATATAAGTTGTATTATTTAGCAGTTTGTGTTATCAGTATTTGTTAGCTGGGGAATGTCCAAAGGCTATGTTCTGTACTTAAACAAATCATCTTCAATAAAAAAAAAAAAAAGTGCAATCTAGTCACCTGCAAATGGCAACTGACAGATGGAAGACTTGCATACATTTTATTTTGGTGCATTTGATCACCAGAGTCAATGTGAACATACAGTATCCTTATATTGTGACCCTATTGGTCTCTTCTGTTGTCAATCTTTCTCCCTGCATGTGCAACTCAGCACACATTTATGGCACTTCTCAATCAAGCAGCCAAATTGTCTGAACCCGCAAGGAAAACTGAGAAAAACTGGAAGCTTGCTCATTACAGATTGGAGCGCCGACACCACAGCTCTGCTTGCCAGGTAAGTCTGCCATAATGTGTGAATACTAGCACATTATGGCTAAAAGTTCCTGGGCCTATTTGTTATTTTTTGGGGGTTTAATTAATTAAGTGAGGTCTTCAAACTATATGTGCTGGATTATCTAAATAAGACTGTACAATCAAGATGAAACGTGTGATCAGAAAACCTCCCTTCAGATCAACATGTGTATAGTCACCATTACTATTCCCTGTCTAATGTTGATGGCCATTTTGTGTCACAACCCATTTCAGCTAACACTGAAGCGGAGTGCCCATCTACACACATGCAGGCACAGGCCCTTTTAACTTTCTGTCCCAAAATTCCCTGGGTTCCTGGACACACCCAGGAAGGTATGTCCCTCAGCACTTGGGAAAGGTCACACCTAACAGCAATTGGGCAGGTGATCTACATGTAACCAGGCAAGAGGCCCTCTATTGACTGATTCTATGTGCCGGCAGCCAGGTAGGGGCCCGATAGCTTGCAGCTTCTCCAAAAGACCCACCTACTGTGGGGATACCCTTACGGAATGAGCTCCAGTCCCAGTGGGGCGGTCCTTTGTCCTCAGAGCTGGGATCACTCTAGCTGTTCACCTGCGTTACCAGATCTACCCTAGACATCACAGTGGTGGGCTTGGTTTATGAGGATAATCACAAGTGGCTGACTGTCTACCTCTCTGGGGTGACAGAGCTTGTACAATAGCACTCTGAAGAGTGATTTTCAGTGGACTGCTCCTTAGAGGGTGTCTGATAGCGGTTGAGGAGGCGTTAAGTTGCCACCTCACTGCCTGTTTTGACCTATAAAAACCCACACCACAAGCATCAGGTGAGCTATGAGGATTTGATGGGGAGGGTAGCTGGTGGTGACTAGGGGTGCACCGAATGGGTTTTTTGGTGCCGAAACCGATACCGAAAATGAAAAATACACTAGGCCGAAAACCAAAACTGATACCGAAACAGCACCGATACCGAAAATGACTGTTTTTAAAAAATATTTTCATACAGCAGATGGTCAGAGACTGGGGACATATTACAGGAGATGGTCAGAGACTGCAGGCATGGTACAGGAGATGGTCAGAGACTGCAGGCATGGTACAGGAGATGGTCAGAGACTGCAGGCATGGTACAGGAGATGGTCAGAGACTGCAGGCATGGTACAGGAGATGGTCAGAGACTGCAGGCATGGTACGGGAGATGGTCAGAGACTGCAGGCATGGTACAGGAGATGGTCAGAGACTGCAGGCATGGTACGGGAGATGGTCAGAGACTGCAGGCATGGTACGGGAGATGGTCAGAGACTGCAGGCATGGTACGGGAGATGGTCAGAGACTGCAGGCATGGTACGGGAGATGGTCAGAGACTGCAGGCATGGTACAGGAGATGGTCAGAGACTGCAGACATAGTACAGGAGATGGTCAGAGACTGCAGGCATGGTACAGGAGATGGTCAGAGACTGCAGGCATGGTACAGGAGATGGTCAGAGACTGCAGGCATGGTACAGGAGATGGTCAGAGACTGCAGGCATGGTACAGGAGATGGTCAGAGACTGCAGGCATGGTACAGGAGATGGTCAGAGACTGCAGGCATGGTACAGGAGATGGTCAGAGACTGCGGACATGGTACAGGAGAGATCAAAGCAGCCTCACCAGTTCCCCTCAGATGCAGCCTGCCTGATAAAAATACATGCACAGTGTTTTCCATGTATTCCAATGGCTTTAGTTCACACCATGCAGTCAGTTTCCGGTGCAGAAACTGACTGCATGGTGTGAACTAGAGCCATTGGAATACATGGAAAACACTGTGCATGCATTTTGTGCAAAAAAAAAAAAAAGCACACGGAACTGCATCTGGTGTGAACTGGCCCCCCAAGCAAGCTACCTGGTTCCGTTCCAACAGACTTCTATTGGGAATACTCATATCGTTACCTCTACTAGCAATAACTTAACCCTTCCCCATTCTATCACATGGTGATAAAAACCTAGCTGGGTCAAAATCAAGATTATTATTTTTTTTATATGGCCAATAAAGGGAGTACAGCCTTTGTCCTGTGACCTGGTGTTATATAGCATGGCTACATTCACACAAGTGGCCAGAGGTGGATAGTTTCAGACTTGTACTTTATTTTTATTTTTTTGGGCCAGTTTGATATATGCAGTAAGCAGCATGTTGCATCAAGTACCAATGTGGTCTCTGTAATCAATTTGATTAGTTCTATTACTTTGTCCTAAAAAGAGATGATTAACGCACACTGCCACCAAATATGTATTAAGGATCCAATGTAACACATGCATCTCCGCTTACTCATGCCCGGATCAGTGCGGTGATCTCCGTGTGTCACGGAGCTGTGCATTGAATTTCCCGGGCGGATGCAGTAACAATGTCCCGCCTCCTGTAATATCGTCACGCTGATTCAATGTCCCGCCACTGGATCAGTGTACCGTCTGTCACAGGAGGCGGGACATTGTTACTGCAGCCGCCCGGGAAATTCAATGCACAGCTCGGTGACACACGGAGATGACCACACTGTCGGGCGGGAGGAAAGGAGGAGGGAGGAAAGGAGGAGGGGGGACGGAGGACGAGCCAGGAAAACACCCGTGCAATGGGCGGCACCAGGGGGCGGAGCCCCGCACAGGCCCCGCCCCCATTTTTCGGCCCCATTATCGGCAAGATTTTCCTTTCGGCAATTGGCCGAAAACACCATTTTCGGCCGATATGTTTCGGCGGCCGAAATTTCGGTGCATCCCTAGCGGTGACCCCACCCCATCCCCAAGTTCGACTGCACATATCCCTTCCCCCCTCTGCTGCTTCCCTTTGCTCCCTACCTCTCCTCCCCTCTTGTCCCTCCCCCATCCTTCCTTCCCTGTTTCCCCTCTCCTAATTGACCTGTAATTTAGGGAGGATATGGAGCACGGGGCTGCTTTATCTGTGGACCACCGGTCCGCATCCCCCTGAAGATAGGACATACAGACATCAGGAGGTCAGACTTCCTAATGGCCCAACTGCAGTAAGATATATACAAAATGAGAAGCTGATCTTCAATACAAGTGACGCCCATAAACCAAAACGCTTAAGAGTAATAGACATATATGGTCAAATTGATTTTGCTGTTGTACAACTTAAATCTGGATACGAATATGTGACTGAAAATTTTACTTTCTGGATATTTGAGTATTTCTTTTGGCTTAACTTGACAAGGGGTGCCTTAATTACCTGTACTGTTATCTCTGTTATGTTCCGCATTATCTTTAACCACTTCCCGACCAGCGCACGACGATGTACGTCGACAGAATGGCACGGGCAGGCATATTGCCGTACATGTACGTCCAATATTCGTTGCCGCCGTGCCATCGGGAGCGCGCCGCCGGCGGCGCGCTCCCGCGCTGGTCGGGACCCCCGTGATTCCGGTCGCGGGACCCGCGGACTCGATCGCCGCGGGCATCCCCGCGATCATCTCACAAAGCGGCCGAATGGAGGAAATGCTGTATAAACAACATTTTCCCATTCTGCCTAGCAACTAGTGACGCTGATCTCTGCTCCATGTGATTGGAGCAGAGATCAGTGTACACTAAATGACAGCCCAACCCCCCCACAGTTAGTAACACACCCCTAGGAACACTTAACCCCTACACTGCCACCCACTGGTTAACCCTTTCACTGCCAGTGTCATTTACACAGGAATCACTGCATTTATATAGCAGTGATTACTGTATAAATGACAATGGTCCCAAAAATGTGTCAAAAATGTCCGATGGGTCCCCCACAATGTCGCAGTCACAATAAAAATCGCAGATCGCCGCCATTACTAGTAAAAAAAAAAATAATAAAAAATTATTAATAAAAATGCTATAAAACTATCCCTATTTTGTAAACGCTATAACTTTTGCGCAAACCAATCAATAATCGCTTATTGCGATTTTTTTTTACCAAAAATATGTAGAAGAATACGTATCGGCCTAAACTGAGGGAAAAAAAATGTTTTTTTATATATTTTTGGGGGATATTTATTATTACAAAAAGTAAAAAATAATGCGTTTTTTTCAAAATTATCGCTCTATTTTTGTTTATAGCGCAAAAAATAAAAACCGCAGGGGTGATCAAATACCACCAAAAGAAAGCTCTATTTGTGGGAAAAAAAGGACGTTAATTTTGTTTGGGAGCCAAGTCGCACGACCACGCAATTGTCAGTTAAAGCGACGCAGTGCCGAATCGCAAAAAGTGGTCTGGTCTTTGACCAGCAAATTGGTCCGGTCTGAAAGTGGTTAATAAAATAAATTCTTTATGGGAAAAAAAAAACCCCACACCACATCCCTGTGCATTGCATGCAGTTGATGCATGGCTAAAGTCAGTTAAACGGGTCATGTTCAGCGGGCACTACTACCCATCAACCGCAACAGAGGGATCATTTTTGCAATAATGCAAAGCATTGTGGCATGTGTACTACCTATCCACTGTCTTTGCTGCTTAAGGGGGAGTGGTTGAGGAAGGGGTGGGGGGTGGGGGGGGGTGTAAAAATGTGGCTCAACCGTGTGTTTTTTATTGCCCTCAGAGCCACCATTAGAAATCATGGGGCCCCTTACAACCTGACAGGCCCTGCGAAGGAATGCAAGGGGTGAGACAAGCAAAAGTCTGATGGACTACACACATGACCAATCAGACTCATCCTGGTTCCCAGCTAAACTGGCACCCCTAATGACTCAGTGGGACCCGGTATGGGAGGGCTGACTGTTCCCCTCTATCAGCAAACCTGACTCCCCCCAACTGCAAGTGTAAAGGAGGCTTTAGGGCTTGTTTACACCAGATACATTCAGGTGTGTTTTAAATGCAGCAAAATCACAGTACAAAACTCATATGCAAGAAAAATGAATGTACAGTATGCAGTGCTTTCATGTATATTTAAAAAAGTAAAGCATGCTGCATGAATGAGCACAAATAAATAGGAACCTGTGAAAACTTCCTTTAGACTTAACAGTAATGGCATTTCCAAGAATTTTCCAGGACAGCTTACTTGTGAGATGACTGGCTCCGCCCTCTACAGCAGAGCTTAACAAATTTGCCGTGAATCGAGAAGCCAGCTAAAAAAGTTAAGAGCCAGTTTCTTTTTAACTACTGGTTACTGTCACCCCCTTCTTGCCCAGGCCAATTTTCAGCTTTCAGTGCTGTCACACTTTGAATGACAACTGTGAGGTCATGCAGCACTGTACCCAAATTACATTTTTTTTTTTTGAGACAGATAGAACTTTTTTTCTGGTGGTATTTAAAGCGATTTTAAAGTCTCCGTTTTTTTTTTTGTTAAAAATAATAAACATTTCCACAGGGAAGCCTGGATCCTCCTCTTCTCGGGTCCCTCTTCGGCTATCATGGCCCCACTCTCCTGATGCGTCTCCCCACAGCAAGCAACTTGCTATGGAGGCACCTGAGCCGAGCTGCAGCTCCGTGTATCCATTCAGACACAGAGCTGTGGCCGGGGCTAGCCCCCTTTCTCTCCTCATTGGCTGACTGATTGACAGCAGCAGGAGCCAAAAGGCACTGCGCAGCTGTTTCAGCCAATGAGGAGGGGATTCCCGGTCAGCAGAGACAATCATTGTTGGATAGAGAGGGGCCGATGCAACACAGAAGGCTTTTTATCTCAATGCATAGAATGCATTAAGATAAAAAAACAAACATTCTGACCTACAACCACTCTAATCAGCAAAAAAAAAAAAAAGACCAAAAAAAAAAAAAAATTAATAAACCCTTTCTAAATTAAGAAAAGTTAGAAAATTTTGCAAAAAAAGTAAAAAAAATTATTTTTCACTAATGTGCAGTCATGAGGCTGCACTGATATGCACTGACTGGCTGCAATGACACGGCAGCAGTATTTGGCACTGATAGGCAGCACTGATAACATTGCATTGATGGAGCTGCACTGATAAAGCTGCATTGAGGGGCACTGATAAAACAGCATTGATGGGCACTGAGAGATGGCTGTGCTGTCCAATGGGTAGCAGTTCTCGAGTTGCTCAGACCTGACGCCGTAGCCAATCGGGGGGGGGGGGGGGGGGCTGTGAGGCAGTGTCCAGCTTGGGGCAATTGTTGAACTTTTTCAGAGCAGCTGGTTTCTGCTCCAGGGAGTCTCCCCGGACAGCTCGATCCAGACCCGCACCCATTGGGAGGGAGAAGAGAGCCGCACAGGGGACATTTCCTGACAGGGGTTCTGCTCTGCCCCTGTCAGCTCCACTTCTCCCCGAACCCACCCCTGCTACTACCCTACAGCCACACATCTGCCCTAACCGGACCCGTAGGCGGAGAGGATCCGATCCATTCCCCTCAGAGACTGCAAATCGAGCGAGGGAATGATGGCCCCCACTCGACTCAATGACGTTGGATGACGGCCTTAAAAAGGGGAATTTTTTTCTTATTGAAAAGGGTCAACATTTGTCGCTGTTTCACGAGCCGGTGCAATTTTGAAGCATGACATGTTGGCTATCAGTTTACTCGGCATAACATTATCTTACACAATATATATAAAAAAAATAATAATTGGGCTAACGTTACTGTTTTCTTATTTTCTAATTTAAAAAAAATTAAAATTTCCTATCAAATACTTACTGTAATTTTCCTTTCCTGATGGACTGCATGGCAGCATATGTATGGGTTAACCCCGCCTCCACTCCTCCCCTATAGGACCCCACTCCCACAAATCTTTGCTCTGAGCCAGAGGCCGCGTTCCATAACTAGCCTCCTCAAGACACTGGTGGCGATGCCCGGCAGGTGTGGAGATGCGACTCTGTGTACATCTTTCAGCATGTATGCATTCCTTGATCATCCGATCGAGGGCAAATACTGCTGTGCAAAATGTAAGCACATTGTTTCCCTGGAAGCCTGGGTTCTGACTCTAGGGAAACAACTGTCAATACTGAAAAGACCCTCCATACTAAAAGGAGAGCTGGGAACGTACCCGGCAGGTGCAGGCAGGGGCCAGCACTGAGGCAGGAACTAGAAAAGAGTAGATGGGTGACAGTCAGGAAGGGTAGAGGTGAAGTTGGCTGGAAACCATTCATGGGTATTCCCTTTATCGCAGGGAGAGAGAAGGGTATGCCTGTATATCAGGAATAATGTACAAGTGAATGTGAGAGATGACATCACTAAGGGAGCAAGGGAGGAGGTGGAATCCTTATGGGTAGAGCTCCAAAAGTGATGAAACTAAAGGGAATGTAATACTGGGAGTATGCTATAGGCCCCCTAATCTGAAGGAGGAGAGGGAGATGGACGTCCGATCATAATTTGGATTAGCGGCAAGGATGGGAAGTGTCATCATAATGGGGGATTTTAATTATCCAGACATAGACTGGGCTGAAGGAACTGTGCATTCGTCTAAGGCTCACCAGTTCCTAAATGTCTTGCAGGACAATTTCATGGGTCAGATGGTAGACGCACCAACTAGAAACAAAGCGTTACTAGACCTACTGATTATCAACAATACAGACTTGATCACGGATGTGGAAGTACGGGGTAATTTAGGAAATAGCAATCACAGGTGAATTAGCTTCAGTATAAAATCACATAAATAGAAAACATAAGGGGAATACAAAGACTGAATTTCAAAAGAGCCAACTTCCCTAAACTACGAACTGCTAGAAGATATTAATTGGGATAAAATCTTAGGAACAAAGAACACGGAGGAGAGGTGGGTTTGCTTTAAGAGCATATTAAATTCGGGCATTAGCCAGTGCATCCCATTGGGACATAAATTTAAAAGAGCGAATAAAAGTCCTGGGTGGTTTAACTCCAATGTAAAAATGCATATACAAGCAAAGGAGAAAGCCTTCAAAAATACAAAGCTGAGGGATCATCATCAGTATTCAAATTTTACAAAGAATGCAACAAGAAATGTAAGGGTGCAATTAGGGCGGCTAAGATAGAGCACAAAAGACACATAGTGGAGGAGAGCAAAGAAAATCCCAAGAAAAATTTTAAAGTATATACCGTATATACTCGAGTATAGGCCGACCCGAATATAAGCCGAGGCCCCCAATTTACCCCCAAAAAAACTGGCAAACTTATTGACTCGTGTATAAGCCGAGGGTGAGACATGCCTGTCCATCCCTGTGTGTGTGTCCGTCCATCCCTGTGTGTCCGTCCATCCCTGTGTGTCCGTCCATCCCTGTGTGTCCGTCCATCCCTGTGTGTCCGTCCATCCATCCCTGTGTGTGTGTGTGTCCATCCATCCATCCATCCCTGTGTGTGTGTGTGTCTCCATCCATCCATCCATCCATCCCTGTGTGTGTGTGTCTCCATCCATCCATCCCTGTGTGTGTGTGTCTCCATCCATCCATCCATCCCTGTGTGTGTGTGTGTGTCTCCATCCGTGTGTGTGTGTGTGTGTGTGTGTGTGTGTGTGTGTGTGTGTGTGTGTGTCCAGCCTACCTGTGTCCCGAGCCTTTGTCCCGAGCCTCCGTCCCGTGCCTTGCCTCCGTCCCGTGCCGTGCCTTGCCTCGCCTTGCCTCCGTCCCGTGCCCTCTTCGTCGGCGCCTCGGCGGCCATTGTAAAATTCAAAAGCCGCGCCTCCGCCTTCGCCTGTGATAGGCGGAACACTGAATTTCCCAGCAGCCTGTGTTCCGCCTATCACGCACATCGTATCATCCTCGTCCGTAGTACGAGGATGATACGATGTCCGTGATAGGCGGAACACAGGCTGCTGGGAAATTCAGTGTTCCGCCTATCACAGGCGAAGGCGGAGCCGGAGGCGCGGCTTTTGAATCCTAGAATGGCCGCTGTCTGTCTGCTCGACACGCTGATCGAGCGGGCAGACAGCGATGACTCGAGTATAAGCCGAGGGGGGCACTTTCAGCCTCAAAAAAGAGGCTGAAAATCTCGGCTTATACTCGAGTATATACGGTAAACAGTAAAAGAGGGAGGACAGACCATATTGACCCATAAATAATGAGGAAGAGAATCTGGTTACAAAGGATGGTGAGATGGCGAGAGTATTGAATTTATTCTTCACTTCAGTTTTCCCAAGGGAATCGGGGGGCTTCAGTAACCAAAACTGCAGGGTTTATCCTCATGACACATCACAGGAAGCACCCTCATGGCCAGCAGAGGACAGAATTATAAATAGGAAAACTTAAAAAATTAAAAATGAATAAGTCACCGGGACCAGATGGCTTGCACCTGTGGGTCCTTAGGGAACTCAGTCAAGTAATTGCCAGACCATTGTACCTAATTTTTACTGACAGTCTACTGACTGGAACGGTACCTGCTGATTGGAGAAAAGCCAATGTAGCACCAATATTTAAAAAAGGGCCAAAATACATCCCTGGGAGTTACAGACCAGTTAGCCCAACATCAATAGTATGCAAGCTCTTGGAGGGGATGATAAGGGACTATGTGTAAATGATTTTAGCAATGAAAATGGTATTAACAGTGATCAGCATGGATTCATGAAGAATCTTTCTTGCCAAACCAATCTATTAACCTTCTATGAGGAGGTGAGCTGCCATCTAGATAAAGGGAGGCCCGTAGACGTGGTGTATCTGGACTTTGCAAAAGCATTTGATACAGTTCCCTATAAACGTACATGTCCTTACTGTACAAAGTAAGGTCTGTTGGCATGGTCCATAGGGTGAGTACATGGACTGAGAACTGGCTACAAGGGAGAGTTCAGAGGGTAGTGATAAATGGGGAGTACTCTGAATGGTCAGGGGTGGAAAACGGGATCCCCCAGTGTTCTGTCCTGCAGGATGTGCAAACCAGTGTTCTGTTCTGCAGGATGTGAAAACCTTGTAATTAGATCTGAACAAATTAATGGGATGGGCAACTACATGGCAAATGAGGTTGAATGTGGAAAAATGTAAAATAATGCATTTGGGTGGCAAAAATATGAATGCAATATACTCACGGGGGGAACCTCTGGGGGGAAAATCGAGGATGGAAATGGACCTGGGGTCCTAGCAGATTATAGGCTCAGCAATGGCATGCAATGCCAAGCCGCTTCTAACAAAGCAAACAGAATATTGGCATGCATGAACCACTTAAGGACCAGCCTCATTTTGAGATTTTGGTGTTTACATGTTTAAAACAGTTTTTTTTGCTAGAAAATTACTTAGAACCCCCAAACATTATATATTGTTTTTTTCTAACACCCTAGATAATAAAATGGCGGTCGTTGCAATACTTTTTTCCACACCGTATTTGTGCAGCGGTCATACGAGTTATTTATTTTACCTTTTATTTTTACACTGTTTAAAAAAATAATTGTCCCTTTTATTCCTATTACAAGGAATGTAAACATCCCTTGTAATAGAAAAAAACATGGCAGGTGCTCTTAAATATGAGATCTGAGGTCCAAAAGTCCTCAGATCTCATATTTAGACTAAAATGCAATAAACAAAAAAGAAAAAAAATTGAAATTTAAAAAAATTGGCCCTTTAAGAGCTATGGGCGGAAGTGACGTTTTGATGTCGCTTCTGCCCAGCAATTGTATCTTCCCCTCACTTGTCTCCATACTGAGCCATCGAGAGGACGCGATCACCTCTGCTGCTGCCGACAGCTCCGGTAAGCGGCGGAAGGCACCAGATCGGGTGGGGGGGGTCCCTCTCTCTCCACCGATAAAAGTGATCTGCCGCAGAGACCACTTTTATCTTGTAGCGGACTGCCCACTGAAGAAAGGGATACCGGGGTTATGGCAACTAGCTGCTGCCATAACAACGATATCCTCCTTCAAACAGCCGCCATAAAACTGCGGCGGGCGGTCCGTACGTGGTTAAGAGGATTAAATCAGAGATAAAGCGATAATTCTCCCACTCTACAAGACTCTGGTCTGGTCTCACTTGGAGTATGCTGTCCAGTTCTGGGCACCAGTCCTCAGGAAGAATGTGCTGGAAATGGAGCAAGTACAGAGAAGGGCAACAGAACTAATAAAGGGAATGGAGGATGTTAGTTATGAAGTTATGAAGAAAGGTCACGAGCACTGAACTTATTCTCTCTGGAGAGGACGCTTGAGAGGGGATTTGATTTCAATGTATAAATACCATACTGGTGACCCAAACAATAGGGATGAAACCTTTCTGTGAATAGGTGTTTAATAAGACTTATGGCCCCTCATTAAAATTTGAAGAAAAGAGGTTTAACCTTAAACTGCGTAGTGGGTTCTTTACTGTAAGAGCGGCAAGGATGTGGAATTCCCTTCCACAGGAGGTGGTTTC
This sequence comes from Lithobates pipiens, assembly GCF_037356315.1. Taxonomy (NCBI): domain Eukaryota; kingdom Metazoa; phylum Chordata; class Amphibia; order Anura; family Ranidae; genus Lithobates; species Lithobates pipiens. Next base: position 386,534,637 of record NW_027507718.1, on the reverse strand, counting down.
AGCGGGGAGCATCGATAGTTTCAAAAAACTATTAGATAAGCACCTGAACGACCACAACATACAGGGATATACAATGTAACACTGACATAAAATCACACACATAGGTTGGACTTGAGTCATTTTTCAAACTCCCCTACTATGTACAGTGCCTTGCGAAAGTATTCGGCCCCCTTGAACTTTTCAACCTTTTGCCACATTTCAGGCTTCAAACATAAAGGTATAAAATTTAAATTTTTTGTGAAGAATCACCAACAAGTGGGACACAATTGTAAAGTGGAACGAAATCTATTGGATATTTTAAACTTTTTTAGCAAATAAAAAACTGAAAAGTGGTGCGTGCAAAATTATTCGGCCCCTTTACTTTCAGTGCAGCAAACTCACTCCAGAAGTTCAGCGAAGATCTCTGAATGATCCAATGTTGTCCTAAATGACTGATGGTGATCAATAGAATCCACCTCTGTGTAATCAAGTCTGTATAAATGCACCTGCTCTGTGATAGTCTCAGGGTTCTGTTGAAAGCGCAGAGAGCATCATGAAGACCAAGGAACACACCAGGCAGGTCCGTAATACTGTTGTGGAGAAGTTTAAAGCCGGATTTGGATACAAAAAGATTTTCCAAGCTTTAAACATCCCAAGGAGCACTGTGCAAGCGATCATTTTGAAATGGAAGGAGTATCAGACCGCTGCAAATCTACCAAGACCTGGCCGTCCCTCTAAACTTTCAGCTCAGACAAGGAGAAGACTGATCAGAGATGCAGCCAAGAGGCCCATGATCACTCTGGATGAACTGCAGAGAACTACAGCTGAGGTGGGAGAGTCTGTCCATAGGACAACAATCAGTGGTACACTGCACAAATCTGGCCTTTATGGAGAGTGGCAAGATGAAAGCCCTTTCTCAAAGATATCCATAAAAAGTCTTGTCTAAAGTTTGCCACAAGCCACCTGGGAGACACACCAAACATGTGGAAGAAGGTGCTCTGGTCAGATGAAACCAAAATCAAACTTTTTGCCCACAATGCAAAACGATATGTTTGGCGTAAAAGCAACACAGCTCATCACCCTCAACACACCATCCCCACTGTCAAACATGGTGGTGGCAGCATCATGGTTTGGGCCTGCTTTTCTTCAGCAGGGACAGGGAAGATGGTTAAAATTGAGGGGAAGATGGATACAGCCAAATATAGGACCATTCTGGATGAAAACCTTGGAGTCTGCAAAAGACCTGAAACTGGGACGGAGATTTATCTTCCAACAAGACAATCATCCCAAACATACAGCAAAATCTACAAAGGAATGGTTCACAAATAAACGTATCCAGGTGTTAGAATGGCAAGATAAAGTCCAGACCTGAATCCAATCGAGAATCTGTGGAAAGAGCTGAAAACTGCTGTTCACAAATGCTCTCCATCCAACCTCACTGAGCTCGAGCTGTTTTGCAAGGAAGAATGGGCTTGGGACATACCCCAAGCGACTTGCAGTTGTAATCGCAGCAAAAAGGTGGCTCTACAAAGTATTAACACAAGGGGGCCGAGTAATTTTGCACGCCCCACTTTTCATTTTTTTATTAGTTAAAAAAGTTTCAAAAATCCAATAGATTTCGTTCCACTTCACAAATGTGTCCCACTTGTTGGTGATTCTTCACAAAAAATAAAAATGTTATATCTTTATGTTTGAAGCCTGAAATGTGGCAAAAGGTTGAAAAGTTCAAGGGGGCCGAATACTTTCGCAAGGCACTGTATGTAAGATATAACTTATAATAATCGTAATATCTGAGGGATTCCTAGAACTGAAGGAAGGCACTGCTGGGAGTCAACTCAGGACTCCCTGTTTACTAGACGTGCTCTTAAACCAACTAAGCCACAGCACGCCCTCTCCCACGTTTAAAAGGACGCAAGCTAGAACTCTAAGGTTGGAAGAAAAATTTCTTGGCTCCCATGAAAGACTCATGCACCCTTGGGAATTGAGTCAAGCATAGGTAGCAGCACAGTTCGAACTGGAAAGAATGTTAAGAAAAGTTCTCCATGACCAGTGAATCAATCCTGAGGTTTTTTATGCCAATGTGATAGCCAGGAAAAAGGCGAACCTGACAGAAGCCTTCAATGGAGACAGCCCTAGAACATTCTGCTCCGATTGCCAAGGGGAGTTGAGAACAAGAGGGAGACTCCATTTGGAAAACCTCCACTTACTCCGAGGTCTGAGCCTAGCTGCCCTCTTGAAGAATTGTTGGACAGGAAAAAGAAACCTAGAGCGGGATAAACCTGTGAAGACCGATAAAGCTGACACTTGAACTCTGAGGGAGCTGACCAATAGGGCCAGTTCTAGATCCAACTGGAGAAAGCCTAGAATATTTCGAACTTCTAGATCACTACATGATCTGTCAGCATTGGACATGTATTTGAATAAACTTTGACCAGATTCTCCCGTAAACTTTGTTTGCATTCATATTTCTAGTATTCAAGAGGGCGGAGATGACTCTGGAGGAGCAGCCTAGGACCTCCAATCTCGAAAACCAGGCCGTCAGATGCAACTGTGCTGGACATGGATGTAGAAATGCACCCAGTAACAGAATGTCTGGCCTGAGGAGAAGGTGCACTGGGTTCCCGGAACTGTGCTAGCAAGGGGAACCATGGCCTAACTGGCCAATAAGGCATTACTGCCGCTACCTCCACAACCTTTGTTCGGAGTCTTTGTAGAAAACCGAGGTTGACCAGGACTGGAAGGAATGCACAGGTCCTACTGAATTTCCAATGGTCCATCAGGACATCTGTGCCTGAAAACCTCCACATATACAGACCATTCGTTGTTGTCCAACTGGACTCTGGAAAGAATGTCTGTTAGAATATTTTGGAGTCTGGGGACATAAGCCGCTGAGATGTAGGCTTGATTCTTCTGGGCCCAAGACAAAATCGGCTCCATTCCCTGTAATAGAGAACAGGCTGTGAGTCCCCTTGTCTCTTAACATAGGAGACTGCCATAGAGTTGACTAACCTAAGAGCACTGACGCTCCCTTTGTTATATGGTGAAAGGCCTGTAAGGTGCAGAAGGCTGCCCGTAGTTTCAGAATGGTCAACACAATCTGAGAAATGGAAACCCCCACCTGCCATGAGCTATCCCCGACAAGCAGCAAGAACCCCCATTCCATATGGCTAGCATCGGACATGATAATGGACTAGAAACGGAATTGAATGGCAGATGAGCCAGTTTCTCCATTGCAGCCACCAGGGAACTCGTACTCATGATTGAGGTTATGTAGATGACCTTAATTCTGCTTCCTGGCACCCACTGCTGGAGAAACCCCTTCTGGAAGGGCCATCTTCTCCAGCTTCCACTTGACCCTCGGAACTGTAGACACCATAGTGCCAATCATTTAAGACACTGAAAAGTGAACAGGTGGGAAGAAGACAAGGCCAGGAGTATTCTGTTTCAGAACATCCGGATCCAGAGTCAAGGGAATGATCCTCTTGATTATAATGAAATGAGCCTCGAAGCACACAGGAGACTAAGTGGACTCCGGGTGACTCTTTTTCAGATTCAGCTGCCATACGAATTTGAGGAGCATTGAAAGACCTGAGTTCTGGGCTCCAGCAGCTGCCCTTTGTTTTGGGACAGTAGGAGAAGGATATCCATGTAACTATGCAGGCGTATGCTTCTTGTTTTGATAAAGAGCAAAACAACCAATAAGACCCTGAAAATATACAGGGTGAAACCCAAATGGCTGGAGCTAGAGAAGATGGTCTTGACCTACAGCGAACCAAAGGAACTTGCGGAAGTCTTCTACAATGGGCACATGAAAGTAAGCATCTTAGGTCTATTGGAAACAAGCCAGTCACCTGGCTGGACCTCTTACGAATCATGGACAATATTTCCACCTTGAACTTCTCCTTTGCTGAAAATTGACCCAGGTGCGCAAGGACAAATATCCATTGAAAAGAATCTGAGATGAGGACTTCTGATAGACCATGCATGTCTCAAAAGACCATTTTGACGTCCCAATAGTCTGAGGCCCAAACTCATTAGCTTCTTGGATACCCGAGATCAAGCTTTTAGCATACTTTTGAGGGGAAATCTGGTCTCCAGTCTGTAAAAACTTGCGACCCTCGCACGCTCCAAACTTTATTCTCTAGACTGTCGTCTTCCGGCCTATTAAATGCCGGTCTTGTGGCAGGACCCCAACTTGCCAACTGTGGCCTGGGTTGTGGTGCTATCCAGCTTGCCAAAGATGAAGCTCACTCAAAGTAAATACTATATTACTCCTGTTAGAGGCGGGATCAGCGAGCCTAGGTCCCAGCCAAAGTACTCATTTGCCGTAGTCGACGACAGCATAACCCCGTGGATGATGTCAATTGGAGCCTCAATGCAAACCGACACCAGCTCTGGCTCCTGAACTACAGAGTTTCTGAAAACACTCTGAAATATTGCATCCATTCTCCCTCCACATTTTCATCCTTTTCAACATGGACGCAAGAGCCCAGGCCGACTTTTGGGCTATTCATTGCATCTTCCAAGAAAAAAAAAGACATGTTTGCTCAGAAGGGAGGTATATCTCGTGACCTTGCTCCACTCATCCAAAATTATGTTCCCTAGTTCCATTCGGAATGGGAAAACAGAATACTCTCTCTGAGGCTACGCCACTATTGTGACACCATTTAGAGTGCGACCTTAATGCAACTGAGTGCAGCCCTGAACCAACTTCTCAATCTCTGGATCAAAAGTCACACTAAAGAAGTGCAGGAACCTTTCCAGAATCGCTGCAACTTTAAGTCGCATAGATTGAAACAGATGTCATTAAAAATCAATGGGCTGTGACTCGTCTTGTTGACCCTATGTGTCACAAGTCGCATGGCAAATTGCACTAGCGGAAGACAGAGCCCAAGGTGCTTACAGAGCTTCCTCTTGCTTTGCAGGAGACTCTGCAGCATGGATATGCAATTAGTGAAGCTCCAACTGTTGCAGAACTACAAGTCCCATGAGGCATAGTAAGACTCTGACAGCCACAAGCATGACACCCAGAGGCAGAGGCATGATGGGACTTGTAGTTTTCCAACAGCTGGAGGTCTGCTAATTGCATATCCCTGCTCTATAGGTTCCATTCATGTACATGCGCCCATCATTTCCTTAACCACAAGGCCTTACAAGGGTAAAGAAACTCATCTCCCTCTTCCTCACTGTCTAGGGTCTTCATAGATGGATGGCCTAGTTGGGACAGTTCCAGTTCTTTCTGGTCACCCTAGTGGGAGGACACACCTCAATGGCTGTTGAACTTTGCGTGTGGCATGTATTCCACTCTTTATGGGATTCTTGTACCACGTGCCTCACCAGAGATTCCATTTGCTGGAAGTCACCATCCCCTTTGCCAACCGCCTGGGCTTAGAATAGCTCACACAGAGACTTTCCCTCTGGGACCAGAATCCCGCATTCCCAGCAGGAAAGGCTGACATAACGGTGGGTGCATAAAGGAGGATTCATAGCTTCTACTTTGAAGGCTGGACCTTAATGCCAAATACATCTGAAATAGGAATGTTGTGACCTAATGAGGTCTTCATCATCTTGTGCAGTGTATTGCCAATCTAACCTAGAAGGAGGTTGTCAATAGCGCAGAGAAGAGAGGAGGGAAGCCGAAGCCCCCAGGTATGGCATCACTTCAATCTAATTAATTTAATTTCTTTAAACATCCTTGTCCTTGCTTGAGCGAGTATGTTGAATTACATCATATACATAATTAATTGTATATGATGCCAATAATATTTTAGATCTGCTCACCTCATATGTGCTATCACAATATGTGACTGGATTAGTAAAATCACTCCTATCTTATACGATATTTGGACTTGTATTTGCTGCCACTGATTATTTCACTTCTTTGTAAAATGACTAGGGACTTCCTAGTCATTATACAAATAAGTAAAATAATCCTATAATTTCAATCAGTGGCAGCAAACACAAATCCAAATACCTTACAAGATAACAGTAATCTTACTAACCCAGTAACATGATGAGGCAGCACTGATGGCCACTGATAAGCTGCCCTGATATGCTGCACTGATAAAAATGCACTGATAGGGCAGCACTAATGAGGCTGCATTGATGGGCACTAATAGGCTGCACTGATGGGCTCTGGTAGGCTGCACTGACGAGGCAGCAATCGTGGGGCCGCACTAATAAGGCAGCACTAAATAAACCACTGTCCTAGCCTGTCTACATACAGTGATACCTCGGTTTGCGAGTAACGCGGTATACAGGCGTTTCACAAGACGATCTATATGACTTGACTTGATTTGCGAAAGCGGTCTCGCGATACAAGCAGGACTCAAACCGCTGGTGTATATATTACCATATGTGGCCAGAGGTCCGGGATCACTGGAGAACTTGGAGAAACTCCCAGCTGGGTGGGGCGGGTGTAACGTGTGTCAGAGCACCCGAAAGTGTTAACAGTTCCCGAGTGTCTCAGAGTGTCACCAGCGTCCCCGCACCTTGTGGATCGAATCATCTGAGCTTCCATTATTTCTTATGGGGAAACTCGCTTTGATATACGAGTGCTTATGATTACAAGCATGCTTCTGGAACAAATTATGCTCGTAATCCAAGGTATTACTGCACTACCATAGCCTGTCTATATACTACCTTAGCCCGTCCATATACTACCTTAGCCCGTCTATATACTATCCTAGCCTGTCTATATACTACCTAAGCCCATCTATATACCTGTGGACCACAGCTGGCGCAAGGAAGTGAGCCGGTGTCACCACTATTTGTCTTCAGGCTGGGTCCAGAGGTGCACATGTGGGCCCGCGGACCATGGCGCCGCAAAAATCCCAACCCCCAACGTATACAAGGGCAGGGCAAATGGGGTGGTGCCAAGTGGGTGGCAAAATTAGGTTTTGCCTAGGGTGACAAAAATCCTTGCAGGAGCCCTGGTACAGGCCATGCATGCTCTTTGCCACCCAGTCCCTTGTCATTAATTCTACTTCTCACATGTTTAGTACACTGAACTCCCTGTCTGATCCCCCATCCTGTCACTCTGCTCAGCCCATGTATTCGGCGCTGTTTATTACGTTGATGAAATAATTCCCCTGCCCACATGCAGTGTTCTCTCTCTCTATACGTATTACCTGCACACAGGCAGACTTCCTATAGAAGACGTCTCCCGAGACACACCATCACCCCCTCAGATACAGCGCGGGGCCCACTCATTGGCGCAGAAGACTACGAGTCATCAGTTTCTTAGCGCGACAACACCAAGTGAAAGCCGTTGCTGGGCTCTGATTTGACAGAAGCGTCCCACCATTCGCCTGGAGCGGCCCGTGTTATTGTTGTTATGTGAACTCCTAGCCAGTAGGAAGCGGCCCTGCTGGAAGCCCCCGCCCAGGCTGACTTCACTGCTTGTAACTCGGAGCTACTGAGACAAAAAGAAGATATCAGCCAGGAGAGCGGGGCGGAGGTGAGTCGGGTGTAATGTGACTAGGCGGAGAGGAGAGGAGAAAAGAAATAAGGCGTTCTATGTGTTCCTTATACCGGGGAATGTGTGAGGGGGGAGCACAGCTGTCCGGACATGAGCGGCTAGTCTCCGGGGTTGGGTCTCAGCATTCAAACTATTGCCTAATAAGGCTGCTGGAGGGACAATGAGGTATTCTGTGACTGGGAAAGGCATGACAGGGGACAGTCATGGTCAGCCTGTAGTTAGTCATGAATGTCCTCCTTCCCCTCACACTATATATCTCCAGGGACAATGTGTACTCACCTCTGGGGGAGGGGACAGACCTTTCCATACATCTGAGGACCCCGCAGACCCCATCCTCACCAGAGTGTCGCACTAATAAGCCTTTTCTCCCCACAGCAGTGTGGAGAGCCAATTCACATGAATAGGTGGCCCAATGTGTGACAAATGAAAGCTCCGCCACCTTTTTCAGGTGGAGAGTTAAGCACATTTTGGCGAGTTTCTTGGCAGCGTTTGGTGTGCCGTTAACAATTAATGACACTACAAGCACGTCCCGTGTTTTTCACGTGTAGAAATGTGCGGTTCTGAGCACCTTCCTGAAATACGCAGGTGTGATCAAGGTCTGCTTTAGGCTCAATTCACACCGCTGGGAACCCAAAGTCATGTGACTTTTATGATTTGACATTGCAGTGTAAGTTACAGAAAAGTAGTGTCGGAACCCCCTTTTTTTTTATTTATTTTTTGCTGCGACTTGAATCGCATTGATTAAGACGGCACCCATTGAAATGAATGTGTTTTGGATTGTCATTTGTCCTGTCTACACTTCTCACTGAAAGTCTCACTGAAGTGAAGGAAAACCCTACATTATGGGTTGTCCACAGAACAGTAATGGAAAGGAAATCTTTCAGTGGGGACACTAGTTCTGGTGACAACCAGGGTTGTCCTCTCACTTTCTGTTTTGGCTATGGGACAGGAAGTGAAAGGAAATCTCCATGAGATACAGATGTAAAGAAAAACCTGACCAGGGTTATAATGTTTCCCTAAGACCCCATACACAATATATTAGATTTTCTGCAGATTTTTGTCTTCATATTTACCAAAACCATATGATATGAGGTCAAACCTTAAGAGTTTCAATTTGTATGCAATCAGACAGGCCCTTGCACTATATGGTTTTGGTAAATCTGAAGACAAAAATCTGCAGAAAATCTAATAGTGTGTATGGGGTCTTAGGCCCCTTTCACACTACTGATCCATTCAGATCCGCCTGTCAGTTTTTCAGGCGGACCTGAACGGATGCTCCATAGAGCTCTATGGAGCGTCAGATGTCAGCGGTGACATGACACTGCGGTCCGTCGTCACCCGATCTCCCATAAGGGAGAGCGGCGCTGTGACAGGTCCGTCCCTGCGCAGTGTGCAGAGACGGACCTGTCATCTCCCTGCTCAGTGGAGATCGCTCCGGTGATCCTCGCTGAGCAAGCAGATATCCACAGGGCAGATCAGCACTGATCCGCCCCATGTGAAAGGACCCTTAGGGAAGCATTATAACCCCGGTCAGGTTTTTCTTTACATCTGTATCTCATTGAGGAGATTTTCTTTCACTTCCTGTCCCATAGCCAAAACAGAAAGTGAGAGGAAATCCCTGGTTGTCACCAGAACCTTAGTCTATCCAAACTGAAGGAAAAAATGTTTGTTTATTTAAGACCCAGTCACATATACAATAGGCTGCATAGCCCAGCCCATAGACAAGACAGTCTGCCCTATGTCCTTTTGCGTTTACACCGATGTGCTGAGAAAAAAAATATAATTTGCTGCATTTTTCTGTTGCACTGTAAGGCCTCGTGTGCACTGGATGTTTTTACAGCAGCTGTTTTTGGCTTCAGACGTTTTTTTTCTACAGTCAATAAACTCCCCATCGTGTTATCCTATATGTCCATGCGCACATAGGCTGTTATCAGCAGTTTTTGGCTGGGGCGTTTTTTAGCTTTAAAAGAACCCCAAATCTAGTGGGTTCTGAGAGGAGTTTTTCAGCTGTAAAGACGCTCTAACATCAAAAAACACTGATAAACGCTCAAAAACGTGTCTCGCTAGCATTTTTTGACATTTTTGAACCATTGAAGAAAAAGAAAAACGCTGAACCAGAAAACCGCTATTGAAAGATGTTAAAAAAAAACTCACTGCAAAGCTACTGGTGTTTTTATAACGTTTTATTAACGTCCAGTGTGAATGAGGCCTAATACATTGCATCATAACAGCCTGCAGAGCTTACACATTAAAGAAATATACACACTATCAGATTTTCTGCAGATTTTTTTTTCCTTCAGATTTACCAAAACCATGTAGTAGAAGGGCCTGCTTGATTGCATACAAATTGAAACTCCTAAGGTTTGACCTCATATTATATGGTTTTGGTAAATCTGAAGTAAAAAAAATCATCAGAAAATCTGATAGTGTGTATGGGGCTTTAGAAAGAAAAATGTACACAGGCTTTTATGGAGTCGGCTCACACATCTCTGTGGCGAATTGCACAGGGGTCCCGTCTTTGGCCGAGTTTCAGGCAAAAAAATTTGGACCTGAAACGGAGAACAGAGACACACTGGACCCCTGCTGTGAGCCGCATTGGTATTAGGTGTGAACACAGCCTTAAAGCAGAATGAAACCCTTCGATCCTTTATAACCAAGGAAGCTGCCATCTGTAGTTGTCGTGGGGCAGCGTACATGTGATCAGTTATGACACCAGTCATTTGATGGCTTGACAGTTGGATTAAGAGCTAACATACACTAACATACCTCGAATGTAACGGTTTTGGGAAACCATTAAATTGGTGGGTTTAGTGCACTTTAAAATGTTGCAGAATTAAAAGAGAATTAATCTGCTAGTTGCCCTGTTCTGCAAAGATCTAAAGCAAGGGCAAAAGGAGGGCACAAAATATTCTATCTGTTTTTTTTTTTTATATTCTTCTCCCCTTGTGCATTTACAGAAAGCCTTGTATTTTATACACTGAATGTGGCATTCTGTGAAGGGATAAGGGGAGCAGAGGGCCAGTAAAAGACGCATCCCCTTGTCTACTAACCGATCAGCTTGCACAAATCGCACCCCAGTCATATAAATCGATGCGGGCGTGCATGCTTAGTCGACAACACCCCAAAATGGTGTTAACACCCTCGCAATCCGATTCTTGTGTGACCAAGAAAAGGGTCCTGCTCGTTTTTGGTGTGATTTGAGCTATACAGAATAATGGCTCAAATCGCACTGCTGGAGATTTGCATGTGATTTGAACACGAAGGCAGTTCAATTGCTGTTCAAAATCACAAGCAGTTCCCGTGAAGTCCCGTGAACTGGGGCTTAAAGTGAATTTCCACCTTTCCAGCCACATCAGGATAACACAAGTTTATATTTGTTACATGTTCCCATTATCATAGCATAACTTAAAAAAGATAACCAGCAACAAAGATAACCAGCAACCCCAGAACACTCCGATCAGTGCTCTGCTATTGGCTGAGAGCACTGATCAGGGTCGGTCGGCTGTTGTTTTTCCAGCATGTACATCCGACAAAAGCCGGCCAAACAGCCGACTTCTGTCAGACAGACCGACACACAAAGGCTGAATGTCAGACATTTTTTTTATTGAACCGGCTGATGTCTCCTTACATTCAGAATCAGCGATGACACCTTCTTAAAACATTCTTAACTTTCAGATATTTCTAATTGTTACAGGTATGCTGTGAATGGGAATAGATAACAAACATAGTGGTGGTGTTTTCTCAAATTTGACTGCAGAAGTGGAAATACCCTTTCAGCTCCCTGTTTGGTAATGACTTTGATAACGTGAGCAGATTTCCATTTGTTATTTCTGCCCGGTAAGGCATGCAGCCCAGGCAGTAAAGCTTCTGCATGTTGTCCTCATTGGGTAGGCGTACAGTATGAGAAGATCTGTCTTTGCTGGCCGGTCTGTAGCAGGTTTGAACGTTCAGATTCCAGTGACTGTTGAGTGTGTCCCATTTTAATCTCATTGGTGGCATTTTGTGAGAGTAGGGAACTGTGACATGTTTATAAGGGAGGGGGGAAATGACAGAAATGACATGTCATCGCTCTTACAGGGTGACAAACAGTAACTGCCCGCGTGGTTGCCTCTTTGTGGGCCTCTCTAATGAGGGTGTCAGATGTCCCAAGTTGTTTGTCCTGGTTTCCATGCATTGATGGGGTTGTTTGAGGTCTAGGCTGTTATGGAGATGTGAATTGTACTGACGTGTTTGTTACAGACAGGGATGTATGGTTTTATAAGCACTGCACCTATACTCAGAGGAGGAAGAAGTGGTGATACATGGCTGTGTTTTTCCCACATTTGCCCATATTTTGCTTTAGGGAAGTACTTTGGTGGTTTTTATTTCTGTCATTCCAGCTGAGAAAATACACATAGACTGTGTAGCAATATGGAAAATAGTTTATTGTAAAAAGGTTTTTTTTTTTTGCGTAATGATTGGAAATATGGTATGAAATTAAATAGAGTAAGTGATCCTTTCAGTTTTGTATTGTTTGTGCTCTCTGAGTCAGCCTTTCTGTGCAGTACAGCTGTCCGAATACTAGATGAAGCTTGCTTACGCAGTTAGGGAGAGCGCAGTGTGCTGTATATGGTTTACAAAAGAAATGATTCACATATCTGAAAATGCTTATGTGACTTATTTGGTCAAGCGGCTGTTGCTGATTCTTTCTGCTGAGAGGCATAGATGCCTTTAGCTACAATAAATATTCCTGGCAAGGAGTTGGAGAAATCCTAAGAAACAAGCCTGAAGGGATGATGTTAAAGGGGTGGTAAAGGTAAATATTTTTTCACCTTAATGCATTCTATGCCCGCGCCTGCTTCTCACCATTTGTGGGAGCTCGCATAAATATCAGAAGTACTTGCAGGAGGAAGCAGAGACAGCCACCGAGGGACCCCAGAAGAGCAGGTTCGGGGGCCACTCTGTGCAAAATGAGTTGCACAGTGGAGGTAAGTATAACATGTTTGTTATTTAAAAAATAATAACTTTACAGCCCCTTTAATGTATCGCTAAAACCATCTAACATTGGAGAGAGTATTGAATGATTAAAGTGCATGTTACTCCTACATTTTATATTCCCGGGATGTGTCTGTTGCACTATATACTTATATGTACTTGTAGTGTATGAAACATATTGTACTTATATACTGTGTGCACAATTATTAAGCAAGTGAGTATTTTGACCAAATCATCATTTTTATGCATTATGTCCAACTCCAAGATGTATAAACTTGGATGCTTATTGGATTTAAGCATATCAGGTGATGTGTATTGAGATCAGTACCCTATATCAAGGTGTGTATAATTACTAGGCAGCTTCTTTTCCTCAGGCAAAATTGGCCAAAAAAAGAGATTTAACTGACTCTGAAAGTCAAAAATCTTCAAAAGTCTTTCATAGGGATGCAGCACTCTTGAAATTACTAAAATATTAGGGGTGTGAACAGAACCATCAGATGTTTTTTTGCAAATAGTCAACAGGGTCTCAAGTTACGTGTTGAGAAAAAAAAGGCAATTAACTGCCAAAGATTTGAGAAGAATCAAACGTTCAGATTTCAGAACTACAACCATACTTTTTCCTTGTCACTGTAAATCTGGCCATGGACTGAGCGATTTTCTTTCCCACAACCACTGAGATGATGGGGGAATCCCTCCCACGGAGATGGAGCCATTGTGTTCTGGTGGGGGAGGGCAGGGGAAGCCGTCCCCACCAGGATAACACAGTAATAATTGCTTGCGGCTTTAACAGCTGCTAGCTTAATTGCATGTAAAATACAGCAGGCTGGTTGTATTCATACACCTGCTTTAGAATACACAATATTTGTAAGAATTAGATGTTATTTGGGTATCCCTAAGTTTAGCTTTGAAATAGACACAAAACATTTTAGTCTTAATTACAGTTGTATCTGTCTCTCTGCTGAACTGGTTGACTTAGGATATTCATCTCACATCTTCTTGCCACAAAAACATTTACTGGACCTGCTCCAGCCCTGAGTCTGACATGCATGTGACCTGTATTACCCAGGTTTTAGTAGCTGATGGTAGTTTCAATGCCCATTGTTCCCAGGGGACCTGATGTTGCAAATTGGCAATTGCAGCTGGTGGCACTGATGACAACACCACTCAGGGCCACATATTAACCACTTTCTGTCCCGCCTATGTTCAGTATATGGTTCATGGCCAGTCTCTAGTTCTGGGAGGGCATCGTCCGGTGTGCGCGCTTCCTGTGTGCCCTCTGGGGCATGCATCAAGAAATCTCTATGACCACTGTGTGCCTTGGACATCACAGATTGAAGTAAAGAGCCAATCACAATGGCCTTTTACTACGTAATCGCTGTGTCCAGTCACAAGCAATCACAGATGTAATGTAAACACAAAAGGTCTTTGCCTGTAACCGCCTCTCTTCTCTCACACAAAGACAGTGTTTGAGGGATAGAGAGAGAAATCTGTGAGGGAAGCAGTGAGTACAGTGCCCTGATCATCGGTGCCCATCAGTGCAGTTTATCTGTGCCGCCTCATTAGTGCAGCCTCAACAGCCTTAAGGTAATTTGTAAAGCTTTATCTTTATGACAGAAGGATTTTCATCCCAGCATAATTTCAGCTTTGATGCCCTTACTCAATAATCTACACTGTGGACTTTGCTCAGAAAAACACAACTATCTTAGCATACTTGGCTTGTCTGGGTTTATGCCAGGCTGGCAGTTACTTTGCACGTAAAATATCATTGCCCTGATATCTGATAGGCAGAGCAAATGTACCCAATAACATACTGATGACATTGCCTGCTTCTCAATGTATAATTACAATGTATAAATAGTTCTTGTAGGTACACGAAAGGGAGGTGGTGCTGCTGGCCATGTTTCTGCTTTATAGAGGCAGCAATGGCTGAATTAGTACTAAAGGCTCAGTGTTTCTTACTGTAACCACTTCTCTACCAGAGCTGTTTTTGTACATGTTAAAATGTACGTTTTAGGCCTGAATATTTAGTTAACCAACCAAACAGTATACCTTCAGTGGGCTGTAAAAGTAATGAGGCAGCTTTAACTTGAAAGCCCATCGCCCGCTTCAAATTTTAAATACAGTCCCTGCTGGGTGGGGTGTTTTTAAAATCCCAGTCGAGCAGCCAACTGTGTCTAAGGCTAGGTTCACACCGGAGCGATGCGGGAACGCCGCGAATCCGCGGCGTTTTCCCACATCGCAAGCCTCCCGCCGGCAGTTCACACTGCCCTATGCGGACTGCTGGGAGTGTCAGTGAAATGTTAATGACACCCCCAGATCAGTTTGCATATCGCAGTGCGATCTGCAAACTCGGACAGGAATCGGATTGCATGATGTGAACACCCATGCGATCCGATTCTGCTGCGGACCAAAAAAAGGGTCCCGTGCGAGTTTGCGGCGGGTGCGATGCGAATTCAGCCATACTATCTGTATGGCTGAACTCGCATCGCACAGAGATCGGATGTGATTTGCACTGCAGTGCGGTGCGAATCACATCCGGGTCTCCCAGCCGCAGCGGTGTGAACCCAGCCTAAATGGTGCTAGTAGACAAGTGGTTAATTAAAAAAAAAAAAAAGTGATCAGTCACTGAAGCCCTTCCTTGTTTTTTTTTTTCTCTGTGAATGGAGAGGAAATATATACTGCATCTTTCTCTCTCCTAAAGGAAAAAAATAATAGAAAAATAAAGAAAAAATACCTAGCTGAAAGTTTGATCTAGGTTAGTGCCAGGGTTAGTGTTTGGGTCAAGGGTCAGTATATTTTGGGCGAGAGGGTGTGGGGTTTTTTTTTTTTTACCACTTCAGCCCCGGAAGGATTTTCTTTCTCAGTTTAGGCTGATCTGTATTCTTCTACATATTTTTGGTTAAAAAAAATCACAATAAGCGTATATTGATTGGTTTGTGCAAAACTTATAGCGTCTACAAAATAGGGGATAGATTTATGTTATTTTTATTAGTAATGGCAGCGATCTTTTTTTTATTTTTATTGCGACTGCAACATTGCGGCAGACACATCGGACACTTTTGGCACTATTTTGGGATCATTGACATTTATACAGTGATCAGTGCTATAAACATGCACTGATTACTGTGTAAAGGACACTGGCAAGGAAGGGGTTAAACACTAGGGGGCGATCAAGGGGTTAACTGTGTTCCCTCACTGTGTTCTAACTGTAGGGGGGATGGGCTCACTAGAATATGACAGAGATCACTGCTTCCGATGACGGGGGGGGGGGGGCAGTAGATCTCTGTCATGTCATGTTGCTAGGCAGAACAGGGAAATGCCTTGTTTACATCTCCCCGTTCTGCCTCTCCGTGTCACCCATTTGCGCAGCCGTGCCATTGAGCTGACGTACATTGTCGTGCGCTGATCGGCAAACGATTAATTGTCAGTATCGGTGTGTTTTAGGTAAGACCAAAAAAAGCAAAATGTGCACTATTGATTCTGGGCTGTGCTACGGTTACAAACCACAAATAACATAAACATATGTGGTATCGCTGTGATCATCAGGAAGAAATATATACAGCTAAATGCAAATCTTTTTTTTACTATTTTGGGCCAGTTTTCCATTTGATAAAAAATAAATAAAAATCAGGAGATATTAATTACAATTTACCACCAAATGAAAGCCCAATTTTTCCTGAAAAAAGGTATAATCCAGCTGAATACACAAAATACCGGTAGTTGTCATGATTTACACATTTTACTAACCCATGTCATAGTTGCAAAATTGTGCTTGGGCATTAAGATTTGTTTTACTCTTAGGCTTGAAGGGGTTCATTAATGGTGGCCATTGAAATAAATAAATGAGTGCTGAAGACGCTTTTAGATGCACTTACAGGCGACTTTCCTGTGGGTAACATTCACATCTATGCTTTTTATGGAAAAGGCCAGTGACTTTTTTCTGGTTTTTGGTTCCAGAGACTTCAATGGATCAAAACCGTGTATTTAAAAATGCAAAATGCCTTGAGAATATGCAAACTGTAACCTGCATAGGTGTGAATAAGTTCTTAAAGTGGAGTTTTTGATGCCCAGTGTGCATGAGGTCTAATAGTCAGCCCTTGTGAATAGACAGTGGTAGTCTAAAGCCTACCATCGATTATTATATGATGCCAGAGGTTGTGATTTTACCACCTGACAGTCATATTTCAGCAGATATTTCCATAAATGCAAAAGTTTTTGTCTCCCCAAGCTAAAACATTTATGTAATGCAATGTAGTTGGCAGCTTCTCCTAGTGACTGCTAATTTCAGGTAAGACAATGGCAACCAAATCTCATGCAAAAAGTCACAACTATTCAGCTGCTACCTTGAAAATGGTACTGTTGCCTATAGACGTTACATTGAAAGGCATGATTACCCAGCAAAACACGTGGAAACCCATAAACGCAGTCAGTCACCACTGGAAAATACTATCGATCACAACTTCAGTACTGCGTAAAATATACACTTGAACAACCCCATTGGGGGTTAGGAAAGAACAAGAAGGGGAAGGAGGGGGGGGGGGAATAGGGAGAATCCTGCCCGCATATGGCAATGTCTCTGAAATCTGGCTGTCTTGGGGAAAAAAATACCTTTTATGATTATGAAATGACAGAGTGCTTCCTCCCATGTGACAGTGCCCAGGCACCGCTCTGCAGTCATTGTGAGTTTTTAAAGTGGTAGTAAAGTCTGTATTTAAACTTGTACCTACGGGTAAGCTTACAATCAAGCTTTACCTGTAGGTATAATGAATAACTCCTAAACATGCACCGTTTAAAAAAAAAAAAAACAGTAGTGAAGTTAGCCCAATGTTTTTGCATAATGTGAAAGATGAAGTTACGCTGAGTAAATAGAAAACTAACATGTCACCCTTCAAAATTGCACACGCTCGTGGAATGGCGCCAAACGTCGCTACTTAAAAATCCCCATAGGTCGACGCTTTACATTTTTTTACTGGTTTCATGTTTTGAGTTACAGAGGAGGTCTAGGCCAAAATGATTGCTCTCGCTCTAACGTTCGCAGCGCTATCTCGCATTTTTTAATTTTTCATCTGTTTTCATATGTGGGTGGGACTTACGTATGCGTTCGCTTCTGAATGCGAGTTATTTCAACACTCCCCCCCCCCCCCCCAAAATAAATGTTTTGTTCACTTTTATTCCTATTACAAGAAATGTAAACATCCCTTGTAATAGGAATATGCCATTACATGTCCTCTTTACAGTGAGATATAGGGTCAATAAGACCCTACATCTCACCTCTAGGCTGGGAAGCCAGAAATAAAAAATAAAAAAAAGATTCTGGTTTTGATCGTATCGGCAAGTCGGTAGAAGCACTGGAGGGGGGGGGAGACATTCCCTCTCGCCTCCCGCAAGAACGATCAAGCAGCAGAACAGCCACTATGATCATTCTTATGGTGTAGGGAATCGCTGGCTGAAAAAGCTGATATCTGAATAATGATGCCTGTAGCCACAAAGTCAAGGACGTCATATGGCGGCCGGCGGGCGGGAAGTGGTTAAAATGCTTTTTTTTTTTAACACAAAGTTGTCCATTTATACAATATTTCTAACACATAGCATGTACATACCAATAATTACACCCCAAAATATTCTCCTACTCCTGAGTAAGGCAATACCACATGTGTGAGACTTGCACAGCCTGGTAACATACAGAGGCCGAGTAAAGCCGAGCATGGCTGGGTATCACCGAGTATGACTGAGCATGGCCGAGTATGGCTGGGCATTGCAGGGCATCACCGAGTATGGCTGGGCATTGCGGGGTATCGCTGAGTATTGGCAGGGCATTGCAGAGTTAATTTGTCGGTGAGCAGTGCAGATCCAGCCCACAGCGCTGCTGACACCGATCTCTCCCCTCTCACACTGTACTGATCGGTACAGAGAGGGGGGGGAGAACCGGTGTCATAACATGACGCCGGTTTGTTTACAAGTGATCGCTCCATCATTTGATGGAGCGATCATGTGGTAAATGGGCGCAATGAGCGGCCGTTCACCGTGATGCGCCGGCGGTCACGGATGCTCTCGAATGTGGGCGGCCCAAGGGGCGTGCGAGAGCAGAATTCTGGGAGGATGTCATAGTACGTCCTCCCAGAGTTGAGCAACCGCCCTGTAGCCGTCATTCAGCTATGGGCCGATTGTTAAGTGGTTAAAGGAAGACCTTCCTGTGATTGTTTACACCTCCACTAATACTGTACAGCCACACAATATGATGGAATAAATAACAAATCGGGCATAAAGTGCTACATTAATCACACTGACAGCTTTTGCACTGTTTGAAGAGCAAAGTTGCCTGAGTCTATGGGGTTGATTTATTAATGCTGGAGAGTGCAAAATCTGGTGCAGTTGTGCATGGTAGCCAATCAGCTTCTAACTTCAGTTTGTTTAATCTTTGACAAAAAACTTGGAAGCTGATTGGTTTCTATGCAGAGGTGCACCTGATTTTACACTCTCCGGTTTTAGTAAATCAACCCGTTTCTGCCTTAATTTGGACTGGTATATGGTTACATGGTAATGTTTTCAGTATATTGTGATGGTTCTGTTTTAATTAAAACCAGTTCATATTTTGTGTGCTGTAACAATACTCTTTAGACAACCCACATTTTGCATTTACTTTCATTGCCGAGTAAAGGTAAATATGAGCTTGGGCAAACAAATGAAAGCCGATAACGGCAATGATACATGTAGTCAGACTTGTTTTTGTTGTACTTTGCATACTCGTCTTTTTGTAGACTATCTTTAGAAACCTGGAGTACAAAGACAAACTACAAGACCTCAGGCAAATGTATGCAACTAGTGCTTTACAGCAGTAAAAGGAAATAAGCTCTCAGCAAACAACCTAGGACAAAAGGTGAAAGAACTTTAGGTAAATGTCATTTTTATATTGCAGGCAAGTAATGTAACATATTAGCCTTTGCTAAACCAGAACACCAGCCCATGGACAGTATTGTTTCTTCTTACTAGACCTTATCATTGTATGTGAACATGGTATTTAGCTAGTAATCCCTTTTTGGAGTGGGTTATCTGTTAACAGCTTGATTCCTTTGTTTATTTGATAAAAGTAAAACTCTAAGGGTCCTTTCACACGGGGCGGATCAGTTCTGATCCGCCCCGTGGATATCCGTTTGCTCAGCGGGGATCACTCCGCCGATCCCCGCTGAGCAGGGAGATGACAGGTCTGTCTCTGCACACTGCGCAGGGACGGACCTGTCACAGCGCCGCTCTCCCCTATGGGAGATCGGATGACGACGGACCGCAGTGCCCATCGTCATCCGATCCGCAGACGGATGGAAAAATTGCTTTTTCCTCTGTTACACTTTTTCGGATCGGAGCGGGTCAGATGTCAGCGGACATGTCACCGCTGACATCCGACGCTCCATAGAGCCCTATGGAGCACCCGTTTAGGTCCGCCTGAAAAACTGACAGGCGGGCCTGAACAGGACGTCAGTGTGAAAGGGGCCTAATAGGGCCAGTTTATTATTTTTAAATATTTCTATTCTCTTAATATAACAATGCATGGCAGAGGATTCACAGAGCACTGTGCATTAACTTAAGCACCATTACAGCAGGGTTGCCTGCTTTCAGGCACATTTGTCTGATTGAAATGTCAGACTGAGCTGTTCTATTGATGAAACAGGTTTGATAGTGACAAAGAAGGTATTTTACACATTACAGGCATTTTACAAATAATTGCCATTTGCTGTGATTGATCAAACTTCTGTTTTAATTCTGGAGAAGTAGAATATAAAATAAGTCACTAGGTAAAATAAACGCATACCTGTAAATAGTTGGGTCATTGTCTCAAGTTTGAGTTAAAGCATACATTACTTTGGTACTGTATTTCGTGTGTTATATGGTGCAATGTACTCTGTTAACCCCTTCCCACCACAGCCTCTTGGCCCTTTTACGAGCTTCTACATGCTGGGAGGTGGAGAGGGGCATTCAGTCATGTGATCACTGTGATTGGATGTCACAGTGGTTACATGATCAGAATGCTCCCAATGGCAAATATTCATCGGGAGCTTTCAGGTCATGTGGTGAATGTGCTGGGAGCACACAGGGTGTGCGCTCTCAGCACAGAGAAGTGCATTCTCTTTTCTGCAACAGAGGTACATTAATGACATGTTGGTAAATAGAGAAGCTGGAGTTTAGAAAAAAAAAAAGTGAACTTGGCCTTTGACGCTAAATTATATGCAGATATAAGAAAAACGAACCAAGTCAGCTCTGGGAGGTAACCCCTCCCCTCTTCCTGACCAGGCCATTTTTTGAGACAGTGTATACAAAACAACTAGAAAAATATAAAAATAAAATAAAAATGCAGCTGCTACACACAAAGTGCTGATCACTTGAAAAACATATAAATATGGCGCTCGCAAAGACAATGAGTGAATATACCACAATGTATATTAAAACAAAACAATGTCCAAACAAAAAGTGACAAAAGGTGCTCCAATCCGAAGAAGAAACATTCAGATGTACAACACCCCCTCATGTGTCCCCACTAACCGGATTGAGGCGACGCCCAGCTTTTTAGTCTAGTGGGTCACTTAAAGCTTTGTAATGTTGTCCAGGGATGATGGATGTGTTGTCAGATCCTCAAATCTGAAATCTCTTACTCAGCAGAACAGACAGGTACCCAAAAGTGAAGAAAAATTGAACTAATAGTGAAGTACCATTAAAACAATTTTATTGTACAAGGGAGTGGGTACTTACAAAAAAAATACGATCGAACAGGCCTCAAACATAGATCTGTACGTATAAAAACATTGTTTGTGGTGTGTGTTCCACAAGCCCGGAAGTGACGTCAGTAATACCGAAAATTGCGTCAACGTTTCACCCTAATTTCCGGTGAACTGGGCCAACTTTAAATAGAGGGCGGAGGAGAAACACCTCTAAATAGAACCACTCAAATATGGCATATCGACCATTTTGTTGGTGGGCTAAAGACATCGCTCCTAAGGATAGAATAATATCTACAGGAGAGACAAAACGCCATTTTTGTGGTCTGATTAAATCAAGCACATACTTCCAGGGAATCATTTGACGTCAATTCTAGCTAAACTGTGGAACTCAATAGCATAACAATCCAAACATATTACAAATATATATAACAATTGATAAATATATGTAAATGTAAGAAATAAAAAATCTATCGCTTCATAGAGATGTATGTACCGCTCAGATCCGCTGAAAAAACTGGCAGGCGGATCTGAACTGTCCGCACGTGTGAAAGAGCCCTAATAATCTAAATCGCTATTTTTTTTCTCTTCCCAATCTTCAAAACAGCATGTCATGATTCCAAGTGCAGACAGTTCTCGCAGCTGGGGGAAATAAAATAAAAAATCCAGGCAGCCTGCCAAGTTTAGACCGGGTTCACACTATTCTACACGACAGTAATGCGACTTTCATCCTACTTTGCTCTGCGACATCAGTCCTACATTGGTCCTACATTCATCCGACTTTCATGAACAGGATACTACTTTAATCCAACTTTTCAGATAGTACAACTTGTCCTTTGACCAATCAAAACTAACACACAATGGGAGGGGCTACAGCAGGGGGCAGGAAATAACACAATGTCGGATGCCAATGTTGAATGGTTAGGACAAGGATCCGACTTTGATCCTACGTAAATGATAATCAATGGGCTGAAGTAGGATCAAAGTCGGACCAAAGTAGTACAGGGAGCATTTTCAAAGTCGGACCGACTTGTGTCAGACCAGTTAAGACGGCTCCCATAGGGAAACATTGATTTCCACATGTCGTGCAACATGAGCTCCCAATGTTGGACCTTTTGCCGTGCCAGTGTGAACCCGGCCTTAATCACAGCACCGAAAGAACTCAGGTGTGTAAATGAAGGAAGTTTAACCATTTAAAGACCAAACCGTTTCTTACCATGACTGGACCCAGGACTTCTCCATAGATCACTGTGGTCTAGTTGCCAGAGTGATGATGTAAGTGTGCCCAGGAACATTTACTTATAGCTGTGTGAGTGCAGAGAAAGTAGTTGGGCTTTTCAGGTACTACCCTTTATATTTCAAGTTAAATTCCATGTATACATTTATTTTATTTTTTTTGCATAGTTACGGCATATGCAAAAAAATAAATCTATGCCTGGGATTCGGCTTTAATTTGTAGGATAAAAAAATATATATTCAAAATAATAGAATGGTGTCTTGAACACTAAAAACAATAACAAGTCTGGTGATGGCACAGGTGTCGAGTGAGTTATATTCCATCCAGTGTAATTCCTGTTATTTCCATAAATAGCTGGATGAGCTCACCATCCCTAGTGACAGGACTGGCTTACTTAATACATTAGCTCATGGTGATTACGTTGCCCTTTCTGATGGTCTTGGAAAATCTGCTGTGTGTGCCTCACTTATGAATTTAGATTAGTCTGGTGCTTTTTGCTCTGTGTTAAAAATGAAACTGTAAAATACAAATTTGTGTTTGTTATTTATTGAATCTAATGTTGTGTTTGATTATAAACATTAGTCATTCTGGTTGGAGAAAGATTTATATCAACACACTAGTACAGTTCAGTCTACCAACAGTAAAAGCGTGTCACATGAGATAACATGCTTATGCTCTTTCCTCTGAAGAATAACGCAAGGAAATTCTTACTATCTACCACTAGAAAAGATGTGCCTGACCATTGTAAAAGTGTTTTTTTTTTTTTCTTCTATTGGTATACTAAAACCTGCAGAACAACAATCTCTGTGTAGGAGGGGTTAGAGCTGCACGATTCTGGCTCAAATGAGAATCGCAATTTATTTATTTTTTTGCTTAGAAGATAGCTCACGATTCTCGCGGCGTAACATCATCTTTCACATTAAAACAAAAAAATTGGGCTAACTTTACTTTTTTATTTATTTATTTTTATTTATTAAAGTGTATTTTTCCCCAAAAAATTGCATTTGAAAGATAGCTGGGCAAATACAGTGTGACATAAAATATTGCAGCAATTGACATTTTATTCCCTATGGTCTCTGCTAAAATATATAATGTTTGGGGGTTCCAAGTAATTTTCTAGCAAAAAATATTGGTTTTAACTTAAGAAACAAGTGTCAGAGAAAGACTTTAGACTTTGGTTAAACTTCCTGCATTTACACTTTGTTAAAAACGTGGCAGACTGCCTGGATTGCTTCTTTACACACAGGAGTGTATCCCTTTGATCGAAGAAGGAAGAGTTAGTTACAATGTTTCATGTTAAAAACTTGGCAGACTGCCTGGATGCTTTCTTTTGACAGCTGAGTGAGCAGATAAGTCTCTCCACTTGTTATATGAAAGAATCTGCAATCTCTGCAATAGAGATTGTCGGGGGGTTGAATCAAGATCACAATTTTTTAACGATTAATTGTGAAGCTCTAGGAGGGGGTACAGCTTTGCAAATATATTGTATTCTAGTTTATCAGTGTGGCCATTTATATCCGTTTAAATACTCCCACTTGGAAACAGGTGTAATACAATCATGGGCAAAAATATTGGCACCCCTGCATTTCGGTCAGATAAGGCACCACTTTGCCCAGAAAAACAAATGTTTAGGCATTCTCATGTTTATTTCTTCTGTTTGTATTGGTATGACACAAAGTGGTGGAACAAAAAGCCAAATCTGACACACAAAACTACAAAAATGTATTGGACAAAATTATGTAATATTTAGTAGCACACCCCTTGGTAAAAGTAACTGACATCTGTCGCTTCCTGTAACCTTCAATGGCCTTCTTGCACCTCTACTGGAATTTTGGTCCACTCTTTTTTTGCCAACTGCCCCAGGTCTCTCAGATTGGAAGTTTGGTTCCCAACTGCTATTTTGGTAATCTTCAGATCTCCTAATGCCATGCAGGCAGACAAGACATCAAGTGACTGAAGCAGCAAAGCAACTCCAAAACATCAGTGAATCTCCATGTTTAACTTTAGCGACTGTATTCTTTTCTTTAACCCCCTTTGCGCCGACTGTACACAAATATGCGTTCATGGCTTGAAGGGGTTATTTCTCTTCCCAATCTTCAAAACAGCATGTCAGGATTCCAAATGAGTACAAGAAGTAAAATCGATCATTGATCAGTGGAAATGCACCTCTTATCACAGTGAAAAAAAACTGTCTACATTACCCCATATCCACCAATCAAATAGATAACTGACCCAAAAATTTTCATTGATTGCCATAGCGTGTTGCATACAGTTCTTAATTTAGGTACTTTGATAAATAAGGCCCAGGATTTGCCCTTAATTTAATATATTGCTGTTTGCAATCAAAGGACCTGGCACTAGGGTAACCCATAGAAAAAGCCTGTTTCTTGTAAATTCTGGTAGTGACATTTAGGCGTAGGTTCACATTTATGGGTCTGTGTATAAAAATGCAGTTACCCATGCATTTTTTATTTTATTTATTTATTTGTGCTTTTTGCAGTTTGCAGAAATGCACTACAGTCCATTTAACATGGTTTCCTATGGTACTAGTTCACCTATGCGTTTTGCAGGTGGTTCATTTTTGGAAAGGGTGGGGGACTTTTTTCCTTGTGATTTGAGGGTAATAGACTTCAATGGAGCTGCACCAGAAATGCAAGTGGTGCATTTGTGATATGATTTTTGATGTGTTTTGCGGTTCTTATTTTACCACTGGATATAGCAGGGGGCCGGCAAGCCAGCCCCCATGTCCTTAGCAACCAATGAATAATCAGCTGTCTGCAGGGTTCCCAGCTGAAAGCTGAATAAAAAAGAAAGTCACATAGTGACATTAGGAGCAGGAAAAACTTGTTTGGCTGCACTTTTGTTTTGCACTTCTGTGAGCCGTTTTCAGCAGAGAGTGGGCTGAAGTCTGCTCTCTGCTGACATCACAGAAGTCAGTCCAGGCTCTGCATCATCACGACAATGGAAGTATGGAGATCCGCCAGGTCCCTGGACGGACATCCGGCTCAGCCTCTCAACCACCCACTGAGAGCCTAAGCCGACTGCTCTGCCCCCTCCACAGCCCAGCACTCCAATGAGTGAGGAGGGATCAAAGCAGGGAGCTGTGACTGACCGTCTACAGCTCTCTCCTTACAGAGCTCTGAAAACCGAGCTATTGTCAGTGTTCGATTGCTCAGTTCTCAGTGTAGCGTTGCCGAGGGACAGATGCAGCATCGGACCACTGCTCCATCCACCTAGGTAAGTATGAATCTTTAAAAAAAGGAAAAAAACAGACTTCTTTTTAATGCAATTCTTCGAGCTGCACCAGTCAATGCATCTATGGTCTGTGTGAGTTTTAGCTTAAAGTGGCGGTAAACCCTGTTTGGTAATTTTGTGACTGCCCATTCAGCCCAAAATCATGCTATAATACTTCTGCCTTCATTTCAGCACATCTTGATATTTGTTGGTATTTTTCCCAATCTTTCCATCTCTTTACAAACCCTGTTTCTCCTAATTCTCCACTATACTTTAAAGTGGAAGTAAACCCTTCTATAATTTTCAGTCAAGGAAGCTGCCATCTTGGCCTCTAATGATGCTTCAACTGCCATAATGCTGCACATGTGATCAGTTATGAAACCAGCCATTGGATGGTTTGAAAATTTGGTTGAGAGCACAACCAATGTGAAAGTTAGCATTTCTGGCATGCCGGGAATGTAAGTGTTTTTTGAAACTGGGTTTACTCCCGCTTTAAATACTCCAGATTGTAAATTTTGTTGATTTTACTAAACCAACTATTCAAAGAGGGAATCTCTGGGTCTTTCCACTGGCTGGGAATTAAACTCTTTGCTGCGTTTAATAAACATGGTGTCAATGATTGCCTATATTGTTTAATAAGCAAAGTGGTCCCATGAAGCAGGCATACCCTTGGATCTTCTGGGATTTTAGACCCATAATTTCTTCAATTATTAACAAAACTATCTTCCAAAATACTTTAATTTTAGGGCATGACCACCAAATGTGGAAAATGGAACCTATTTATGAGCATCCCCTCCACCATAGATTGAAGAGCCCTCCTTGAAATTGATGTATTTAGTTATGTACCACCGGGCCATACACTTGTAGTTCATTTCCAATAAACTACAGTCCAGTGAAATTGCATGCGGCATCTTTAATATTTTATTAATCTCTGCCTCCATACTTCTTGGCCCAATCTCTTCATCCCGTTTTGTAATGTATGCAGGGGGTTCCGATATTTTTAAACCAATCAATATTCTATATATCTTCACAATCCCTCTCCTTCCATCAGCCGCCACACACAGCTGCTCTAATGGGAGCAAGCTGTCTGCTGATCTAATTGGATATGGGAGGGATTAAACGAAATGTTTCAGCTGGACATACCTCCACCAATTTATATCTAACGCCTCTTTTTTTTGTCTTTAGTTCCTGAAACATACAAATTTTGCCTTTTTTAATAATATCTTTTACTTGTGCCTCCTTATTCTAATCCAGCCTCCATATAGCCTGTCTTTCCCCAGTGCAAAAATAATTGGTGTCACATAATGGTATTAACGGGGAAGTTTAATCCCATTTTTGTTTTTTGTGAACCCTATCCCATATTGCCATTGCGGTCCGTGTGATTGTGTGTGTGTGTGTGTGTGTGTGTGTGTGTATATGTATGTACATCTAAATCTCTTAAATGTGAGGGGATCCGTATCACTTTACCTAATATTGCTAATCCCTTTTTCTAACTTCACCCAACCTTTTTCTTTATTGTCCTTTACCCATTCCACCACTTGTGCTATTAGGATTGAATAATAGGTTTTAATATCCGTAACCCCCAGGCCCCCTTGATTCTTATCTCTGGAGAGTATTCCCAAGCTTATTCGTGTCTTTTTATGCCTCCAAATAAACCTACGAAAAGCAGATTTAATTTATTCAAATATTATTCGGGGATCAGGATTGGTAACATTTGTATTTTATATAATGTTTTAGGGAATATTATCATCTTTAGGCAGTTTATCCTGTTAATCCAAGATCTCTGTCTAGAAGCCACAATGTTTAATTCTGTTTTGATATCGTTCATTAACGGAATAACATTTTGTTGATATAACATATCATGTAAGTGTTATTTTAACTCTGAGGGTCCGTTCACACAGGGGCAACACGACTTGTAGGCGACTTGAGTGAGGCAACTTGGACACGACTTGAGTTTAGATCACAGCGCGACTTGGGACGACTTCAACACGACTTGTGATGACTTCAACCTGACTTGGGACGACTTACAAGTCGCCCCAGGCCGAAGACTTTTGCCGTGGCCAATCAGAGAATGAGCTCTGAAGGGGGAACTCCACGCCAAATTTCTGAAAAAAAATTGGCGTGGGTTCCCCCTCCGAGAGCATACCAGGCCCTTAGGTCTGGTATGGATTCCAAGGGGAACCCCCCACGCCGTTTATTTCCCCCCAGATCCACACCAGACCCTTATTCGAGCACGCTACCCGGCCGGCCAGGAAAGGGGGTGGGGACGGTCTTCTGTCACCGCCGTCACCGCCGCCGCCTTCCGTTCTTCTTCTCCTGGAGATGTTGACTCGACGAGCTCTCCGGCTGCAATGCCAGGGACGCGCTGCGCTGCCACTTATATAGGGACAATGGGGCGGTGTCACATGGGTTGATGTCACATGGGTTGGTCACATGGGTTGATGTCACATGGTGACCCCGCCCCCTTACGATGTCACAGTCCCGGAGGATGCTGGGACTGTCACCACGTGACATCAACCCATGTGACATCAACCCATGTGACACCGCCCCATTGTCCCTATATAAGTGGCAGCACAGCGCGTCCCTGGCATTGCGGGCGGAGAGCTCGTCGAGTCAACATCTCCAGGAGAAGAAGGAGAAGAACGGAAGGCGGCGGCGGTGACGGCGGCGACAGAAGACCGGGCCACCGCCTGTAAAAGAGCTCTAAGAAGGCGTGGTGGCCCGGCAGAAGAACCGAAGAGGGGGACAAGACCCCCGAAGTCGGGAGAAGAGGCCGGCGGCGAGGAAGAAAGCCGGACTCCTCCGCTAGCAAAAGAGCTACAAGAAGATAGCGGAGGAGTCCGGCGAGAAGACCCCCGAAGACGGAAGACCCCCGGAGCTGTGCAATAAAATATTTTAACCCTGTGTTGTGTTTTTTTTGTACTTTTTTTCACAGGTGAATGGGTAGGGGTACATTGTACCCCATACTCATTCACATAGGGTGGGGGGCCGGTATCCGGGGGCCCCCTTGTTAAAGGGGGCTCCCGGATTCCGATAAGCCCCCCGCCCGCAGACCCCGACAACCAACGGCCAGGGTTGTCGGGAAGAGGCCCTTGTCCTCATCGACATGGGGACAAGGTGCTTTGGGGTGGGGGGGCCGCACGCCCCCCCTCCCCCAAGGCACCCCCCCATGTTGAGGGCACGCGGCCTGGTACGGCTCAGGAGGGGGGGGCGCCCGCTCGTCCCCACCCCCTTTCCTGGCCGGCCGGGTAGCGTGCTCGGATAAGGGTCTGGTGTGGATCTGGGGGGACCCCCACGCCGTTTTTTCGGTGTAGGGGGTTCCCCTTGGAATCCATACCAGACCTAAGGGCCTGGTATGCTCTCGGAGGGGGAACCCACGCCAAAAATTTTTCAGAAATTTGGCGTGGAGTTCCCCCTTCAGAGCTAATAATTCTGTCAAAGTCTCCTCCGTATAGACAGAAATCCGACTTGGAGGCGACCTCCATTCAAATCAATGGGTACCGGTCGCCTACAAGTCGGATTCAAGTAGTACAGGAACTACTTTTGAAGTCGGAGCGACTTCAGTAGCGTGCATTAAGACAGCTCTCATTCACTTACATTGGTTTTTAAATGTCCGACCTGGGGCGACTTGAAGTCGGATCCCAAGTTGCCCCTGTGTGAACGGACTCTGAGGTACTTTATTTCCTTGTCCCTTCAGATGAAAGGAAAGTTCTGTTTTAAGCATTTGAACTTCCTGTGGAGCAACATTTATATTCAAAATTTCAGATTTTGAGGGGTTCATCTTGAAATTTGAGACTTCGCTATACATTTTTAAGGTGTTCAATAGACTCGGGACGGTCATCCTGGGACTAGTAACCTAAAACAAAACATCGTCGGCATATGTACTTTATGTACTTCATTTTCGATCTGTAATCCCTTAATATCGGGATTCGATCTTATCCTTGCCAACAATGGTTCCATTGATAAAATAAATAATAAGGGGATAAAGGACAACCCTGCCGTGTCTCATTGAACATCTCCAAAGGGGCCGGGATAGAGACCCATTTATTTTAACCCTCGCTGTGGGTTGTTTATATAGGACATTTATCCGGCCTAGCATCTTAGGGCCAACTCCAAATACCTCCAGAGAGTTTTGTATGAATCCCCAGTCTACTCTGTCAAGCGCTTTCTGGGCGTCTATAGACAGTAGCAGCCCTGGGGATCCACTCTTTCAGTTTGTGTATAACCAAAAGGGTTCTAGAACGTAGGGACCATTAACCCTACTCTCCCTGCCAGGGATGAATCCCACTTGGTCTGTATGCACCAAGTCGTTCATTACCGTCTTCATTCGATTGGCTAGAATCTTTGCGTATAATTTTACGTCGGCATTCAATAAGAAGATGGGCTGGTAACTAGAACACAAAGAGGGATCTTTTCCTTCCTTGGGAATAATAGTAATCTCCACCTCAAGCGCTTACCGTCTTATCTCCCAGTCTGCTCCTATCCCATTCATATAAGATACCATTTTAGGAACCAGAATATCACTGAATTTTCTGTAATAGGCAATCATGAACCCATCTGGATCTGGGCTTTTCCCAGATGCAGATTCTTTTAACATTCTGAATGTTTCTAGTTCTGTTATCGGATCCTCCAGAGGGCCAGCTTTATCTGGGTGTATTTTTCTTAGGTCACATCCCTCTAGGAAAACTCTGATGTTATCTAGTCTATTTTTAGCAATGTCTGGGGGATCCTTTTGGTTTATTGAATATAACTTCCCATAGTATTCTTGGAAGGCCCGGGCTATCTCTGGGGTAGAGAAAACCTCTCCCCCTTTCCCTGTTTGTATACTCTCAATAAAATTGGCATTATTTTTCTTTTTTAGCAAGATATTTACTCGACATATCCCCCCCACTGGCGCCGCTCTTTTTAAACCGATAGTAGATAGCTCTATTTTCTTGTTCAATTACTTATTTTAAACACTCTTTCTTAATAGTAATTTTCTGTTCTACCCTTTTCTCCCCACTATTTTTATATCTCTGCTCAAGAGCATAGATTTCTTTATATAACCTTTCCCTGTTCTGTGTGTTTGTTTGCCTTTTTCTTTGCAGTTTCGATTGAGATCAGCATCTCCCTGATATAAGCCTTATGTGCCTCCCATACCGTAGCTTCCGATGTGGTGCTGCCACTATTTGTTGAAAAATACTATTCCAATTCTGTTTTTATCTTTTCTACAACCTCAGTATCTTGCAAGAGTACTTCATTCAGTCTCCACCTATTAGCCCCCTTTCGTTCCCCTTCTATCATTAGTTTTATTGATACTGGGGCATGGTCTGAGAAGACCCCGGTCTCAATATTTGAACTCCTCACCGCGTTTAGCATCCTATGTTCAACTAAGAAGTCAATCCTCGAATGTCCCGTGCACAGCGGAATGGAATGAGTAGTCCCGTAGTTTTGTGTGTTGTGTTCTCCACACATACATCAATTGATGTTGGTGCAGCTTCTTTTTTAATGATTTCCGCTGTTCCTTCTCCATCCGCTGTATCTGGGACATGCTATCCACCCCAGGGTCCATACTAAAATAGAAATCTCCAGCCAACAACACCCAGCCGCTTTTGAACTTCATAAACTTATCCACCACTCCCAGGAAAAACCCTATTGGATTTCTATTGGGTCCGTAGATATTTGCTAATGAATACTTTATTTCATTTATTCTGCCCCTTAGTAGCGCCCTTCCGGGTCTGCCCTTCTTTCCTCGGGTACAAACATTATACCTCTCACAAATCCTATGGCAACTCCCCTAACCTGTTTTGGTTGGGGAGTCCCCATAGAACCAAGTCGGGTAATCCCTGGACCAGATCTTCAAGCTAGAGTCCTGCGCAATATGGGTTTCATGGAGGAGAACTATATCTGCTTTTTTAAATTGTTTCATTTCTCTTAAAATGTTAGCTCTTTTGATTTGGGTATTAAGCCCCCGAACATTATATGACATTACTTTTAATGTGGCCATCTAAAATAAAGCCTTCCACGACCCTTTCTGCCCATCTCGTCATCCGAAACTTCCCCAGATGTATTCTACTGACCTTGGTTCCCGCCCTTTCCAAAGACCCGTACCCCAGACCGATGGCATCATACCACTTCCCGGCCTTGGCGAACACGGGCCTCAATTGCCCCTTTCCCTGAATAGTGGAGAGACCTCCCACCCGCACCCAGGCCCATATCCAAAAGGGGAAATTGCCTTACCAAAGGCTCTGGGATCCATGATCACCCTAGACCAGGGGTAGGGAACCTATGGCTCGCGAGCCAGATGTGGCTCTTTTGATGGCTGAATCTGGCTCTCACCTCTCAATCCGCGGATTGCGTGGTGTGCCGATCCGTGGATTGAGCCCATAGGAAAAGCCGCAGCTTTGGCCTAGCTCCGGAGCTGCAGCCATCTTGGTACATTCAACGGCGGCCTAGGTGAGCGGCGCGCTGATGTCATCATCACCCGCCTCAACTGCTCGTGGATCTGGCTGCCTGTGTAGTGGTAAGCAAGCAGACAATTGTAGGGGAGATGTGGATATTACAGTGGGGGAGATGACTTGGATATTACAGTTATAATTGAAATTAGTCGATTAATCCTTAGAAAAAAAAAAATAGTTTTAAACATATTGTATGGCTCTTGTGGAATTACATTTTAAAATATATGGTGTTCATGGCTCTCTCAGCCAAAAAGGTTCCCTACCCCTGCCCTAGACCTTCCTATTCACTGGATCCCTCCCCCCGAGGTTGAGCCCTGACTATGGTGCCCTCAGCAGGCCTCTGCTTCCCCCATTGGGGTGCCCCTACCCATCCCACCCCCCCATTCTTGTAACCAAAAACGTCCCCTTCCCCACAGCTTTAAACTTATTTCTTCTTGGGCATTTTCTTCCTCCTATCAGTCAAATGCCATTGTTGTTGGGCAGCGCTATTTGATGATTTCTCTTGTACTTCCCACCAGCCCAGAATATCTACTGACACTATGTCCAGTTTATTACAGAAAACCTCCGTATCTTCTGGGAATCTCAGTGTTGCCGATCGCCCCTTTTTCTTATCAATAAGACAGGCGGGAAACCCCCAATAATACTGTATGTTGTTTTCTTTTAGTGTTTCTAAGAGGGGTTTCAGCAATTTTTTCCTCCTGAGTGTGACTGGTGCTAAATCAGAGAAAATCTGTAGGGGAAACTCCTCATATTTAGCTGATGTTGTTTTTAGGTTTGTCCAAATCCGATCTTTATCGCTATAATTGTGAAATCTTACAATCACGTCTCTAATTGTTTCAGCTGACATCTCTGCTGGTTTTCTAATCCTGTATATTCTCTCGTATTTAATTTTTGTTGGTTCCACATTCCCCAATAGTGGGCCAAAGATTTTATCCATTTTCACTTTAAGTCCTCGCCTGATATATCTGGCAACCCTCTAATCCTTAAATTATTCCTCCTACTGTGATTTTCCTGGTCTTCCAGTTTGTACCAAAGGAATTTTTGCTCTCTCTGCATCTCCTCCAACTGTTCTTTAAACTCTAAGGCCGCGTACACACGCGCGGACTGTTCGCCCAACCTTGTCCGCTGAACAGTGTTTGGGCGGACAGTCCGCTCGTGTGTGGGCTTTCAGCGGACAGTTTCAGCGGACAGTTGGCCGAACAAGGTCATACGGAAATTCCGAAAAACTGTCCGCTGAAACAAGGTTTCAGCGGACTGTTCGCTCGTGTGTAGGCTTGTTCGGCCAACTAAGTCTCGCGCATGCTCAGAAAGGATTTCCACGTCGGAAGGTTGCATTGCAGTGTATAGGACGTCGTATTTTTCGTCCCGTCGTACGTGCCGTTCACGTCATCGCGCACGGTTTCAGCAAACTGTTCGTCCGTCGTGTGTGGCCATGTCCGTCCATGCTAAGTTTGAGCGGACTGTTCGCTCAAACTGTTGGACGGACAAAGTTGGGCCAACAGTCCGCGCGTGTGTACGCGGCCTAACATGGCCAGTGACTGAGATTCCAATTTTCCCTCTACCTCCTCCACTCTTTTAAGAATGTGGTGCATGTCCTCGTGCATAGTACACTAGTTTTCCCTGTATGGATTTTTTCAACCTAGCACTGTTTGGTCATTTTAACCTACAGATAAGCCTGTGATAGGGCTTACCTGTAGGTAAATTGAATATCTCCTAAATGTGCACCATTTAGGAGATCTTCACCCTGCATCCAGCCAGTGACATCACTGGCACATTCGCTCTGAAGGTCCAGTATACGTTGTCGGAAATGAGAGCTCCCGCACCCATGTGTGGGAGTGACGTTGCGGCTCTGGCCAGTCACATAGCCAGAGCGCACGAACCCAGAAGAAAGATGGGGACCATGTCAGCCCTATCAGCTGTGACATTGCAGTGCTGGAGGGCTTTGTTCCAAGGTGAGCATTTCATAATGTGCTAGTATGCGATGCATAGTGCACATTATGCCATTGCCTTGGAGGGTTTTTTTTTTTTTTTTTTACAATATCCGTGGTTTTACAACCGATTTAATGACTTCCTCCTTTTGCAATAATAGAACATAATGAAGCAAGCAGTTGTGTTCCAAAATATGATTTCTTTCCAAAGCTACCATTGTGATGTACTGTATATTTAGCCTTGAAAGGCTTTACTCTTAGTCAAACATAATTAGGTCTTTTATTTGCAAACACATTTTCTTATGATTTCATCTGACCATACTACCTACTGTATGCAGAATGATTTGCAATATTGTGTACAGTATAAGTAATTCTGTTTGATTGCAGTTAGGCCAATTGAAATGTTCTTTGCCCAGTGTAAGCATATATGATTAGGTTGGGAAGCTACCGCCAACTAGTGCAGACATCTCAGGGCTGACTGCATATCATATAAAATGCAACACAATTACATTAAACATGTTGTAGTGTGATTTTTACATTTATTGGACTGTTCAGATGTTTTTTTATTATTTATTTACAGTGTAAATTTCTGTAATCCTTTATAAATTTACCAAACGGCACTTTCCAGCTCTTGTGTATAAACCCAAGCATTTCAAAAAATAGCTGTAGAATAAATTTATAAAAACATATAAATAATAATAATTTTGCATCTGTGACTTAAAAGTAAGCGTCAATCAAAGGAGGCAGTTTAAAAAAAAAAAAAAAAAACAGCGTTGTGAAAAGGTTACAACCTCCATCAGGTTTACAATCCTGTCTGGTTGGCTTGAGTTCTACATAAATGCTACAAGACTACATATGCGTTTGTTTAAAATGAGCCTGAAGATGTTTCTAAAACTTTTATTATACATAAACCTGATTTTGTTTTGACAGCCTTGAAGACTGAAAGCAGAATGGCAGATAATCAGAATGGAGTACATGCAGGAGGCGACAGAACTGATGCTGGAACATATTCATCCAGCCACCAGTAAGTGGTGACCAATGTGCTTGTTACACATTAATTTCATTGCATTGCAACAGTGGTGGTAGAATATAATATATGCTGTTATAATTGGGTCATCATAGTCTAATTAAAACCATATATGAAGTAATGTCATACATGTCAGTGTTCTGCACTGGCCAGGAAAGATCCCCATAAGCATGTTTTAAAAAGTCAGTTTGATGTGATATAAATGTCATGGCACCATTAAGTCCCACCATTTACTTTGGTGTCATAATAGTACAAAACTTTGCACTGCCATATTTGAGGCAAAGGTGAGAAATATATTTTTCTATTCAAACATATTTGTATACAGGATGGTCAGGCTGTGGAATATTTTGATATTAATATTGTAGACTTTCATACAGGCTATTGGGTTTCTGTGCCGGAACACAGAGCTGTAAATGTATCTACATACAGTTTACACAGCGCTTTCAGCAGGTGCATCTGTTAGCAAATTGTTCATTAGGGCTAGCTTGGTCCAAATAAACTATTTACATCAGAAGAAAGCTGGAGTTAGGCTTTAACTAAGAAAGCATGCATACAGAGCTGGGATTTCTTATTAGAGTTCACAGCATGCTTTACAAACTCAGTGACCTGTATAATCCTTGCAAGAAATGTTAAATGTGAAATAAAGTTTTTTTTACATAGCATAAATACGTTTTCTCTATTGTTCATTGAAGGACACAGCATAATTCATCATGGATGGGTTTGATGCTGCAACCTAACTTGAAAGCACTCCAAAGGGGTGGCCCTCTGGTGGTGGCAAAACCCCTCAGCTGCAATACAAGAATTCGTTTTTCTAGCATCCTCCTCAGAAGTAGGATTGCAACCCTATGGTAGAAGGTCTTCTTAGTGCCCCTCTCATTAGCACATCTGGTATCTGAGCTTATGGCTTTCCCTGTAACAGCCTTTTTCTTGATCATACATCACGGGACACAGGAGCTTCATTACATAGTGGGTTATATAGGCACCTCTGGTGATTGGACACTGGTTAACCCCCAATTAAGGAGAATTCCTCCCCTATATAACCCCTCCCATATGGGAGGCACCTCAGTTTTTTCGCCAGTGTCTAAGGTGGTTGGTCACGTAAAACATGTGCTATGAAGAAAGCTCTGTTCAGGTCCCTGCGGGGTTCTAAGGGCTATGATAACCGGATCCATATCTCGGGCCGATATTTGACTCCCAAGATGATATGGTACCTGGGCCTCGTCATCCGAAGAAACTAGGTTTTGCCTGTAAGTCCTCTCCTGTTGGAAGACTGGGCTCTGGGAAAACCAGACTTGGTGTACTATTTACATAGTGGCAGGAAAGTTTCTGGCAGAGTCTTTTACAAAGTCCAGGTAAGAGGTTCCTCTGAGAAGGAACCCAAAAAATCCTGAAGGTTGGCACAACTCTGCCCGCCGTGATGGGAAGGCTGGAAT
This sequence comes from Lithobates pipiens, assembly GCF_037356315.1. Classification (NCBI taxonomy): domain Eukaryota; kingdom Metazoa; phylum Chordata; class Amphibia; order Anura; family Ranidae; genus Lithobates; species Lithobates pipiens. The sequence goes on along the minus strand of NW_027507718.1, from coordinate 386,498,203 downwards.
CTGTCTGTTTTCAGCAATTCCTGCGGCAAGGACAGGCAAGAGAAGTTAATCCTATATAAATCATATATTATGGATTTCTTCATGTGAGTAGTTGTTGGTCTTACCTGGTTTCCACCACTAGAGGGAGTAAGAGCAGCCTGATGCATACTTGCATGCCTTTCAGATACACACGCTCAGTGAAGCCTGTTTTTTCAGATGGCTCACGTCTCTGCTGCAGACTCTGCCACAGTAGAGGTAAGAGAGGGGTCCCACGTAGTGTAGGGGTCCCGTGCGGCTCAGTGGGTGATCCCCTCCCCCCTTGGACTACCGGCGGTCCTCGTCCTCGTGCACGTCGGCGTGTATGGCGCTTTACTGCGCAGGCACCAAAGCGGCAATTTTAAAAGCCTAGAGCGCCAGGGGGCTGTAAGTAGAAGACACAGGAGCTGTGGGCAGTAAGCATCCTAAGGGATTGGATCCAGGCAAACCTAAGACACCTACTCAGCATCAGGTTGTGCAGTTTAAGCATATATATTTATTGTGAGACTTGGAGCACAACAGTGATTGCACTTTTGTACTAGTACCTCTGCTTTGTAGCTTAGGACTATGTCTCCTCGTAAGGGGGTCTCAGGGGGAGGTAACAAGGGCACTGGTAAATCACCGCCTAGGTCTAGGGGTCCTAAAAATGCCTGTAGTTTACCATCCCCCCCTGCAAGACTGGAGCCAGCCTCACAGGATGAGTCGGTGCCCCTGTCAGGTTTTGCAGCCTCTCCTGATGTTTCAGCCCCAGTGTATGTCACTGAAGACTCCATTAAGGCTACATTGGAGGGTTTTGAAGGGAGAATCATGAATTTTATTTCAGCTTCCCTAAAAGATAGCAGAAAAATGGGTAGATCCCCTTCCTCTGCTGAGATTCCTCTTTCAGATGACACCTCTGACAATGAGGAGAGATCCCTATCATGGGATAGGGATCAAGAGCAGTCGGATGAGTCAGAGGAAGAGGAGAGAGTCCCCTCCTCCCAGGCACTCAGAAAACAGGTTCAATATTATACTGAGTTGGTGCGTACCACATTCAGAATGCCCGCTGCTGAGGCCGCTACATCCTCTGTTTCTTCCCTGGGTGTCAGGAAAATCCCACAGACTGCCTTTTCCTTTCATATTCATCTCTTAATGGATAAATTGTTGTATGAGGATTGGGGACATCCCGATAAACTGTTTGCTCCTCCTAAAAGGTTTTCTATGCTTTATCCTCTGGAGGAAAGTTTCACCAAAAAATGGGGGGTCCCATCTGTCGATGCGGCTGTTTCTTGTGTGAATAGAAGCCTGACTTATCCTTTGGATAATGCTCAGGTATTTAAGGATCCAACTGATAAGAAGCTGGAAACTTTATTGAAAGCCTCCTTTTCCATGGCTGGCCCTGTAGTGCAGCCTACAGTCGCAACTGTGGGGTTTTGTCAGTTCCTCAAGGAACAGGTTAAGCAGATGCTTGGCCTTCTTCCCAGTGAGGAAGTGGAGAATTATGCAGAGATTCCTCAAATTCTGTGTTTTATGATTGATGCGATTTTGGATTCGGTCCAACAAGCATCTTGTTTGTCTCTCCTGTTGGTACACATGCGAAGAGCCCTATGGCTAAAAAATTGGGCAGCTGAGCTATCATGTAAGAAGTATTTGATTGGGTTCCCGTTTAAGGGGGAACGCTTATTTGGGGAGGAATTAGATAAATTCGTCCCAAAAGATTATAGGGGGTAAATCTACTCTCCTTCCAATCAAAAAGAGCAAATGTCCATCATTTAGGCATTCTCTTTCTCCCGGAGCATCAAGCTCTAAGCAGTGGCAACGGCCTTCCCAACCTCCCTCTACAGGAAAGGCCCAAGGCCACGCCCAGGTGCAGAAAAATACTTGGGGCGAAAGCCTGCCAAGCAGAGCCCAAAAGCTTCCTTGTGAAGGGGCGCCCCCACTCGGCCGAGTGGGGGGAAAGCTCCTGCAGTTTGCAGAAGCCTGGCAGGAAGAGATCCGGGACAAGTGGGTAACCTCCTCGGTATCTCTGGGCTACAAGCTAGAGTTTCAGGAGATTCCACCTTCTCGCTTCCTAAGGTCAAGGATCCCCAAGGATCTAGTAAAGCAAAAACCGCTACTTCTGTCCTTAGATCACTTACTATCCCAGGGAGTGATAGTGGACCCAAAAGAACAGGGTTCAGGCTTTTACTCAAATCTCTTCACCGTTCCAAAGTCAAATGGAGGTGTCAGACCTATCCTGGATCTGAAGGATCTGAACCAGTTTTTGCACATCCAGTCTTTCCGAATGCAGTCAATACGTTATGTGGTCTCCTCCCTGCAAGGGGGAGAGTTTATGGCATCGATAGATATCAAGGATGCATATCTTCATGTGACAATTTTTTCCGCACACTAGAAGTATCTAAGGTTCGTGGTAGAGCAGCGCCATTTTCAATTTGTGGCCTTGCCATTCGGTCTCGCTGCGGCTCCTTGAGTCTTCACAAAGATTCTAGACCCTCTCTTGGCAAACCTAAGAGCTCAGGGTATTACTGTTATGGCTTATCTAGACGCTTTGCTTCTCATAGAGAAAACCGTAGCACTCTTGAACCACAGTGTTATCAGAACGTTAGAACACCTGGAACACCTAGGTTGGATTATAAACCTAGAAAAGTCATCCCTACAGCCTGCTACCAGGTTGGAGTATCTGGGCATGGTCATCGACACCGCTCAGGGTGGGGTGTTTCTACCAAGGCCAAAAGCCATGGCTATAGGGGATCTGGTGCGCCTAATTCTGGGCAGAAGATCTTCCCCCATTCGGTTGTGTATGAGACTGTTAGGGAAAATGGTCGCCTCCTTCAAGGCCGTTCCATTCGCCCAGTTTCACTCAAGGCCTTTGCAAAGATGCATCCTTGCGGCTTGGAACAGGAAGCCCCAGGCCTTGTACCTTCCTATGTGTCTATCCCCAGGGACACGCAAAAGTCTCGTTTGGTGGTTACAGACCAAGAATCTGCTGAAAGGCAAAACCTTTCTTCCTCTTCCATGGAAGATTATAACTACAGATGACAGGCTGGGGAGCAGTGTTGGGGGAGTCGTGCTCGCAGGGGAAATGGTCTGCGGTCGAGAAGCTATTGCCCATAAATGTTTGGAGATCCGGGCAGTTTACATGGCTCTCATAAACTGGTCTTACAGACTACGGGGTCTCCCTGTTTGAGTTCAGTCCGACAATGCCACAGCTGTGGCCTATATCAATCACCAGGGTGGCACCAGGAGTCTGGTTGCACAAAGAGAGGTGAATCGCATACTTGGGCAGAAAGGCATGTTCCATGCCTTTCTGCAGTCTTCATTCCAGGAGTGGAAAATTGGCAAGCGGATTTTCTAAGCCGCCAGCAGTTATGCCCAGGAGAATGGGCTCTACACCCCGACGTATTTTGGATCATATGTCACAAATGGGGCACTCCAGACGTAGATCTGTTTGCGTCCAGATTCAACAGAAAACTGGACAAATTTGTGTCAAGGACAAGAGATGTACTTGCTCAGGGGTCAGATGCTCTGACAGTTCCCTGGGATCAGTACAATCTAATTTATGCCTTCCCACCATTCCCGCTTCTGTCACGGTTCTTGGGAAGAGTCGAGAGGGAAACCAAGTCGGTTCTTTTGGTAGCCCCGGCTTGGCCCAGGCGACCTTGGTACGCAGAGATCTTGAAGTTGGCAGTAGGCAGGCCGTGGATCCTTCCTCTCCGGCCAGATCTAATCTCACAGGGTCCAATTTACCATCCTGCTTTACACAGTCTAAGTTTAACGGTTTGGCTGCTGAGACCCACATTCTGAGAGATCGTGGGCTTTCAGGGCCAGTCCTTTCTACTCTGGTCAGTGCCAGAAAGCCGGCCTCCAGGCTTATTTACTACAAAATCTGGAAGGCATATGTTTCCTGGTGTGAACCCAGGGGATGGCATCCTAGGAAGTATGTCATTAGCAGGATCTTGGCTTTCCTCCAATCAGGCCTCGAAATGATTTTGGCCCTAAACACTATCAAGGTGCAGATTTCGGCCTTGTCAGTGTTTTTCCAGAAGCCACTTGCATCACATTCCCTTGTGCGGGCTTTCATCCAGGGGGCTATGCGGTTAAGGCCGCCAGTCAAACCTCCGGTATGCCCATGGGATCTGAATTTGGTTCTCTCGGCTTTGCAGAGGCAACCATTTGAACCTTTGCATCAGGCTTCATTAGTTCTTTTTACTAAAAAATTGGTTTTCTTGATAGCCATATCCTCGGTTAGAAGAGTGTCAGAACTAGAAGCTCTCTCCAGCAAGGAACCTTATCTAATTATTCATAAGGATAAGTAATGCGTCCTAATAGGTCCTTTCTGCCTAAGGTGGTTTCAGGATTCCATTTGAATCAAGATGTAATCCTACCATCCTTTTTTCCAGATCCACAGTCTGCAGAAGAAGAGTCTTTGCACACTTTAGATGTGGTAAGGGCAATCAGTATCTATCTTCAGGCAACTGCTCAGATAAGAAAAACTGATTGCTTATTTATTTTGCCGGAAGGCCCTAGGAAGGGCCAGGCAGCATCAAAATCCACTCTCTCAAGGTGGATTAGACAGGTTATTTTTTAGGCCTATAGTGTAAAGGGGAAGAGTCCTCCTTTTCTGTTTCAATATGTTTATTGAAAATTTGAACAAACAGGAATAAACAAGACACTACAATCTGCTCCTTGAGCGCCCTCGCAGGGGCTACAAAGCATGAATAGGAAACCAAAGGGCAAACCATCACATTATACTTATAATAAACACAAGAAAAGGAAGGAAAATGAGTAAGGGATGGTATCGAACCTGGCTCCAGTACCAAAAAACTTGTTCCCTTGTTGTTTCCGGAGGGTAAGCCCTTCTCCCACTACCCCCTTCCACGGGGGGCAGCAGTATTTATTAGCAATGGGAGAGATTATAAAGAAGAGTGAAAAGAGATAGGGAACAAAAGAAGAAGGGTAAAGAGAAGAGAGGGGCAAGAAGGAGGGGGAAAACTCAGGCGTGGACGCCTCGCCGAGAGGAGTTAGACCAAGCCCAGGCATGCAGCTTGGAGTGCGGGGAACTCATAAGAGATCCACGGCTCCCAGATTTTTAGAAATTTAGCATGAGAATCATGGACAATACTGGAAATACGTTCCTGAAGTAACATAGCAGTCATGCAGGTTTTAACCCCTTGAAAATCTACCCGTTGGGACTTCCAGGTTTGGGCAATGGTCCGCTTGGCTGCTATAAATAGATAGGCAGCCAGCTTCTGTTGAGGGCCTCGCAAACCAGGTACCGGGCAATGTAGGAGAGCTAGCTTAGCGTCCCTTCGGATCGTTAGGTGGAAGAGTGTCTGCAGCAAACCAAAAAGCCTAGACCAGAACCCCACCAGCCTTGGGCAAGCCCACCATGTGTGCATAACATCACCTCGCTGTCCACAGTTGCGGAAGCATCTGTCAGTACTCCCAGGGAAAGCCCGAGCTGGGCAGGTACCCAATACCATAGAGTCCTCCTTTTCAAGTGAAAGCGCACTCAACGAGGGCTGTAAGTGCTTCTTGGGCAGTGCATCACCAGGCCTCCCTGGCTCTGATCTGTAAGGCTGCAACTTGGTCATCAGTCCACACATTCACCAGATTTTATCAGGTGGATGTCAGAGGGCAAGAGGATATCGCCTTTGGGCGCAGTGTACTGCAGGCTGCAGTTTAGACCCTCTGGTCCATGGCTGTCTATGATTCTGATCTGTGTCTCCCTTCACTCAAACTGAGCATTGCTTTGGGACATCCCACTATGTAATGAAGCTCCTGTGTCTCATGATGTATGATCAGAAAAATAGGATTTTTATATACATCTTACCTGTAAAATCCTTTCTTGAGAGTACATCACGGGACACAGGGCTCCCGCCCTTCTTGGGTTTTACGTGGTTTCTTATTGCTTTGCTGCAAAACTGAGGTGCCTCCCATATGGGAGGGGTTATATAGGGGAGGAATGCTCCTTAATTGGGGGTTAACCAGTGTCCAATCACCAGATGTGCCTATATAACCCACTATGTAATGAAACTCCTGTGTCCCGTGATGTACTCTCAAGAAAAGGATTTTACAGGTAAGCTGTATATAAAAATCCTATTTTTCTGATCATTATGGCTCTTCGTTCTAGGCTGTACATTTTTTGCCTACAGTGGTTTTGGCTTTTCATTTTAAGGGAAGATTTCACCCTCCTTGGTTGTGCCCTTGTTTTTCTCATTGTAGGGAAGTGGTTCTTAACAGGGCCTTTAGAGTCTACCTCTCTGTTACAGCCTCTATTTGGCAGTCTGCTGCCCTGTTCATCACTCAGGAGGGCTCTGGTCAAGATCTAGCTGCCTCGTCTTCTCCTTTTGGATGGATTTGTACATCGGTGATCCAAGCCTATGCCTTCTCGGGCTGAAAAGCTCTGTTGCCTTTTCTTGGGAATTCTACCAGGGGCACTCAGCACGTCCTCAGTATTTCATCATTCTACTTATGTTTTTTTCAGAGTTGTGAGGCAGTTGCTGGTCGTCCATCCCGACAGTTACAAGTTTTAAGCTGCTTTCTCACTACTCTGTAGCAAAATTGCAGTAAAAACACATATGCACTTTTCCAGTGCATTTCAGGTGCGTTTTATGGTTGTCTGCACCTGTGAAAATTTGACGTGACTCAAAAAGGCAAAAGCTTAGGTTGGTGCATTTTTGCTGTGTTCTACATTCATTTCAATAAGGAACTACAGTTTGAAAACCACACCAAAGATGCGGTATTTAGGACTTTTCAAAATGCACCACACCCGCCGCACCACAATGATATGAAGAGCCCCATAGGATTTAAAGGGAAATCCTTCCTTGCGTTTTTCTTGCAAGGTAAAAATGCAGGAAAATGCATCCGTGTGAAAGGGCCCTTATAGGATTTCTGTCATGGCCTCAGTGGATTTCAGATTGGCTGGGAAGTTTTGCAGGCAGCAGTTTGTGTTTTTTTTTTTTTTTTGTTTTTTTTTTTTGTAGTTATTTGTTTGTTTTTGTTTTTTCTGTCTTTCTGCCACTACTTTGGGCCTTCCCATCCATGATAAATGAAGCTATGTCCTTTAATGGATGATGGAGAATATTGGATTTTTGTACTTTCAGTAAATACCTATTCTCTGAGTTCCTTGAAGGACACAGCACCCGCCCAGTTTTCTTTTTGGCTGCATCTGTGTTTTTGTCCTGATACCTCTGGCTACTGATTCTGGTGTCGCAGCTGGGGGGTTTCATCAGCACCAGAAGGCCTCCCCTTAAGCATGCTTTTATTTAAAGTTGTACCTAGCGTCCTGCTCTTGTAGGTGGTGGCATCAAACTCATCTGTGATGAATTAAGCTGTATCCTTCATTGAACTCGGAGAAAACGGTTTTGGGGTGACTGCAAAAATCCAATTTTTGCTGCAGAATTTGATGGAGACAATCATTCTATATGTGAGGATAGCTCTGCTTTTCCTTATGGCTTTCCAATGCCTTTCCAATGTATCCTAGAAAGGCAGCAGATCCACCTTAGATTACAATAGTAGCATAGTCTGCCCATCCTCAGCTGAGCATACACATATGCATGGGAAAGTATCAGATAAATGCTTGTGGCTCTGCTTATGATGAACAATAGCCTACTGGATACTAAAGGTTAGACTAGATTCTGATGCAAGAATCCCCCATAGCAAAAGAAGGATGGACTATATTATCCCTTCAAGAATCTTTGGTGAGCTCATGTACTATACTTTTTTCTCTCCTAGAATGAATTTGAAGGGTGGAACAGCAAAGGAAATAGAATCAAAGTTTAATCATCTCTTCAGATACAGCACAGACTACCCAGAGATGGGGTTGTGTGTAATTGTTAATAACAAGAATTTCCACCCAACCACAAGTAAGTGTGTGTACGGTTTGTGTATCTTATCTTCCAGCATTTTGTATATATGGTGAAATGAGTTTGTTTTTTCTTTTTTAAAGGAATGGGAATGCGGAATGGAACTGATTTAGATGCCCAAAAATTACAGATTACATTTAAAAATTTGGGTTACAAAGTGCATGTTTACAATGATCTGAAGTGCTCTGACATCTATGAACTGTTGAAAAAAAGTAAGTACTATCCACCACAGTCACTATGATGAGATACTTTCTGAATCATTTCGGAAATGCAGACTCCTATTTTTTCTGCATAAATAGGATGTTGTACTGTTAAGTCCAGTCTTGGGTAACCAACAAAGGGGGGGGAAATAATTTACAAGGGAGGTGGGACTTTAAATGCAGCACATGGAAGCAAAACAATAAAAGGGCGAATGTAAAGGAGTTTTATTGATACATCAATCTAAATATACAAAATTATTATATAATGATAGTACAAATAAATAAATACAGAATAGTAATGCAAAATAACATACATATAATGATACATATGATAATAAATTCACTAAATACATTCCAATTAAGTGCATTTATAATATAAAATAGACAAAACAATATAAATATAGATAAAAATAATGAATTCATATGATGTAAACAATAAAACATTTCCTCATTCGTCTCAAAAAGACATGGTATATGACAATACTTAAGGGGTAAAATCCGCAGGACCTATGACCTCACTAAAACTGAAGGGGGAGTAAGAATTCTATAATGACATAGAGGTCTTAATACAATTTGGTAAATACATAGAAACCGGTAGCTCTACGCGTTTCGTGGCTTAACCGCCACTCATCAGGAGCAAGCATATATGGGATCTAGGAGAAATTTTGTATGAAAATAGAAAAATTAATTAAATATATATAAAAATAAAATAAAAAATTATATATATATAAATGACTAAAGAAGCAAGGTTGAGTGAATAATTACCCCAACCAAAGCTAACTTACTAGAGTTCGCTGTGTAGCCAATGCGGTAGTGGGACTGAAAAGGCGGTCCGGAAAACAGCTCCAACCGGGAGCTGAGGTGGAACAAACACCCAGCACCGATATGGGCGATAACCAGGGTGAGTGACTCGCAGGGACATTCTAAAGTGAAAGGAAGGAAATGGGATAAGAAAAGGTGGGGGGGGGAGGGGGAAGGGGGCGAAGAAGGGAAGGGAGGGGGGATTAAAGAAGACCCAAATAGGGAAATTACATGAATATGTACAAAGATATAGAAAGAGGGAAGAAAAAAGGGGGGAAAAAAAAGAGAGAGAGAAGTGAAGGGTATGTAAGTGGTGGGTAAAACATAATGGTGTGCATTGTGTAATTGGGATGGATATTCACGACCTTACCAGGCCGTGTTATCATTTAAAGTCCCTAGGGATGGAATCATTGGGCCTTACCAGGCCTTGTTTTCCTCAAAGTCCCTATTTCTTATAAAATGTCTTCAGTCTTGGGTAACATGTGAATATTCAGCTATCCTATTGTAACTGGTAGTTCTATGACAAAAGAGCTAGATTGGCAAATACTACTTCAGACGTATTTCTTTGCAGGGATTGTCACCTTAGTGGAAACATTATATTAAAATGAACTTGCCATATTCTGCAATTTTGTAGTTGGCTTGTTTTGTGTATAATTGATAAAAAGACACACTTCTATGTCATCTCTATTTCTACTGATTTGTAGCTCACACAGAGATAGGGCCAGTGATCATTAGTGTCTTTGTCATTGTTACAACATACTCCACTACCACTTCCTGCCTGTAATGCAAACTCACAGAATATTTTCACCAATCCTTCTTTAGAGCTCTAGATTTTGATGTACTTTTCAATATAATAACCAATAGTTTATGCTACAAGTTTATCAGCCCTTCATTTTTATATGCATTCATGTTATTTGTTTTGTGCAGTGGCTGAGGATGACCACAGCAAAAGAAGTTCATTTGTTTGTGCACTTTTGAGCCATGGTGAGGACGGCTTGTTATATGGAGTAGATGACGCAATGCCTATTAAACGGCTCACATCCCTTTTCCGAGGTGACCGATGCAAGACCTTGGTGGGCAAACCAAAATTATTCTTTATTCAGGTACTTTGCTTTTAATATGCTTTTTAATATGCTTTTTAATATTTAGAGTTCTCTTGTCAAACTGCTGCTGCTAGGCTTTATTTATACAGTAATTTCTCATATAACTGGCCTTGAAAAATATTCTGATTCACGGTGCTTATGCACGGAGTTATGTACTGTTGGAAGGCAACATGATTTAATATCATATTTCTGGAGTTTTTCTGGTTGATGCAACCAAACAATTGATTTCTTCAGGGCGGTCTGTATATTTGATGGCATCAATGGGCTTACTGACTGGGGATTCTACCTTCTTGCGTCTGAGGCTAAATTACCCACATGTGATCAGAGAGGATGGAAGCTGGAGGCAGGTTGACATTAACCTCTGTCAAAGGAATGACCATGACGTCCTTTGTATGCCAGGTCAATACACGGTGGTGAACGAGAAATGTTGGGAAAATTTCACTCTGGGTTCTGAATGGAAAGATCATTGCTGGGAAGGAAGCACCTGGATATTATTTGGAACATAGACAATTTTGTTTCTTTGTCCTAAAGGATACCGATCTAGCATTAGTCATGGAACTAGGGTGTTCCCTGAACCTAACAATAGGTGCATGATATACCCTGGGCAAGGGTCTCTGAAATCCAGGCACAGGGATGGAATTTTGTGGTTTATCATTGTTTCAGGTTTATATGTGTTAGATTCAAAATTTAAATAGAAGGGTCTCCCGTTTTATCTATGCAAGTTGAGGGATGAATTGTCAGTAAGGTCTCTTTGTATAAATTAGAGGCTTTGCTGGCAATTCAGAGCTCTGAAATACAGCTGACATGCCAAAATTGTGGTAGGAAAGGCCACTACGCGGGAATGCGTAATTGGATGGGTCACATATATATGTATATATTATGGCAATAGGTTGATTTATGCTATTGGTATAGTGTGACGTGTATTTTAGGTTAGTAATATGGGTGAGTAAGGCCCTCCGAGACGCTGTATCTGAAAGCTGTTTAATATGTTGCTCTGAGTGTGTGCTGGTGAATGGTGAGTGAATGGACACCCCTTGCCTGTAATGCACCCTGTCGTGAAGATACCGGAAAGGGGAAGACACAGGATGGTGACATGGAAGCTGTTGCAGAAGAGTGATGGTGGTTTGTCACTCAGTGGCAAAGCGGCACATGTTGGTATGCACAAACCGGTAAGACCGTTGTGGACTGTTCCATAGGAGCTGTTTCTGAAGAAGGGTGATATACGCCCTTTAGGTGCAAAGAGGGATATGTGTGAAGGCAACATGATTTTAATATCATATTTCTGGATGATACAACCAAGCCATTGCTTTCTTGGGGGCGGTCTGGAATGTAACATCAAAGCTTTGTAGCAGATCTGAAAGAAGAGATCAGGCCTCCAGCAAGGCTGGACAACTCTGCTCTGGACCATCTGATATAATGCTCTTGAAAGGGACCATGGCTGCCAGGATGATTGCTGATGGTGGGTGACAAAGATCAAAGGATCAACAGGCACCTAGGGATGATACATGGACAATGCTGCCCCTAGAGGCCAATATAGCAGGATGGACAGTAATATAATATATTAAAATGTAAGAAAAAATGCTCCGGTCTGGTAATAGATCCTTCCATTTCAGCCCTCAATAATTACCTTACAGTTTCTACTGGGGATGTTCCCTTTTATTTGGGTTTCTTTTGGTAGGTGTTTTGAAGCCCTCCTTAAAGGCTTTCTTTCCCCTAAGCAGGTCCAATCCTGCAGCCGGCAGTTGCTGCCTTGTCTATTTGCCAGACTATTGCTAAATGAATAGAAACCATGAATATGGTTTTAGGCCGGGTTTCCCCGCATTCATATGACATGCGAGTGTGACTGTCTCTCAATGGAGCCGGTTCACACATGTCCAGGGCGGCAGCGGTCCAGGTTGAAAAAGGGTCCCGTTCAGGTGTGAATTCAGGATAAAATTCTGACCTGAATGCCACCTGACCCGGTGTACAGGAATGTATCGGACCCCAGGCACGAACCCGCACATGTGTGATCTCGTTCTTAATGGCTCCCCTTAGAACAATTGCAGATTATGCCCTCAGTCTTGTGTTGAAGTGCTAGAAGATGTAATTTTCTAAGTCTCTAAATTTTCTCTTTGTGCATACAGTGGGGCAAAAAAGTATTTAGTCAGCCACCAATTGTCCAAGTTCTCCCACTTTAAAAGATGAGAGAGGCCTGTAATTGTCATCATAGGTATACCTCAACTATGAGAGACAAAATGTGGAAACAAATCCAGACAATCACATTGTCTGTCTGATTTTTGAAAGAATTTATTTGCAAATTATGGTGAAAAATAAGTATTTGGTCACCTTCAAACAAGCAAGATTTCTGGCTCTCACAGACCTGTATCTTCTTCAAGAGGCTCCTCTGTCTTCCACTCATTACCTGTATTAATGGCACCTGTTTGAACTTTTTATCAGTATAAAGCTGACCATACACCTATAGATTATCTGCAGATTTTCTATGGTTAGATGGAAAAAGTGCAACAGATTTCTCCATGTTCGCTAAACTGTGTGGATGGAGGAATCTCCCACTTTTTCCATCTAACCATAGAAAATCTGCAGATTTATAGGTGTATGGCCAGCTTAAAAGACACCTGTCCACAACCTCAAACAGTTACATTCCAAACTCCACTATGGTGAAGACCAAAGAGCTGTCGAAGGACACCAGAAACAAAATTGTAGACCTGTACGAGGCTGGGAAGACTGAATCTGCAATAGGCAAGCAGCTTGGTGTGAAGAAATCAACTGTGGGAGCAATAATTAGAAAATGGAAGACATAAGACCACTGATAATCTCCCTCGATCTGGGGCTTCATGCAATCCCAGAACCACACGGGGACCTAGTGAATGACCTGCAGAGAGCTGGGGCCAATGTAACAAAGGCTACCATCAGTAACACACCATGCCGCCAGGGACTCAGATCCTGCAGTGCCCGACGTGTCCCCCTGCTTAAGCCAGTACATGTCCGGGCCCGTCTGAGGTTTGCTAGAGAGCATTTGGATGATCCAGAAGAGGATTGAGAGAATGCCATATGGTCAGATGAAACCAAAGTAGAACTGTTTGGTAGAAAAACAACTCGTGTTTGGAGGAGAGAGAATGCTGAGTTGGAACCAAAAAAAAACATACCTACTGTGATGCATGGGGGTGCAACATCATGCTTTGGGCCTGTTTCTCTGCAAAGGGAACAGGACGACTGATCCGTGTACATGAAAGAATGAATGGGGCCATGTATCGTGAGATTTTGAGTGCAAACCTACTCCCATCAGCAAGGGCATTGAAGATGAAACGTGGCTGGGTCTTTCAGCATGACAATGATCCCAAACACTCCACCCGGGCAACGAAGGAGTGGCTTCGTAAGAAAACTTTCAAGGTGCTGGAGTGGCCTAGCCAGTCTCCAGATCTCAACCCCATAGAAAACCTTTGGAGGGAGTTGAAAGTCCGTGTTGCCCAACGACAGCCCCAAAATATCACTGCTCTAGGGGAGATCTGCATGGAGGAATGGGCCAACATACCAGCAACAATGTGTGACAACCTTGTGAAGACAGAAAACGTTTGATCTCTGTCATTGCCAAAGGATATATAACAAAGTATTGAGATGAACTTTTGATATTGACCAAATACTTATTTTCCACCATCATTTGTAAATAAATTCTTTTAAAAATCAGACAATGTGATTGTCTGGATTTGTTTCCACATTTTGTCTCTCGTAGTTGAGGTATACCTATGATGACAATTACAGGCCTCTCATCTTTTTAAGTGGGAGAACTTGGACAATTGGTGGCTGACTAAATACTTTTTTGCCCCACTGTATGCACAGGATTTTATGGTTAAAATGTTGGTCTGCCGAACCTGCTTATAGGAGTTGCCTTTATACACATGCCTTTTGACAGTGAAGCCCTATTTGGGGAATTCCTTGATAAATTCATAAAGGAAGTCATTGGGGAAGGTGCTTTGTACGTCCTTTCATAGCAAGCCTTGGACCCCTAAGGCCATCAAGCCCAGCCAGAAGCCCACCTCAAAATAAAGGGGCACCACCCCCCCCCCCCCCCCTCGGAGTAGGAAGATGTCTATTGGCTTTTGCACCAGTCTGAATCCAAGATTTTCCGAACCTCCTAGGTCTAATCTGTAATTTCAAGGGGGTGCAATATGGAATGTCTCTTTCTCTGTTCCTCCTTCGCCTTCTCCTGCTCCCCCCCCCCCCCCATTCTGCCAGTGTCACCTCCAAACACAAGTACATTTACTGGCCACCTTACACCAGCTACAGTCACAAGGAGTGGTTGTATCAATTCCTGCACTGTAAAGGTCCCATGGTTTTTATCAGGCCTATTCAGTTCCCAAACCAAATGAGGGCATCATTTTAAATTTTGGGCTCTAAGCCGATTTAATTGTGTACTAAAATACTGTATGAAATCACAAGGTCTTTCAGTGCAACGGGAATTTCTGGCCTTAGACTATCTACACATTCCTATCCTCCCCTCACACCAACACTTTCTGCCTTTTGGCTGTGGGAGACCAAAACTTCCAGTTTGTTCACAAGAGTTTGCCCTACGTCTTGCTCTTCTGCAGACCATTTATGGACGATCTTGTGCTGAAGGACTTCTCAACCATAACCTTGCATGTTAACAGTTAATATATGATTCCGCTTCTGCAACCCTTCTGTTGGTAATCTAAAGTCTGCCTTCCAGCCTTCACACCAAATGGATTGCCTGTGTCTAATCTTGGACATAGCCCAAGCTAGAATTTTTCTTCCTCCAAAAAAAAAACTGCCTCTCTAGGGCCCCAGCTTGACTCTCAGATCCAAATGGGGCCCCACAGTTTGCTTTTACATGAACTTTCTAGGTCTAATGGTGGCCGCCTTCTAGGCCATTCCTTATGCCAGTTTCATTCTATGTCATTTTAACTCAAAATCCTCATGTCAACAACACAGTTCCACTCTCTGGATTGTCCCATCCATCTATCCAGAGTCATTAGAGTTATTCCTTCACATGCCCACATGCCCTAAAATATGATGACTGTGAATTACAATTTCCTAACTGTCCAGTAGACCTGGTCCTCGGGAGTCAAGGCCCTCCCATCAATATTCTGGAACTAAGTACCATCAAATTAACACTACAACATAGGACCCACCGTCTGCAAAGTCACCCAGTAAGGGTGCAGCTGGACAGTGCCAAAGCAGTGGCCTATATAAATCTTCAAGGGGGCACCAAAAGTTGAGCTGCTGTAAGAGATACAAAATTGATACTCCTAGACAGAAATTCACATTTCAGCTCTCTACCCTCCACATTCTTGGCCTATCCAATTGGCAGGCTGACTTTCTAACCTCCAACACCTAGACCCACGGAAGTGATATCTGCACCTTGAGATCTTCCAGAATCTGTCAAAGGTGGGGGAAACCAGATATGGACAGCCTGCCCTCCATGTTAAGCAACAAACTATACAGACTTGTAGCCAGGTTCATAAGTTCTCTGGCCTGGTGATTCCATGAACTCCATTGAGGCTGACATATGCCTTCGCTTTCATAAATGTTTTCCTTTAACTGCTATGCATGATAGAGATAGAAAGTGTTTCGGTGACCTGATTGCACTGAACTGGCCCCAAAAGAAGGTGGTACACAGACCTACTCGGACTCCTTGTGAACGAGCCTTGGCTTCGTCCAAACAAATCAGATTTTCAGGCACATGGTTTCCTTCACCCTGCTTCTTAGTCACTGACAATAAAGGCATGGCTGTGGAAACCCAGGTCCTAAAGGAAAAGGTTACTCAAAGCAAGAAAATCTGCCTCCTGCAAGATCTACTATCAGACATGGAAGACGTACGTTGCCTGATTCAAGGACTAAAAGCTAAGTCCCAAGGAGTACTCTGTTGCCCATATTTTGGCCCTTCCTTCAGTATTTTTCTTGACCAGTTTCTGGGCCTGAGCTATACAGCCACTGGATCACTTTTACAGGTGGCAGAAGGGGGGCAGGTCATCTATGGATAATTTTAATGTTCTAGTGTTTTATGTCATTCCACTGGTGTGGGCAATTTTGAAGCGAGGCATTTGTGGTATCTGTTTACTCAGGGTAACAATATTTTATATTTTTCCTAAAAATGTGTTCTTTTATACATGTTTGTGTTCAATAAAATTTATTATGTATTTTTTTTTTCATTTGCATTTGAAAAACCACTGCGCAAATATCCTGTGACAAAAAAATTGCAACACCCACCATTTTATTCGCCAGGGTCTCTGATTAAAAAATCTATGTTTGGGGGTTCTAAGTAATTTTCTAGCAAAACATGCTGATTTTTACATGTATGTGAAAAATGTCAGAATTGGTCTGTCAAGTAGCTAAAGGTCAGTTTCCTAACTTACCCACTCTCCTAGAGAAACCTTTTTGCTCTGCAACCGTTAATCAATAATTTTCTTCAGGAAGTTCTCATATAAATCTCCAAATTCAACCCCCCCTTTACCCCCTTGGGATCGCAAATTGGTGCTCTCTGTATTTCAGATACCCCCGTTGAGCTGATTGGAGATATGTCTTTGAGTCCTTACATGTAAGATTGCCTTCTTGGCGACTATTATGTCTGCTAGGCATGCTTCTGCACTGGCAAGCCTTTCTTGTAAAGAGCCTTTTCTTGTATTGCACAGGGACAAAGTGGTCTTGAGCCCAAAACCTTTTTTTTTTTTTTTTTTCCTATACCCAAGGTGTCTTCTGCTTTCGACTTGTGAGGATGTTACCCTCCCTTTCCTCTGTCCTGATCCAGACTTCGCCAAGGACATTTCCCTACACTGAGTAGATGTCAGTGCCTGGCAGCCACGGATGCTGTTTGCAAAACTGACATTTTGTCCTACCTGCAGGTTCTCGTAGAGGACATTCTGTCTCTCGCTTTACATTGCCAGGTGGACCAGACAACTTATTTCCAGGGCATATGCCTTAAGAAAATGGTTCTTCTTTTCCTCATCACAGCCCATTCCACCACATCTGTTGGTGTTTTTTGGGCCTTTCAACATGAAGCATCTGTATACTAAATGTGGAAGGCCGTCACTTTCGGTCCTATGAATATAAGCCCTGTGTCCTGTACTGTATGATTAGGATAATGGGGAATTTTGACTTGCCTGTACATTCCTTATCTTGGAGTACACTACAGGACACAGGTCCTTTCCCTCTGTCTTTTGCTGTCACTCCTTATTGCTTGCATACAAATTTTAAGCCTCACTGAGTGGTTGAGCTATAGGAGCATGTATTAGGAGTGGCCATAGAAAGTTTTTTTTGCAAGCGGACAATCACCTAAAAGTGGTAAGATTTTGTAAATTGCTGGACGTTAGTCAAGAAGGCACCTCATCCCTATGAATACATATATAGGTAGGAGAGGAAATATGTGATTTTTAGGGTGCCTAGAAATTACTTAATCAAGTATAAAATATATAAATTTATTTATACAAAATGTCTAAAATATCACAGTATCATCAGACAGTAACCAGCAGTGACTTCTTGCTCTACATGTTTCACCATGCAATGGCTTCCTCAGGAGACTTCCAACAAGCACTGCATGGTAACTATAGGTGAAAAACGGTATATTAAAATCCAGTATTTAATAATCAAAACAATATTTTAAACACATCAAAAATAGAAATGAAATGATCTTGCAGATACAGTTAGACCACCTGAACTGTAGGACGTGTCCTATGTTTGGAGATTGCAAACCTGGTGTCTCAAGGACATTGAAAAAAGCGGAGATATCTAGTGTATCACAGAGAGAGAAGGACATACAGGCCTCATAAGACTGACTGTTATCTAGAAAAGGGGGATAGATGATGAACTTGACTGACGAGAATCAAAAAATCAACAAAAGTATCTTTCCCAAGTGTTCTTCCAGGACAGCCCTTGAGAGATGGAGCTCCTCCCATCGACACAGGAAACACATTGCCACAGTTCAAAAGGCGGTCCCTCAGGTCCCTGGTCAGTCATTTGTGTTTCCTCCGTCGGAGGAACATGTTGCCAGGAACCTGGAGGCCCCTCTCAGGGGCTGCCTGAGAACCTGCAAGCCTAAGGGACCGGGTCCTGGTTTATGGCTGCAGTTTGGGTCCATACCTTTTTTCTTTGGCTCGGGTACCGTCCAGCTGAACCGGAGCAGACCCGTTACCCTCCTCCTTCCAGTGCCGAGGTGGCCAGGGGCAGAATGACGCCGGTTTCCCCCAGGAGTGGTGAGTGGAACCTTCCATCTTCCCTCCTCGTTGCAGGGGGTCGGAGACGCCGAGCGTTCACTTCCGGCGGAACCGCGTCATCTCTGTGTGCCGAGACTTCCGGTTCCGGGTCTCTAGGGTACAAGGGGGAGAGGGAGAGCCAGCGCTGTGCCTGTAAAGCCCGACCAGCGTCCAGCAATACCGGACTAGCGGCGGGATCCGGAGCGCCAGAGGGGGACTATGGAGGCTATTCCCCAGGACACTCCGGCGGAGACAGGCACCAGCCAATCCCAGGTAGGCTGCCGGGCATGCTATTACTCTGGTGGAGCGGTGGTGTTTGTAGGATGGGTTCTGTAGTGCCCCACGGTGGTGGTTACTCACAGTCTAGGTTGTGTGCAGTTAGTGGTGATTCTAAGGAGGGACAGGGGGCTGGCGCTAAAAATCCTTTGTCTTCTTATTTTCAGGTTAAAGAGATACCAAAGGAAGACAAGGCAGGCCGCAAAAAGTGCCCTAATTGTGGGAATAGGTTGTCCTCTGGCTCTAACAAAGCCCTATGCAAGCAATGCATTACAAACCTGCTTAAATCTGAGACAGATTCCCCTTTGGCAAAATTTTTGGGCTCCTTTAAAGAGGAAATGGCGTCGACCTTTAAGTCCCTCCGAGAGTTAATCACTGACGTGGGGTCAGCTGCGGCTGCCTCCACGAGTAAAACAACTGCAGTCTCCTCCTCACCATGCTTTACAACACCCAGCTCAGGGGAGCCCCGTATGTTCAGGGAGCCTAGCCCCACGTTGATTAGCCCCGATTCCTCTGACACTGATTCCGATCAGGAAGAGGATCAAGCAACATCCAAAGCCTCAAAGTATAGATTGTCTCTTGAGGAAGTAGATGAGCTAATGGGGGCTATCTATGACACGCTGGAAATTGAGGAGGAAGAAACTCAGTTATCCAGACATGATATGATGTATGAGGCTCTGGGAAAAAAGAAAGCAAGGGTTTTCCCTATACACAAGGTGCTTTCTGACCTTGTCCTTAAGGAGTGGTCGGAACCAGATAAAAAGGTTTTCTTTCCTAAATCCCTTAAGAGAAGGTTCCCTTTTGATGAGAGCCCAGAGGCGGTCTGGAATAAAAATCCTAAACTAGACGCCCCTCTGTCCAAAATCTCAAAACAAGCTGATCTGGCCTTTGAGGATATGGGCCATCTGAAAGATCCCATGGACAGGAGAACAGACATTGTCTTAAAGAGGGCCTGGGATGCCTCTATGGCAGGCTTAAAACCAGCTCTAGCCACTTCTTGTGTAGCTAGAAACCTGGAGTTCTGGTTATCACAACTACAGGAACATTTAAAAGCAGGCACTCCTAGGGGGGAGCTTCTGAAATCCTTCCCTATGCTTTTTAAGGCCACCAGTTTCATCTCTGACGCCTCCACGGACTCCGTAAAATTTACGGCCAAGTCAGCAGCACTTTCAGTGGCAGCTAGGAGGTCAATATGGATGAAAACTTGGGGGGGAGACACGGCGTCTAAAACCCGCCTGTGCAGCGCCCCTTTTACAGGAGACTTAGTCTTCGGGCCTGAATTAGACTCCGCCTTAGAAAGGACGGCGGATAAAAAGAAAACCTTTCCCGCAAAAAAGAAAAATTTTCAAAGAAAAATTTTTTGTCTCTTTAAGGAACCCTCTAAATCAGAGAAGAGTTCAACCCTCAAAAAACATTGGTCGGGACATAAAGGGAAAGAAAAAGGGGGCATACTGTTTAGCCGCCCCAATCAGGATCCCAAACCCCAGTGACGTCAGGGTTCCTGTGGGAGGAAGATTAAGCAAATTTCTTCCACAATGGGAAGAGACAACCTCGAACGAGTTTGTCTTAAACATAATAAGGGGTCATGCGCTGGAATTCCACAGCAGCCCTCCTTCCAAATTTCTGGTGACAAAGCTTCCAAGTCACTCAGAAAAGGCCAGGGCCTTACCTTTACTGATAGGGGAAATGGTGGATCAAGAGGTATTGACACCAGTCCCTATTCAGGAACAAGGAGACGGTTTTTACTCGCACATTTTTGTGGTAAAAAAGCCGTCAGGGAGATTCAGGCTAATTATGAACCTCCGACCATTGAATCGCTCCATCCGTTACAAGAGATTCCGGATGGAGTCCATTTATTCCATAAAGAATCTCCTGCAGAAAGAGATATTTATGGCGACCCTGGATCTAAGGGATGCTTATCTGCATATTCCAATAAGGGAGGAATGCCAGAAATTCCTTCGGATGGCAGTGCAGATAGACACAAAGGTTTACCACTTTCAGTGCAGAGCGCTCCCCTTCGGTCTGTCATCCTCCCCAAGAATCTTTACCAAGGTTCTCGGAGAGGCTTTAGTTCCACTGAGGCTTCAATCAGTCTCAATTATCCCCTATCTAGACGATCTGCTCCTAACAGCACACTCAGAGAGTCGTCTTTCTCAGGATCTGGAATTGACTCAACTCAACCTGAGTTGATTAGGGTGGATTGTCAGTCAGGAGAAATCCAAGACAACCCCAACACAGGAGATCCTGTATCTGGGTTACTGGATCAAGTCTGTAGATCAGAAAATTATACTGCCGGAAGGAAAGATTTTGAATCTGTGGCAGAGAATATCTTTTCTTCAATGCAGCCCCAAATGTACGGTGAGGGAAGTAATGTCGGTCTTAGGTCTTATGACGGCAGCCATTCCAGCCGTACAATGGGCCAGGTTCCACCAGAGAGACCTTCAGGGATTTCTGCTGGAACAATTAAAGGGCAGAGATCTGGAGGAGGAGGTATCGATCCCCTCAAAGATATAATGCTCCCTCTGGTGGTGGAAGGACAGGGAGAACCTAAACAAAGGGGTTCATTGGGTCCTTCCTATCACTTCAACACTAACAACGGATGCGAGCAGTTGGGGCTGGGGAGCCCACCTCGGCTCAAACTGGGTCCAGGACAAGTGGACCCCGGAAGAGAAATGTTTCTCTTCCAATTGGAAAGAGCTAACAGCAATCCTGAGAGCTGTTCTAGCTTTTCACCCCACAATACAGGGTCACCATCTACAGGTCCGTTCAGACAATACGACGGCTGTAGCATACATAAACAAACAAGGAGGTACCAAAAGTCCTCGTTTGATGTTGGTAGCCAGACGCATTTTCCAGTGGGCAGAAGCCAATCTGGAATCTATTTCTGCAGTTCACCTGAAAGGGGAACTGAACAACACGGCGGACTTCTTGAGTCGACAAAAGATTTCGAACCAAGAATGGTCCTTACACCCAGAGGCATTCAATCTCATAACAACTCACTGGGGAAAACCAGAGGTAGACCTTTTTGCGAACAAAAAGAATGCAAAAGTTCCAAATTTTTTCTCGCTAAACCCAGGAGATCAGCCCCTGGCTGTAGATGCCTTGCAAACTCCATGGACTTTCAGTCTGGCGTATGCATTTCCCCCTCTTCATCTCATTCCGAGGGTCCTAGCAAGATTCCTCAAGGAGAAAACCTGTTTGATTCTAGTAGCACCTTTTTGGCCCAGGAGACCATGGTTCACAACGTTGCTACAATTGACAGATTGTCCGCCTCTAAGGCTTCCCTACAGACAGGACCTCCTGTCGCAGGGACCTCTTTACCATCCACAGGTCGCCACACTGAAGCTTTCAGCGTGGTTACTGAGGAGGAAATCTTAAGGAGTAAGGGCCTGTCAGATGAGGTAATTGCGACCTTACTACAGAGTCGCAAACCAGTCACGAGGGCTATTTACAAAAAAGTCTGGAAAAAATTTAATAGCTGGCTGAATAGCCGTGACATAAATACGGCTAATATTCTACAGTTTTTACAGGAAGGCGTAAACAAGGGTTTAACCCTAAGTACTATTAAGGTACAGATAGCTGCCTTAAGTGTGTACCTAGATGAACGCTTACAGGAAAATCCTTTTGTCACTAGATTCTGTAAGGCAGTCGCTAGACGCAAGCCAGTCAGAATCACCAAAGTCCCATCCTGGGATTTAGCAGTTGTACTAAAAGCTTTCTTGGGGTCACCCTTTGAGCCTATCTCAGAGGCCTCCTTAAGGCTTATTACATTTAAGACAGTACTCCTGGTGGCAATCACTTCAGCCCGTAGGGTCAGTGAAATCCAAGCCCTTTCCATCAGGGAACCTTTTCTACAGATCCTAGAAGACAGAGTCATACTAAAGACAGACCCTGGGTTCTTACCAAAGGTAGCATCTAGCTTCCATAGGTCCCAAGATATTGTCCTCCCTTCATTTTGTCAAAATGCAGCAAATGAGAAAGAGGAATGTTTTCATTTATTGGATGTGAGGAGGTGTATTCTAGAATACCTTAAAGTAACAAATCCATTCAGAATCTCAGACTCCCTTTTTGTCCTTTTTTCCGGACAGCGTAGGGGACAGAAAGCTTCAAAAGTAACCATAGCTAGATGGATTAGGCTAGCTATAGCAGAGGGGTATAAGGCCTTGAATAGAGATCCTCCTGAGGGTGTTAAAGCTCACTCCACAAGAGCGTTGTCTGCATCCTGGGCAGAAAGAGCTGGTGCCACCCCGGAGCAGGTATGTAAAGCAGCCACATGGTCAAGCTTTTCCACCTTTACAAGGCATTACCGACTGGACTTAATGTCTAGTCAGGATCAGGCCTTTGGGAGGAAAGTCCTCCAGGCCGTGGTCCCCCCCTAATCTGGTAAGTACTTGGGGATCCTCTCAAGGGCTGTCCTGGAAGAACACTTGGGAAAACTGGAGTTAGTACTTACCGGTAACTCCTTTTCCGGTGGTCTTCCAGGACAGCACGATCCCACCCTTTATTTGATTATAGTGATGTACTAATGTTATTACCTGTTATGGTTTATATGTTTTTCAGTTCCATCCTTCGGTTCTTGGTGAATGACTGACCAGGGACCTGAGGGACCGCCTTTTGAACTGTGGCAATGTGTTTCCTGTGTCGATGGGAGGAGCTCCATCTCTCAAGGGCTGTCCTGGAAGACCACCGGAAAAGGAGTTACCGGTAAGTACTAACTCCAGTTTTCTGACCATAAAAGATAAATATATTCAAACCTCAGAAAACAGATATGAGAACCAACTGGTGGTACTGGATGGTATCATAGTAGGTGATACTTCTAAACGGTTAGTAGCTCTGAGGGTTGAGTGGTGTGTGTGCATAACCCATGGTCTATATACAGGTTCTCTACTGTACTCCAAGATAACAAAATTTACAGGTAGGTTCGAAATTCCTATTTTTTTTACAACAAAGTAATAAAGAGGCCATATTTATTTCGACAGAGGGTAACAAAAACTTTACATATTTTAGAATGTTACAAATTTATATAATTTTTAATTCCTAAGTAATGGGTCTTTTTTGTTTTTCCTAAAGGCTTGCAGGGGAACAGAGCTTGACTCTGGAGTGGAGACAGACAGTGGAAGTGGATCACAAGAAGAAGCGCACAGGATCCCAGTTGAAGCAGATTTCCTATACGCCTATTCTACAGTCCCTGGTATGCTATGAAAACCTACAGTATGTTTAAAGGGAGGTCACAATTTTAAATAAGGAGCATCTTTAAAGAAAGTACTGTTTATGCATATCATGTATTGCTTCCCAACGAGGACACATTTTAGAACAACATCTCTGTTTTACTAAGCTGTTCATATCTAGAATCAAGTTGGACATCCTCCTCCTGAAAACTATGGATACAGTGGGTAAAGAAAATAATCGCCCTCTTTAAAATGATCACAATCTGTTGCTTTGCAGCCTGAAATGAAGACGCAGATTTTGTTTTTATCCAGCTGTATTTATCAGTGCAACTGATAACATCCAACTGAAAGAACACCAACATGTCAAATCAAAAACAGAATCGCTGAATTGGAAAAAGGACAACCCTCTTTATATGGGTATTTTGTTGGACCACTTTTTGCTTTAATTACAGCCTTTGCAATATTTGCCCACTCCTCTTTGCAGAACTGCTCAACTTCAGTTCAAGTTTATAGTGACTGTGGGTGAACTGCAGTCTTCAAATCATTTCACAGATTTTCAATGGGGTTTGTCTGGTTTCTGACTAAGCCATGCAAGGACATTATACTTTATTTTTTTCTCTCCTTCAAACACTGTGTGGTCATTTTTGCTGTGTGCTTTGCCATTGTCTTGTTGGAAGTTAACCCCTTCCCGCTGAGCGTACGCAGATGTGCGTACTCAGCTTCCCGGGGTTATACTGGTATGATGCCCGCACCTGCAGGCATCATCCCGGTACCGTTTTTCACATCAGGCGATCGGCTATCCAGCCATAACAACCGATGCAGCTAAAAGCCGCTCGGCTGTTATGCTGGAGGAGTGGGAGGGGACGTTCCCCCACCGCCTCCCGCCGCTCTTACTGGTGCTCCCTTTCAGTCGGGAGCACCGATCTCACATCCGCCGCTTCCAGCAGCTAGCGAGGGACTGGAATGAAGCCGTAAGCGGCTTCATTCCAGTCTCCTAATAGTAAACACGGAAGCGACGTCATGACGTCACTTCCCGTTTACTCGGCTGCCAATAATGCCGGTTTTAAAAAAAATATATACAGTTTTCAGAATCGCAGTTTTTGGTGATCTGAATACATTGAAGTGTAAAGGAGGGATGGGGGGTCTTTTAGACCCTCGATCCCTCCATAAAGAGTACCTGTCACCACCTATTACTGTCACAAGGGATGTTTACATTCCTTGTGACAGCAATAAAAGTGATCAAAAATGTTAATTTTTTTTAAAAACAATTTATTAATAAAAAAAAAATAAAAAATTTAAAGAGCCCGCCGTCCCCGCGAGCTTGCGAAGCAAATAAAATGCATACGGAAGCCGCGCCCGCATATGTAAACGGTGTTCAAATCACACGTGAGGTATCGCCACGATTGTCAGAGCAAGAGCAATAATTCTAGCACTAGACCTCCTCTGTAACTCTAACCTGGCAACCGGGAATTTTTTTTAAAGCGTGGCCTATTGAGATTTTTAGGTACCGTAGTTTGTCGCCATTCCACGAGTGCGTGCAATTATAAAGTGTGACATTTTTGGTATCTATTTACTCAGCGTAACCTTATCTTTCACATTATGCAAAAAGTTGGGCTAATTTTACTGTTTCGTTTTTTTTAATTCATGAAAGTGTCCCTTTTCCCAAAAAGTTGTGGTTAAAACACTGCTGCGCAAATACCGTGTGACATAAAATATTACAACAATCGCTGTTTTATTCTCAGAGTCTCTGCTAAAAAAAAATATATATAATGTTTGGGGGTTCCAAGTAATTTTCTAGCAAAAAATATGGATTTTAACTTGTAAACACCAAATGCCAAAAATAGGCCTAGTCATGAAAGGGTTAAACCTTCTTTCCAAACCTTCTTGACAAATTCTCCAATCCCTGCTGCAGAGAAACACCCCCATAACAGGAGACTACCACCTCAGTGATTTACTGTAATGATGGAATCAAATGGTGTTACAGTATTTAGATGGCAAGCTCTATTGGATTTCCACCAGACGTATGGTTTGGTTTGGTGTTGAGGCCAAATAATTAAATTAAATTAAATTCTAGTCTCCTCTGACCACCTTAAATGCACCTTGAAGATTCTGAGGTCACATGGGAAAAAGCTGTTATGATCAAATAACTCCATTCCTACAGTAAAGCATGGAGGTGGTTATATCCTGTTATGGGGTGTTTCTCTGCAGCAGAGACTGTTGCACTTGTCAGAAAAGAAGGAAAAACATGGATGGGACACAATTCCAACAAATTCTTGAGGAAAATCTGCTGCCCTCTGCCAGAAAGTTGTCAATGGGAAGGTTTAGCTTGCAACATGACAATGACCCAAAGCACACAGCAAAAATTACCACACAGTAGTTGGAGAAACAAAGTGAATATCCTTACATGGCTTGTCGGAGCCCAGACATACGTGGTTGTAAAGCACTGTACAAATTGTGGTGTATGAATCAATTCTAACCTACTCCATTTTGCTTGTAATCTGCCTTCTTCATTTTCATGACATTGCCGGCGCATGCACATATTTCTGCCAATTCACGACATCCTCCTAGTGCTGTCAGTCCATTAATTTATATGCATCTTTTCTCTGCAGCATGGGTCTGAGAACCCGTGCGATTACAGTGCTATTCACAAGTTTGCAACTACTTTGCATGGCACACAGGAGCAAGGAGATCAGCTTCGTCATATAGATTGTGTCAAAAACATATTAAACAATCAATAAATGTGTTGCAAAGCTTGCTCCCGTCTCTATGCTTCAATTTGTGGGATATTATTGCTATACCAATTGGGAATGAAAATGAGGCTTGGTTATAACTTTACTGAGCATATGTGGGGTTACAGCAGGGACAAATAGAAAAACAGAAAGGGCAGAAGCAAACTGCTTGTTGGACTAAGAAGACAGTAGCTAACATGGCGCCGGCTGCAACCAGGAAGTAAAAATTACAAATCAACTGGGGGAAAAAAAGAAATCCTTAGGGGGGAAAGAATGCAGAATGTTATGGAAAGCTTTATCAGACTGGAATTATTAAGAAGGAGCATTTGAGTTTACTTCCTCTTTAAACCACATTGAAAATCTTTTGTATTGATGTGAAGACTGCAGTCCACAAACGGTCACCATCAAATTTAACTGAACTTGAGTGGTTCTGAAAAGAGGAGTGGGCAAATATTGCAAAGTATAGATTTGCAAAGTTAGCAGAGACATATCCCAACAGACTAAAGGCTGGAATTACAGCAAAAAAGGGTCCAACAAAATACTGACATAAGGAGTGATTCTTTTTCAAACTCATTGATTTCTGTTCTTGATTTTTTTTTTTTGGAGACATTTTGGTGTTCTATCTTTAACTTACTTGTTATCAGTTATTCTGGTAAATACAGTTGGATAAAACAAAAGCTGTGTCTGTCTTTAATTTCAGGCTGCAAAGCAACAAAATGTGATTATTTTAAAGTGGGGGAGGGTGATTCTTTTCTATTTCCACTGTAGGTAGATTACAGTTCCTAGAGCTGGACATATGTGCTGGGAGCTCTCATTAATGTGACCACTTCATACACAGGGTTCATGGTTGCTAAGACCCCAGCATCCACTGACTAGCAACCAATGACTCATCCACAGCCCCAATCAGCTGCCGACTGAGACTCCCTGGCTAACGGCAAAATGAAACCACAAGGGCAGGGATGCTGGTTGATGTCACTACCCAGATATGACAGTGGCTATATTTGGACAATGATGTCAACAGCAGCACCCTACATACACACAGTGTTACCAAACGGAGCACACTTCACCCCCCTTATCTACTGCTTTCACCACTGTGCACCCCCTGCAATGAGCCTGAGCTTTCATTGGCTGCAGTGTCAGTGCCCTACAGGTACTCGGCACCAATGTACATCCAGCACCTTCACTGTGCACCTCATTACACTCGCCACTCTGCCTCCAGCACCTACCCAGCCTACAAAATGTATCCGCTCCTGAGTGCTCTGCTCACCCTTATGTCTGCTGCACCTCTGAAGCCATAACTCGCCATCATCCCCACCTCTTTGTTTACTTTTAGCTGTTGGTCTGGGAATCTCTCAACTGGCAGCTGAATAGGTCCAGGGATAAGTAATCTGTTGCTATGATGCCATTAATTGTACAGACAGTGTCCTAGCTACCAAGGGGCTGACCATGCAGTAAGAATGGGGTATCTTGTGATGGAATTCTAAAGGGTGTCTTTGACCCTCTTAATTAATTTCACTATCTATTGCCTAGCTGGTATTGGGCAAGTGGAGAATATTTGTAAGATTTTAAAATTTAGTAACTATATGGATTATGATTACAGTCAACTGCTGGGAATAAGCCCTGTTTATTCTTCTTTCTAGGGTACTACTCTTGGAGAAACACTGTAAATGGCTCCTGGTTCATCCAGTCTCTTTGTGAAATGCTAAAATTGCATCGCCGACAACTTGAACTTATCCAGATTCTCACATGCGTAAATCACATGGTGGCCTTGGAATTTGAATCCTGTTCAAATCAAATAGACTTTCACGCAAAGAAACAGATCCCATGTGTTGTGTCCATGCTCACAAAAGCATTCTATTTTCCATAAGAAAGAGGAACCTGCTGCCACTTGAATGATACAGTACCTGGTATACAATTCACTCCTTCATTCCGTACAGGGGAAGCATGAACAGGAAGGTCACACACAGACTGTTGTGCATTGACCCTGCTTCTGTAACCAGGTCTGATAAATTTTAGCAGACTGGTTGAGAAAGGAAGACGAAAACTGAATGCAGCTTTAGGTTTATTGAGGGGCTAATATAGAATAACAGGAACAGAATAAAGGTAGCTAGAATCTGATTGGTTGTCTCAACAGTGCCCTTTCTTTTTGCTCCAGTTTATATATATATATATATATATATATATATATATATATATATAAGCCCAGTAGATTTATAATTTCTGTTAGTGCAGGT
The DNA here is from genome assembly GCF_037356315.1 of Lithobates pipiens. NCBI lineage: Eukaryota > Metazoa > Chordata > Amphibia > Anura > Ranidae > Lithobates > Lithobates pipiens. The sequence goes on along the minus strand of NW_027507718.1, from coordinate 386,469,629 downwards.
TCTTATTTCAGCTAGGGCAGACAGTGACACTGTATAAGACTGCTTGTGATCTTGTTTTTTAAATCCTAAGTTTGCATGCGACTTGGATAGCATGTTTTGTCACGTGTTTGGAATAAAAAATACTTCATTAGGTTTATTGTAGGTTAATGTATTGTCTACAATTTAGCCTTGTTGTTAAATTTTCTAAAGCCAGAAGGCTTTGTGGAATCAGGGAATGTAAATTTAACCATCTATTCATACTCAACAGTTGAAGACATATCTAAAAAGCCTTGGTATACCAGCTACTTGAAATGCTAAAAATGTAAAAAGAAAAATACTTCTAGTAGGATTTGTATTTGTTATGTGGTGTATATTATGCTCAAGTGGAATGAAGTTATTAGTAAATTGGTTGTATCGTACATTTTGTAATTACACTAATATTCTCTAAAAAAAAAAAAAAAAATACTACTTGGTTTTTTTTAGAGGTGCAATACAAGAAGCAAGAGTCTGGTGTAAAATTCCAGTAGATGAAGGGGAAAGGGGACAGTATGCTCCAGGTAAAAGGGGGGTGCATTGATTTATACAATGACAAATTATATAAATGCATATTCTTTAAATATTAGGGTGCCTATGTGGCAATTGAATGGTAGGGGAAGTCATCAATAGTTGTCACTGAAAGGAATCTTAAGTCCTGCAATTCGGTGTGATTACCTACTTCGCGCCGGGAGGACGTCCTGGGACGGCCTCGACTTTCCAGGGTTATATATGAATGATGCCTGAGGCTACAGACATCATTCAGATATCGGCATTTCAGCCGGCGATTCCCTGCACCATAAGAACGATCATAGCGGCTGTTCTGCCGCTTGATAGTTCTTATGGGCGGTGGGACACCCCCTCCCGCCGCCCTCCGGTGCTTCTACCGACTCCCCGCTTCCATCGGTGAGTCGGTCACAAGATCCGCTGGCCCCCTAGTGGTATCATAGAGATTTCCGGCGGACCAGATGGTCCCCGGAGTCTCTATGATCGTTCAGAGGCTGGGTGCGATGTTATGACGTCACGCCCGGCCTCTGCATTCAAAACATTGGGAAGCTGTGATCAGTTTATTTTTATTTTATTTTTTATTTTAGGCTTCCCAGCCTAGAGGTGAGATGTGGGGTCTTATTGACCCCATATCTCACTGTAAATGGGTCCGATCATGCCATATTCCTATTACAAGGGATGTTTACATTCCTTGTAATAGGAATAAAAGTAATCAATTTTTTTTTCTTTTTTTTTTAAGTGTCAAACTAAAAACATTCAAAGTAAAATTAACAATAAAAAAAAATTAAAGTGCCCCTGTCCCCATGAGCTCGTACGCAGAAGCAAGTCCCGCCCACATATGAAAACGGTCTGCAAACCACACATATGAGGTATCGCCGCAAACTTTAGAGCGAGACCAATAATTATAGCCCTAGCCCTAGACCTCCTCTATAACGCAAAACATGTAACCAGTAAAAAATTTGAAAGCGTCGCCTATGGGGATTTTTAAATAACAAAGTTTGCCGCCATTCCACGAGCATGTGCAATTTTGAAGCGTGACATTATCACATTATGCAAAAAAATTGGGCTACCTTTTATTACTGTTTTTTTTTTTTTAAGCATGAAACTGTTTTGTTTTGTTTTTCTGAAAAAAACATGTTCGAAAAATTGCTGCGCAAATACCGTGCGAGATAAAAAGTTGCAACAACCGCCATTGTATTCTCTAGGGTCTTTGCTAAAAAAAAATATATAATGTTTGGGTGTTCTATGTAATTTTCTAGCCAAAAAATTATGAATTTTACATGTAGAAGAGAAATGTCAGAATTGGCCTGGATGCGAAGTGGTTAAAAATTTAGACATAATGGTTTTGGAATGTATTGGGCAGTAAGAAATACCAAACCTCCATTCAATCTAAATACAAGCATACATTCAGCAGAATGATGCATTATACAAAAAGGCAATAACAGAATCCTAGAAACAGTTGTCATGATTAATGAACACTGCGTTTATTTTAGTGCTGGGAAAACTGTGATTGAGCTCTCAATTAGCGCTGATATTAAAGTGGTTGTAATCCAAAAAAAAAGAGAGCGATCCTGTTCCTCTACAGCAGATTAAACAGCACAGTGCGCTTTTTTTACAGATTAGAAAGGGGCAGATTATACAGCACAGTGCTTGTGCTGTATAATCTGCCCCTTTCTAAGCTGTAAAAAAAAATGGTTTATCCTGCCGGTTTCTTTTTCCTTTTCTGTGTGCTGGCCCACGGTAATCATGGCTGCTGGTCCAGGGTCATCGTGGTCAGTTTATGTGTGCCTCTGTCATCATGCTGCTTTACTCTCTCCTCCCTCCCTGCCTGCCTGTCAGTTCTGTGTGTGTGAGCCGTCTCCACACCATACACCGCCCCCCCCCCCCCCCCCTCCTGCCCCCCTTAGTAGTTGGCAGTAAAAGTACAGAAATATTACTGCCAAGCCCCTCTGTTCTATCAATCTATCCTACATTGTGTTAAGGTATTTAAAGATTTTTAATAAAAATATTATCTTGCATATTTTATGGCCAGTCACATAACCTCTGGTCACTCTCCTCCCCCATCTAAGAACTACAGGGGCAGAGCAGAGAGCACATTGGTCACGTGACCTTCCAGCTGATGTTAGAGGGGGGGTCTTGGCCCCTCCCGCTGTAGCTTTTCTGATCAAAGGAGGAGAGCAGTTGGAGGTCACATGATCGGCCATGAAAGATCAGCGATAAGGTATTTACAGGCATCCTTTTATCAAAACATTTACACATTGTAGGATAGAGATGCTGGCTGTAATGTTTCTTTACCTTTATAACCACTTTTATTACCTGTGTCTTGGCCAAAACACTTTTTTATTTTTTTTTTATTTTTTTTCTGTTTGTTTGCTGTGGTTACATGACTGCTTTTTTTTATTTATTTATTTTTTTTTTTATTTTTTTTTATTTTTTTTATTGTGCATGGCAGCCTATATAGGTGGGCAGAAGCGAGCTCTGGAATGCCCCTGGCCTGTTATAACATAGCAGATATGGAAATGACTTGCCCCTTCTTTAGGCATAGAGAAAAGGGTGGCACTTTGCATATTTATAACTCTTTTGTAGGAGGAGCAAACCATTTTACTGGCAAGACTACCAGGTATATAAGAGATGCACGTGTTGATTAACCACTACAATACAGGGCACTTTCGCCCCTTCCTTCCCAGCCCAATTTTCAGCTTTCAGCGCTCTAGCGCTTTCAGTGACAATTGCGCGGTCATGCTACACTGTACCCAAATGAAATTGTTATTTTGTTCGCACAAATAGAGCTTTATTTTGGTGTTATTTATTCACGACTCCGTTTTTTTTTTTTTTTTGCGATATAAGCGCAAAAATAGCGGAAATTTGGAAAAAAAACAATATTTTCTTTTTTCTATTTGAAAAGAAATCCAATAAAATCAAATTTTGTCATAAATTTAAGCCAAAATGTATTCTGCTACATGTTTTTGGTAAAAAAAAATTCCGTTAAGTGTATAATAATTGGTTTGTGTGATCACGGACATATGTACGCAAATGATCATGTACATATGTGTGCAGGTGATCACGTACATATGTGTGCAGATAATCATTGGGACATGTGATTTTAGTGGGACATATGTGGGGGACATGTTTTTATTATTAGGGACATGTGTTTTTATTATTTGGGGACATGTATGTTTTGGGGACATGTGTGTTTTGGGGACATATGTGGGGACTGTGTTTGTACTGTGTGGTGTGTTGTGTGTTTACACTACACTGATGATCAGTGAGTAAAAAGCTGTAAAAAGCAGCCCATACTCACTGATCATCAGCCGGCTGCAGCGTTCTGCTCTCCTCTCCTCAGCGGTGACTTCCGTGTGAGGAGAGGAGAGCCGATTGCCTAGCAACCGGCTGTTTGTTTACATCACATGACGGCCGTGATTGGACACGGCCGTCATGTGATCAGGAGGGCCAATCACAGAGCCCTCCTGCCGATCTGAGATGTGCCGTGTCCGGGTGACACGAGCACATCGGGATCGCGCCGCTGCGCGGGCGATCCCGCTACTCCTGAATGACGTTCCTGAACGTCCTATCAGGAGTAGACGGCTCCCACCCGGCCGTATATATGCATTGGCCGGGTGGGAAGTGGTTAAAAGTAGAAAGGTTTTACAATCACATAGTAAAGTTTTTTGTTTGTTTTTTTTTTTTATACATTTTTTGCTTTTTAAAGTGGAGGGCCACCCTGAAAACAAAAAAAATATTAAAAATTACAAAAAAATAGAAAAAAAAAAAAATGAAAAAAATAATTTTTTTTTACTTACCAGAAATGCCTGTTGCTAGGCACTTTCTCCTAATCTTCCTCTTCCTCCTCCGCGGAGATCTTCTGTCTTCTGTCTTCGTCGCGGCGTCTTCTGGGTAATGAGTCGCGCTGTGTGTTCCAGAACACAGCGCGTCCCATTCAGAAAGCGCTGCGGGACTCGCGCATGCGCAGTAGCTGCGGGGCTCGCGCATGCGCAGTAGGAAACGGGCAGTGAAGCCGTAAGACTCCACTGCCTGTTTCCCTTACAAGGAATGGCAGCACCGGGACCCGAGAGCCGAGGGACGGGTCGGCCTCGGGCGGCCGACATCGCGGGCACCCTGGACAGGTGAGTGTGTTGATTAAGTCAGCAGCTGCAGTGTTTGCAGCTGCTGACTTTTTTTTTTTTTTTTGTATAACCGGCCCTCCTCTTTAAGTAAAACTTCAGTTAAATGTTTTTTTATAAAATGTGTCCCTTTCTAAGCTAGAACTCATCAATCCATCCGCTTTCCTTTCTGTTAAGGCCCATACACACGATCAGACTTTTTGACAACAAACATGCAAATTAGCTGTTTTGGAGCAACATCCGACCGTGTGTACGCTCCATCGGAGAAACTTTTTTGGTTTTCATCGGACTTTTGTTGGCTGTGCGAACAGACAAACTTTCTGGCAACAAAAGTCTGATGGAGCAAAGTCTGATCGTGTGTACAGAAAACCATAGGACTTTTGTACAAAGTACAAACAGGCATACTCAGAACCAATGCAAAAGATCAGACAACAATACAGAAGTTGACCAAAGGTGGCGGTAAAGAGCAGAAAAAACAAGTGATTTGGTGAAAGTTGGCTGAAAAAGTCCTGCTGTGTGTATGCAATACAAGTTCAGGGCCGACGCCCTTTGTACAAATATCCAAGGGAAAGTTTGTACAAAGTCCTATCGTGTGTATGAGGCTTTAGAGTGGTTGTAAACCTCCATTATGGAATCTGAACAAAGCACATGTGCCTTTTAGTGTTTTTACTTGTCTATCTCCAAAGCTCCAAGTGTGGTTTCTCTCTGCTGCTATCTTCCTCTAGTATCAGCATGAGTCACTTCTGAGAAGTTTTCCAGGACACATGAGATAAATTTGTGGTGGGGGTGTGTTCCTTTCCTTCAATCTGCTCGCAAGATCTTCCCTCTCTGCCATTGACAGATAAGGGAAGATTTTTAACATGATCTGCTGTTTTGAAGGGGTGTAGAGAGTAGAATGACTTTAAGGTGGCCTTTTTCCACTGTTTACATTCAGTGCTGTTCCTGCCTGCACAGGTAGCTTCCCATAAACCTGAATGGCTGTGCTTCTACACTAAATACTTTACCCTGCACAGTGCACAGTATACTTGCACATAATAGAAAATTGCTGTATGCTTTACCATGCCACTTCACAGCTGTTGGTAGCAAATTTACAGAAGCTTCCCTCACTGCTAGCACCATCTCTCCAGTCATAAGATGACCAATGATGCATTTATATATGTGTGCAGTGGAGTGGCATCATCCTGGCATGAGGCCTCACTTTCAACATTTGACAGATGCTAAGAATTAACAATTTACTGCGCACGTATTGCTATCAATGCTAGGAAAAGAAAACTGTTAGCAAAAAAAAGGGAAAGGAGTTTTTGGCAGAAGAGATGCACATTTCTTCTAACAAAAAAAAAACTTCATTCCAACAGGTTTTTTTTTCCAGGTTACCATTCCATTTTAAGAAAAAGTTATTTTTTAGTAATTTATGACATATCCAAACCATTATCCTTCTTTCTAAGTGCTTGTAGCTCACTAGGTCAAAAACCTGTCTTATGATATGCATAATTTTGACTCTTTTAAGGAAACGATATTTGTTTTATACAAACAAGCCGGCTGTTACATAGGACTTTGAAAAGTTGGAATCTGTTAGCTACTGCATTCAACTACTTCCTGACCTTAGGCCATATGTATACAGCCTTGGGTTAAGATGGTTATATTGGCTGTAGCTACATTCTTTTCAGCCAGAAATCCTCTTTTTTGTAAAAGTAATCTGATCGGCTATACAGCTGTGCTGGCATTTTTTGGCTCTCCCATTCCACCAGGGCCACTGTGGGAAGTCTCGTCAGCTGACCATAGAGAAGAAGGAGCAATATTCATTCTCCAGTCTTCTCTGTTATGTAAACAAGGATTTCACCACTTCTGCTTTTGGTTGTTTGTTTACTGGCTGTTCCTGGATAGTAAAGTAGCTAATCAAGCTGATCTCAGTTTCATCCACTGCTTTGTAGGGCAGATGAGAGATCTGGGGTTTAATAGACCCCAGCTCTCTCAGTAAAGAGAACTTTTCACTGCCCATGCTGTCACAAGCGATGATCAATTTAAAAGACATTGGTGTAGATAAAAAGTAAAATGCCCAAGTGCAAACGCACCTGTTGGTTCCACAGGAATATAGTATCTTACAAAAGTGAGTGCACCCCTCACATTTTTGTAACTATTTTATTATATCTTTTCATGTGACAGCACTGAAGAAATTACACTTTGCTATAACTTAAAGTAGTGCGTGTACAGCTTGTATAACAGTATAAATTTGCTGTCCCTTCAAAATAACTCAACACACAGCCATTAATGTCTAAACTGCTGGCAACAAAAGTGAGTACACCCCTATGTCCAAATTGGGCCCAATTGGCCATTTTCCCTCCTCAGTGTCATGTGACTCGGTAGTTTTAAAAGGTCTCAGGTGTGAATGGGGAGCAGGTATGTTAAATTTAGTGTTATCCCTCTCACTCTCTCATACTGGTCACTGGAAGTTCAACATGGCACCTCATGGCAAAGAACTCTGAGGATCTGAAAAAAAGAATTGTTGTTCTACATAAAGATGGCCTAGGGTATAAGAATATTGCCAAGACCCTGAAACTGAGCTGCAGCAAGGTGGCCAAGACCGTACAGCGATTTAACAGGATTGGTTCCACTCAGAACAGGCCTCGACATGGTCAACCAAAGAAGTTGAGTGCACATGCTCGGCATCATATCCAGAGGTTGTCTGGGAAATAGACGTATGAGTGCTGCCAGCATTGATGCAGAGGTTGAAGGGGTGGGGGGGTCAGCGTGTCAGTGCTCAGACCATACTGCATCAAATTGGTCTGCATGGCTGTCGTCTCGGAAAGGAAGCCTCTTCTAAAGATGAGCAGATTAAGGACATGGATTACTGGAACCATGCCCTGTGGTCTGATGAGACCAAGATAAACTTATTTGGTTCAGATGGTTTAAAGTGTGTGTGGTGACAACCAGGTGAGGAGTACAAAGACAAGTGTGTCTTGCCTACAGTCAAATGCTGGCACTGGGGAGCAACAGTTCATTGAGGGAACCATGAATGCCAGCATGAAATGTGACATACTGAAGCACAGCATGATCCCCCTCCCTTCCGAGACTGGGCTGCAGGGCAGTATTCCAAAAACGACCCCCAAGCACACCTCCGAGATGACCATTGCTTTGCTAAAGAAGCTGAGGGTAAAGGTGATGGACTGGCCAAGCATTTCTCCAGACCTAAACCTTATTAAGCATCTGTGGAGCATTTTCAAACAGAAGGGGGAGGAGCGCAAGGTCTCTAACATCCACCAACTCCGTGATGTCGTAATGGAGGAGTGGAACATAACTCCAGTGGCAACCTGTGAAGCTCTGGTGAACTCCATGCCCAAGAGGGTTAAGGCAGTGCTGGAAAATAATGGTGGCCACACAAAATATTGACACTTGGGGCCTTGGACATTTTCCCTTAGGGATGTGCTCACTGTTGTCAGTGGTTTAGACATTATTGGCTGTGTTATTTTGAGGGGACAGCAAATTTACACTGTTATACAAACTGTACACTCACTACTTTACATTGTAGCAAAGTGTAATTTCTCAGTGTTGTAACATAAAAATATATAATATATTTACAAAAATGTGAGGGGTATACTCCCTTTTGTGAGATACTGCATATAAACAGTGATCACAACACACGTGAGGTATTGTCATGAATGTCAGTGAGAGTAAAAATTCTAGCATCACCTATGGATAATTTAGTAGTAGTTTGTCACCTTTCCACGGGTGTTTGCAATTTTAACCACTTGCCTACAGGGCACTTAACCCTGTTACACTGAATGTCAGTGAGAGTAAAAATTCTAGCATCACCTATGGATAATTTAGTAGTAGTTTGTCACCTTTCCACGGGTGTTTGCAATTTTAACCACTTGCCTACAGGGCACTTAACCCTGTTACACTGAATGTCAGTGAGAGTAAAAATTCTAGCATCACCTATGGATAATTTAGTAGTAGTTTGTCACCTTTCCACGGGTGTTTGCAATTTTAACCACTTGCCTACAGGGCACTTAACCCCCCCCTCCTGCACAGACCAATTTTCAGCTTGCGGTGCTCTCACACTTTGAATTATTCAGTCATGCAACACTGTACCCAAATTAATTTTTTGTCCTTTTTTTTTTTTCCCACAAATAGAGCTTTCTTTTGGTGGTATTTGACCACCTCTGGGTTTTTTTTTGCGCTATAAATGAAAAAAGAGCGATAATTTTGAAAAAAAAATCATTTTTCTTTTTCTGTGATAAAATTATGCAAATTATTAATTTTTCTTCATAAATTTTGACCACCATTTATACTGTTACATATCTTTGGTAAAAATAACCCAAATTAGTGGATATTATTTGGTCTTTGTGAAAGTTAGAGAGTCTACAAGCTGTGGTGCGAATCATACAAAATTGATCACAGCTGATGTACTGGTGACCTATCTAATTTCTTGTGACCCGAACAAGCCAGGAAAGTACAAATACCCCCCAAATAACCCCTTTTTTGAAAGTAGACATTCCAAGGTATTTAGTAAGAGGCATGGTGAGCTTTTTGATGTCATTTTTTCCCACAATTCTTTGCAAAATGAAGATTTTTTGTTTGTTTTGTTTTTTCCCACATAATTGTCATTGTAATAGGTTATGTCTCCCACATGGCATGTGTATACCACAAATGACACCCCAAAATAAATTCTGCTACTCCTCCTGAGTATTACGATACCACATGTGTGGGACTTTTCCACAGCCTGGCCACTTAGAGAGGCCCAACATGCAGGGAGCACCATCATGTGTTCTAGGAGCATAAATTACACATCTAAATTGTTGACTAACTATTACACTTTTGAAGGCCCTGGAGCACCAGGACAATGACACGTGGCACTGATGACACGTGACACTGATGTGGCACTGATGACAGATGCCACTAATACGGGGCACTGGTGACACTGATGACAGATGGCACTGTTGACAGATGGCACTAATACGTGGCATTGATGACACGTGACAGTGATAACAGATGGCACATGACACTGACAGGTGGCACTGACAGATGGCACTGATACGTGACACTGATGACAGATGGCACTAATGTGGCACTGATGAAAGAGGGCACTATGTGGCACTGATGACACGTGGCACTGATGACAGATGGCACTTATACGTGGCACTGATGACAAATGGCACTTATACGCGGCAATGGGGACAGGTGGCACTGGGAACAGTTGGCAGTGGGGACAAATGGCCGTTTTATTTTACGTTTTTTTTTTTTTTGGGAACTTACGGTCGCTGCTGCCGTTCATCTCTCCCTCCTCACACGCTGTTTCTGTGCGAGAAGGGAGAGCGGCGTGGAGAGATGATCTCATATGTTTACATATGAGATCACCTCTCTTTGGACACACCGATCGCGCTGTAAACGGCTGCTGTGATTGGCCGTTTACAGCGTTCTGTGATTGGCTGTGTCGAAGGGACATAGCCAACACAGAACTTCCCCGGTGCGCGTTCTCAGGAGCGCGCATTGCGGAAGTAAACAGGAGGCTGTCCAGGGATGCCCTCCCGGCAGGTAGTGTCCATGCTGTAGCAGTCTTTCGGCTTAAGTGCAGGCGCGAAGTGGTTAAAGTGACATGTTTTGTTATCTACTTGGTGTAACATCATCTTTTATATTTTACCAAAAATTGGGTATTCTCTTGTGTTTGTGTACACTACAATTTATCAAAATTTATTTTTTCCAAAAAAATTGCGTTAAAAGAAACCACTGTGCAAATATTGTGTGACATAAAAAATTACAACAGGCACCATTTTATTCTCAAGGGCCTTTGCTTTTAAAAAATATATAATGCTTGGGGGTTCCAAGTAATTTTCTAGAAAAACAAAATGCAGATTTTTACAAGCATGTGAGGAATGTCAGAATTGGCCTGGGCAGCTAGTGGTTGAAGGGCATAATCGGTGTCTGTGGGTCCAGCATACAATGGACTATGGATCTAAGTTATGTCATAGCTTCAGTGGTTTGTGATGAGGTCTTAAAAAGTAGATGGTGGTTTTTAATTAATTTTCTGTACTTATTCAGTACAATGAGATATTGCCAACGTACTTCTGCCAAAAGTAAGCCTAGTGATAAGTATATTCAAATAGTTTGGAATTTCATTACACACAGTCCTGCAGCTACAGATTATGTATATATTCTGGAACAGTACCATAGACACAGTTGTGTCTAAATACTAAATGTATCCTAGTCACGTTAATTCAGCTTACTAACATGCATTGCACTGTTTCTTTTTTTTACCTACAGTTTCCTAACTGATCATCCTCAAAATATGTTACCTTCTATCCACAAAAACATTACACATTCCTTAACCACTTGCAGACCGGACCAATTTGCTGGTCAAAGACCAGACCCCTTTTTTGCGATTCGGCACTGCGTCGCTTTAACTGACAATTGCGCGGTCGTGCGACGTGGCTCCCAAACAAAATGTACGTCCTTTTTTTTCCCCCACAAATAGAGCTTTCTTTTGGTGGTATTTGATCACCCCTGCGGTTTTTATTTTTTGCGCTATAACCAAAAATAGAGCGACAATTTTGAAAAAAACGCATTCTTTTTTACTTTTTGTTATAATAAATATCCCCCAAAAATATATAAAAAAACATTTTTTTCCCTCAGTTTAGGCCGATACGTATTCTTCTACATATTTTTGGTAAAAAAATCGCAATAAGCGATTATTGATTGGTTTGCGCAAAAGTTATAGCGTTTACAAAATAGGGATAGTTTTATAGCATTTTTATTAATAATTTTTTATTATTTTTTTTTTTACTAGTAATGGCGGCGATCAGCGATTTTTTTATTGTGACTGCGACATTGTGGGGGACCCATCGGACATTTTTGACACATTTTTGGGACCATTGTCATTTATACAGTAATCACTGCTATATAAATGCAGTGATTCCTGTGTAAATGACACTGGCAGTGTAGGGGTTAAGTGTTCCTAGGGGTGTGTTACTAACTGTGGGGGGGTTGGGCTTTCATTTAGTGAACACTGATCTCTGCTCCAATCACATGGAGCAGAGATCAGCGTCACTAGTTGCTAGGCAGAATGGAGAAATGTTGTTTACACAGCATTTCCTCCATTCGGCCGCTCCGTGAGACGATCGTGGGGATGCCCGCGGCGATCGAGTCCGCGGGTCCCACGACCGGACTCACGGGGGTTCTGACCAGCGCTCCCGATGGCAGGGCGGCATTGAATATTGGACGTACCTGTACGCCAATATGCCTGCCCGTGCCATTCTGTCGACGTACATCGTCGTGCGCTGGTCGGGAAGTGGTTAAGGTGCCTGTACCTGAAGGAGATGCTGAATTATGATGCAGGCTGTTTTGGTATAACCATCCAAAATGTTAGGGGTCTATATAAAAATCAATTTTTCATAAACCTTTGAGAACAGCTGGGAAAATGTATTTTTTGTGGCGTTTTTTTAACTGATTCCTCAACGTGACTGTTGATTGTCTAGAATTTTGTCATCTCCACATCTGATTATAGGGCACGTGACCAACTTAAAACGCAACTGTGGTCATAAAAAGGGAGCTTCAGAGGATTTTATCCTTCACACACAAACATTTCCATGTGTATAGTCAGTGTGTCAAGTACATCGTAATGCAAAGGCCAGTCACATGTGAGTTTTGCCAGCAATGTGACCTTTTACAAAATTGCATATGATGCCCATACCTGCTGTTATTGTTGCTTATATTGGATCTTGCTATTGAGCCCTGATCTCAGATATGGCACCTTGTTTGGAAATCCAGAGTCATAGAAACGACTGCAAGTCAAAAGATATGCGTAGGGTCACTATGATGCAATTCCTCTGTGATTTAATCAAAAGCTTCTATTACCATATACAGTAGAGTGTGAGTGGTTATGCATTTATAACCATGAATAATTCTGTTAACATTCAGTGGCATAATAGATGATTCACTCTCTTCCTTTGCATACCACAAGTATCCAATAGGCATGTTCTTTTAGGGATAACACTCCCCCAACTAAAAACTGTGAAACTGTGATGTATTGTTAAGGATTTTTATTGTGGAGTTTAACTGAATGAACTTCTTTATTTGACTGTCACATTTTACTTGTTCATTAATATTTTGTATATACAAATAGAATAGTTAGCATGTCTAACAGTTTAATCATACAGCTGCTGTTATAACAGGGCAATCCACACAGCATTTGTTTTTAATCTCAAAGTACTTAAAGGGGTTGCAAACCCTTGTTTTTTTTGTTTTGTTTTTTTAAATCACAAAGATGATATTCTTGCCTCCACTGTGCAGTTCATTTGGCACAGAGTGGCTCCGATCTACCTCTTCTGGGGTCCCTCAGCGGCACTGGTGGCTCCTCCCCGCATCGAGTGTACACGTTGGTGAAGGCTCTCATAAGGGGGACACCCATGTGGATGTGCTCCCAGATACTGCATCTGTGTCCATTCACAGAGAATACAGGACTCGGCCCCATCCCCCAGTGCCGCGTCATTGGATTTGATTGACCAGCTGTGGGAGCCAGTGGCTGCGCTGCTATCAATCTATCCAATCAGCACACAAGACCCCAGCTAGATATGGTGTGCTCATTCCAGATGGAAGATGGCCGTTTTCAGGTAAGTAAAACAGGGAGGGGCTGCTGCACTACAGAAGGTTTTTCACCTTAATGCATAGAATGCATTAAGGTGTAAAACCATGAGGGTTTACGACCCCTTTTAAAATAGAAATATAGGCAAACATTTTTCTTTTTGGATAGAGTAAGGGAGGGTTCTAACCCCCTGTCAGATTTTTTTTTTTTCACCATCTGTGTCCCATTTCGGAGCTTTCTTTTCACTTCCTGTCCTGTAGCCAAACAGGAAGTGAGAATAAATCCCTTCAAATTAAAGACATTCCTTGGGGACCCCAGCTCATCAGAACTAGTGTCCACATTGGAAGATTTCCCCTCTGTTACCTTTCTGGGGACAACCTAAAATTTGGACTTTTTTTTTTTTATGCTTTCACTTTCAATAGTAAACAGGATAAATCTCCATAACAGGGACATAGACAGCAAAAAAAAAACTGACAGGTGTTCTAATCCATCTCCCCTCTATCCAAACCTAAAAATAAGTTTTATTCTTTAGTTAAACTTTAACATTGACAATACACAATCTGACTTGACAATCTCCTTGAAATTTGCGAACAACTTTGTAATGTAATGACCTATCTACTGGATATAAATAGAAAGGATTGGTTAACCGGCTTATTATGTATTTTTACAGAGATTGTAATTAAATGGGAAATGTAAAGCACAGTCATTGTGATGCATTACTAAACATGAAGCACATAAATGTGTCTGCCCAATGTACATATTTTTAAAAACGATAAACGATGGCACCCCACACACTGTTTATATATAGCGGATTGCAAAAAAAGGACCTCATGTTCCCCATATGTCTCTGCCACTATTTTTCTACAGCCGGCAGGTGGCGACCTTGACATATGCCATTTTGTGAACAAATGGGTTTCTAAGTAGTATAAAATATTCTTAAATATGCTCCAGGAAAGGGAAATCTTGCTGTAACATTTTATAAATGTGATCTATTTCATATTAAGCTTTGTTTAAAAGTTCTAAGCACCTGTAATACATAAATTCAGTTTGTCAGACTTATTACCTGCCTTATAAGTGTATGGAAATCAAATGTTCCAAGTGAAAATAAAGACTTGCTTGACAAATCTTGCGCTGTAGTATATAAACTATGTATGGTGGACAAAAATTAACATAGCAAAGGTGCTCTTACAGATTTAACTCAAATGTTTAATTACATTTTTTTTTTTTGTATGTTGAGGCTTGTATTGGGATTTTAGAGTGGCATTATTATTGAACTAGCGTAAGGCCTCGTGTACACTACAGCTGCTAAACTGAAGTTTAGGAGTTGTTTTTTTTTTTTTTTTTTTTTTTTTTTTTTTTTCAGAAGCCCCAGAACTCTTCTCTGTTATCTTATGTGTACATGTACACTCCGTCATTTATATTAGTTTAGAGGCAGTTGAGGTTACAGGCATTTTTTTGAAAGCAGAAAAATCTCATTCAGGACTGTAGTTTCCTGGCATTTTAAACGCCAAATGCTTGTAACCGCATGTAACCACGGCAAACCGTATTTATGTTGATTAGGATTTTAAAGGGTAAACCATTTCTGATCATATAAAAATGTTGAAAAAAACACGTCGCCACATCCTGTGGCCTGCATCAATGAACTCTGGTCCTCTCACACAATTTTCTACGTCATCGGAGCCTCCAACAGCAGGAGCATTTCCTCACACATGCTCATGATAGGATCCATAGTGAAAACACAAAAAAAATAAGTTAATAATTGACTTGTTTTTCATGCATTGTGGTTATTTGGTAGGTTTAAAAAAACGCTTCTAACTTCATATGCTCATAATTGCTGCTAAACTCGCATAAACTGTATGTAAAAGCTGTAAAAATAGGATTTTTGTACACACCGTAAAATCCTTTTCTCTGTAATTCACCGACCGTCACAGCTCCTCTCTGTAACTACATGGGTTGTATAGCCTGCCATTAGAAGAAACTAGGCAAAATTGTTACACATTTATCAGAATTTTAATCCCGCCCGTGCTATCAACCCTCCTCCTGCTGCTAGCAGCTTCAGTACGTCAACAAGCAGTATAACGTAGAAAAAGGAGGGGTGGGTGCTGTGTCGGTCTGAATTAAAGAGAAAAGGATTTCACGGAGAGTACAAAAATCCTATTTTATCTTATATTCACCGACCGACACAGCTCCTCTCTGTAACTACATGGGACGTCCCCAAGCAGTACCAAACGAGGGGTGGGAAAACAGCATTAAAAACTTCATCCACCATGGCAAGTGGGAACTAGTGAAACTAAACCCACAAAAAAAAACAGCAGTGTGTGGAAACTCCACCACAAAACCGGGCATCCTCAACAGGAGTGATCCCCCAGACCGCAACCTTGCGGAAGTAATGCAACGGTGCAATACGAAACAGTACTGTGTTTTTATCGAAAAACCAGGGAAAAAAATGGCAACTACACGGCCGCCTGCAAAACTTTGCAGCCAAAACCAGCATCAGCCCATGCACTGACCTCTACCTTGTAAAACTTGGTAAACGTATGGACAGACGACCAGGTTGCCGCCTTACACACCTGAACGACAGACGATTGGTGTCGGAAGGCCCAAGACGTTCCGATTGCTCTTGTAGAGTGGGCCGTGACTGGAAAGGGAGGCACCTGCCCCTTCAGGGCTTAGGCTTGGACTACAATCTGTCTGATCCACCTGGAAATGGTGGCCGACGAGACCACCATACCCTTCTTAGGACCAGCCACCGAAACAAACAGTGAGTCTGACTTCCGAAAGGAAGCCGTGACAGACAAGTACACCTTCAGAGCCCTAACCACATCGAGAGCGTGAAGGGCTACCTCTTTGGGGTGCTTCGGCTTAGGACACAACGATGGTAATACAATGTCCTCATTGATATGAAAGTCCGAGATCACTTTCGGTAGAAAGAACGGATGCAGACGCAACACCACCTTATCCCTGTGGATGACCAGATAAGGCGACTTGCAGGACAATGCCGCCAGTTCCGAAACCCTCCTGGCCGATGTGATGGCCACTAGAAAGACCACCTTCTGTGAAAGGGTCAACAGAGGAATCTCCCTGATATTCTCAAACGGCGGTTTCTGAAGCGCAGACAACACCAGGTTCAAATCCCAAGGAGGACACACCGGAGGGACTACATGGTGGACCCCCTGAACAAAAGTAGTCACTAGTGAGTGAGACGCTAGGGGTCGCTAAAAAAAGACAGCCAAAGCTGAAATTTGCCCCTTGATGGTGCTCAACACCAACCTCTGATCTACACCTTGCTGA
Organism: Lithobates pipiens; assembly: GCF_037356315.1. Taxonomy (NCBI): domain Eukaryota; kingdom Metazoa; phylum Chordata; class Amphibia; order Anura; family Ranidae; genus Lithobates; species Lithobates pipiens. Next base: position 386,453,123 of record NW_027507718.1, on the reverse strand, counting down.
AGAAACAGCAGGATCCTGGAAATAGAGAAGGAGCGCGGATGCCACCCTTTCTCCTCACACATGGAGATATAGGCCTTCCAAGTACGATGGTATATCTTCCTGGAAGAAGATTTCCGTGCTCTCAGCATAGTCGGAATCACCGAGTCCGACAGACCCCGGTTCCTCAATACCTGGCTTTCAACAGCCAGGCCGTTAAAGCTAGCGATGGTAAAGCAGGGTGAAAGATTGGACCTTGAGATAGGAGGTCCTCTGGCAATGGCAGCCACCAGGGAGCGTCTGCCACCAGGCACACCAGGTCTGCGTACCAGGCCCGCTGAGGCCAATCTGGGGCAATCAGGATTACCGGAATACCCTCGGATTCCACTCTACGAAGCAGACGTGGCAACAGTTTCAGCAGAGGAAAGACATAGATCAGCTGGTACTGATCCCACTGAGCCACCAGCGCGTCTGACGCGTCTGCCCACTGATCTCTTGTCCTGGACACAAATCTTGGGACCTTTCAATTGAGCCAGGAGGCCAATAGAGCCACATCTGGTGTGCCCCATTTCAGGCACAGCAGCCTAAATACCTCTGGATGCAATGCCCATTCTCCTGGGTCCAGCATCTGTCGACTAGTCCGCCTGCCAATTTTCCACCCCGGGATGTAAATGGCTGACAGGGCCGGAACGTGTTTCTCTGCCCACCGAAGTATGTGAGCGACCTCCCGAGCAGCGGCGGAACTTGTTGTTCCCCCTTGGTGATTTATGTATGCCACAGCCGTAGCGTTGTTCGACTGTATCCTGGCCGGACGCCCTTGAAGACACATCGACCACGTGTGGAGGCACAGCCTGATCGCTCTCAATTCGAGCAGATTGATTGGCAACTTGGATTCTTCCGTCGACCAGAGGCCCTGAGCCGACTGAATCACCATCACTCCACCCCAGCCGGCCAGACTAGCGTCCATAGTGGCCACCGTCCATTTTAGAGGAAGGAACGATTTTCCGTCCGGAATCACCGGGGACCTCAACCACCAGATCAAGGAGTCTCTGACTGGCTGGCTCACCTGGATCTACCGATCCAGGGACAACGGAGATTTGTCCCATTTTGTCAAGATCTCCTTCTGCAGGACTCTGGTGTGGAACTGGGAATAAGGTACTGCCTCCAAAAAGTCTACCATGAGCCCCAGCACTCGCATGCAAAAGCGGAGTGATGACCACTTGCGGTTCATCAGTAGTTTGACCGCAGATCTGAGAGTCTGCAATTTGTCTGAGGGGAGAAAAATCCTGCTTCCCTGGAATCCAATAGTAAATCCAGGAACTCCAGACGCTGGGTTGGCACAACCACCGACTTCTTTAGGTTCAACAGCCAGCCAAATTCTTGCAGAGTCTGCATGGTCATCGCCACATCCTCCTCTTAATTCTGAGGCGGAAGTGCTCTCAGGAGGAGATAGTCTAGGTAACCCACGATCGCGATCCCACGTTGTCGCAGCAACGCCAATACTGGAGCCAGTACTTTTGGTAAAGACTCGGGGGCTGATGCCAGGCCAAAGGGAAGAGCCACAAACTGGTAATGGGCCAAACGCAGAAATTTTTGATGCCAAAGTTATATGGGTATGTGCAGGTATGCATCCTGGATGTCCAAAGACGCCAGGGAGTCCCCTTGATGGAGTGCAGCGACTACTGAGCGAACTGATTCCATTCTGAACCTCTGCACTTTTATAAAGTGATTGAAGGCTTTTTAAGTCCAAGATTGGATGTACCCCTTCCTTCTTGGGAACCACAAACAGATTTGAGTAGAACCCCTGGAAGCATTCCGAGTCCGGAACTGGTATAATCACCCCCTGATTCAGCAAGTCCCTTACTGTCCCTAGCAGGGCCTCCCGGTGAAACGGGGACGTGGGTATGCTGGAGGGGAAGAATCTGTTTGGCGGCCAAGAGAGAAACTCTATCTTGTAACCTGTGGAAATCAGATCGCAGACCCATTGGTCTGATAACCAGGAGGTCCAATGGGCTGCAAACTCCCGAAGACGACCCCCCACCCGAGACATGGGTGGGGGCAAACCTTGCGGTAGCACTTTTGTTCGCAGGCTTGTTAGGCTTGCGGTCCAGGGACTCTTCTGACCGTCCATGGACGTCCTGTCGGGCTGGGGTCATTTTGCCGAAGCACCAGGCGGACGAAAAAGCCGCTTGTGAGCGGAAAAGGAGGGCCCTTGCCTGCGGCGTGGCTCCTTAGCCTTCCTGGCCTGTGGGAGTAGTGTACTCTTACCACCCGTGGCGTTTTTAATAATGTCATCCAACGAGGCTCCAAAGAGCCATTCGCCAAGGAAGGGAAGATCCATCAGGGCTTTCTTGGATGCCTGGTCAGCAGACCAACATTTCAGCCAAATAAGGCGCCTCAGCACCACGGCTGACACCGAGGCCCTGGATAAGAGAGGGAGAGTATTCAGGGCCGCGTCACAAATGTACTTAAGGCCATGCACTGGTTGGTCTGCTAGCTCCACGCAGACAGGGGAGGCATGCTGCTCTCTCAATTCATGGTGCAAAAGTTTTGCCCACTCAGTCAGTGTCTGCGACACCAGTGCGGATGCCAGTACAGGTCGCACGGCTGACCCCACAACCGTAAACAAGGAACGAGCCACTGCTTCGGCCTTCCTGTCCTTGGGATCCTTGAATGCAGGAGTTCCCTCAACCGGAATCGTGGTTACTTTATTTAACCTAGATACTGGGGGGTCCACCACCGGAGGAGCCGACCACTTTTTGAGAAGGCTTTCCTTAAAGGGGTAATGCACCGCCAAGTTTTTGGGGACCGAAAAGGTCCGTTGCGGGGCGACCCCATTGCCTGTAGATGAATTTGTCAAAATAAGTCAAATACAGGAACACCTTAGGTGAACGTGCTGGCTTGTGGGACCCAAAAGGGACCGGTACATCAGCAGAGGAATCCACTGGCTCCTGAATCTTCAGGGTATCATGCACAGCTGTGATAAGTGCTCCAACAAGTCATGCCCGGAAGGGGAATCATCCTCACTGTCCTAACGGTCCTGGTCAACCACGTCTGATGGGTCAGAGCAGGGGTCTCCAACCGCAGCAGAGTCTGCATCAGAGCTCTCCCCAGAGGACGAGGGGGCAGGGGCCTCTTACGTGCGCCTTTCCTGCCACGTGCCACCTCTATCTTAGCAACATAGGAGTCAAGGAACGCCGCCAGGGTGTCCATGCCCAACGCACTAACCGCAGGTGACCCGGTTGCTATAGCCTGGATTTCAGGGGAAGAAACACCAGTTTCTGAAGCCATGCTGACCCTATCCTGTCTGCCACCTGCAAGGGGACTTAGGACAGTGAAGGTCCCACCCTCCTGCTGCCGCCATGTGGGGGGGTAGTTGGCGCTAGACTCACCACCCTGGGGCGTTCTATGAATGCCAACAATAGTGCCTGTAGTCCCTATGAAGTTCCCAGATGCAGAGAGGAGAAAAAATTGTGTCAGCAGCTCTAATAGCGGTGCAACGATCTGCAGAACAGCCTCAGCATTCAGCACAGAGCCATCCAGTGTCCCACACACACACAGTGGATACAGGAAGTAACAAGAGAAAGCACATGTCATGCTGCCACAAGAGGCCAGCGGTGAAGAAAGCATTCAGGCTTTCACAAAATGGCTTCCAATGTAATCAATAGGAATCCTAAGGAAAATGGCTGCTGAAGCTCCCCAGGGGAATCTATAGCTTTCCCAAATCAAAAGATGGCCGCCGGAATGGTGCCATGCGGTGAAGACAGCAAAAATAAAAACAAGCTGCCGGCTGACAGACAACCTTCACAAAAACTGCTTTTTTGGGACCCCAAGACCTGGACCAGGACTGACCAGCAACCGCACAGAGCCCCCACAGGTGAGAAACAGCGACTCCACACACACACATACACCGACCGCAGCGCATACAGACATCCCCCTCGGAAGGGGAATGGAGGGGTGATAGGGACTTGGGAGAGAAGATAAGGAGGTGAGGTGGCCCCCGAATCGACCCCCCAGGGAATGCCCAGCTGCTCCCCCCACCAAGGCAGGAAGAGCCGTAATTACCAGTCCTGAACAGCTGGGAGACATTCCATCACAGACCTACACCTGCGCAGTTACAGGGTAGCTGTTGGCCTCGGTATACTGTGATCCAGACATCAGTAGCCCGGTCATATGTATACCCCGGAGCATTGAAGCTCACCGACCACCTCTGGAGCATGAGGTATGTCGTGGCCTGCCGAGCCGTAGCTGCGGCCTGCTCACGCTCGATAGCCGGACTGGGGAGACAACAAGGATATCATTAACCAGCCTGTCACCCAGCCGGCAGTTGATAGAAGATCTCAGGATCTCTCATCTTGTGCAAAAAGCAGCAAACCTGCAGTAAAAATATGGACCGAGAGGCCCGCAGGGTTTCCTAGGTCATTCTCCTTGCTAGGCAAAATAAGAAATGAAGCTGCCAGTAGCAGGAGGAGGGTCGATAGCACAGGCCCCGCCCCCCAGGGCGGGATTAAAGTTCTATGTATTGTGTAACAATTTTGCCTAGTTTCTCCTAATGGCAGGCTGTACAACCCATGTAGTTACAGAGAGGAGCTGTGTCAGTCGGTGAATATAAGAGAAACTGAAGTTTTTCACTGTCTATCTCCAGCTGTAAAGTTTCCAGCATGCAGAAAAGGTTTTCAACTGCCCTGTGTACATGAGCCCTAATACATAATTATAAGATGATTTTTCCTGAGTACAAACATCCGTGAACATTCAGTTATAGACAACATTGTTTATCATACTGTATATGAAAATTATAAAATGCATGCCTGTTTACGAGCAGAGAATTATTGGAAGTGGGAATACTTTCTGCTGTGAAGTCATTTTGTTAATGTGTAATGTAAAGTAAGAAATGTAGTAAGTTTTGTGTACTTATGAAATTGATCCCTCAAAGTTGGGGGTGGAGAATAGTCAAGCAGGACAGTGGACATGGACAAAAAAAGTAGACTGGTCAGAAAGAAGCGTGACCATGGATGAAAGAGGAGGAAAATCACCAGAGTGAACAGTGAGCATGAATGGAAGAGTGGGAGAAAAGGAGGAGAGCATACATGTGAAAGAGAAGGAACATGACCAGAGAAGAGAGTAGGCAGGAATGGAACGGGAGAATGAGGAAAACAGGACAGTTGGCATGGATGAAAAAGGAAGAGAATGGCCAAAGGAGACAGTAGGCATGGACAGAAGAGTAGAGAGTGAGTAGGGATGAAAAGGGAGGAGAGCGTAAACAGGGATAGAAAAGGAGAATGATTGAGGAGAGTGGGCATGGATGAAAGTTGTGGAGAAAATCTGGAATATCAATTACAGTGTTACATTTTACCCAACCCTGGGCACTTGGTGCTTAACACTACTGTTACTGGCAATATTTAGGGTAACTCAGGTTCACTGTAATGCTAATGCTGTGTCACGATCAGGCATCAGGTTTGAAGACCAGTTGCTATAGCAGTTACATTACATAGATTGAATAAAGACACCAGTCCATCCAGTTCAACCTGAGTGAGTGTCTACAATTGTGCCTATCTGTCAGGGCTGGCTTAGCCCTTCCTTCTCTGGCTGGCTGCTCAGCTATCGGCTAATTGCCAGCTCTCATCACTCTCCACAGTTACCAGCTGTTCCTGATCATGCTCATCTGACCTGCCTACTTAAAGCTGTCCAGCTCACTTCACATCTGCCTTCGCCTTGGTCACTTCTCAAGAAACCATCTCCTGCGGTCCTGTTTAAAGATTGGCTTGCTGACATCCCTTGTGGCTCCTTATAATGCTTGCTGTTGCTCTACTTGGATACCTCACTTCTGGCCTGGCTGATTACCCGATCTGGTTATTGAACTCTGGCCTGGCTGACTACTTGATCCGGTTACTGAACTCTGGCTATGCGTTGACTACGCTTTTTCTATTTACCTTTTTATTTTTATTTAATAAACAAGTGTGATTTAATTGTACTTCTGTCTCGGTCTGATTCATGGTTTCTGACAGTAGGCGAAGGACATTAATTCAGAACATAGTCAATCCACTTGTTGGTAATAATTTTTCCAGATTGGATGAGCATAGATCAGTTTGCCATGGTGTTACAAACGCTCCTGAGTCGCACGGCTCACCTGGAATCCCCCACGGTGGCTGCTCTGGGAAAACCTGAGTCGCAGTCCGTCCCTGCTGCTGCGCCAGTCTCTGTGCAGGCACCCTCCTCGAGTATTACCTCTATAAGAGGTATGTCTTGTTCCGCTCCGCTTCCCCAGCGATTTGGGGGTGATCCAATTCAATGCAGAGGGTTTCTCAATCAGGTTGAGATATACTTCAAGAAGCTGCCCCAAGCGTTTCCCACAGACAGAAGCAAAGTAGGTTTTGTAATATCTTTGCTTTCTGAGAAAGCCTTGACCTGGGCTAACCCTCTATGGGAGACGCAAAAACCTGTTGCCTTGAGTTACCCTCAGATTGTGGCCTCCTTTAAAAGGGTATTTGACGTTCCCGCACGCTCCACTTCTGCTGCCAAGTGCCTCATGTCCATCAAACAGAGTACGAGAACTGTTGCCGACTACGCCATTGAATTCTGTACTCTGGCAGCAGAGGTTGCTTGGAACAATGAGGCCATCGTGGCTTCTTTTTCTCATGGTCTCTCGGATTCCATCAAGGATGAGTTAGCAGCCCGAGATATACCCACTAAGCTGGAGAGCTTGATCTCGTTTGCCATCCTCATTGACTCCAGACTCAGAGAAAGACTTTCTCTTAAGGAGTGCTTGCGGAAGCCTCCTGTACGTTTGCCTCCAAGCTTTGTAGTCCCACCCATGCCTCTTTCACCTCCCATGCCTCCTGGTACCGAGTCGGTCAGTGAAGATGAACCCATGAACCTGGGCTTCACGCGTCTCTCTGCGGATGAGAGAGCCTTTAGTAGGAGGGAGAGATTGTGCCTTTATTGTGGCCAGGCAGGTCACTTTTTGAAGTCTTGTCCGTCCAGGGAATGCCCGAACCTTGAGGTCCTGTCATGGACAGACCTTAGGTGGCGTTGTTTCGTCCCCAGTTATCCAGAAGGATAAGCCCCTGGTTTTGGTCACCCTTTCTTGGGCTGAGTCGTCCATCGAGATACAGGCTCTAATTGCCTCTGGGGCTGCAGGCCTGTTCATTGATGCTGCATTTGTTTTGCAGCACTCACTTCCGCTGCAGCTGCGTGACACTCCACTTGCCTTTGAGGCTCTTGACGGGAGACCATGTGACTCATGAGACGGTTCCGTTGTCCATGGCTGTAGGGGCTCTTCACCATGAGATAATCCAATTCCAAGTTATTTCCTCACCCAGGTTTCCGCTGGTTATTGGTTATCCTTGGTTACAGAGGCACAACCCCTCTTTTAATTGGCCCCGTGCTGAGGTTCTCTCCTGGTCACCACAATGCAGTGTGACATGCTTCCTGAAGGTATCCAAGGTCCTGTGCACCTCTTCACTCCCCTCCCTGCCAGAGGAGTACCGCGGTTTTAGCGATGTCTTTGATAAAGTTCAAGCCGGTAGTTTGCCTCCACCCCAGTCTTATGATTGCAATATTGACCTTCAACCTGGTGCCATACCTCCCCGTGGCCGGATTTACCCTTTGTCGGTCTTGGAGGATAAGACCATGGAGGAGTACGTTGCTGATGCACTTTCTCGAGGTTTCATCCGCAAATCCTTGTGCTGGTTTCTTCTTTGTGAAGAAGAGCGGTGAACTAAGAACAAGGGTGATAAAACCGCGCTGAGACCTAAAAATAACAATACATATAAAAATACAAAATCAAGGGACAAAATAAGTATTAATAAAAAATATAAAAATTACAGTGAATATTGAAAATCACAAGACTGCTGCTCCACTGTGGGATACACACACAATCAATGGAAGTAGAAGAAAAGAGCTGCCCCAATAAATAAAAATAGCTTGTAATAAAACAGCACTACATTCATCACAAAGTCCCTGCCTTATTAAATTAACCACTTGACCACTGGGCACTTAAACACCCTTAATAACCAGACCAATTTTCAGCTTTCGGTGCTCTCACATTTTGAATGACAATTACTCAGTCATGCAACACTGTACCCATATGAAATTTTTGTCCTTTTTTCACACAAATAGAGATTTCTTTTGGTGGTATTTAATCACCGCTGGGTTTTTATTTTTTGTGCTATAAAAGAAAGAAAAAATTCTGTAAAAAAAAAAAATTTTCTTCGTTTCAGTTATAAAATTTAGCAGATTAGTAATTTTTCTTCATAATTTTTTGCCAAAATGTATACTACTACATATCTTTGGTAAAAATAAGTACAAATTGGTTGATATTATTTGGTCTGTGTGAAAGTTATAGAGTCCACAAGCTATGGTGCGAATATCTGAAAATTGATCACACCTGACGGCCTATCTCATTTCTTGAGACCCTAACATGCCAGAAAAGTACAAATACCCCCCAAATGACCCCTTTTTGGAAAGAAGACATTTCAAGGTATTTAGTAAGAGGCATGATGAGTTTTTTGAAGTTGTAATTTTTTCCCACAATTCTTTGCAAAATCAAGAATCAAGGTAGCACCATCAGGCGTTCTGAAGCACCCAGGCCAATTCTGAGATTTCTATCCTACATGTAAAAATCATCATTTATTTGCTATAAAATTAGATATATGTTTTTTTAGCAAAGACCCTAGAGAATACAATGGTGGCCGTTGCAACTTGTTATCTCGCACGGTATTTGCGCAGCAATTTTTCAAACGTGTTTTTTTGTAAAAAAAAGTTTTGTGCTTAAAAAAAAAAGTAAAGTTAGCCCAATGTTTCTGCATAATGTGAAAGATGAAGTTCCGCCGAGTAAATAGATACCTAACATGTCACCCTTCAAAATTGCACATGCTCGTGGAATGGCGCCAAGTGTCGCTACTTAAAAATCCCCATAGGCAACGCTTTAAAATTTGAGTTACAGAGGAGGTCTAGGGCCAAAATTATTGCTCTTGCTCTACTGATCGCAGCGATACCTCACATTTGTGGTTTGAACACCGTTTTCATATGTGGGCGGGACTTACGTATGCGTTCGCTTCTGCATGCGAGCACATGGGGACAGGGGCACTTTACCTTTTTTGATCACTTTTATTCCTATTACAAGGAATGTAAACATCCCTTGTAATAGGAATATGGCATGACAGGTACTCTTTAAAGTGAGATATGGGGTCAATAAGACCCACATTTCACCTCTAGGCTGGGAAGCCTGAAATAAAAAAAATAAAAAAAGATTCTGGCTTTGATCGTATTGGTGAATCGGTAGAAGCACTGGAGGGCAGCAGGAGGGGAGGGGACATCCCCTCCCATCTCCTGTAAGAACGAACAAGCAGCGGAACAGCCGCTATGATCGTTCTTATGGTGTAGGGAATCGCCGGCTGAAAAAGCTGATATCTGAATGATGCCTGTAGCTACAGGCATCCTACAGATATCCCGCACAAATTCAAGGACATCATATGATGGCCGGCGGGCGGGAAGTGGTTAAAATGCTTTTTTTTTTTTAACACAAAGTTGTTCATTTATACAATATTTCTAACACATAGCATGTACATACTCCTCCTGAGTACGGCGATACCAAGTGTGTGAGACTTCCACATACTGGCCACATACAGAGGCGGAGTACAGCCAAGCATGGCAGGGTATCACCGAGTATCGCAAGGTATCACCGAGTATGGCTGTTTATTGCAGGGTATCAAAGAGTATGGCTGAGCATGGACAAGTATGGCTGGGTATTGCAGGGTATCACTGGGTATTGCAGAGTATCACCGGGTATGGCTGGGTATTGCAGGGTATCACCGACTATGGCTGGGTATTGCAGGGTATCACCGAGTATGGCTGGGTATTGCAGGGTATCCCCAGGTATGGCTGGGTATCACAGAGTATGGCTGGGTATGGCAATTTATTGCAGAGTATTGGCAGGGTTTTGCTGGGTATTGCAGAGTATTGGCAGGGCATTGCTGGGTATTGTAGAGTATTGGTAGGGCATCGCAGAGTATTGGCAGGGCATCACAGAGTATTGGCAGGGCATTGCTGGGTATTGCATCGCAGAGTAGTGGCAGGGCATAGCAGAGTATTGGCAGGGTATTGCAGAGTATTGGCAGGGTATTGCTGGGTATGGCAGAGTATTGGCAGGGCATTGCAGAGTATTGGCAGGGCATTGCAGAGTATTGGCAGGGTATTGCAGAGTATCGGCAGGGTATTGTTGGGTATTGCAGAGTATTGGCAGGGAATTGAGGGGTTAATTGTCGGTGAGCAGCGCTGTGGGCACTGCAGATCCAGCCCACAGCGCTGCTGACACCAATCACTTCCCCCTCCGCTGTACCGATCGGTACAGAGAGGGGAGGGACGGAGCGATCATGTGGTAAACGGGCACGATGAACTGCTGTTTTCCGTGATGCACCGAGTCACGGATGCTCTCGGGTGCGCGCGCAAGAGCAGAATTCTGGGAGAATGTACTATAAAGTCCTCCCAGAATTAAGCAACTGCCCTGTAGTCGTCATTCGGCTATGGGCCGGTTAAGTGGTTAATAAAAGTCCATATCGAGAAGATCTTTGTGTTGAAGGAAAATCACTTAGCTTCAAAAACGGACACACCACAGTGATTCCACACATCTATCACTAATAGCCACCGACAAAAGAATGTGCTTACCAGATGGTAGCGCGTAAGGAGCGTTATGGTAAAAGATGTCTTGCAATTCAGGGGTAACGCTTCATATATTGTAGATCTTTATCATGCTCCACACTACCATTCACACACAATGAATATGCTCAAAAACAGAGAGAGAGAAGCTTCCCATAGTGTAAAATCATCAATACTCCTTTAATTATAAATGAAAATGCACTTAAGAAAAAAAGTTTGATCGCATAGATACAAGCCGGCCGGCAAATCGGGAGCCCGTCCTCCTCTCGTACAACGTGGTGACGTCACAGCGTGCTCTCCCAGACGCGTTTCGTGAGACGTGACGTTTTCAATGGGGAACGGGCACACCATAGCGCACCACCATTAAATAGAGCCAGACCTCGTTCTGAGACATAGGCCGAAGACACCATCTTAGATATGGACAAAACCCCTATATCCCATAACATACTGTAAGGGCAAACCAGAACATCCTATAACGGACGGGTTCTCCTTTATACTGATAAATAAACACCAAAAAATGAATTACAATTTGAAAAGGACCTGGAGGATAATATAATATAGAATAACCCCTTAAAAAACCAAACCTATGTTAATCTATACCAATACTTGTAATAGCTGAAAAAAAAAAAACTTTCCTATTGTTGTATTTATATTTTATCATTCCCCGTGAACATATAAAAAATGTGCTCATCCTTCTAACCCAATAATTTTATTATACCTGAGTCATATGTGTTTTTATATTCTTACCTCTTATAAGGAAATTAATAAGTCATAAAAAAATATATAAAAAATATTATAACAAAAGGTACAGTCTCCACATGGCCTGTAGCCATTAAAATTAATATACTAAAAAACATTTAATATAAACACTCCTCCAAAGTCCTAGCGGGAGCCTATATTACAAAGGCCTACCTCCACGTCTCAGACAGAGTTTACAAATAAATCAAATACATGTACCTATACCAGTAACAAAGTTTTACAAATTATCTATGAATGCGTTCACATCTATATCTATGGTGAGTCCATATGGAACATAGGACTTCAAACGGTGGATCCAAGTAATTTCTAACTTGGATATTTCTCTCACTAACAAGCTCCCTTGCCAATGTGGTTTGAATTTATCGATACCCAAAAACAGAGTCTTTGAAGGATCTTTATTGTGTTTTAACAAAAAATGTTTGGACACTAAATGCTTAGGGAACCCTGTCAATATATTTGTGATGTGTTCATTCAACCGCACCTGTAATGGGCGCTTAGTGCGTCCCACATATTGCAGTCCACACGGGCACTGCAACATGTAGACAACACCCGTTGTAGAACAGGTGATACATGGTTTAATGGTGTGGTCCCTCTGAGTCACTGTAGAGGTAAACGTAGTGATGCACCTCTGGGTACATATGTTGAGAGAGCAAACCCTACATTTTCCACACCTATAATAACCCGTTAGCTAGTCAAAGAAACCTCTACTCATCTTTGGCGGATCAATCACATTAGGTGCCAATTGATGTCTCAAAGAAGGAACACCTCTAAATATCACTTTAGGCCTAACAGGTAAAACATTTCTTAACACAGCATCATTGCTGACAATATGCCAATGTTTATTCACCAAATGTTTTATACTCTTATGTTGTAGAGTGTAGGTGGTAACAAAAAGGGACATTTCCCTGAAAGGCATCATCATTTCTAGAGCCCCTTTCTCTCAACAGATCTGCTCTATCCATATTGGAGACACTCTCCAAGGTTTCAGCCAAAAAGCCACGTTCATACCCTTGCTCTAAAAATCTAGAGGTGAGAACATCAGCTTGAATCCGGAATTCCCCTGGGTCAGAGCAGTTACGCCTCAGCCTCATGTATTGGCTTTTAGGGACTGCTCTGAGCCAGGGGACAGGATGACAACTATCGGTGGGGATAAACGAATTTCTATCCGTCTCCTTAAAAAAGGTAGAAGTGACAAATGCCCCATCCTTTATGGAGATACTCAGATCGAGGAAATTGATTCTGACCTGACTCATCTCATAATTTAGTTGAATGTCCCTTTGATTGTTGTTAAGGGACTGTAAAAAATCTGAAAGGTTACACAACTGGCCCTCCCATAGGAGGAGGATGTCATCTATGTATCTTGCCCACAGGACCAACTGTGGAGTGTCCTGGGCATAGATGACATCCTCCCCCCACCTGGCCATAAACAGGTTAGCCAGGCTTGGGGTATATTTAGCCCCCATAGCCACTCCCATAACCTGTCTATAAAATTGATGGTTGAACCAAAAATAATTATGGGAGGCTGCAAATCTTGTATAGATTATAGGGGTCTCAATCGTGTCACGATTAAGAATGCCGACCCGATTCCATTGATTACAGAGTTATTTGACCACCTCAAGGAAGCAACGGTTTCCACGAAGCTTGACTTGAGAGGGGCATACAATCTCGTGTGCATTAAGGAGGGCGACGTGTGCAATTAATAAAAATGTCTTTGTTTATTTTTCCTTGCTTTTAAGAATTGGGCCCCAGAAGAAGCGTTTTTAATTACGCGAAACATGTCGGGCATGAAGCCATTATCAGCACCTTACCATCCTTGATGTTTTACCATCTTAAAATTGAGGTTATCTACTAATTGGTGATATTGTTTTGTGTTGCTTCAATTATAATATTACCGAATGATAATTGAGATTATGGTAACATCTTTTGCTGATAAGTGTTGGAATTTATATGACTTGTTCCATCTCTCTTCTTTTAAGTATGTATTTATGTAATACATGGTGTTTGTAAATAAAATTATATCTTTTTAACTCAATTTAATTCGTTTTTTTGTAGTGCCTATAAAGTCCAAAAGTCCTCCTCTGTCTATAGTATTGAGTGGGAAACTGTATTTAATACCAGAACAGGCCATTATGAATACCTGGTAATGCTTTTTGGCCTTTGTAAAGCCCCGGCAGTTTCCCAGGAATTTATTAACGATGTCCTCCAAAATTTGTTGCAGTTATATGTGGTGGTTTATCTCAATGATATCCTCATATTTTCCAAGTCCCTGGAGAGCCACCACACAGATGTCTGTCATGTGCTTCAGAAACTAAGGGAGAACAATCTCTATTGTAAACTGGAGAAGTGCGAGTTTCATCGTGAACAGGTTACATTCCTGGGCTATGTTATTTCCACTGCTGGTTTTTCGATGGACCCAGAGAAACTTTCGGCAGTCCTACAGTGGCCTCAACCCGTGGGTTTACGTCCTCTGCAGCGTTTCCTGGGTTTTGCCAACTACTATCGGAAGTGTATTCGTAACTTCTCATCTCTGGTCAAGCCCCTGACTGATATGACCAGAAAGGACGGTAACCCACAGAGTTGGTCTCCGGAGTCCATTAAGGCCTTTGAGACTCTCAAGGCTGCCTTTGTTTCTGCTCCTGTGTTGGCACATCATGATCCTACGTTGCCTTTTATCCTAGAAGTTGATGCTTCTGAGACTGGAGTTGGCGCCCTTCTGTCTCAACGTCCTAATCCGTGTGGCTACTTTTCCAAGAAATTGTCACCTGCTGAGTGCAATTATGAGATTGGTGACAGAGAGCTGTTGGTGATCATTTTAGCCCTGAAAGAATGGAGACATCTCCTTGACAACTGTGCCTGTTCTTATTCTTACTGACCATAAAAATCTTACATTCTTGTCTGAGGCTAAGCGACTCTCTCCCAAAAGGGCGCGATGGTCTCTTTTCTTGTCGAGATTTAATTACATTGTCTCATTCTTACCTCATACTAAGAATGTAAGGGTTGATGCCTTGTCACAACAATTTTCCTCCACTTCCAAGTCGGTTCTGGTTCCTATGATTCCTCCTGATCGTGTCTTGGCTACGGTTCGCACCAGTCTTACTTCTCCTTTGGGTGACAAGATTCTTGCTGCTCAGGTCCATGATCCTCCTGAGAAACCTTGTGACCACTGCTTTGTCCCAGAGAGTGTCCGTACTGCTGTGCTACAGACTTACCATTCTCCCAAGGCAGCTGGCCATCCTGGGAAGAATCAACTAATTTGGGCCATTTCCCAACAATTCTGGTGGCCTAGTCTACGGGCTGATGTTACTGCCTTCGTAGCTGCCTGTCCCGTGTGTGCTCAGAGTGAGACTCCAGGACACCTGAATACGGCAAGCAGAGCCGTTTGAAGGAATTTGGGGGCCCCAAGCAAAATGGATATGGAGGCCCCCCAAACCCCCCCGCACGCATGCAAAGCCTACAGGAATCACAGAATAGCGATACAGAAAATGGAACGAAAGCTATGGTAATTGTTTTTATTATGGTCAGCAAGCTACCATATTTTTATTACTAAATGGGTCTTGATGACTGCCTCCCCCCTTACTACTCCCCCCGTGTTCTTTTTAACCCCCCTCCCTAACACGTGGCAGGAGATTCCATTTTCTATACCCGGCCGGCCGGACTAAAAGGAAGTGAGCACTCAGTGTGTGCACTTCCTGTCAGTCCGGCCGGAAACAGGAAACTGAATCTCTTGTACCGCGCGGACTGCAGGAGGAAGGAAGAGGAGCTTGGCCACGCTACAGGCTGTAGCTTATAGGAAGTGGCGGCTGGCGGTGCGGCTGGGGCCCCAGGTCAGCTTGGGGCCCCAAGCAATTGCTTGTTTTGCCTATCCTGTTGCGACAGGCCCGGTGGCAAGCCATCACTCTCGAGCAGAGGCTAGTCGCCACCTTGAGGTACTTGGCGACTGGGAGAAGTATACAGGACCTCAAGTTCTCTACAGGCATCTCCCCCCAGGCTCTGGGGATCATTATTCCAGAGACCTGTTCTGCTATTATTCAGGTCCTGCAGAAGGACTATATTAGGGTAAGTTTTATCCTTTAACATCACATTCTATGTATTTAATGTTTTGTATTTATTTCTTCATTCCATAATTACCCTGATTGTAATATGCTGCGAATGTCCTCTTTGTCCTCATGCATGCTTGAATCTTTTAATGCTCCTTTTTTGGCCTACATGCATATTTGCCTTCACTAACCTCCCCGGCATGTAGTGCTTTACCCTAAACACCCCCTGTAATGTGTACAAATGTTGTTTGTTGTCCTTAAATTCATGCAGTGTCAGAGGCGTTTTTGGGCTCACAAACTCATTTAGAACCCTACCCCCTAAAATTTGTACAATGGGCCATCAGAGGGGGTGAGGAATCTGATAAGTGGACCTTATTTTTTTTTCTTTAAATATGCATTAAAATCAATGTTATACTGATGTTGGCCAAGAATGTTTGTGTCTAATCTGCTTGCAATATTTATGTGCAAAATTACTATTTTTTTTTCTTTCTGTTTTGACTCCAGTTTCCTTCAACGCCACAAGAATGGCAGACTGTGCCATCCCACGTTGCCCATTGTTGGGACTTTCCCAACTGTAGAGGGGCAATAGATGGGAAGCACGGCCACATCGTCCCGCCACCCCATTTGGGGGTCATACTATTTTAACCATAAGGGGTTTCATAGTATCGTGTGGATGCGTGGCCTCTATGTGAACGTGGGGAAGAATGTCCGGATGTCAGAGTCTTTGCCCAGACTAAGTTCTACAGACTTCCCCAGAGCGGTGGCATGGGATTGCCACCTGCAAAAGAGAACATCGAAGGACTTCAGTTTGTTTTTATTGCTGATGAAGCATTTGGTCCGGGCAATCATGTGATGATGCCATTCCCCCAGGGGACCCTCAACCCAGAGAACAGGGTTTTCAATTACCGGCTGGCCAGAGCCCAAGAAGTCATGGAGAATACCTTTGGGATAATGGCCATCCGGTTCCGCCTATTTCTAAAGGCACTCAACCTGGCAGAGTACAAACTGAACCACATTGTATTATGCTGCTGCATCCTGCACAACTTTTTAAAAAGAAATGCTCCAAATTATATAGCCTTAGTTGGGCCTGGGGCCGGACTTTGGGAGCCAACATTGATGGCCCTGGAAGCTGTCCGTCCTGGCTTGCTCCCCCAAAGTGCCCGTGAAGTGCGTCAAAAATATGTGGAATATTTTACAGGTAGGGGGGCCATTGCTATGCCAGCTAATTTGTAAATATTTTTTAATTAATAAAAATGTAAAATCTTGATTTGGATTTACTGCTTGTGTTTATTTTATCTGTCTCCTAGGTTCTCCTAGTTCACTTGTAGTGCCAATTGGTTTTCACATTATTTAAATAACACTCATTGTCACTGTAAACACCAATTTAATACAAAAAGTGTTGTTGAGCATTGAAAGAAGAAGCCACACATATTGTTGAGTAGAAAGCCTTTTACTCTGTGCACATTCACATGTGTGTTTTATAAAACATTTGGCGGTTAAAAAAAAAAACAACTTTTTTTTCAAGATACAGAAACAGGCATGTTTCCAAACATAATATACACAACTCTGGAACTTACAAAGTTCAACATTGCAAAAAAGAAGGCAATATCATAAATGTTATAGTGTGAAAAAGGTCTTGGTCTTGCCTTCATCAGATGGGGTGAAATCACCCCTGTAAAAGCTAAATTTAGAAGATGCACACAAATTGTGAGTCAAAATGGGGATTTCCTTTCTGACCCCATACCTAATGTCAGTATGTGCTATTTCCCATCATGGGGGATCAATGGATGTGTTTTGGGGGTGCAACCACTTCCTCTCACCTACTAGAGTTGGGAGGAAGGGGTTGCACCCACAAAACACGTACATTGAAATCCCCTGATGGTAGATAGCACATGTTAGAATAGAAAACTGGCTAAAAGACAGAATTCAGAGAGTAGTGGTTAAAGAGGAGGGCCGTTTAAAAAAAAAAAAAAAAAAGTCAGCAGCTGCAAACACTGCAGCTGCTGACTTAATAAACAAACTTACCTGTCCAGGGCGCCCGCGATGTCGGCCGCCCGAGGCCGACCCGTCCCTCGGCTCTCGGGTCCCGGCGCCGCCATTCCCTCTAAGGGAAACAGGCAGTGGAGCCTTATGGCTTCACTGCCCGTTTCCTACTGCGCATGCGCGAGTCCCGCAGCACTTTCTGAATGGGACGCGCTGTGTTCTGCAACACACAGTTCCCAGAACACAGCGCGACCCATTACCCAGAAGATGCCGCGACGAGGAGAGAAGAAAGAAGATCTCCGCGGAGGAGGAAGAGGAAGATTAGGATTATGTGCCTAGCAACAGGCATTTCTGGTAAGTAAAAAAAAAAAGGACGCACCAGAGTGGCTCACTCAGCCTTACTCTTCTGCACCCTCCTCATTGCACCTCGGAAGCACGGGTTTTATTAGAGTTTGAACCACCTTGAGGTTCTAGTTATTCACTGTTGGTTTACATTTTTCTGCTTCTGGAATGGTGCTAGATTGCCGTCTAACCTCACATGCCTTAATGCTGCCTAGAAATACTCCTTTATTAATCTAGTGCATTGTTCTGTTTGTTCATATATTTTTTTTTGTGTGTTTACACATAGACGGGGGTGGGATACTATGTTAACATTCCACGGTTCCCCCCCTTAAGAATAGCAGAGACTTTACTGACTTTGTATTTACAATTTCAGTTAGTTTTTCAGAGGACGTCCTTCCTGCCAAAATGGACTTTAGAGGGTATTATCCACCCAAAACTTTTCATAGCATGTTACATACCACGCGGGCTTCAACACCCGCGTGGATTACACCCCCGTGCCCTGTATCAGGGTGCGACAGGCTCATTTGCACATCATCTTATTATGGAGTTGCACTCACCCTCCTCCCCTCCCTCCCCACCTACCTTCTTTTTTCCCCTCCGCTCTACTCAACACCTTCCTATTTACTCCGGTTCTCCAAGCTCTCAGACTACCAATACACACCACACCATCTATGTCCCACCTCATTATGGCGACCCCCATAGAACTTAAGGTTTCCTCGCTTAACTGCAGAGGTTTCAACACACCAGAGAAACGCAGGCAGATACTACATCATTTCCACAAGGCTAAAACTCTCATAATGCTATTGCAGGAAACCCATTTCCGCACTGATTTTATTCCCACTTTTCAGGATAAACACTACACTATGTGGTTTCATAGCACCAACCCCTCGGCTAGGACCAAAGGGGTAACAATAGCATTCCATTGTTCTTTTTCACCCGAGGTATTAGAAGTTGACATAGACCCTAAGGGGAGATTTTTGTTTTTGAAAGGACTGGTATCAGTGGTATGGTAATAGGCTTGTACACGTATAATATTCTTTCTTCCAAATATAGAAAGCATATTATACTTGACTGCTGCCCTTCTGCTGCAGTCTGCTAATCATTCACAACCTACTTGTTCCACAAAGGTCCTTATAAGGACTGGTAATAACCTGGTGAAGGGTGCTATAGTACATAGGGTTGAGTGAGGTACAGTCTGCTATTCTATAAGGACTGGTATAGGTCCACAATACATAGGGTTGAGGTGCACCACTGCTGACCGCTGCCCTATACTGCAGCAGTCCTTCATCGGTATAGGGACTGATGTACAGTCTGCTAATCAGTCACACACAACCTACTTGTTCCACAAAGGTCCTTATAAGGACTGGTAACTTGGTCTGTCTAGGGTGCTACAGTACATAGGGTTGAGTGAGGTACAGTCTGCCATTCTATAAGGACTGGTATAGGTCCACAATACATAGGGTTGAGGTGCACTACTACTGACCGCTGCCCTATACTGCAGCAGTCCTTCATCGGTATAGGGACTGACGTACAGTCTACTAATCAGTCACACACAACCTACTTGTTCCACAAAGGTCCTTATAAGGACTGGTAACTTGGTCTGTCTAGGGTGCTACAGTACATAGGGTTGAGTGAGGTACAGTCTGCTATTCTATAAGGACTGGTATAGGTCCACAATACATAGGGTTGAGGTGCACTACTGCTGACCGCTGCCCTATACTGCAGCAGTCCTTCATCGGTATAGGGACTGAGAGTTTTGTCACAGGGTCATTTAAAAAATGACAGGCAGAGGAAGAGGCAGGCCGTTCCGCAGGGGTGGTAGGGTTAGGGCAGGAGCAACAGGCTTGAACCAAAGTGGGAAGTTGCAGAAGGTGCGTTCAATTAGTTTAAAGGACGCACCAGACTTGGTTGAGTGGCTCACTCAGCCTTACTCTTCTGCACCCTCCTCATCCTCTCGATCTGCACCCTCTTCTTCACTCTCTGCTATGTGCACCCCCAAAGACACTACCACCAACAACACCACCACCACCTGTGTTAGTGCTTTATGTCACGCTGCTGATGTCAGTGCTCTCTATCACGGTGCTGTTGTCAGATGACACTATCACGGTGCAGGTGTCATTGCTGTATGTCACGCTGCTGATGTCAGTGCTCTCTATCACGGTACTGCTGTCAGTGCTGCATTTCACGGTGCTGGTGTTAGTGCTTTATGTCACGCTGCTGATGTCAGTGCTCTCTATCACGGTGCTGTTGTCAGATGACTATCACGGTGCAGGTGTCATTGCTGTATATCACGCTGCTGATGTCAGTGCTCTCTATCACGGTGCTGCTGTTAGTGCTGTATTTCACGGTGCTGGTGTTAGTGCTTTATGTCACGCTGCTGATGTCAGTGCTCTCTATCACGGTGCTGCTGTCGGTGCTGTATATCACGGTGCTGGTGTTAGTGCTTTATGTCACGCTGCTGATGTCAGTGTTCTCTATCACGGTGCTGCTGTCAGTGCTGTATATCACGGTGCTGGTGTTAGTGCTTTATGTCACGCTGCTGATGTCAGTGCTCTCTATCACGGTGCTGTTGTCAGATTACTCTATCACGGTGCAGGTGTCATTGCTGTATGTCACGCTGCTGATGTCAGTGCTCTCTATCACGGTGCTGCTGTCAGTGCTGTATATCACGGTGCTGGTGTTAGTGCTTTATGTCACGCTGCTGATGTCAGTACTCTCTATCAAGGTGCTTCTGTCAGTGCTGTATATCACGGTGCTGGTGTTAGTGCTTTATGTCACGCTGCTGATGTCAGTGCTCTCTATCACGGTGCTGTTGTCAGTGCTGTATATCACGGTGCTGGTGTTAGTGCTTTATGTCACGCTGCTGATGTCAGTGCTCTCTATCACGGTGCTGGTGTTAGTGCTTTATGTCATGCTGCTGATGTCAGTACTCTCTATCACGGTGCTGCTGTCAGTGCTGTATATCACGGTGCTGGTGTTAGTGCTTTATGTCACACTGCTGATGTCAGTGCTCTCTATCACGGTGCTGTTGTCAGATGACTCTATCACGGTGCAGGTGTCATTGCTGTATGTCACGCTGCTGATGTCAGTGCTCTCTATCACGGGGCTGCTGTCAGTGCTGTATATCACGGTGCAGGTGTCATTGCTGTATTTTACGCTGCTGATGTCAGTGCTCTCTATCACGGTGCTGTTGTCAGATGACTCTATCACGGTGCAGGTGTCATTGCTGTATGTCACGCTGCTGATGTCAGTGCTCTCTATCACGGTGCTGCTGTCAGTGCTGTATATCATGGTGCTGGTGTTAGTGCTTTATGTCACGCTGCTGATGTCAGTACTCTCTATCACGGTGCTGCTGTCAGTGCTGTATATCACGGTGCTGGTGTTAGTGCTTTATGTCACATTGCTGATGTCAGTGCTCTCTATCACGGTGCTGTTGTCAGATGACTCTATCACGGTGCAGGTGTCATTGCTGTATGTCACACTGCTGATGTCAGTGCTCTCTATCACGGTGCTGCTGTCAGTGCTGTATATCACGGTGCTGGTGTTAGTGCTTTTTGTCACGCTGCTGATGTCAGTGCTCTCTATCACGGTGCTGTTGTCAGTGCTGTATATCACGGTGCTGGTGTTAGTGCTTTATGTCACGCTGCTGATGTCAGTGCTCTCTATCACGGGGCTGGTGTTAGTGCTTTATGTCACGCTGCTGATGTCAGTACTCTCTATCACGGTGCTGCTGTCAGTGCTGTATATCACGGTGCTGGTGTTAGTGCTTTATATCACGCTGCTGATGTCAGTGCTCTCTATCACGGTGCTGTTGTCAGATGACTCTATCACGGTGCAGGTGTCATTGCTGTATGTCACGCTGCTGGTGATCATCTCCTGCACCCTCTTTGCCTACCCTGACCTTCCCTCTCCTGAATTGTCACAACAATTTCCCATATAAAAAAAGAATGCTTGTAGTTGTCGATCCCAGATTCACCTCATACATGTGTTATGTCATTGGCCATGTGGTGGGACTATGTTTGCACAGCTATTCATTATTTTGTGGCTGCAAATTTGACCTGTAGGTTTGCGATGTTCGCCTCCCATTGAAGTTGGCTGAACTATCGGCCGCGTTCGCGAAACGTCACGTCGGAAGTTCGTCCATCACTAGTGGTCAGACCACTCTCCAGTGCATGTCACTCTGGGTCGCATCCCACAACACGCACGTAGAACTACGTGGAGACTGAATGATAATCTGCTACACGACAGCATCTGTACTGCAGAGGTGTCGAAACCCATCACTGACTTCGTCCAAAATCACGTTACTGATGAGACATCCGCTATGAATCAATGGGAAACCCTTAAATGCGTGCTTAGGGGGATTTTTATCCAACACGGGGCCAGACTGAAAAGAGCGCGTACAGAGGACATTAAACGCTTATTTAAACACCTCCACACACCCGAGTCCACGCATAAACATTCCCTTGACCCAGCAATACTAGTGGAACTGTCCAACACCCGCCGCGACTTACTACGCATCTTTTCAGACAGGGCGCTGACAGCTCGCAACAAAGGCCGCTATATCCATTACTCGCAAGCGAACAAATGCGGGAAACACTTGGCCAAGGTCTTGCACCCCAGACAGCAGCGACAAAATATCCCATTTATAGTTACCAATACCGGACAAAAAAGACACAAGAACTCAGAAATTGTTTCTGAATTTAGGGACTATTATTCTTCCCTCTATAACCTCCAACCACAGGCTGTCAGGGACACACAGGCCGCCACGGCCACATTAGACTTACAAGGTTATGTGCAGGACACAGCCCTTCCCACCATAATGCCTACGGAAGCTGACGATCTAGAACTGCCCCTGACCACCACAGAATTCTTGACTGCGATTAAGGGCCTGAAAACGGGGAAGAGTCCGGGCCCGGATGGGTACACCCCACAGTTTTACAAAACGTTTGCGCAACAATTGGCCCCTATTATGACTCGTGCGTTTGAGGGAATAGATGATACCCACCCCCTATCTTCCCACATCCTCCAAGCCCAAATATTGGTACTGCCCAAACCTGGAAAAGATCATTCTCATTGCAGTAATTACAGACCCATTTCCCTCCTTAATGTCGATCTCAAACTTTTTGCCAAAATTCTAGCCACCCGTTTAGCCCCTCTCTTGCCATCCCTAGTGCACAGCGACCAGGTTGGTTTTATCCCGCACCGTGAGGCTCGTGACAATACTACTAAGACATTGCATCTCATTTCATACGCCCAACAACATAACATCCCGACGTGTCTACTGGCGTGTGACGCTGAGAAGCCATTTGACCGCATAGACTGGTCCTTCCTACGAGCAACACTAGTACAAATAGGGATGGGGCCAAAATTACTGTCTAAAGTGATGTCCTTATATTCTAATCCCTCAGCAAAGGTGGCCTCTGAGTCGTTTACAATTAGAAACGGCACCAGACAGGGGTGCCCCTTGTCACCCCTGCTGTTCGCACTCACGATTGAACATCTCGCACAAGCGATTCGGGCCAACCCTGCCATTCACAGGATCCCGACCTCCACAGAACCCAGCAAACTCTCCTTATACGCAGATGACCTGCTCCTTTACATCACCCATCCACTAACTAGCATCCCGGCATTACTACAGGAGCTTGACCGCTTTGGAACGCATAGTAACTTTAAACTAAATATTACAAAAACGGAGGCCCTGAATGTATCTCTAAAACCACGTACAGTATCCTTACTAAAGCAGAGGTTCCCATTTAAATGGCAACCGCACCCGGTTAAGTACTTCGTAATTCGTCACTCGCTGGAATCTTGGCATAACCTCAAACTATCTTGGTGGGGCCGTATGAATGTGCTGAAAATGGACATCCTGCCTAAGCTGCTGTACTTGTTTCAGACATTACCCATAACTCTTCCCGTCGCCTTTTTCCATACGCTTCGTTCCTTAGCGGTCAGGTTCGTCTGCCAGAATCGGCCAACCTAGACTAAGACATAGAATCTTATGCTCTCCTAAAGACAAGGGGGGCCTGGGTCTCCCTGACTTTCAGTTGTACCACCTCTCAGCCATTTTGTCACGACTCCTTGAATGGTTCCCACGCCCCCTGACTAAACCGTCTATGATAATCGAACAAACCATGGCTCAGGTTGACCTTAGAGCCCTCCTGTGGGGCTATCACGCGAGAATTTGCATCATGTCCGGACTATCCCCTTTGACGATAGCAGCACTTACCCTCTGGTATTGCAAACAATCATCTCTTCTCCTCTCCACGGATCCGAGCCCATTGTCACCCCTATTTGACAATCCAGCAATCCCGACACTTCACACGGGGAGACAATGTGGCTCTTACTCTAGGGACCAGTGGCCTACTGCCAAACAGTATGTACAGGCCTCCACAGGTCTATTGTGGGCACCTGTAGACCCCCAACCTTTGAACCAGATAGACTGGCTAACTATAACACAATACTGTAAGTCACTTCATCTCTCTGGACAGGTACATAGACCTCTTACAACCTTTGAGGATATGTGTGGTCTCTCTCGAACGCCTAAACACTCATTATCTCTGATCTATAAGGACATCCAATCACATTCTTATGGCACGCTACCAAATTTCACACAAAAATGGTCCAGAGACCTCGGCACTGAAATATCCATGACACAATGGAACACATCATTTATGATCACTAACAGATCTTCCATATCCGGTTTCACGCAAGAAAAAAACTACAAACTGCTGGCGAGATGGTACAGGGATCCAGTCATGGTGAGCAAAATGTATCCTGAGACCTCCGACAGGTGCTGGCGTTGCCACAGAGGAGAGGGCACGTATGTCCACGTGTGGTGGGATTGCGACCGAGTGCGCACATTTTGGGACAAGGTATTTAAAATTCATAATGACTTGTATGATGTCTCTGTGTTGCCTACACCACAAATAGCTTTACTTTCCATACTCCCAGGACCCCTGAGCTCACACTGAAAGAGCCTTTTTGGGTTCTTTCTGTCCGCAGCTCGTCACGTCATCTCGCAGTTCTGGAAAAAGGATGTTGTCCCCCCGATTACGAGGTGGACAGATGCCATGAATGATATTATGCTCATGGAAGAACTACACGCCAAACAAACTGACAAATGGGATAAATATATGTCCCTCTGGTATCCCTGGCTCCATCACTCTTCATCGGCCCACTTTCTCAGTAGTGTGGCTTAGTGAAAACGAGGCCTTGTAAAAGTGGAGCACGGGCAGACTGTTCGGGATGGTCCCCCGGACCAAAGGGCTCAGAGCGGACCCCCAGGTGGACAAACCAAGAGACTTTTCTTGTTGAGTCCCCCTTACCTACACCCTGCCCCCCAACCCAGGTGGCCCAAGAGGTCATGCAAGCAGCTAACCCGTCCCATGCCGCATAGGCTACCATTTTAGGCTCACAGGCTCCCTGACTGCATGGACCTCTCAAACGGCGTCCTTGTATAGACATAACCGTGGGGGAGGTTTTATGATAATTTTCTTCTTGTATGGGTTTCACTGTATGACTTGATGAGCGAATTCTGCAGATGCCTGTAACTTGTTTTGTATGCAATGCACTCCCTACCCCTTCCCCCCTCCCCAACTTTCTTTATTCTGTAACCCCCTTCCCCTCTCAACTCTTATGGTATTAAACTGTTACCTGAACTGTAACATTAAACAAATATTCAACCTTAATATCTTAATAAATGATATTGGGTCTGGGATCAAAAGTAACATTTCTGTCTTTGCAGATGACATCAAGCTATGCAGTGGAATAATGTCCTTACAGGATGTCTCCAATTTACAAGCCAACCTCAATGGTCTGTCTAGGTTTAATGTTGATACATGTAATGTTATGCACTTGGGGGCTAAGTTCACCCGGCGGTCGGTTCGCGGCAAATTTTGTGTGTTCGCGAATCGCCCGGTGGACATATGCATTTACAGTGTGAAAGAAGTTTGAGCCATGATGACACATCCATCATGGGGCACAGGACAGCCAATTGAGACATTTCAGCACATGGACAATTGAACATTCCCCCTACCTTATAAATATACCTGATCTGGCGGCCATTTTACATTCTGTCTTATGTCAGTGTAGGGACAGGATGCTGTGTGGAGCAGGGAGAGACTGTAGTGACACAAATCACTAGCTATTAGGTCCACAAAAGTCCTTTTAAGGACTGGTATAGGTGTAGTACAGTATATAGGGTTTGGTGCACTGCTGTGCTGGTGATTGCAGCTGTCTTTTGTCAGTGTAGGCACAGGACACTGTGTGGAGCAGGGACAGTCAGTTTAATCACTAGCTATTACTATTAGGTCCACAAAGGTCCTTTTAAGGACTGGTATAGGTGTACAGTATATAGGGTGCTGGTGCACTGCTGCTGCCCGATTCTGCAGCTGTCTTTTATCAGTGTAGGGACTGCGGGACAGTCTGCAAATCACTAGCTACTAGGTCCACAAAGGTCCTTTTAAGGACTGGTATAGGTGTACTGTCAGGTCACCTTGAGGCCAGGTGACAGATGCACCCCGTAGGGATCAGGAGTGCACCGCAAGGTTGTGGACCCTACGGCTGACTGCTGAGGATGGGAGTCAAGGTGATAGGAAGGCAGGGCCGCCAGAACACCAAGATGGATCCCACCGGGGTTAGAGCGTAAGATTCCCTGGGGCGCGGAGTCTAAGAGCCAGCAGGTGTTCACCAGAGCCTCTAGTGGTGAGGATGGACTTGGCTGCAACTGGCTCCAGGTCGCGACCCCCAGGGTCCCCCAGCTCACACCCACAGTAGGCAACAGGAGGATAGGGATGTCGAGGTGGGGGGGGGGTTCATGTTGTCCTCTGAAGGAGCGAGTCTTTTCTCCCCTATGAGAAGTAACAAAAGGTATATGTAGCACACAGATATTTGTGGCCAGAAATATGAATGTGAAACATTGCTTGGAAGTGGGGTACAATTGTCTGGGCAGAGTTCCAAGTTGAAGTAGAAGACATGATTAATTCCCTTTTAACCAAGCTTGAATACTTACCTTGGACAAGTTTCACACATGGAGACACCCCAAGTATCCACTGGAGCACCTGTGTGGGTCACCCTAAAAATGTGCTCTGGTGTCCCACACTAGTGCTCCTTAGTCCAGATGTGTAAACAGCTGCTGAGTGTCCTCTCCTTACATTACACTGAATCAAGTTTGCAATTCATTCTAGTTTCAAAGACATCTAGACAACAATGTCCTAAAATTCTTTTAATACAAATTAGCATGACCAAATGTAGTTAACCCTGTATCAACTAAAAACATTTAGTTGGCTTTCTAGGGGGGCGTGTCCAAGATGGCGACTTGAGAGGTTGTGGTTGCCAGAGCTCTGCTGACTTTTCTTATCCGGACACTAATTTCCACACCTCGGATCCACCTGGAAAATACATCCTTGAGCTCCGGATGTCAGGCAGGACAAAACGCAGGGGAAAAAAGCATTCTTACCCGGAACCAGCCCCGGTTCTGACCCTGCAGGCGGCGGCACCACTCGTGCAGGCGCGCAATATGGCGTCCCAAACGGAGATGGAGGACCGGGAGGAGGACGCCGAGGTCGGCTTCAGAGAGGTCATGGCGGCTATTGCTACCTGCCAAGCGGCGCTAACTAACAAGATCGAGGCGGTGCAACTGGATGTTGGCCTCGTCCGACAGGATCTGGACAAGCTACGGTCGCGGGTGTCGGAGATGGAGCAGCGCGTGGGCCGAGTGGAGGATCTTACCTCGGAGCACGCGGAGTCCATACGCACTCTCCACACACGAGTGCAGGCCCTGGAGTACAAAGTAGACGACGCAGAGAACAGGAACCGGAGGAACAATCTCCGTGTTGTCGGCCTGCCCGAAGGAGTTGAGGGGAAGAACCCCACCGTCTTCGTTGAGGAGATGCTGCGCAACCTTTTACCTGAAGCGCAATTTTCGCCCTATTTTACAGTCGAGAGGGCGCATCGGGTTCCCCCCACCCCGGGACCCCCGGGTGCGTGGCCGCGCACACTCATCTTCAGACTCCTGCACTTTCGGGATCGGGACGAAGCACTCAGGGCGGCCCGTCGGACGGGGGATCTGAAATACCAGAATGCCACCATAATGCTGTTCCCGGATTACTCTCTAGAGACACAGAAATTGCGTAGATCATTTGATCATGTGAAGGCTGGTCTGCGAGCTCGGAATATTAAATACAGCGTTCTCTTCCCGGCTCGGCTGCGGGTACAGGATGGAGAGGCTACCAGGTTTTTCACTGACCCGCGCGAGGCTGCGGCCTGGCTGGAATCCCTCCCTCCGCGTCGGTGAGACTTGGCGGTGAAGGTACACTTTTGATGACATCCCTGACTTGATTTAGTTGTTTTTTCTCCCCCCAGCTTCTCTTACTTATCTCATGTATGGGACTCTCCTGCTGGCTGTGAGTTTGGGGGGAACCGGGATTCCTTACTCATTGTACTCATGACTTGCCCCCCATGTATGGTCTCTGCTTCAGCGAACGTTCTGGAGCGAACGCCTGTACCTAACGTCCGATGAGGACTTAGCTGGATGCTGTTCCTACCTAATGCAGTCGCTGCGGCCTCCCACCGGGTCGGGGCCTGTGGTTGTTTGTCTCCGCTGGACTTACTGGAAATCGACTGCACAGTCTGGACTTTGCGGCGGAGCCTTGGAGACACAGAACCCTGGAACGATACACACCACTGTAGCGGGGGGTAGCTCCGGAGCAATACTTTCTCTATCATGCTGGACTCGTGGCTGCGCAGAGCCCGGGGGGTAAAGCGTTTATTACATGTCTCACGATTGAACAGCTTCTTTTCCCCTGCAGGTCTCCTGCTCGGGGAGGTTATTCAGGAACTAACTGTTTGCAACTCAAGTTTGGAACCCCCACCAGGAGGTGGGAGACTCATTATGCTTTAGTCAGCATCTCTACGGCCCACTTGTGCCTTTGGGCAGAACCTCACGCTATGTTTTGGTACCCTCCATAACAGATGACTTGGTTGTTGGTTTGGGGGATCGAGGTGCCCCCGGTTTTGGGGGGGGGTGCGGGGAGGGGGGGACTGTTTATATCTGCCGTTGCAGATGGGGTGGTTTTTCTTTTTTTTTCTCTGTTTTTTGTTACTTTAGTTTGTGTTGGAGTGACTTTATGGCTCAGGGGGACATGCTCACTTTTCTTTATAGCCTGGTATGGATATGTTCTGCTTGTACCATTCTATATGGTGTTACTGTGGGGGGTCTGGGGGGAGGGGGGGTTCCTGTGGATTGGGACACTTTATACGCTTTCCTGGCCTGATGGGTGAGATCTCGATTATCTTTTCGAATGTCCGGGGCCTTAACTCGGCGACCAAGAGATCTCTGGTATTCAAATTTCTGCAAAGATTCAATCCCCACATCTGTATACTCCAGGAAACTCACCTGATTGGTTCGCGGATACTAGGGGTCCGCAGGGCTTGGGTGGGGACTCATTATCACGCAACTTACTCCAACTACGCTAGAGGTGTCGGTGTCCTGATCCACAGGTCCCTTCCGATTCAGATCAAGGAGGTGCGGACGGACCCTGGGGGCCGGTTTGTGCTTCTACATATGTCTGTGTATGACAAAGATATGGTGTTGGTGGGCCTGTACCTCCTCCCCCCGGCGAATGGGCAACTGCTATATGACATTATGCACACAGCCTTAGGTTTTCATGCACCGGAGGTCCTCTTAATTGGGGATTTTAACTTAGTACCCCAGCAGGACCTGGACAGACTACACTCTGCCTCCCCGGGCTGGTGGTGAACTCCAGAGTTGGGCAGACACCTTTTCCCAAACTGATCTCTGGCGCCACTATCATCCCAGTGGACGCGAATTTACTTGTCACTCTGCCACTCACCGAGCGATGTCTCGCATAGACCTGGCCTATGCCTCCCCTGGGGCCTTGAGATGGTCCAGGTCCGTGCGACACCTGCCCCGAGGGATCTCTGACCACGCCCCGCTTCTGCTTACCCTGTCCTTGTCACACCCGCCGAATTCGAGGGTGTGGCGTCTGTCCGGGTTCTGGGCCACTGATGAGCGGCTGCGGGAGAAAACTGAAGAGGCTGTCAGTACTTTTTGGCAACATAACGCTGACTCTGAGAGAGGCTCTATTGTTTGGGACTCATTTAAAGCTGTTCTCCGGGGACATTACATCTCTAATATTGCCTCCTTGCGCAAGGAAGCGTCTAGATCCCTTACAGACCTGGAGGAGCAGTGTGGCAGGCAGGAGGCGGAGTTTGTTCGAACGGGGGGGAGGAGGCCTATCGGAGGTGGCAGGAGGTAGTCCGGGATGTTTCCCTGCTGGCTGTGACCCAGACCCAGCAGTCAATGTTACACTCTAAGCAGAGGATTTTCGAATATGGGAACAAGAATGGTAGGCTGTTGGCTTGGCTGGCGAAGGTTCGCTCAGCTTCCACACATATTGCCAGTATCCGCGATGCTCAGGGGCGGGAGCTCACCTCCCCTGGGGACATAAATAGTAGGTTCTACAAATTTTTTAAAGGGGTGTACGAGTCTAGGCGAGTCTACTCGGATGCTGCACTGCAGAGTTATCTGGCGGGCATCCCCTTTCCGGTGCTGTCCGCAGAACAGAGGGCGATGCTGGAGGGGGAGATTTCGCTGGAGGAGATCCAGTTAGCGATCGGCGGCCTTCGAACGGGCAAGGCTCCGGGCGCTGATGGTCTACCGGCGGAGTTTTACTCCCAACATGCTGATGTGCTGGCCCCTAAATTTAAGAAACTCCTTGATGGGCTCGGAGAGGAGGACTGTCTTCCGGATTCTATGGGGGATGCTATCATTGTTCTCATTCCAAAACCGGGCAAAGACCCTCGGGATTGTGAGGCCTATCGTCCAATTTCTCTCTTAAATGTGGATGCCAAGCTGTTAGCAAAGATTCTAGCCACTAGACTAACTTCGGTGATTTCTACCCTGATTCACGCCGACCAAACGGGTTTTATGCCCGGAAAGGGCACTGATATCAATATTAGACGTTTATTCCTCAACCTCTCTATGGCCCATGAGACACCGGGGTCCCGTGCGATTGCCTCTCTCGACGCCGAGAAGGCATTTGACTCGGTAGAGTGGGACTTCCTTTGGGGGGTGCTCCGTTGCTTCGGGTTCGGCCCTGAATTTACAAGATGGCTCAAATTGCTCTATAGGGCTCCCAGGGCCAGAGTGCATACCAACGCTTGGCTATCCGAACCCCTCTCTCTTCAGAGGGGCACTCGGCAAGGATGCCCCCTATCGCCGGGGTTGTTCGCTCTGGCCCTGGAACCCCTGGCGATCCTGATTAGGGAGTCATCGGTTATTAGTGGTTTTCGGAAGGGGGACCTGGAGGAACGGATTTCCCTATATGCCGACGATGCCCTACTTTATTTGAATGACACGGGTCCGTCGCTATCGGAGGCGCTCGCGATATTTAACAAATTTGGTTCCTTCTCTGGGATTTGTATAAATTGGTCCAAATCAATCTTGTTCCCTGTGGATGACCGGGTGTCCCTGCCGGCCAGTAGTATCCCACTGCAGAGGGCTACCGAGTTTAGGTACCTTGGGGTGAAGGTGACCAGGGACCCTAACCAGTACTACGTTCTCAATGTGCTCCCTCTTCTCCGCACCCTGCGAGAGAGATGCCAGTCCTTGTCCGGACTCCCGTTGAACCTCATAGGGCGCATAAATATTCTGAAAATGGTACTCCTACCTAAATTTAATTATGTATTTCGGAATTGCCCCGGTTGGATTCCGGGATCTTTCTTCCGGGAGGCGGATAAGGTTATTGGATCCTTTATATGGCACGGATCGTCCCCAAGGCTGGCTGGGTCTGTTTTACAGTCTCCAACGAATGTCGGAGGCCTCTCCCTCCCCAACTTACGGGCCTACTACTGGGCAGCTATACTGGTTACGGTTTCGTGGTGGTTTGCGGCGTCGAAATTGAACGGGGCCGTGTGCCTGGAAGCGGCTGTCGTGGGCTCGCTTCAGGACCTGCAGGAGCTAGTGTACAGGGGAGTGGCGGCGAACACGACGCTCCCCGGCCCGACGAGGACGACGCTCAGGGTGTGGCGGACGGCTGGGCGAAGGTTTGCGAGACCGAATTGCTGGTCTCCGGCCCAGCCACTGTGGGGCAACCCGAACTTACCGCAATTTAGGTCGATCCCGGACCCGCAGGTCTGGGTGCGCTTCGGAATACGTACGCTGGGGGACATCTTGTCGTCGGGAGGGCTGCTTCCTTTTGCTCGTCTGACAGAACTGCATGCCATGCCTGGTTGGATGTATTTCAGATACATCCAGCTGCACCATGCCGTTAGAGCTCAATTTTCTATATCCCCGACCTTACAGTCCACACCGCTTGAGGAATTATTCACGGGGGAGGGCCCAAAGAAACCCCTTTCGGATGTGTACCGGGTGGTCTTCCCAATTGAACCAACGAGGCTGACTTTGCTCTGGAGTAAATGGCAGGTTGACATCCCTGCTCTGGGGAGGGAGGACTGGGAGGAATGCCTGGAGAGGGGTACTAAATTGGTTATATCCGCGAGTGATAAACTCATCCAGACGAAATTTCTACATCGGGTGTACCTCACTCCAGTGCGTCTGTCCAGGATATATCCCAATAGAGAGCCCTATTGCCCCAGGTGCCAAGCTGAGGTTGGAACATACATGCATATGTTCTGGGAGTGTCGACGGCTGGATGACTTCTGGTCAGGCATTTTTGACCACTTGAATGTCCGGCTGGGGTTGGGGGTCCCTCGGACCCCTGAACTAGCCTTATTGGGCATCCACCCAGATGAACTCACGCCTTACTACTCAAAGCTGTTGACCTCCTATCTCCTCTTCTATACGAAGAAAGTGATTTTATGCAAATGGCTCTCGGCTCGCCCCCCAAGTGTAGCCCAGTGGGAACGAGCCGTCGACACTGCCCTCCCATTATATAAACTAACATACCATAATAGGGGTTGTCTGTGGAGGTTTGACAAAATCTGGCTCCCATGGACTTCCGGGGATGCTGCCTGAGGGTCATGTGGGGATCATGGCCTTGCTTGCCCCCCCGTTTGTCGATGCCTGCCTTCCCCTCCCCTCCCCCCTCGCCCGGTGTTTACCGTGACGGCCTAAGTCTAACTATATATGTATATCCTATGTATTGTGTTTGGTGACAGGTGATCTGCTCTGAGACTCACTGTAGGGGTAACTGTTTATCCCTTTCCTGCTGTATGACACTCTGAGTTACGATGATTGTCTGTAATTGCTTGGCTGTATAATTGAGTTGTTCCTCTGCCTTATTCTGTTTGTATCCTGTCATAATATCTTTGAAATAAAGCACTCCTGTTTTTCAAAAACAAAAACAAACAAAAAAAAAAAAACATTTAGTTGGCAAATCAACAATGTATCCTATGAATGATTACTGTGCCCACGAACATGAAAGTAGCCATTTTAACCAGTTGCCGACCGCCGCACGACGATGTACGTCGACAGAATGGCATGGGCAGGCATATGGGCGTACATGTACGTCCCTGCCTTCCCGCGGGTGGGGGGCCCGACTGGGCCCCCCCCGGTGGCAGCGGCGGGCGGAATCCGTTCAGGAGCGATCCGGGATGAGGGGGCGGCCATTCATTCATGGCCACCCCCTCGCGATCGCTCCTGACGAATGGAAGTGCAGCATGACATCACTTCCTCTCCTGTAATGTAAACACAGGCAGAGGAAGTGATGTAATCTCTCCTCCGTGTCGGTATTTTTCGTTCCGGCACCAAGGAGAGAGGATCGGTGAGTTGCACCAACACTACACTACACAGTAGAACACGCCAGGTACACTCTCACCCCCCCTTCACCCCCCGATCACCCCCCGATCACCCCCCCAATCACCCCTGCACCCCCAGTCACAGTGACACCAATTGCATTTTTTTTTTTATTGCATTGGTGTCATTTGTGACTGTAATAACTGTTAGGGCAGTTAGGGTTAGCCCCCTTTAGTTCTAGGGTACCCCCCTAACCCCCCCAATAAAGGTTTAACCCCGTGATCACCCCCCGTCGCCAGTGTCACTAAGGCTGGGTTCACATTGCAGCGGTTTATGAGAACGGATGTGATTCGCACCGCACTGCAGTGCAAATCACATCCGATCTCTGTGCGATGCGAGTTCAGCCATACAGATAGTATGGCTGAATTCGCATCGCACCCGCCGCAAACTCGCACGGGACCCTTTTTTTGGTCCGCAGCAGAATCGGATCGCATGGGTGTTCACACCATGCGATCCGATTCCTGTCCGAGTTTGCAGATCGCACTGCGATATGCGAACTGATCTGGGGGTGTCATTAACATTTCACTGACACTCCCAGCAGTTTGTATAGGGCAGTGTGATGCGGGAACCTGCCGCGGATTTGTGGCGTTCCCGCATCGCTCCAGTGTGAACCCAGGCTAATAAGCGATCGTTTTTCTGATCGCTGTATTAGTGTCACAGGTGACGCTAGTTAGGCAGGTAGGTATTTAGGTTCGCCGCAGCTTTTTATAGCGCCAGGGACCCCCATATACTACCGCATAAAGCCCCCTGATTGCCCCCTAGTTAACCCTTTCACCAGTGATCACCATACAACTGTTACAGGTGACGCTGGTTGGTTAGTTATTTTTTTATAGTTTCAGTGCACCCGCCATTTATTACCTAATAAAGGTTTAACCCCCTGATCACCCGGCGGGTGATATAAGTTTGAGGGTCAGATAGGGTCTGCGTTGCCCCAGGCAGCGTCAGGTTAGTGCCAGTACCGCTAACACCCACGTGCAAAGCATACACCTCCCTTAGTAATATAGTATCTGATCAGATCTATATTAGCGTCGCCAGCAGTTTAGGTTTCCCAAAACGCATTGTTAGCGGGATCAGCCCAGATACCTGCTAGCACCTGCGTTTAGCCCCTCCGCCAAGCCCAGCCCAGCCCACCCAAGTGCAGTATCGATCAATCACTGTCACTTACAAAACACAACACACATAACTGCAGCGTTCGCAGAGTCAGGCCTGATCCCTGCGATCGCTAACAGTTTTTTTTGTAGCGTTTTGATACAGTCGCTGACAGCCTAGGTGCTTTTTTACCTGTGAGTCTCACTAGTGTACCCCTAAATTTAGGGGTGTCTACTTTCCAAAATGGGGTCATTTGGGGGGGGGGGGTTTGTGCCATCTTAGCATTTTATGGCTTTCAAAACCGCGATAGGTAGTGAGGAGTGAAATCAAAAATTTACACCCTTAGAAATCCTGAAGGCAGTGCTTGGTTTTTGGGGCCCCGTACGCGGCTAGGCTCCCAAAAAATCCCACACATGTGGTATCCCCGTACTCAGGAGAAGCAGCAGAATTTATTTTGGGGTGTCATTTCACATATGCCCATGGCATGTGTGAGCAATATATCATTTAGTGACAACTTTGTGAAAAAAAATAAAAAATAAAATAAAAGTTTGTAATTTTCCCGCAACTTGTGGCAAAATATAAAATATTCCATGGACTCAACATGCCTCTCAGTAAATAGCTTGGGGTGTCTACTTTCTAAAATGGGGTCATTTGGGGGAGTTTTGTGCCATCTTGGCATTTTATGGCCTTCAAAACTGTAATAGGTGGTGAGGAGTGAAATCAAAAATGTACGCCCTTAGAAAGCCTGAAGGCGGTTCTTGGCTTTCGGGGCCCCGTACACAGCTAGGCTCCCAAAAAATCCCACACATGTGGTATCCTCGTACTCAGGAGAAGCAGCAAAATTTATTTTGGGGTGTCATTTCACATATGCCCATAGCATGTGTGAGCAATATATCATTTAGTGACAACTTTGTGAAAAAAATAAATAAATAAATAAAAGTTTGTAATTTTCCCGCAACTTATGGCAAAATATAAAATATTCCATGGACTCAACATGCCTCTCAGCAAATAGCTTGGGGTGTCTACTTTCTAAAATTAGGTCATTTGTGGGGGTTTTGTGCCATCTTGGCATTTTATGGCCTTCAAAACTGTAATAGGTAGTGAGGAGCGAAATCAAAAATTTACGCCCTTAGAAAGCCTGAAGGCGGTGCTTGGTTTTCAGGGCCCCGTACGCGGCTAGGCTCCCAAATAGTCCCACATATGTGGTATCCCCATACTCAGGAGAATCAGCAGAATTTATTTTGGGGTGTCATTTCACATATGCCAATAGCATGTGTGAGCAATATATCATTTAGTGACAACTTTGTGAAAAAAATAAAATAAATAAATAAAAGTTTGTAATTTTCCCGCAACTTGTGGCAAAATATAAAATATTTCATGGACTCAACATGCCTCTCAGCAAATAGCTTGGGGTGTCTACTTTCTAAAATGGGGTCATTTGTGGGTGTTTTGTGCCATCTTGGCATTTTATGGCCTTCAAAACTGTGATAGGTAGTGAGGAGTGAAATTACAAATGTATGCCCTTAGAAATCCTGAAGGCGGTGCTTGGTTTTCGGGGCCCCGTACGCGGCTAGGCTTCCAAAAAGTCGACCACATGTGGTATCCCCGTACTCAGGAGAAGCAGCAGAATGTATTTTGGGGTGTCATTTCACATATGCCCATAGCATGTGTGAGCAATATATCATTTAGTGACAACTTTGTGAAAAAAAAAAAAAAATAAATAAAAGTTTGTAATTTTCCCGCAACTTGTGGCAAAATATAAAATATTTCATGGACTCAACATGCCTCTCAGCAAATAGCTTGGGGTGTCTACTTTCTAAAATGGGGTCATTTGTGGGTGTTTTGTGCCATCTTGGCATTTTATGGCCTTCAAAACTGTGATAGGTAGTGAGGAGTGAAATTACAAATGTATGCCCTTAGAAATCCTGAAGGCGGTGCTTGGTTTTCGGGGCCCCGTACGCGGCTAGGCTTCCAAAAAGTCGACCACATGTGGTATCCCCGTACTCAGGAGAAGCAGCAGAATGTATTTTGGGGTGTCATTTCACATATGCCCATAGCATGTGTGAGCAATATATCATTTAGTGACAACTTTGTGAAAAAAATAAATAAATAAATAAAAGTTTGTAATTTTCCCGCAACTTGTGGCAAAATATAAAATATTTCATGGACTCAACATGCCTCTCAGCAAATAGCTTGGGGTGTCTACTTTCTAAAATGGGGTCATTTGTGGGTGTTTTGTGCCATCTTGGCATTTTATGGCCTTCAAAACTGTGATAGGTAGTGAGGAGTGAAATTACAAATGTATGCCCTTAGAAATCCTGAAGGCGGTGCTTGGTTTTCGGGGCCCCGTACGCGGCTAGGCTTCCAAAAAGTCGACCACATGTGGTATCCCCGTACTCAGGAGAAGCAGCAGAATGTATTTTGGGGTGTCATTTCACATATGCCCATAGCATGTGTGAGCAATATATCATTTAGTGACAACTTTGTGAAAAAAATAAATAAATAAATAAAAGTTTGTAATTTTCCCGCAACTTGTGGCAAAATATAAAATATTTCATGGACTCAACATGCCTCTCAGCAAATAGCTTGGGGTGTCTACTTTCTAAAATGGGGTCATTTGTGGGTGTTTTGTGCCATCTTGGCATTTTATGGCCTTCAAAACTGTGATAGGTAGTGAGGAGTGAAATTACAAATGTATGCCGTAGAAATCCTGAAGGCGGTGCTTGGTTTTCGGGGCCCCGTACGCGGCTAGGCTTCCAAAAAGTCGACCACATGTGGTATCCCCGTACTCAGGAGAAGCAGCAGAATGTATTTTGGGGTACAATTCTACATATAACCATGGCATGTGTGAGCAATATATCATTTAGTGACAACTTTGTGTAAAAAAAAATATATATATATTTTTTTGTCATTATTCAATCGCTTGAGGCAAAAAAATAAAATATTCAATGGGCTCAACATGCCTCTTATCAATTTCCTTAGGGTGTCTACTTTCCAAAATGGGGTAATTTGGGGGGGTTTTGTACTGCCCTGCCATTTTAGCACCTCAAGAAATGAGATAGGCAGTCATAAACTAATAGCTGCGTAAATTCCAGAAAACGTACCTTAGTTTGTAGATGTGACAACTTTTGCACAAACCAATAAATATACAGTTATTGACTTTTTTTTTACCAAAGACATGTGGCTGAATACATTTTGGCCTAAATGTATGACTAAAATTGAGTTTATTGGATTTTTCTAATAACAAAAAGTAGAAAATATCATTTTTTTTTCAAAATTTGCAGTCTTTTTACGTTTATATCGCAAAAAATAAAAATCGCAGAGTCAGTCAAATACCTTTAAAAGAAAGCTCTATTTGTGGGAAAAAAGGACGCAAATTTTGTTTGGGTACAACATTGCATGACCACGCAATTACCAGTTAAAGCAGCGCAGTGCCAAATTGTAAAAAGACCTCTGGTCATTGACCAGCAAAATGGTCCGGTCTGAAAGTGGTTAAACTGTAAAACAGTAAAGAAAAGCACATGGAGCAGCATACAAGTTAATAATCATAATAGGAACACACAAGTACTTCCTTTTTTGAAGCACTTTCTCTATCCTTCTGTACTGATCCTGCTCCCTTAATTTTAGGTCTGACCAGCGTTTCCTTAATAGCTTGGATCATTGTATCCCAAATTTCCGCCACAGACTCTTCACCACTTTCATCATGATTTTGGCCTTTCACAGATTGAGGTTTGGGTATGGCCCATTCTTTCCATCATAGTTGGCCCTCTTCAGTATGTGGACCATCTCCATCTCCTCAATGGACATATTGGAGGCCTTAAACCTCATCTTGGATCGGGACGTTTCGGGCCTCTGGGATTTCATCCTTGTTACTACTAGTAGTAGCGACCACCTGCTGTGTCTCCGCCATGTTCCTCTCCCACTGCAATGAAAGAGACGGGGCAGGGAATCTTTGAGAAAGAACATCAGGGGCAGGCGACGTGGATGGATTTTCACGCATGCGCAGTGTATATAAAGTTAAGCCATGTGTGACCTACGTACGTTCGGTGTGCTGAGAAAGGAGGACAAACATTCTAACAAAGGTAACATCTTAACTTTGGTACATCTATGGCCTATACTGATTCTAGATTGAGGCCTATATTGGGATAAGATTAGGAGAGTTTAGCCTGATATTTAGTGTTTTTGTCTTGTGTTTTGTCTTGCAGCAAATATGAAACAATTCGAAGACTCTGAATTCATGGACCACTTCATAGACAAATACAGGGATATGCAAAATTTATGGGAGGTTAAAAACCTCTTATATCAAAATAAACTAGGAAGGCATCGCTGGAGAAACTGCTGGAATATGTGAAGATGATATGTGAAGATGCAGGTCCCCGACACAGACACTGAGTTTGTGGAGAAGAAAATTGGTAGCTTGAGAAACACATATAGGAAGGAGCTTAATAAGGTCCAGGCTTCCATGAGATCAGGAGATGCAGCAGAGGATGTGTATGTATTTTAACAAAACATGTCAATTGACAGTGGGGGCCAAAAATGAGTGCGGCAACAATGAAAAATGCTGGGGTCTTTTCTATTTATTAACATTCAATTTGCAACAGTAATGAGCTGAAATTTGGGTGTGATTGATGAACCAAACACTAAAAGTATGTTCCTTTTTCATACACAGGAAGACTCTCAGTCAGGACAAGGCTCTGGAATGTGGCAGACAGGAGGTGGCAGGGCCCTGTAGCCTCACCCAATCCCAAATGCCTCCACTCCGACTTCCAACAAAAAGGGCCAGGAAGGGGAATAACATGGAGGAGGGAGCACTGGGCCTCATTAAGGACGCTAATGCGGCCCTGAAAAGCCCTCCCCCGACGCTGAAGAGGCCTATGGCTGCTATATAGCTGATAAATTGCAGAAAATGGAGGAGGGCCAACACCTCAGGTGTGAGAAATTTGTTTTTGAGGCCATTCAGAAGGGGTTGAATGTCCAAATAAGTGATAACATGCACTTATGTATGCTTGCTTATCCTCCTCCTCCTCCTGCCACAAGCCCACCATCAGAGCCACAGCCTCTAAGCCCTTGTACACACGGTCGGAGAATCCATCGGAATGTGTCCTATCGGACCGTGTTGTCGGATAATCCGACTGTGTGTGGTATGCATCGGACTGATTCCGTCTGAATATCCGTCGGACCCAATTTTCCAACATGTTGGAAATATTTTCAGACCAACTGGTCCGATCGGACATACTCCGATCATGTGTAGAGAATTCAGATCAGACCAAGTGCCACGCATGCTCAGATCAAATTCCTAGACCAAAGCTATTGGCTACTAGCCTGAACATAGTCCCATCGTAACGAAATAACGTCATCACGTTCTGAATGATCGGATTTTCCCACAACTTGGTCCGACTGTGTGTATGCAACAGTTTCGGACACAATCCGTCGGACACAATCCGTCGGACACAATCCGTCGGACAAAATCCGATGGATTTGGTTGGCAGAATGTCCGACCGTGTGTACAGGGGCTAAGGAAGGCTACAAGAAAGACAAGAAAGTGATGGCCTGGGTTCAGTCTGGTTTGACAGAAGACGCAGGCTGTTGTAGTACCACAGCCTGGGAACATATATGTCATCTGTTGCTGTTCATGATCTCTGGGAGTCCTATACCAGATTGTGCTCCCCATTATATGGACTTCTCAGGCTACCAATTTTATTTTCAAAATAGTTGATGTGTGCCCTGGGGTAGAAAGACTTTGCAAATTCCAGCAGTTTCTCCAGTGTTGCCTTCTTTATTTTGTTATCAGCCAGAATAAATGGAGTTTTTTTTTTTTTTGGAAAATACTTGCCTATGTGTTTTTCTTCAAATAGGACAGTTTGTGAGTAGACAGGTACATTTCAAAAATACAATGTCAAATTAACAAGGAACACCAACCAACCAAGATAATAATGTTGTTGTGTTAACTTGGCACACACACAAAAAAAATGGAGATGACTAGAAAAAAAGGTGGAGATCTGGCTTTAAAAACAAAAAAGATTATTCATGAGATTAGGAGAAATAATGAAGAAATACATTTGTGAGATCTCTGTGTGAATATGAGCAGCAAAACAACATTCTTCTAGCATTGTAAAGAAGAGAATGTGCTGCATTAAACTATTAAAACAAATTCAGCATGATGAATGTGCTATGTCCATTACGAACGGTAGTTTTACCAGGCCGATCGCTACCGTCTCATAGTTGAATCTGAGCATGCGTGAGTTTTTGCGTGTCGGAATTGCATACACACAAACGCATTTTTGGATAGGAACTTTTTCTGACCGAAAAATTGAGAACATGCTCTTAATCTTTTGCTGGCCGAAATTCCGCCAGCAAAAGTCCGATGGAGCATACACATGATCGCATTTTCTGACTAAAAGCTCTCATAGGTCTTTCCTGTCCAAAATTCCGATTGTGTGTACGAGGCATTACACCTAAGGCTGAGCAAAAGTTTTTCCAAAATTTTGAAGTAAACTGTACTTCTCTGTCAGACACCACATGAATTCCATATAGTTTAAATACTTCTCGAACCATTAACTCAGCAGTTCGGCTGAAGGTACCCCCTTAACAGGTATAAAATGAGTTATCTTAGTGAGATGGTCAACAACAACCAAGATAGTGGTAATTTCTTTTGAGGGAGGTAAATCTACCACAAATTCCATAGAAATTGAGCCCCATGGTCTTGATGGAACATGGAGTGGCTGGAGCAACCCCAAAGGAGAAGCTCGGGGAGTCTTACTGCGTGCACAGGTCAGGCATGACGCCACATAGTGTTTGACATCTTTTTTATAGCTGGGCCACCAAAAGGAATGTGATAAGAGCTCTTCTGTTTTGGAAATCCCAAAATGCCCAGCAAGTTTTGAGTCATGAACCAACCTGAGGGCTTCAATCCAAGCAGATTCAGGTACATAGAGACTATGTGCATGAGTCCAAAATCCATTCTTGTACACAAGGTTAATATCAGTAGGCGGATGATTGAGAAGACGGTAATTTTCATACCCCTCCTTTAGGAGATTCAAGAATGTCTTGAAACCCATGGCCCCTATGAAGTTCTTTTGAGGCAGGATAGTACATTCAGGGTTGTCTTCCTGGCATGGTTCAGTGAACATCCTTGATAATGCATTGGCTTTACCACACCTTGACCTATCGATACAAGATTATAAAATTAAACCTGGAAAAGAACAGTGACCAACGTGCTTTTCTAGAAGACATTCTCTTGGCAGAACGCATGAATTCTAGATTTTTATGATCAGTGAAAACAATTACTGGATGCTTAGCCCCTTCCAGCAGATGTCTCCATTCAGAAATGGCTTCCTTAATTGCCAGTAACTCCTTATTCCCGATGTCATAATTTCGGCTGATGACATGTGAGAGAAATACACACAAGGATGAAGCTGCAGCTTTTCTCCTTTTCGCTGAGAAAGGATAGCTCCCACAGTAGAGTATGAGGCATCCACTTCCACTATAAAAGGAACTTCAGGATCGGAATGTACTAATATTGGTGCAGAACAGAAGAGTCTTTAGCTTAATAAAAGCATTCTATCACTTTAGAGAATTTTCTGTAGAAGTTGGCAAAACCAACAAATCATATCTCTTTAGCATTTCTATGGGCAGGCCAATCCTCCACTGCTTTCATCTTCTAAGTATTCATGCTTACTCCTTTAGGAGAAATAATATATCCCAAGAACTGCATCTGGGTTCATTCAAATGAGTTGCATTTCTCCAATTTAATATAAATTTGGTTCTTCCTTAGCCTTTCAAAGACAGTGCAAACTTGTTTGCGATGTTCCTCCAGGTTATTAGAAAAGATGAGAATATCATCCAGATAAGCAATCACAAACGGGTCCAATAGGTCTCGAAAAGCATCATTCATGAAGTGTAGGAAATTGGCAGGGGCATTGCAGGATGCCAAAAGGCATAACCAGGGACACAAAATGGCCATATCTGGTTCTAAATGCGGTTTTCCATTCGTCTGCTTGACGCATGCGGATGAGGTTATATGCTCCCCATAAGTCTAGTTTTGTGAAGACTTTGGCAAAGCAGAGTCTGTCCAACATTTCAGAGATTAAAGGAAGTGGATAGCGTTTTTTAATAGTGATTTTATTAAGGTCCTGGTAGTCAATGCTTGGACGCAAGGTGGAATCTTTCTGTGCAACAAAGAACAGGGCTGCCCTTGCAGGAGATGTTGAGGGTTTAATGAAGCCCTTCTCTAAAGTCTCATCAATTCATTCCCTGAGAACCTTTAATTCAGGTTCTGAAAGATTGAAAAGGCGACCAAAAAGGTATTACAGGCCCTGGGAGTATTCTTCTTGTCACAGACATCCCAGAACTCATGATATTGCAGAGGCAGGTTGTCATATGACTGCGTAGTAACAACATCCACCTGCGATTCCTTGACCGGCAAAGAACTTGTTTGACAAGGTACTCTATAGAGTTCATTGCAATGGGGGGATGTAAAGTTTATAATCCGTGCTTCCCGTAATCAGCTGAAAACTGATGGTCTCATGATGGTTAGCCTCACATTGCAGTACCAAAAGGGACTGTTTCATGGGTAATGGGTCCTGAAGTCAAGGGTGAACCATCGAACGTCTCCATATCGATAGGAGCAGACTTATTTCTCGTTTGGATATTATTACTGTAGGCAAATTATATGTCCATAAAGTTCCCCCAGCCCCAGAGTCCAGCATAGCAGAGTAAGGAATTTCAATACTATCAGAGATGAGTTTAATAGGGATGATAAAATGAGATAATACAGAATTAACTTTATTCTCTTCTTGAATTGATGGGGAGATCGACTGGGTAAAAGAGTTTATTTGTTCAGGCATGACTGACAGCATCCAGCTGTAGGGAAAACCCTTGCAGCAGGGGAGGCCCTAATGTCCCTGCTACGCTTCAGCCGAATGGGAGACTCGCTCACCAGCGTGTGGAGGACCGCTGGACATGCTGGAGGAGGTGGATTTCAACAGTTGGCAGGAAGGTGAAGGTGAATGGCAATCCAAGGGGGGTTGCCACTCAGGACATTCATGCATGCCAGAAACCTGTGCAGATACAGACACTGCCCCTTTTGCATCATCCAGGAGGAAACTGCTTTGCATGTTTTCTGGGAGTGTCCCTTTGCACAGGGACTGTTGAGGGCTCTGGAACCTGATCTCAAAGACTTTGTACCACAGACTGCTATCACACACTTTGGTGTGTTGAAC
This sequence comes from Lithobates pipiens, assembly GCF_037356315.1. NCBI lineage: Eukaryota > Metazoa > Chordata > Amphibia > Anura > Ranidae > Lithobates > Lithobates pipiens. The sequence continues at coordinate 386,409,282 of NW_027507718.1, read as the reverse complement.
GGACTCTTCTGTGGAACTCATTCATAGGAGGACATTGATAGTGCCTGACGGGTGCTGTGCTGCTTTAAGGATGCTGTCTGGAGCGCCTCATCCACCAGAGGGGGAGGATGTCCATCGAGGACTGTCGCAGACTGGTCCACAGTCTGCTCAGAGACTATCACTTGATGGACTTTAAGGAGGAAGAGGAGGTATGAAGATTTCCCCTTCCCCCCACCCTCTCCCCCCCCCCCCCCGCTCTATGTATCCTTTGGCAGTTCAATAAAGCTACGGGCCTGTGAACTCTCTTTCCCCTCCCTACCCCACCTTCTCCACCCCCCCCCCCCCCACACCTGTTGCTCATTGAAATGCCATTTGATTTGACAGTATGACTTGACTTTTCTGACATGTTTTTGGAAGTAATGCTTTCAGGATAATGCGGCATCATGCATGATGTGATGTCTCAGCGTACCATTACTCTGCGCAACACATCAGGCATCATACCGCAGGATGAATGTTATTTTTTTTGTATGCTTGGAATGGTATTGTTATGTAGTGTATTTATGCGCTGCGTCGCAGTACAGAGTGGAATGTACCCTGTTTAAAGTATTTGTTTTTTGTATATTTTCTTGCAAAATAAAGTATACATTTTCAATAAAAAAAAAAAGAAAAAGTTGAGTGGTTATAGCTGGTACTGTATCTTATATGGAAAGCGACATACAGCCACTGATAGTGGTTAGTTCTGATAACTTATTAATAAGTTAGACCATGTAAACCAGAGCTAGCTCTGAATGGGATCCCATTAGTTTAAGGCAGTCAGTTAAAGTTAATCACAGGTTTGAACAAGCATGTTTTTGTAGATGAAAGGAAATGTCAAAGGACCAATGGTCCGCTCGCCCAAGCGTGATATGCAAGAGAATATGGACTCAAACAGGTGTCCCTTATGGCTCCAAAGTTATTCATTTAATGGGAGAGGGCCACACTCTGCATACGTTTATCATCCAGAGTACTCTATTGCCGTGTAGTAGTTCAGGGAGCTTCGCTGACAATTCTCCTGGTTGCAATATAGCATCATGGATCGTCTGAATAGCCGTTAGAATCCCTCAGCCAAAGATGGCTGCTACCGACTTCAAAAAGTGTACTGCGCTTGCGCCAGTGTGACGTGATGCGTCATCCGTGATGTGAAAAACGTCACTGCCATGGTGTTGTTACTGACATGTTTCACCCAATCACGTGGGTTTTATCAAGGATGGGAGGGATCAGTAACCATCTTCTATTTATACTGTTCGTATGCAGCACATAATTAACTATAAGTTGCAATTTCCTGAGCCAACCACTAGATGGCAGCCTCCCATCTTAAACACCAAACGCACAGATTAATCTGCTGCTAACCAAAGGCAATCAGACAGGCGTGTAGTTACACAAAGAAAACCCTTTAGTAAAGGAATTATCATTGAGATTATGTAGGGATCAGTGCACGGAGGGAAGGAGAGCAGAAAAATCATGGTCGCAAAGAAAAAGAAAGAGAAAGAATTAAACAGAATGAGATGAAACAAACTTAAGTTAAAATAAATTAAGTAAAGTGAAATGATCGAATAGTTAATCACAGCATAGCATTCACAGACCAAAAAGCTGCCAGGCATATCTTGTCAGCAAAACAAGTTCTCTACTAGGGTGATATTTATATCTCATACAGATAGGTAGATTACATTCACCATTATCGTTCGAGAAAGGGCTGAAAACTGCACTCTGTGTTCAAGCCCAAGGGCGCAAGCGTTTTAAGTCTAAATATCCAATTTTTTTATTTTTGCAGTAGGATGGTATCAAAATCTCCTCTGCGTAATGGCAGGTTAAGGGTATAAATCCCTTTAATACTGATATCAGCCGTAATGCCTCCACGATAGTCTGCAAAATGCAGAGCTAGTGGAGACATATCTTCTCTTTTTTTATTATTTTCCTCTTTAGTTGAATTTTTTTATACTTCTCAGATGTTCACCGGTTCGAATCCAGAGTTGTATTTTGGTTATTCCTATATAATATTTTTTTATATGGACATTCCAGTATGTATATCACCTCTAGAAGTTTCACAATTGATAACATTTTTAATTTGAAAACTTACACTCCGATTCGCATCACTGTTTTGTCAATGATTCTACACATTTGGCAGTGCCCACATGTGTACGTCAGGTAAGTCAGTCAGCCAGTTTGTAGTTCTCTTCCTAATATATTCTGAATGAACTAGGGCATCCTTGAGGTTACGGGCTCATCTGGCGACCATTTGGGGATGAGGTCCAACTAAGTTGGCTAATTCCGGGGATTTAGAAAGAATTCCCCAGTGCTTCTGAAGTAAATTTTTAACTAGGCCCCATTGTGCCCCATAGGTCATAATTATCCCCAAAGGGGTTTGTTTGGATGATCTCTTTTGGGGGTTCTTATTATTAGCCAGGAAATCTCTTCTGTCTTTAATCCATTATTTTTTGCATGCCTTTTTGAGTACTCTATGGGGTAACCTCGATCTCTGACTCTCCCAAACAGGACACCTGCTTAACTATAGAAATCATCATTCCTGGAGCAGTTCCTGCGAAGTTGCAGGAACTGACCCACTGGAATTCCCCTGACCAAATGGTCTGGGTGATGACTAGAAGCTTGCAAAAGTGTATTTGCTGCAGTCGGTTTTCTAAAGGTGCAGGTGGTTATTTTGTTACCAGATATGGAGCCCTGTAGCTCGACAAAAAAGATTGTCCTCGGGTCCACCACATAGGTTAGTCTAATGTTTCTTTCATTATTATTAAGGCAGAGAGAAACTCATAGAGTTGCTCTGTATTACCCAACCATACCATAAAGATGTCATCAATGTACCTCAGCCAGGTAAGTACCCACCGCTGAGGTACACTGGCATCTTATAGACTGTCTCCAGTTCCCCAAAACCCAGGTGGAGACAAGCATATGACGGGACCCATGGTGCTCCCATGGCCATCTTCCTTGTTTGTTGATAAAACCCATCCAAAAATTGGAAATAGTTATTGGTTAAAGCAAGTTCTAGAATAAACTAATTTTGTACACCAAACTCAGGATGGGTCCCTTCCAAGAAAAAGGAGACCTCCCTGAGGCCCCAGTCATGGGGTATTGACATGTAAAGAGATTCCACGTCGATCCCCACCAGTGGGGTCCCAGGGGGATCTCCAAGTCTTGCAGTTTAGCCAGGACATCACGGGTGTCCCAGACATAGGATGGCAAAGAGGTTACCAGGGTTTTAATAAATCCATCAACATATTTACCCACCTGTTCAAGAGGGCCCTTTATCGCAGAGACAATAGGTCTACCAGGTGGGTTTGTGAGAGATTTATGAAGTTTGGGGATTATATAGAAGGTGGGGTTATTGTATTCTTCCACCCTCAAACAGTCCTATTCCTTATTAGTCAAGAGGGTAGCTTCCTGGGCCAGAGATAGTTGTTAATTAAGTTTGTTAGTTAGAGCAGGAAAGGGGTTATCAGACAATTTTAGGTGGGTGGAGGTGTCACCTAGCTGTCTGAAAATCTCCCTCTCATATAACTCACCAGACAGCAGGACCACATTACCCCCTTTATCACTGCTTTTGACTATCAAATCTCCCGCCAGCTCCAGCTCCAACAGAGCTTTTCTTTTTTCACTGGAGAGATTGTCTGGGCCACGTTGGGACCAGTCGATTTTTTTAAGATCATCCTTCACAAGGTCAAGAAAGACCTTCATCCAGTGTCTTACTGGAGAGCACAGCATAGAGGTAAAAGGGGTGGGGAATGATACACAATGCCTTGCATGGACACACCCATGCACTCCCCTAGTCATTGTTCATTGGTTGAGATTTGTATAACTTCTCCTGTTTGCCTGTGTTTGATTGGCTGATTGTGAAGCCATCAAGCTCTATTGTTAAGTACTCCAAATAAACAAAACACAAGCTTTTGAGACAGGCCTGGATGTGGAGCTAAGGATGTGAGGATAGTGGCTATGTCTGTTTGCTTGGGAAGATACAGGTAGACACAGATGCATTATACCAAAGGGCTGAAAGGGGCGCTTATTAGCGCAAGAGACATGGATTACGCATAGCGTATAGAGAAATCTTTTGGTGGTATTTGATCACCTCTGGGTTTTTTATTTTTTGCGCTATAAATGAAAAAAGACTGAAAATTTTGAAAAAAAACTATTTTTTCTTTGTTTCTGTGATAAAATTTTGCAAATTATTAATTTGCCTTCATAAATTTTGGCCACAATTTATACTGCTACATATCTTTGGTAAAAATAACCCAAATTGGTGGATATTATTTGGTCTTTGTGAAAGTTAGAGAGTCCACAAGCTGTGGTGCAAATCATACAAAATTGATCACTGATGTACTGGTGGCCTATCTCATTTCTTGCGACCCAAACAAGCCAGGAAAGTACAAATACCCCCCAAATGACCCCTTTTTTGAAAGCAGACATTCCAAGGTATTTAGTAAGAGGCATGGTGAGGTTTTTGATGTTGTCATTTTTTCCCACAATTCTTTGCAAAATTAAGATTTTTTTTGTCACAAAATTGTCATTGTAATAGGTTATTTCTCTCACTCGGTATGTGTATACCACAGATGACACCCCGGAATAAATTATGCTACTCCTCCTGAGTATAATGATACCACATGTGTGGGACTTTTCCACAGCCTAGCCACTCAGAGAGACCCAACATGCACGGAGCGCCTTTAGGTGTTCTAGGGGCATAAATTACACATCTAACTTGTTGACTAACTATTACACTTTTGAAGGCCCTGGAGCACCAGGACAATGACACTGACGTGGCACTGATGACAGATGCACTGATACGTGGCACTGGTGACACTGATGTGGCACTGATGACAGATGCCACTAATATGTGGCACTGATGACATGTGAAAACTGATGACAGATGGCACTAATATGTGGCATTGATGACACGTGGCACTAATACGTGGCACTGATGACAGATGGCACTAATATGTGGCACTGATACGTGACACTGATGACAGATGGCACTGCTACGTGGCATTGATTACACGTGACACTGATAACAGATGGCATGTGACACTGACAGGTGGCACTGATGACAGATGGCACTGACATGTGGCACTGATGACAGATGGCACTAATATGTGGCACTAATGACACGTGACACTGATATGGCATTGATGACAGATGGCACCGTGTGGTACTGATGAAACGTGGCACTGATATGGCACTGATGACAGATGGCACTTATACGTGGCACTGGGGACAGATGGCACTGACAGATGGTACTGGGACAAATGGCACTGACAGCTGGCACTGGGGACAGGTGGCACTGGGGACAGATGGCACTGACAGGTGGCACTGGGGACAGATAGCACTGACCGGTGGAACTGGGGACAGATGGCACTGACAGGTGGCACTGGGGACAGGATGCAGTGGGGACAGATGGCAGTGGGGACAGGTGGCAGTGACATTGTGGGACCTTTATTTTATGTTTTTTTTTACCAACTAACAGCCGCTGCAGTCGTTCATCTCTCCCTCCTCACACGCTGTCTGTGTGAGGAGGGAAAGCCGGCGATGAGAGATGATCTCATATGTTTACATATGAGATCATCTCTCATTGGGCACGCCGATCGCGCTGTAAACAGCCGTAGTGATTGGCCGTTTACAGCATTCTGTGACTGGCTGTGTCCAGGGGACAAGGCCAGCACAGAACTTCCCCGATGCGTGCTCGCAGGAGTGTGCAATGCGGAAGTAAACAGGAGGACGTCAAGGGTCGGCCTCCCGGCAATTGGCGTCCGTGCTGCAGCTGTCTTTCGGCTATAGAGCACACGCCTAGTGGTTAAACAACTATAAAAAGCAGCTTCCTAAGGGGGTGCATGTAAAGGCTTAATTCTGAGCTGTACTACTTGCATCCATAAACACCCCCTCCCTCCCCCCTGTTTCCTCCTCACTGAATTTGACTGAGAGCAGTGGGAACTAATGGCTCCAGCTGCTGCCTCTCAGTGACTGTGTGAAGAGGGAGAGAGGAGAGAAGACTGCAGCTGGGCATAGTGCTGGATCAAATGAGGACTCGGGTAAGTATAAGTGGGGGTGAGGGAGGGAATATACTGCTATCTAAACATGTTTTACCTTAATGCAATGAATGCATTAGAATAAAAAATGTTTAGGCTTTAGAAGCACTTTAAGTTACAGAAGAATGTCTGTACTGGAATATCATGACCAAACTGTTCATTCTTGCTTTTCTCTTTCTCAATAGCCTCAACATGATTGCTGTTAATTAAAGATTCCTCATTAACTGGCAACACATAAAACATGCTATCACAATAAACTGAACCACAGTTCAGGTCATGTACATTCAATATGAACATTTCAGACCAATGAAAACCTTCCTGCTGCTAGTAGACTAGTGGAAATATCTCAGTACAGTGTCAGAATGTGTACCTTGGAAATAAAATGCTACTCACTGTAGCATTTGAGTTTGTGCCTTATATAGTCAGTCACATTAACCACTTCAATACAGGGCTTTTATACACCCTTTGGCTGGATTCACACCTATGCAGTTTTAGCACTTTATGCATTTTGCAGATTTGCACTACAGAACGTGTTCCATAGGAAACCATGTTATACGGGCTGTAGTGCAAATCTGCAAAAAGCACTAAAAATGCATAGGTGTGAATCCAGCCTTCCTTCCCAGACCAATTTTTAGCTTTAAGTGCTCTCACACTTTGAATGACAATTACTACATGCTTCACTGTACCCAAACCAATTTTTTATGATTTTCTCACAAACAGAGCTTTCTTTTGGTGGTATTTAATCACTTTTGCAATATAAGCATAAAAAGAGAGAAATTTTTGAAATAAAACCCACTTTTTTTTTCGTTTCTATCGTAAAATTTTGCCAAAATGTATACTGCTATATATCTTTATTAAAAATATACCCAAATTAGTGTATATTATTTGGTCTCTGTGAAAGTTATAGAGACTTCAAGCTATGGTGCAAATCATTGAGAAATGATCACATCTGATCACACCTGATGTACTGAAGGCCCATCTCATTTCTTGAGACCCTAACAAGCCAGGAAAGTACAAATACCCCCCAAATTACCCCTTTTTGAAATTTCCCACAATTCTTGGGAAAATTGTCAAAATAACAAGTTACAGTATTTCTCTCATACAGCACATGCATACTTGCAATGACACCACAAAATACATTCTGCTACTCCTGAGTATAGTGATACCACATGTGTGAGAGTTTTACACAGCCTGACTACAAACAGAGGTCTAACACCCAAGTAGCACCATCAGGCGTTCTACGAGCATAAATTTCACATCTCATTTGATGACAACCTATCACACTTTTGAAGGCCCTGAAGCACTAGGTCAATGGAAATGCTCACAAAATGACCTAACATCCCAACGTATAATCTATGAGGCATAATGAGTCTTTTGAACGGTTCATTTTTTTCCAGAAGTTTTTGGAAACTGTGGAAAAAAAATGAAAAACGCATTTTTTTTTTACACAAAGTTGTCCATTTATAAGATATTTCCAACACATAGCATGTACATAGCAAAACTGACACCCCAAAATGCATTCTGCTACTCCCCCCTAATATGGCGATACCACATGTGTGAGACTTTTACATAGCCTGGCCACATACAGAGGCCCAACACTGAAGTTGCACCATCAGGCATTCTACATGCATAAATTACACATCTCATTTCTCAACCACCTATTATGCCCTGTACACACGTTCGGACTTTCCGATGACAAAATCCATCAGATTTTTTTCCCACTAATTTTGGCCCAAACAGGACTATAAATGGGCCAGTAGCCAATAGCTTTCATCTCGTAAATTTCCGTTGGAATTGTCTACACACGATCGGAATTTAAACGATCGAAATTTGTTGTCGGAAAATTTTAGATCCAGCTCTTAAACTTTGTGTGTCAGAAATTCCAATGGAAAAAGTCAGATGGAGCCCACACACAATCGGATTTTCCGACAACACAATCCGATCGCACATTTTCTGTCGGAAAGTTCGACCGTGTGTACAGGGCATTACAGTTTTGAAGGCCCTGGAGCACCAGGACAATGGAAACACCCACATTTTGGAAAGCTAACACCCCAACGTATAATCTTTAAGGCATAATAAGTCTTTTCAATGGTTCGCTTTTTTCCAGAAGTTTTTGGAAAATGTGGAAAAAAAAATTAAAATGCATTTTTTTTTACACAATGTTGTCCATTAATAAGATATTTCCAACACATAGCATGTACATAGCAAAAATGACACCCCAAAATACATTTTGCTACTCCTCCTGAGTATGGCGATACCACATGTGTGAGACTTTTACACAGCTTGGCCACATACAGAGGCCCAACATCCAAGTAGCACTGTCAGGTGTTCTAGGAGCATAAATTACACACATAAATTCCTGCCAACCTATCACTTTGTTGAAGGCCCTTCATATTTCTAACACATAGCATGTACTGTACATACCAATTACAAACCCAAATACATTCTGCTGAGCAAAGGGTAAAGAAAAGATTACCTGCGGTTTTAGTAGTGCAGTGGTCCACAGAGGAGAGCATCAGTCCAGGCAGCAGGCAGGAACGCGAACAGCGACAGCAAAACAGGCAGCAGGCAGGAATAGTCAGTACAGATAGAGATGTTGTCAGCACAGCCAAAGCATTGGTCCAGATAGCAGGCAGGGATGTGGTCAGCATCAGCAAAAGGATCAAAAGATTGTCCATGCAGCAGGCAGGAATACTGTCCCTAGTTAGTACATGCAGTAGGTAGAGGTATGGTCAGCACAGTCAGAGTATTTGTCCAGGGAGCAGGCAGTACCATCGAGCTTAGGGCATCGATCAGGAAAGAATGGGAACAGGGGTAGAGGCTTCTCCCACCCAAATCCCTTTGAAGCCTCCGGACAACCAGGCCCTGTTCTGGGAACACAGAAAACCAAAAACTTTTTTTCTGAACTCAGAACACTTTTCTGGAGCCCCTCACATACAGTGCCTTGCGAAAGTATTCGGCCCCCTTGAACTTTTCAACCTTTTGCCACATTTCAGGCTTCAAACAAAGATATAAAATTTTAATATTTTGTGAAGAATCACCAGCAAGTGGGACACAATTGTGAAGTGGAACGAAATCTATTGGATATTTTAAACTATTTTAGCAAATAAAAAACTGAAAAGTGGTGCGTGCAAAATTATTCGGCCCCTTTACTCTCAGTGCAGCAAACTCACTCCAGAAGTTCAGCGAGGATCTCTGAATGATCCAATGTTGTCCTAAATGACTGATGGTGATAAATAGAATCCACCTGTGTGTAATAAAGTCTCAGTATAAATGCACCTGCTCTGTGATAGTCTCAGGGTTCTGTTGAAAGCGCAGAGAGCATCATGAAGACCAAGGAACACACCAGGCAGGTCTGTAATACAGTTGTGGAGAAGTTTAAAGCCGGATTTGGATACAAAAAGATTTCCCAAGCTTTAAACATCCCAAGGAGCACTGTGCAAGCAATCATTTTGAAATGGAAGGAGTATCAGACCACTGCAAATCTACCAAGACCTGGCCGTCCCTCTAAACTTTCAGCTCAGACAAGGAGAAGACTGAACAGGGATGCAGCCAAGAGGTCCAAGATCACTCTGGATGAACTGCAGAGAACTACAGCTGAGGTGGGAGAGTCTGTCCATAGGACAACAATCAGTCATACACTGCACAAATCTGGCCTTTATGGAAGAGTGGCAAGAAGAAAGCAATTTCTCTAAGATATCCATAAAAAGTCTCATCTAAAGTTTGCCACAAGCCACCTGGGAGACACACCAAACATGTGGAAGAAGGTGCTCTGGTCAGATGAAACCAAAATCAAACTTTTTGCCCACAATGCAAAACAATATGTTTGGCGTAAAAGCAACACAGCTCATCACCCTCATCACACCATCCCCACTGTCAAACATGGTGGTGGCAGCATCATGGTTTGGGCCTGCTTTTCTTCAGCAGGGACAGGGAAGATGGTTAAAATTGAGGGGAAGATGGATGCAGCCAAATACAGAACCATTCTGGATGAAAACCTGTTGGAGTCTGCAAAAGACCTGAAACTGGGACGGAGATTTATCTTCCAACAAGACAATGGTCCCAAACATACAGCAAAATCTACAAAGGAATGGTTCACAAATAAACGTATCCAGGTGTTAGAATGGCCAAGTCAAAGTCCAGACCTGAATCCAATCGAGAATCTGTGGAAAGAGCTGACAACTGCTGTTCACAAATGCTCTCCATCCAACCTCACTGAGCTCGAGCTGTTTTGCAAGGAAGAATGGGCAAGAATTTCAGTCTCTCGATGTGCAAAACTGATAGAGACATACCCCAAGCGACTTGCAGCTGTAATCGCAGCAAAAGGTGGCTCTACAAAGTATTAACGCAAGGGGGCCGAATAATTTTGCACGCCCCACTTTTCATTTTTTTATTAGTTAAAAAAGTTTCAAAAATCCAATAGATTTCGTTCCACTTCACAATTGTGTCCCACTTGTTGGTGATTCTTCACAAAAAATAAAAATTTGATATCTTTATGTTTGAAGCCTGAAATGTGGCAAAAGGTTGAAAAGTTCAAGGGGGCCGAATACTTTTGCAAGGCACTGTATGTGAGACTCCTGTGTAGCAGGGTAAAAGATCAGTCCAAGGTGCGGGCAAAAACATGATCAACAGGCCGAGGTCAGCGCAGGTAAAAGGCAGAAATAGACAGTAGTGAGAGGCATAGTTGATACAGTCCAGGGTCAGTTCACGTAAAAGGCAGAAACATGGCGGATAAACAATGCAGACGGTAGGGAGAGGCATAGTCGAGAAACAGGCCAGGGTCAGTTCACATGGAAGACAATGATATGATTGGTTGAGGCAGGGAAATATTCAGAACACAAAATTGAAAAACGGGGAAATGGCAGTATTAGAAATATGGGCTAATAGTTTTCCAGAGTGTGATATTGTTTGAAGCATTCTCCGATGTAGAGACCAGTTTGGGAGGGACAGTCGGGACAATGGAAACTGGTGTCTTTCCCAATTCCTCTTTTGACTTTTTTTGGCATCATCTTCCAGATCCTGATGGTGGAATATGGTCCAGAAAATGACGCTCATGTAGTCTGCTAACACAATCGGAGCGAATGCTTTCTGGGGGGGATACTTGTTGGTAGTAACAATGTCTTCAATAAACTTTATGAAGGTGGTGGGTGTTTCTGTTAATTTTTGGTAGATGATGAAAGAATTTAAAAGGGCCAAATGAAAAAAGTAAATTGCGACTTTTTTGTACCAGAAAAGGGATTTTCTTGTTGAAAAATAGGGCTGCAACATTTGATCGTTTAAATCCCCCCCCCCCCCCTATGAATTTATTGTACTCGTTGATACAGGAAAGCTTGCGAAAGGGACCGCGTCTTCTGCAAAGTTGCACAGAGGTGGATGGTGGACATGATGTATACGTCTTTCGTATGCCTCCACTTCACAGCCAGCACTTCCTCGTTCCTCAAGCTTGCCGATTTCCCCCTTTGAATGGTTGTGGGGACAAGACGCTGAGTGAAGCACTTTTGGTTTTTCCTTGTTGTACCACAGGCCAAAGTTTTTTTAGGTACAGGTGGCGGAGAAGGGGCAAACTGGTGAGTGGTGCTTTCACAGAGCTTATTGAGCTTCAAGCCTTACCTCACCCTCTTACTGGGGATATATTGCTTGATTCCCAGCAGGCCTGTGAAATGCACCAGGGATTAGTCCACCCAACCGGCCTGTGAAATGCACCAGGGATTAGTCCACAGATATGTTTTTGTCAGGGACATAAAGTTCGGCAAACTTCTTGGAAAAAAATGAATTAGGGGGTGAATTTTACATAGTTTATCAAAGTTTGGGTGATTTTAGGGGGGCACTGTGAGTTGTCACTGAAATGCAGAAAGTGCATTATGATTTCGTATCGGCACCTGGACATGGCTGATGAAAAAATTGGCATATTATGGTTGGGTTTGGTCGACCAATACTTATGCATTTAATTTTTTGTAAGCCCCATGTTGAGCGTTAGGCCTAAAAACAATTTAAGCTTCACCACTGTTGGAGTCTCCATTCAAAAGGGAGGGCATAGCTGGAGCCTGGGTTGGTTGCAATGAATTGTTGGGCAAAAAGCTTGGTTTGGTCCACGATGCCTTAAACCAATTCGTCTGGGAAAAATCCATTTAAAAAATCTATTTGAGATTGCAGTGTTGACCTGCACATCTGCCTGTGCTGTAAAAGGGGGGATCCTGTGGTAGAAAGCAGCCACAATGGGTTTGCTGAGGGATCTGGAAGCTGGGTTTGGGCCCTAATTCTTTGGCTTGCACTTGCACTGGGCCTTTCCGCCTGGGGTCTAGCAGCGCATGTACTGGGCCTATCCTCCTGGGGTCTACTGCCGTTGGCACTGCTGGTAGCTGCCTGGTGTTCAGACTGTCTTCTTTTTGAACGGACTGCTTCCTCCTCCAATTTGGATCCTGATGTGCTGCATTCAGGGGGGCTCATATTCCGAACCAGAATCGGAATCAGAACTAAGCAGTGAGAGCTCCCTGTTGCTCTCATCGGTCAGACTGAGTATTTGGTATGCCTCTTCTGTGGTGTACACCTTTCTGGACATAAGGACTGTTGGCACTCTGGTTGCAGGTACTCTGGTGGCAAGTGGTGAGGTGGCGGATATTCTGGTGAGGTGGGGGGTACTCTGGTGGCAGGTGGTGAGGTGGTGGGTATTCTGGTGAGGTGGCATACAGTGCCTTGCGAAAGTATTCGGCCCCCTTGAACTTTTCAACCTTTTGCCACATTTCAGGCTTCAAAAATAAGATATACAATTTTAATTTTTTGTGAAGAATCACCAACAAGTGGGACACAATTGTGAAGTGGAACGAAATCTATTGGATAATTTAAACTTTTTTAGCAAATAAAAAAAACTGAAAAGTGGTACGTGCAAAATTATTCGGCCCCCTTTACTTTCAGTGCAGCAAACTCACTCCAGAAGTTCAGCGAGGATCTCTGAATGATCCAATGTTGTCCTCAATGACTGATGGTGATTAGGGATGAGCCGAACACCCCCTGGTTCGGTTCGCACCAAAACTTTCGAAAGGACCCCAAATTCGTACGAACTTTAGAACCCCATTGAAGTCTATGGGACTCGAACGTTCGAAATTAAAAGTGCTAATTTTAACGGCTAATATGCAAGATACTGTCCTAAAAAGGGTTTGGGGACCTGGCTCCTGCCCCAGGGGACATGGGTCAATACCTGAAATGTTTTTAAAAATGGCCGTTTTGGCGGGAACACTGATTTTAATGATGATTAAAGTGAAAAAAAAAAGTGAAATATTCCTTTAAATATGGTGCCTGGGGGGTGTCTGTAGTATGCCTGTGAAGTGCCACGTGTTTCCCGTGTTTAGAACAGTCCCTGCACAAAATTACATTAAACTGAAATAACATCATTGAAAACTGCTTGCGGTTTTAATGTTATATCTGGTTCCTGCAATATGGTTGAAAATCATTGAGAAAAATGGCATGGGTAGCCCTCCCTGCCCATTACCAGCCCTTTTGGGTCTTGTACGCATATTAAGGGGAACCCCGTACCCATATTAAAAAAAGGAAATGCGTGTGGCCCCCAGGCCCTATATACTCAGAACAGCAGTATACAGGCGGTGCAAACAAGACAGGGACTGTGTAGGTTTGTTGTGTTAAGTTGAATCTGTTTGTAATTTTCAACTGGTACATTTTTAAAGTGTAGCTCCAGTCAAAAAAACTATTTTTAAGCTTTTTGGAAAACATAGGGAAGGGTTATCACCCCTGTATAATTTGTTTTGTCGTACATCTTTTTTCATCTCACTTGCTGTTGTCTCCTTCCGTTTGCAAGTAGGAGATGTTTGTAAGTTGGATGTTTGAAAGTAGGGGTCTGCCCTATATGCTCTGCAGAAATGGCGGAACAAGGTGTTGGTTTTGCCACAACATTGTAAGCCCTCAAAGTGACTCTTGGTGGGCGCTGGAGCGCCCTGCTGTGAACGATTATATCAAGAATTGTAATTACATGCCATTGTTGAACAGTGGTAGAAAAATTGACCTTTGGTGGTTGTGGTGCTGGTGCCACAACACTATAAGTCCTCACAGTTACTCTGGGTGGGCACAGGAACGGACCCTCCTGTGAAATATTATATCAAGAATTGTAATTACATGTCCCTGTTAAACAGGGGCAGAAAAATTGGGCCTTAGGCACTGGTGCTGGTGCCACGACGCTGCAACCTCTCCCATATACTCTAGTTTTATTGCAGGAATTAGCCCTGCTGCAAAGCATTGCATCAAAAATTGTAATTAAATGCCCCTGTTAAACAGGGGCAGAAAAATTGGGCCTTAGGCACTGGTGCTGGTGCCACCACACTGTAACCTCTCCCATATACTCTAGTTTTATTGCAGGAATTAGCCCTGCTGCAAAGTATTGCATCAAAAATTGTAATTAAACGCTCCTGTTAAACAGGGCCAGAAAAATTGGGCCTTAGGCACTGGTGCTGGTGCCACCACACTGCAACCTCTCCCATATACTCTAGTTTTATTGCAGGAATTAGCCCTGCTGCAAAGCATTGCATCAAAAATTGTAATTAAACTCCCCTGTTACACAGGGGCAGAAAAATTGAGCCTTAGGCACTGGTGCTGGTGCCACCACACTGCAACCTCTCCCATATACTCTAGTTTTATTGCAGGAATTAGCCCTGCTGCAAAGCATTGCATCAAAAATTGTACTTAAACGCCCCTGTTAAACAGGGGCAGAAAAATTGGGCCTTAGGCACTGGTGCTGGTGCCACCACACTGCAACCTCTCCCATATACTCTATTTTTATTGCAGGAATTAGCCCTGCTGCAAAGCATTGCATCAAAAATTGTAATTAAACGCCCCTGTTAAACAGAGGCAGAAAAATTGGGCTGATGGCATCACCCAGAACCAGAAATGTTCTTCCAACATATCAGCGGAGGAGGAAGAGGATAGACAATCAACATAACAGGACAGTCACTCAGCATCAGCATAGGCAGTCTTGAAGGGATGTGATATTTCAAAAATAATTATTCGGTTACATCAGCTTCAGGTGCTTGGTAGCTGTGGGTGATCCAAGACTGATTCATCTTGATGAAGGTCAGTCGATCAACTGATTCGGTGGACAGGCGCACCCTGTGATTGGTAACAAAGCCACCAGCAGCACTGAAGGTGCGTTCCGAAAGAACGCTGGATGCAGGACAGTCCAGTAGCTAAATTGCATACTGTGCAAGCTCTGGCCAGTGATCCATCCTCAAGACCCAGTAAGCCAGAGGATTTTCGGTGGGAAAGGTGTCCAAGTCTGACCTTGCCCCTAGGTATTCCTGCACCATGTAAATCAGACGCTGGCGATGGTTGCTGGAACCGATCATACCTTGGGGCTGCGGACTAAAAAATTGTCTGAAAGCATCAGTTAGACGGCCACCTTCTCCACCGCTCCTTCTGACCGATGCCTCAGCAACACTTTGTCAAGGACCAGGAGTTTGTAACCTCCCAGTCTCTGGGAACGCGTTGCACAGACCTTTCTGGAAGGCCTCCCGGAGATGTCTCATCCTCTGCTCCCTCTGCGATGGCAAGATAAGGTCGGCAACCTGACCCTTGTACTGTGGATCAAGGAGAGTGGCCAGCCAGTAATGGTCCCTCTCCTTGATCCGAAGAATATGAGGATCCTTCCGCAGGCTTTGCAGGATCAGGGAGGCCATGCAGCGTAGGTTAGCTGAGGCATTCGGTCCGGAGTCCTCTGGGTCACTAAGGACAACATGATCCGCAGCTACCTCCTCCCAGCCACGTACAAGTCCACGTGTTTCTTGGGACTGTAAATCATCCCTACAAGACTGCTGCTGCTGATGCTGAGTGCCAGCCTCCACCTCCATGCTGACACAATCATCCTCCTCCTCCTCTTCCTGTGTGATGGGTGGCACAGCAGGAACACTGTCTGGATAAAGGGGGCCTTGAGAGGCAAGGAAGTCCTCCTCTTCCTGCCTCTGTTCTGCCTCAAGTGCCCTGTCCATTATTCCACGCAGCGTATGCTCCAAGAGGTGGACAAGAGGTACAGTGTCACTGATGCATGCACTGTCACTGCTCACCATCCTTGTGGCCTCCTCAAATGGTGACAGGACAGTGCATGCATCCCTGATCATGCCCCACTGGCGTGGTGAGAAAAAACCGAGCTCCCCTGACCCTGTCCTGGTGCCGTAGTCGCACAGGTACTCATTGATGGCCCTCTGCTGCGTGTGCAGCCGCTGCAGCATGGCCAACGTTGAGTACCACCTGGTGGGCATGTCACATATAAGGCGGTTCTTGGGCAGGTTCAACTCCTTTTGGAGCTCAGCCAGCCGAGCACAGGCATTAAATGAACGCCGGAAATGCACACAGACTTTCCTGGCCTGCTTCAGGACATCCTGTAAGCCAGGGTACCTGCCCAAGAACCGCTGCACCACCAGGTTAAGGACGTGAGCTACACAGGGCACATGGGTCAGTTGTCCCTGTCGGAGGGCGGAGAGGAGGTTGGTGCCATTGTCGCAAACCACCATTCCTGGCTTAAGCTGGCGTGGCGTCAACCACCTCTCGGCCTGCCCCTGCAGAGCTGACAAAACATCCGCCCCAGTGTGGCTCCTGTCCCCCAAACAAACCAGCGCAAGCACGGCATGGCATCGTTTTGCCTGTGTACTTGCGTAGCCCCCGGAACGCCTACGGAGCACCGCTGGTTCTGAGGACAGCGCACTGGAAGAGGCCATGGAGGAAGAATAAGAGGAGGGGGTGGAGGAGAGAGGTGTGTCACAACCAATAGTAGCATTTTGGAGGCGTGGTGGCGGAACAACCTCCAACACTACTGCACCTTCTCCTGCATCCTTCCCAGCTGCCAGAAGAGTGACCCAATGGGCCGTGAAAGACAGGTAACATCCCTGTCCATGCCTGCTGGACCATGAGTCAGCGGTAATATGCACCTTACCGCTGACCGCCCTGTCCAGCGAGACAAGGACATTGCCTTCACATGCCGGTAGAGAGCCGGAATTGCCTTCCGTGAGAAAAAGTGGCGTTTGGGGACCTGCCACTGAGGAACCGCACATTGTACAAACTCACGGAAGGGGGCCGAGTCTACCAACTGAAAAGGCAGCAGTTGAAGTGCTAGCAATTTAGCCAAGCTAGCATTCAACCGCTGGGCATGTGGATGGCTGGGAGTGAACTTCTTTCGCCGGTCCAGCAGCTGGGGCAGGGACATTTGCCTGCTATAATCGGATGTGGGTGTACTGCTAGCAGAGTGCCCGGAAGCACTTGGCTGTGACACACCTAATTCTACACCTTCATTCCTCTCAGAGGAATTCAGAGGTTTCAGAGAGGACTGAAGGTCTAGTGGGGTTGGAGATGCCAGCTGATGAGGAGCAAGGAGAGGTCCGCTTTGTTCTTTGGTGTGGGTCTTTGAGGTACGCTTGCCAACGAGCTGCATGGCAGGTCAACATATGTCTGGTCAAGCATGTGGTGCCCAAGCGGCTGATGTTTTGGCCACGCGAGATACGCTTGAGACATATGTTGCAAATAGCAGCGGTGCGATCTGATGCACTTGTCTCAAAAAAGGCCCACACCAAAGAACTTTTAGAATAACGCGCAGAGGCAGCGCCCTGCACAGGCGGAGCTCTGCGGTGTGATTCAGTCGGTGTGCTGCCCCTAAGCTGGCCCCCGGAGGGCATCCTGCCTCGTTGGACATGTGCCTCCTCCTCCTCCTCTCTCCTACCAGGCACCCACGTGGAGTCAGTGCCCTCATCATCCCCTCCCTCTTCATCGCTGTAGCAAACCTGGCAATATACTGCAGCTTGTGGAAAATGACTGTCAGATTGCTGTCCTTCTTGAGCATCCCTTCTCTCTGAATTCACGCTACTGCCTTCCTCTAGCTGAGTGTTATCATCAGAGCCTACAAAACACTGGGCATCCTCCTGGAGCATGTACCCAACACTGTGCTCAAAGAGTTCTGGAGACTCCTCAGGAAGACGTGGTGGGTCTAGGGAAGGAGTCACTGATGATGACATTGAGAGGAGGGAAGACGATGCGTTGGCAGCTGCTTTGCTAGTACCCTGAGACTGGGTGAGAGAGGATGAGGAGGATGAAGAGGGCTTGGTCGTCATCCACTCTACCAAGTCGTTGGCATGTTGAGGTTCAACATGTCCAGCTGCCGAAAAGAAGGACAAGCGTGTCCCATGGCCACGTGCTGATGACAATGCACCGCGTCCACGACCAGCACTGTTGTCTCTAGACACAGAGCCTGCTTGCCCTCTTTTATCGGCTCGCGCCTGTCTGCCTCTCCTTGCTGGCCTTCCAGACATGGTAATGGCCTGAAGGGAGTTGGGTAAAACAGCAGTTGGGTAGTGTATATTGTGCTGGAGGCACACAACACCCACTAACTCCTGCAGATGCCTTTAGTATAGAACACCAGAGATAAAGGGGTATACTGTAATGGAGTCACACAACACCCACTAAGCCCTGCAGATGGCTCTATTAGAGAACGGCAATAAAGGGTAGATACAGGTGTATATTGTGTTGGAGGCACAAAACACCCACTAACTCCTGCAGATGGCTTTATTATAGAACACCAGAGATAAAGGGGTATATACAGATGTATACTGTGCTGTGCTGGAGGCACACACAACTTCCAATAACTCCTGCAGATGGCAAGTGAGCTCAAATAGAGAAGAGCTATGTAGGTGGATATAGCGGTGTGTACTGGGTACAGAGCACGCAGACAGCATGCACAAGCTCCTAACACTACTGACTGCAAGCTCATTATAAAAGATAGATCACTAGCTATATAGGTGAGGTGAATATAGTGGTGTATACTGCGGTCAGGGCACGCAGACAACAACCACTACATAACAGCAAGATCGGCCGATAACGATCGGTGTATACTGTGTTGAAGGTACACAGAACACCCACTAACTGCTTCAGACGCCAACACACTACACAAGGCCGCCGCGCTGGCGGCCTTATATAGTGTGGGGCGTGTACTACACAGCCTGAGCTATGATTGGCCACAGGCATCCTGCCTGTGGCCAATCATGGCTCTCCTCGCTGCTGATCCCTAATGGTGATAAATAGAATCCACCTGTGTGTAATCAAGTCTCATGATGTATACGTCTTTCATATGCCTCCACTTCACAGCCAGCACTTCCTCGTTCCTCAAGCTTGCCGATTCCCCCCTTTGAATGGTTGTGGGGACAAGACGCTGAGTGAAGCACTTTTGGTTTTTCCTTGTTGTACCACAGGCCAAAGTTTTTTTAGGTACAGGTGGCGGAGAAGGGGCAAACTGGTGAGATAGTTGTCCATGTAAATATATGATACCCTTTTGGAGGAGTGGGAATGCCAACTCCCAAACTATTTTTCCACTTATTCCCATGTACGATGGACACTCAGGGGGCTGGAGCTGGGAATATTTGTCTTCGTACACGCAGAATGAGTGCACATAACCAGTGGTGCTTTCACAGAGCTTACTGAGCTTCAAGCCTTACCTCGCCCTCTTACTGGGGATATATTGCTTGACTCCCAGCAGGCCTGTGAAATGCACCAGGGATTAGTCCACCCAAGCGGCCTGTGAAATGCACCAAGGATTAGTCCACAGATATGTTTTTGTCAGGGACATAAAGTTCGGCAAACTTCTTGGAAAAAAATGAATTAGGGGGTGAATTTTATATAGTTTATCAAAGTTTGAGTGATTTTAGGGGGGCACTGTGAGTTGTCACTGAAATGCAGGAAGTGCATTATGATTTCGTATCGGCACCTGGACATGGCTGATGAAAAAAAAAGGCATATTATGGATGGGTTTGGTCGACCAATACTTATACATTTAATTTTTTGTAAGCCCCATGTTGAGCGTTAGGCCTAAAAACAATTTAAGCTTCACCACTGTTGGAGTCTCCATTCAAAAGGGCGGGCATAGCTGGAGCCTGGGTTGGTTGCAATGAATTGTTGGGCAAAAAGCTTGGTTTGGTCCACGATGCATTGAACCAATTCGTCTGGGAAAAATCCATTTAAAAAATCCATTTGAGATTGCAGTGTTGACCTGCACACCTGCCTGTGCTATAAAAGGGGGGATCCTGTGGTAGAAAGCAGCCACAATGGGTTTGCCGAGGGATCTGGAAGCTGGGTTTGGGCTCTAATTCTTTGGCTTGCACTTGCACTGGGCCTTTCTGCCTGGGGTCTAGCAGCGCTTGTACTGGGCCTCTCCTCCCGGGGTCTACTGCCGTTGGCACTGCTGGTAGCTGCGTGGTGTTCTTTTTGAACGGACTGCTTCCTCCTCCAATTTGGATCCTGATGTGCGGCATTCGGGGGGCTCATATTCCGAACCAGAATCTGAATCAGAACTAAGCAGTGAGAGCTCCCTGTTGCTCTCATCGGTCAGAGTATTTGGTATGCCTCTTCTGTGGTGTACACCTTTCTGGACATAAGGACTGTTGGTACTCTGGTTGCAGGTACTCTGGTGGCAAGTGGTGAGGTGGCGGATATTCTGGTGAGGTGGGGGGTACTCTGGTGGCGTGTACTCTGATGGCAGGTGGTGAAGTAGCAGGTACTCTGGTGGCCGGTACTCTGGTGAGGTGGCGGGTATTCTGGTGGCAGGTACTCTGGTGAGGTGGCGGGTACTCCTGATGGACAGGGACTCCTGATAGACAGGTACTCCTGATGGACAGGTACCAGATGACAAGTCCTCTTTATTTAGGGGGATCAATCTGGGCACAGTAATACACTAGGGTACAGTAATGTGTAACTCACTGTTAGCTGATCTCCTTTTCACACTGGATCAGTGTGTGAAGAGGAGAACCCAGCAACAGGAGTTACACACAGTTTATTTACATTTAGTGACTGGCTGTCATTGGACACAGCCGGTCACTAGAGAGCCAATTTCATTGGCTCTTTACACTGATCGGGGCTGGGCTGTATCCAAGGGAAAAGCCTCAGCCCCAATCACAACGCTGCTCGGCCCCGGGTGCCATGCATGCCACTACATAAGCAGCGCTGGCTAGTGACCAATCACAGCTGGTCACGCTGCTCCACTGCCCGCCGCTGTAGCTCCAATACCCCCATCGGGGAACGGCTGCGTCCCGAGGGACACACCGGATCCCCGATTGCCGCTCTGTGGGCCCTCGGGGGCCCTCAGTAGCAGCGGAAAGCAGGGGACATCATATGATGCCCACCCAGGATGGGAGATTCCATCTGTGGGCGTCATTTGACTATGGCTGGGTATTGAAGTGGTTAAAGAACAAATTGAGGCTAATTTATAAAGCAGAATTCAACTTGAAATCACTTTACACTGCTTAAAGATAAATCAGGATATGATACCAAAATACCAAAAAATAAATGTTTTTCTTTTCTTGTGGAATCAGCCAGATTCGGTACAAAAATCAAACAATACCAAAATGTATCTAAAACTGGCCATACTGTACATTAGTAGAATTTTAAACGTACTGTATATTTTGATTTTCAGAACATCCATTCAATGTTTATTGGTTAGTGGAATCAAATCATCATTCGTTTTTGGCCATAGTGACAAAAAAAATTAAATCTATCTAAATCTGTGAATGTAGTTTTCATTCAGGAAAAATCATACAAAAATTGTACATATTGTAAAGAAACCTGGTTAAAGTAGAACTATAGGCAAATTTTCAAATTTTGGATAGAACAAGGGAGGGTTATAACCCCTGTCAAAATTCTTTTTGCCATCTGTGTCTCATTGCAGAGATTTCCCTTTGCTTCCTGTCTCATAGCCAAACAAAAAGTGAGAGGAAATCCCTGGAAATCAAAGTCATTACTTGGGGACCCCCCAGGTCACCAGAACTAGTGTACCCATTGGAAGATTTCCCCTCTATTACTTTTGTGGGGACAAACCAAATTTTGGGTAGTTTCTTTTACTTTCAAAGATAATGGTAAACAGGACCAATAGAGAGGGTGAACCTCCTTGGCGGGGGGCACAAACTGCAATAAAAACTGGCAGATGTTCTAATCCCTCTACACTCCATCCAAAACTAAAAAAAAAAAAAGTTTTGCCTTTAGTTGTACTTTAATACAACTGGAATTATATTCAAATAGCAGATATAGAAAAAAAATGTAAGTGCCTTCAAATGAAATTAGTTGACTCATTGATGGCAAGAAAGAACATTTTAAGAATGCTCTAATGAGAATTTTGTATGAATTTTCATACAAAATTCTACTAGTGTATGGCCAGCTTAAAGTGGTTCTAAAGGTACAAAGGTTTTTTTACTATAATGCATCCTCTGCATTAAGATAAAATCTTTAATGTGCAGCTTGCATCCCCCCCCCACCATACCTACTTGAGCCCGATCTTGAACAAGTATTGTGTCTGAGAGCAGCAGCTCTCTTGGCTGTCTCTCCTTATGGAGATTGAGGCAACTGGAGGAGCCATTGGCTCTCGCTATTGTCAATCACAGCTTGTGAGGAGAGAGTGTGAGGACTGAACTACGCTGTGTGTGGGAGCACTCAGAAGTGGGAGGAGCCAGGAGCGCTGGCAGGGGACTCCAGAAGAGCTGGATTGAGACTGCTCTGTGCCAAACAGTTGCACAGAGCAGATAAGTATGACATGTTTAATATTGAAAAAAAATATTCATAGATCACTCCCTGTTGACACCACCAACTGTGGCTAGAAGTTCCATATTCCTACCACTCTAACAGTACAGAACCCCATACACAGTTAAAGGTTTAGCTGTTTCTCATTCAACTTCATTGTGCGGCAGTTTTCTTTAGAGACCTTAGAATAAATAAATAATAAAGTTTTCTCCCAATGATACAGTCACCATTTAAAGCGGAGTTCTGTCGGGGCTGGCTTAGCCCTTCCTCCTCTGGGCTGGCCGCTCAGCTTTCGGCTAATTGCCAGCTCTCTTCTCTTTCCACAGTTACCAGCTGTTCCTGATGATGCTCGTCTGACCTGCCTATTTAACACCTTCCAGCTCACTCTTTCCTTTGCCTTCGCGTTGGTCACATCACTAGGAACCATCTCCTGCTGTTTGTTTCAAGACTGGCTTGCTGACATCCCTCCTGGCTTCTATCCTGCTTGCAGTTTCTCTCCTTGGATCCCTGAAATCTGGACTGGCTGATTACCCGATCTGGTTTATGAACTTTGGACTGGCTGACTACCTGATCTGGCTACTGGACTCTGGTTATGCTTGACTACGCTTTTTCCTATTTAGCTTTTTATTTTTATTAATAAACAAGTGTGATTTGATTGTACTTCTGTCTCTGTCTGTTTCATGGTTCCTGACAAGTTCCCACTGTTTAAATATTTTTTTTTTAGGATGCGTATTTGTTTTTAGGTATATTTAGCGCACTCACATTTGTGAGATTAATCTACACTCGATTGCTGATTTGATATAGGAATATATCTTAGATTTCTGTTTACTGGAATTTTCCGTAGTGCTTGTGAAGCAAGTACTATCTTCCGGGCTCTAGTGCAGCTGAACGACCAGCATGCACTGCCCGTTCTAGCGCATGCGCCGTATGTACAGCACAGCGCCGTACACTTCTGATGTTGCCATCACAACGGGGGTGGGCACTTCCGACAATGATGGCAACGTCAGAAGTGTATTGCCCATTCTCGAGCATGCACCATGCACTTCTGACGTTGCCATCACAATAGGCGGCGGCATCGGGAGTGCCCGTCCCCGTTGTGATGGCAACTAAGCTCTCGCCGCTGCCCAGTGACTCCTGGCAAATGATGACAGACATTTCCCAGGAGCACTAGTGAGCATGGGCACAGAGGGAAGTGACAGGCGCCTTAGAGAGGAAAAGACAGATTATGAGGGATCCCCTAGCAACAGGCAAGAAAAAGTGAGTACATTTTTTTTTCCACAGGTTGTTATTTAGATTTATTGCAGCTGATTAATGCAAACACTTTAGGAGTTGAACTTCACTTTAAAGATTTGAATATTGCAAGCATATTTCCTCCTAAGCGACTCTACTCCAGGGAGAATGAGTTTGTTTGTAGTCATTTCCCATAAATTAGTTCCTCCAGCCCCTGAATTAGCTTTGTTTCCCTTCTCTGGACTCTTTCCAGTTAAAGGACATCCTTTATGAGGACCGGTGACCAGAACTGGACAGTATACCCAAGATGTGGCGGAACCAGAATTTAGTAAAGTAGTAGAATTATAGTTTAATCTCTTGAGTAAATACCGTTTAATGCATGCTAAGAGTCTGCTAGCCTGACTTGCTCTGGCTTGGTATTGCATGCTATTGCACAGTCTGTTATCTACTAAGACCCTCAAATCTTTTTCCATCCTCATTTACCCTAGAGGTTCTCCCGGTAGCGAGTAACTTGCATGCACCTTATCTGCCATCTACAGTAACTGCCCACCCTCTTTTTTTTTTAACTGGGTCTTGCAAAGTTGCCATATCCTGTTGCAAAGTTATTGCCCTGCTTAGCTTTGTGCCACTAAGCGGTCTGGTGAAAATACTTACTAGATGGAAGTGTTGGGGACTCATCAGTGGTATGTGCCCCTCTGCGTATTCCAGTTAACATGGTAATAGTTGCTCTGCGAGTAGCGGGTTGTCTTCGAGTTGGTCTTTTACGGCTGGAAGCCTATAATGGAAAAGGTCCCGCAGTGTAGAAGTGGAACATATTTTGAATTTTGGGTTGCCGTCAAAGACCAACAAGCTGAATAACTGTTTAGTTTGTTTTCAAATATTTGATGTGTTAAAGAATGTTAATTTAAATATTTGTGTTAATAAAAGGCTGCTATGGCATTTGTACTCCAATTTTATGTGTGGTCTCGTTAATTTAGGTAACATTAAGGGGTGGGGTGAGTACGAGTGGTCGGGCAGACATCAAGAAGGTTTGTAAACATCTTATCTATACTGGTCATGGCAAAAAGCTAAACTGTGTGAAAAAAGTGGTGCCAAAATTCAAAAAAGGGCACAGACATTGTACCTGGAAACTACAGACCAGTCAGCCTACAATTAATAGTGTGCAAACTATTGGAAGGAATAATAAGGGACTGTATCCGAGAATTTGCAGATGAAAAGAGTCTCATTAGTAGTAACCAGCATGGATTTATGAAAGCCTATTCTTGCTAGACCTAGATTTTGCCAAGACATTTGAAACAGTACCCCACAAACACTTGATTTACAAGTTAGGGTAATTTTTTCATAGATACTATTGTATGTACCTGCATAGAAAACTGGTTGCAGGAGTGCATCCCGAAGGTTGTGATTAATGGCATATTTTCTGAATGGTCTAGAGTTGTGAGTGTTGTGTGCCCCAGGGTACTGTCTTGGGACTAAATCTGTTTAACTTGTTCATAAATTATATAGAGATTGGAATAGATAGTTCAATCCCAGTGTTTGGTGATGACACGAAGCTAAGCAGGGCACTAAGGTCACAACAGGATATAACAACTTTATAAGAAGACCTAGTTAAAATAGAATGGTGAGCAGCTATATTCCAAATGAGGTTTAATGTTGAAAAATGTCAAGTAATGCAATTAGGGGTTAAAAATATGCATGCAAGATACTTACATATCTACACATTCTGATCCATCAGGAGGTTCATTATCCCTTAATTTATCTTCTGTTTGGGCTCAGCTCACCCCTCTGATCTTCTTAAAATTTCTGCTTGCAGTAGTAGCCCTGCTCCATCTAAAATCTCTGAAAATCCTAAATTTTCTGGATAACATTCAACTCCTGGCAGATACCAAGGGGGATGTAATTGACCACAAGGTTATTCTGAGGGTATGTTATATATGTTCGTTTTTGTACTGCATTATGTTTGGTGCTTTATGACTACTGACCTAAAAAGGGCCCTGAGGAGACCCATTCCTTGCTGCATTCTGTAAGGGCGGCTATGACTACTGAGGGGAGATTGCCAAGGGACATTCTTCCCTGCCAACAGCGTTACCTGCCATTTTATCACCGCTGACACCATGTGATAGTAACCTCCCATGTCTCACATAACAATAATTTCACGGAATGTATGTGGTCTTAACTTGGCGGTGAAACGGTCCCTTGTATTTACATTTCTCCAAAGATACAATCCTCATATCTGCATATTTCAAGAAACCCACCTCCAGGGCTCTAGAATTGGTGGTCTGCAGAACCCTTGGTTGTGTGCACACTATCATGCCACCTACTCTAATTATTCCAGGGGTGTCAGTATCCTAATACGCAGATAGCTGCCCTTTAGAATGCTGGAGGTGCATACCGACCCAGAGGGACAATATGTTATAATGCCCCTCTGGGTCGGTACGCACCTCCAGCATTCTATCTATGACAAGAATGTGGTTATAGCGGGACTGTATTTGCCTCCCCCGGCTTTCTGTCACCACCCTGAATAATATCATGCTGCTGATTCTAAGTTTTGATACCCCTGCTGTGTTCCTACTAGGTGATTTTAACATGATCCCTTCCCCAGACATGGACAGATTGATGGGTGGGGCGAGGGGAGGTTTTGCACTGGCCCAATGGGCATCTACTTTTTCCCTGATGGATGTATGGCTTCATATGCACCCGACTGGCAGGGAGTTTACCTGTCATTCTGCCTCATGCAAGTCCCTGTCACCTATAGATTTGACCTATGCTTCATCTGCTGCCATACGTTGGGTGACAGAGGCTTGCATACTCCCTCGGGGGGTCATTCACCTCTCATTTTGACTTTCTCTCTCTTGCCCCATCCTAGCTCTAGGCTTTTGCGCCTGTCCAGGTTTTGGGCAAAAGATAGGTTCCTGCAGTCTACTATTACGAAGTCCCTATGTACATATTGGACCACAAATGGGGACGATGGGCCTACCACAGTAAAATGGGATGTGTTTAAGGCATGGGTCAGGGGTGCCTACATTTTCAGAATCGCTATACTCCAGAGAGAGGCGTCCCGGTCACTGGAGTTTCTGGAAAGCGAGGTGGCTAGTCTAGAGGCAGAGTATATCTCCTCCCAGACCCCGGAGAAGTATCGGGCCTGGCAAAGAACCCTGAGACAGTTATCCCTTCTTAGAGTTGACAACTCAAAAAAAGCCTTGTTCTACTCCAAGCAAAAGATTTTTGAATAAGGGGACAAAAACAATCCCTCAACCCACATTGCTACTATATGGGGGGAGACTGGCCAGGTCATAACGACCCCAGACCCAATTAATGACCGTTTCATGCAGTTTTTCCACCACCTTTATGCTTTCAGGGCCTCTTACTCCCAGACTGAGCTCAACTCCTTCCTAGAAACTGTTAAATTACCCGTACTTTTTTCATTCCTCAATCCTCTACAAAATCCACAAATAGATTCTGATTGTCGGAGGACTTTAGCTAGTGGTACGAGGGCCAATGCAAACAACAGAGGGGACAAGGGTCACCCCTGTCTAGTACCTCTAATGAAAAAGATTCTGAAACCACACTGTTTATTTGTATACAGGCCCTCGGAGCAGAGTACAACAGCCTAACCCACAGTATAAAATTATCCCCAAGGCCAATCAAACCCATCACCTCCCACAGATGAGTCCACTTGACGCTGTTGAAAGCTTTCGCAGCGTTGAGTGACAGAATTGCTCTCCTCCCGGGGTTATCAGATGGTAATTGCATATTCAAAAAAAGCCTCCTTAAATTAATAGCTGTAGACCTTGTAAGGATAAAACCACACTGATCTCGGTGAATCAAGCTCTGCATATATCTGATTAGTCTTTTTGCCAGGACCCTGGCTACAATCTTAGTGTCCGAGTTCAGTAATGATATTGGGTGGTAAGATTCTGTAGCCAAAGGATCCTTTCCAGGTTTTGGTAGCACAATAATAGAGGCATCCACGAGTCTGGAAGCTTAAATGATTCTAAGGCCTGGTTAAGAACCTTCAACAGTTCTGGAAGCAAGACCTCCCCATGTTGTTTGTATACTTGTGATGGTAAACAGTCAGTACCTGGGGCCTTTTCATTTGGGGATCCTGCCACTGCCTTGACAAGTTCCTTTACTGTCTATGGGGTATTAAGTTCCTGTCTATAAGTTACAGAGAGAGGGGAGTTTTACAGGGTCTAATAATACCTTAAGACTTGTCTTAGAGTATTTAACTGTATTTTGATATTAATTACTATAGTAACAAAAGATCTGCATTATATGCAGATGACGCTCTGTTGTTTCTTGGGGATACAAATAACTCTTTAAGTTCTTTTATGTCACTTATACAAAAGTTTGGTGCATTCTCTGGTTATGTTATTAATTGAGATAAATTGGTTATACTTCCTTTAGATAATCCTAGTTTGCTTATATTAAAAGAGGCTCCGCAAGTTAAAATTGTATCTTCATTTAAATATTTGAGAATAAAGATATATTCAAGGGTAGAAGACTATATAAAAGATAACTTATCTCCTATTCTAACTAAATTCCACCTTAAGAGCATGGCGTGGACCAAATTGCCATTATCGGTGGTGGGCCGAGCAAACCTTATAAAAATCATCTGAAATCATCTGAAAATCAAAACAACAGTGTGTGGAGAAATCCACCACAAAACCCTCAACAGTAGTGACTACCCACAACCACATCAAAAACTGCGGAATGTAATGCAACAGCGTATTAACTTAACAGTACTGCGTTTTTATCGAAAAACCAGGAAAATATATTGCATATTCAATTGCAACTATACGGCCGCCTGCAAATCTTTGCTGCCAAAACAGGCATCAGCCGATGCACTGACGTCTACCTTGTAGAACTAGGTAAACGCGTGGACAGACGACCAGGTTGCCGCTTTACACACCTGAGCGACAGACGATTGGTGTTGGAAGGCCCAGAATGTTCCGATTGCCCTTGTGGAGTGGGCCGTGACTGGAAAGGGGGGAACCTGCCCCTTCAAGGTGTAGGCTTGCACTACAATCTGTCTGATCCACCTGGAAATGGTTGCTGATGAGACTGCCATGCCTTTCTTTGGACCAGCCACTGAAACAAACAGTGAGTCTGACTTCCAAAAGGACGCAGTGGCAGACAAATACCCCTTAAGAGCCCGAACCATGTCCAGAGCGTGAAGGGCCACTTCCTTAAGGTGTTTCGGTTTGGATACAGAGATGGCAACACAATGTCCTCATTGATATAAAAAGACGAGACTACTTTCGGCAGAAAAGACAGTTGCGGACACAACACCACCTTATCCTTGTGGATAACCAGATAAGGCGACTTGCAAGACAAGGCTGCCATTTCCAAAATCTTCCTGGCTGATGTGATGGCCACTAGAAAGACCACTTTCTGGGAAAGAGTCAACAGGGGAATCTCCCTGATATTTTCAAACAGCAGTTCTTGAAGCACCATGTTCAAATCCCACGGGGGTAACGGTGGATGCATCGGACGGACTACATGTCGCACTCCCTGAACAAAGGTACTCACTAATGAGAGACGCCAGAAGTTGCTGAAAAAAAAGACAGCCAAGGCTGATATTTGCCCCTTAATGGTGCTTAATGCCAATTTCTGGTCTACTCCTTGCAGCAGGATCCTGGATATAGAAAAGGAGTGCGCATGCCATCCTTTCTTCTCACACATGGAGATGTAAGCCTTCCAGGTACGATGATATATCTTCCGAGAAGATTTCCACGCCCTCAACATAATTGGGATCACCAAGTCCGACAGACCCCGGTTCCTCAACACCTGGCTCTCAATAGCCATGCCATTAAAGCCAGCAATGGTAAAGCAGGATGGAGAATTGGACCTTGAGACAGAAGGTTCTCTTGTAACGGCAGTCGCCATGGGGCGTCCGCCACCAGGTGCACTAGGTCTGCGTACCAAGGACGCTGAGGCCAATCTGGGGCGAGCAGAATCACTGGGATCCCCTCAACTTCCACTCTGTGGAGCAAACGTGGCAACAGTTTCAGTGGAGGAAAGACATAGATCAGCTGGTACTGATCCCATGGAGCCACCAGTGCGTCTGACAAGTCTGCCCACGAATCTCTTGTCCTCGGCACCTTCCGATTGAGACGGAGGCCAGAAAATCCACGTCTGGTGTGCCCCACCTCAGGCACAGTAGCCTGAATACCTCTAGATGCAACACCCATTCTCCTGGGTCCAGCACCTAGCAACTCAGATGGTCCGCCTGCCAGTTCTCCACTCCCGGGATGCAAATGGCCGACAGAGCCGGTTCGTGTCTCTCTGCCCACGGAAGTATGTGAGTGACCGCCCATGTGGCGGCTGAGCTTCTTGTTCCCCCTTGGTGATTGACGTATGCCACAGCCGTGGCGTTGTCTGACTGGATCCTGATCGGACGCCCCTGAAGTCTCATCGACCATGTGGAGAGGCACAGCCTGATCGCTCTTAGCTCGAGCAGATTGATCAGCAACTTGAATTCTTCCGCTGACCAGAGGCCCTGAGCCGACTGAACCCCCATCTCTCCACCCCAGCTGGATAGGCTGGTGTCCGTTGTGATCGCTGTCCACTTCAAAAGGTAGGAACAACTTCCCGGACTGAATCACTGGGGACCTCAGCCACCAGATCAGTGAATCTCTGACTGACTGGCTCACCTGTATCTGTCGATCCAGGGACAACTGAGATTTGTCCCATTTTGTCAAAATCTTCTCAGGTTCTACATGGTGATTGCCACATCCTCCTCTAATTCTGAGGTGGAAAATCAGGAAGAGATCGTCTAGGTATCCCACGATTGCGATTCCACGTTGCCATATCAATGCCAAAACACCAAAAAAGTTCCCAAGAAGGAAGGGGTATGTCCAATCTTGGACATAAAAGCCCTCAATCACTTTGTGAAAGTGCAGAGATTCAGAATGGAATCAGTTCGCTCAGTAGTCGTTGCACTCCATCAAGGGGGACTCCCTGGCGTCCTTAGACATCCAGGATGTGTACCTTGGTAAAGACTAGGGGGCTGATGCCAGACCAAAAAGGAAGAGCCACAAACTGGTAGTAGGCTTCCCCGACTGCAAATCGCAGAAACTGTTGATGCCGAAGGCATATGGGTATGTGCAGGTACGCATCCTGGATGTCTAAGGACACCAGGGAGTCCCCTTGATGGAGTGCAGCGACTACTGAGTGAACTGATTCCATTCTGAACCTCTGCACTTTCAAAAAGTGATTGAGGGCTTTTATGTCCAAGATTGGACGTACCCCTTCCTTCTTGGGAACTACAAACAGATTTGAGTAGAATCCCTGGAAACCTTCCAATTCCTATCTTGTAGCCTGAGGAAATCAGATCGCAGACTCATTGGTCGGATAGTCGAGAGGACCATCGGGCTATAAACTCCCAAAGGTGACCCCCCACACGAGACATGGGTGGGGGCAAACCTTCATGCTACCACATTTTTTTTTGTTCGCAGGCTTGTTAGGCTTGCGGTTCCAGGAAAGTTTTTGTCCTTCTGTGGTCATCCTGCCGGGCTGGGGACGTTTAGCCGAAGCTCTGGGCAGACAAAAAAGCTGTTTGTGAGTGGAAAAACAGGACCCTTGTCTACGGCGTGGCTCCTTAGCCTTCCTGGCCTGTGGGAGTAGGATACTCTTACCACCAGTGGTATTTTTAATAATGTCATCCAACGAGGCTCTGAAAAGCCGGTCGCCAAGGAAGGGAAGATCCGTCGGGGCTTTCTTAGATGCCTGGTCAGCAGACCAGAATTTTAACCAAATCAGGTGCCTCAGCACCACTGCTGACACTGAAGCCCTGGATAACAGAGGAAGAGTATCCAGGGCTGCGTCACAAATGTACTTAAGGCCTTGCACTAGACAGGAGACGCCTCTCCCAATTCGCGGTGCAACAGTTTTGCCCACTCAGTTAGTGTCTGCGACACAAGTGCGGATGCCAGTACTGGTCGCACAGTGGACCCCACAACCGCA
Organism: Lithobates pipiens; assembly: GCF_037356315.1. Lineage (NCBI taxonomy): Eukaryota > Metazoa > Chordata > Amphibia > Anura > Ranidae > Lithobates > Lithobates pipiens. Next base: position 386,377,504 of record NW_027507718.1, on the reverse strand, counting down.
AACAAGGAACGAGCCACTGCCTCGGCATTCCTGTCCGTGGGATCCTTAAATGCAGGAGTCCCCTCTACCGGGATCGTAGTTACTTTATTTAACCTGGATACTGGGCGGTCCACGACCGGAGAAGGCTCTCCTCAAGTGTAACGCACCACCATGGATTTGGGGACCGCAAAGGTCCATTGCGGGCAACCCCATTCGTTGTAAATGAACTTGTCAAAATAAGTCAGATATGGGAACACCTTAGGTGAACGTGCTGGCTTACGGGACCCAAAAGGGACCGCTACATCAGCAGCGGGATCTGCTGGCTCCTGAATTTTCAGGGTATCATGCACAGCTGTGATAAGTGCTTCAACAAGTGCACGGACCCGGGCGGGGACTCGTCCTCACTGTCCGAACGGTCCTGGTCAGCGTCATCTGACAAGACAGAGCAGGGGTCACCAGCCTCAGCAGGACCTGAGTCTGCGTCAGAGCTCTCCCCAGAGGATGGGGGGGGGGCAGGGGCCACTTTTTTGCACCCTTTTGCCCATGTGCCACCTCCATCTTGGCAACAAACGAATTGAGGACCACCGTCAGGGTGTCCAGGGGCACTGCGCAGTCCGCAGGCGACCCGGTTGCAATTGCCTGGATTTCGGGGGAAGAAACACCAGTTTCTGAAGCCATGCTGACCTTACCCTGTCTGCCACCTGAAGGGGACTTAGGACAGTGACAATCCCACCCTCCTTACTGCCGCTGGCTGAGGGGCTCTTTCCCGCAGGACTCACCACCCTGAGGGGTTCCATGCTATCCAGCAGTTAGTGCTTGTAGTCCCTGTTGGCTCCCAGGTGCAGAGGAAACAGTGCTGTGTCGGTGAAAGCAGCTGCAAATGGTGCTAAAACCACTCTGAAGTGTGCTCAGGCTTCAGGAAAATGGCCGCCTAGCGTCCAGCACAAGGACATAAAACACAGGGAAAATGTCTGTAAGAGCACAGCAGCACATGCTGCCGCTAGAGAATACTAAAAAACGTGTTCAGGCTTCAAGAAAATGGCCACCGGTGTTCTGTATAGGAACAATCACCAGGAAAATGGCAGATGAAGCCCAGGAGAGCATGCTGCCCTTGCCCACACCTAAAATGGCCATCGAAAGCAGCTCCATGAGGTACAGGGAGAAAACAATGGTGGTGAGCACAGCGCTGCTCAGGATACCAGCATGGCCTCACAGACACCTTCCAGGGGCATGAAAAACAGGACCCAGGAAACAGCTAGCCAGCGCAACCCCCCCAGGTGAGAGCCCCCCCGGAGAGCCCCTGCATAGACACACACACACCGCTCAGCAGCATCCCCAGATGGAAGGGGGAGGAAGAGGGGGACAGTGGGAGAAGAGAGGGAGGTGAGGGACACCCGAATCGACCTCCCAGGGAATGCCCAGCTGCTCAGCCTCACCGAAGTAGGGAGAGCTGTACTTACCAGTTCTGAAGAGCTGGGAGTCATTCCATCACAGACCCACTCACTGGTCAGTACAGGGTGGCTGCTGGCCCGGCATATTGTGACGCAGACATCAGTAGCCCGGTCATATGTATGCCCCGGAGCATAAAACCTTACCGACCACCTCTGGAGCTGAGGTTTCGTCGTGGTCTGCCTAGCGTATAGCTGCGGCCGGCACACACTCAATGGCCGGACTGGGGAGACTATAAGGTTAAGAGTATCCAGCCTATCACCCAGCCGGCTGTTGATAGCAGATCACAGGATCAATCATCTTGCACAAAAAGTCACGCTTCTGCAAAAAAAAATCACGGACCGATGGGCCCGCAGGGTTCCTAGGTCCTCCTCCTTCACTAGGCAAAATAAAACTGATGACTGCATGGCAGGCTGAAGGGATGTTGCCCAAGGGACCGCCCCCTGGGCGGAAATAAAGAGTTCTGAGTGTTATATAACAAGTAATGCCTAGTATTCTCCTAGTGGTGGGCAAGACAACCCAATGGCTTAGAGAGGAGCTGTGTTGGTCTGTGAATATAAGAGAAATGGGAGTTTTTCGAGGGGTTAAATGCACACCACTAGTGGGCAAAAAGCAGCATAAAAGCATCGCTTAAACAGTGGTAAAGCACCGCTAAAACGAGTATGAGAGGGGGCTTTTCTTTATAGGCTGGGGACTTTGGAGCAGTGTTTCCAACCACCCGAAGTGAAGTTTACCGAGAAGTAGAAAAAAAAACCTTGTGCATTATCCTTGGATATATTTTATTAAAAGAGTAAATTAAAAACTACTCACAAACATGTGAAAGAAAACTGCAATATAAGATGGGCAAACATAGTGATCTGGATCATTATCCCATAAGTAATTAAAGGCAATAAATATTGCCCATCTTGTTTGCCCAGTCCTTGACCTTTTTGACCTTTGCTCTTTGACCCTTGTCATTTGATTCCTTTTATCGCATGCGTCTGGCCTATGCACTGACAGAGAGAGATTATTTTGACAACTCATTGTGGGTATAGATGTTTGTAATACCATCGGCATTGTTGTTTGGGTATCTAGTTAATCGACTATATAGGTGTATGTGTCTACATTCACTTATGTAGATGTATGGAGGTTCCCTATGAATGCACACTTGTGTGTTTGTGTATATAAGAAGCTGGGACAACACTGCTGGGCTCTGAGGAAGAAGGTATTCCTTCGAAAACGCGTCAACCGTCAGTGGCCTTTTAAATCTTCTGCATTACCATCTCGAGACTGTCATCATTTAAAGGCTATTTATATTGCAGTTTTCTTTCACATGTTTGTAAAGAGTTTTTAATTTACTCTTTTAAGAAAAAAAATATATCCAAGGATAATGCACAAGGTTGGTACATCCTCTTTTTTTCTACTTCTCTTTTGACTGCTAGGATACCCCTATCCTTGAGGGCAGCAAGACCAGAGGCGTTGTCCACCACAAACTCTAGCCCATCTGATTGACTCACTTATGCGTAGGAGTATTTGTTTTCTGCTATCAGGGAAGTTTACTGTCAAGATGCCAAAATTTACAAATGGCACCAATTTTTTGCTGGCAAACATACTGACAGAGCCACATTTTTTACTGGCACTGCAAAAAAAGTACCTAAAATGACAGTTTTCAGTGCTAAACATTGCAAATATCAATATTTAAACTATAAATACCACCTAGCTAGTGCTAATAGCAATGTGCTTAAGTTAAACAAAAGTAAAAAAATGGATTTCTCCATTGATATGAAGGTCAGGTTACTATAACCCAGCCAACACAGCGTTCCCCATTACATCAGAGTCTGCAGGATTCCCCCTTACAGTGAAAGGGAACTCTTATGTAAAGGGGAATGCTGGAGATCATGATCTAAGGGGGAACTCTGATGTAAGGGGGGCTTTGATGACTAGAGACCATCTTCCAGAGAGTGAATACACTACTAAGGTAAGGGGGGGGACTAATATAGGGGAGAACCTTTATATCAGTGCCCACTTACATTATTGTATTCACTCCCCCCTTACATCAGCAAGCCCCTCACACTGACCTGGCCGCGCTGTCACTGACCTTCTCTCAGGTGCACCGTGCAGGGCTCAGTCATAGTGCTCCAGATTAGTGGCTATGATTTTATCCTATAGTGTCTTCTCCACAGTCCACACACGTCTGACTCCTCATATGACCCCATCCCACCGGTGCTCTCCTCTCCAGACTCCCCCTGAGAGGCTGCAGACATGATACAAGGAGGTGGACAGAGGCTGCAGACATGATACAGGGAAGTGGACAGAGGCTGCGGACATGATACAGGGAGGTGGACAGAGGCTGCGGACATGATACAGGGAGGTGGACAGAGACTGCGGACATGATACAGGGAGGTGGACAGAGGCTGCAGACATGATACAGGGAGGTGGACAGAGGCTGCGTACATGATACAGGGAGGTGGACAGAGGCTGCGGACATGATACAGGGAGGTGGACAGAGGCTGTGCACATGATACAGGAGGTGGACAGAGGCTGGAGACACGATACATGAGGTGAACAGAGGCTGCGGACAGATAAAGGAGGTGGATAGAGGCTGGAGACATGATACAGGAAATGGGCAGAAGCAGTGAACATGATACAGGAGGTGGACAAAGGCTGCAGACATGGTTGTGTCCTCCCCACTAACTCACAGTAGCTTTCTCCTCTGTCCACCTTCAAAATGACCACCCCACATCAGTGCATCCTCCTGTGCCTCTTTCACCTCTCCACAGGGCTTCACTCCCCTCCCCAGAAATATCCTCCTCTGCCCACTTTTTTGCTATCCCCCCACACACAGTCAGTGCCACTCTCCTCACCCCTCCTTGGCTTCTCCTTTGCTGACTGCTGTGGCGAGTGCACTAGGCGCTGCTGTGGCACCGCCAAGGAGTGGTCTGGCTTCTATTAAAAAAATGGCAACAGGCAGGCGCCATTACGTTACTGCGCATGTGCCAGCCCAGCCAAGCGAGTACGAGATTTCCCGACCCCGGCCGGCTTCAGAACAGCGCATGAGCAGTTGCATGGTCGGCTCGTCGCCATCTTTTTTTACGGCAGCAGTGCCCATAACGGACATTTAGGGGCAGCCCGACAATGGGCTTAAATTTACATGCTCCCTGTAAATTAACGGGCAACACTGCTTGGGAGATATCTACCTCTGTGCCCTCTCATTTACATCTGCCCGACTTGGAACTTGTTATATAATGTATGCTGCAATTTGTTGCGCTGATTTTGTAGTTCTTATGATGTTTATGGTACCAGCATACTTTATTGTATCTTGCATTAGCCTTGCCTTGGTTTGTATAATGCAACTTTTGGTTAACCACTTGCTTACTGGGCACTTAAACCCTCCTCCTGCCCAGACCAATTTTCAGCTTTCAGCCCTAATGCACTTTGAATGACAATTGCGCTGCCATATAACACTGTACCCAAATGACATTTTTATCATTTTTTTCCCACAAATAGAGCTTTCTTTTGGTGGTATTTAATTACAGCTGAGAGTTTTATTTTTTGCTAAACAAACAAAAAAAGATGCAAAATAAAAAAATATATAAAAAAATCATGTTTAATAGTTTGATATAAAATTTTGCAAACAGGTCATTTTTCTCCTTCATTGAAGTGCGCTGATGAGGCGGAACTGATAGGCTGCACTGGTGGGCACTGATAGGCCGCACTGGTGGGCACTGATAGGCTGCACTGGTGGGCACTGATAGGCATAGTTAAGGCGGCACTAATAGGCACAGATAAGGTGGCACCGATAGGCACAGATAAGGCAGTACTGATGGGCACAGATAAGGCGCCACTGATGGGCAAAGATGGGCACAGATAAGATGGCACGGATGGGTGGCACGGATGGGTGGAACTAAGGGGCACGGATAGGTACCACTGATAGATGGGACTGATGGGCACTGATAGGTGGCACTGATAGGTGGCTCTGATAGGTGGCACTGCTGGGCACTGATGGGCGGCATTGATGAGCACTGATGGGCACTGGTAGATGACACTGATGGGCACAGATATGTAGCACTTGGGTGCAGCGCCGTTGTTGAGGCAGATTGTGGGCACTGATGGGTGGCACTGTGGGCACTGATGGGTGGCACTGTGGGCACTGCTGGGTGGCACTATGGGCACTGCTGGGTGGCACTGACGGGGGGCACTTATTTATTCCTGAGGTGGCACTGGTAAGCTGGCCGTAATCGGGACTAATGTCCCGATCATGGCCGCCGGTGATCGGCTCTTTTCTTTTCTCCTCGCGCTGTCAGTGCGAGGAGAAAAATAGCCGCTCCGTTGTATCACATGATCAGCTGTCATTGGCTGACAGCTGATCACGTGGTAAGGGGTCGGGATCGACCCCTTGCTCGGATCCGTGATCAGGCGAGTCTCATAGACTCGCTGCTCACAGAGCGCGCCGCACGCGCCCCTCAGGGGGCGCGCAGACGTTGTCAATAGACGTTGTCCCGGCAAAGGAGGTCCGCGCTGTAGCCGTCATTTGGCTATAGCGTGGATTTCTAGTGGTTAAATAAAAGAATTACAAATGAAAACATTTATAAATAGGTGTATACTGTAGATTTTGGGGTGAAATGTTCTCATCTACATTTAGCTGTGCCTTGCCAAAATGACTGAATTTACTTTTATCTCTATTATAATACAGGATTTATATAGCGCCAACATTTTGTGCAGCACTTTATAATATAAAGAAGACAGTACAATTCAATACAAGAGGTTTAGAAAGACCCAGCCCTATGGAATAATTAAAAGAGAAGTGTGGGATAGGAAAAAATTAAACACACATCCTCACTCCTGAGCAGACTAGAGCACCAGGCTGTGGAGGGGACATGAGTGGCTGGTTTGCATTGCACTAAAAGGCTGAGCCAGCTGCCAGTTATGCTGCGTACACACGATCAAATTGTCCGGCGGAATTGGTCCGGCAAACAATCCACCGGGCTTTAGAACAAACTGGCTTGGCCACACACGGACACTTTGAAAGTCCGGCGATTTCTAACGTGATGACGTACAGCACGTACGACGGGACTAGAATAAGGAAGTTCAATAGCCAGTAGCCAATAGCTTCCTTCTCATACTTGCTTCAGAGCATGCGTCATTCTTAGTCCGCCGGACTAGCATACTGACGAACGGATTGTCCGCTGAAAGCCAAGTCCGGCGGACAAATTTTGAGTCAAAACTACTTTCTAAATCCGCCGGACTTTACAATGAAAAAGTCCGCTGGAGCCCACACATAATCGAATTGTCCAGTGTACTGTGGTCCGCCGGACAACTCGATTGTGTGTACGCGACATTAGACATCTGGTCGGATCCCAACATTATTGTTGGAATCCCTGCAGCGGCTCTGTAACATCAGCCGACAGTGGGCTTTAACTGTTGGCTGAATCTGAGTCAAAGGAGCATACTTCTGTGCCCAAAGGAGAAGTATGGCCCAAAGAGTTTTGGTCCTACTTCTCCTTTAAAAGTTAGTCAGTAGTTAGGTGGAGGAGGGATTGGCTTGCCTGAAGTGTTACATTTATAAATCAAACCAGTATGATAAAGACATTGTTCTTTTACCAACAAAACTTAAAATACTTCTATGTTGAGAATCTGGAATTTCCCCAAGCCTTCCTGTTTAACTAGTACGCCTTTCAGTTCTGCCTTCACAGCTACTGTAGATCAGTTACCCTTTGTCTCTGTAATTAGATGCCCTAACATCAGTCTGCAGTCTAAAACACACAGCAACCTGTCATGCACAAGGTTTGAAGTGAATAAAATCAGGAAAACAAGTACACAAATAATGCTAATATGCATTGTAAGGCCTCATGCACACAGGGAGTTTGATTTTCTCCTCTGAACGCCTTTTACTCCTGACAGGAAAAAGAAGCTCAAAGATGCACCTAAAGCTGCGTATTGAACACGTGTTAGGCATGCCAAGCGTTTGAGCTTTAATGGATTCTACTGGCCAGAATATTCATTTATTCTGTCCATTGGAATGCAATAAAGCAGAGGTCCGGACTTTTTTTTTTTTAAAAAAGATCAGCAACTACAAACACTGTAGCTGCTGATTTTTAATAAGGGCACTTTTCTGTCCAGCGAGCCCGTGATGTCGCCCCCCCCCCCCCCCCCACCCCGAGGCCGATCCGTCCATCGGATTGGGTGCCGGCACCGCCATCCTAACTAAGGGAAACAGACAGTGAAGCCTTGCGTCTTCACTGCCCGTTTCTTACTGCACATGCATGCGGCGCTTTGTTAATAGCACTGTTGTTTTCTGGGACACACACACATGTCCCAGAATACAACGGGGCCGCTTGCCGAAGAGGAGGGAGTGAAGGAACAGCGCAGCGGAATAGGAAAAGGCAGATTAGGAAGACTGCCTAGCAACAGGCATTTCTGGTAAGTAAAAAAACATGACCGCACAATTGTCATTCAAAGTGTGACAGCGCTGAAAGATGAAAATTGTCCTGGGGAGGAAGGGGCAAAAGTGCCTGGTATTGAAGTGGTTAAACACACTCATACACTTGCCACCATACTCATATACTAACATGCTGTATATATTTGAATTATAACATAATCATGTGTATCAGGTGAATACTGCAGACAGCAAGGGTTCATGAATGCAGTGACTGCTGCTGCAAGACTATATTGTCCACCAATACAGAACTACTCTGCTGGATGTAGCACCTCCTAGACGGGTGTTGTGGCCAAGTCCCTAGCCAGTGGCCTACATTTATGTTTTAGAAGGGGTAGCAACTTGGATGAGGTGAAGACATATATGGGATGCTCAACTTGAATCAAAGAACATAAACCAGGGACAACTTCCTTCCTATGCACACGATCTTGAACTGTCTTCCTTTCTTTCCAAACACTGACCGTCTCTGAAGATAAAAAATGCAAAAGGCCCTTAAGGATTAGGAACTCTCAGTCCCTTAGAAAGCAGCACAAAGGGGGTTATTTACAAAAGGCAAATCCACTTTGCCCTACAGGTGCACTTTCAAGTGCAGTCAGGACCGATGCTACCACTAGGCTTGCTGCCTCTTGAGAAGCTGGCACTAACAGCCAACACAGTGAGTGAAGTTCTTGCTCCTGTCACACTGGCCCCCCACCACCAACTGTCACATGGCCCCCCCACCACCTGTCACACTGGCCCCCCACCACCATCTGTCACATTGGCCCCCCAACCACCACCTGACACATTGGTTCCCTGTCACACTGGCCCCCCACCACCACGTGTCACATGGCCCCCCACCACCACCTGTCAAATGCCCCACCACCTGTCACATGCCTCCCACCATCTGTCACACTGGCCCCTCACCACCTGTCACATGCCCCCCACCACCACCTGTCACACTGGCCCCTCACCACCTGTCACACTGGCCCCCCACCACCACCTGTTATATGGCCCCCCCACCAACTACCACGTGGCCCCCACCACCTGTCACCCTGGCCCCCCACCTGTCACACTGACCCCCACCTGTTACACACTGTACACACTGCCCCCAACCTGTCACCCCCCCACCTGTCATGCTCTCCCCCACCTATCACACTTGGATTTGGATGTCTCTTTGCTAGAAAAGGCTGTCTCTTTGCTGGATTTGGGTGTCTCTTTGGATTAGGCTGTCTTTTTTATATGGGGATGTCTCTTTGCTGGATTTTGCTGTCTCTTTGAATAGGGCTGTCTCTTTGTTGCATTTGACTGTCTCTTTGCTATATGGCGATGTGTCTTTGCTGGATTTTGCTGTCTCTTTGGATAGGGCTTTCTCTTTGCTGGATTTGACTGTCTCTTTGTTATATGGGGATGTGTCTTTGCTGGATTTTGTTGTCTCTTTGGATAGGGCTGTCTCTTTGCTGGATTTGACTGTCTCTTTGTTATATGGGGATGTGTCTTTGCTGGTTTTGGCTGTTTCTTTGGATTGTACTGTCTATTTGCTAGATTTAGCTGTCTCTTTGCTGGATTGGGCTGTTTTCTTCTTTTTTTTGCTGGATTGGGCTGTCTGAATGAAAATAAATGTAGCAGTTATATATTTAGATGTTTTAATATTTTCTACAGTTTTTTTTTAATGGTAGCTTTAATACATATATGTATTTTTTTTGGAGGGGGGGGGTGCAAGTAGCTGGTCTTGCCTAGGGTGCAGAATAGTCTAGCACCGGCCCTGAGTACAGTCGCTGTAGATCTGAAGGGGACATCCAAAAAAAACAAAAAAAAACAAGCTTGCATATGATTGGATGATAAAATCAGCAGAGCTTCCACTGATTTCAGATCTACCCCTGAGATCTACAGAGACTGCACTTCCAAGTGTACGTTCAGTGCAGAGTGGATTTGCCTTTGGTAAATCAACCCCAAAGTGTTGTAGGTTGCATACCAGAGTATCTCCAATGCCACTGTAGACACTGATCCCAGCTCTACTGACTACAGGAACGTCCAGCCTACCTGGCTGCTACTGAAGATCTTTCAGGGAAAGGAAAGATTTAAGCACACTGTCTTCTAGAAAGGCTTGCTGCATGTGGCAGTCTCTCTCCTTGTACATCCCTGAGTGTAAGTAATCAATAGACAATGCTGCGCTAAAAAAAATAAACAATAATAATAAAAGTGTAACAAAAAATAGAAATCAATAAACATATATTGCTGAAAGTTCATATACAGTATCTATGACTGATTGACGTGAATTAAATCGGAGATCCACCCGATTTTAAAATATTAGCTCAAGCCGAGTGTTAGAAAATAAAAACCGAACATTTTTTTTTTCCTACTGTACCTTTGATTTCCACATCTTGATCTGTATTTCCTGTATGTGGAGTGTGCGGATATGGGCGGGGATAGTGTGGCTATTTTGTAACTTCCTTTTCGCCGCACTGGCTCCTGGGAGCTTTTGTCATTGTTCTCAAGAGTCAGTGTGGCGTCCCCGCGCGAGTTATCGCGAGATTTCTTTTTTTTTGCCATCACAAGGGGGCGGGAGCAACTATGACGCTCCACAAATTTAAATATTGAGCATGCGTGGGAACGAGGCATGCTGGTAACTAAACATCAAGGAAACAAGGAAGTAAATGCTTGTGGGCTTCACATGCCCACAAGCAAGATGAAAACGGGCGTCACGATTTTTTATAAGTTGTCATTTTCAATGAAAGCGGACATCAGGCAGGCTAAATCTATTGTTTATATGCGATTGTGTTAATGGGTGCAAAAAACAAAAAACAAATAGAGTGTGGAGCTACGCTTTAAAAAAAAAATGCATCAACGGTGCAAAAATCCAAAATGCTTGTGCTTTCCTCCACCAGTCTCACCGGCTGCTCACCTCACTTCTGAATAAAATCAGCAGTGTTCCCCTCTGGGGATAATAGAGAATGCTGGCGTGGTGCTGGTAATCACCTTCCTCCTTCAAATCGCTTATTCCCATGGGATAAAAATCCTGATCATCTCACCAGATATGATGGATGTGCAAAAGAATGAAGGCAGAAGCTAATGTTTAATAATATATAAAAAAAAAAGGTAAGGTATAAAACTCACAAAGATGGCACTGTAAGCCGTGCAAGCTGAAACCACATCTCACAATGGGTCTCAAGATGGCTGCGATGCCGCACGTCAAAGCATTGACAGTAGGGTGAAGCTAGAGATGTACTTCTGCTGTTTATATACTCCCCAATTTCCCTAATACACATGGGCCGCTAATCAACCCTTCCCATAATCACTCCCACAGGAAGCCGTATGTGTAAGGAAGTAGTCACTGACATATTTACATGGGGACATGGTATGAGAAAGAGAAAAATGCAATTTAATACACAAAGTCAAGTGTTTACAAAAAAACTGAGAATGCATATCCACTGAATCGCATCACAGCCACCTGTTAGATTAATTTGTCTATGTGGGGGAATATCAATAAAAATAAGTAATAGCTTAAAGTGTTTGTTAAAGCGTTGTTCCACCTAAAAGTGGAACTTCCACTTTAAGCACTCCTCGGCCCCTTTTTGCCACATTTTTTGGGGGGGAGTGGGTGCTTAGTTTTGAAGGGGACTTCCAATCCTGTCCCACTTTCTGGTTCTGCCTACAGACCACCTAGGTGACTCCTCCTCTCCCCCTAGACAGCCCCTCCCTCTCGGCAATCTTCTGGGACACGTGACAGGTCCCAGAAGTTTGCCTGTCCACTGGGAGAGCTCAGAGCAAACGCCATGTGCGCCCGGACGTGAAGCCAAAAGCTCTCACGGCCGGGTGCCCACAGTATCAATGGAGGTGCCGAGGAGAGGAGGGGGCGAGTAGTAGGGCTCTGTGCGGCAGCATCGCTGGACCGTGGAACAGGTAAGCATCTGTTTATTAAAAGTCAGCAACAATACTTTTTGTAGCTGCTGACTTTTAATAATAATTAAAAAAAAAGCCTGTAACTCTGCTTTAGGCCTTTTTTTTTTTAACTGCCAGCCGCTCTCTTAGAGGCTGGCATAGCACACTGTGTAAATCCTTTCTAAAAACAAGCAGTGTAAATAGCTATTTAGAGCTGTCTTCAGGCCGGTCATGTGACTTGTGGTCACTTTTCAGCTCCGATACATGGCTACTGCAGGAGGGACCGTGATCTCCCTCTGACGTCAAACGGGGAGATCAGGTGGCTGCTCGGCTCCTCCCACAGAAGCCTTGGTTATCATGGTCAGTTTAGAGAGGGCATACAGGAAGTTTAGGGTTTTTCTTTTTACAGATTAGAGGGAGGCAGATTACACAGCACAAGCACTGTGCTGTTTAATCTGCTTTAACCACTTCAATACAGGGCATTTTCACCCCCTTCATGCCCAGGCCAATTTGATATTTTCAACGCTGTCACATTTTGAATGAAAACTGCGTAGTCATGCAACACTGCACCGAAATTAAATTTTTATATATTTTTTTCACAAATAGAGCTTTCTTTTGGTGGCATTTGATCACCTCTGCGGTTTTTACTTTTTGAGCTGTAAACAAAAGAAGAGTGACAAGTTTTAAAAAAAAAAAAACACAATATTTTTTTCCTTTTTGCTATAAAAAATATCCCAATTAAAAAAAAAAAAAAATGTTATCCTCCATTAAGGCTGATATGTATTCTCTACATATTTTTGGTAAAAAAATTAAATAAATTGCAATAAGCATATATTGATTCATTTGCAGAAAAATTATAGCGTCTACAAAATATGGGATAGATTTATGGCATTTTTATTATTATTATTTTTTTTACTAGAAATGGCATTTATCTTCGATTTTTATTGTGACTGCGACATTGCCACATCGGACACTTTTGACACTATTTTGGGACCGTTCACATTTATACAGTGATTAGTGCTATAAAAATGCACTGATCACTGTATAAATGTCACTGGCAGGAAAGGGGTTAACGCTAGGGGGGCGATCAAGGGGTTAAATGTGTTACTTAGGGAGTGATTCTAGCTGTGGGGGGAGGGGACTCACAAGGGGAGGAGACCGATCAGTGTTTCTCTGTACTGGGAACACACAATCGGTCTCCTCTCCCCTGACAGAAAAGGGTAAAAAGGGAAGCACCACCTGAGTGCATTATTAACCCTTTCATGACTAAGCCTATTTTTGGTATTTGGTGTTTACAAGTTAAAATCCATATTTCCTGACAGACTCCATATGACACCTGAGCATTACATCCCCAGCAGGCTCTTCTCTCTGAGCGGCTGGCATGGCGGTGAGAATGGTGACCAGACTCAGACTTAGACCTTTCTTTACGGTGTCTGGATGGTGACCTAATATGTCTAGAACTTGACGTGGAATGGTGATGTTGTGAATCTTTATGTGCTGATAACTGAAGTTCAGACCTGGAAGGGCTGGAAAGAAAAAACATGCAAAACAAAGTCATCCTGATCCTAACCCAAGCAATACAGGCAGAATGAAAAGAAAAAGATTAATTCCTACCTGCGGCATAAGGGTTGGCCACTGGGGGGCGGCGATACGTCCATAGCAGCAGACTCAAACAGCTAGGTAGTAAAAACAAATACAGTGCTTGCAGAGTATAATAAAACAGCGTAGACCCAACTGACCATGAGAAAAAAGGGAGACATACCTTGAGAAAACAGAGAGCAGACACCGGGATCACAGCCTGAGCTCAAAAGCATCCCAACCAAATAGCTGTCTCTGACAGCTATTTGAATCTGCCGCCGAGTGATGACGTCATCGCGCCCACAGCGTACTTGTGCCGAGACTGACGCCGCCGTACAACGCCCGCGCGCATGCGCGGCCACCGCCATCTTGCCCCGACCGCGCCTGCGCAAACCAAGCCTCGATCTCAATCGAGACTCAGCAGCTGCGCAGATCGAAGCAGGAAGCAGCGAGAGGGAACGCAGGAGCGTCCCAGCGCCATAACCAGGAAGACCACAGACAGAAACGGTACAAACACACAAAAACTGCTGCCATAGAAAAAATGTGTATACATTACCAATCCCGCACAACACCTGATCCGACCTGGTACTGGGAGTACTCATAGTGCACCCGGGGCATCATAAATGAGGGGGCCTCCCACTAATAGCAAGGACGTTTGGCCAAATTGCCGCTTGCCAGCCAATGGCTGGTTAGTAAGCTCTTCATGGCATCGCATCAAATCGCCCGTGTCCACCCTGCTAATAGCTGGGGAATTGGGCTCCAGAAAGAACCACCATCCTGAAATTCGTGCACAAACCAGCCGGCCTGGATCCAACTTCATAAGGTAAAACCTTGGTCCTAGGAGGAGGACAAAAAAATAACGTGGTCTCTGACTAGAAGCAAAGATTTATGGGAGTGGGGTCCTATGAGGTAGGAAAGGCGGGGTTAACCCATACGTAGGCTGCCATGGAGTCCATCAGGAAAGGAAAATTACAGTAAGTATTTGATATAAATTTTCCGTTTTTTTGCTAGAAAATTACTTGGAACCCCCAAACATTATATATATATTTTTAGCAGAGACTCTAGAGAATAAAACAGCGATTGTTGCAATATTTTATGTCACACGGTATTTGCGCAGCTGTGTCTTAAATGCAACTTTTTGGGAAAAGGGACACTTTCATGAATTAAAAAAAAACGAAACAGTAAAATTAGCCCAATTTTTTGCGTAATGTGAAATATAATGTTACGCCGAGTAAATAGATACCAAACATGTCACAATTTATAATTGCACGCACTCGTGGATTGACGACAAAGTACGGTACCTAAAAATCTCAATAGGCGACGCTTTAATTTTTTTTTACGGTTACCAGGTTAGCGTTGCAGAGGAGGTCTAGTGCTAGAATTATTGCTCTCGCTCTGATGATCGCGGCGATATCTCACATGTGTGATTTGAACACTGTTTACATATGCGGGCGCGACTTCCGTATGCGTTCTCTTTGCTTCGCGAGCTCGCGGGGACGGCGGGCGCTTTAAAAAAAAATGTTTTATTTTATTTATTTAAAAATGAATAAATTGTTTTAAAAAAAAAATAATAATTTGATCACTTTTATTGCTGTCACAAGGAATGTAAACATCCCTTGCGAATGAATGACTTGTATAGCGCTACCTATGCAAACTGAATCGCTTCAGGGCGCTTTCTTGCCACCAGAGTCCTTCTGCGGCTTTGCATGGTCCTTTACCCTGTAAGGTCCTGACATGCTTACAAACACATACAACATTGACATACGCATACACACATATTAAGGCCAATTTTTTTTAGACAAGGTCAAATTAACCTACCAGCATGTCTTTGGAGTGTGGGAGGAAACCGGAGGAAACCCACGCAGGCACAGGGAGAACATGCAAACTCCAGGCAGGTAGTGTCGTGGTCGGGATTTGAACCAGCGACCCTATTGCTGTTAGGTGAAAGTGCTAACCACTACACCACTGTGCTGCCCAGTGACAGTAATAGGTGGTGACAGGTACTCTTTATGGAGGGATCGGGGGTCTCTAAGACCCCCCACCCCCCTTTACACTTCAATGTATTCAGATCGCCGAAAACGGCGATTCTGAATACCGTATATCTTTTTAAAACCGGCGCAATTGGCAGCCGAGTAAACGGGAAGTAAACGTCATGACGTCGCTTCTGTGTTTACTATGAGGATACTGGAACGAAGCCGCTTATGGCTTCGTTCCAGTTCCTCCCCAGCAGCCGGAGGCGTCGGATCGCGAATCGGTGCTCCCGATCGAGCGGGAGCACCGGTAACAGCGGCGGAAGACGGCGGGAGGGGGGACGTCCCCTCCCGATCCTCTGGCATAACAGCCGAGCGGCTTTTAGCCGCTTCGGTTGTTATGGCTGGAAAGCCAATCGTCCGCTGAAAAAAACGGTACCGGGATGATGCCTGCAGGTGCGGGCATCATCCCGGTATACCTCCCGGAAGCCGAGTACGCACATCTGCGTATGCTCGGCGGGAAGGGGTTAAAATGTATGTTTTAATGACACAACATAAGATTACACTTACAGGACAACAAAGATAAAAAGGCTCATCTGTTATTCAGTGGTCCATGGAGATTTCCTCAATTCCCAATCCAGGTGACGCTGCAGAGATGTGGGGCTGCAGGTGGATGATTATCGGCAGAGAGTACTTCCTGTGGGAGGGCTTCCAACGAGGAGACAAGCTGGTGCTGGTTGGGCGGATAGGCTCTGCCCATCCAGCACCAGTTTGTCTCCTTGTTTTTTTAATTCATTTTTTTATATTTTTTTCATTTTTTTAATATTTTTTAAATGTTTTTTTTTTTTTTTTTATATTATATATTATATTTAGATTTTTTATATATTTTATATATATTTTTTATTTTTATTTATTTTATTTTTTTATTTTTTTTTAAGTATTTTTTAATTATATATATTTTTATTTTTTGATTTTTTAAAAGCCACCTTTCACATTCATTTGTCTGTTGGAGTAGGATAATATCAATAAAAATAAGTAATGGCTTAACCACTTTCCACCCGGCCTATAGCAGATTGACAGCCGAGTGGTGGTTCTGTTATCCCATCATATTACATCCAGCAGGATGACATACTGACACACTAAATTTCCGATCGTAGTAAGGATCATTTCGTGGATCAGGAAGTGCCAATAAATTAAAATGAAAAGAAATCTGAAAATAAAAAATAATAAAAAATATATATTTTTTTAATATTTTGTATTTTTAAAAACCTTTTACATTCATTTGGAGTAGGGAATATCTATATTTGAGACATAACAGACAATAGAAAATATCTTTTTTTTTTTTTTTATTTCCAAATTTTTGGTCTTTTCATTTTTATTAACCCAGTGGTTAATAATAAAAAAAAATGAAAATAAAAAATGAAAAAATCAATTTTTTTTATTATTTTTTATTTATGTATCTTATAATTATCATATATATATATATATATATATATATATATATATATATATAAATATATATAAAAAAGATAAATAATTAAAATAAATTAAAAATAATAATTTTTTTTTATTATATATTTTTTATTATATTATTGTTTATATGCGTTTTTATTTTTTATATATATATATATATATATATATATATATATATATATATATATATGGACAATGATATAGCGCTCTATTCAAAACAAACAAAATATATAAAAAAGTTCATAAACAAAAATATAGTGAATGGCTTCAAAATACGATATCCTCAGATATGGTGATCACATCCAAAGGCAGAAGAAGGAATAGTCATAATCCATTTCATACGCAGAGGAGGAGGGGAACCGTCACCAACACCCAAAAACACTGACTCTTACCATAGATGTACAGATAAAAACGCATGTAGTAAATCACCAAGGGGGAGGCAGTTTTCTATGCTGATTTCCCTTCGTCTACAGAAGCGCAATCATCTCAATGGGAGTCGTCCAATGGGAAAAGAGGATTCCTATTTCTGTTTAGTAGGCACTTCACTTCCCAGGAACTGCTTAAATCTCCAGACCAACAATCCTCCCAAAAACCATAGAAAACATAAAACAAAGTGGCCTCATTGCGCAGGTATACTGATAAACCAATAATCTTTTTATTCTCTAAAACCGTAGTTGAACTCACATTTAAGATGAGATATACAGGCATCAAATGACATTCGGCTACAGATGGAAAAAAACGAATGAAGACCACTCCTGTGCTCCTTCTGATGTCACCAGGTCCCAAAAAACGCCCGACGTTTCGCCACCAACGTGCGTCCTCAGGGGCATGACCGTGACAGAAGAAGGAGAGCTATAAATACAGATAACTATCAAACAATTAGTGGCCTACCTTGATTCAGGTGTCAGTCTGTGGCTGCAATGTGCAACCCATTAGAAATCACCGCCGCCCCACCATGTTCCCAGCACATTCAATTGCATTCAAACAGGGGGAAGGTAAACAAGGTGACCACTTCCGGTGCGCCGTGCGTATCAAAACACCGGACTTCCGGTCTAAAGATGCGCTCCAGCGGAAAAAACCCCCAAATATAAACGAAAAAAGAGATAAAAAAATGGTGTCCTGCACAGGAGAAAACCCAAACAGACCATATCGATCCACCCAACAAGTGCCCCAGGGCATCCAGCCCCAGAAGCAACCTCGTCAGGTCACTCGGTATACCCGGAAGTGAAGTACGTCTCACGGCGCACCACTTCCGGTGTATAGATGCGTTCCACCTCACAGAGCCACTGCATGGATGGCAAACTTCCGGTCCTGCGCAGAGCACTCGGCAGCGAGGGAACAATTCTCTCAGTGTCTATGTGCTCAGCAGGAGTAAAACCGCCTGAAAACAGGCAGTCTACAACGAACATGCCCAATGCAACCGGCCACACAGAAGCAAAAGCACAAATATGAATGGAAACACCCACACCCCGCTTATCATGACCATAAACAGGGCAGAAATGCAGCATCCAATGGCCACACAGAAATGGAGAACTGCTGACCAAAGCAGCGATATGAACCAAACAAAACAAAAAAAAAAAATTTTTATTTTGTTTATAAAATATGGAACAGCAAAAAAAAAAAAAAAAATTTTTTTTAAAAAATAATTCAATTAAATTAAAACAAAAGAAAAGAGATATAAACTAATATATTATGTCACTAAAAATATACCCATAATATATCCCTTTTGATGGGGACCATAGAAAGGATATAATATCTCCAAAGGGAGAAAACAATTAAAATTAACCCAGCAGAGTCAAAAAATATCGCATAATACACCTATCCACCCAAGGATCTAGTATAGCTATATGGGAAAGGAACCATAAACATCGTACAGGAGCAAAGGAGTGGTATCCATGTACATAAATCAAAAATTAAAACACACACACAAAGAAATTCAAACAACTTTAGCTGTTACTAATAAATGCATTTACATCCCATTCGACATTCATGCCGAATGGGGCATAGCACTGAACCTGATAGATCCATTTAGTTTCGAGACGTGAAATTTCACGAACCATATTGCTGCCTCTCCAGTGCCCCTGAAATCTGTCGATACCCATAAAGATGGTGCCCTGAGGGTTCTTATTATGCTTTAGGGCAAAATGTTTCGATAGACTATGTTTTGGGAATCCTTTCTTAATATTGGCTATGTGCTCTTCAAGCCTGACGTGTAATTGCCGCTTGGTCCTCCCAATATACTGTTTCGAACATGGGCACTGTATTAAGTAAACTACATATTTGGAGGAGCAAGAAATAAATGGCTTTATCTGAAATGTTTCCAATGTCGAAGTTGACTGGAACGATTCAGTTCTCCTACCGGTGAGGGAATTCAGTTTACACGTGGGACATCTCCTGCATGGAAAAAACCCACCCATATTCTGAAAAAAGGAGGATTTCCTCGGTGGACTAATAACGTTAGGGGCCAGCTGCAGTCGTAAAGGGGGCACTCCCCGATAAACGACTTTGGGGCGTTCCGGCAATAAAGAACCAAGAACCTTGTCACCTTTGAGTACATTCCAATATTTAGACACTATAGTTTTAATGTCATAATATTGATTGGAATAACTCGTAATAAACGAGAACCTAAAGGAAATGTCCTCAACTCTATCTCTCGTCCCTAGCAGCTCTTCCCTATCCTTATAGAGAGCTGCAAGAAAAGCTTTTTCTAAAATTTCTTCCTGATACCCCTTTTCAATAAAACGGGCCCTCAGAATGCCAGCCTCCTTAAAAAAATCCTCAACTTCGGTGCAATTCCGCCTTAATCGTAAAAACTGACTTTTGGGAATAGAATCCAACCAGACCTTATGGTGGCAACTATTAATGTTAATAAACCCATTGCGGTCAGTTTCTTTAAAAAAAGTTTTGGTGACAATCTTCTTATCTATCACCCTAATGTCCAAATCTAGAAAGTGAATTACCTTGCTGCTGGCTTCAAAGGTCAAAATTATGCCCCTATCATTTTGATTCAGGCCATAAATGAAATCCCTAAGTGACTGCAAACTACCTTTCCATAGGAGGAGGATGTCATCAATATACCGTTTCCAGAGAACCAGCTCTGGCTTGGCCTCGCGATATATGACATCCTCCTCCCATTTGGCCATAAATAGATTAGCCATACTCGGGGCAAATTTTGCCCCCATGGCGACACCTCTCTTTTGGACATAATAGGACCCATCATACCAAAAGTAGTTTTTCTCCATGGCATATTTAAGGAGGCTCATGATAAAATCAATCTGTTGCGGATGCAAGGTATCGCGTTGCAAAAAATACTCAACGGCCTCCATTCCATGTTGGTGAGAGATAATCGTATAAAGGGAGGAAACATCCGCTGTTGCGAAAATAAAAGTATCATCCCAACAAATATCTCTCAGCAGATTAATGACCTGCTTAGAATCCCTAAGGTACGATGGTGTATTTATCACCAGGGGCTGCAAAAAATTATCAATATATTTGCCCACCCTGGAAGTCACCGAGTCGATGCCACTGACAATCGGTCTTCCAGGGGGGCAAATAGGATCCTTATGGATCTTGGGTAGATAATAAATGATTGGTGTGCGTGGCACAATAGGAATCAAGAAGGCTTTCTCTTTTTTGGAAACAATACCATCGAGATGACCCCTATCAACAATTTCCACCAAATCCTTTCTATACTGTATTACAGGATTCCCTCTTAGCAAAGAGTAGGTGGCTTTATCGGACAAGAGACGTGTCATCTCGGTCCTATAGGCCTCTTTGTCTAGGATGACAATGCCCCCCCCTTTATCCGCGGGGCGGACTATGATGTCATCTCTATTTTTAAGTGTTTCCATACCCTTCCTAAACGTATATTCTTGTTTACTTTTTTTAACATTTAACTCCTGTAGGTCTTTCAAGACCAAATCTTTAAAAACTGCAACCGCTGGAGGAACAGGGCCTGGAGGGTTAAAAAGGGAGGCATTTGTTAAACTAGTGTGTCTAATGTCATTAGAAACCAAACTCTTCTTAGTAAAGGGATTCCCAACCATATACCTCTGGATATTAATTCTTCTGATGAATTTTTGAACATCTATAAAAGTTTGAAATTTATTCAGAGGTTTGGGGGGGGCAAATTTAAGACCATGATTCAAGACATGTTTCTCCTCGTTAGTCAAAACTGTTCCGCTCAAATTAAATAAGCCAAAATCCTTCAAATGCGCTTCCTTTTTTGTGCGGACCCGCCTCCCCCCTCTGGTACCCCTTTTGGGTTTAGGTTTCTCTTGTAATTCTGGGCCCCCTGAAAAAAACTATTTTCTCCTAGAGGCCTACCCCCTCCACCACCTGGTACACCAGTGGGAGGGTACCTTGGCTCCTGCCACCAGTCATTGGGCGTTCTAGGAGATCGGTTATTCCCCATAAAGTTATTGTTACTCCATTGACTGGGATACTCAGTGAGATAGCGGTCGTCCACATATGGACCTTCTCTCCACTCAAGTGGGGCAAAGCGATTTTGTGTATTAAGTGGTGGGGGTTGGAACGATCTCTGATTACCACCCCGTTTCTTCCCGCCTCCTCTACCACTACCTTTGGCTGGTGGTCCATGCTGTTGAGGATGGCCCGTATGTTGGCTGTTAGTAGGTAATTGGCTTAAACTAACACTAGATGAACCAACAGTAACATTCTGATGGTTTTGAACCTCCATAGAGGATTCAGCACCCCCCCCTCCCACTGCATTAGCTCCTCCTATCTTTTTGGACTGCCATTTAAATACTTCTTTTTTTTGGTAGTCACCTAAATCTCTAAGATATTTTTTCTTCTTTTTGTTACGCTGTTCTATCCCCTCCTTTTCTAAATATTTTCTGAGAGATTCGGATTTCTCCAAATATTCTCCGGAATCTTTGAATGGTTTCAGATTCTCCCTAAGGACATTAACCTCGGCATCAACCCTCTGTAACTTCTCCAATTTCTTCCCCACCAAAAACTGGAGAAGCTTCAGGCCTGCGTCGTTAAAAAACTGAAACCACTCATTAGTATCTTCTACATCACTCAAAGGGGTCAGGTCCCACCTTAGACTTCGGGGAACCATCTTATCCAAAAGGTATTGTTTAAAAAAAGCAATATCCCATTTGGTATGCAATTCAGTAGTAAGAAGATTTTTTAGTCTCATAAACACTCCCCCCAAATCGTCATTAGGAACATCTATGGCATTAAATACACCCTCAGTGTCCACTGCATAAGCAGCCCTAAAATCAAAAATATCCATCTAAACCACAATCAAAAGCAACACAATATAAAATCCAGATAACAGAGAAAAGTGAAAAAAATTTTGTTGCGCTAAAAAGCAAAATCAATCTATATAAAACAAAAATAGCTGCTAACACAAATATTGCTGGAAACAATATATAAAGATATATGGACAATGATATAGCGCTCTATTCAAAACAAACAAAATATATAAAAAAGTTCATAAACAAAAATATAGTGAATGGCTTCAAAATACGATATCCTCAGATATGGTGATCACATCCAAAGGCAGAAGAAGGAATAGTCATAATCCATTTCATACGCAGAGGAGGAGGGGAACCGTCACCAACACCCAAAAACACTGACTCTTACCATAGATGTACAGATAAAAACGCATGTAGTAAATCACCAAGGGGGAGGCAGTTTTCTATGCTGATTTCCCTTCGTCTACAGAAGCGCAATCATCTCAATGGGAGTCGTCCAATGGGAAAAGAGGATTCCTATTTCTGTTTAGTAGGCACTTCACTTCCCAGGAACTGCTTAAATCTCCAGACCAACAATCCTCCCAAAAACCATAGAAAACATAAAACAAAGTGGCCTCATTGCGCAGGTATACTGATAAACCAATAATCTTTTTATTCTCTAAAACCGTAGTTGAACTCACATTTAAGATGAGATATACAGGCATCAAATGACATTCGGCTACAGATGGAAAAAAACGAATGAAGACCACTCCTGTGCTCCTTCTGATGTCACCAGGTCCCAAAAAACGCCCGACGTTTCGCCACCAACGTGCGTCCTCAGGGGCATGACCGTGACAGAAGAAGGAGAGCTATAAATACAGATAACTATCAAACAATTAGTGGCCTACCTTGATTCAGGTGTCAGTCTGTGGCTGCAATGTGCAACCCATTAGAAATCACCGCCGCCCCACCATGTTCCCAGCACATTCAATTGCATTCAAACAGGGGGAAGGTAAACAAGGTGACCACTTCCGGTGCGCCGTGCGTATCAAAACACCGGACTTCCGGTCTAAAGATGCGCTCCAGCGGAAAAAAACCCCAAATATAAACGAAAAAAGAGATAAAAAAATGGTGTCCTGCACAGGAGAAAACCCAAACAGACCATATCGATCCACCCAACGAGTGCCCCAGGGCATCCAGCCCCAGAAGCAACCTCGTCAGGTCACTCGGTATACCCGGAAGTGAAGTACGTCTCACGGCGCACCACTTCCGGTGTATAGATGCGTTCCACCTCACAGAGCCACTGCATGGATGGCAAACTTCCGGTCCTGCGCAGAGCACTCGGCAGCGAGGGAACAATTCTCTCAGTGTCTATGTGCTCAGCAGGAGTAAAACCGCCTGAAAACAGGCAGTCTACAACGAACATGCCCAATGCAACCGGCCACACAGAAGCAAAAGCACAAATATGAATGGAAACACCCACACCCCGCTTATCATGACCATAAACAGGGCAGAAATGCAGCATCCAATGGCCACACAGAAATGGAGAACTGCTGACCAAAGCAGCGATATGAACCAAACAAAACAAAAAAAAATTTT
Source organism: Lithobates pipiens (assembly GCF_037356315.1). Lineage (NCBI taxonomy): Eukaryota > Metazoa > Chordata > Amphibia > Anura > Ranidae > Lithobates > Lithobates pipiens. Next base: position 386,353,979 of record NW_027507718.1, on the reverse strand, counting down.
TTTATTTTGTTTATAAAATATGGAACAGCAAAAAAAAAAAAAAATTTTTTTAAAAAAATAATTCAATTAAATTAAAACAAAAGAAAAGAGATATAAACTAATATATTATGTCACTAAAAATATACCCATAATATATCCCTTTTGATGGGGACCATAGAAAGGATATAATATCTCCAAAGGGAGAAAACAATTAAAATTAACCCAGCAGAGTCAAAAAATATCGCATAATACACCTATCCACCCAAGGATCTAGTATAGCTATATGGGAAAGGAACCATAAACATCGTACAGGAGCAAAGGAGTGGTATCCATGTACATAAATCAAAAATTAAAACACACACACAAAGAAATTCAAACAACTTTAGCTGTTACTAATAAATGCATTTACATCCCATTCGACATTCATGCCGAATGGGGCATAGCACTGAACCTGATAGATCCATTTGGTTTCGAGACGTGAAATTTCACGAACCATATTGCTGCCTCTCCAGTGCCCCTGAAATCTGTCGATACCCATAAAGATGGTGCCCTGAGGGTTCTTATTATGCTTTAGGGCAAAATGTTTCGATAGACTATGTTTTGGGAATCCTTTCTTAATATTGGCTATGTGCTCTTCAAGCCTGACATGTAGTTGCCGCTTGGTCCTCCCAATATACTGTTTCGAACATGGGCACTGTATTAAGTAAACTACATATTTGGAGGAGCAAGAAATAAATGGCTTTATCTGAAATGTTTCCAATGTCGAAGTTGACTGGAACGATTCAGTTCTCCTACCGGTGAGGGAATTCAGTTTACACGTGGGACATCTCCTGCATGGAAAAAACCCACCCATATTCTGAAAAAAGGAGGATTTCCTCGGTGGACTAATAACGTTAGGGGCCAGCTGCAGTCGTAAAGGGGGCACTCCCCGATAAACGACTTTGGGGCGTTCCGGCAATAAAGAACATTAGGGTGATAGATAAGAAGATTGTCACCAAAACTTTTTTTAAAGAAACTGACCGCAATGGGTTTATTAACATTAATAGTTGCCACCATAAGGTCTGGTTGGATTCTATTCCCAAAAGTCAGTTTTTACGATTAAGGCGGAATTGCACCGAAGTTGAGGATTTTTTTAAGGAGGCTGGCATTCTGAGGGCCCGTTTTATTGAAAAGGGGTATCAGGAAGAAATTTTAGAAAAAGCTTTTCTTGCAGCTCTCTATAAGGATAGGGAAGAGCTGCTAGGGACGAGAGATAGAGTTGAGGACATTTCCTTTAGGTTCTCGTTTATTACGAGTTATTCCAATCAATATTATGACATTAAAACTATAGTGTCTAAATATTGGAATGTACTCAAAGGTGACAAGGTTCTTGGTTCTTTATTGCCGGAACGCCCCAAAGTCGTTTATCGGGGAGTGCCCCCTTTACGACTGCAGCTGGCCCCTAACGTTATTAGTCCACCGAGGAAATCCTCCTTTTTTCAGAATATGGGTGGGTTTTTTCCATGCAGGAGATGTCCCACGTGTAAACTGAATTCCCTCACCGGTAGGAGAACTGAATCGTTCCAGTCAACTTCGACATTGGAAACATTTCAGATAAAGCCATTTATTTCTTGCTCCTCCAAATATGTAGTTTACTTAATACAGTGCCCATGTTCGAAACAGTATATTGGGAGGACCAAGCGGCAATTACACGTCAGGCTTGAAGAGCACATAGCCAATATTAAGAAAGGATTCCCAAAACATAGTCTATCGAAACATTTTGCCCTAAAGCATAATAAGAACCCTCAGGGCACCATCTTTATGGGTATCGACAGATTTCAGGGGCACTGGAGAGGCAGCAATATGGTTCGTGAAATTTCACGTCTCGAAACTAAATGGATCTATCAGGTTCAGTGCTATGCCCCATTCGGCATGAATGTCGAATGGGATGTAAATGCATTTATTAGTAACAGCTAAAGTTGTTTGAATTTCTTTGTGTGTGTGTTTTAATTTTTGATTTATGTACATGGATACCACTCCTTTGCTCCTGTACGATGTTTATGGTTCCTTTCCCATATAGCTATACTAGATCCTTGGGTGGATAGGTGTATTATGCGATATTTTTTGACTCTGCTGGGTTAATTTTAATTGTTTTCTCCCTTTGGAGATATTATATCCTTTCTATGGTCCCCATCAAAAGGGATATATTATGGGTATATTTTTAGTGACATAATATATTAGTTTATATCTCTTTTCTTTTGTTTTAATTTAATTGAATTATTTTTTAAAAAAAATTTTTTTTTTTTGCTGTTCCATATTTTATAAACATAAAAAATTTTTTTTTTTTTTTGTTTTGTTTGGTTCATATCGCTGCTTTGGTCAGCAGTTCTCCATTTCTGTGTGGCCATTGGATGCTGCATTTCTGCCCTGTTTATGGTCATGATAAGCGGGGTGTGGGTGTTTCCATTCATATTTGTGCTTTTGCTTCTGTGTGGCCGGTTGCATTGGGCATGTTCGTTGTAGACTGCCTGTTTTCAGGCGGTTTTACTCCTGCTGAGCACATAGACACTGAGAGAATTGTTCCCTCGCTGCCGAGTGCTCTGCGCAGGACCGGAAGTTTGCCATCCATGCAGTGGCTCTGTGAGGTGGAACGCATCTATACACCGGAAGTGGTGCGCCGTGAGACGTACTTCACTTCCGGGTATACCGAGTGACCTGACGAGGTTGCTTCTGGGGCTGGATGCCCTGGGGCACTCGTTGGGTGGATCGATATGGTCTGTTTGGGTTTTCTCCTGTGCAGGACACCATTTTTTTATCTCTTTTTTCGTTTATATTTGGGGTTTTTTTCCGCTGGAGCGCATCTTTAGACCGGAAGTCCGGTGTTTTGATACGCACGGCGCACCGGAAGTGGTCACCTTGTTTACCTTCCCCCTGTTTGAATGCAATTGAATGTGCTGGGAACATGGTGGGGCGGCGGTGATTTCTAATGGGTTGCACATTGCAGCCACAGACTGACACCTGAATCAAGGTAGGCCACTAATTGTTTGATAGTTATCTGTATTTATAGCTCTCCTTCTTCTGTCACGGTCATGCCCCTGAGGACGCACGTTGGTGGCGAAACGTCGGGCGTTTTTTGGGACCTGGTGACATCAGAAGGAGCACAGGAGTGGTCTTCATTCGTTTTTTTCCATCTGTAGCCGAATGTCATTTGATGCCTGTATATCTCATCTTAAATGTGAGTTCAACTACGGTTTTAGAGAATAAAAAGATTATTGGTTTATCAGTATACCTGCGCAATGAGGCCACTTTGTTTTATGTTTTCTATGGTTTTTGGGAGGATTGTTGGTCTGGAGATTTAAGCAGTTCCTGGGAAGTGAAGTGCCTACTAAACAGAAATAGGAATCCTCTTTTCCCATTGGACGACTCCCATTGAGATGATTGCGCTTCTGTAGACGAAGGGAAATCAGCATAGAAAACTGCCTCCCCCTTGGTGATTTACTACATGCGTTTTTATCTGTACATCTATGGTAAGAGTCAGTGTTTTTGGGTGTTGGTGACGGTTCCCCTCCTCCTCTGCGTATGAAATGGATTATGACTATTCCTTCTTCTGCCTTTGGATGTGATCACCATATCTGAGGATATCGTATTTTGAAGCCATTCACTATATTTTTGTTTATGAACTTTTTTATATATTTTGTTTGTTTTGAATAGAGCGCTATATCATTGTCCATATATCTTTATATATTGTTTCCAGCAATATTTGTGTTAGCAGCTATTTTTGTTTTATATAGATTGATTTTGCTTTTTAGCGCAACAAAATTTTTTTCACTTTTCTCTGTTATCTGGATTTTATATTGTGTTGCTTTTGATTGTGGTTTAGATGGATATTTTTGATTTTAGGGCTGCTTATGCAGTGGACACTGAGGGTGTATTTAATGCCATAGATGTTCCTAATGACGATTTGGGGGGAGTGTTTATGAGACTAAAAAATCTTCTTACTACTGAATTGCATACCAAATGGGATATTGCTTTTTTTAAACAATACCTTTTGGATAAGATGGTTCCCCGAAGTCTAAGGTGGGACCTGACCCCTTTGAGTGATGTAGAAGATACTAATGAGTGGTTTCAGTTTTTTAACGACGCAGGCCTGAAGCTTCTCCAGTTTTTGGTGGGGAAGAAATTGGAGAAGTTACAGAGGGTTGATGCCGAGGTTAATGTCCTTAGGGAGAATCTGAAACCATTCAAAGATTCCGGAGAATATTTGGAGAAATCCGAATCTCTCAGAAAATATTTAGAAAAGGAGGGGATAGAACAGCGTAACAAAAAGAAGAAAAAATATCTTAGAGATTTAGGTGACTACCAAAAAAAAGAAGTATTTAAATGGCAGTCCAAAAAGATAGGAGGAGCTAATGCAGTGGGAGGGGGGGGTGCTGAATCCTCTATGGAGGTTCAAAACCATCAGAATGTTACTGTTGGTTCATCTAGTGTTAGTTTAAGCCAATTACCTACTAACAGCCAACATACGGGCCATCCTCAACAGCATGGACCACCAGCCAAAGGTAGTGGTAGAGGAGGCGGGAAGAAACGGGGTGGTAATCAGAGATCGTTCCAACCCCCACCACTTAATACACAAAATCGCTTTGCCCCACTTGAGTGGAGAGAAGGTCCATATGTGGACGACCGCTATCTCACTGAGTATCCCAGTCAATGGAGTAACAATAACTTTATGGGGAATAACCGATCTCCTAGAACGCCCAATGACTGGTGGCAGGAGCCAAGGTACCCTCCCACTGGTGTACCAGGTGGTGGAGGGGGTAGGCCTCTAGGAGAAAATAGTTTTTTTCAGGGGGCCCAGAATTACAAGAGAAACCTAAACCCAAAAGGGGTACCAGAGGGGGGAGGCGGGTCCGCACAAAAAAGGAAGCGCATTTGAAGGATTTTGGCTTATTTAATTTGAGCGGAACAGTTTTGACTAACGAGGAGAAACATGTCTTGAATCATGGTCTTAAATTTGCCCCCCCCAAACCTCTGAATAAATTTCAAACTTTTATAGATGTTCAAAAATTCATCAGAAGAATTAATATCCAGAGGTATATGGTTGGGAATCCCTTTACTAAGAAGAGTTTGGTTTCTAATGACATTAGACACACTAGTTTAACAAATGCCTCCCTTTTTAACCCTCCAGGCCCTGTTCCTCCAGCGGTTGCAGTTTTTAAAGATTTGGTCTTGAAAGACCTACAGGAGTTAAATGTTAAAAAAAGTAAACAAGAATATACGTTTAGGAAGGGTATGGAAACACTTAAAAATAGAGATGACATCATAGTCCGCCCCGCGGATAAAGGGGGGGGCATTGTCATCCTAGACAAAGAGGCCTATAGGACCGAGATGACACGTCTCTTGTCCGATAAAGCCACCTACTCTTTGCTAAGAGGGAATCCTGTAATACAGTATAGAAAGGATTTGGTGGAAATTGTTGATAGGGGTCATCTCGATGGTATTGTTTCCAAAAAAGAGAAAGCCTTCTTGATTCCTATTGTGCCACGCACACCAATCATTTATTATCTACCCAAGATCCATAAGGATCCTATTTGCCCCCCTGGAAGACCGATTGTCAGTGGCATCGACTCGGTGACTTCCAGGGTGGGCAAATATATTGATAATTTTTTGCAGCCCCTGGTGATAAATACACCATCGTACCTTAGGGATTCTAAGCAGGTCATTAATCTGCTGAGAGATATTTGTTGGGATGATACTTTTATTTTCGCAACAGCGGATGTTTCCTCCCTTTATACGATTATCTCTCACCAACATGGAATGGAGGCCGTTGAGTATTTTTTGCAACGCGATACCTTGCATCCGCAACAGATTGATTTTATCATGAGCCTCCTTAAATATGCCATGGAGAAAAACTACTTTTGGTATGATGGGTCCTATTATGTCCAAAAGAGAGGTGTCGCCATGGGGGCAAAATTTGCCCCGAGTATGGCTAATCTATTTATGGCCAAATGGGAGGAGGATGTCATATATCGCGAGGCCAAGCCAGAGCTGGTTCTCTGGAAACGGTATATTGATGACATCCTCCTCCTATGGAAAGGTAGTTTGCAGTCACTTAGGGATTTCATTTATGGCCTGAATCAAAATGATAGGGGCATAATTTTGACCTTTGAAGCCAGCAGCAAGGTAATTCACTTTCTAGATTTGGACATTAGGGTGATAGATAAGAAGATTGTCACCAAAACTTTTTTTAAAGAAACTGACCGCAATGGGTTTATTAACATTAATAGTTGCCACCATAAGGTCTGGTTGGATTCTATTCCCAAAAGTCAGTTTTTACGATTAAGGCGGAATTGCACCGAAGTTGAGGATTTTTTTAAGGAGGCTGGCATTCTGAGGGCCCGTTTTATTGAAAAGGGGTATCAGGAAGAAATTTTAGAAAAAGCTTTTCTTGCAGCTCTCTATAAGGATAGGGAAGAGCTGCTAGGGACGAGAGATAGAGTTGAGGACATTTCCTTTAGGTTCTCGTTTATTACGAGTTATTCCAATCAATATTATGACATTAAAACTATAGTGTCTAAATATTGGAATGTACTCAAAGGTGACAAGGTTCTTGGTTCTTTATTGCCGGAACGCCCCAAAGTCGTTTATCGGGGAGTGCCCCCTTTACGACTGCAGCTGGCCCCTAACGTTATTAGTCCACCGAGGAAATCCTCCTTTTTTCAGAATATGGGTGGGTTTTTTCCATGCAGGAGATGTCCCACGTGTAAACTGAATTCCCTCACCGGTAGGAGAACTGAATCGTTCCAGTCAACTTCGACATTGGAAACATTTCAGATAAAGCCATTTATTTCTTGCTCCTCCAAATATGTAGTTTACTTAATACAGTGCCCATGTTCGAAACAGTATATTGGGAGGACCAAGCGGCAATTACACGTCAGGCTTGAAGAGCACATAGCCAATATTAAGAAAGGATTCCCAAAACATAGTCTATCGAAACATTTTGCCCTAAAGCATAATAAGAACCCTCAGGGCACCATCTTTATGGGTATCGACAGATTTCAGGGGCACTGGAGAGGCAGCAATATGGTTCGTGAAATTTCACGTCTCGAAACTAAATGGATCTATCAGGTTCAGTGCTATGCCCCATTCGGCATGAATGTCGAATGGGATGTAAATGCATTTATTAGTAACAGCTAAAGTTGTTTGAATTTCTTTGTGTGTGTGTTTTAATTTTTGATTTATGTACATGGATACCACTCCTTTGCTCCTGTACGATGTTTATGGTTCCTTTCCCATATAGCTATACTAGATCCTTGGGTGGATAGGTGTATTATGCGATATTTTTTGACTCTGCTGGGTTAATTTTAATTGTTTTCTCCCTTTGGAGATATTATATCCTTTCTATGGTCCCCATCAAAAGGGATATATTATGGGTATATTTTTAGTGACATAATATATTAGTTTATATCTCTTTTCTTTTGTTTTAATTTAATTGAATTATTTTTTAAAAAAAATTTTTTTTTTTTTGCTGTTCCATATTTTATAAACAAAATAAAAAAATTTTTTTTTTGTTTTGTTTGGTTCATATCGCTGCTTTGGTCAGCAGTTCTCCATTTCTGTGTGGCCATTGGATGCTGCATTTCTGCCCTGTTTATGGTCATGATAAGCGGGGTGTGGGTGTTTCCATTCATATTTGTGCTTTTGCTTCTGTGTGGCCGGTTGCATTGGGCATGTTCGTTGTAGACTGCCTGTTTTCAGGCGGTTTTACTCCTGCTGAGCACATAGACACTGAGAGAATTGTTCCCTCGCTGCCGAGTGCTCTGCGCAGGACCGGAAGTTTGCCATCCATGCAGTGGCTCTGTGAGGTGGAACGCATCTATACACCGGAAGTGGTGCGCCGTGAGACGTACTTCACTTCCGGGTATACCGAGTGACCTGACGAGGTTGCTTCTGGGGCTGGATGCCCTGGGGCACTCGTTGGGTGGATCGATATGGTCTGTTTGGGTTTTCTCCTGTGCAGGACACCATTTTTTTATCTCTTTTTTCGTTTATATTTGGGGTTTTTTTCCGCTGGAGCGCATCTTTAGACCGGAAGTCCGGTGTTTTGATACGCACGGCGCACCGGAAGTGGTCACCTTGTTTACCTTCCCCCTGTTTGAATGCAATTGAATGTGCTGGGAACATGGTGGGGCGGCGGTGATTTCTAATGGGTTGCACATTGCAGCCACAGACTGACACCTGAATCAAGGTAGGCCACTAATTGTTTGATAGTTATCTGTATTTATAGCTCTCCTTCTTCTGTCACGGTCATGCCCCTGAGGACGCACGTTGGTGGCGAAACGTCGGGCGTTTTTTGGGACCTGGTGACATCAGAAGGAGCACAGGAGTGGTCTTCATTCGTTTTTTTCCATCTGTAGCCGAATGTCATTTGATGCCTGTATATCTCATCTTAAATGTGAGTTCAACTACGGTTTTAGAGAATAAAAAGATTATTGGTTTATCAGTATACCTGCGCAATGAGGCCACTTTGTTTTATGTTTTCTATGGTTTTTGGGAGGATTGTTGGTCTGGAGATTTAAGCAGTTCCTGGGAAGTGAAGTGCCTACTAAACAGAAATAGGAATCCTCTTTTCCCATTGGACGACTCCCATTGAGATGATTGCGCTTCTGTAGACGAAGGGAAATCAGCATAGAAAACTGCCTCCCCCTTGGTGATTTACTACATGCGTTTTTATCTGTACATCTATGGTAAGAGTCAGTGTTTTTGGGTGTTGGTGACGGTTCCCCTCCTCCTCTGCGTATGAAATGGATTATGACTATTCCTTCTTCTGCCTTTGGATGTGATCACCATATCTGAGGATATCGTATTTTGAAGCCATTCACTATATTTTTGTTTATGAACTTTTTTATATATTTTGTTTGTTTTGAATAGAGCGCTATATCATTGTCCATATATCTTTATATATTGTTTCCAGCAATATTTGTGTTAGCAGCTATTTTTGTTTTATATAGATTGATTTTGCTTTTTAGCGCAACAAAATTTTTTTCACTTTTCTCTGTTATCTGGATTTTATATTGTGTTGCTTTTGATTGTGGTTTAGATGGATATTTTTGATTTTAGGGCTGCTTATGCAGTGGACACTGAGGGTGTATTTAATGCCATAGATGTTCCTAATGACGATTTGGGGGGAGTGTTTATGAGACTAAAAAATCTTCTTACTACTGAATTGCATACCAAATGGGATATTGCTTTTTTTAAACAATACCTTTTGGATAAGATGGTTCCCCGAAGTCTAAGGTGGGACCTGACCCCTTTGAGTGATGTAGAAGATACTAATGAGTGGTTTCAGTTTTTTAACGACGCAGGCCTGAAGCTTCTCCAGTTTTTGGTGGGGAAGAAATTGGAGAAGTTACAGAGGGTTGATGCCGAGGTTAATGTCCTTAGGGAGAATCTGAAACCATTCAAAGATTCCGGAGAATATTTGGAGAAATCCGAATCTCTCAGAAAATATTTAGAAAAGGAGGGGATAGAACAGCGTAACAAAAAGAAGAAAAAATATCTTAGAGATTTAGGTGACTACCAAAAAAAAGAAGTATTTAAATGGCAGTCCAAAAAGATAGGAGGAGCTAATGCAGTGGGAGGGGGGGGTGCTGAATCCTCTATGGAGGTTCAAAACCATCAGAATGTTACTGTTGGTTCATCTAGTGTTAGTTTAAGCCAATTACCTACTAACAGCCAACATACGGGCCATCCTCAACAGCATGGACCACCAGCCAAAGGTAGTGGTAGAGGAGGCGGGAAGAAACGGGGTGGTAATCAGAGATCGTTCCAACCCCCACCACTTAATACACAAAATCGCTTTGCCCCACTTGAGTGGAGAGAAGGTCCATATGTGGACGACCGCTATCTCACTGAGTATCCCAGTCAATGGAGTAACAATAACTTTATGGGGAATAACCGATCTCCTAGAACGCCCAATGACTGGTGGCAGGAGCCAAGGTACCCTCCCACTGGTGTACCAGGTGGTGGAGGGGGTAGGCCTCTAGGAGAAAATAGTTTTTTTCAGGGGGCCCAGAATTACAAGAGAAACCTAAACCCAAAAGGGGTACCAGAGGGGGGAGGCGGGTCCGCACAAAAAAGGAAGCGCATTTGAAGGATTTTGGCTTATTTAATTTGAGCGGAACAGTTTTGACTAACGAGGAGAAACATGTCTTGAATCATGGTCTTAAATTTGCCCCCCCCAAACCTCTGAATAAATTTCAAACTTTTATAGATGTTCAAAAATTCATCAGAAGAATTAATATCCAGAGGTATATGGTTGGGAATCCCTTTACTAAGAAGAGTTTGGTTTCTAATGACATTAGACACACTAGTTTAACAAATGCCTCCCTTTTTAACCCTCCAGGCCCTGTTCCTCCAGCGGTTGCAGTTTTTAAAGATTTGGTCTTGAAAGACCTACAGGAGTTAAATGTTAAAAAAAGTAAACAAGAATATACGTTTAGGAAGGGTATGGAAACACTTAAAAATAGAGATGACATCATAGTCCGCCCCGCGGATAAAGGGGGGGGGCATTGTCATCCTAGACAAAGAGGCCTATAGGACCGAGATGACACGTCTCTTGTCCGATAAAGCCACCTACTCTTTGCTAAGAGGGAATCCTGTAATACAGTATAGAAAGGATTTGGTGGAAATTGTTGATAGGGGTCATCTCGATGGTATTGTTTCCAAAAAAGAGAAAGCCTTCTTGATTCCTATTGTGCCACGCACACCAATCATTTATTATCTACCCAAGATCCATAAGGATCCTATTTGCCCCCCTGGAAGACCGATTGTCAGTGGCATCGACTCGGTGACTTCCAGGGTGGGCAAATATATTGATAATTTTTTGCAGCCCCTGGTGATAAATACACCATCGTACCTTAGGGATTCTAAGCAGGTCATTAATCTGCTGAGAGATATTTGTTGGGATGATACTTTTATTTTCGCAACAGCGGATGTTTCCTCCCTTTATACGATTATCTCTCACCAACATGGAATGGAGGCCGTTGAGTATTTTTTGCAACGCGATACCTTGCATCCGCAACAGATTGATTTTATCATGAGCCTCCTTAAATATGCCATGGAGAAAAACTACTTTTGGTATGATGGGTCCTATTATGTCCAAAAGAGAGGTGTCGCCATGGGGGCAAAATTTGCCCCGAGTATGGCTAATCTATTTATGGCCAAATGGGAGGAGGATGTCATATATCGCGAGGCCAAGCCAGAGCTGGTTCTCTGGAAACGGTATATTGATGACATCCTCCTCCTATGGAAAGGTAGTTTGCAGTCACTTAGGGATTTCATTTATGGCCTGAATCAAAATGATAGGGGCATAATTTTGACCTTTGAAGCCAGCAGCAAGGTAATTCACTTTCTAGATTTGGACATTAGGGTGATAGATAAGAAGATTGTCACCAAAACTTTTTTTAAAGAAACTGACCGCAATGGGTTTATTAACATTAATAGTTGCCACCATAAGGTCTGGTTGGATTCTATTCCCAAAAGTCAGTTTTTACGATTAAGGCGGAATTGCACCGAAGTTGAGGATTTTTTTAAGGAGGCTGGCATTCTGAGGGCCCGTTTTATTGAAAAGGGGTATCAGGAAGAAATTTTAGAAAAAGCTTTTCTTGCAGCTCTCTATAAGGATAGGGAAGAGCTGCTAGGGACGAGAGATAGAGTTGAGGACATTTCCTTTAGGTTCTCGTTTATTACGAGTTATTCCAATCAATATTATGACATTAAAACTATAGTGTCTAAATATTGGAATGTACTCAAAGGTGACAAGGTTCTTGGTTCTTTATTGCCGGAACGCCCCAAAGTCGTTTATCGGGGAGTGCCCCCTTTACGACTGCAGCTGGCCCCTAACGTTATTAGTCCACCGAGGAAATCCTCCTTTTTTCAGAATATGGGTGGGTTTTTTCCATGCAGGAGATGTCCCACGTGTAAACTGAATTCCCTCACCGGTAGGAGAACTGAATCGTTCCAGTCAACTTCGACATTGGAAACATTTCAGATAAAGCCATTTATTTCTTGCTCCTCCAAATATGTAGTTTACTTAATACAGTGCCCATGTTCGAAACAGTATATTGGGAGGACCAAGCGGCAATTACACGTCAGGCTTGAAGAGCACATAGCCAATATTAAGAAAGGATTCCCAAAACATAGTCTATCGAAACATTTTGCCCTAAAGCATAATAAGAACCCTCAGGGCACCATCTTTATGGGTATCGACAGATTTCAGGGGCACTGGAGAGGCAGCAATATGGTTCGTGAAATTTCACGTCTCGAAACTAAATGGATCTATCAGGTTCAGTGCTATGCCCCATTCGGCATGAATGTCGAATGGGATGTAAATGCATTTATTAGTAACAGCTAAAGTTGTTTGAATTTCTTTGTGTGTGTGTTTTAATTTTTGATTTATGTACATGGATACCACTCCTTTGCTCCTGTACGATGTTTATGGTTCCTTTCCCATATAGCTATACTAGATCCTTGGGTGGATAGGTGTATTATGCGATATTTTTTGACTCTGCTGGGTTAATTTTAATTGTTTTCTCCCTTTGGAGATATTATATCCTTTCTATGGTCCCCATCAAAAGGGATATATTATGGGTATATTTTTAGTGACATAATATATTAGTTTATATCTCTTTTCTTTTGTTTTAATTTAATTGAATTATTTTTTAAAAAAAATTTTTTTTTTTTGCTGTTCCATATTTTATAAACATAAAAAATTTTTTTTTTTTTTTTGTTTTGTTTGGTTCATATCGCTGCTTTGGTCAGCAGTTCTCCATTTCTGTGTGGCCATTGGATGCTGCATTTCTGCCCTGTTTATGGTCATGATAAGCGGGGTGTGGGTGTTTCCATTCATATTTGTGCTTTTGCTTCTGTGTGGCCGGTTGCATTGGGCATGTTCGTTGTAGACTGCCTGTTTTCAGGCGGTTTTACTCCTGCTGAGCACATAGACACTGAGAGAATTGTTCCCTCGCTGCCGAGTGCTCTGCGCAGGACCGGAAGTTTGCCATCCATGCAGTGGCTCTGTGAGGTGGAACGCATCTATACACCGGAAGTGGTGCGCCGTGAGACGTACTTCACTTCCGGGTATACCGAGTGACCTGACGAGGTTGCTTCTGGGGCTGGATGCCCTGGGGCACTCGTTGGGTGGATCGATATGGTCTGTTTGGGTTTTCTCCTGTGCAGGACACCATTTTTTTATCTCTTTTTTCGTTTATATTTGGGGTTTTTTTCCGCTGGAGCGCATCTTTAGACCGGAAGTCCGGTGTTTTGATACGCACGGCGCACCGGAAGTGGTCACCTTGTTTACCTTCCCCCTGTTTGAATGCAATTGAATGTGCTGGGAACATGGTGGGGCGGCGGTGATTTCTAATGGGTTGCACATTGCAGCCACAGACTGACACCTGAATCAAGGTAGGCCACTAATTGTTTGATAGTTATCTGTATTTATAGCTCTCCTTCTTCTGTCACGGTCATGCCCCTGAGGACGCACGTTGGTGGCGAAACGTCGGGCGTTTTTTGGGACCTGGTGACATCAGAAGGAGCACAGGAGTGGTCTTCATTCGTTTTTTTCCATCTGTAGCCGAATGTCATTTGATGCCTGTATATCTCATCTTAAATGTGAGTTCAACTACGGTTTTAGAGAATAAAAAGATTATTGGTTTATCAGTATACCTGCGCAATGAGGCCACTTTGTTTTATGTTTTCTATGGTTTTTGGGAGGATTGTTGGTCTGGAGATTTAAGCAGTTCCTGGGAAGTGAAGTGCCTACTAAACAGAAATAGGAATCCTCTTTTCCCATTGGACGACTCCCATTGAGATGATTGCGCTTCTGTAGACGAAGGGAAATCAGCATAGAAAACTGCCTCCCCCTTGGTGATTTACTACATGCGTTTTTATCTGTACATCTATGGTAAGAGTCAGTGTTTTTGGGTGTTGGTGACGGTTCCCCTCCTCCTCTGCGTATGAAATGGATTATGACTATTCCTTCTTCTGCCTTTGGATGTGATCACCATATCTGAGGATATCGTATTTTGAAGCCATTCACTATATTTTTGTTTATGAACTTTTTTATATATTTTGTTTGTTTTGAATAGAGCGCTATATCATTGTCCATATATCTTTATATATTGTTTCCAGCAATATTTGTGTTAGCAGCTATTTTTGTTTTATATAGATTGATTTTGCTTTTTAGCGCAACAAAATTTTTTTCACTTTTCTCTGTTATCTGGATTTTATATTGTGTTGCTTTTGATTGTGGTTTAGATGGATATTTTTGATTTTAGGGCTGCTTATGCAGTGGACACTGAGGGTGTATTTAATGCCATAGATGTTCCTAATGACGATTTGGGGGGAGTGTTTATGAGACTAAAAAATCTTCTTACTACTGAATTGCATACCAAATGGGATATTGCTTTTTTTAAACAATACCTTTTGGATAAGATGGTTCCCCGAAGTCTAAGGTGGGACCTGACCCCTTTGAGTGATGTAGAAGATACTAATGAGTGGTTTCAGTTTTTTAACGACGCAGGCCTGAAGCTTCTCCAGTTTTTGGTGGGGAAGAAATTGGAGAAGTTACAGAGGGTTGATGCCGAGGTTAATGTCCTTAGGGAGAATCTGAAACCATTCAAAGATTCCGGAGAATATTTGGAGAAATCCGAATCTCTCAGAAAATATTTAGAAAAGGAGGGGATAGAACAGCGTAACAAAAAGAAGAAAAAATATCTTAGAGATTTAGGTGACTACCAAAAAAAAGAAGTATTTAAATGGCAGTCCAAAAAGATAGGAGGAGCTAATGCAGTGGGAGGGGGGGGTGCTGAATCCTCTATGGAGGTTCAAAACCATCAGAATGTTACTGTTGGTTCATCTAGTGTTAGTTTAAGCCAATTACCTACTAACAGCCAACATACGGGCCATCCTCAACAGCATGGACCACCAGCCAAAGGTAGTGGTAGAGGAGGCGGGAAGAAACGGGGTGGTAATCAGAGATCGTTCCAACCCCCACCACTTAATACACAAAATCGCTTTGCCCCACTTGAGTGGAGAGAAGGTCCATATGTGGACGACCGCTATCTCACTGAGTATCCCAGTCAATGGAGTAACAATAACTTTATGGGGAATAACCGATCTCCTAGAACGCCCAATGACTGGTGGCAGGAGCCAAGGTACCCTCCCACTGGTGTACCAGGTGGTGGAGGGGGTAGGCCTCTAGGAGAAAATAGTTTTTTTCAGGGGGCCCAGAATTACAAGAGAAACCTAAACCCAAAAGGGGTACCAGAGGGGGGAGGCGGGTCCGCACAAAAAAGGAAGCGCATTTGAAGGATTTTGGCTTATTTAATTTGAGCGGAACAGTTTTGACTAACGAGGAGAAACATGTCTTGAATCATGGTCTTAAATTTGCCCCCCCCAAACCTCTGAATAAATTTCAAACTTTTATAGATGTTCAAAAATTCATCAGAAGAATTAATATCCAGAGGTATATGGTTGGGAATCCCTTTACTAAGAAGAGTTTGGTTTCTAATGACATTAGACACACTAGTTTAACAAATGCCTCCCTTTTTAACCCTCCAGGCCCTGTTCCTCCAGCGGTTGCAGTTTTTAAAGATTTGGTCTTGAAAGACCTACAGGAGTTAAATGTTAAAAAAAGTAAACAAGAATATACGTTTAGGAAGGGTATGGAAACACTTAAAAATAGAGATGACATCATAGTCCGCCCCGCGGATAAAGGGGGGGGCATTGTCATCCTAGACAAAGAGGCCTATAGGACCGAGATGACACGTCTCTTGTCCGATAAAGCCACCTACTCTTTGCTAAGAGGGAATCCTGTAATACAGTATAGAAAGGATTTGGTGGAAATTGTTGATAGGGGTCATCTCGATGGTATTGTTTCCAAAAAAGAGAAAGCCTTCTTGATTCCTATTGTGCCACGCACACCAATCATTTATTATCTACCCAAGATCCATAAGGATCCTATTTGCCCCCCTGGAAGACCGATTGTCAGTGGCATCGACTCGGTGACTTCCAGGGTGGGCAAATATATTGATAATTTTTTGCAGCCCCTGGTGATAAATACACCATCGTACCTTAGGGATTCTAAGCAGGTCATTAATCTGCTGAGAGATATTTGTTGGGATGATACTTTTATTTTCGCAACAGCGGATGTTTCCTCCCTTTATACGATTATCTCTCACCAACATGGAATGGAGGCCGTTGAGTATTTTTTGCAACGCGATACCTTGCATCCGCAACAGATTGATTTTATCATGAGCCTCCTTAAATATGCCATGGAGAAAAACTACTTTTGGTATGATGGGTCCTATTATGTCCAAAAGAGAGGTGTCGCCATGGGGGCAAAATTTGCCCCGAGTATGGCTAATCTATTTATGGCCAAATGGGAGGAGGATGTCATATATCGCGAGGCCAAGCCAGAGCTGGTTCTCTGGAAACGGTATATTGATGACATCCTCCTCCTATGGAAAGGTAGTTTGCAGTCACTTAGGGATTTCATTTATGGCCTGAATCAAAATGATAGGGGCATAATTTTGACCTTTGAAGCCAGCAGCAAGGTAATTCACTTTCTAGATTTGGACATTAGGGTGATAGATAAGAAGATTGTCACCAAAACTTTTTTTAAAGAAACTGACCGCAATGGGTTTATTAACATTAATAGTTGCCACCATAAGGTCTGGTTGGATTCTATTCCCAAAAGTCAGTTTTTACGATTAAGGCGGAATTGCACCGAAGTTGAGGATTTTTTTAAGGAGGCTGGCATTCTGAGGGCCCGTTTTATTGAAAAGGGGTATCAGGAAGAAATTTTAGAAAAAGCTTTTCTTGCAGCTCTCTATAAGGATAGGGAAGAGCTGCTAGGGACGAGAGATAGAGTTGAGGACATTTCCTTTAGGTTCTCGTTTATTACGAGTTATTCCAATCAATATTATGACATTAAAACTATAGTGTCTAAATATTGGAATGTACTCAAAGGTGACAAGGTTCTTGGTTCTTTATTGCCGGAACGCCCCAAAGTCGTTTATCGGGGAGTGCCCCCTTTACGACTGCAGCTGGCCCCTAACGTTATTAGTCCACCGAGGAAATCCTCCTTTTTTCAGAATATGGGTGGGTTTTTTCCATGCAGGAGATGTCCCACGTGTAAACTGAATTCCCTCACCGGTAGGAGAACTGAATCGTTCCAGTCAACTTCGACATTGGAAACATTTCAGATAAAGCCATTTATTTCTTGCTCCTCCAAATATGTAGTTTACTTAATACAGTGCCCATGTTCGAAACAGTATATTGGGAGGACCAAGCGGCAATTACACGTCAGGCTTGAAGAGCACATAGCCAATATTAAGAAAGGATTCCCAAAACATAGTCTATCGAAACATTTTGCCCTAAAGCATAATAAGAACCCTCAGGGCACCATCTTTATGGGTATCGACAGATTTCAGGGGCACTGGAGAGGCAGCAATATGGTTCGTGAAATTTCACGTCTCGAAACTAAATGGATCTATCAGGTTCAGTGCTATGCCCCATTCGGCATGAATGTCGAATGGGATGTAAATGCATTTATTAGTAACAGCTAAAGTTGTTTGAATTTCTTTGTGTGTGTGTTTTAATTTTTGATTTATGTACATGGATACCACTCCTTTGCTCCTGTACGATGTTTATGGTTCCTTTCCCATATAGCTATACTAGATCCTTGGGTGGATAGGTGTATTATGCGATATTTTTTGACTCTGCTGGGTTAATTTTAATTGTTTTCTCCCTTTGGAGATATTATATCCTTTCTATGGTCCCCATCAAAAGGGATATATTATGGGTATATTTTTAGTGACATAATATATTAGTTTATATCTCTTTTCTTTTGTTTTAATTTAATTGAATTATTTTTTAAAAAAAATTTTTTTTTTTTTGCTGTTCCATATTTTATAAACAAAATAAAAAAATTTTTTTTTTGTTTTGTTTGGTTCATATCGCTGCTTTGGTCAGCAGTTCTCCATTTCTGTGTGGCCATTGGATGCTGCATTTCTGCCCTGTTTATGGTCATGATAAGCGGGGTGTGGGTGTTTCCATTCATATTTGTGCTTTTGCTTCTGTGTGGCCGGTTGCATTGGGCATGTTCGTTGTAGACTGCCTGTTTTCAGGCGGTTTTACTCCTGCTGAGCACATAGACACTGAGAGAATTGTTCCCTCGCTGCCGAGTGCTCTGCGCAGGACCGGAAGTTTGCCATCCATGCAGTGGCTCTGTGAGGTGGAACGCATCTATACACCGGAAGTGGTGCGCCGTGAGACGTACTTCACTTCCGGGTATACCGAGTGACCTGACGAGGTTGCTTCTGGGGCTGGATGCCCTGGGGCACTCGTTGGGTGGATCGATATGGTCTGTTTGGGTTTTCTCCTGTGCAGGACACCATTTTTTTATCTCTTTTTTCGTTTATATTTGGGGTTTTTTTCCGCTGGAGCGCATCTTTAGACCGGAAGTCCGGTGTTTTGATACGCACGGCGCACCGGAAGTGGTCACCTTGTTTACCTTCCCCCTGTTTGAATGCAATTGAATGTGCTGGGAACATGGTGGGGCGGCGGTGATTTCTAATGGGTTGCACATTGCAGCCACAGACTGACACCTGAATCAAGGTAGGCCACTAATTGTTTGATAGTTATCTGTATTTATAGCTCTCCTTCTTCTGTCACGGTCATGCCCCTGAGGACGCACGTTGGTGGCGAAACGTCGGGCGTTTTTTGGGACCTGGTGACATCAGAAGGAGCACAGGAGTGGTCTTCATTCGTTTTTTTCCATCTGTAGCCGAATGTCATTTGATGCCTGTATATCTCATCTTAAATGTGAGTTCAACTACGGTTTTAGAGAATAAAAAGATTATTGGTTTATCAGTATACCTGCGCAATGAGGCCACTTTGTTTTATGTTTTCTATGGTTTTTGGGAGGATTGTTGGTCTGGAGATTTAAGCAGTTCCTGGGAAGTGAAGTGCCTACTAAACAGAAATAGGAATCCTCTTTTCCCATTGGACGACTCCCATTGAGATGATTGCGCTTCTGTAGACGAAGGGAAATCAGCATAGAAAACTGCCTCCCCCTTGGTGATTTACTACATGCGTTTTTATCTGTACATCTATGGTAAGAGTCAGTGTTTTTGGGTGTTGGTGACGGTTCCCCTCCTCCTCTGCGTATGAAATGGATTATGACTATTCCTTCTTCTGCCTTTGGATGTGATCACCATATCTGAGGATATCGTATTTTGAAGCCATTCACTATATTTTTGTTTATGAACTTTTTTATATATTTTGTTTGTTTTGAATAGAGCGCTATATCATTGTCCATATATCTTTATATATTGTTTCCAGCAATATTTGTGTTAGCAGCTATTTTTGTTTTATATAGATTGATTTTGCTTTTTAGCGCAACAAAATTTTTTTCACTTTTCTATATATATATATATATAAGCCATAAATTCACCTTTTACATTTATTTGTCTATTGGAGTAGGGGAATATCTATTTCTTGATCATACATCACAGGACACAGGAGCTTCATTACATAGTGGGTTATATAGGCACCTCTGGTGATTGGACACTGGTTGACCCCAATTAAGGAGAATTCCTCCCCTATATAACCCCTCCCATATGGGAGGCACCTCAGTTTTTTTGCCAGTGTCTATGGTGGTTGGTTACGTAAAACTTTAGCTCTGTGCAGGTCCCTGCGGGGGGCCTAAGGGCTACAACAAACCGGATCCATACCTCGGGCCGATATTTGACTCCCAAGATGTTATGGTACCCAGGCCTCGTCAGCCGAAGAAACAAGGTTTGGCCTGTAAGTCCTCTCCATTGGAAGACTGGGCTCTGGGAAAACCAGACTTGGTGTACTGTTTACACAGAGTGCACGAAAGTTTCTGGCAGAGTCTTTTACATGGTCCAGGTAGGAGGCTCTTCCAAGAAAGAGCCCCAGATAAACCTGAAGGTTGGCTAACACTACCCGCCGTGATGGGTGAAGGCTGGAATTTGTCTGGTTCAGCAATTCCTGCGGCGGGGACAGGTAAGGGAAGTTAATCCTATATATATAATTATATGATGGATTTCTTCATTGTGAGAAGTTGTATGTCTTACCTTGTTTCCACCACTAGAGGGAGCAAGAGCAGCCTGATGCATACTTACATGCCTTTCAGTACACACGCTCAGTGAAGCTTGGTTCTCCAGCTGTCTCACATCTCCACTGCAATCCCTGCCACAACAAGGTAACACGGGGTCCCACGTAGTCTGGGTGTCAGAGAGTTGCCCGTAGCGGACATGTCACTGGGCGCGCTGCGGGGCGTCGATGTGTGCTGGTGCGCGCGAGTGCGCGCTGGTGCGCACGCGCGTGCGTCGGTGCGTGTTGGCGCCAGTCGGCCTACTTAAGTGTTCCCCCGTGGTGTGCTCGGTGCTGTCCGATCTGCAGCTTCCTGTGCCCTGTTGCTTGTGTTCCTGAACTCCTGTTTACCCGGCTCGTCCCTTGGATTTTCCTGTCTGCTGCCTGCCTTCGACCTCGGCCTGTCTCTGACCTCGCATCTGCCTGCTCCTTTGTACCAAGCTGCCCGCCTGTTGCCAACCCTGCTTGTGACCTGGACTCGAACTTGCTCATCCCTTGTCTGCACTGTCTGCCTGCTGTCATCTGTGCCTGTGGCTGGACCTGCCCACCACCTTCTGCTCGCATCTGCTCCTGCTTCCAGCTGTGAGAGTCTGTCTACCTGTCTGAATCCTGCCGTCGGATCTCTCCTTCAGCATCTAACCCGCCAGGCTCTCATACCCGTCTGCGCTCCCGTGCCTCCTGTCCATCCTACCAGGGGCCGTGAACCAGACCCGTAAGGGAGACCTTCCCCTGCTATTTCGGGCTCACCTGTCAGGTACGTGGGTCTGACACTGGGGGTCCCACGCAGCTCTGGTGGAGTTCTCCTTTCCCCCTCTGGATCCCGCGGTCATTGTGCACGCTCGCGGGCACGCGTGCCGGGCGCGTTCCCGGCCTAATGGAGGAGGGGGGAGTGTGGTTGTGAGCCGTGCACGTCAGTGTGCACGGCGCTGTACTGCGCGGGCGCCAGGCGGCAGTTCTAAAAAGCCCAGAGCGTCAGGGGGCTGTCAGTGTGAGACACAGGAGCTGTGGGCAGTAAGCATCCGTGGGGATTGGATCCAGGCAAACCTTAGACACCTACTCAGCATCAGGTTGTGATGCATATATATTTATTGTGAGACTTTAAGCACAACAGTGATTGCACTTGTACTAGTACCTCTGCTTTGTAGCTTAGGACTATGTCTCCTCGTAAGAGGGTCTCAGGGGGAGGTAGCAAGGGCACTGGTAAATCACTGCCTAGGTCCAGGGGTTCTAAAAGTGCCTGTAAGTTACCATCCCCCCCTGCAAGACTGGAGCCAGCCTCTCAAGACGAGTCAGTGCCCCTGTCAGGTTTTGCGGGACAGGTAAGGGAAGTTAATCCTATATATATAATTATATGATGGATTTCTTCATTGTGAGAAGTTGTATGTCTTACCTTGTTTCCACCACTAGAGGGAGCAAGAGCAGCCTGATGCATACTTACATGCCTTTCAGTACACACGCTCAGTGAAGCTTGGTTCTCCAGCTGTCTCACATCTCCACTGCAATCCCTGCCACAACAAGGTAACACGGGGTCCCACGTAGTCTGGGTGTCAGAGAGTTGCCCGTAGCGGACATGTCACTGGGCGCGCTGCGGGGCGTCGATGTGTGCTGGTGCGCGCGAGTGCGCGCTGGTGCGCACGCGCGTGCGTCGGTGCGCGTTGGCGCCAGTCGGCCTACTTAAGTGTTCCCCCGTGGTGTGCTCGGTGCTGTCCGATCTGCAGCTTCCTGTGCCCTGTTGCTTGTGTTCCTGAACTCCTGTTTACCCGGCTCGTCCCTTGGATTTTCCTGTCTGCTGCCTGCCTTCGACCTCGGCCTGTCTCTGACCTCGCATCTGCCTGCTCCTTTGTACCAAGCTGCCCGCCTGTTGCCAACCCTGCTTGTGACCTGGACTCGAACTTGCTCATCCCTTGTCTGCACTGTCTGCCTGCTGTCATCTGTGCCTGTGGCTGGACCTGCCCACCACCTTCTGCTCGCATCTGCTCCTGCTTCCAGCTGTGAGAGTCTGTCTACCTGTCTGAATCCTGCCGTCGGATCTCTCCTTCAGCATCTAACCCGCCAGGCTCTCATACCCATCTGCGCTCCCGTGCCTCCTGTCCATCCTACCAGGGGCCGTGAACCAGACCCGTAAGGGAGACCTTCCCCTGCTATTTCGGGCTCACCTGTCAGGTACGTGGGTCTGACACTGGGGGTCCCACGCAGCTCTGGTGGAGTTCTCCTTTCCCCCTCTGGATCCCGCGGTCATTGTGCACGCTCGCGGGCACGCGTGCCGGGCGCGTTCCCGGCCTAATGGAGGAGGGGGGAGTGTGGTTGTGAGCCGTGCACGTCAGTGTGCCCGGCGCTGTACTGCGCGGGCGCCAGGCGGCAGTTCTAAAAAGCCCAGAGCGTCAGGGGGCTGTCAGTGTGAGACACAGGAGCTGTGGGCAGTAAGCATCCGTGGGGATTGGATCCAGGCAAACCTTAGACACCTACTCAGCATCAGGTTGTGATGCATATATATTTATTGTGAGACTTTAAGCACAACAGTGATTGCACTTGTACTAGTACCTCTGCTTTGTAGCTTAGGACTATGTCTCCTCGTAAGAGGGTCTCAGGGGGAGGTAGCAAGGGCACTGGTAAATCACTGCCTAGGTCCAGGGGTTCTAAAAGTGCCTGTAAGTTACCATCCCCCCCTGCAAGACTGGAGCCAGCCTCTCAAGACGAGTCAGTGCCCCTGTCAGGTTTTGCAGCCTCTCCTAATGTCCCAGCCCCGGTTTATGTGACTGAGGACTCCCTTAGGGCTACATTGGAGGGTTTTGAAGGGAGAATAATGAATTTTATTTCTGCTTCCCTGAAAGATAGCAGGAAAAGGGGTAGATCCCCTCCCTCTGCTGAAATTCCTCTCTCAGATGATTCTTCTGAAAATGAGGAGCGATCATGAGCAGTCAGAGGAATCAGAGGAAGAGGAGAGAGTCCCCTACTCCCAGGCGCTCAGAAAACAGGTGCAGTATTATACTGAATTGGTGCGTACCGCATTCAGAATGCCTGCTGCTGAAGTCGCTACGTCCTCTGTTTCTTCCCTGGGAGTCAGGAAAGCCCCACAGACTGCCTATTCCTTTCCAATTCATCCCTTAATGGATGAATTGTTGTATAAGGATTCGGGACATCCCGATAAACTGTTTGCTCCTCCTAAAAGGTTTTCTATGCATTATCCTCTGGAGGAAAGTTTCACCAAGAAGTGGGGGGTCCCATCTGTTGATGCGGCTGTTTCTTGCGTGAATAAAAACCCGACTTGTCCCTTGGATAATGCGCAGGTATTTAAGGATCCAACTGATAAAAAGCTGGAAACTTTATTAAAAGCCTCCTTTTCCATGACTGGCGCTGTGGTGCAACCTACAGTCACAGCAGTGGGGTTGTGTCAGTTCCTCAAGGAACAGGTTAAGCAGATGCTTGGGCTCCTTCCCAGTGAGGAAGTAGAAAATTATGCATAACTGCCTCATATTCTGTGTTTCATGATTGATGCGATTTTGGATTCTGTCCAACAAGCATCACATTTGTCCCTCATGTTGGTACACATGCGAAGGGCCCTTTGGCTAAAGAATTGGGCTGCTGAGCTGTCATGCAAGAAGCATTTGATTGGGTTCCCATTTAAAGGGGAACGTTTGTTTGGAGAAGAATTAGACAAATTCGTCCAAAAAATTTCGGGAGGTAAATCTACTCTCCTTCCAGTCAAAAGGAGCAAGCGTCTTTCATTTAGGCGTGCTCTCTCTCCCGGAGCATCAAGCTCTAAGCAGTGGCGACGGCCTTCTCAACCCTCCTCTACAGGAAAGGCTCAAGGCCGAGCCCAGGGATAGAAAAAGACTTGGGGGCAAAAGCCTGCCAAGCAGAGCCCAAAAGCTTTCTTGTGAAGGGGCGCCCCCGCTCGGTCGAGTGGGGGGAAGGCTCCTGCGGTTTACAGGAGCCTGGCCGGAAGAGATCCGGGACAAGTGGGTGATCTCTTCGGTATCTCTGGGCTACAGGCTAGAGTTTCAGGAGATTCCACCTTCTCGTTTTCTAAGGTCAAGGATCCCCAGGGATCCAGTAAAGCAAAAACCGCTATTTCTGGCCTTAGATCACTTGCTATCCCAGGGGGTGATAGTAGAAGTGGACCCAAAAGAACAGGGTTCAGGCTTTTACTCAAATCTCTTCACCGTTCCGAAGCCAAATGAAAGTGTCAGACCTATCCTAGATCTGAAGGATCTGAACCGGTTTTTGCGCATCCGGTCCTTCCGAATGCAGTCAATTCGCACTGTGGTCTCCTCCCTGCAAGGGGGAGAGTTTATGGCATCAATAGACATCAAGGATGCATATCTCCATGTGCCAATTTTTCCCGCACACCAAAAATTTCTAAGGTTCGCGGTAGAGCGGCGCCATTTTCAATTTGTGGCCTTGCCGTTCGGGCTTGCTACGGCCCCTCGAGTCTTCACAAAGATTCTGGACCCTCTCTTGGCAAACCTAAGAGCTCAGGGTATAGCCATCATGGCTTATCTAGACGATTTGCTTCTCATGGAGAAAACAGCAGCGTTCCTGAACCACAGCGTCACCAGAACGCTAGAACACCTGGAACGCCTAGGTTGGATCATAAACCTAGAAAAGTCATCCCTACAGCCTGCTACCAGGTTGGAATACCTGGGTATGATCATCGACACCGCTCAGGGCAACGTGTTTCTTCCAAGGCCAAAGGCCTTGGCCATTGGGGATCTGGTGCGCCTAATTCTGGGCAGGAGATCTTCCCCCGTTCGATTGTGCATGAGACTGTTAGGGAAAATGGTCGCCTCCTTCGAGGCCGTCCCATTCGCCCAGTTCCACTCAAGGCCTCTGCAAAGATGCATCCTTGCGGCTTGGAACAGAAAGCCCCAATCCTTGGATCTTCCTATGCGTCTATCCCCAGGGGCACGCAGGAGTCTCATCTGGTGGTTACAAACCAAGAATTTGCTGAAGGGCAAAACTTTTCTTCCTCTTCCATGGAAGATTATCACGACAGATGCCAGCCTGACAGGCTGGGGAGCAGTGTTGGAGGAGACGTGCTCGCAGGGGAAATAGTCTGCGATCGAGAAGCTATTGCCCATAAATGTTTTGGAGATCCGGGCAGTTTATATGGCTCTCATAAAGTGGTCTTACAGACTACGAGGTCTCCCTGTTCGAGTTCAGTCCGACAATGCCACAGCAGTGGCTTATATCAATCACCAGGGCGCTACCAGGAGTCTGGTGGCCCAAAAAGAGGTGAATCGCATAATTGTCTGGGCAGAAAAGCATGTTCCGTGTCTTTCTGCAGTCTTCATTCCAGGAGTGGAAAATTGGCAGGCGGATTTTCTGAGCCACCAGAAGTTGTGCCCAGGAGAATGGGCTCTGCACCCCGACGTGTTTCGGAACATATGTCACAGGTGGGGTACTCCAGACGTAGATCTGTTTGCATCCAGGTTCAACAGGAAACTGGACAATTTGGTGTCAAGGACAAGAGATACACTTGCTCAGGGGTCAGATGCTCTGACAGTTCCCTGGGATCAGTACAATCTGATCTATGCCTTCCCCCCGAGCCCGCTTCTGTCGCGGTTCCTGGGAAGAGTCAAGAGGGAGACAAAGTCGGTCCTTTTGGTGGCCCCGGCTTGGCCCAGGCGACCATGGTACGCAGAGATCATGAAGTTGGCATTAGGCAGGCCATGGATCCTCCCTCTCCGGCCAGATCTGCTCTCACAGGGTCCAATCTACCATCCTGCTTTATGCAGTCTGAATTTGACGTTTGGCTGCTGAGACCCACATTCTGAGAGACCGTGGCCTTTCGGGGCCAGTCCTTTCTACTCTGGTCAATGCCAGAATGCCGGCCTCCAGGCTTATTTATTACAAAATCTGGAGGGCATATGTTTCCTGGTGTGAACTCAGGAAATGGCATCCTAGAAAGTATGTCATTAGCAGGATCTTGGCCTTTCTCCAGTCAGGCCTAGAAATGAATATGGCCATAAGCACTATCAAGGTGCAGATTTCGGCCCTGTCAGTGTTTTTTCAAAAGCCACTTGCATCGCATTCCCTGGTGCGGGCTTTCATCCAGGGCTCCATGCGGATAAGACCGCTAGTCAAACCTCCGGTATGCCCATGGGATCTGAATTTGGTTCTCTCGGCTTTGCAGGGGCAACCATTTGAACCTTTGCATCTGGCTTCATTAGTTCTCCTGACTAAAAAATTGGTCTTCTTGGTAGCCATATCCACGGCTAGAAGAGTATCAGAGCTAGCAGCTCTTTCCAGCAAGGAGCCGTATCTAATTATTCATAAGGACCGGGTGGTCATGCGTCCCAACAGGTCCTTTCTACCTAAGGTGGTTTCGGGATTCCATTTGAATCAAGACGTAATCCTACCATCCTTTTTTCCGGATCCACAGTCCGCAGAAGAAGAATCTTTGCACACTTTGGATGTGGTTAGAGCAATCAGTATTTATCTTCAAGCAACTGCTCAGATAAGGAAAACTGCTTATTTATTTTGCCGGAAGGCCCTAGGAAGGGCCAGGCGGCGTCAAAATCCACTCTCTCAAGATGGATTAGACAGGTTATTTCTCAGCCCTATAGTGTAAAGGGGAAGATTCCTCCTTTTCAAGTGAAAGCGCACTCAACTAGGGCTGTAAGTGCTTCTTGGGCAGTGCATCACCAGGCCTCCCTGGCTCAGATCTGTAAGGCTGCAACTTGGTCATCAGTCCACACATTCACCAGATTCTATCAGGTGGATGTCAGAGGGCAAGATGATATTGCCTTCGGGCGCAGCGTACTGCAAGCTGCAGTTTAGGTCCTCCGGTCCCTGGCGGTCTATAATTATGATCTTTGTCTCCCTCCCCTCAATCTGAGCATTGCTTTGGGACATCCCACTATGTAATGAAGCTCCTGTGTCCCGTGATGTATGGTCAAGAAAATGGGATTTTTATATACAGCTTACCTGTAAAATCCTTTTCTTGAGAGTACATCACGGGACACAGCGCTCCCGCTCCTCTTGGGTTTTACGTGGTTTCTTATTGCTTTGCTACAAAACTGAGGTGCCTCCCATATGGGAGGGGTTATATAGGGGAGGAATTCTCCTTAATTGGGGTCAACCAGTGTCCAATCACCAGAGGTGCCTATATAACCCACTATGTAATGAAGCTCCTGTGTCCCGTGATGTACTCTCAAGAAAAGGATTTTACAGGTAAGCTGTATATAAAAATCCCATTATTTGAGACATAACAGAAAATAGAAAATATATTTATTTTCCAAATTTTTGGTCTCTCTTTTCGTTTTTTTATAGCAACATTTTTTTAAAAACCACGTGGTTATTAACCACTTAAGCCCCGGACCATTTTGCTGGCCAAAGACCAGAGCACTTTTTGCGATTCTGCACTGCGCTGCTTTAACTGACAATTGTGCGGTCGTGTGACGTGGCTCCCAAATAAAATAGACATCCTTTTTCCCCACAAATAGAGCTTTTTTTGGTGGTATTCGATCGCCCCTGCAGTTTTTATTTTTTGCGCTATAAACAAAAAAAAGAGCGTCAATTTTGAAAAAAAAAACATTATTTTTTACATTTTTCTATAATAAATATCCCCCAAAAATATATATATATAAAAAAAACACTTTTTTCCCTCAGTTTAGGCCGATATGTATTCTTCTACATATTTTTGGTAAAAAAAAAAAAAAATCGCAATAAGTGTATATTGATTGGTTTGCACAAAAGTTATAGTGTTAATAATAGGGGATAGTTTTATGGCATTTTTATTAATAATTATTTTTTTTTTACTAGTAATGGCGGCGATCATTGATTTTTATCATGACTGTGACATTATGGCAGACACATCAGACATTTTTGACATATTTTTGGGACCATTGTCATTTATACAGCAACCAGTGCTATCCAAATGCACTGATTCCTGTGTAAATGACACTGGCAGTGAAGGGGTTTACCACTAGGGGGCAGTGTAGGCTTAAGTATGTCCTGGGGAGTGATTCTAACTGGGGGGCGTGGCTGTGTGTGACACATCACTGATCTCTGCTCCCGATCACAGGGAGCAGGGATCAGTGACACTGTCTCTAGGCAGAACGGGGGAAATGCTTGTTTGCATTAGCATCTCCCGATACTTCCTCTCCGTGAGGCGATCGTGGGTATTCCCGCAGCGATCTAATCTGCCGGACCCACTACCTGACTCACGGAGGTCCCGGCCGGCCCACACGCAATGGCACCACGGAAAATTTAAAGGGACATACAGGTATGCCCACATACATCAGCGTGTGCCGGTCGAGAAACGGTTAAATATCACCAAAATAAATCTCTATATGTACTATTTGGGTACATTTTGCATGACCCTGCAATTTGGCAGTTAAAGTAGCCCAATGCCGAACAGCAAAAAAATGGCCTGGTTATGAAGGGGGTAAAACCTTCTGGAGCTCAAGTGGTTAAAAGGTAGGAGGGAAATAAGCATCCAAGGGATTGTTTTAGAAATTAGGTTACGTGCCAATAGAGGTGAGAAGTATTAGAGAGATACTATACATTAGAAGACAATTAGGAAAAATAGGATTTTTATAACAGCTTACCTGTAAAATCCTTTTCTTTTGAGGTGCATCACGGAACACAGGGACTCATTAATTACTGATGGGTTATAGGATATCACTAGGTGATTGGACACTGGCACACCCTAGACAGGAAGTTCAATCCCCCATATAACCCCTCCCCCTACTGGAGGTACCTCAGTTTTGTAGCAAAGCAATATAAGTGTATTAGAAGAGGGGAGGGACCTCTGTGTCCCGTGATGTACCTCAAAAGAAAAGGATTTTACAGGTAAGCTGTTATAATCCTATTTTCTTTCTCGTACATCACGGGACACAGAGACTCAGTAATTACTGATGGGATGTCCCAGAGCAATGCTATCTGAGGGGAGGGGAACCACACAACATAGGGTGTAATCATACCCGAGGACCCTGTACCACTGCCTGCAGCACACTACACCCAAAGGCGATGTCCTCATGCCTTCTCACATCCACCTGATAAAATTTGGTGAATGTATGGACTGATGACCAGGTTGCAGCCTTGCAGATTTGAGCCATGGGGGCCTGGTGATGCGCCGCCCACGAAGCACTAATAGCCCTAGTGGAGTGCACCTTGATCTGAAAAGGCGGAATCTTTTGCTTCAAACCATAAGCTTGAACAATTACTTGTCAAATCCATTTAGCAATGGTAGATTTCGATGCTGCCTGTCCTCTCTTGGGACCCTCTGGCAATATGAACAAAACATCTGTTTTGCGAACCTGAGCAGTCGCTTCCAGATAGGCTTTGACTGCTCTCACTACATCCAAAGAATGTAGTGACTTCTCTTCCGTAGAACAGGGATTTGGAAAAAAGGAAGGCAGAACAATATATTGGTTTAGATGAAAACCTGAGACCACCTTCGGTAGAAAACTAGGATGAGGGCATAACACCACTCTATCTTTGTGCATTATCAGATACGGTTCTTTACAAGAGAGGGCAGATAATTCTGATACTCTTCTGGCAGAAGAAATGGCCACCAGAAAAATAAATTTCCTTGTCAACAGAACTAAGGGAATCTGATGTATCAGTTCAAAAGGCTGCTTCTGTAAAGCTGACAGAACCAAATTCAAATCCCAGGGGTTCAGAGGCGCCCTAACTGGAGGATTAAGGCGCGTTACCCCTTGTATAAAGCTTCGGACCAAAGAATGCGAAGCAAGTGGACGTTGAAACAGAACCGATAAGGCTGAGACTTGGCCCTTGATGGTACTCAAGCTCAGTTTCATCTCTAACCTATTTTGCAGAAATTCAAGGATTCTGCTTATGACATATTTTCTGGGGTGCCAACACCTGGATTCACACCAAGAGACATATGCTTTCCAGACTCTATGATAAATCATTCTGGAAGCTGGCTTTCTTGCATTAATCAAGGTAGATATCACAGGGCCCGAAAGTCCACAGTTCTTCAGAATGTGGGTTTCAATAGCCAAACCATTAAATTTAGCATTTGTAAGGTAGGATGGAATACCGGTCTCTGGGATAGCAGGTCTGGACGGGACGGTAGGGTCCAAAGAGAGTCTACTGCCATCTTCACTATTTCTGCATACCAAGCTCTTCTGGGCCATGCCGGGGCCACCAGAAGCACTGACTTATTTTCCTGCCTGATCCTGCAAAGCAGTCTTGGCAGTAGCAGAATAAGAGGGAACGCATAAATCAGAGAGAACTGATGCCATGGAGTTACCAACGCATCTGTCCCGCATGCATGAGGATCCCTCATTCTTGACACAAAGTTGTCGACCTTGTTGTTGAACCTGGACGCAAAGAGATCTACATCCAGAACCCCCCCCCATCTCTGGCATATGGCCAAGAAGACGTTGGGGTGAAGAGACCATTCCCCTGGGACTGACTGCTGGCGGCTCAAGTTGTCCGCCTGCCAGTTCTCTACCCCCGGAATGAAGACTGCGATATGCATGGCACATGTCTTTCTGCCCAAATTAAGATCTGGTTTAATTCTTCCTGAGCTGCACGACTCTTGGTGCCCCCTTGGTGATTGATATAAGCCACTGCTGTGGCATTGTCAGACTGGATCCTGAGTGTCCAGGCTTTTAGGGCTAGATACGCAGCACGAATCTCCAGAATGTTGATGGGTAAGGCCCTCTCGGTCTTGGACCATCTCCCTTTGGACAGTCGACTGTTCCAAGACTGCCCCCCAACCCGAAAGACTGGCATCTGTTGTTACCACTGTTCAGGTAACTGGTAAAAAGGATTTTCCTTTCCGCAGATTTTCAACCACCAGCTGAGACTCCAATGCATTGTAGGGGACAGATGCATCGGAAAATCTAACGCCTGAACCTTCTTGTTCTAGGCCAATAGGATACTGTTTTGCAGTAGCCTTGAATGAGACTGAGTGTAGGGAACTGCTTCAAATGAAGCCACCATCTTCCCCAACAACCTCATACTAAGACGAATAGAAGTACCCTTCTTTGCCCTGACTACCTGAATCAGTTCTCTTATAGCATTGATCTTTGCTTGGGGTAGGAATACCCTCTGCTGGGCTGTATCTATGACCAGACCCAAATACTCTAGTCTTCTTACTGGTTTTAAAGAAGACTTCTCTAATTTGACGACCCAACCTAGGCATTCCAGGTAATTGATTGTGGTGACCAAATTTTTGTCCAGGGTGGGCTACCAACCGGTCTATCAAGAGTAAGACGTCTAGGTATGCTATTATCGTTATACCTTGGGCCCTTAATCTGGCCAGAAGAGGGGCCAAGATCTTTGTAAACACAGACCTACGAACTGAAAGTGGCATTTTTCTATTTCGAAACGCAGGAATTTTTGATGAGCAGGGAAAATAGGTACATGCAGGTACGCATCCTTGATGTCTATTGATGCCAGAAGTTCTCCTCCTTGTAGGATGGAAACTACCGATCGGATCGATTCCATGCGAAAGGACCATATCTCTAGAAAATCTGTTTAGATCTTTGAGATCTAGAATGGGTCTGACATCTCCGTTCGGTTTTGGTACCGTGAAATGGTTTCAATAAAACCCCATTCCCTGCTCTTGCATGGGAACTAGCATGATATCTTATTGCGACAATAGTCGCTCCAACGCTAGAAGGAGAGACTTCTTTTTCTCTGGGTCTCTGGGTACATTTGATCTGAGGAAACGAGGAGAAGGGAATTCTCGGAATTCTAGTTTGTAACCTAGAGTTATTGTGGAGACCACCCATTTGTCCTGAAATTCCTCCTGCCAGAGCCCTGAGAATTTTAGTAGTCTTACCCCCACTCGAGTGAGCGGGGGCGCCCCTTCATAAGGAGGTCTAGCGTTTTGTCTTGAAGACCTTCTCCCCCAGGACTTCTTTTGTCCCTGGGGTTGACTCTGAGTTTTAACCTTAGAGCCTGACGGAGGAGGCCGTCGTGACTGCCTGGAGGCTGATGACCCCGGCACTGGAGAAAGTGCCCGTTTAAAGGAGGGACATTCACTCCTTTTCTTGACTGGTAAAAGGGTGCTTTTCCCACTAGAGATCCTTTGGATATAATTGTCCAAATCCTCTCCAAACAGTTTTGCACCATGAAAGGGAAATCCCACCAGGAGTTTCTTACATGGTGATTCGCCTGACCAATTTTTCAGCCACAAGATTCTACGCATGTGTACCAATCCAAGCGTAAGGCGAGAGGTCTGAAGGATAGAATCTCTTATAGCATCAACAGCAAAACACAAAGCCGCTGGTAGGTTAGCTAACCCCCGGGCTTGCTGTTCAGGTAAAGCTTTAAGCACCTGTTTAACATGGTCTGTCAAATATTGACAGACTCCAATTGCTGCCACTGCAGGTTGAGCTACTGAACCTGCCAAGGAGAAAACATTTTTTAATAGGAATTCCATTTTCTTATCAGTTGGATTACTAAGTATCTGCGCGTTGTCAACAGGACAAGTCAGGCTTTTTTTTTTACGGAGGAAATGGCGGCGCCACATCTTAGTAAATTTTTCCTCCATAGGATAAAGTGTAGAAAACTTCTTAGGGGGAAAATAAATGTTTATCTGGGTGATCCCACTCAGAATAGATAAGCCTTTCCAGCAAACCATGAACAGGAAAAGCATGTGCAGTTTGAGAAGGTTTCAGTGAACCCAGAGAAGAAGTGGGTTCTCTAACTGACTCAGGTACGGGTAACTTAAACGTGGAACAGACCAATCCAGCAAGAATTTGCACCAACATTTTCTCATCCTGAGAAGCTGAAGAGGGCCCTTCTCCACTAGATTCCTCATAAGTGGAATCATCAGTCTCCTCCCGATTCCTCTCCTTTATCCCAGAGTTCCTCACTCTGAGGGTTCTGGGTGACAGAGGGGGGCCTAGTGCGTTTTCGTCCGCTGAGTGAAGATGCGATTAAGGCCACTAATCTTTCCTCTAAACCGTTTATGGTTGAGGAAAAAACCTCCTGTGTAATGTACACAGGGGCTGAAGTGCCAGAAGCAGATGCAGCCTCTGACCCCGACGGCTCTCCCTGGCCAGCCTCCCTGGGTCCTGCAGGGGGGGAAGGTGCTGCAGGGGGGGGGGGGTCCTCAGAGCCTGAAGGTACCTCTTTTACCCATAGTGCAAAGCAACAAAAGGTAGAGGTACCACAAAAAAATGCACTGACTGCTGAGCCCTGTAGTTCAGCAACTGCCACTGCTACTAAGACTCAGTCTGGTGTCTAAGTAAATGCTGCCTGGGAATGCCTGTGTCTCCCACACTCACATGCACCTGTCAGCTCTGTGTCCCTCCATAGGCTGTGTGCATCTGAAAAAGAGTGCACTTTAAAGCCTGTGTAGCCTAGGTACCTCCAGTAGGGGGAGAGGTTATATGGGGGATTGAACTTCCTGTCTAGGGTGTGCCAGTGTCCAATAACCTAGTGATACCCTATAACCCATCAGTAATTACTGAGTCTCTGTGTCCCATGATGTACGAGAAAGAAACACTTGATCTTAGCACCCAAAGCCATGTGCTGAAACAGGAAACATCTGCACCCTGAGAGCTACTGTACTGTTGATAACTATTCTGACAGTGGGCAGCCAGCAAGGGGGAGGCTCTTCCATAAATATGAGGCTGGAAATTATTTGATAGGGCAGCTATGATGTTTATTGGTACCCTGATATATGATCAAAACAAGACCTGCTGCAATTTCAGTGTACCCACTTCGGGTTAAAATTTCACTATGCAGAAAGCACTACTCAATAAAGTGTATGTTTAGGCAAAATAAAGAGAAAACATATGCAATACATCTCAACACTACGTGCATTTTTTATTTTGTGTTGTCTCCTTAAAACCTTGCAAGTACAGAAACTGCCCTGCCAGAAATCCAGTGAGCACCTAACATTGAGCTGACTACTTTGCTGTAAGAAAATCCCAACCGGTGTTGTTATCCCTGCCTAAGGTTTCTTCTACTGGACCGCAGAACACCGCCTCCTTGTGTTATGGGGAATGTGGTTTGTAGAACTGTGTCATCAGCGCAAACAAAAAATGTATATATTGCAATGATGTCTTAAATATGTTTTTTTAGATGTACACTTTGTCGCATATACGGTTTGTGTTTTTCAAGTGCATGAAAAAAAGCATTACAAGATGCATGACTGCCATTATTGTAGAAGAATAACAATTTTGAGTTGTTATCCATTGTAACAATGAGTTAAGCCCCATACACACTATCAGTTTATCTGCTGAGTTGTTCCTTCAGATTTACCAAAACCATATAATATGACGTCAAACCTTAGGAGTTTAAATTTGTATGCAATCAGGCAGGCCCTTGCATTACATGGTTTTGTTAAACCTGAGGGGAAAAAATCAGCAGAAAATCTGATAGTGTATATGGGGCATTACAATCATGGTGTTCCTGAGTCTGCATCCTTTGCAGTTAAGGCTAAAAAACCCAAACAATCCCATGGAAATAAAGTACTACTAGTACTTGTGAATGCTGGGTCTGATATATCGCCATTTTTTCCATTTTCATTTAGTTCTTGAGTTTCTTAATACTGGAGGGGAAAGTGAAAGTAAAAGAAATTAATCACATCACTGCAGCAGAGTATAACACAAGAGAAATGAAAGGGAAAGAAAGAAGTACGTGTCTAATTGGAATCAAATCTAACCGTGTATTTAAGAGAGCTCCAAATCTCATTATTAGTGAGATATTGGCTGTGAGTATTCTAAGTGATCTATAATCTGCTCAGTTTATGTAGGACTGGTGTTCGTTTCTTCCCTGAACTATTATAAAAAAGATTGCATCAATGCAATACAATTCAGAGCTTAGTCATTTTTCCTCTTCTGCCTTTGCATTCTTTCCATCTTCATAGCTGTTCTTTACGAGTTGCACACATGAGATTACGCACATTTACACCTGTACTGTATGTCAGTATGCTGTAACTACCATGTTACCAATGGCATTGATCTCATGAAAGAGTTTGGAATAGCTGTGTATTAACACTGATTTATTAAATAATTTTAAAACGTTCACACAATAGATTTTGTGAATATTCATTTCAAATTCTCTAATCGTGTACAAATAAAAAAAAGTAAACGTGAATTTACTTTTCACATGAATAGATCATTTAAAGTGTTACTAAACCCAGTAATATGAAAATAGTTCATCTGCCCCCCCCCCCCCCAACCCACATTGGCAACAAATATTCTTTTTACATTAAAATACTGCCACTATATACCTTTTTGGCTGATCTGTATACCACGGTCAGTGATAAACTGCACAGTTTCTCCAGTGCTTAAAAATTTATATAGGAGGAGATTTTTACTTCAGCCTGTATACACGCCCACATGTATGATGCCAATATCATGAGACCTCAGGGCCGTCTTTAAGGCTGGGCCCTGTCATTGTTGTGGGGTCCAAAACAGCTGCCTCATTTGCCAACCATCCAGGTTTAAATTGCCTTGTACCTTGAAGTTTTAGTCCTGTGTCCCGATATCTCAGTGTGAAGTGCTGCTACTAATGCTGCCCAGCTCTGCCCTATTGTTGTGTACAGATGACTCACCTGCAGACCTTGTGTTTACATGTAAATAACCGGCATTCATATTTAACCAGTTCCCGACCAGCGCACGCCGATGTACATCAGCAGAATGGCACGGGCAGGCATATTGGTGTACAGGTACGTCCAATCTTCAATGCCGCCCTGCCATCGCTCGCGTGGCGTTCGGGACCCCTGTGAGTCCAGTCGCGGGTCCCGCGGACTTGATCGCCGCGGGCATACCCACGATCGTCTCACGGGACGGCTGAATGGAGGAAATGCCGTGTAAACAGCATTTCTCCATTCTGCCTAGCAACTAGTGACGCTGATCTCTGCTCTGTGTGATTGGAGCAGAGATCAGTGCTCACTAAATGAAAGCCCAACCCCCCCCCACAGTTAGTAACACACCCCTAGGGACACTTAACCCCTACACTGCCACCCACTGGTTAACCCCTTCACTGCCAGTGTCACTTACACAGGAATCACTGCATTTATATAGCAGTGATTACTGTAGAAATGACAATGGTCCCAAAAATGTGTCAAAAATGTCCGATGTGTCCGCCATAATGTAGCAGTCACAATAAAAATCGCTGATCGCCACCATTACTAGTAAAAAAAAAAAAAATTATTAATAAAAATGAAATAAAACTATCCCTATTTTGTAAACGCTATAACTTTTGCGCAAACCAATCAATAATCGCTTATTGCGATTTTTTTTTACCAAAAATATGTAGAAGAATACTTATCGGCCTAAACTGAGGGAAAAAAATGTTTTTTTAATATATTTTTGGGGGATATTTATTATAACAAAAAGTAAAAAATAATGAATTTTTTCAAAATTGTCGCTCTATTTTTATTTATAGCGCAAAAAATAAAAACCGCAGAGGTGATCAAATACCACTAAAAGAAAGCTCTATTTGTGGAAAAAAAAGTACGTCAATTTTGTTTGGGAGCCACGTCGCACGACCGCGCAGTTGTCAGTTAAACACGACGCAGTGCCGAATCACAAAAAGTGGTCTGGTCTTTGACCAGCAAAATGGTACGGTCTGTAAGTGGTTAAATATCGTCGGTAATACTAAGTAAATAGCTGTGTCTGGCTGCATTGATATGTAAATAAAGGTGGCATTCATATGTACATCATGTAAATAACATTAAATATAAAAACCTATGAGTGATTAATTGATTGCAATAGTAGTGAAAAAAGTTGATCTACCTCTCTAATAAATCAAACATACCATAATTTATAAAAAGAATTGTAATTAACAAGTGTTAATAATGAAATTCGAAAAATCCCAGTGAAGTGATAAAAAAGTCCAATAAATGAAAAATAGTCCAGTGAAAACTTAACTAAATACCTACATTTCATAAGAATTCATGGAAGAATAAAAAATATTAGGTTAATAGTAGCAATAAAAATGAAATGTAAAAAATATATATTAGTGATAATAATAAAAAATTGGTGATAATATGAGTGTAATAATAATGTAAAAATAAAAAGTGTTCAATATTCTGTGCAACCAAAACACACCAAGGATCGTGACCACCACCACACAAAATATGCGCTTACCAAAAGGCAAGAGATTTCATGCCCATAGTCAATCTCCATAGCACCTCCTCAGACCATGATCACAGTAGGCTCCCTTATTGAATGAAACAGACCGGGACCGTCAACAGCAGCACGTGAAGCAGAAAGGAAGTACTCGGGATTCCAGGGAAATGGAAAGAAGACTCACCATAGCATAATTCCGTATTACAAATTTAATAGAAGTAAACAAATACACTTACATAGAAAGCAGTATAAACACCCATAAAAAAATGCCGGCCGGCATGCAATTGCCCGTCCAACCTACGCTGTATCGTGATGACGTCAGCACGTGGTGACCCAGGTTTTTATTTTTCTTAACAAACACAAAACAATACAGACGCACAACAGCTCTGCCAACATCAGGCCATTAACAAGGAAGGGACCCACGTAGGGGTCATAGGGTATTGTTACAATATCAAGGATCGTTAGAATATTTATGACTTCCTTAGTAAAGCAGCAACATTAGGTTGTCCTGGCTCCTGCTCCATGGGTGGACTGACAATGAGCTAGCTCACCTAGAATATCTCGCTAGCCCGGGTTAGTTTATCAGTATGTTAAGGAGAGTCATCATATATCAGAGAGGTCACCTAATCTGTTGCAGCAGTGGAGGATTCCGCTAATCACTTACTCTACACTCTGTCATGTTTTTTTGGACAGCCTCTATGTGTGTAGGTGTCCCTGTAGAGGGGTACCACATTGTTAACAAGTGTTTTCCATAAGCCTATAGAGGGAGGAGTCTTTCGCTTCCAGCATAGGACATTGGATTTCCTGGCATAGAACAGCAGGAGGTCCACTCTGGGCACCAAGTCCTCCACCAGCCCCAGCAGGCATATTCTTGGGGATGGATCAATAGAGATACTTAGCAGATCATTCCCCTCTGAAAGAATTTGTGACCAGAAACCTGTAATGACCGGGGAGGACCGAAAGATGTGGATAAAGTCCCCAGAGG
The DNA here is from genome assembly GCF_037356315.1 of Lithobates pipiens. Lineage (NCBI taxonomy): Eukaryota > Metazoa > Chordata > Amphibia > Anura > Ranidae > Lithobates > Lithobates pipiens. The sequence continues at coordinate 386,315,831 of NW_027507718.1, read as the reverse complement.
CATGGTCACACCGATAGCATTCTGGGGAGAGAGAAGACCTCATCCTATGAACCCGAGCAGGAGTAAGATATGCCCTATGGACAATCTTGTATTGAATGAGACGGTCTCTCAAGGAAACCAGTATTTTAAATGGGAAGTCCCACACATCCTCCCAATCCTCGTACTCCATCTCCAGAACATCACGGCCCCATTGCTGATGGAGCCTGTACAGTTCAGGAGAAGAGACCCGGAGGAGATGTGCATATAGCACTGAGGTGGGTTTTCCAGTACAGTCAAACCGCAAAATCCGCTCTAGGTCAGATTGCACCATCTGCCTTTCACCTGGAGGGAACTGAGCCCTGAAAGCATGGGACAACTGTAGATACCTGAATTTGTGCAAGAGCGGGGTGCTGTGCTGAGACATTAAGTGATCAAAGGAGAATATCGTTAGGTCTGAGGTGATGTCTGAGAGAGCCTTGATATTGTACCTGGCCCATATCACAGGGTCTGGTATTTCAAGAAAGTGTTGTAGGTTGGGATTGTTCCAGAGTGGGGGGTTCGGGGATACAGCGGTCACAGGTCAGGCCTTCCCTCCAGGTCCTAAGGGTGGTACGCATGGAAGGCGTTAGGTCGTATGGAGCCTTTGGACCTGCAAAAGAAGATTCAACAGCGCCTCCGCAGATCGCAACACCGCAGCCTCAATGGCCCAAGCCGAGTTGTATCTATCTGGAACAAGCCACCAGAATGCAGTGACCAATTGGGCTGCAATGAAGTATTTGTGACAGTCCGGGAACGCTAAGCCCCCCTGCGAACTAGGGCGCATTAGGGTGGTTAATTTAAAGGAGGGAGGATGTGGACCCCAAAGAAAGGAGGAGAAAACCCTGTTTAGTTGGGAAAAGAATGATTTGGGGATCCATTGAGGGGAATTACGAAAAAAGTATGTAAACTTGGAAAGGATTTTCATCTTGATGAGGTTAACACGACCCAGTAGGGACAGAGGGAGGTTCTCCCATGCTTTCAGTTTGGCTTTGACTGAGTTAATTACCGGTGACAAGTTCATTGGAATGAAGTCAGTAACGTTCCCTGAAATACACACCCCCAAATAGTTAAGCTTGTTCACCCATTGTAGCTGAAGAGAAGCCTAGGCCTCTTTTTTAGCTTCGGCATCAATAGCCAGAAGCTGCGACTTTGCCCAATTAACCCTGAGCCCCGTCATTAAAGAAAATTCTTCCAGGACTGACAATGCCCCCTACAGAGAGGAGCCTGCATCATTCAGGAAGAGGAGGAGGTTGTCTGCATACAAGGCCACCCTTTCCTCCAGCCAGCCCAGCCGTAGACTTAATGTGTTGCGAAACATGTAGTGTCTCCACCACTGGTTTGGTACAATCATTTTTATTGTAAAAAGAATAACATCTTGAGGGAAAGTCCTGCAGGAGGGGGAGGTCGCAGATCTGCTTTCAGGAGAGGCCCAGACTGCTTAGGTGCAAAGTGGGAAGAGCATTGGACCACCAAGGTGACCATACTTTAAGGAATTTAGAGTGAGAATCATTTAATATGCTTGACATTTCCTCGTTGATCAGTTAGGGTGCTCTTCACCATGACAAATGGAACAGAAGGCCTCTTACATGCTCTGACTATAACCCTGTAGGCCGCAATGAATAAATAAGATGGCAGTTTCTGTTGGTATGAGAACAAATGCAACAAGGTGATCTTAGCATCTTTGCATATGCGAATGTAGGGATTGTAGGAGTCCAAACACCCTGGACCAAAACCCACCAAAGTGTACTACATCGCCCTATTGGCCACACCTGCTAAAGCACCGGTCGTTGTAGGCCAGGTTCGACCTCACAATCCGGGCTGGTACCCAATTCCATCATTGAAGGACTTTGTATGCAATGTTTTTTTTTATTTAGCTGTCAGCAGGAGGCACACTGGAAGGTGTCCTGGAGTCTTACTCTGAGCACACACGGAAAAAGCAGCTACAAAGGCAGTTACATCAGCAGATAGACTAGGCCACCAGAATTGTTGGGAAATGGCCCAAAACAGTTGATTTTTTACAGTGTGAAAGTTTCTCTGGGTCTATCGAAAAACCAGCAGTGGAAATGACGTAACCCAGGAATTTAACCTGTTCACGATGGAATTCACACTTCTCCAATTTAAAATAGAGATTGTTCTCTCTTAGTTTCTGAAGCACACAACAGATATCTGTGTGGTGCCTCTCCAGGAACTTGAAAAATATGAGGGTATCGTAGAGATTAACCACCACACATAACTGCAAAAAATCTTGGAGAGCATTGTTAATAAATTCCTGGAAAACTGCTGGGGTGTTGCAAAGGCTAAAAGGCATTAAAAATGTACTCCTAATGGCCTGTTCTGGTATTAAATGCAGTTTTCCACTAGTCGCCCTCCTTAATCCTTACTAGATTGTATGCCCCTCTCAAATCAAACTCCCTTGAGGCGGTCAAATAACTCCGTAATCAACAGAATCGGATAGGCTTTCATAATCATGAAACGATTGAAACCCTATAATCAATACAAGGTCTCAGTTCACCACTCTTCTTCACAAAGAAGAAACCAGTACCAGCACCAGCAGGAGACAAGGATTTGCGGATGAAACCTTCATAAAATGCGTCTGCAACATACTCCTCCATGGCCTTATCCTCCAAGACTGACAAAGGGTAAACCCAACCATGAGGGGATATGGCACCAAGTTGAAGGTCAATTGCGCAATCATACGACCGGTGTGGAGGCAAACTACCGGCTTGACCTTTGTCAAAGATATCGCTAAAATCACGGTACTCCTCCTGCAGGAAGTAGAGAGAGAAGTGCACAGGACCTTGGCTACCTTCAAGAAGCAAGTCTTACTGCATTGTGGTGACCAGGAGAGAACCCAGCACAGAGCCAATAAAAAGAGGGGTTGTGCCTCTGTAACCAAGGATAACCAATATCCAGTGGAAATTTAGGTGAGGAAATAACTTGGAATTGGATTATCTGATGGTGAAGAGCCCCTATGGCCACGGACAACGGAACAGTCTCATGAGTCACATGGGCAGGCTGTAGGGGTCTTCCATCAAGAGCCTCAGTGGCAAGTGGAGTGTCACGCAGCTGCAGCGGAATCGAGTGCTACGATACAAAGGCAGCATCAATGAATAGGCCTGCAGCCCAGAGTGTTGATTAGAGCCTGTATCTCGACAGACGACTCAGCTCAAGAAAGGGTAACTGAAACCAGGGGGTTATCCTTCTGGATAACTGGGGATGAAACAAGGTCACCTAAGGTCTGTCTCCGGGACGTTTCTTGGATGGGTAGGACAAAACTTCCAAAAGTGGCCTGGCCACAATAAAGGCACAATCTCTCCCTCCTTCTAAGAGTCCTCTCATCTGCAGAGAGATGCGTGAAGCCCAAGTGCATGGGTTCATCTTCACAGACCAACTCGGTACTAGGAGGCATGGGAGGTGAGGAAGGCAAGGGTGGGACTGCAAAGCTCAAACATACAGGAGACTTCCGCAAGCGCTCCTTAAAAGAGAGTCTTTCTCTGAGCCTGGATTCAATGAGGATGGCAATGATCAACTCCTCCAGCTCAGTGGGTATATCTCGGGCTACTATATCATCCTTGATGGTATCCAAGAGACCATGAGAAAAAACAGCCACGAGGGCCTCATTGTTCCAAGCAACCTCTACTGCCAGAGTACGTAATTCAATGGCATAATCGGCAACAGTTCTTGTACTCTGTTTGATGGACATGAGGCACTTGGCAGCAGAAGCAGAGCATACGGGAACGTCAAATACCCTTTTGAAGGAAGCCACAAACTCAGGGTAAATCAAGACAACAGGTTTTTGTGTCTCCCATAGAGGGTTTGCGCAGGCCAAGGCTCTCTCAGAAAGCAAAAATATCATAAAACCTACTTTGCTTCTGTCCGTGGGAAACGTCTGGGGCAGCACCTCAAAATATATATCAACCTGGTTGAGAAACCCTCTGCATTGGACTGGATCGCCCCCAAATTGCTGGGGAAGTGGAGTGGAACCAGACTTACCTCTTATAGAGGTAATACTCGAGGCAGGTGCCTGCACAGAGACTGGAGCAGCAGCAGGGATCACCTGCAACACCGGTTGTACTGGAGCAGCCACAGTGGGAGATTCCAGGTGAGCCCTGCGACTCAGGAGCATTTATAACGCCATGGCAAACTGATCCATATGGTGATCCTGCTCATCCAGTCTGGAAAAAATATTACCAACAAGTGGATTGACTGCATCTTCTGATTTCCTGGCCTTCGCCTACTGTCAGAAACTATGAATCAGACAGAGACAGAAGTACAGTTAAATCTCACTTGCGTAATAATAATAAAAAAAGCTAAACATAGTCAAAACATAGCCAGAGTTCAGGAACCGGAATGGATAGTCAGACAAGCCAAAAATGTCAGGTAGCCAGAGATGAGCGTAGTAGAACAACAAGTAGGATCTGGAGCCAGAAGGAATGTCAGGTCCATGTAGACATACACACACAAACACACCTTCACACACTTACACATATATATATACATATATTTATATACAATATATATCTACATACACTAGCACACACTTAAATACATACACACATGCTAGCATACATTCATACTTATATACTAATTCATATACTCTCATTTACATACACACAATGATTTGTATTTGCACTAATTGCACCTATCCTTAGGTGTGCATTTATATTAAATAAGTATGTATAGACTTGACTCACATACATTCCTCACCACTCACTTCACACACATACACTGTCATGTTGGTCATTACATGAAAAAAATCCCATGAGAGGTCAAGACTCTACAAAACCAATTAATCAGTCCTTCATGTAACATCCAATTCTTATGAGGGGGACTTCAAATATATGCCGTGATGTGGAAATGTTGATACTGGATATCCAAATTCCACCAGCAACAAACTTATAAGGAGATAGCAGGTACACTTATCATAGAAAAATAATGGGTACTCTTAGCCTAAGATGTGGACCCACACACCGGGATGGTGGGTCAATCATGCATCTAGGTGAATCCACCGCAAATGGTCCTCCAGAGGGAATGATCAGACACCCGGCTCTCAATCGAGATATCCAATGTAGGTTGTCTGTGTCTCAAACTCCCCGGAAAATACAATCATAAAGGTAGGTATAATAAGAAAAAAATTGAATAGAAAAAAAAAAAAATCTGAGCTGCATTTTTTGTTTTTTTAACGTCTCGTAAATGCATGTTGGAATGACCATGATGCTACCCTTTAGATCGTTTTGATGCATACGTCTGCTCTGACCATCCAAGAAGCAGAAAACAACCGGGTGGCACACAACCCAACTGAAGAGGGGGTTCCAGTCTCCTATCCTTGTACACTTTCTTAACCAACTTGATTATCCATGAAACTATTGTACTAGAGCACTGGATCTGCAAACCATGGCTCCCCAGCTGCCGCAGAATCACATGTCCCATGAGGTATTGTAAGGCTCCATGCACACTGAAGCTCAAAAAAGCTTTTTCTGGACACCAGATTGCTGGCAGAAAACGCTGGTTGAAAAACGTGCTTTTAACAGTGCTTTGTACCGTTTATGAGTGTTTTATAGCATTAGCACAGAATACACAAAGGACACTCCAAAAATCCCACAGCGCATTCCAAACTCCCACAATGCATTGAAAAAATAGAACGCCAAACGCTAATTAGCCCGTGTTTATGAGAATTTATCAGCGTTTGTCGTTTTTTGGTGGTGAAAATGGCAATTTGAACGCAAATTTCTGGCGTTCAGAAAAAATCCCATAAACTCCACTGCTCACTAAAGCTAAAAAAACGTCCATGTGTACATGGACACATAGGCTAACACAGAGTGGAGTTTATGGGCTTTTAAAAAAAAAAACGCCCAAACTCCAATAAACTGCAGTTTATGAGCTCCAGTGTGCATGGAGCCTAAAGCTCTGATATTTACAGACATGATGGATACTAGACATGTGCATTCGTTTTTGTCCTAATGCATTTTCGTCCGAATCTCAGGTATTTTCATTTTCGTTTTGACAAACGATAACGAAAGTGCAGAATCTGAAAAACGAAAGATCCGACATAAATAAATGCTTTATTTTCGTTGTTACAACAGTTCGATTTAGAATAGGAGATTCGACGTGACTGACAATAACAATCTGTGTCTATAGAACCTGTGGTCGAATGTGCCTAACCTTAACTCTATTAGTCCAAGATTATATAGAGAAAATATTCGACAGAGAGAAAAGATTTGACAGAGAGAAAAGATTCTAAAGTGCTAATTTTAAAGGCTAATATGCAAGTTACTGTCATAAAAAGTGTTTGGGGACCCGGGTCCTGCCCCAGGGGACATGTATCGATGCAAAAAAAAGTTTTAAAAACATCAGTTTTTCGGGAGAAAAAAAAAAAAAAGTGTGGGGTTCCCCCAAATTCAATTACCAGGCCCTTCAGGTCTGGTATGGATATTAAGGGGAACCCTGCATCAAATGTAAAAAAAAAAAATTGACGTGGGGTTCCCCCTTAATATCCATACCAGACCTGAAGGGCCTGGTAACTGAATTTTGGGGAACCCCATGCTTTATTTTATTTTTTTTTTATCAATGACTTTCAATGAGTGTTCTCTGTATTACGGGAGCTGACAATTCATTATAGCCACGAGTGATTTTAAAGGACTTTTTTTCCTGCAGAAATTACACTTTGTGCAGGGACAGTTCTAAGCAGGGGAAACATGCGTCCCTTCACAGGTATACCAAACACTTTTTAGGACAGTAACTTGCATATTAGCCTTTAAAATTAGCACTTTAGATTTTGAACGTTGGAGTCCCATAGACTTTAATAGGGTTCTAAAGTTCACACGAAGTATGCTATATACTAGCCCTGTTGAATCTTCTTTATACATTCGACAGACACCATAAGCCTTCAAAGACAGATTCGGCCATAATTCATGTGGATTTTCGGACGAATGCAATTTTTGAACGAAAAACTAAATAAATAAAAACTAATTTTGGGAGTAACTAAATAAATTTATTTTTTGGACGAAAGCGAAATTCCGAAACAAAATATTTTACTCTGCACATGTCTTATGGATACTCTGGAATGGCCGGAGGGCCCCAGATGATGCTTCTTTGCCCTGTCTTTTTTTTTATTTTTTTTTGAGTGTTACAAATAGGTTAGATGAAAGTCTGAAGGGATTTATGGCTTGAAGATAGTGTACCGAAGTAATATTGTCTTCATGAAGAAGGTCAAAATTGGATTTGAAAAGATTGGCGGGGCCTAAGGCTCGGAGATAGTAGAGGAAGAGAAGAACTTGTGCCGCGTACACACGATTGGAATTCTCGTTGGAAAAAGCTAAGATGGTTTTTCCGACGGAATTCCGCTCAAACTTGGCTTGCATACACATGGTCACACAAAAGTTCTATCCGAGTACAAAAAATAATATTATTATTTAGATCCCAGAGCCTGAAGTTCTGATATTCCCCAGCCCGATGCCATCGCTACCAAGAAAAATAATTTCCACGTGAGATTCCACAAGAATGCATTTTTCTGGGGGGGGGGGGGGGGAGTGGGGCAGCTCCCACTTCCTCCCGGGGGAACCGCGGCGCCTAAAGGAAGATCACCTCTCCCCCTCCCTCTCGGCAATCATCTGGGACACATCACAGATCCCAGATATTGCCAGGCAAGTCACAGCATGCAGTGCAGCTCACGCATGTGCAGTGCGTCCCCGGCTGTGAAGCCACGGCCGGACGCCCACAGTGACAATGTTGGCTCCGCAGAGAGGAAGGAAAGACGAGCAGGGCTTTATTCCCCCACATTGCTGGACCCTGGGACAGGTAAGTGTCCCATTATTAAATGTCAGCAGCTGCAATATTTGTAGCCACTGACTTTTAATTTATTTTTTCGGTCCTTCAGATTCCTCTCTGCCCAAATGAAGATGAGTTCCACTTCCCTTAGTAAGGAACTGTTGTTGATTCCACCTTGGTGATGTACTGTATGTGTGATATTGCAACTCTATTGTCTATCCGAATCAGAACTGATTTGTCCTTGATCTGAGAGAGCAAATGCTGTTGATATGAGATAAGCCACCTGGATTTCCAGGATATTTGCGATGATGTCTGCCCATCTTTCTTGAACCAACATCTGGTTGCAATGTGTCCCCTAGCCTAGGCATCTCCCTCTTTGTCCATCAGTGCAGACCCCTGTGCATCAAACTTAGGATAGATGGTTTGCTCCATTGCTTCAGGAATTCTAGCTAAAGGAGCCTGAGGTATCCATGGGACCATCTGGATTCAAAAAGACAAAAATCCTTATTAGGTTGAGTTAGCTTGAGGCTGTTATGGAGGACCATGTCCTCACTCTCTTTACTTTCTGAATGATCACCCACACTTTCTGAGATGGCAGGGACACCATCCCTTTTGTGGTGTTGAATAAGGCGCCTGGAAACTGGAGAAAAAATGACTCGTTTGATGATTTACCAACCAACCGTATCTTGATAGTGTAGGCTACGGCATTCACCTGTGTTCCACTAGCTGGGCTGGATCTTTTTGAATATGAAGAACTATGGGGGTTATCTACGAAAGGCAAATCCACTTTGCACTACAAGTGCAAAGTGCACTTGAAATTGCACTGAAAGCTGCAAATCTGAAGGGAAGATCTTAAATGAGAGGAAGCTCTGCTGATTTTATCATCCAATAATGTGCAAGCTAAAATGCTGTTTTTTATTTCACTTGCATGTCCCCCTCGGATCTACAGCGACTGCGCTTCCAAGTGCACCTTTAGTGCAATTTCAAGTGCACTTTTAGTGCAAAGTGGATTTGCCTTTTTGGAAATAACCCCCTATGTCTTTTCATGGATGGTATCCTGATCTGGTTGGGGTCTTCAAAGTTTTGTTTATGTCGCCTTGATGTCCGCTTGGACTTCTGGCGTACAAGGCTGAAGTACGTAAACGTAGCAGCATAAGTGCTCTCTTTTTTTTCTCTACTCACCTGGACGATGGTCCCTACCTTAAATGTTGCAGAGGGTCTTGTTCGGATGGCGTACTGATTATTAACAGACAGAAAAAACAGCTAGATAAAGATAAAGGAGTTAGCGACTGGTATTTCAGCTGGAGCAAGGAAACGTTATTCCTGAGTAATGAAAAGAAAGAAATTACATTTACTGTTGGCAAAAAACAGGGTCCCTTCCAGGAGCTCCCTGCATAGGCAACCTCCTCAGATGATAACAGACTACCATGCCTAAAACTCCCAGCAATAAACAATGGAGAGGGGAGGGACATGTGTGGAAGATACAACCCTCTAAAAAAATGATTTTCGACAAACAAGGGCAAAAATGTTTAAATTTGCCCATATTCAAGATGGCCACCACAACCTAAGGCCTAGGACCTATAAGGCCCGCCTGACTAAACATGGCCCACCAAGCCGGCTCCTGACTTCTTTGCATGCACAAAGTGGGCATGAAGACGCTGAGGGACTCGGAAAAGCCGGCACGAGGTGTGTGCTAAAGTAACCCGGAATGAAAGTACAATATCACAAGGAGGGGAATGTGGTGGGGAGGAAGAAAGCCAGAAAGAGAGAGGAACGCAAGGAAAGAAAAGCAAGAGAAAATGGATGACAGGAGAAGAAATGGAAGGCTAAGTGAAAAATAGATATAGCTGCTTTCTCTGCTGCAGGCTTGAGTAAATGCCAGTATATAAATGCAGATAGGAGCTCTTAGTTAAGAGACATCTGCTGTCCCACAGAAGGGACTCTCTATCTTATCAGCACATTTAGCTGCCCAAGAATAGGGAATGCACCTGAGAGAGGCTTGAACCCAGCTGGAAGCTGCGGACTGCAGAGATAAGGGACGTTTGACCACCATTCACTGACCATGAGGTATGAGGGAAAAAAAGGAGAATGCTGGGAGTGCACTAAGGTGGAGCTTGTCACAGGTATGCTGCCATGGAGGCACTAGGAAAAAGTTTTGCCTACAGTTCTACTTTAACCCCTTCCCGCCGAGCGTACGCAGATGTGTGTATGTATTTTTTTAAAAGCGCCCGCCGTCCCCGCGAGCTCACAAAGCAAAGAAAATGCATACGGAAGTCGCGCCCGCATATGTAAACGGTGTACAAATCACACATGTGAGGTATCGCCTCGATCGTCAGATCGAGTGCAATAATTCTAGCACTAGACCTCCTCTGCAACGCTAACCTGGTAACCGTAAAAAAATTTAAAGCGTCGCCTATTGAGATTTTTAGGTACCATACTTTGTCGTCAATCCACGAGTGCGTGCAATTATAAAGTGTGACATGTTTGGTATCTATTTACTCTGCGTAACATTATCTTTCACATTATGCAAAAAAAATGGGCTAATTTTACGGTTTTGTTTTTTTTTAATTCATGAAAGTGTCCCTTTTCCCAAAAAGTTGCGTTTAAAACACTGCTGCGCAAATACTGTGTGACATAAAATATTGCAACAATCGCCATTTTATTCTCTAGAGTCTCTGCTAAAAAATATATATATATATAATGTTTGGGGGTTCCAAGTAATTTTCTAGCAAAAAATATGAATTTTAACTTGTAAACACCAAATTCCAAAAATAGGCTTAGTCATGAAAGGGTTAAATACTGAAATTTGCACTTAAAACTGTAATTTTGTAACTTTAGGAAATGCCAGTAAAAACGTGGTCGTGGCAGTAAATTTTGGATGTTGTGGCAGTAAATTTCAATCTGGTAGGTTGGGAACACTGTAGAGCGCTGAGTCCATCTGTAATGGCTCTCTCCTTTCACTTCCCGGGCCTCACAAGCTTTGCTGAGGAAAGGGCAATTGGCTCCTGCTGTTGTCAGCTGAATCTGGTGGCAAAGGAGTGGGGGGGGGGGGGCAGTGCTGAGCCCCCAAGTGTGCCTCCACAGCAAGTGGCTTTGGCTTCCTATGCCAAGAAGAGGTGGAGCCAGGAGCCCCAGTTAGGGGTCCAAGAAGAGGAAGTTCAGGGCTGCTCTGTGCCATTTCGGGCAAGCATAAACCATTTTCGGCTCAACTCACTAAGACCCCTTTCACACTGGGCCGCCAGTGCGTTAGCAGTAAAGCGCCGCTCTTCTTATAGGTGATTTACTGCTGTTTAAGCTGCGCTTTTTGGCTGCTGGCAAGGCACTTTTAACATCTGCTAGCGGTCAAAACGGTTAAAACGCCCACGTTGCTGCACTTCCAAAGTGCTTTTCAGGCGCTTTGGAATCACTAACACGGTACAAAGGGTAAACCGCGCTACTCAAACAGCAAAAGAAAGTAACCTATAAGCAGCAACCCTAATCGTAATACTCCGATATCAAACTAAATAGGTGAACAAAATGAGCTGCGCTAAAAACAAAAAAATTTATATACCTAAAACCTAATCCAAAACTATACCGATAGATATTGAAAAGAACAATATTAAGTGACGAAAATATGATTAGTAAATAGTATACATAAATGCTATCATATCATCATATAAGTGAATAAAGTGTATACTAGATCTGAAGTGAAATTAACATAAATATTATAGAAAAAACCCCCCACAAAAATTAATGTATATTAAAACAAAAATTATGTGTGCTAAATCTAAACCAATAAAATTAGCAAAAATGGTATTCAAAAGCAATAAAGAGTTCATATATAATGAAGAAAAATTTGTCCAAAAAATATTGTTGATTCCTCAAAATTGATATTAAGGTGCAAAAATATCCACAAATGCGTGTATATAGAAAATAATCAAAACAATCCTCCACCAGTGAGAAGAGGGGCCGCTTACCAGAGTTTTAGATCCCAGTATTAGTGAGATCAGTAAGGCAACAGCACAGAGGTTTCTGGATGAACCGTCACAGGCACCACACCGTTTGCATCTCCAATACGAAGGCTCCAATCGGGTAACGAAGGTATCGTAGATTGCTGACACCACGCTGCTTCTATCTCCAATAAATATAAATAAATATTGGAGATAGAAGCAGCGTGGTGTCAGCAATCTACGATACCTTCGTTTCCCGATTGGAGCCTTCGTATTGGAGATGCAAACGGTGTGGTGCCTGTGACGGTTCATCCAGAAACCTCTGTGCTGTTGCCTTACTGATCTCACTAATACTGGGATCTAAAACTCTGGTAAGCGGCCCCTCTTCTCACTGGTGGAGGATTGTTTTGATTATTTTCTATATACACGCATTTGTGGATATTGTTGCACCTTAATATCAATTTTGAGGAATCAACAATATTTTTTGGACAAATTTTTCTTCATTATATATGAACTCTTTATTGCTTTTGAATACCATTTTTGCTAATTTTATTGGTTTAGATTTAGCACACATAATTTTTGTTTTAATATACATAAATTTTTGTGGGGGGTTTTTTCTATAATATTTATGTTAATTTCACTTCAGATCTAGTATACACTTTATTCACTTATATGATGATATGATAGCATTTATGTATACTATTTACTAATCATATTTTCGTCACTTAATATTGTTCTTTTCTATATCTATCGGTATAGTTTTGGATTAGGTTTTAGGTATATACATTTTTTTGTTTTTAGCGCAGCTCATTTTGTTCACCTATTTTGCTTTGGAATCACTGGCCATTCATTGCAATGGGCAGTGGCTGTATACTGCGCTCCCAAACCGCCCCAAAGATGCGGCTTGCAGGACATTTTCTAATGTCTCACAAGCACACCGCCCCACTGTGAAGGCACTCAGGCTTTCCCATTTGGGCAGCATGGGAAGAGGTTTTCAGGCGCTATTTCTAGTGCTAAAATGCCTGAAAACTGCCTCAGTTTGAAAGGGATCTAAGAGATAAATACTGCATGAATTTTTTTGTTAAAATAACTCATGCAGTATTTGTCTCAAAAGTAGTCACTTCACAAAAAAATGCATTATTTAACGAACGTGTTAATTATTTATGTCTTGCAATATTTAGCACTTTTTTTTTAATCAGGCCTGATTCACACTTGTGCAGGTTGCAATTTGCATATTGCAGGTGCATTTTGCATTTTTCAATACACATTAACCACTTCCCGACCAGCGCACGACGATGTACGTCGACAGAATGGCACGGGCAGGCATATTGGCGTACAGGTACATCCAATATTCAATGCCACCCTGCCATCGGGAGCACGCCGCCGGCGGCGCGCTCCCGCGCTGGTCGGGTCCCCGTGAGTCCGGTCGCGGGACCCGCGGACTCGATCGCCGCGGGCATCCCCGCGATCGTCTCACGGAGCGGCCGAATGGAGGAAATGCTGTGTAAACATTTCTCCATTCTGCCTAGCAACTAGTGACGCTGATCTCTGCTCCATGTGATTGGAGCAGAGATCAGTGTTCACTAAATGAAAGCCCAACCCCCCCACAGTTAGTAACACACCCCTAGGAACACTTAACCCCTACACTGCCACCCACTGGTTAACCCTTTCACTGCCAGTGTCATTTACACAGGAATCACTGCATTTATATAGCAGTGATTACTGTATAAATGACAATGGTCCCAAAAATGTGTCAAAAATGTCCGATGGGTCCCCCACAATGTCGCAGTCACAATAAAAATCGCTGATCGCCGCCATTACTAGTAAAAAAAAATAATAATAAAAAATTATTAATAAAAATGCTATAAAACTATCCCTATTTTGTAAACGCTATAACTTTTGCGCAAACCAATCAATAATCGCTTATTGCGATTTTTTTTACCAAAAATATGTAGAAGAATACGTATCGGCCTTAACTGAGGGAAAAAAATGTTTTTTTATATATTTTTGGGGGATATTTATTATAACAAAAAGTAAAAAATAATGTGTTTTTTTCAAAATTGTCGCTCTATTTTTGTTTATAGCGCAAAAAATAAAAACCGCAGGGGTGATCAAATACCACCAAAAGAAAGCTCTATTTGTGGTAAAAAAAGGATGTCAATTTTGTTTGGGAGCCACGTCGCCCGACCGCGCAATTGTCAGTTAAAGCGAAGCAGTGCCGAATCGCAAAAAGTGGTCTGGTCTTTGACCAGCAAAATGGTCCGGTCTGCAAGTGGTTAAACCACTGAAGTCTATGGAACCAAAAAAATAAAAATAAAAAACCCTCGCCCTTTCCATAAAATGCATAGATGTGAACTATATCCATAGGAAACCATTTTAAATGGGCTGTAGAATACCTCCCAACACTTAGGCTGCTTTCACACTGGGGCGGTATTCAGGCGTTACAGCGCTAAAAATAGCGCCTGTGTAGCGCCTGAAAAAAACCGGCCCCTTTAACTCCAGTGTGAAAGCCGGAGGGCTTTCACACTGGAGCGATGCGCTGGCAGGACGGTGAAAAAAGTCCTGCTAGCCGCATCTTTGGAGCGGTGTATTCACCGCTCCTATACCGCTCCTACCCATTGAAATCAATGGGACACCGCGGCAATACCGCCGGCAAAGCGCCGCTGCATCGGCGCTTTGCGGGCGGGTTTAACCCTTTTTCGGCCGCTAGCGGGGGTTAAAACCACCCCGCTAGCGCCCGCAGACCGCCGCTAAAACGACGGTAAAGCGCCGCTAAAAATAGCGGCGCTTTACCGCTGGCGCTGCTCCCGCCCCAGTGTGAAAGCAGCCTTAGAGATGGGAATGAGGGACACCTACCAGCAAACGTATGTAGGCATGGGACACGCCCCCTGTCACACCCCATTAAAGGAGGATTAACCCCCCCCAAAAAAGTTTAATTAAATCCACAAGGGCTTTTTTTTTTACCACTACTGTTCCTTTATATCGGCTTTTAAAATTTACAAATTTGGCAGTTTAGAATTTGGATGAAAGGTTTGTCACTGGGATACACTTTCTGAAGGATAAAAACTTGCATTTTATGTACAGCTATTTGGATCAAGCCAAACTGAGGGGGCAAATAAGGAGGAAAGAGGGACATTGCTTCAAATCAGGGACAGTCCCGCTAAATCAGGGACAGTTGGGAGCTATGCTGTAGTGTGTATGTGCAAAACTGAGAATGCACTAAAAAATGCATAGGTGTGAACCAGGCCCAACACTGCACCAGAAGTGTTAATATAGCACACAGCAATATTGTGAAACTATGAAAACATTCAAGGGTGTTTTCATTCACAACACAGTCTCCCTCTGATGAAATGTTACAATTTATATTTATTCCTGAGCTCAGGGGGAGAACATTTTCACACTGATACATTGTATACTTTTCACTTCCTGGCCAGTGCAGAGTTCCTTAGGCTCCATTCACACCTGAACGTAACGTTTTCTGGCAGAAAATCGTGCGATTTTGCGGCGTTTTGTCGCAATTTTGTCCAGGGCAAAAGGTCACCAATGTAAAAAGAAGAAAAACGCCCATATCTGCCCGATTTGAGCGACAAAAAAAGGGTCCAGAACTTGTTTGAGCTTCAGGCGACTTGGAGTGGAGATGTGAACCATCTCCATTGAGAATAATAGATTTTTTCCCCTCCAGCGTTTTGTAGCTTCAAGCTTCAAGCTACAAAATGCTCAGTTGTGAATGGGGCCTAAGGCCTCATGTACACTGCTGCTGCTAAACGGACGTTTAGGGTCCTTTCACACGGGGCGGATCAGTTCTGATCCGCCCCGTGGATATCCGTTTGCTCAGCGGGGATCACTCTGCTGATCCCCGCTGAGCAGGGAGAAGACAGCTCCGTCTCTGCACACTGCGCAGGGACGGACCTCTCACAGCGCCGCTCTCCCCTATGGGAGATCGGATGACGACGGACCGCAGTGCCCGTCGTCACCCGATCCGATCCGCAGACGGATGGAAAAATAGCTTTTTCCTCCGTTACACTTTTTCGGATCGGAGCGGGTCGGATGTCAGCGGACATGTCACCGCTGACATCCGACGCTCCATAGAGCTCTATGGAGCACCCGTTCAGGCCCGCCGGAAAAACTGACAGGCGGGCCTGAACGGGACGTCAGTGTGAAAGAGGCCTTAGGAGCAGTTGGGCATTTTTTTGTCAACTGCTCCTGAACCCTCTTCTATGTTATCTTATCAGTACATGTACACAGAGTCATTTCTGGGCAGTTGAGTTAAGAGGCATTTCAAGCACCAAAGCTTCTAAACGCGGTAATTTGTGTTTAGCCGCGTTTTGTTTACAGGCGTTGTTCATTTTTGGCTATTTTGAAAAAAATTAATTTTTAAACGCAAATGTGACAAAATGCCACATGCAGCATGTAAACGCAGGAAAACGGACGTTTTAAACATGGGTTACTATCTGTCAGGTTAAATCATTCAGGAGAGTTTGTAAAAACGTCCTGTGTACATGAAGCCTAAATGCTATTTTGTACTTTTCTAGCACCAGGTGATAAATAACGAATGTGTGTTTTTTTTACTGAATTAACTGTAACCACTTATCATCCGGGCCAATTCTGACAGTTTGCTCCTACATGTAAAAATCTCATTTTATTTTGCTAGAAAATTACTTAGAACCACCAAATATTATATATAAGTATATTTTTTTAGCAGAGGCCATATAGAATAAAATGGTAGGTGTTGCAATTTTTTATGTCACACGTTATTTGCAAAGCAGCTTTTCAAGTGCAATTTTTGATAAAAAAAAGTTTTAATTAAATAAAAAAAACACAACACTAAAGTTAGCCCAATTTTTTGTATAATGTAAATGATAATGTTACGCTGGGTAAAGAGATACCTAACATGCAACACTTTAAAATTCCGTCTGCCCGGGGAAACGAGGCAAACTACAGTGCTTAAAATTCTCCATAGGTGATGCTTTAAACACCTTTACAGGTTACCAGTTTAGCACAGGAGGTCTGGTGCTAGAATTATTTATTTTTATCTGACAATACCCCACATGAGTGGTGCCATCACCATTTACATAAGCATTCTGAAGTAAGGTATGCATTCGCATTTGCAAATTTTTTTTAGAATTATTTATTTAATATAAACATTTATTTTTCTGGATTAACCGTATTGCTATCCCAAGGGATGAATAACACCCCTTGTGATAGCATAAGCTGTGACAGGTCCTCTTTATGGAGAGATCAGGGATCTATTAGACCCCAAATCTCTCATCTAGCTTCCCATGCAGCCGATCAGACACAGACCGGTCTGATCGGCTGCTTTCCTGGCTGCTGGTGGCCAGATAAAGAGGGGTGGAACCAGAAGTGATGACATAACATGTCGCTCCCGATTTCTGGGCTTACAGAGCAGGGAGCTCAGTTCCTCTCTCTCTTTCTGTTCAGGGCAGCCATCGCTGCATAGCTTCTTGGGCACAGCGATCAAACAGCAGAGCCCAGGAGAGGCAGCTGCGAGAGAAGGGATCGAGTGGCTAGCTAACCACTCGGATCACTTATGCATGTTAGGGAATCGCTGTCTGAAAAGACACATACCAGAATGATCAGTGGCGGCCCGTCCATTAGGGTCGCACGCACACCGCCCCCCCCCCTTTTTTTGTAGCACGTGATTAGAATAAGAGGCTTCAAAAAAAGGTGGGCTTGGGGCACAGAGCACTGCTGCAGTTGTGTGACTATAGCCTATGAATATTCGCTATTGACACACTGATCCTCCTCCCGGGCGAATCAGGAAGCAGGTCTTGAGACCCATCACCCAATTGGCTGAAAGGACAGTACACATAGGAGGAGGGAGGAGACACACGGCGGAAGCAGCTGTAATGTAGCAGAGGAGGAGAGGACACAGGAGCTGCCTGCCGATACAGGAACCGCTGCTCGCAATGTAGATGGGGTAAGTGCCAGGCTGGATGACCAACCGGCAGAGCTTTTTTTTCAGCGGGAACTTGGTGGAAATGAGTTCCAGCAACTCTGGCTCAGACCCTTTAGTGCCTGCTCACCACAATCACTTGTAAACACAGGAGTCTGATTTCTGAGTTTACAAGTGACAGCTCTGCACTCTGTATGTAATGCAATCCTGATATTTATGCCCCTTTAAGACCCTTCTACTGTTTGTGAGATATGACCACACCCACTATTTGATGTGATTTGGAGGGTGTGTGTGGGAGGGGTTTTGGCGGGTCGTGGTTGAGTTCCAGCACCTATTGTTTGAGAAAAAAAGCCCTACCGATCGAGGAGGGTGCAGGTGACCTGCGACCGCCGACTGACCTACCTACCTGGAGCGGGCGGGGGTAGTTGTTTGCTACCCCCCCCCAGAAAAAAAAAACACCAGCCACCACTGGGAATGATGCCTGTAGGTGCAGGCATCATTCCGTTATAACTACTGAAACCGGAGGACGTCCTCCCAGCAGGAAGTGGTTAATGATTTATCTATTTTTTTGCACTATTTACCTCAATATCTTAACAAATGTGTGGTTTCTACCTCACAATCAATATTTTACTTTGATTAATTGACTCTTTTATAATCTCATATATTTCCAAAAAATGAGTCACATGACCTTCATATCGCATGTGGTAACTTTTAGGCTGGGTTCACACTTGTGCGATGCGGGAACCAGTGCGATTCCTGTGTGGGTTCCCACATCGCACCTGAATCGCAGGCACTGCGATCTGCGAACCACTGTAGGTGTCAATGTAAACTTAATGACACCCCCAGATCGGTTTGCAGATCGCAGTGCTAACTGTCAAATGGTACAGGAATCATATAGCATAGATGTGAACACCCAGGAGATCCGATTCCAGTGTGGACCAAAAAAAGGGTCCTGTATGATTTTGGTGAGAATGCGACAGTTTGTATGGCTGAATTCGTATCGCACATGTGATCTGCACAGCAATTCAGTGTGAATCACGTGCGATGTTTGCGATCGCATAAGTGTGAACCCTGCCTCATTGAATTAACCCCTTTGTATTAAAAAAAAAAATAAGTTTACAATGAATTTAAAGCGGTTGTAAACCCTCCCTAGTGACGTTTAACTATAGGTAAGCCTAGAATAAGGCTAGGTAGTGGAAATATCTCCTAAATGTGCGTCGTTTAGGAGAGATTTCACTTGTAGTGCGCCGATGATTTAATCACCACATGCGCTGTGAAGAACATGACCTCCTTGCCATTTCTTCCCCCAGCGTGTACCGTTACTGAGGGCTCCCATGCTCATGCGCGGGGGTGACATCACGCGACTCTGGCCAGTCAAAGAGCCGGAGTCTGTGGTCCCCGGAAGGAAGAGGGGTGAAGATGGACGCAGCCTGCACAGGGGACAGCAATGGATTTGCTTGCGGGTAAGTGTACCATAATGGGCCAGTATGCGATACACACCAGCCCATTATGCTTTTAATTTGCAGGGAGCAAAAGAGGAAGTAAAACCCATCAGGGTTTACTTCCTCTTTAAGCAGCACCTGTGTCCATTTTTGGGCAATGTATTGGTTATATATGAGCATATGCTTGTCAGCAGTCATGTATTGTGGACCAGCAGGCCTGACAATGGGAGTATGTGTGGATGTATGCCCCCTGTCCTGTGTCCCTGTCTCCTGGGGCCCCTGTCCTGTGTCCCTGTCCAGTGGGGCCTCGGTCTCCCCTGCCCTGGGTCCCTGTCCCGTGGGGCCTCTGTCTCCCCTGCCCTGGGTCCCTGTCCCGTGGGGCCTCTGTCTCCCCTGCCCTGGGTCCCTGTCCCGTGGGGCCTCTGTCTCCCCTGCCCTGGGTCCCTGTCCCGTGGGGCCTCTGTCTCCCCTGCCCTGGGTCCCTGTCCCGTGGGGGCCTCTGTCTCCCCTGCCCTGGGTCCCTGTCCCGTGGGGGCCTCTGTCTCCCCTGCCCTGGGTCCCTGTCCCGTGGGGGCCTCTGTCTCCCCTGCCCTGGGTCCCTGTCCCGTGGGGGCCTCTGTCTCCCCTGCCCTGGGTCCCTGTCCCGTGGGGCCTCTGTCTCCCCTGCCCTGGGTCCCTGTCCCGTGAGCGCCTCTGTCTCCCCTGCCCTGGGTCCCTGTCCCGTGGGGGCCTCTGTCTCCCCTGCCCTGTCCCCCGTGGGGCCTCTGTCTCCCCTGCCCTGTCCCCCGTGGGGCCTCTGTCTCCCCTGCCCCCCGTGGGGCCTCTGTCTCCCCTGCCCTGTCCCCCGTGGGGCCTCTGTCTCCCCTGCCCTGCCCCCCGTGGGGCCTCTGTCTCCCCCGCCCTGTCCCCCGTGGGGCCTCTGTCTCCCCGTGGGGCCTCTGTCTCCCCCGCCCTGTCCCCCGTGGGGCCTGTCTCCCCTGCCCTGTCCCATGGGGCCTTTGTCTCCCCTGCCCTGGGTCCCTGTCCCGTGGGGCCTCTGTCTCCCCTGCCCTGGGTCCCTGTCCCGTGGGGCCTCTGTCTCCCCTGCCCTGGGTCCCTGTCCCGTGGGGGCCTCTGTCTCCCCTGCCCTGGGTCCCTGTCCCGTGGGGGCCTCTGTCTCCCCTGCCCTGTGTCCCGTGGGGCCTCTGTCTCCCCTGCCCTGTGTCCCGTGGGGCCTCTGTCTCCCCTGCCCTGTCCCCCGTGGGGCCTCTGTCTCCCCTGCCCTGTCCCCCGTGGGGCCTCTGTCTCCCCCGCCCTGTCCCCCGTGGGGCCTCTGTCTCCCCTGCCCTGTCCCATGGGGCCTCTGTCTCCCCTGCCCTGTCCCGTGGGGCCCCTGTCCCCTCTGTCCTGTGTCCCCTGGGGTCTCTGTCTACCCTGTCCTGTGTCCCTGTCCCCCCAGGCCTCTGTTCTGTGTCCCTGTCCCACTGGGCCTCTGTCCCTGTTCCCCCGGTTCTATGTCCTTGGGACCTGTGTCTCTGTCTCCCCCTGTCCTGTGTCCCTGGGGCCTCTGTCCCCCTGTCCCTGTCCTGTGTCCCTGGGGCCTTTGTCCTGTCTCCTGGGGCCCCTGTCCTGTCTCTGCCCCCCTGTCCTGTGTCCCTGTCCCCTGGGGCCTCTGTACTGTGTCCCTGCCCCCCTGTACTGTCTCCTGGGGCCCCTGTCCTGTGTCCCTGTCCCCTGGGGCCGGTGTCCCCTGTCCTCGTCCCCCCTGTACTGTCTCCTGGGGCCTCTGTCCTGTGTCCCTGTCCTCTCTGTCCCCCCTGTACTGTCTCCTGGGGCCTCTGTCCTGTGTCCCTGTCCTGTCTCTTGGGGCCCCAGTCCTGTGTCTCTGTCCTGTGTCCCTGTCTCCTCTGTCCTGTGTCCCTGGGGCCTTTTTCCTGTGTCCCTGTCCCCTCTGTCCTGTGTCCCTTTTCCTGTTCCCTCTGTCCTGTGCTCCTGGGGCCTTTTTCCTGTGTCCCTGTCCCCTCTGTCCTGTGCTCCTGTCCCCTCTGTCCCTGGGGCCCCAGTCCTGTGTCTTTGTCCCCTCTGTCCTGTGTCCCTGGGGCCTTTTTCCTGTGTTCCTGTCCCCTCTGTCCCTGTCCCCTGGGGCCTCTAGCTGTCCGCCCTTTCCTCCTCAGTGAGGAGAGGAGAGGGAAGTGAAAATGAAATTGCCTTGTGCAGAGAATGGCTGTGTCGGGGGGCGGGCTCACCAATGAGAAGGAGGCCCCTCCTCCTCCCTTCCCTGTCCTTGTGCTGAGCAAACACGAAACAAACAAATCCTGGGAGGGGGGATCTCTCTCCGGGCTCAGCTCTCTCTCACTTTCCTCTCCTTGTTTTGCTTTCGATCTGGAGCCGTCAGTTTTAGTTTTGATCCTGCGATCTGTTACTATTGGTAAGTAACTTCCTCCTGATCTCCGGGCACACTGCACTGCACATTGGGACTGGGTCTGTGTGTTGTGTGGATGGCTTTCAGGTCTCAGCACACAATTCCAGGAAGCAGAGCCTGTTACGAAATAAATGTCAGAAGGGAGAAGAAGAAGAGGTGTGATTAGGAAGCCTGGATTGGGAGTTGAGATAAAACGAAGTTTTAATTTCGGTTTTGGATTAAGAGTGCTGATCATCATTGGCTGTCAGGATGAGGAGGCTGATCGCTGTGCCAGGCTGGAGCAGTCAGCTGGAGGTAGGTAGATGGGTGGCTAGGTGGGCACTGTGATGGGGGACCTTGGCTGGATGTGCTCTGTGCATGGTGATGGTGGGTGCAGAGCTCCATCCTCAGAACATGGGCAGGAATGCTGGGCACATCACCCAGCTGACAGCCTGCTATTTCCAGTCCTTTACACAGCTCTGATTTCAGTGTGCAAGCAGGAGAAAAGCTTTGCAGCACTGGCATCCCATAGTAACCCATGGATTTTGTGCAAGTCATTTCCCCCAAGTCTGTCATCTGGTGACCATACACGCTTCTCATCAATTTCTTCTCCGATCCACTCTCCCCATAGGATTTATAGCGGAGAACCCATTTGATCGATATGCTACAAGCAGGGATTTCGATCGATAGTTGGAAGATATTGTCTTGCATCTCTATTTTCACCTTGCAGTCTCATAATCTGATCAATAGGAATCCCATCAAAGCAACATGATATCATTTATCACCTGACAGTTTGATCAAATTTGGTCTAACGCGATTATAAGGGAAGTTATGCCTTTTTGATTTTGTCGTTCGTTTTTGATTGGACCATATGTTGATCAGATAGTGAAATTGAAGCGAGTATGGCCACCATTAGGATGTCAGAGAATAAAGGTGAGGGTAGATGGATCGAAATTCACCTGCTTCAGCAGACCGTTCAAATTTCAAGCCATCTATGGCCGTTCCTATTTGTCACTCTAATGATTGACGCCTCTCGATCGGGACTGTTGGTATATTTTTGTTCGATCAGTGCTTGCAGCCTATTGGCGACGGCACTGATCGATAGATTTTGACAGCAGAGGAGTTTCGCTATCAGAATACAATAGAACAGCAGGGAGGATTTCTTCGTAGCCCTCAAATGTGTGGATGGGGGAATCAATTTGTTTTGATTAAGCAGTTGACTGATTAAAAAATCGATCTATTTATGGCCAGCTTGGACCTACAGATCTGTATATGTAGCTACAATGCCGTTGCTGTAAATGCATTGTTAGATGTAGTAATAGTACTGTTCTTGCATAGTGACCACTGGTTGAACTGCATTCCATATGTTTGTATGTGTAGAATATATTAAGGGCCCATGTAGAGGTGCGCGCTTTTTTTGTAGCGTTGGGTAGGTATGTTGTCATGCCTCATTGTAAGTTTCTTTGGTGTGTGTGCGTTTTGATGTGCAATTCGTAATGCTGTTGTGAATTTAGAAAATGCAATGGATAGGGTTAACAGCCATTGACCAAGGCTATCTAAGCGGGCCTTCACCCTATCCACTCAATTTCTAGCATTCCACTCAGTTGTGTTTTTATTTTTTTGGTGGGGCACATCCCTGCACTTCTTGGCTCCTCAACTAGGCGAGAATGATGCATCTGCTGCCCGCAGCCTTGTAGGATACTTGCATGATGCATCCCTGGAGGCCTGAGGGTACTATGCAGTGCGTCATGGGGGGGTGGCGGTCTGTTCCTAGTTTGATACGCTGCTATTGACTTTATGGGCCTCCCAACATTAAAATGCAGAGAAAAACAGAGATGTATTTTTTTTAAACTCGCTGCACAGTGCCAGTGCTGCTGTTAGAAATCACAGTTTACTATGCTTCAGTTATGGATTTGGGGGGGGGGGAACCAGATACTGGAACCGATCCCCCCTGCAGCAACTGATAGGAGGGTAGAGGAAGAGAAGTTGGGGGCGCCACAGCTGGATCGGTTTCAGCAAAAGGGCAGTACAGCTGGCCCTCTTGTTCATCAGGTGCCCAGGCCACCCAGTTAAACTGGTAGGACCTTGGCCCCGTACAGGTAGGCCGGTTGTACTGCCCTGACTGCAGCACTCAGAAGCTGTTTCTTATGGAAAACCATGATACATGTGTTTTGAAATGTGTAAAATGAAAATGCAACAGCAAAAATGGGACCTTATGCTTTGAGAGTATGTTTGCATATATAATATAGATTAATGAATGTAAAAAGCAAACTTGCACCCACCCTGTCATTATTATATAGCGCCAACAGTTTACACAGCGCTTTACATAGTCTGGCAATATCATATACAATATTAGTGAGTAACCAGTTGGATTGCAGTCACATAACCTAGACAGTGCAGTGTCCGCAGTCCCAAGAAGGCCTTAAATTGACAGCATGCGAGTCTTTATTTACCAGCTAGAAAAGGTGAAACATTCACATACGACCCAGGAGAGTTGCACAATTGTGGAGCAAAGTCTGCAAAACAATCTTTCAGAGAGGACAGACTTTATCCCAGTAACATGAAGTGCGTTCTGCAAAACCGGTGAAAAGCAAGTATAGACTGCCGAGCTAATAGATTAATTGGCTCCTAGAAGTGACAGCCCTTAAATGGGAGCGGCTAAAAAGCACGCATAAACGTGTGTTTTTTGCTTTTTTATTTAAAATTTTTTTTTTTTTTTTTTGGTGTTTGAGAGTAATGGTTTTCATCCTCTTGAGTGTTGTTGGGCTTTGGTGATTTTGCGATAAAACATTCAGGCATAAATGGATGCTGAAGGGGCTCTGGATTTGTAGAAGCACCTGTGTGCAATAGCTTCTTCACACTTATACGTTTTAACCCACAATGCATGTACATGGGTTATCCAATGTTTTTAATGGTGTTAGTTTACATCTGTGGGATGTGTTGACATGTATTGTCCATTTCTTGATGCATTCATGCACATTATAGAGCCTACTGTTGACAAAGGTGTCATATGCAAACACATTATTATTGATAACACTTGTAAAAATGCATGGAATTGTGCAAGGAAAGGTGTGACTGCTACTTTACTTAGTGTGCTAGTGATTGCTTTCAACAGAGACGTCAGCTGGAATTGGCTCTACTTGTGATCACAGTATGGTTGCTGTGCAAAGTCAACACAGCTATGTGGAATCTGTAAAGGGTTTACACCTCTCCTTGAACATATACCTTTCTCTGTGCTTTCTCATGCTTTTTTATATGCACAATCATTCGTCCATTGGCTGAGATTTCTTGGATTGTCACAAAAATAGATTTTGTTGAGCCTTTCCTCCACACAGCAAATGGAGACGCAAGTCCCGTACGAACGATATGAAAATCGGAAGTAAAATTTCATCCGATGAACGTTCTGACTATTTTCGGATCGTTAGTATGGTGCTTTTGACGGGTGATTCTGTTTTTGTGTCAGACAACAGCTGGATGTACAGACTATAAAATATTTGTCGTATGTGAGCTCAACGTCTGATTTTCGTTTAAGGCCTGAAAAAAATCGTAAGTGCAAGACTATGCATGCTCAAACTAAAGAATACATTATTCAACACATTATGTCACTTCTGAAGTTGAATTGTGGCATACAAATTTCATATTGTGAGTAACCTCTTCACTTTTGACATGAGACTAGCATGCAACAAAAAAACGGACGAACGGTCGCCCAAAAATCTGATCGTGTGTACGAGGCTTGAAGTGGAGTTCCATCCAAAAGTGAAACTTGCACTCATTTGTCACCTCCCCCCCTCCGGTGCCCCATTTGGCACCTTCCGGGGGGGGGGGGGGGGATACCTGTCCTTGATAGGTATCCTGTTCCCACTTTTGGGACATCACCACTTGGCTCCCTCCTCCTTCCCCTGCCACCGGGCCAGTAGGAGAGAGGAGCGGAGCTTCATGTATGCGCAGTAGGGTCCCGGCTTGAAGCCGTAAGGCTACACTGCTGGGACCCCCTACCCACAATATCAGCGACATTACATTTTGACAGCCAGCAGAATATCTTCCACTACCTGTCTAAGTGGGGATCGGGGAGCCAGTCCTTTCGTAACATGTTACACCCTGATAATGGATATAACATCTTATGAAAGGTGAACTAATCCTTTTAAAAATTGAAGGAGCAGGATGTAAATTTTTCTCAAACAAACAAAATTCTAACAGTGAAGGTGGTTTTCATTTGGGGAAATTCCAAAATTGAATGATAAAAGCAATCAAAATGAAGTATTTTTGAATGACATTCGTCAAGATTCTGATGGCATTATCGATTGTACTGAGAATATTTTTCATGAAAATTTACCATTTTAAAGGCAGGCAAAGTTGGCTCTAGTTTCTGGAGGAATCAACTGAAGTTCATGGATGGCCTGGCTCATCAAAAGTTAATTTTAAAATTTGAGTTGGGTGGAAATTTACCAGCTGAACAGTTACTGCATACTATCTGTTTGGCAGTGCCACTGTACTGAGGCAGAGGTGGGTACCTGAACACAATGGCTGGCAGTGTGTCTTCCTTCATCCACACTATTAGGCCTTGTTTTCACAGGGTGTACTACAGCATATGCCCCTACGAGGGCCATAGTTCCCTGCATGGGGATGCTCCAGTGTACCATGCAGACAATCACATTGATGTCCGTTTAAACACAGCGGTGCAGATCCTCGAATGCAGACACCAAATTGAAAGCAGTGTGTGAGCAGTCACTGTGTCCCAGTTGACATCAATGGGACTGCCTGCACGAAACACCTGTGCTTCCCCTTGTGGGTAAACGCAGCCCTTGCAGTGGTGTACTCTGTAGTACACCTAGAGCTGCACGATTCTGGATAAAAAGAGAATCACAATTTTTTTTTGCTTAGAATAAAGATCACGATTCTCAGCATAACATCATCTTTCACATTATACAAAAAAATGGGCTAACTTTGCTGTTTGTTTAGTTTTAATTAATTGAAGTGTATTTTTTTCCCCCAAAAAATTGTGTTTGAAAGACCGCTGCGCAAATACAGTGTGACCTAAAATATTGCAATGACTGCCATTTTATTTCCTAGGGTCTCTGCTAAAAGAAAATATATCATTTTTGAAGGTTCAAAGTAATTTTCTAGCAAAAAATATTGATTTTTAACTCGTAAGCAACAAGTGTCGGAAAAAGGTTTAGTCTTTAAGTGGTTAAACTACCTTCATTTACAGACCTGAAGTTCATCCTTTTTGATCTAAAAGAACCAAATGATACATTGGGGGTTATTTACTAAAGGAAAAATCCACTTTGCACTGCAAGTGCACATGAAAATGCACTTGGAAGTAAAGTCGCTGTAAATCCGGTGGGGACATGCAAGGAAAAAAAAAAAAAAAAAACATTTTAGCTTGCAAATGATTAGATGATAAAATCAGCAGAGCCACTCATTTCATATCTACCCCTTAAATTTGGAGCGACTGCACTTCCAAGTGCATTTCAGTGCAAAGTAGATTTGCCTTTTGTAAATAACCCCCAATGTTTCTTTTTATTGCTCAGCACTAAGCTATGTTGTGATAAACTTTGCTGGCTTTAGAATTGCTTTGCACTTGTTATATGAATCGTAGAAATGCTAGATTTAGATTGTAAGGCCCCTTTCACACCAACGTCCCGTTCAGGCCCGCCTGTCAGTTTTTCAGGCGGACCTGAACGGGTGCTCCATAGAGCTCTATGGAGCGTCGGATGTCAGCGGTGACATGTCCGCTGACATCCGACCCGCTCCGATCCGAAAAAGTGTGACGGAGGAAAAAGCTATTTTTCCATCCGTCTGCGGATCGGATCGGGTGACGACGGGCACTGCGGTCCGTCGTCATCCGATCTCCCATAGGGGAGAGCGGCGCTGTGACAGGTCCGTCCCTGCACAGTGTGCGGAGACAGACCTGTCATCTCCCTGCTCAGCGGGGATCGGCGGAGTGATCCCCGCTGAGCAAACGGACATCCACGGGGCGGATCAGAACTGATCCGCCCCGTGTGAAAGGACCCTAAGGGGGGTTGAATCGAGTTTTTTTTTATTTATTTTTTTTAACAATGAGCTGTACCTGGGGGTCAATGAGGCCTTACAGCTTTGCGGTAAAACATGTGGCTGCAAGGCAGAGGAAAGGGGTGTTCATGTGCAACCATTATGCTTTACAATACCAATATTATACCCACTGTTGTGCTAAATCGGGCCCTGCGGCTACCGCCCCTCAAGGCGCAGCAGTGCTGGTGTTTACGGGTTAAAACAGCCGGTGAGGAGGTCACATAATGGGGATCGCTCTTCAGACCACACCACAAGTTTAAGCGAGCCCTTGAGCTTAAATGGGGGGGGGGGTCAAGATATGTATGGCTACCCATACCAAAAGTTATTTAGGCTAGAACATACAGACTTCATGCAGATGGTGACCTTGGTGGAGATTGATTCTTGGGCAGTAGTGTGATTTAACCTAAGAACAGATGTGGATGTTTGCCTGCACTGTATAGCCATGGTCATCGGCCAGAGTTGTGGCCTTGTCTACACTATAGTGACCATGTACTTCCCCATCCCGTGAAGCTTCCCACCTAGGGTTGCAACCTCATCCCTTTAAAATGGAACACATATTAATTACACAGGTTCTGTAGCTGCTTAAGGCGGTAATTAAATTCACTTTGTGCTTCATCTGCATTAAATTAGCCTCATAACCTG
Organism: Lithobates pipiens; assembly: GCF_037356315.1. Lineage (NCBI taxonomy): Eukaryota > Metazoa > Chordata > Amphibia > Anura > Ranidae > Lithobates > Lithobates pipiens. The sequence continues at coordinate 386,287,688 of NW_027507718.1, read as the reverse complement.
TGTATGTCATGTGTTCAGGTTTAAAGGGATGAGGTGGCAACTCTACTCCCACCCCGATGACAGCTGGGGTAGTTGGAGACCTAAGCGGGTACGTTTTTCAGTCAGCTGGTGTTGGTTATGTAACAGGATTTTGTTCAAACTTTATTGTGAAAGTGTTTGCATCTATCCAATAACAGCTGCTGTGTGCAAGGTTTCTATTTCCCAGCTTATCTTCTCTGCCAGGATTGTCCAGGCCCACACATGGCTGTGTACACTACAGACAACCAGTACACACGGTCAGCTTTTTTCCATACGTAATAGAGGAAGGCTCCTGGTGACTGCAGGCCTCAGCACATAAAAGTGTACTGGGCCTGCCGCCTGACAGGCTCTCCTCCAGTGTTTACTGCAAAGTCAGCAGGCACTGCAATAGTTAAGCTGCTTGAAAGCTTCTCTCCTTTCAGTCAAGTAAGTTTCATGATTGATTTCACGTCTGGCCTATAGCAGTGCTCCATTGAGATGAGATTAGCCAATCATGTTCCTTTTTAACACGTCAGTGAGAAGGAAGGACTGTGTTGCTGGCAACTTCTAATAAGCAGAGGGGGAAGGGAGGCTGCCTGAGACTCCATAGCTGTAGTAGTTCTGTAGATGTACAGCGCATGCTGGCTTCTGAGCAGCTAAGCCTATCATCTATAGGCAATGTTTTCTTCTACATGGCAGCAGTGAAAGCAAGTCCTGTGTGTGTGTAGTGTTGTATTCAGTACGAGACTGCTACATACTAACACATATAGCATGAGAAAGCGGTATAAATTGTGACGCTAATAAAAAAACTGAGGATTAGAAGGTAGATACTATCTATAGCAGGCCATCCAGTCCAATGACTTCTCTATTTAGTACCTGAGAATGACAGCTGTACACTGCAGCGCTAAAAAAAAAGCTGCTTTTACAGGCATTTTCAGCTTGAATTGTGTGCTTTCTTGTGCATGGTTTTTATTGAGCTTCTTCAAGCTCCTTTTTGAGCTGTTTTCACCATAAGCATTTTTTTTTCCACAAAAAGGACCTGGGGGTCCTAGTAGATAGCAGGTGCATGCCATTGCTGAGCCTATTAACAAAGCAAACAGAATATTGGCATGCATTAAAAAGGGGATCAACTCTAGAGATAAAATGATAATTCTTCCGCTCTACAAGACTCTGGTCTGGCTGCACCTGGAGTATGCTGTCCACTTCTGGGCACCAGTCCGGTTTAACCTTAAACTACGTAGAGGGTTCTTTACTGCAAGAGCGGCAAGGATGTGGAATTCCCTTCCGGGGGTGGTCTCAGCGGGGAGCACTGATGATTTAAAAAAATTATTGGATAAGCACCTGAACGACCAATCACAATCACGCTGAAGTCAGCCGGATTTGACTGTGATGACGTACGACTGGACTAGAATAAGGAAGTTCATAGCCAGTAGCCAATAGCTGCCTTAGCGTCGGTTTTCGTCCATCGGACTAGCATACAGGCGAATGGCTTTTTCGACCAGACTCTAGTCCGTCAGAAAGATTTTAAACATGTTCTAAATCTAAAGTCTGTCTGATTTTTCGACAGTAAAGGTCCGATGAAGCCCACACACGGTCGAATTGTCTAACGGATTTGTTCCGTCGGACCTTTGCTGTTAGTCTGGCCGTGTGTACACGGTATTAGTTGGAGTTTGGCTTCAATTTGTTCGTGTATGTAAATGTGCTAGTTCATCTAATGTTGCGTACACGCGATCACACAATCCGATAGACTCAAGTCCGCCGGACAATTCCCCGCCCCCCCCCCCTGTTTTTTTTTTTACCCAAAAGTCCGGCGGACTAAGAAAGTAGTTTTACACCAAAATATGTCTGCCGGACTCGCAGTCCGGCGGACAATACGGCAGTGTGTGTGCTAATCTGCCATACTTTTGAAATGAACGGACTTTCCCGCGCACAGAGAAAAGTCCGTTCATTTTGAGCGCGGCTCCAGGTAGCCGGGACCAGCGAATGAAGCGTCGCTGGCCCTGTCACCTGGTATGGACTTAAAGGGGAAGCCCTACGCCGAAAAAACGGCGTGGGGCCCCCCCTAGGTCCATATAAGACCCTTATCCGAGCGCGCAACCCGGCCGGTCAGGAGAGGGGGTGGTGGCGAGCGAGTGCCCCCCTCCTCCTGAGCCGTACCAGGCCGCGTGCCCTCAACATGGGGGGGGCTTTGAGGAAGGGGGGCCGTGCGGCCCCCCCACCCCAAAGCACATTGTCCCCATGTTGAGGACAAGGGCCTCTTCCTGACAGCCCTGGCCGTTGGTTGTCGGGGTCTGCGGGCGGGGGGCTTATCGGAATCCGGGAGCCCCCTTTAATAAGGGGGCCCCCGGATACCGGCCCCCCACACTATGCAGGGACGGACCTGTCAGAGTGCCGCTCTCCCCTATGGGAGATCGGGTGACGATGGACCGGGTCGGATGTCAGCGGACATGTCACCGCTGACATCCGACGCTCCATAGACCTCTATGGAGTATCCGTTCAGGTCCGCCTAAAAGTTTTTCAGGTGGACCTGAACGGATCAGTAGTGTGAAAGAGCCCTTATTCAAATGAATTAGCTGCCCAAAATCGTAAATAAACTAAACACTATTCCAGAAGTTCTCCATGTGGTTTAGAAATTGTGCCTAAAGCACTGTGTATCTTTACTTCCTGTACAATGTTGTGACCCACACTACCTCTATTTCCTCTTAAAGTGGTTGTAAACCCTTACAACACACTTTGACCTACAGGTAAGCCTAGATTAAGGCTCGCCTGTAGGTCCAAGAAATATCTCCTAAACCTATACGGTTTAGGAGATATTTGCCCGAAGACAGGCACCGCTGTCTACGGTGCATGCACCATAGACAGCGGCGCACTGAGCGCGGCATTTTCAACGACGGAGCTGCCGTGCGTGTCGGCTCCTGTGCGCATGCGCGGGAGTGACGTCATCGCGGCTTCGCCGAATGACAGCGGCGGAGCTGCGAGACCCCACCGAGAAGATGGATGCGCCGGACTACAGGGGACAGCGGTGACTTCGCTGGCTCCTGTGTCAGGTAAGTGACACATAATGGACTACTATGCGATGCATAGTAGTCCATTATGCTTTGCCTTTGGCAGGGAATGAAAGAGGAAGTAAACTCATCAGGGTTTACTTCCTCTTTAAGATCTGGTTTACACCTATGTGTTTTCACTTTTGCAGAAACACACTACAGTCCATTTAACATGGTATCCTATAAGTGACATTCACATCTGTGCATTTATTATAAAGGGTCAGGGACTTATTTATTTTTTTCCCACAGCAGGTTGCTTTTTTGGTTCCATAGACCTCAATGGAAACTGCATTTTTGATGCATTTAAGCTGCATTTTTGCAATTTTTTCCTGCAAAACAGACACCTCCCCAAAAAGCAAAACGCACCAAAAATGCATTAAAAAAGCACAGAAAATGCGTGTGAAAAAAATGCACCTGGAAAACGCATCAATCGCAACCTGCATCGGTATAAACCAGGTGTTTTCAGTTTTGCAGAAACACCCTACAGTCCATTTAACATATAGAAAAAGGGGGAAACAGACTGCGCTAAGGTGAAAGATTGTGAAGTGTGTAAAATAATTGTGAATTTCTTAAATGATAAAAAATATCAAAGGTGTTCAGCTGCGGCTTCACTGTATCACATACAAGCAAAATAGATAAACGAAAAAACATAAGCCGCGCTTAAACAAAGAAAAATGTGATCAGCTACTTGTACAGTAGTATTAAGATATACACTATATAGGGTACAGTGATATTAGGATATACACCATATAGGGTACAGCAACCCTTTAAAAATATGTGCGTAATATAGAACACATATATATTATTGTTCTAGATTCAAAACTTCGCTGCTGTGATTCGCTATATATAATGAGAATGCATGACATAACTTATAAATACGAAAAATATATAAAACATCAACACCCAGTGTATAAACAATAAGTCCGTGTATAGAACGCCAAAATGATTGACGTAAGGCTGTAAATATAAGACCTCTAAAAATAAAAAATAATGTTCATGTAATCCAAACTGAGAAAAATCGTGTTCAATCCACCACCAGCATGTGTTAAGATTTGCTGCTTACCAGACGAATATGACCCCCCACTACAGAGGGTCACACAGAGCTCTATGAAATTGTGCACCACTTCCAGCCACAGGGGAGGGGATTCCACGATGTCCTCCTGACCTTGCTGCTTCAGAAGCTCTTGGGAAGAAAAGCTCGCTCCCGTATACTTGGCTCAAGGTCCAAAAGAAGGACTCAAAGGCAGGGGCATCAAAATCATAAAGGGAGATAAAACTCAAAATAGTATAAAACCCTTTTATTTTGGGATAAAAAATATAAAAATACACTTACAGATGTGTAAAAGAAAATACGCCTTAAGTCCGTGGCGCCGGCCGGACGCACACGGACAGACCCGTTCTCCTGGAACCCGTCACAAACACGAGGTGATAGCGTACCGCTCAGCGGTACGCTATCACCTCGTGTTTGTGACGGGTTTCAGGAGAACGGGTCTGTCCGTGTGCGTCCGGCCGGCGCCACGGACTTAAGGCGTATTTTCTTTTACACATCTGTAAGTGTATTTTTATATTTTTTATCCCAAAATAAAAGGGTTTTATACTATTTTGAGTTTTATCTCCCTTTATGATTTTGATGCCCCTGCCTTTGAGTCCTTCTTTTGGACCTTGAGCCAAGTATACGGGAGCGAGCTTTTCTTCCCAAGAGCTTCTGAAGCAGCAAGGTCAGGAGGACATCGTGGAATCCCCTCCCCTGTGGCTGGAAGTGGTGCACAATTTCATAGAGCTCTGTGTGACCCTCTGTAGTGGGGGGTCATATTCGTCTGGTAAGCAGCAAATCTTAACACATGCTGGTGGTGGATTGAACACGATTTTTCTCAGTTTGGATTACATGAACATTATTTTTTATTTTTAGAGGTCTTATATTTACAGCCTTACGTCAATCATTTTGGCGTTCTATACACGGACTTATTGTTTATACACTGGGTGTTGATGTTTTATATATTTTTCGTATTTATAAGTTATGTCATGCATTCTCATTATATATAGCGAATCACAGCAGCGAAGTTTTGAATCTAGAACAATAATATATATGTGTTCTATATTACGCACATATTTTTAAAGGGTTGCTGTACCCTATATGGTGTGAGTCCATTTAACATGTTTAGTTAGTTTCCTAATGGTCACGTTCATTTCTGCGCATTTTCATGTTGTGCGTTTTTTGGAAAGGATCAAGGATTTTTTTATTCTATTTTTTTCCTGCAGCAGGTTGCATGTTTGGTTCCATAGGCTTCAACGGAAATGCTTAAACACATCAGAATTTCAATGCTTGCATTTTTTATTTGTTATCTTGGGCTTGCAGGAGAAACCAGCAAAAACGGACACTTCCCAAAAATGCAAAGTGCATCAAAAACCCATTAAAACGTATGTGATAAAAACAGAAAATGCGCCCAGAAAATGCATCAACTGCAACCTGCATAGATATAAACGAGGCCTAAAGCCAGCACCATTTTGGCAGTGTCCCATATCTTCTTCCTCCATCCCTCCTCCTGCCCACCACTGACCACAGATCCCGTACATGGGCAGAAGAACATAGGATCTGCTGGAAGAAGAATCACTAGTGCCTATGCCGGAGCTGGAGGCTAAGGTCCTTCTAACAAACGCTCTGCAGATCCCACCACAGAAAGAATGCCAAGAAATCAGGACACACTGGGCCTGCACAGGTATATGTCACCTGCTAAAAACATGACAAAAACTGGATTCTGTATCTTTAGCATTGTCGCACTTTAGTAGTCATGCAACAAATTGCTCAGATGTGAAATGGGGGATAGAGTTCTAACCCTTCCAGATGTTGCTAAAAATTAGTTTGCTGACTTATCCCAGTTTTTTTTTTTTTTTTTGTCACTTTCTGTCCTGACAGGAAGTAAGCGCAAATCGTTCCAGTAGAAGCACAGCAGTAAATCCTGACAAAGGAAGCCATCCCCACTGGGGGAAGACAGCGGTTATTGCTAGCGACAATAATCCACCACCAGCAGTGCACCAGCCACTAGCGATAAATGCATGTAAAATCTGGCAGGCTGGTTGTACCCAAGTTGATCAGTCAACTTGGTACATTCAGCCTTGCCCATACCTGGTTCCAATGCAGGAACCCGTCTATGGCCTGGCCTTAGACGTGTGATAGCTCATCCCATGTTGGCTGTGTAGACTTTTGTAGAGGTAGACCGATTGTTTTATCCGTAGACCATGTATGGTGTTCATTCTTGAAGTCTTATAGGCGGTTTACATCTTCCATTCACAATTCAACAGTAAATAAAGGCATTTCACTCCTTGAACAAACATTCGGGGCAAAAGTGTTTTCTTTTGAAGTGGGTTCAAGCTTACCTGGCGCTTTCACAACTTTGTAAACCCAATGGCTTCTTATCTTATCAGAATATGAATTTTTTTTTTTCCTTGCTATTGATTGCACTATGGATATTTGTCCTTCCTATATATCACTACACTGGAGGCCTGAGATCAAGTCTTGTGAAAGGAGAGCAAGGAATAGAGAAGGAAGGACTGACACACCCATGGCAGTGAGCCCTCAGGAATGTGTGTGGATGAATGGGTTACTAATGAAGTTTACAACGCTGGAAAACTGGTCTGGCAGCCTCACTTCTTAAGTCTGAGTGTGTACAGCTTTGCAGCATTTATCTACTTCTCCCATACAAATTTCAGGGTGTTGTGTAAGTTCTAAATCCATTTCAGGTTCTCTGGCTTTATTTAAAACTGATCTCTGGGGAAAAAAGCAATATTTGCACATTTGCTATGTAAAAATAAATCGCCTCTAATTATCTGGATGCTGCTGCATTTTTTTTTTTTTTTTTTTTTTTTTTTTAATTCTAACTTTCATACATTCTGACACTGCTATAAGTACTGAAAATGACATTTCGGACTCTAGTACGCTGCATAAAGTGAAGGCTGCGTGGGTCACTTGCACTACACCTCTTCCATTCATAAAACCTCTTGTAGTATTCCCTCAGCATACAAAGTTTTCTTTGTTTGGACGAGGATCAGATGAATATCACAATCTCCAATCACAGAACACCTTGAATTTTGTGAAAAGAATACAAAATGTTTTGTGAACAGATACGGTAAATTGTGAGCAGCCGACGTAGCCATAACTGTTTGAAGTATGCTAAAGACAGGAGTGTCATTTTCGAGCCGACAGATACAGTGGTGTCAGAATAAATTCAAACTGGCATTTTTTACTGTACACAGCAGCTTCCAAATGGGACACACATCGGTAGGGTAATTTTATTTTTACATAGCAAATATTGTTCGTTCTTGGACTTGGGCTTTAAACGTGTCTCCGGCCAGTCCTGTATGTGTTGCCCAGTAGCTGCCAGTAAGATTCCGCCCTCTATCGCTTCCAGTTCAGGATTGAATGTGATTGGCAATGGAACAATTCAGGTGGGGTCTCTGAACTCTTGTGAAATGTAATGTATTTGTTGGGTATCGGGACGTAGTTATGGCAAATAAATTCCTATGTTGTACATGTCACTTTACTGAGCTTTGTAAGGTACTTTGAACAGGAAAAATCAATGGATTGAACATGTAAATATATACACTTAAAAAGCCCTGTTTCTTTTGGAATGGGCACTAAATTTATTATATTACAGGTACTTGTATAGCGCCCTCAATTTATGCAGCGGTATACATATATATTGTGCATTCACATCAATCCTTGCCCTTAAAGGAGTTGTAAAGGTAGAAAGTTTTTTTATCTTCATGCATTCAAGCCTTCTGTATATAGCAGCCAGCACCCCCTAGTACTTACCTGAGCCCCATCTCTGTTCAGGAGTGTTTTGGCTGTCCTGGACTCCCTCCTGATTGGCTGAGAGACAGCGGCAGCTCCATGTCTGAATGGACACACAGAGCTGTGACTCTGCTCGGGTGCCCCCATAGCATAGCTGCTTGCTGTGGGGGCACTCGACAGGAGGGAGGGGCCAGGAGAGCCAAATGGGAGGATCTGGACTGCTCTGTGCAAAGTAACTGCAACAGAGGAAGTAAGTATAACATGTTTGTAAAGTCTTGTTGAAAGTGTATTAAGTGTCTTTCTTAATAATGCACCCCCCCCCATAGCAGCCTTTCTCAGCCCTTTAAACAGAGAGAACCCGTGAAATATCTTTCTGGTCTCAGGGAAACCCTGCTAAAAAATGATTATCTCTACAACTCGTGATACATAGTGTGATGGTAAGTGGGAAGAATGCTCTTTACACTTCTGGTCATTGAGGAAAAGTGACCCCCCCTTACAGATGGCTAAAAAGATCAATGGTGTCAGTGGGAACTTATCTGAGAGGAAGAATTGCTGATTGCATAAGGAACCCCTAGCAACCTCTGGAGGAACCCTAAAGTTCCATGGAACCCTGGTTGAGAAACCCTGTAGTAGAGACTTCCCAATCAAATTCAGCACCATAGACTGTTCCTCAGATAGTGATCTGCAGAAAACATCAGAAAATAGCAATATACTATATACATAATTATATTCCAACGTCCGAACAGAATCAGTAACTACGATATGAGTAAGAGCCGGTTCACACAGAGGCAACACGACTTCCAGCGTGACTTTGGGAGGCAACTTGGACATGACTTGAGTATGAATCACAGCGCGACTTGAGGCAACTTACAAGGCAACTTGAAGTTGCCTCCAGGACAGGGGGCTTTGCCAGTGGCCAATCACATAGTTAATCAGCTCTGTGGGAGGGAGGGGTTTGCCTAGAAAACTATTTTTACTTCCTGGAAAGTTGCTTCAGTTAAGACAGGTGATCAGACTTGGAGGCGACTTCCATTGAAGTCACCTTTTGCCGGATTGAAGTAGTACAGGAACCTTTTCTGAAGTCGGAGCCACTTCAGTAGTGTGCATTAAGACGGCTCCATTCACTTCCATTGATTTTTCTCAACCACGCGACTTGAAATCGGATCCCAGGTCGTCCCCGTGTGAACCAGCTCAAGGCTCTTAATAACCTTATATAAATGCACAAATTCAGCTTTTACAGATATAATTAGGACAAGGATTCATAAAACCAGGGTGGTAGAGAGAGACTTATTACAAATGCTCACTGATAACAGAATCTTGCTTTGTTTTCATTTCAGTTTCTCCTTTTGATAGGAGCGGAAACTCGATTTGGAGGTTTGGGCATCTCATTTGTTTTTGAGTGTGCATGTCCTCTTTCTCTTTATATGACTATTGAGTAGTTCCGTAGTAGACACCACTGTGGAATGTTTGATGTGTCATAAGTTTCAAATACAATGTGTACATTTTAAATCTGAAAATTGTGAAAAAGTACACACTCTTAAAGCGGCCACAACCATTTTATCCCTGAGAAACCCTTGAAATAATTTTCACGTCTTGTGAAACCTCTGCTAAATCCAATTCATTGGGGCTTAGTGGGGAAAAATGTCTATTACATTGTTGGGCAGTGGGAAGAATGGCATGCTACTGACTGCCAAGTGGTATTGGATCCATCAAATGGGATTGTTCACAGCTCCTAGCAATCTTTGGAGGAACTTTAGGGTTCCATGGAACCCTGGTTGAGATTGCTCTAAAGTGTTCTACATAATGAGCATGTTGTAGACCACATTGTTGGTAAAAGTGAGCTCGTCTGCACTGAGCACACATATGGACAAACCTGCAATGTAGGAGCGTGTGCATTGTAAAGTAAGGCGGGGCGGGCACATACATGTTGCTGCTTGGCTGTTTTGGACATATTTTCATACATGTGAATTTAATGGGACAACCAGAATAGAAGGGTAATTCTAATTAAAAAATCTCCTGTACCCCTTAGCCAGATCATGTTTTAAATGCTGTATGTATACGATGTATCACCTGGTCAAGAAGTGAGGGGAACATCTCCCTCATGGGACACGGGCATAATTTATTCCTAAAAGTTCTAAACCTTAGTTTCTCTAATAGAAAAAAAATAAGTTTTTCGTTGATGCCTGTTTCTTTGCTAGGGGGATTTCCCTGCACTTCTTCTTCTTTTTTGGTCTTACACCTGTCAGACAGGAAGCCCTGAGGTTTTCCCTCACTTCCTGTTTTGTCAAATAAACAAAGTATGGAGAACTCTTCTAAATGGGGGCATAAACCGTGGTACATAAGACAGAGGTACTAACCTTTTCACACTCTACCTTAAACCAGAGTTCCACCCAAAAGTGGAACTTCCACTTATATGCTTCCTCCGGTGTCACATTTGACACCTTTTCAGGTATTTGTCGCTGCTGACTTTTTTTTTTTTTTTTTTTCACCCAGGCTGGACCTCCTCTTTATAAGGTGATGTTAAACCTTTTAAAATGTTAAAATCATTTACAGCAGCTGGCCTCAGTACTTGCCTTGTGTGCTGCTTCTCCTTCTTTTAGAGCCACCTACATGCACGCTCCTGCTAGACCAGGGGTGTCCAAACTTTTTTTTTTAAAGAGGGCCATATTTGATGAAGTGAACATGCTTGAGGGCCGACCATTTTGCCTGACATTCTTTAAACCATTAAAATTCGGTCTACGTGTGTTCGTTTGAGCACTAATACACTGCCCAACAAGAATTCTCTTGCCTTTGTGGCTGTGTGTGGTGAACAGATGAGCTTGGGCGTTTTATTTGGATATACTGTATTTATCGGCGGTCTGCCTATGTAAACAAGGCAGATCGCCGTTCTGCTTGTAAGAAGATGGAGATCTTTTGTTTCTGCTAAGCAGGAACACGGATCTCTGTATTCTGTCAGTTAAACCATCCCCCCCACACAATAATCACTTCAAGGGAACACGTTTAACCCTTTGATTGCCCCTGATGTCAACCCCTTCCCTGCCAGTGGCATTAGTACAATGACTGTGCATTTTTGTACAAAAAAATTTTAAGAACTGATCACTGTATTAGTGTTACTGGTCCCCAAAAAGTGTCAGTTCGTGCTTAATTTGTCTGCCACAATGTCACAGTCCTGCTAAAAAATCGCTGATCGGCACCATTACTAGTAAAAAAAAAAAAAAAAAAAAAAAGTCCCTAAATCTATCACATAGTTTGTAGATGCTATAAATTTTGTGCAAACCAATCCAATATATGCTTATTGGGATTTTTTTTTTAAGTGAAAGAAGTATTTTTTTATTATTATAATACATTTTTTTTGGATATGTTTTATAGCAGAAAGTGAAAAAAAAAAAACTATATATATATATATATATATATATATATATATATATATATATATATATATATATTATAATATAATTTTTCAAAATAAAAACCACAGAGCTGATCAAACCTTGCCAAAAGAAAGCTGTATTTGTGGGGGGGGGGGGGGGGCGTCAATTTTATTTGGGTACAGTGTCGCATGACCGCGCAATGTGTCGTATCGCATAAAATGGCCTGGTCAGGAAGGGGGTTAAACCTTCCGGAGCTGAAGTGGTTAAAAAGAAAAGCATACATTTTTCTCTGCTCCTCTGATACTACTGTAAACTTTATACTGTACTAGCAGTTGCGTGGGAATTTTACTGCTGAATATGGATAGTTTTATAGGAGCTTCACTTTTTGTTTCACGTTTCCTCTGTTCTGTGCCTGCCTTGTACGGATTAGGGGAAAAGTAAAGGCAATGGACAATTTTGTGATGCTGAAATTCTAACATGTTGAACCACCCCCCCCCCCCCCCCCAAATCTAGAATATGCTAGGCAGGCAGTGGTTTTAAAACTGATAGGCTCATGTACTTCAGCTCCCAGTACTTCTGCCAGTACAGAACATCTTTTTCAGAACAGAAACTGTAGACACGGCTCTATTATTAGAATGTGAAATAGGAAGTAGAAGAAGCAGGAAGTAGAAGAACGTTAGAAACATCTTTGAAACTGTTGGGAGAGATTAAACGCAACCCTTTTTTTTTTTTTTTTTTTTTTTTTTTATTTCTCTTGAAGGGGGATATATTACGCTTTTTATAAAACATTGTAATCTGACAGTTCCTGAAGGTCTGCATAATTTACTATTTATTTTCCTAAGAACTCAATGTATAGCTGAATGTCATTTTTTGATGATTTATTTATTTTAATTTTTTATGGCAATCTCTTCTCTGAACCCTTGAAAAACTGCAGGGGAAGGTGAAATGTTAAAAATAAATAAATAAATAAATAAATAAATGTATATATATATATATATATATATATATATATATATATATATATTATAATACTATTAAAATTTTGAAGTGTAATTGGTTTAGGAGGGAACCATGCAGTATGTGGCGCTACAAGATCATGCTGTTCGGTGGAGTAATGTAGTGTGAAAATAGTCATAGGATCATTGTGAAAATGGTGCATCTGTCATCACCATTTCATCACATGCTATGTGTGGTACAATATAAAGATGAAAGCATTAACTATTTAAGCCTGAGATTTACAGCCTTCAAAAGTAGAGCTTATTCGTAATAGCGAATTCTTAAAGCTGACCCCGGGAATGGTGCAAAATGCATTGTCATTCATTTTAATGAGGGAACTACAAGTCCTTGCTGCCACCACGGAAGACAGACCGTTCTCAATGGAACACGAGTGCAGTGATCACTATACAGTGCCTTGCAAAAGTTTTCACCCCCCCCTGGCTTCTTACCTATATTGTTACGTTACAGCCTTTAGTTCAATGATGGATCAGAACACAATACAGACAGTCCCCAGATTACAAACAAAATGGGGTCTGTAGACTTGTTAAGTTGAATCTGTATGTAAGTCGGAACAGGTACATATTTTTTTTTTTTTTAAGTGTAACTTCAGCCAAAAAAACTATTTTTAAGCTTTTTGGATAGCATAGGGAAGGGTTAACACCCCTGTAACGTTTGTTTTGCTGTTTGTGTCCCTGATCAGAAGATTTCACCTCACTTTCTGTCCCAATGACAATTGGATTTTGAAAATTTTGGGTTGTTGTGGAAACAAGCCTTGGTGATGGCCTCAGTGGAGGTACCTTTTTCCCATAATAACTCTTACAGGAGCAAATTTCCCTTCCTGGGGGTAGATTTCCTCTCACTTCCTGTTATCTCCCTCTGTTTGTAACTAGGGGACCGCCTTTAGTCTAAGAGTTGGTGAAGTAAAATTAGAAAAATATATACAGAAAACTATTTTTCGGAAATGATAAATGATAAAAAACTGATAATTGGCATGTGCGTATGTATTCACCCCCTTTGTTATGAAGCTCATAAAAAGCTCTGGTGCAACCAATTACCTTCAGAAGTCACATAATTAGTGAAATAATGTCCACCCATGTGCAATCTGAGTGTCACTTGCTCTGCCATTACATATACACACCTTTTTTTGAAAGGTTCCGGAGGCTGCAACACCTAAGCAAGAGGAACCACTAACCAAACACTGCCATGAAGACCAAGGAACTCCCCAAACAAGTAAGGCACAATGTTGTTGAGAAGAACAAGTCAGGGTTAGGTTATAAAAAATAAAAAAAAAATAATAATCTTTGATCCCAAGGAGCACCATCAAAGCTATCATAACCAAATGGAAAGAACATGGCACAACAGCAAACCTGCCAAGAGACGGCTGCACCACAAAAACTCATGGACCGGGTAAGGAGGGCATTAATCAGAGAGGCAGCACAGAGAGACCTAAGGTAACACTGGAGTATCTATACATAGGACAACAATAAGCTGTACACGCCATAGAGTTGGGCTTTATGGCAGAGTAGCCAAAAGAAAGCCATTACTTTCAGCAAAAAAACAAAATGGCACGTTTTGAGTTTGCAAAAAGGCATGTGGGAGACTCCCAAAATGTATGGAGAAAGGTGCTCTGGTCTGATACGACTAAAATTGAACTTTCGGGCCATCAAAGAAAATGCTATGTCTGGTGCAAACCCAACACATCACATCACCCAAAGAAACACCATCCCCACAGTGAAACATGGTGGTGGCAGCATCATGCTGTGGGGGTGTTTTTCACCAGCCGGGACTGGAAAACTGGTCAGAGTTGAGGGAAGGATGGATGGTGCTAAATACAGGGATATTCTTGAGCAAAACCTGTACCACTCTGTGTGTGTGATTTGAAGCTAGGACAGAGGTTCACCTTCCAGCAGGACAATGACCCCAACACTTGAGGGCTTTAAGGGGAAACGTAAATGTGTTGGAATTGTCTAGTCAAAGCCCAGACCTCAATCCAATAGAAAATCTGTGGTCGGACTTGGTTTGCTGTTCCTGGAGTCTGTACTCTGGACGTAGTGCATTTCCTGGACTCCACACTCTGTACGTTGCATAATTCTGAACTCGGCGCTCTGGACGTTAAGCGTGCCTAAGCCCTGCACTCAGCAATGTAGTGCACCCCACATACAACTGGCCCTTTTGGGGGCAATCGTACTGCTGGTGTGGCCCGTGATGAAACTGAGTTTGACAACCATGCTCTATTCTATGAAGGCTTTCCTGTTAAGGACTTAATTTCCTACATGTTTGTGCCTAATGCAGTTTGTACCCTTTTTTTCTTTTTCGTTTTCTTTTTTTTGACAGGGTGTAAATGTATACACACATTATATACTTTTCCCCCTATATTTTCATTAATAGCTAGGGAGTCTTCCTAGAGGGGACTAAAAAGCAAACTGCTACAGTGGTTGGTCTTTTCCTTGCATGTGGCAGAGAAGTGATAATGTGTCTTGTACAGCAGCTTCTAGTCTTGGGTTGTCCTCAAAGACTTATCACCTTTGCACTGTGAATTGCATCGGGCTACATAAGGACATTATCTTTGGCATGTAATAAAATTGTTTTAAAGCTGAACTCCAGGAAAAAGACTGGAGGATCGATATTGTTAAACTGAGCATGGATGATTCGCTTTTATTTTGATCAGCCAGCGCGCTAAAAAAAATAAAAAATTCTTCTCCATTCACACAAGTGAGGTGGATGTGGAAAATCTAACGATCGACTTCTCTTGAGCGGGAGCGGCCACACACCGTTCCAAATTGAACCGGTCACTGCTGATCCAGCAAAATTTCCATCAGTCTATGAACAGCTCAAGTCTCTCTTGTAGTGCAAACTTGTCAGTCTTAAGGCCCCCCTACACGCGATACAAAAATCGGATGGAAAAATTCGTACGACGAGCTGTCTGCCAATTTTCGGATCATTAGTATGGTACCTTGGACAGCCGATTTTTCGCTTTTTCGTCAGACAAAAGCTGGATGTGGAGACTATAAAATTTGTCAGACGCTAACTCAACGTCCAATTTTCGTTTCATTACTACGGTTTTCATACGAAAAAAATCGTAAGAGCAAGACTTCGCAATGCTCCGAAATGAAAGAATACATACAAAACTATTCAACACATTACGTCACTTCTGACATACGAAAAATGTTGTATTGTGAGTATCCTCTTCACTTTCGACATGAGACTAGCATGCCACAAAAAACGGACGTTCGGTCGTCTGTAAATCTGAGCGCGTGCACGAGGCTTTACTCTATGAATTTGCTTGCTGGTGGTAAGATTGCACAGTCGACTTTATCAGCCTGCTGCTGTTCCTTAGTTGTGCAGTAAGCAGGTTAGGGACTAGGAGGTGACAGTTCTGTGTTTCTGAGCTGAAATGGAATGTTGTTGACCCTTCTGGCTATGCAGCGTGACAGGTGTGCAAATTCTAAGTGGCTGGACAAAATCACAAATAGTTGGGCATTTAGTCCCTGTTTGTCAAATCTCAGCATTCACATATCTATTTAAACTGTACTTTAGTCCTCATGGGCACTGGGCCCATGTGCAGTGCATCGTATCCTGGTGTTTTTGTGTGCACAGGAGACACAGCTACAGCACCAAGCCCCACTCTATGGGATCTATGACTGGATGAAATAAGCAGCAGCTGGACGCTGTACCGAGTGCTACTCGAATTTAGGGCCATGGGTGTTCAGGTGCACCAAATTTCGGGATTTGAAGCACAGGTGTTAATAGTGTATGTGTGATCAGCTATAAGGCCCCATTCACACCTGAGCATTTTTTTGCTTGAGGCCTCAAGCTACAAAGCGCTGGAGGGGAAAAAATCTATTCTCTATGGAGATGGTTCACATCTCTACTCCAAAACGCCTGAAGCTCAAACAAGTTCTGGAACTTTTTTTTATCTTTTTCGTCAGATTTGTGCGTTTTTCAGTTTTTTTACATTGGTGACCTTTTTGACCTGTACAAAATCACTGCAAAATCATGTGACCTTCTGCCTGAAAACGCTACGCTCAGGTGTGAATGGGGTCTTAGCATTCAATAAATGTCTGTATGCCACATGGTTTAGGTGTATATAGGAGACCCTAAACACCTGGTGTACAGTAGGACAAAACAACATCTTAAAGTGATTGTAAACCCTTACAATCCACTTTTTGCTACAGGTAAGCCTATAATTTAGGAGATATCCCCTGTATCTGTATGTGCTGACGTAATCGGCACATGCGCACTGAAGCAATGGCACGCACGTGCCGCTTGCTTCAGTGAGTGTGCCATTACCGACGGCTCCTGCACGCATGCACGGGACTCAAGACATCGCAGCTCCGGCCAATCACAGCGCCAGAGCCGTGATACTCGGAAGTAACTCTGGGGAGAAGTCGCTGGCTGGTGCTGTGTAGGTCACCTAGGTCACCACAGTGAGGTGAGTATTCCATAATGGGCTAGTATGCTACGCATACTAGCTCATTATGCCTTTTGTCTTGCAGGTTTTTTTTTTTTTTTTTTCCCCCAAGTGGCTTTACAACCACTTTAAGCAAGCCTCGTCTTTTAATTCATACAGAAACAAAAACACTTGAACTTTCTCAGAGAGCTACTCAAACCGAAACCATAGTTTATTTTTCTATATGGAGCTCATGTGACAGGAAAAGGGTTAATCTAGTGTTGCGTCCTGCCCAGTTAATTTCGATTTACAGTTCTGTGTGTGTTTGAACTTGCATCATGCAGAGAAGATTGCAAGTCCCAACAGAATTGTGAGGAGTCACCGTAAAATAAGAACATTGGCTTTGCAGTGGTAAGAAGTGATCTGCCCAGCAAGCTATAGGAAAACCACATCTCTCTTACTTTTTAATAGGGGGCTATTTATCCAGCCTGGGAACATTGTGAACAGCTTGTACTGCATTGCAGATTTGTACATCTGTTCTCTCATGTGGATGTTCTAGTTCGTTATTAGAAAGGATAAATGTCCATTCAACTACTCACCACCTGCTTACTCCAGAACAGGGCCGTCTTTTAATATAGATTGGACCCTGGGCAAAAATTTTCTTGGGGGGGGGGGGGGCATGCAATTTCCCTCTCTGCCTACTCTGAGACATACAATAAATAGCAGCTAGACTTAAAATCAGTTTTCTGTATCAGATCAGGCAGCAATTACAGCATATCATTACTGCTTACTGACTAGTTGCTAGAGGTTACAGCACACATTATGGCTCACTGATTAGTTACTAGAGGTTACAGCACATCACCTCCTCACAGCAGGGGAGCATGATATACATCAGGAATGCTGCCATTATTTACATATCAATGCCGCCAGCCGCAGCTATTTACTTAGTATTGTCACCCCTATTTACATACTAATTCCGGTTATTTACATGTAAACACAGGGTCTGCAGGTGAGTCATCTTGTGCACAACAATAGGGCAGAGCTGGGCAGCATTAGTACCAGCACTTCAGATTGAGATATTGGGACACATCACAGGAGTAAAACTTCGAGGGACAAGGGAATTTAAACCTGGAAGGTTGGCAAGTATGAGGCAGCTGTTTTGGGCCCCACAACAATGACAGGGCCCAGGGCAGCTGCCCCTTTTGCCCTGCCTTAAAGACGGCCCTGCTCCAGAATAATGCCTAGTACACATGATCAGTAAGCCGAATGGAAAATATCGATTTTGAAGTAATCGTACGATAATCTGATCGTTGGCGCACAGCTTTCGAGAGCCAATCATGACTGTTCATGTGACATTTACTGACGCAAATTTTTTTTTCATGCGGTAAAAAAGCAGAAGAGCCCAGAAACGAAAGCATTACAGTACAATACAACACATTACATCACTTCTGATGTTGTATTCTGTCATACGAGGATTTTCATAACTTTAGTAACCTCGTCATTTGAAAAACAAAAACAGACGATCATTCATCTGATATTCTCATTGTGAGTGTGAGTCTTAAAGAGGAGCTCCAGTCTAATGTGAAAAAAATAAGTCAGCAGCTACAAAAACTGTAGCTGCTGACTTAAAAAAAAAAAATATAGCCACACACCTGACCCAGGATCCCCTTCACCCCAGACGGTTCTACCGGCTGTCTTCTTTTCTTGGCACTGAAATCTTAACTATGGGCACCCCCGGAAGTGACAGCTTGCAGCTTCACAGACAGGTTCCCACTGCACATGTGCATTGTCCATGGTCAAGAAGTCTGGGACAGAAGACTGCAAGGGGAACTTCCGATTGCCTACCTGATTGACAGGTATCTGCTGCTCTCCCCCAGCCCCCACCTCCCACGCCTCAAAAGCGACCAGTTCTTCAAGAGGAGCAGGGGACGAGTGCTTAAAGAGGACCTTCTCCTTTTGGGTGGAGATCCACTTGAAGGTTAAAGGGGACCAGTTGGCATGCAATTCTGGGAGCTGCCAATGCCAACCTGTTTTTGAAGATGTAATTACCAAGGCTGCCAACCTTGTTCAGATCCCTAACCTGAAACCCCAGAAGCCTCTTTAATGCTTTAGTCACCCATTATATAATGAAAACGTGATAAGTATAAAACGGTGACACTTACAGCTTTTACATACAACATAGTGGTAGGAGCACCCATATTTCCAACCTGAAATGCTAAATTGTGTATCCTTTAATAAGGCAGAAAGAAAAAAAACTAGTGTCAAAACTGTTGGTAGAGATCATCCCTTTTTTCTCTTTTTTTTTTTTTTTTTTTTTTTTTTTTTAACGATTTTGCTGAGATTTTACCTAGTTTACGGTGCATTTTTCACAGGATGTGGTTCAAACACATCAAAAGCAACATGAGTGCATCTTTACATTTTTGGTGCACCGAATGGGTTTTTTGGTGCTCAAACCGATACCGAAAATGAAAAATACACTAGGCCGAAAACCGATACCGAAACAGCACCGATACCAAAACATATTTAAAAAATATATATTTTTATACAGGAGATGGTCAGAGACTGGGGAAATGGTCAGAGACTGGGGACATGGTACAGGAAATGGTCAGAGACTGGGGACATGGTACAGGAAATGGTCAGAGACTGGGGACATGGTACAGGAAATGGTCAGAGACTGGGGGCGCGGTACAGGAAATGGTCAGAGACTGGGGGCGCGGTACAGGAGATGGTCAGAGACTGGGGACGCGGTACAAGAGATCAATGCAGCCTCACCAGTGCCCGTCAGATGCAGCCAGCCAGTGTCCCCATTGCAGCCAGAGTGTTCCATCCGTCCAATCCTGCGGGTGATCTGTCTATTAAAGTGCCCGGACTAGGGGGAGGGGCTGTGTGTGACGGCGCGTGGCCGGGAACACTCAGCTATTGAAATGAAAGCTGTGATGTTCCCGACACTGTGATCAAACAGGCGGCGGAGGTGGCTCTCCTGCGCTATAGGATACCCCCATGATGGGCGGCACCAGGGGCGGGGGGCAGAGCCCAGCTGAGCCCCGCCCCCACCCAGGCCACTACCCATTTTCGGCTCCATTATCGGCCGTTTTTTCTCTTTCAGCAAATTGCCGAAAAGTGCATTTTCGACCGATATGTTTTGGCGGCCGAAATTTTGGTGCATCCCTACTTTCAATGCATTTCAATTAGGAGGAGGTGCATTTTTGGTTTTATTTTTTTTTCTGCACCAAAAATACAGCAAGCAGAATTAAAAATAAATAAATAATAAAAAAAAAACACACCAGAGCCGTAATGGATCAGTGTGAAGATTTCCATAGGAATACATGATCACATGTTTTTTTTTTCTTCTGCTTTTTTTTTTTTTTTTTTTTAACACAACAGTCGAAGAAAAATGGATCATCGTGAAAGCAGCCTAAGTGTCAAATTCAACCCTGAATAATACCGAAGTCACTGAATGGAAACCACACTGGATTCTGCACAGAAACCGGACCGGTATATATGTAACCGGCCTTTACAGTAAATTGATTCAATAGCCATATATAATGTGTCTAGTCAATGACCAGTTTAGGGGCTACGGCTACAACAACCCATCAGATTAAACCTGTCACATTTTTATTTATTTCTTTTGACAAGCTAGTTTGGGAATGAAAAGTTAGATCTGATTGCTTGCCAGGGACGATGATTTTGCAGTCTCTCTTTATTTTAACTGTCCCAGCAAAAGTAAAACCATTTTCTGTTTGGTGATCACCAACACGTGTTCAGGGTGTGCCTGGGCACACCCTAATCAACCCCCTGCGCATCGCTCTGCCTGGCAATTCAACTCCGCTCTGCAGCTATTTAAAAAAGAATCTTCCCAGGTCCCATTGTTTAGCTAAGGACCTGGGGGCAGAAACGAGGGGGGGGGGCGGACTATTTAACCTCTTCCGGGTGCAGGCGAAGGGATCTTCCGCACTGCGGCTTCCGACAATTGAAGTCCTGGCCCCTTCTATATCAATCTGCTGAGGCAGGCTAGGACTTTTATTTAATTGTCGCAGTGCGGTAGATCACTCTGCCTGCACCCGACAGTGGTAGGCACTTTTATACCCTCAAAAGTGAGATATTATGGATCTGTTTAGAACCCTGATATTTCACCAAGGCTCCCCAAACAGGGCTGTTATAAAAAAATAAAAATAAAAAAAATCTACTTATACCGACCACAGGCCTAGTGATACTGTCCTCTGCCCCACTGACACCGTCCATGTTTTAATACATTTTAAAATGTTTGTTTATATTTTATTTATAAGGGTCTGTTCACATTGGAATGCAATGCGGGAGAGCCGTGTACATATGCGGCTTCTCAAACCACATTCCATTCCAATTGCACTTCCTTTTGCGATCTGCTGTGGGGGTCAGGTAATGCAGTGTATTTGCCCACATTGGATCGCATGGTTGAGGTGCATTTCAAAGTTTAGCTCGGTGCTGTTTCAGTCCATTCAAAATGAATGTGGCTGAAATCAAACAGCAAAGAACTGCATGTGAATCGCACAGCGTTCCTGTATGATTAACATGCACTAGTGTGAATGGGCCCTTAGAGAGTGAGTGAGTGTGAGTGTGTGTGTGTGTGTGTGTGTGTGTGTGTGTGTGTTTATATGTATATGTATATGTGTGTGTGTGTGTGTGTGTGTGTGTATATAATATATATATATATATATATTTACACACACACGCGCACGCGCGCGCTACGGTGAACACTATTTATATAGCCGGGACTGGAATATTACAGCATATAATATCATACTTCAGATGCATCTAATTGGATTTAATCACAATGCAGTATTGCCAGGAACTTTCACTGTCACCTAAGCTAAACCTCCACAACCATAGGCAGTCAAGTTAGTTTGCTACATTTGAGCTTTACCGATTGTGATTGGATGGAACATATGGGGTGAACATTATGGCACCCCTTTCTTCTGGTTACATTGGACCTATGAGAAAGTAGTTTTAACCCTGGGTGTATCTAAATGTGTTCCTGTTATGGGGCCAAATTCCCACTTGTTACTATTCCAAAGCTGATAGAGGATTATTACAGGTAAGGAAAGGTTGCTTGAAATTTGCACTGTGTGCATCTTTCTTGCGTGTTAATTGTTTGCTCAGAATTTGGAATAAGTAAATTGGAAAGTCATATTACAATTATATCTGCTCGTAGTTGACTTGAGCCAAGAGCACTGATGGGGAACCCAGAAAGAGATGGATCAGGGATGCCATGTGCAAACCCTTTGTAAGTATGACATGTTTGTAAAGATTATTTTAATTTAAAAAAAAAATCACTTTAAGCAATAATTTAAAAAAAGCACCAAGGTACATACATCACTTTCCAAGCAAACTATCCACGGAGATAATTTAAAATGTTGGCAACTATTGTTTTAAAATGGTTAAAATATTAGTGCTAGGAATTCTGTGAAATTTTTACAAACTGATTTGGAAGAATTCAGTATTGATCTGTAAGTAATTATCTAGCAGAAACCAGTCCATATGAACTACTAACCAAATTTTCCCACAATACCTCGCACGCTCACAGATGAAACAATTATTATGGTTCGGTTAAGGCACATTGCATCAAAAGCTTCACCCTCACAGTGTATCAGTCACCTACCTGCAGACCGGTACCGCAGGGTGCACCCACGTACCACAGGTCTGCGGATCAGTGGACCTAAATTGTAAAGAACTTTGCAGTCCTCCAATCTGCAGAACTGCGCTGACAAGTTATATGATCTGCGATAATCTCTTGTGATTTTAGAGGTGAACGGAGATTGGCAGACAGCCACCAACAGTTTCAACTTCCATTAGCATTTTATCGCTAAGCTCAAATCAAGTAAAAACTGTATCCTGTGCCAATTTAGTGAGCTAAGAAAACAATGGGGTTGCTTTACTAAAACTGGAGAGTGCAAAGTCTGGTGCAGCTCTGCATAGAAACCAATCAGCTTCCAGTTTTTAGCCTGGGTTCACACTAAATGCGGCTTTGAAATCAGTGAGTGTTCAGCTGAACTCGCACAATTTCAAACCGGCATTTCAGTCCGACTTTGGGGGTGCTTTGAGAGACATCTGTGTAAGGGCCAGCACAGATATCTTTTGAAATCGCCGCCAAAGTCGCCAAAAGTAGTGCAGGAACTACTTTTGGGAATCAATGCGGTGCCGCAAAGTTGGAGCCGCACTGATTAGGAATGTTGCTGGCAATAGGCGGCGAATATTAAATCATCTGGATGTGAACAGGGGCTTATTGTTAAAGCTTAATTGAACTAGTTAAAGTTAGAAGTTGGTTACCATACACCTCTGCACTGGATTTAACAAACCTATCATACTTGCCTACACTGTGCAGCTTGTTTTGCACAGAGTGGGCCCGAACCTCATCTTCTGCGGTCCCCCGGTGGCTCTCGCAGCTACTCCCCACATCAGATAACCCCCTAGGAGAAGCACGCTCCCGAGTGGGTTACCTTGCCAGCACGTTCCCGAGTCCAGCATTCGGCGTCCATAGCCGCCAAATGTATGACTTAGCCCCCCCCCCTGCCTGGTGCCCACGTCATTGGATTTGATTGACAGCCGCAGGAGCCAATGGCTGTGCTGCTATCAATCTATCCAATCAAGGGCCGAGAACCCCGAGCAGAGGCACAGCGCGTCCCCGCCGTGTCAAGTTCCTGGGCTCAGGTAAGTAAAACTGGGGGGGGGGATCACTGCCAGGTGGGTTTTTTTTTTTCACCCTAATGCATAGGATGCATTAAGGTGAAAAAACATGTGGGTTTACAACCCCTTTAAGCCCAGGTTCAAACTAAACTGTGGAAATTAAAGCTGTGCGAGTTCAGCTGAGCTCACACGATTTCACTCCTGCATGTCAGTCCTGATTTCGGCCACGATTTCAGAGACATCTGTGCAGGTTTCGGAATAGATGAAAGTAGTACAGAAACTACTTTTTGGAATCGGTGCAGCGGCGCAGATGCGGCATCGCACTGATTAGGACTGTGCCATTGAGGGCAATTGTCACCGAGCTGTCTGTGTCTCCATTTGGAGAATTCTGCTTCCTGCTGCAGTAACAGTGTTGATAGGATTTTATTTTTGGAGTTTTCCTACTCTGAAACAAAGAAAAACGCTGATAAAATATATGTGCATGGACACATAGGATAACATGCTGGGGAGTTTACTGGCTACATTAAAAAAAAAACTGCCTGCAGCCCAAAACAGCAGCTGTAAAAACGTCCAGCGAGCATGAAGTCTTAGAGCCCATTCACACAGGGGCAACTCCTGATCCGACTGCAGGTCGCCCCTAGTCGCCTCAGGTCGCCTCAGGTCGGACAACATTTAAAAAGCAATGTAAGTGAATGAGAGCCGTGTTAATGCACGCTACTGAAGTCGCTCCGACTTCAAAAAAGGTTCCTGTACTACTTCTATCCGACTTGTAGGCGACCGGTACCCATTGATTTCAATGGAGGTCGCCTCCAAGTCGGATCTCCGTCTATACGGAGGCGACTTTGACAGAATTATCAGCTCTCAAGAGGGAACTCGACGGCAAATTTCTGAAAAAAATTTGGCGTGGGTTCCCCCTCCGAGAGCATACCAGGCCCTTAGGTCTGGTATGGATTCCAAGGGGAACCCCCTACGCCGAAAAAACGGCGTGGGGGTCCCCCCCAGACCCTTATCCGAGCACGCTACCCGGCCGGCCAGGAAGGGGGGTGGGGACGAGCGGGCGGCCCCCCCCCTCCTGAGCCGTACCAGGCCGCGTGCCCTCAACATGGGGGGGTGCCTTGGGGGAGGGGGGGCGTGCGGCCCCCCCACCCCAAAGCACCTTGTCCCCATGTTGATGAGGACAAGGGCCTCTTCCCGACAACCCTGGCCGTTGGTTGTCGGGGTCTGCGGGCGGGGGGCTTATCGGAATCCGGGAGCCCCCTTTAATAAGGGGGCCCCCGGATACCGGCCCCCCACCCTATGTGAATGAGTATGGGGTACAATGTACCCCTACCCATTCACCTGTGAAATAAAGTACAATAAAACACACAACACAGAGAAAAAGTATTTTATTGCACAGCCGGGGGTCTTCCGTCTTCGGGGGTCTTCTCGCCGGACTCCTCCGCTATGTGTGTGTAGCTCTTTTGCCAGCGGAGGAGTCCGGCTTTCTTCCTCCCCGCCGCCGGCCTCTTCTCCCGACTTCGGGGGTCTTGTCCCCCTCTTCGGTTCTTCTGCCGGGCCACCGCGCCTGGTCCGGTGGCCCGGTCTTCTGTCGCCGTCTTCCGTTCTTCTGTCGCCGCCTTCGGTTCTTCTGCCGGGCCACCGCGCCTTCTTATAGCTCTTTTACAGGCGGTGGCCCGGTCTTCCGTCGCCGCCGCCGCCGCCGCCGCCGCCGCCGCCTTCCGTTCTTCTCCTTCTTCTTCTCCTGGAGATGTTGACTCGACGAGCTCTCCGGCCACAATGCCAGGGACGCGCTCCGCTGCCTCTTATATAGGGACAATGGGGCGGTGTCACATGGGTTGATGTCACATGGGTTGGTCACATGGGTTGATGTCACATGGTGACCCCGCCCCCTTACCATGTGACATCAACCCATGTGACCAACCCATGTGACATCAACCCATGTGACACCGCCCCATTGTCCCTATATAAGAGGCAGCGGAGCGCGTCCCTGGCATTGTGGCCGGAGAGCTCGTCGAGTCAACATCTCCAGGAGAAGAAGAAGGAGAAGAACGGAAGGCGGCGGCGGCGGCGGCGGCGACGGAAGACCGGGCCACCGCCTGTAAAAGAGCTATAAGAAGGCGCGGTGGCCCGGCAGAAGAACCGAAGGCGGCGACAGAAGAACGGAAGACGGCGACAGAAGACCGGGCCACCGGACCAGGCGCGGTGGCCCGGCAGAAGAACCGAAGAGGGGGACAAGACCCCCGAAGTCGGGAGAAGAGGCCGGCGACGGGGAGGAAGAAAGCCGGACTCCTCCGCTGGCAAAAGAGCTACACACACATAGCGGAGGAGTCCGGCGAGAAGACCCCCGAAGACGGAAGACCCCCGGCTGTGCAATAAAATACTTTTTCTCTGTGTTGTGTGTTTTATTGTACTTTATTTCACAGGTGAATGGGTAGGGGTACATTGTACCCCATACTCATTCACATAGGGTGGGGGGCCGGTATCCGGGGGCCCCCTTATTAAAGGGGGCTCCCGGATTCCGATAAGCCCCCCGCCCGCAGACCCCGACAACCAACGGCCAGGGTTGTCGGGAAGAGGCCCTTGTCCTCATCAACATGGGGACAAGGTGCTTTGGGGTGGGGGGGCCGCACGCCCCCCTCCCCCAAGGCACCCCCCCATGTTGAGGGCACGCGGCCTGGTACGGCTCAGGAGGGGGGGGGCCGCCCGCTCGTCCCCACCCCCTTTCCTGGCCGGCCGGGTAGCGTGCTCGGATAAGGGTCTGGTGTGGATCTGGGGGGGACCCCCACGCCGTTTTTTCGGCGTAGGGGGTTCCCCTTGGAATCCATACCAGACCTAAGGGCCTGGTATGCTCTCGGAGGGGGAACCCACGCCAAATTTTTTTCAGAAATTTGCCGTCGAGTTTCCCCTTGAGCTCATTCTCTGCTTGGCCGAGGCAAAAGTCGCCTGGCCTGGGGCGACTTGTAAGTCGTCCCAAGTCGCGCTTGAAGTCATCACAAGTCGTTTTGAAGTCGTCCCAAGTCGCCGCTGTCAAGTCGTGTCCAAGTAGCCTGATCAAGTCGCCTACAAGTCGTGTTGCCCCTGTGTGAATGGGCTCTGAAGATGATTATTATTGGGGTTAAAGTTTTGTGAATTGTATGTTTTTAAATTTTACTGCTTTATTGAATGATTATTTGAGCGCATCACACTGTTTACTTTTATTAACGTTATTTGAAGTGTCACATGGCGACTCTTCACTTACGTCTTTTGTGCTACCTGTACTGCACATATGTCCATACAAAGCACCACGTATTGCCCATTCTGTGCATGTGCCCGAACTAGTGCCATACTGCATCCCCGAGCCAGCTCGCTACCCCTAATATGCTTTCATTCCTCAAGAGCCCATGCGTCCCCTGAACAGGGGGTGTCTTCAGGGAGACCCTGCAAGGCAAAGGAGCCCCCTATAGGCAGAAGCTCCGCACACTAGAACTTTAAAAGCACATTATGCTGCAATGACTGCACAAAAAGGGACATGAAACAATCATAATGTAAGGTATGTTGCAACATGTATTCTTACTATTTCTCCTTGAAGGGTTTTATACAATAGGTTACAGCATACTGTCTTGGAAAAAAAATCTCCTCTAGTCAGATAGCCCCTTTATACCCAAACAGTATTTTGGGACTATTTATCTTCTAATTTGTTGTCAGCAACTTTTGCTGTAATCAGCAGGACATGCCAATTCATCTAAAGAAAACAAACACCACTCATGAAACAGTACTTTGATCTGCTGTTATCTTTTAGAAGCATTGGAGTTAGTTTATAATATTACTTTTTCTTGGAACAAAACTGAGGATCTCTGCTTACCACTGTCACATACACCAGGGCGTTCGTTATGATGCCCAGACAAAGCTATTGGATGTAATATCCAGGTGGCGTCAGGCATCAGCACCTTGCTCTACTGACCTGCCTGTCCAATGGTGATACATGCAGGAGGCTTCTCCCATTTTCCTTTTGAAATCAATTAGACTTAAAGTGAGTGTTTGCTGTTCCAAATTAGAACCATGAGACAATTTACGGTATTGCAAAATGTTCTCTCTCTGCATCTGTCTACAGGATGTATTTTTCTAGCTACTTAACCATGTGTTTATATATCAAAACACAGTAAATCAGTGTTTGTACCTAGTTAGTAGCTAAATGCGAGGCCCAATATTGTTCTTGCACAGGAGATCTTTGGTGTCCAAGTCCACCACTGTCACCCAGGGTCACTTCAATCAGATTTTGATCATTTATCTCAAGGTTGATTCATCTTACTTGTTGGAAATCTTTGTGAAGACAAAGGGAGGTTTATTAGCAGAGATGTGCAGAGTGGAGTTGTGTAGAATATGTAATGTACGGAATGGAGAGGTGTGGTGTGGGTTATATGATGCACATAATGGAGGGGTATGAGGTGCGTGATGTATGGTGTGGTGTGGTAAAGGGTACATAATGTATAGAGTGGAGTATATATTGTGTAGATTGTCATATTGTTAGATCGGAGACAAATAGAGGTTTAACAGAGATTTGCGGAACAAAGTATGTGATGTACAGGGCAGAGTGGTATGAAGTATGTGATGGACAGAATGGGGTGGTGTGGGATATGCAGTTGACAGAGTTGGGTGGTGTAGGGCAGTGGTTCTCAACCTCAGTCCTCAAGTACCCCTAACAGGCCGTGCTTTGAAAACTTTTCTTAGATTAAATAGCTCTTATCAATACCATGTCATTTATATTGATTTAAAACCACTGTGCAAATTAAAAGGAAAACCTGAAAACATGGATCGTTGGGGGTACTTAAAGACTTGAGGTTGAGAACCACTGGTGTAGAGAAAATGATGGACAGAGTGGGATGGTGTAGGGTACGCAATGGACAGAGAGGGGAGGGGGGTGTGGTGTAGGCGATGGACAGAGTGGGGGGGGGGGTGTGGGGTACGTGATGGACAGTGGGGGGGGTGTGGGGTACACGATGGATGGAGCGGGGGGGTGTAGGGTACGCGATGGACGGAGTGGGGCGGTGTAGGGTACGCGATGGACGGAGTGGGGCGGTGTAGGGTACGCGATGGACGGAGTGGGGGCGGTGTAGGGTACGCGATGGACGGAGTGGGGGCGGTGTAGGGTACGCGATGGACGGAGTGGGGGCGGTGTAGGGTACGCGATGGACGGAGTGGGGCGGTGTAGGGTACGCGATGGACGGAGTGGGGCGGTGTAGGGTACGCGATGGACGGAGTGGGGCGGTGTAGGGTACGCGATGGACGGAGTGGGGCGGTGTAGGGTACGCGATGGACGGAGTGGGGCGGTGTAGGGTACGCGATGGACGGAGTGGGGCGGTGTAGGGTACGCGATATACAGGGTGCAGTGATGTACCATGTGGTGTGGGGTACATGATGCACAGAGTGGGGGGGGGGTGTAGATGTGATGCACAGAGTGGAGTATGAGATTTACAGACTGGAGTGGGGTGGAGTATCTGATATGTAAACTGAAGTTGAGAATATGCAAAGCATGTTTGTCTCAGAATTGTTCAGAAATGTAATGATAATTATAGGGGGTAGTAAATGGCAAAGGTAGGGAGCACATTATGGAATTCCCTTTTAAATAGGGTTCTGTCAAACTTCATGTAAACAGAGAGTTACACATGAGAATTCAGAAAGCAAAACTGAAGGTAAAAATACAGCTTACACATTTTGTGTAAACTGTTTAAACTACTGTAATGCCATATATACAGCTATTGTGTGGGTGAGCATTCTGCAGTTTCTGATGTTACTTCTGCTTCTCCAGGCTACTACTTGGAATATAGAATGAAGCCCACTGGTGCTGTCCCTCCGTCAGGCATTCACTTCCTGTAGTGTAAGCCCTCCCAACCTCCCCCCTTCCAGCCTAAATAACTAAAATAGCCTGACTGGCTCACAGATAAAGCATGTTAGTTTGTCTGCAATGTGTATTACTACTATAAGGCCTAACTGGTACATAGTACAGTCCCTGCTTGTCTTGGCCTAATTTCTGGTGTGCATGTGATTATAAGGGTACAACAATTTTAAAGCATAAAGCTTAGGTGGAGGGAAAGTAAATATAATTTCTAACTATATTACCATAGCAAATTCTACCCTGTGCTGATTTTTTTTTTTTTTTGTATTCATAAACTTAGCATGACTCATATTTATATGAGACAATTAATGAAAAAACCTTGTCTTCTATAGCTGGCTGCCAAAACTCAATATGAAATATGAATTGTCCTTTCCTTTCACCTCGCATTGGTGCTTTTATTTGCAATACAAAATTTGTTTTCCTGTGACTGCGTGCGCCCGGGAAGGGAGAAATGCAGACCAGCAATCCCATGCCCCCCAGAGGGAAAAACAAAAAAAGGGCAGCATTCTACTCCCGCCGCAGTACTATAGCCTGAGCCAGATGTCCAGCCTTCACCCATCACGGCGGGTTCTGTCAGCCACAGACCAAGGACTGGGTACCCTTTTATGAGGGTCCACTCCCTTGGACCTGTACAGCACCCCACAGGAAATGCCTTAGTTCTGAAGTGCCCAGGATTTCCGCAATGCAGGGTCCAGCGCCACTCGGGGTCTCATTGCAGGCAAAACCTTGCAGTTGCTTCTGTTCTTCTTTATGAGGCTCGGGTACCATTTATCTTAGCATAGCAGCTTTTCCTAAATGGATCCGATTGAAAAAGCTGTCCCTTGATTTGTCAAAAACTGACTCGAGACCTTTAGCTTCGAGTAAAGAGAGTATAAAAGGGACTGTATCCGCCTTTTAAGACACTGGCGGAAAAACTGAAGTACTTCCTGTATGTGAGGGGTTATATAGACGGGGACTTCCTGTCTTTTTTTTTTTTTTTTATTCTGCCAGTGTCCAATCACCTATAGGTGGCGTATAACCCAGGTAGTAATGTATATGGCTGCTCTGTGTCCCATGATAAAGGAAAATAATCTTTCTAATGACAGTGCTGCTCTTGGTGTTCTGTAATGTTTATGATATGGACTGCTTGCACAGAATTTGCTTTCACTTGTAGTTCAGTGCTTATCGGGTATATATGGTTGCCTGTCAGACCAGCACTTTATGACTCTGTTTGAAATGTGCTTCCTCAGTGATCCACACACAAGATTAAAAAGAAATGGCTATACCGCTGTCAGTGCACCACTACTTCCCAGGATTCTCTTCTTTCTACTTCAGTATTAAAATTTTAGATACAGTTTCTCATTAATAAATGTTCTAAATTGACACGGGTTGTAAAGAAGAATACATGGCTCTGATAAATATAAAGCTTTAAATTCAAGAGCACATTCAATTCTCCTGTGATTAAAAATAAAAAACAATTGGCAGGTGATTGCTATGGGGGTGCAGCTGAAGAAAAATGGCAGCTGTGATATTGGCACAAGCCAGCACTGTGTAACTTACTGACGACTCTGCTGACTGTTCCATAGAAGCAGATAGGCTGTACTCGCTGTATTCATCACATGGGTTTCATTTTCATTTCTGACTGGAATAAACCTTCGATGGCCTGTCATTTTATGAGGTATATACTGTATAAAGGGCTGTTTCATAACATATTATTTTTGGAGGTATCTATGTCAACATGCTTTATAACCGGGACAGGAAGTGAAAGCCAAAAATCCTAAATGGAGACACACCTAACAATCAACATCAGAGTTTCTAGCCTTATTTTTCTCTCTCTTGAGACCAAAAAATTGGCACTTGGGACTTTACATTAGAATAGTTTGGTAATGGTTTCTTGTTTTTTGTTTTTTAAAACCCCACTGGGTAATGTGTATAAGTTTATAGGTCTACTTTGATCATTTGAAACAATTCTATTAGTATTTTGTTTTTACCTTTTTTATAATGCCTCTTGAACAATAGGATTCTGATTTTGTTGTAGACCAAAATGTATGGCTACTCTGTGCTGCCAAAATGATAAATAGTTAAAGTGGTTGTAAAAGCTAAAGGTTTTTTACCTCATGCATGCTTTGGTAAAAACCCTCAGTGTGAAGCTCCCCGCTCAGCCCCCCCCCCCCAATACTTAAGTCTGATCTCGATCCAGCGATGTGCATGAGACCCAAGGCTCGCCCAGGTCTCTCCCTAGTGATTGGCTGAGATGCAGGAGCCATTGGCTCCTGCAGCTGTCAATCACAGCCAGCGAGACAGAGGGCGGGGCTGAGCCGTACTCTGTGTCCTATGGACGCAGAGAGCCAGCTCGGGAGTGAGCATGCATGAGTGCCCCCACAGCAAGCCTGCTTGCTCTGGAGGCACTCGGCAAGGGGGAGGGGCTCAGAGCGGCGGTGGAGACCTGAGAATAGGAGGATTGGGGTTGCTCTGTGCAAAACCGCTGCACAGAGCATTTTTTTTCCTTTTTATAATCACTTTAATGAGGGCTCTTTATTTTATTTCAAAAGTTTTTATTAGAGATTTTGCATATTACAGATAATACATGCGGTAAAACAATGGATGAGGTATTGTAACAAACTTACAGGGGGAGAAGTGAATCAGACACTATTGGAATACACTATGCGTCTTTACGTGTAGGTACAAAATTTGCAAAGTAAACTCAACTCGTGTGTGAGAACATTCGACATTAACCACAGTGGAGAATCTTCAGGGTTCTCTCACTGTACGTGTTGTACCAGAAGATCACCAGTTTGGCCATCCCACCCAGTCACCCCCAAGGGGATCTAACTGTGCACGGGTGAGAGGTCGACCCATACAGCTGTGGTCCTCGTGGTAGCGAGGGCCCTTTAATTAATATGTATGTTCACACAGGAGTGTCATGAAATTAGTAGGCCCATATGAAAGATAAGTGGGCCCTAGGCATTGATAAAGAAAAATGCCTCAGCTACATTGAAAATTAATGAACAGTAGACGGTGGCTCCTGTTCATTCATAAACTGAAGCATTGTAAACGCAGTTTAGATGCTTCATTTGTGAATGGACAGAGTCAGTGATCAATGACTCTGTCCATTCAGAAACAGAAGGGGCAAGTAAATTACATGTTTACCAGCCCCTTTCCCCATTCTCCATCCTGACAGATCTGCCACAGCAGCTGGCGGGAGAGCAGGGATGCCGACAGCTCTGCGGGGGGGGGGGGATGACACTGGAGGACACCGGGGGGACCAGAGGATGACACTGGGTGACATCGGGGGGGCAGAGGATGACACTGGGGGACATTGGGGTGCTGGGGGATGACACTGGAGCACACTGGGGGGCCGGAGGAGCACACAGGGACAGTCGGTAGTGAGGGCAGTTCCGAGCACTGATTTCCCTGTATAGCTTTCAATACAGCAGCTGAAAGCCACGGGAGGAAAGAGGAGAAGCGGCTATCGGCTGCTTCTTTGAAACCCATACAGGGAGATCAGTGTTTGTATCTGCCCCCTCCACCTGTAACGAACAACCTGACTGTCAATCAGGGGCGGATCATCCATTAGTGCCATTAGTCCCCCCCCCATGTTCAACACCCCGCACCCATGGATGATAATCCACTGTGTTCACAGTTTAATTTGGTGTCTCTGGTGCCTAAAGCATAGATTATATATACAATTAGGAAGGAAGGGAATAAGAAGGTGAAGGAATTTGCTAGTCTTTTATTTAATTTAATGATGTGGACTGAATCTTTTCTTTTTGGTTTCATCTGTTTTTTTTTTTTTTTTTTTTTTTGTGGATAGACAAGACGATGCTGGTTCATTTTTTAAACAAGGGGTCAGAGTCTTGGTAGAAGATCAATCAATGATTGTATATGTCAATTTACTGTACCAAAAATCATTCCCAAATGTGGCAAAGACAGCAAGTCTGGATTACAATTTTAACTTTTCATGAAACACATCTTGAAACTGTATTTGTGCTTGTGTTCTATTTAATTCCATGCAATTGCTTAGCAGTAATAGTTACATGCACAGCAGTGAATTTCCCAAAATACCACCACAATAATTGCCTATAATTTATTTGTGAAATACTTCACCAGACCTGGTGTCAAGGAGAGA
The DNA here is from genome assembly GCF_037356315.1 of Lithobates pipiens. NCBI lineage: Eukaryota > Metazoa > Chordata > Amphibia > Anura > Ranidae > Lithobates > Lithobates pipiens. The sequence continues at coordinate 386,254,461 of NW_027507718.1, read as the reverse complement.
GACCATAGAGCTGAGATGTCTCTCATAGCAACCAAACATTGTTTAAAATTGAACTCTTGCCAAAGCCCACTAATGAACTGCAACTGCTGCATTTGTGAAAATTCTTATGTTCATTCATTCAGCCCGTACAGTACAGTAGGCTCCAAACCTTGGGTCCAAGTCTCAGCACCACTTTCATACTGGGGCTGCGCCGTGTTAGCAGTAAAGCGCCGCTAGTTTAAGCTGCGCTTTACCGTCATTTTAGCATTTTTCGGGGCACTTTTAACCCCCACTAGAGGCCGAGCAAAGGGTTAAAAGTGCCTGCGTTTTTGCACTGACAAAGCGCCTTGCATGCACTTCAGTAGCGCTGCCCATTCATTTCAATGGGCAGGGCATTTTTGGAGTGGTGTATACACCGCTCTGGCACTGCCTCCAAGATGCTGCTTGCAGGACATTTCCCGTACCACCCCAGTGTGAAAGCACTCGGGCTTTCACACTGGGGAGGCATGAGAAGCGCCTTACAGGTGCTATTTTTGCGCTAAAATGCCTGAAAAGTGCCTTCAGTGTGAAAGGGGTCTTACACTTCCAAGTGGAGTACACAGATGATAGCAGTTCCCCCACTCTGCATGACCTCCATTCAGAAAATGTATTGTATTTTCACAGAATACAAGGTGTTCTGTGATTTGAAAAGGGGAGATTGTGATATCCATCCTTACAACCTCCATTCACAGAACACCTTGCATTTTTCCAGTGCAAATGTCCACATTTCAGGAGTTTAGCTTTAGGAATTAAAAATGGGAGCAAGATTTGAGTCCTAAAAAATCCAAATCTGAATCTCCTCCAACCCTAAACTTTGAAACTACAATTTTTACTATGTATCTAATCCAGTTATTAAACTTTATACATGTTTATCTTTAGCTAAAATGTGTTAAACTAATATATCCCAAATTACATGACTGTTATAGTATTCACCTCCTGTTAATATACTGAGAAGCCTCATTTCACACTTATACATTCTACTTAAAGCGGGAGTCCGCCGGGAGTGCCCGTTTTTTTATTTTTTTTTTTTTTATTTTTTTTTTAAAGCCAGCAACTACAAATACTGCAGTTGCTGACTTTTTTAAAATAGTGACACTTACCTGTCCAGCGCGCCCGCGATGTCGGCACCCGAAGCCGATCTCTCGATCGTCTCTCGGGTGCTGCCGCCGCCATCTTGGGTATGGGAATCAGGAAGTGGAGCCTTTCGGCTTCATTTCCCGGTTCCCTACTGCGCATGCGCGAGTCGCGCAGCGCAATGAGGATGGACCCGCTGCCTCTGGGATCTGTGTGTTTCCCAGCAGGCAGCGGGGGACTTTCGGAAAGGGGCGTAATCTACGCCCCTTTCCGCAGAGAGCTATCCAGGAAGTGGGTGCAGATACCTGTACTGTACAGGTACCTGCACCCCCTCCCCCCTGAAAGGTGCCAATTGTGGCGCCGGAAGGGGGAGGATTCCAATGAGCGGAAGGTCCACTTTAGTGTGGACCTCCGCTTTAACTATAAATCTATTGTATGACTTTTTTTTTTTTTTTTTTTGCATTATATTCAATAAAATATTTGAAAAGAAAAAAAAAATCCAAATCTGTTTACAAGCACTGATCTGATGATCACAGAACACATTCCTCTCTGTTTGGCTGCATCACTTCCCAGCACATTACACTGCTTCCTCCAGTCATTTTAGATTCCATTCTAGAACAAGGAGGACAGAAACCTTTTCAAATGTTTTTAGTACACACACACACACACACACACACACACACACACACACACACACAAAACAGTGCAATGGCTTCAAAAACAATTCACAAACACAATAGAGTATTCTTAATAAATCATCATGCTCTGTGACAAGCATGCTAGGTTTAATTGTTGGTCCTTTATGAGAAAATGGACTGCTGTAATTCTGATTATTTTATTTATTTTTGGTATGCCCAATTTCCAATCTACTCTTCTCTAAACCTAACCATACACGTTTAGATTTAAACACTCGTAGAAAAATTGTTCACCTGAACTTCCTTTCTTGCTGTCATTAAGTTGACTAATTTTGTTTGGAAGACCTTTTAGATTTTCATCCAGACCTGCCATTTGGATGGAATGTCTAGATGTATTAAAAAGGTTTCATTACAAAGTGTATAATTACACAAATATGAAAACCACATTTACAGAATTTCATTGGTAAAGAATTTTTTTTCCCATCCTGCTCCTTTTGAGTTTTTGCTTCACTTTGGTTAAAAATTACCAAATTTCCACTAGAAAGTAAAAAAAAAAAAATGTTCTGAAAATTCAAATTTTTGTACAAAAACTAGTGTATGGTCAGCTTTAGTTTGTTCAGTAATGATAATAGTCTTTAATTTCCAGTAGTATGTTTTAGGACCATGTTAACATATATACAAGTAGATTACATTTGCATTCAATTGTACTTACTAATAGAGTCTCTAAGTGCCCGTTCACACTACCGCGACTTGTCAGGCGACTTAGCCGCCTGACAAGTCGCGCTCCGTTCTGTACTATGGAACCGTTCTAATAGGAGCGACTCAAGTCTCTCTGACTTAGAAAAAGGTTCCTGTACTATTTTTGGGGCGACTTCAGGCGACTTGCATTGACTTCTATACAGAAGTCATTTTGCAAGTCGCCGCTGAAGTTGTGTGCAGGTCGCGTCTGTGAGTCGTGCTGCAAGTCGCGTCGCCCCTGTGTGAACGGGCACTTACATTACTACTATTGAGTAGTAACACAAACAATAACAAGTTTATTTATATTGCATTCAAACCAACCTATCAAAATTATACTTATACCTTATCTGCACCTTTTGTTTTTCACTTGCATGTGCACTGGTCGTGTAGTTTCATGGTGTCCTTTTGTAGCCCTGTAAACACAATCTGTAGTAGAGTAAATCTTCACATTCCTTTTGTCAGCAGTTTCTGTTTTATGGGTTCAAAAAAGGCATGCAGAATGGCACTGCACAGATAACAGACAGAGATTATGCGTTGAGCTGTGAAGCCACAAGGAGTCACAGTTGGCTGCCCATAGTTAAGATGCCGGTGCCTGCCCCAGAAAGACTGGGGTTGGTGGGTGAGGATATTTCTGGATCCTGGGACAGGTAAGTGTGTGTGTTGTTTTTTTTTTTCTTTTAAAGTAAGCTGTGACAGTATTTGTAGCTGCTGACTTTCAAATTTTTGTTTACAAGGTGAAGAGCCTCTTTTAGGACCTGACACTTACTGTGAAGAAACTACATATCCCACAATCCCTTTGTTTCTCAGTCTAGTGCTCTGCAGGTGAAAGCTTCATAGTAATTAGATCTGACAGAGACCAAGCAGGCAGAGTAATGAAGGGAAGAGATGTGTTTTCATGACATTAGCACATTAGCACATTAGCACGCCCACAGTTTTAATGCACAGAGGAAATGGTGAGGCATAGACTGGAAGCTGCCAGAACAAGCAGTTACCCCTCCCTTAGGCTGACCATACACTATATACAATTTTCTTCAATTTCCTTTAGGTTTACCTTCAGCTTTGTAGTGCAAGGTCCTGCCTGACTGCATACAAATTGAAAGTGTTTAGGTTTGACCTCATATGGTTTTGGTAAATCTTAAGGAAAGTTGAACGATCCGGTCCACAAAATAATGAGGATCTGTCCCCTTCTGGTTTAGGCAGATTGGATCCAAGGGTAGCCGGGTATAAATGGACAGCAGAGTCTGTTTACTCCTGGCCACCCATAGAGCAGAGTGGGCTCTGTTTGTGTCCTCAGTCTGCAGTAACTGAAAGAACATAAATGTTTCATCCACCCTCTGTGTTCTGATCAGCAGGGGACCCCCCCCTTCTGATCGAAACGGAATCTGCCCAGTAAAAAAAGGGGCCTTATGCCTAGTACATATGATGACGCCAAAAACGGACGAAAAATACTGCCTTTGAAGCGATCATCCAATTAGTACACAGCTTTTGAGAGCTGGTCACGAGGGTCAAGTTCCATGGCTCGGGTAAGTAAAACTCGGGGGCCGGTCACTGCCATGTGTTTTTTCACCTTCATGCATAGGATGCATGAAGGTGAAAAAACACAGGTTTTTTAATATCTAGTTAAAACAACAAAAACATTGCAGTGCCTTTTAAAACGCTGTTACATACTTGGCTGTATCTGGTAAACAACTTATTTGTTAATATATCACTTTGTTACTTTGCCTATTGAATAAAATTGTTTTTTTTTTTTTTTTTATAAATGTCCTCAGTGTCATTCCTTGAACCTGGAAAAAATGCCTGTGGAAAGGATGCGGATGCGGCCGTGGTTAGAAGAACAGATAAATGCAGATCGAATCCCAGGATTGAAATGGTTAAATAAGGTACTGTCCTAATTTTTAATGTTATAAGGCATTTCCCTGACATTGTTGTCCTGTTTGAAGACCGTGCTACTGAGTTTTGTGGCACTATATAGTTCGGGAATAAGTAGAGGAGCAAGTCAAAAATCCTTTCCTTCTGTAATACAAATGTCTATAAAAAGTAACGTTTCCTCTGCAAATTTTGATTTGCTAAACCAACCCATCTGCTGCCAGCATTATTTTTATGATGATTGCTGCTGCGACATAGTGCCTGGCAGAAGGTCGAATCCTAGTTTAGTTTAGTTCAGTGCTGCTGCCATACTCCTTTGCCATTCTTTTAGCGGGTGAAAGGCCCATTTTGGTGGTGGTTCTGCATGCTACCTAGATACTTTTTAGTTGATCCAAGTCAATGTGTATGATTGCTCTTTGCTCCTAAAATATGATTTCCAAAGGAATCCAACAGAATTTCTACCATCAAAAACAATTCCGTGTAAGATTACCTGGAGGGCCCAAAGATTGATTTTTGGATTCCACAGGTTGTACCCTGCCCCAGAGAATTATAATGCGTTTTTTGTAGAAAATCATTTTTTATTTTATTTTTTATTTTGGCTACAATACCTTTTTTAAATAGTGTCAGAAATTTGGTGTTTAGCAGTCCACTAAATCCAATGGTGCTTATCTGCTCTTACACACCCCAAAATACAGCGCCTTAATACAGGCAGTCCCCGAGTTACGAACATCTGAGTTACGAATGACTCCTACTTATGAATGGAGGTGGTGTGATGTCGCTGTCAGCCGCGTGCGTTCCACACTGGTCCCGGATACATCTGAGCAACCATCTTGCAGCGCAGGAAACATCCCACACTGCAGTACTGCATGGCCGCAAGAGCCCCCCAAATAACATGACTGCATGCACAGAAGCACCCGGGACGTCCCACATCACTGCACAGGCTGGAGTTACACTTAGAAATGTACTATTTCGAATTACAAATAAATTAAACGCAAGAACAAACCTACAGTCCCTAACTTGTTCGGAACCCAGGGACCGCCTGTATAGGGTAACAAAGCTGTGCTTGTTTTCTGATCTTATTTCCACAAGACGCCTTATCTTGCTTCCTTACAGCTGTTTGTGCGTACAGTCAACCAGAACCGGGCACATTCACACCAGAAACTGCACTTTTTGCATGCACTGCATTTTAGTGCATTTTCTCGCATTTGCATGTGTTTCTGCACATTTGTGAGACTGCAAAATCCAGCTTGCTACTTTTTTCACTGCCCTGCATTGTAATGGTGTGAACTATGCCCATAGGATAATCTGGACCTTTGGACTGTCTATGCAGTGGAAATGCAGTCAAAAAATGAATCAAACTACATCTAGTGTGAATATGCCCTAAAGGTTGCTTTTAAATTGCATCCTTGATGATCGCTTTTTTTACAATGCAGCAGATATTTATTTCAGGGGCTTGTATAGCTCCGACAGTTTACACAGCACTTTACATATATATTGTACAATCACATCAATCCCTGCCTTCAAGGAGCTTACAAGCTGACGTCGCTAACTCACGTTCATGCATACACATACTAGGACCAATTTAGACAGGAACCAATTAACCTCCCCGCATGTCTTTTGAGTTTGAGAGGAAGCCGGGGTACCCAGAGGAAACCCACACAGGCACTGGGAAAACATGCACGCTCCAGGCAGATAGTGCTGTAGTTGGGATTTGAACCGACCACCCTAGTGCTAGGCAGGATTGTTAACCACTTAGCCACTACACTGCTCAAATTTCCCTGCTTTAACAAAAAAGGCATTGCCAAGATGGATGCATATTTTCACACAGAAATGTACCCTATGGTTGATTTGACATTACCATTCACATTGTACAAATATGTTATTCTAGAAGGATAGGTTAACATGAAATGGCTACAATGTGCTTCAAAACTAACCCCTGACGCTTATTTCACTTTTTTTTATTTTTAATTTATCTTTTTTTTTTTTTTTTTTTTTTTTTAATGCTTTTACCAAAGTCTGAAAATGTTTGTGATCGTGTGTAGCTCTGTCATACTAGCTGCAGCACAGTCTTTATTTAATAAATTATGTTTTTTTATGTCTTATTATGAAAGTGTGCATTGCACAATCCCCAATTTCAAGAGGAAATACATCTGACATATACAACTTTGAGATATTATGTTGGAACTTCCTCTTGGATCATTAATGTTGTAAAAGGTTTACATAAGGCATTTGAGGTTTGTTAGTGATTACGCAATATTTTTTATCACTTGTTAAATAGAACAGCTGTCAATAAAAATGGTAAATGAGATATTGATAATTTTTTTTTTCTGTGTATTACTGAAGATGAGAATTGAGTTAACTTGTTCCTAAGCCACAGGTTGGATAGTAAATCTCCATGAGTGCAAAAAAAGATAATGATTAACTTTATTCCCTAGCTATGGAGTTGTTTGTCAAGTCAAAGCTTGTACTGGGTCGAGTAGCTGTCACATTGAGTTGTTTTCTGTACAAATAGTACCGTCACTTGCTGTAACATGAAGGCACAGGAACAGGGGTGTATCTAAACTCCATTGGGCCCTGATGAAAAAAATTCTAAGCCAGGGCCCTCAACATTGTTTTTTTAATACCAGTTGGCATACCACGCACACTAATAAAATATACAACAATCTAGCTTGTATTAAGAAGAGAGCTGCCCCCAACTGAAACATGGCCTGTAGATTCCACACTGTTGATGTATTAAACTTTTGCTAAGTCTACCTTAATGATACCTCTTCCCCTAGTGTCCTATCCAAGAAGAAATATCTTATGATTGATGGTAATAGAACATATCTCTCTCAAGCTGTCTGTGGACACTCAACAGTGTACAATTGTTTAGCAAAGGTTTGACCCTTAGTGCCCGTTCACACTACCGCGACTTGTCAGGCGACTTAGCCGCCTGACAAGTCGCGCTCCGTTCTGTACTATGGAACCGTTCTAATAGGAGCGACTCAAGTCGCTCCGACTTGGAAAAAGGTTCCTGTAGTATTTTCGGGGCGACTTCAGGCGACTTGCATTGACTTCTATACAGAAGTCATTTTGCAAGTCGCCGCTGAAGTCGTGTGCAGGTCGCGTCTGTGAGACGCGCTGCAAGTCGCGTCGCCCCTGTGTGAACGGGCACTTAGGAGGCAGTTGGTCAGATGGCTATCCCATAAATATGTGCACATGGCTCACCCAAGCATACAGTGGTTAAGATTGGAGCAGAAGGAGGGAGCAAATGTTTTCAAAGCATCAGAATTTACTGTGGATGGAGCTATAACAATCAGGCAGGTGTCTGCTCTTTTCATAGCCTGAATAATGTGAAGACCAAACTTGAAGGGAAGCAAATATGACCTGAAGGAAACATGGGGACTTAAGGATGCCTGACCTCATCTTTCCAAATAATAGCTCTGCTCCTGTTATGCTGGCCATCAGGCTTTAATGCTTATGTAAGTGCCCTGGAGCAAGTCCTCATATAAGAACTTCTAACTCTTCTATAACTTTATTGATCTGCACATATGTTCCAGGTCAGTGATTGAGATAGATCATGTGATTTTTTTTTTTTCCTTCCTGCAACCATGGGTTGCAAGAAAGAAAATCACTAGACTTTTCCTACAACAGTCATTTTTGATGGGGAATTCCTCCCGTGGAGTTATTGTGCTCTCCCGATGGAGGGGTGTGGGGAACCATCCCTATCGGAACAACACAATGGAAAATCGCTAGCGGCTATAGCTACAGGCAGTAATCACATACTAGAAATTCAACATGCTGGTTGTACCCAATTCGATCATTGGATTGACTTGGGTACAATCAGCCTGCCCATAGGTGAATCGGATCTCGGCTGGCCCCTGCTGAACCGGCCAAGTTTTAAACCATCTTTTGCCAGCTTTAAAGTATTAAACCTACTTGATCAGCATAACAGCCAGGCAACTAGAAATGAGGGAGCTGTCATGTCGATCTTGCTTTCACTTCCTACTGTGTTGCTTACCTGGAACAGGCATGCAAGAAAAATTTTGATTTTCCATACTTCACTGGCTACATGCTTGTTCCAGAAGAGCGACTGTCTAGTTTGAAGGACCAGTATGGCAGCCTCAGAGTCTGTATATAAAGAAGACCAAGTCAATAATGACCACACCATATTGCTATCCTTATTGGTTTGCTTTAAGAAAGAATACAACCAAAAAGTGTGGACAGCCAAGAAGACTTTAATATAGTGCAAAGACTAGTTTGGAAACATTGTATGTGTATCTAGTTTCCAGTTCTTGTAAAAACATACCCAAATCCACAACACTGCTCAAGAGCTGCTCCTCCTGTCATCCACTGATACGACAGTCTTGGTGCGGGTTCCTGCAACCCATTCCTGCTCACCATCAGAAGTAAAAAGTTGAAAGCCACACTTGAGGAAGCTCTTCTTACTTTATTTATTCAAATCATCAGCAAAACACCTGCATACATAGTATCTCCACACTTACTTGACCCTGGGCCCCTGGGCTTGAGTTACTTTAGGGCCCTACCTTCTATACGTTACCGTATTTATCAGCGTATAACACTCACTGGCGTATAACACGCACCCCAAGTTTAGGAGGGAATTTTAAGGAAAAAAACTTTTAGAAGGGAAGTTTAAGGAAAAACATTGTATTTAAATGCCCATCAATGCAGCCTTATCAGTGTCCATCTGCAGCCTTGTCCTGTGTCATTGCAGCCTTTTCAGTGTCATTTGCAGCCTTATCAGTGTAGCCTTGTCATTTGCAGCCTTGCCCCAGTGTAATTTGCAGCCTTGAAGTTTAAAAATGGCGCCGCCCAGGGCCGTTTTTAAGGCAGGGCAAAAGGGGCAGCTACCCTGGGCCCTGTCATTGTTGTGTGGCCCAAAGCAGCTTCCTTATACTTGCCAACAATCCTGGTTTAAATTCCCTTGCCCCTTGAGATTTTTAGTCCTGTGCTGTCCAATATCTCAAGTGCTGCTACTAATGCTGCCCAGCTCTGCCCTATTGTTGTGTACAGAATGACTCACCTGCAGACCCTGTGTTTACATGTAAATTACCGGCATTCATGTAAATAGCTTGATATGTATATCATACCCCCCTGAGGTCATATCCACAGTAATCTCTAGCAAGCAGAAATCATGTGCTGTAACATCTAGCAACTAACCAGCCAGAACTGTAATGTGTGCTGTAACCTCTAGCAACCAGTCAGTGAACGGCAATGATACATTGTAACCTCTGTCAACCAATCACAATAGCTGCCAGATATGATTCAGTAAACTGATTTTGAGTCTAGCTGCTATTTTTTGTATGTCTCAAAGCAGGTGGAGAGCAAAACTGCATGGGGGGTGGGGCCCACGAAAAGTTTTTTTGCCCAGGGTCCAATCAATGTTAAAGCCGGCCCTGGCGCCGTCCTGTGTATCTCGGCAGCTCTCGGGTCCTCTCGGTGTCTCTCGGGTCCTCTCCCACTCTTGAGCGGAACCGAGAGTAGCCGAGTGTACTCGGCTCAGCTCAATCACGCCCAGTCCCTGTGTTATGTCCATCATAGGGCAGGACTGAGCGTGACTGTGAGTGGAGCCGAGCCGAGTACACTCGGCTATGTATCTCGACGGGGCCCCCTATTAGGCGGGGCCCCCTGTTGAGTGGGGGCCATGGGCTTAAGCCCAGTCAAGCCCAATGGTAAGTCCAGCTATGATTGTGGTATGTTGTAGTTTTTCAAGTATGAAGGAAATATAGAGGTGTGCCATGGTGGCTGGTCAAAGGTTTATTTTAATTTTCTACATCCAGAAACAGTCAAGGAACGATTTACAAAACAGAAGTGAGATGATATCTATTTTTCCTCATTTGGCCTTTAACAGATATCTGTAAAAAGATCAAAGTGCAATGATGTGTTGAGCTATAACAGACGGTCTATCTTTATCAATCTGAAATTACGAAAGTATGAGCAGAGTTCTTTTTTGCCTGTGACTTGGTTGTAAGGCTCCATTGACACTAGTGTTTTTTTTTTTTTTTAAGCTCTTATGCTGCGTACACACGACAAGACTTTTTGACAGCAAAGGTCCGATGGAACGAGTCCATCGGACAGTTCAATCGTGTGGGGGCTCCATCGGACCTTTGCTTGCCAAAAATCCAGCGGACTTTAGAAATAGATCATGTTTTAAGTTTTTCCACCACAACAGTTCGTGTGTATGCTAGTGCGAAGGACAAAAACTGACGCTAGGGCAGCTATTGGCTACTGGCTATGAACTTCCTTATTCTAGTCCAGTCGTACATCATCACGCTCGAATCCGTCAAACTTTGGTGTAATTGTGTGTGGCCAAATCCGTTCATTCAGAAAGTCCATCGGAACTCCGCCAAAAGTCCGTTGGAAAGACCATCGGAACTAGTCCCTCGAAAAGTCCGGTCATGTGCACGTGACATTAGAAGTTATTATGAGCATTTTTTTCATCTCCTACAACAGTGATTCTCAACCAGGGTTCCTCCAAAGGTTGCTAGGGGTTCCTTCAGCATTGGGCAATTTCTGCCCCTCGGATAAGTTCCCACTGACACCATTGATCTTTTTAGCTATCTGTAAGGAGGTAATTCTTCCCAATGACCAATAATGTAAGGACCAATCTTCCCACTGATCATCACACTATTGTATTATGACTTGTAGATCTCTAATTTCTAGCAGGGGTTCCCCGAGATCGGAGAACTATTTCAAGGGTTCCTCTGTGTTGAAAAGGTTGAGAAAGGCTGTCCTAGAAGGTAATGGTGTTATACTATGTGTCCATGCAAGCTATTTTATGCTAGAAGCATTATTCAAGCTTAGCATTTAGGAGCAGAAAAATATTTTTTGTAGCATTTTTGGGATCGTTTTTCCGGTAGAAAAAATGTGAAACGCTACTAAAATGATCCACTTCTTACACGTGTTTTTGTTAACACTTCTAAAAGCTACTAAAAGGTTACTACAAGCCAGGACACAAATGCTATTATCAGCATTTTTTTTTATGTTTTTTTTTTTTTTTTGCGCTTTTAAACACTAGCGCGCATGGAGCCTAAAAGTTATTCCTCTTTTTCTATCTCAGAAAGCTGGGAGTTGTGAGTTAAATGTGTTTGGCCACCATCCTACTCGCTTTTCAAATACATTTTACACTTTAAAACAAAGGATGTTCATTTTGGCTGATCCAAGTTTGCTTTAACTTTGAAAGAAAAAGAAAACTGAGCCAAAACCTATTTCCCTTAAACTTGGCTGCAGTGGTAGTACATCATCTTATGCCAACAAATCTACAGTAAATAACTGCAACAAGCACATCCATGTTACATTTGTAGTGGTGTGCATTGTGTGCTACACTGCCCAATAAAGTTGCCCATACACTAGTAGAATTTTGTTTTGTTTTTGGAACATTCCTTCAATTTTGTAATGTTTACAGAATGGGGTCAAAGTGATGTTAATTTTCAACAGTAATGATGAAAAAGCATCTGCAAAGCATCACACCCACAATCCTCAGATCACGGATACAATGCCACGATCCTGCAGACTTGGTACTCTGTATGCCCATACCTCCAGAATGGGCAGGCAGTTACTGAATTGCAGGAACTGCGCAGCGCAGTTCTTTGAGAACTACAAGCCGTCAGCCCCTCGCACAGTACTACCTGTAGTTCATTCACAGATTTCTGTGAATGAATGACACGGCGGTGTGGGCGGAGCACCACATAGTGCATGGTTTTTTAATTGTGATAGTGGGTGCAGGGGAAAATCCCCTGCCTGCTGTCACTCACAAGGAGGGGGTGGGGAGCTGGAACATGTTACATGTTCCACTCTAAGGCCCCTGTCACACCTGAGCATTTTTGTAGCTTGAAGGCTGAAGCTACAAAATGCTGGAGGGGAAAAATTCAATTAATCTTTATGGAGATGGTTCACATCTCCAATGCCTGAAGCTCAAACAAATTCTGGAACTTTTTTTTTTTTTTTTTAGGCAGATTTGAGCGTTCTTCTTTTTTTTTTTTTTTTTTTTATTAAAATGTCAGCATAACTTTTATTCTCATTGCCTTTTAATGAGAAAGTACCATAAATCAAATACCGCTGTCCATCCAGACTACACTGGATGTCTAAACCCCCACTAAAAAAAACACGGTGACATGAATTCATATTTTTTCTTTGTTTACATTTTTTTCAATAAAAAAAAAAGAACAGGGTCAAACAAATGGCTATGTATTAGAGGTCAACCGATATATCGGCCGGCCGATATATCGGCCGATATTTGCCGTTTTTTAATTAATCGGCATCGGCTGATTGAGCTGATAAAAAGGCCGATTTAGAACAGCGGGACTTGGAAATGACTTCTGTAATAGAAGTCAGTGTAAGGCCGCGTACACACGCGGGGACTGTTCGCTCAACTTTGTCCGTCAAACAGTTTCAGCGGACAGTCCGCTCAAAATTAGCATGGACGGACTTGCCCACACACGACGAACGAACAGTCCGCTGATACCGTGCCCGATGACGTGAACGGCACGTACGACGGGACTAGAAAACGACGTCCTATACACTGCAATGCAAACTTCGGCGTGTAAATCCTTTCTGAGCATGCGCGGAACTTAGTTTGACGAACAAGCCTACACACGAGGGGACTGTTCGCTGAAACAAAGTTTCAGCGGACAGTTTTTCGGAATTTCCGAAAAACTTTGTTCAGCAGACTGTCCGCTGAAACTGTCCGCTGAAAGCCCACACACGAGCGGACTGTCCGCCGAAACACTGTTCAACGGACAAAGTTGAGCGAACAGTCCCCGCGTGTGTACGTTGCCTGAGTCCTCATAGAAACAGTCTTTCCTCCTCTCTGGGCAGCCTGCCAAGAAAAAAACAGAAAGATACAATGTTTACACTTGAATGAATGAAATCATCTCTGTGTGTAGAAGTTCTCAGTTTAACCATTTAAAGGCTAAATCTTTTCTGACACTTGTTGCTTACAAGTAAAAGTCCTGTATTTTCTGCCAGAAAATCACTTAGACCCCCCAAAAAGTATATATATATTTTTTAGCAGAGATCCTAGGGAATAAAATAGCGGTTGTTACAATATTTTATGTCACACGGCATTTGCGCAGAGGTCTTTCAAATGCATTTTTTTGGGGGGGAAAAAAAATACACTTAATGATTTAAAAAAAAACAAAAAAAAAACAGTAAATTAGGCCATTTTTTTTTTTTCGTCCAAAAGTTTTGAGTACTTGTTTTTATTTTATAGGCTGCTTGCACACTGGAGCGGGCAGGCGTTGATGGTAAAATGTTGCTAGTTTTAGCGGCTCTTTACCATCATTTTAGCGGTGCTATTCAGCTGCTAGTGGGGCGCATATAATCCTAGTTAGCGGCCGAAGAAGAGGTTAAATGCGCCCGTGAAGCACCGCTGCCAAATCGCATTGAATGCGCTTGGGCAGTGGTGCCCATTAATATCAATGGGCAGGAGTGGTGGAGAAGCGGTATACACCACTCCAAACGTGCTGCTTGCATCGCCTCAGTGTGAAAGCGCTCTGTCTTTCACACAGACTGCAAGGGAGCCGTTTTGCAGGCACTTTACAGGCGCTATTTTTAGCCCAAAAGCGCCTAAAAAAACGCCCCAGTGGGAAAGGTGTCTGTTAGGTTTTATGAGATGAAGGGGGATAAAAAAATAAAAAATCGGCCTAACATATCGGCCAAAAAAAATCGGCATCATATATCGGCCATCGGCCGCCATGATTTCTAAATATCGGCATTGGCCAGAGAAAAACCCATATCGGTCGACCTCTACTATGTATTCAGCGCTACAAAAAGTACGAGTCTGTTGGCGAGTTTGTTAAAATCCCTGCAATGTACATAGATCACCCAGAGGGGATTGTTTTTACTCGTCAAAAAAGTGGAGTTACTCTTTAAGTGCATTACTGTGTACCAAGCACTCATAAGTCATACTTATACTGATTTGACTACAGTAGGCTGAAAATCTTTCACTTTGTAATAATGATACCTTTGTTTGGTTGCATGAAGGGGAGGGGGCATTCTTGCGTAAACCTATAGAGGTTTTTGGCTTTGCTTCCCCTGTCACTACATCGCTATTTTGGATTTGAAAATACCATGGTAAAAAAATAGCATGATATTTAAAATGACAAATTTTTGTAATGCTATTTTAAAGCATACAAAATAGAATGTTTTATTCATGAGTTCTGTTATTAGCTGTATGGAAAATATCATACTTGATAGATATTTGTGTGTGAAAATATCAGCCATTGACCTCGAAGGTTGTCTAAGTACAGTAGTGTGACAATTCTGTATATTCCACAAAATTTCAGTTCCTGTCTGGTAAAACTGTTGTCAGCAGGACAGGAAGTGGAGGCTAAATCCCTCTAATGGAGCTTTGTATAACATAAAAAATTCAGTTGAAGTTCACACCTTTCCCCACTAGAAAAAAATGTTTTGGCTTGACATCCTCTTTAACCACTTAAGCCCCGGACCAATTTGCAACCAAAGGACCAGGCCCCTTTTTTGCGATTCGGCACTGCGCCATTTTAACTGACAATTGTGCGGTCATGCGACTTGGCTCCCAAACAAAATTGGCGTCCTTTTTTCCCCACAAATGGAGCTTTCTTTTGGTGGTATTTGATCACCTGCGATTTTTATTTTTTGCGCTATAAACAAAAAGAGCGCAATTTTGAAAAAATATGCAATATTACTTTTTGCTATAATAAATATCCCCAAAAAAATATATAAAAAAACATTTCTTTTCCTCCGTTTAGGCCGATGCGTATTCTTCTACATATGTTTGGTAAAAAAAATGCAATTAGCGATTATTGATTGGTTTACGCAAAAGTTATGGCGTTTACAAAATAGGGGATAGTTTTTATAGCATTTTTATTAATATATATTTTTTTTGTGACTGCGACATTATGGCGGACACATCGGGCATTTTTGACACATTTTTGGGACCATTGTCATTTATACAGCAATCAGTGCTATTTAAATGCACCGATTCCTGTGTAAATGACACTGGCAGTGAAGGAGTTAAACACTAGGGGGCAGTGTAGGTGTTATGTATGACGTTATGTGGCTGGCTGCAAGTCTAAGTCTGGCTGCAATCATTTTTTCTGTGGGCAGCTGACGTTGCTGCCTTTTCTCCTCCTGGATTTACACAGACACACACTTGCAGCTCTGATTGGCCCTCCTATGACTCAACCCCCTTGCCTTCCTGGCAAACGCTCATGAGAGTTCGAGAGAGAGCTGTGCATGATGTCATATGCCTAGGCTAATGACCAGACAAGAAACGGGAAGTGGGCTGTATAGGGTATTTGGATAGTAAAACATATTTTTTTTTCTGCCAGTAAAGTTAAAACAACAAGGGCAGAAGATTGAATAGATGAAAAGTTGAAAAAATAACTGAAGGTCCACTTTAAGTTCCATAGTAAGTATAACAAGCATGCTATTCTGCATACACAAACAGATTTTACTGTTGTGGTTTTAGTAGCACTTTAGCAGAGCATTTTCCTAATTCAGTAGAGTTCTCTGCTCAGCCTACAGCTGTCAAAAGGAAAAAAAAAAGGCAGCCTTCTTATGGAGATAAAGAGAAACATTTTAACACTTTGTATCCACTCCACTTTTGGATCAAAGGAATGAACTTCGGCCTGTAAATAAGATCAGCTTAACCACTTAAAGATTAAACCTTTTTGACACTTGTTGCTTACAAGTTAAAATCTGTATTTTTTGCTACAAATTTACTTAGAACCCCCAAACACATTATATATATATATATATATATATATATATATATATATATATATATATATATATATATATATATAAAAAATTTTCATCCAAACAAACCATTTTTGTTTGTTCAATTCATTTAGATTTGGTCATTTTATATATTTTATATTATGATGGATATTTTCTTTGATATGTTTATGGGTTCTCTCTATTTTTTGTTAGACATGTGTAGTCAGAGCAGTTATATACGATTTCATGTTAAATGGTCCTGAAGAAGCGGGGACTCCCACGAAACGTGTAGACCAGACCAATTTACTATGCAATTGCTGATTAACTGAACTCAAGCTACTGTATCAGTGTTATTCTTGTAACTCTGTACTGTATGGTATACCTGCGGATGTATTTTTAAATATGTAATGTAATAAAAGTTTGCATAACTTTATATAAGCTCTAGGGTCAGTTTAGTTCTCAAAAGCATATTTAAAGTCCCGTTAGAGTCCGTTCACACAGGGGCAACTTGGGATCCGACTTCAAGTCGCCCCAAGTTGCCTCAGGTCGGACAACATTTAAAAACCAATGTAAGTGAATGAGAGCTGTCTTAATGCACGCTACTGAAGTCGCTCCGACTTCAAAAGAAGTTCCTTTACTACTTCAATCCGACTTGTAGGCGACCGGTACCCATTGATTTCAATGGAGGTCGCCTCCAAGTCGGATCTCTGTCTATACGGAGGCGACTTTGACAGAAATATTAGCTCTGAAGGGGGAACTCCACGCCAAATTTCTGAAAAAAAATTGGCGTGGGTTCCCCCTCCAAGAGCATACCAGGCCCTTAGGTCTGGTATGGATTCCAAGGGGAACCCCCTATGCCGAAAAAAGGGCGTGGGGGTCCCCCCAGATCCACACCAGACCCTTATCCGAGCACGCTACTCGGCCGGCCAGGAAAGGGGGTGGGGATGAGCGTGTGCCCCCCCCTCCTGAGCCGTACCAGGCCGCGTGCCCTCAACATGGGGGGGTGCCTTGGGGAAGGGGGGGCCGCGCGGCCCCCCCAACCCAAAGCACCTTGTCCCCATGTTGATGAGGACAAGGGCCTCTTCCCGACAACCCTGGCCGTTTTGGTTGTCGGGGTCTGCGGGCGGGGGGCTTATCGGAATCCGGGAGCCCCCTTTAATAAGGGGGCCCCCGGATACCGGCCCCCCACCCTATGTGAATGAGTATGGGGTACAATGTACCCCTACCCATTCACCTGTAGAATAAAAGTACCAAAAAAAACACAACACAGGGTTAAAATATTTTATTGCACGGCTCCGGGGGTCTTCCGTCTTCGGGGATCTTCTCGCCGGACTCCTCCGCTATCTTCTTGTAGCTCTTTTGCTAGCGGAGGGGCTTTCTTCCTCCGCCGCCGGCCTCTTCTCCCGACTTCGGGGGTCTTGTCCCCCTCTTCGGTTCTTCTGCCGGGCCACCGCGCCTTCTTATAGCTCTTTTACAGGCGGTGGCCCGGACGCCGCCGCCTTCCGTTCTTCTCCCTCCTCCCTCCTCCCTCCTCCTCGCCAGAGCCGCGCTGCGCAGCGCAACCACTTATATAGTGACAATGGGGCGGTGTCACATGGTATATGTCACATGGGTTGGTGTCACATGGTGACCCCGCCCCCTTACGATGTCATAGTCCCCATGTGACATATACCATGTGACACCGTCCCATTGTCACTATATAAGTGGCCGCGCAGCGTGGCTCTGGCATTCCGGCCGGAGAGATCGTCGAGGCAACATCTCCTGGAGGAGAAGAAGAAGAACGGAAGGCAGCGGCGACAGAAGACCGGGCCACCGCCTGTAAAAGAGCTATAAGAAGGCGCGGTGGCCCGGCAGAAGAACCGAAGAGGGGGACAAGACCCCCGAAGTCGGGAGAAGAGGCCGGCGGCGGGGAGGAAGAAAGCCGGACTCCTCCGCTAGTAAAAGAGCTACAAGAAGATAGCGGAGGAGTCCGGCGAGAAGACCCCGGAAGACCCCCGGAGCTGTGCAATAAAATATTTTAACGCTGTGTTGTGTTTTTTTTTGGTACTTTTATTTTACGGGTGAATGGGTAGGGGTACATTGTACCCCATACTCATTCACATAGGGTGGGGGGCCGGTATCCGGGGGCCCCCTTATTAAAGGGGGCTCCCGGATTCCGATAAGCCCCCCGCCCGCAGACCCCGACAACCAACGGCCAGGGTTGTCGGGAAGAGGCCCTTGTCCTCATCAACATGGGGACAAGGTGCTTTGGGGTGGGGGGGCCGCACGGCCCCCCCTCCCCCAAGGCACCCCCCCATGTTGAGGGCACGCGGCCTGGTACGGCTCAGGAGGGGGGGCGCACGCTCGTCCCCACCCCCTTTCCTGGCCGGCCGGGTAGCGTGCTCGGATAAGGGTCTGGTGTGGATCTGGGGGGACCCCCCAGCCGTTTTTTCGGCGTAGGGGGTTCCCCTTGGAATCCATACCAGACCTAAGGGCCTGGTATGCTCTCGGAGGGGGAACCCACGCCAAATTTTTTTCAGAAATTTGGCGTGGAGTTCCCCCTTCAGAGCTCATTCTCTGATTGGCCACGGCAAAAGTCGCCTGGCCTTGGGCGACTTGTAAATCGTCCCAAGTCAGGTTGAAGTCATCACAAGTCGCGCTGTGATCTAAACTCAAGTCGTGTCCAAGTTGCCTCACTCAAGTCGCCTACAAGTCGTGTTGCCCCTGTGTGAACGGACCCTTACACTTGTGTTTGGCTTTTAAAAAAGTGTCTGTTTTTGTGTTTTAAAATAAAGCTTTCCTGTATATATTGCTTTAAAGCTGAACTCCAAACTTACATTTAAGTACAGTGCCTTGAAAAAGTAGTCACACCCCTTGAAATTTTCCACATTTATGTTACAACCAAAAACATAAATGTATTTTATGTGACAGAACAACACAAAGTGGCACATAATTGTGAAGTGGAAAGAAAATGATAAATGGTTTTCAAAATGTTTTACAAAGAAATATGTGAAAAGTGTGGCATGCATTTGTATTCAGCCCCGAGTCAATACTTTGTAGAACCACCTAAAGAATTCTCTGCAATTACAGCTGCAAGTCTTTTTGGGTATGTCTCTACAAGATTTGCACATCTAGAGTAAAATTGTTGCCAATTCTTCTTTGCAAAATAACTCCAGCTTTGTCAGATTGGATGGAGAGCATCTGGGAACAGCAATTTTCAAGTTTTGTCACAGATTCTCAATTTAATTTAGGTCTGGACTTTGACTGGGCCATTCTAACACATGAATATGATTTGATCTAATCCATTCTATTCCGTTGTAGCCCCGGCTGTATGTTTAGGGTCATTGTCCTGCAGGAGAGTGAATCTCCACCCCATTCTAAAGTTTTTTTTTTTTTTTTGTTTTTGTTTTTTGCAGACTGCAACAGGTTTTCTTCTAAGCCCTTGTACACACGGTCGGACATTCCGACGGAAGGTGTCCGATCGGACCGTGTTGTCGGATAATCCAACTGTGTGTGGGCTCTATCGAACTGTTTCCATCGGAGTATCCGACGGACCAAGTTTTCCAACTTGTCTATAAAATTTTCCGACAACATGATCCGATCGGACTTTGTCCTATCATGTGTAGAGAATTCCGATCGGACAAAGTGCCACGCATGCTGAAATCAAATTCCTAAACCAAAGCTATTGGTTACTGGCCTGAACGTAGTCTCGTCCTAACGAAATAACGTCATCACATTAAGTACGATCGGATTTTCTGACAACTTTGGTTGTCGGAATGTTTGACCGTGTGTACAAGGGCTAAGATTGCCCTATATTTGGCTCCATCTATCTTCCCATCAACTCTGACCAGCTTCCCTGTCCCTGCTGAAGAAAAGCATCCCCATAACATGATGCTGCCACCACCATGTTTCACAGTGGGGATGGTGTGTTCAGGGTGATGTGCACTGTTAGTTTTCTGCCACACATAGCGTTTTGCTTTTAGGCCAAAAAGTTAAATTTCATCTCATCTGACCAGAGCACCTTCTTCCACATGTATTCTGTGTCCCCCACATGACTTCTCGCAAACTGCAAACTGGACTTCTTATGGCTTTCTTTCATCAATGGCTTTCTTCTTGCCACTCTTTCATAAAGGCCAGATTTGGAGTGCATAACTAATAGTTGTCCTGTGGACAGATTCTTCCACCTGAGCTGTGGATCTCAGCAGCTCCTCCAAAGTTACCATGGGCTCTTGGCTGCTTCTCTGATTGATGCTCTCCAGTCTCCTTGTCCAGCCTGTCAGTTTAGGTGGAGGCCATGTCTTGGTAGGTTTGCAGTTGTTTCATACTCCATTTTCATTTCATTCCATTTTTCCATTTTCAGATGATGGATTGAACAGTGCTCAGTGAGATGTTCAAAGCTTGGGATATTTTTTTTTATAATCTAACCCGGCTTTAGACTTCTCAACTTTATACCTGACTTGTCTGGTACATTCTTTGGCCTTCATGATGCTGTTTGTTCACTAAGGTTCTCTAACAAACCTCTGAAGGCTTAACATACAGCTGTATTCATACTGAAAATAAATTGCACACAAGTGGACTCTATTTACTAATTAGGGGATTTTTGAAGGCAATTGATACCCCTAACTAAAATCTAGTGGAACCAGAGTAAAAGGGGGTGAATAAAAAAATAAATAAATACACGCCACCCTTTTCACGTATTTTATTTAAAAAAAAAATATTAAAACCATTTGATCATTTTCCTTCCATGTCACAATTATGTGCCACTTTTGTGTTGGTCAATCACATAAAATACATTTTGCATTTTTGGGTGGAACATTTCAAAGAGTAGGAATACACTGTATAGCCACAAATGATCACAATCCACTTTGTGTGCATCAAATGCCTTTGGAAACCCAGATATTACTTTGTAAAAGTAGTGTTGACATCATCACTGTGCGGCCCATGGCCTGTGCAGAGCTGTGGGAGGGGCCCAGCAGCTTCATCCACTTACAGGCTGGCTGTAGAAAAGTACAAGAGGGGGCAGATACAGGACTAGGCACCCTGTACTAGGAGAAAGAATAGCAATGATCGGCCATGATTACAGGAAGCTCCTGCACAGAGGCAATGTTTCACCCTGGATTGCTGCTAAGATCTCAAAGAAGTAGTAATACACTTGCCTCTTGTATTTAAAGGTTTGCTTTTCTGAGTTTTTTGTTTTAAAGAGAAAATGTATAGGGCCTGCCTTTGGTGATATTTTAACTTGCTTGCTGTGTACACCCTATAGCAGTTTTAGGGCCGGTTCACACTGCAGGCGAGGCGAGGCGACTCCGACTTGCCTCGCCGCGACCTGCCGCGACCTCAGTGGCAACTTGCAGATGACTTCTGTATAGAAGTCAATGCAAGTCGCCCCGAGGTCGCCCAAAAGTAGTACAGGAACCTTTTTTCTGAGTCGGAGCGACTCGAGTCGCTCCTCTCAGAACGGTTCCATTGTACAGAACGGGGGCGACTTGCGAGAGCGAGGCGAGGCGAGTCGCGTCGCCTCGCATCGCCCGCTGTGTGAACCGGCTCTTACTGTTACATGCCATATCATATAAACAGATACGCGATTCTGCACTTCTGGGTAGGCAACGTGCATGCATGCTTGATTACATACAACGGAAGCCGATTGATGGGTGCCGGGTACTCTATGCTGCCGGCACCCCACCAATCACCAGGCAGAGACGCAGAACTGTGATCTGCCTATGTAAACAGGGCAGATCACCGTTCTGACAGGGGAGAAGGGATGGAGTTTGTGTCCCTGCATAAATAAATTCCATTCCCCCCCCCCCCCTTTCAGAAAGAGCACCTTACATTGTTCACGCACAATCTGGCTAGGCTCACAGTTAAAGGGGTTGTAAACCTTTGTGTTTTTTCACCTTAATGCATCCTATCAGTGACTATCCCCCCTATTTACTTTCCTGAACCCTCGAACTTGACCCAGCAGAGATGCGCTGTCTCTGCCCAGGGTTCTCGGCTCTTGATTGGATAGATTGATAGCAGCACAGCCATTGGCTCCTGCTGCTGTCAATCAAATCCAATGACGTGAGCACCAGGGGGCGGGGCCGAGACTCGGCCTCTATGGATGCTGAATGCTGGACTCGGGAGCGCGCCCGCAAGATAACACCCTCAGAAGCATTTCGCTTCTCCGAGGGGGGTTATCGGTTGATCGCCCTTGATGTATGTCATTAGTACAGTGACAGTGCATATTTTTAGCACTGATCACTGTATTGGTGTCGCTGGTCCCCAAAAAGTGTCAGTTAGTGTCAGAATGTCTGCTGCAATATCACAGTCCTGCTATAAGTTGCTGATTGTTGCCACTACTAAAAAAATAAAAATCTCCCATAGTTTTACGCAAACGTTATAGCGTTTACAATCAATATATGCTTAATTTTTATTTATTTTTTTACCAAAAACATATAGCATAATATATGTTGACCTTAATTTATGAAGAAAATTTTGTTTTTTTCTGTTTTTTTTGTTTTTATTGGATATGTTTTATAGCAGAAAGTAAAAAAAGAATGTTGTTTGTTGTGTTTTTTTTTTTTTTTGGTTTTTGTTTATAGCTGCAAAAAAATATAATAACCACAGAGGTGATCAAATACCACCAAAAGAAAGCTCTATTTGTGGGGGAAAAAAGGACATTGATTTCATTTGAACCCAGCGTCGCAAGAACACAGTTGTCCGTTTTAAAGTAATCCTGCGGTATTGCAAAAAATGGCTTGGTCATGAAGGGGGGTTAATCTTCCAGAGGTCAAGGGGTTAATGAATACTAGTTGCCCTGATGCCTGTGGCATCTATACATTATATGTCACTGATCTGGAGTAAGCATTTGGATATTAGAGTGAGAGTGAGCTGCATGCTTTGTATTAGGTCGGTGCCTTGGAAAGTACCAAAGCCATTGGATTAGCATGACAGCCTGCCAACACAGAACAAAGCTTTGCAAGCCATTGCTTTTTAAGGAAGCAGAAATGTTGTTCTTGGTTCAGATCTATGAGGCCAAGACGTGCTGAGAAGGAGTTGCCACACACAGATGTAAGAATCCAAGCTTGTCCATGTATTTCCTGTCCCGAAGGTATGGGAACACCATCAAATCAATTTTCTCTAACTCTATCTAAAATTATAATGCAGCTGTTTGGATATTAATAGCACCTAAGTGGTGGTGTTCTTTGATAAAAATTTAACCCCTGCTATAGATAACAATACGTAGCCATGACAAAGGAGAAAGTTGTCCAGATTTTTTAAAACCGTGCTAGCAGAGAGTGCAAGAAATGCGTGTACAGAATGTGTTTTTTTTTTTTTTTTTCATGGAATGTATAGACTGTGTAATAAACCAGTGTTCTGTCAGTCCGCTATCACACGGCAAAATACGGTATTTCTTCTTGAAACTTGAGATTATGTACAGTATATATTTCCACGTAAGAGATTTGTGCCATAGTTCATCCTGAGGTGTTTAAACTGAAAGATAATGTAGTTTACATTCCATTTTTATTTACTTTGTCAACAGGTTATGCTAATGAACTAAAAAAAAAAAAACACAGGTAAATGTATGCATAGCATGAAAGCTGAGTTCTAGGCAGGTAGGAACACTCGTTAGTGCAGTTCAGTATTAAAAAAAAAAAAAATTAATGCAAAAATGAAATGCAAAATTTTAAATTTCAACTTGTACAGCATTGCTCGCACTGTGGGTGGGATCAGCATTACTTGCGGCCAATCAGGTGTCCAGCATTCACATGTGCTGACAGAAGAAGGAAGCACAGAGATGACCTCAGCAGCCTGTTGCTGCTCCTTTACCTGCCAGCCTCAGGCTTCTGGCAGGGGGTGACCTAGCTGTGTTGATTAACTGCAACAGAAAAAAGTTAGGTCACCAGGCTGGTTGTACTGTGGGGGAGAGCCATGCATTTTACAATTTTCTTACCAAAACCATATAAAATGAGGTCAAACCTAAAGACTTTTGATTTGTATGCAATCAAGCAGGCCCTTGTACTAAATAGTGTAAGGTAAATCTGATGCCGCGTACACACGGGCGGACTGTATGTCGTACTTAGTTCGTCATACAATCCGACGGACAGTCCTTCGTACTTTCGACTCAGCGGACTTGACCACACACGGATGCACAAACAGTCCGTTGAAAGCTTGCGCGATGACATGTACAGCACGTACGACGGGACTAGAAATAGGAAGTCCAATACACAGCAAAGCACCCTTCCGCCGTGTAAATCCTTTCTGGGCATGCGCCATTCTTAGTCCGTCGAACTAGCATACTGACGAGCGGATTGTCAGCTGAAACCAAAGTACGACGGACAGAATTTTGAAAAATCCGAAATTCTTAGTACGCCG
This sequence comes from Lithobates pipiens, assembly GCF_037356315.1. NCBI lineage: Eukaryota > Metazoa > Chordata > Amphibia > Anura > Ranidae > Lithobates > Lithobates pipiens. The sequence continues at coordinate 386,230,093 of NW_027507718.1, read as the reverse complement.
GACTGCACGCTGAAAAAGTCAGCTGAAGCCCACACACGAGCGGACTGTCCGCTGAAATGTGTTTCGACGGACTAAGTACGCCATACAGTCCGCCCGTGTGTACGCGGCATGAGGGAATTGGATACAAAAATTGTATAATGTATGACCAGCTTAAAGGGTAACTCTACTTTTTTGTGGGGGAAGAAAAATTAGCAAATAAAGAAACAATATTATAGCGTATACAGTTGCGACACAAGTCATATTGTAAATTAATGTTCTTAAAAATGACCTTTCCTTGAAAATGCAATGCCATACGTTACCTGGAGGTGTTCTGTACACAGAATTTGTACAGAACACCCCCCAGAAATATAATTTCCTGCTTGTTTGCTTGGCTCACCAATTTTCCCTAAAATACAAGTTGGATATCGGGCATCCCCTGCAACAAAAATGTCATTTTTGGTGAGCTACTTCCAATAGGAAACCGCATCTAAAGGGATGCAGTGCCTTGGAGGTGCACAGCTAATTGATAATTATGAAACCACACCCATTAGATTCCCTTTCCCACATGTATACAGACAAACACAGTGATTTCTTCAGAATAACAAAATGTAGGAATCTGCAAATCCTTGTAATGTACATACAGTTGTATGCAAAAGTTTAGGAACCCCTGACAATTTCCATGATTGTCATTTATAAATATTTGGGTGTTTGGATCAGCAATTTCATTTTGATCTATGAAATAACGGAAGGACACAGTAATATTTCAGTAGTGAAATGAGGTTTATTGGATTAACAGAAAATGCGGTGCATACATTTGGGAACCCCAACAGAATAATCGCATCAATATTTAGCAGAGCCTCCTTTAGCAGAAATAACAGCCTCTAGACGCTGCCCTTTCCTCTTGGCAAAAAGCCTCCAGTTCCTGTAAATTCTTGGGCTGTCTTGCATGAAATTATATTGAGGTCAGGAGACTGAGATGGCCACTCCAGAACCTTTACTTTATTCTGCCGTAGCCAATGACAGGTCAACTTGGCCTTGTGTTTTGTATCATTGTCATCTTGGAATATCCAAGTACGTCCCATGCGCAGCTTCCTGGCTGATGAATGCAAATGTTCCTCCGGTATTTTTTGATAACATACTGCATTCATCTTGCCAACAATTTTGACCAAATTTCCTGTGCCTTATTGTAGCTCACACATCCCCAAAACATCAGCGATTCACCTCTGTACCTTTCATCATAGGCCTTGCTGACTTCTCTCCAAGCGTAGCATTTATGGTTGTGGCTAAAAGGCTCAATTTTGGTCTCGTTACTCCAAATGACTTTATGCCAGAAGGTTTGAGGCTTGTCTCTGTGCTGTTTGGTGTATTTTAAGTGGGATACTTTGTGGCATTTGTGTAGTAATGGCTTTCTTCTGGTGACTCGACCATGCAGCCCATCTTCAATTGCCTCCTTATGTGCATCTTGAAACGCTCCACATGTTTTCAGAGGGTCCTGCATTTCACCTGAAGTTTTATATGTGGGTTTTTCTTTGCATCCCAAAAATTTTCCTGCCAGTTGTGGCTGAAATTTTAGTTGGTCTACCTGACTGTGGTTTGGTTTCAACAGAACCCCTCATTTTCCACTTCTTGATCAGAGTTTGAACACTGCTCATTGGCATTCTCAATTCCTTGGGATATGTTTTTCCTGTTTTTTATACAGTTCAACTAAATTTTTCTGCAGATCCTTTGATAATTAATTTGCTTTTCCCATGACCCAGAATCCAGAAAAGTCAGTGCAGCACTGGATGAAAGATGCAAGGGTCTGTCAGGAGTTCAGAAACTCATTGATCTATACGCACACACACTAATTACAAGCAAACAGATCACAGGTGAGGATGGTTACCTTTTTAATAGCCATTCAAACCCCTTTGTGTCAACTTGTGTGCGTGTTATCAGGCCAAAATCATCAGGGTTTGTAAGCTTTTGATCAGGGTCATTTGGGTAGTTTCTGTTGTGATTATGATTTAAAAAAGAGTAAACACCGTTGATTTGATATTAAATGGCTTCAGCCAAACACTAACCATGAGTGAAAGAAAAGTTTGTGTTATCGTTCATATTTGATATTTTGACCCTGTGTGTTCAGCTGATTTTATTTATTTTTTATATATTTAGCATTATTTGCGCTGATTGATAGGGGTGCACCAAATGGGTTTTTTGGTGCCGAAACCGATACCGAAAATGAAAAATACACTAGGCCAAAAACTGATACCGAAACAGCACCGATACCGAAAATGACTGTTTTTAAAAAATATTTTCATACAGCAGATGGTCAGAGACTGCAGGCATAGTACAGGAGATGGTCAGGGACTGCAGGCATGGTACAGGAGATGGTCAGGGACTGCAGGCATGGTACAGGAGATGGTCAGGGACTGCAGGCATGGTACCAGGAGATGGTCAGGGACTGCAGGCATGGTACCAGGAGATGGTCAGGGACTGCAGGCATGGTACCAGGAGATGGTCAGGGACTGCAGGCATGGTACCAGGAGATGGTCAGGGACTGCAGGCATGGTACCAGGAGATGGTCAGGGACTGCAGGCATGGTACCAGGAGATGGTCAGGGACTGCAGGCATGGTACCAGGAGATGGTCAGGGACTGCAGGCATGGTACCAGGAGATGGTCAGGGACTGCAGGCATGGTACCAGGAGATGGTCAGGGACTGCAGGCATGGTACCAGGAGATCAAAGCTGCCTCACCAGTTCCCCTCAGATGCAGCCTGCCTGATAAAAATACATGCACAGTGTTTTCCATGTATTCCAATGGCTTTAGTTTACACCATGCAGTCAGTTTCCCGTGCGGAAACTGACTGCATGGTGTGAACTAGAGCCATTGGAATACATGGAAAACGCTGTGCATTCATTTTGTGCAAAAAAAAAAGCACACGGAACTGCATCTGGTGTGAACTGGCCCCAAGCAAGCTACCTGGTTCCATTCCAACAGACTTCTATTGGGAATGCTCATATCGTTACCTCTACTAGCAATAACTTAACCCTTCCCCATTCTATCACATGGCAATAAAAACCTAGCTGGGTCAAAATCAAGATTATTATTTTTTTTTATATGGTCAATAAAGTGAGTACAGCCTTTGTCCTGTGACCTGGTTTATATAGCATGGCTCCATTCACACAATTGGCCAGAGGTAGATAGTTTCAGAGGCAAACAAATGACTTTTGCATGCAGCAGCACTGTGGGCACAAAAAACTTGATTTAGCTGCGGACAAAACTTTGCAATGCTTGCCCTGGGCACACTATTGCCCTGGGCACACTCTTCCCCCCTCATGCAGCTTGCCAGTGTCTAAATGCAGCCTCACCCATGCCCGGATCTGTGCGGTGATCTCTGTGTGTCACGGAGCTGTGCATTGAATTGCCTGGGCGGCTGCAGTAACAATGTCCCGCCTCCTGTAATCACGTCACGCTGATTCAATGTCCCACTGTTGGATCAGTGTACCGTCTGTCACAGGAGGCGGGACATTGTTACTGCAGCCACCCAGGCAATTCAATGCACAGCTCCGTGACACACGGAGATCACCGCACTGTCGGGCGGGAGGAAAGGAGGAGGGAGGACAGAGGACTGGGGACGAGCCAGGAAAACACCCGTGCAATGGGCGGCACCAGGGGGCGGAGCCCCGCACAGGCCCCACCTTCATTTTCGGACCCATTATCGGCAAGATATTCCTTTTCGGCAATTTGCCAAAAACACCATTTTCGGCCGATATGTTTCGGCGGCCGAAATTTCGGTGCATCCCTATTGATTACCATTTAATTATGCCCGCTAATGCCAGGAAAATATCCATTCCTGCTGGCCACAGTCTGGCCCCCCCTAAAGTCTGAACGACAATAAACTGGCCCTTTGTTTAGAAAGTTTGGAGACCACTGGTTTATCTTAAAGTTACAGCAAAAGCTATACAATCTGTGCCTTTTAAAATTGTCCCTTTTTTATTCTACTTTCTTCATGTCTGACTTCTTATAGGCGATTTCAATTTTTTCTCCTGTGCATCTACTTACATGTACAACCAACCACACCTGTGTAGGGGGAATCGAAGGCTGTATAAGAAACACTGTCCTGGGAGAAAATCCTGAATTGGGACATCTAATTTTTTATTATGAGCTGTTCCATTCACTTGAGATTGAAAATGAAAATAATACATGTGCTGTGCACTTAAGTTTCTTATGCAGCCTTCACATTTTCACAAGACAAAGGCTAAACTTTTCTTTGGGAGAACTATTTTATTATTTGGCCCCAGTCACACTTGAGCTGAGCATCTTTGGTGGTCTTTTGAGCATTTTTGTTTAGAAATTGTACAGGTGTTTTTGTGCACATTTTCGGCTTCAGTTTACTTATAATTTTAAGCCAATGGAAAGCTGTTATTTCAGGCCATCCATTTGAAAGCTGTCGAGGCCCGAGCTTGCAATTCTGTCCCTCTTTCGATCAGCAAGTTCAAACGACACTATGCTCAGGACTACGTGAACAGGCACCATTGAGGATAAAAGAATCCTAGTGTTGAGGGCTGAAACACTTTTGGTGGATCTTCGAATCACACTTCAAATTGCTCCGGCGTAACCAGGATATGTGTTCATGTGATATTCACCCATGATTTCCCTACTTTGTCTACTACTTGTTATAAGCAGCCGTAGTATGAGGGTATGCTGACTTATAGGCTGGGATATTATATATAAAAGTATTAGCTTGGTTTGCTATGAAGGTTAATAATCTAACTGGGTAGGCTGTGCCAACAGTATGAACAGTGTCTTTGTTCCAGGAAAGTGTTTCAAACTGTTATCAGTTTCAGCCAGCTCTGCATGGAGAGGCCGGATGTGAAGTTTTGCTTTCTCATTGTAAGATAAGCAAAGTCCACTAGAAATTTACTACCCAGAGCACAGTGTATTTTGCCATGTGTTTTATGAAAAGAGAGATATGCCATTAGTAATGGCTATCTTCACTTCAGCCTTTTTATACATGATTCATAATTTCTGTTTTAATAAAGATAATAGTAAGTATGGGGTGCTGTTTGCATCACTGCCAGTGTTTCTGCCTCTCTCAAAAGTTTTGCTTTCATTTAATGTAGTTGTGGCCGTGAAAATATGTTTTTCAATGTCTTTTAATTTCAGGAAAAGAAAATATTCCAGATTCCATGGATGCATGCAGCACGTCATGGGTGGGATGTGGACAAAGATGCTCCTCTGTTCAGAAACTGGGCAATTCATACAGGTATTCAACGCATGTCAACACGCCACTTAAAAGCATATTGCGTCTCAACTGTTTAATCTTCCTTTGCTAATAGCTAAAATCAACAGCTCCTTGATTGGTATGCAATGACAATATTGTGTGAATAAAACTCAGACCAAATATTCTCACTCTCTTACTCAAGAGTCTGTTACTTTTCACAGCAGTGTGGATTTTGATTATTATTAATTACGGCTGATGTTGATAGGCTTGTTTTGTTGAGCACAGCCCATTCTACATTTCAGAATGAAACAGACCAATAGCAAGACTGAATAGATTTAGTGTTGCAAGTTCCAAATGAATATAAAGCTGAAAAAAAAAAAGTCTTTAACGCACTGTGGCTTTTTTTCAGAGTTTAGGTAGAATGCTGCCCTTACATTTTGTGCTCTTCTGCTTTAATTACTAAATGGTTGTGCATGTGTATGTATATAATTTACCCATCAATAAAATATGTATTTAGCTATTATTATTATTATTCACGATTTTTATAGCACCAACAGTTTGTGCAGCACTTTACAACTTGAGGGCAGACAGTACAGTTACAATACAATTCAATACAGGCGCAATCAGAAGGCCCTGCTCTATATGTGAGTTTGTGTATATATTATGATTAAAGACCTCCAATGTTTTGCCCATTATGTCCTCATACGCCCTTCAGCAAACTGTATCAACATGACTTTGAAAGACTTCCATGGTTTGGTTTTACTGTATATATGGCTAATTAGTGTCAGAGAAGCTCAAAAAAATAAGACTTTTTATCCTATTTCTTAATATGAAAACCGCAAATGACAAATACACAAGCTATAGTTTGACTTTTGCTGTTTTGTGCAATCAAAACATGGACTCAAGATACATTCACTGGCAATGGTGCTTGTGTTCATATGACACATCAAGTTTTTTTTTTTCTAATTAGATGTTCAATAATGCATTGAATCCCGTTTCAGTTTTTTAAATGATTCAGAGATTCTTTCTCATGCCCCAGTCATTTGGTTCCCATACTCCATACTAGGGCTATAACAACTAATCGATTATGAAATGATTACTATTTTCATAATCGGCCAGTAACGTAATGGGGTTAAAACAAATAAAATGAGCCCTTTATAGTACAAAAAGAGCAAATAATTGCTACTGTAAATATTACTTTCACAGTTCTACAGTAAAAAAAAATTAACCCCTTTACAATAGTGATTATCTGCTTTTTTGTACTATAAAGGGCTAATTTTAGGTTGTTGTTTTTTTGTTTTGTTTTTAACCCTATTATGTCACTAAACGTCTTAGCCCCCCTGTACACACGGTCGGACATTCTGCCAACCAAATCCGTTGGATTTTGTCCGACGGATTGTGTCCGAAACTGTTGCATACACACGGTCGGACCAAGTTGTTGGAAAATCCGATCGTTCAGAACGTGATGACGTAATTTTGTTACGAAGGGACTACGTTCAGGCTAGTAGCCAATAGCTTTGGTGTAGGAATTTGATCTGAGCATGCGTGGCACTTTGTCCGATCGGAATTCTCTACACATGATCGGAGTATGTCCGATCGGACCAGTTTGTCGGAAAATATTTCCAACAAGTTGGAAAATTGGGTCAGACGGATATTCCGACGGAATCAGTCCGATGCATACCACACACAGTCGGGTTATCTGACAACACGGTCCGTTATCACACATTCCGACGGATTCTCCCACCGTGTGTACAAGGGCTTAGACTTGGTTCACATCTATGTATTTTTTTTTTTTTGTGCTTTTTGCAGAAACACCAATACAGTTTATATGGTTTCCTATGGGACACATTCATGCAAAACGGCTTTTTTTTGTTCAATACACTTCAATGAAGAAGCTGCAGAAAAACATGTAATGCATTTTTGCAGCAATTTGTGTTTTTTAATCTGCCCAACAACAAATTGGCCAAAAAAAGCAAAAACGCAAATCGCAGCAAAATCACGTGCGCAAAAATCAAAACGCACTGCAAAAACACAGATCAATTTTCAGACGAGAATATTCAGATGAAAAATGTTTGTACGTTTGCTGAATGAAAGAAAGTTGTTTGAAATTTTCACTTGTTTTTAACATTCTGTTTATAAAATGAATGTCATTTCTGAACGAAAACCACATATACTGTGAAAATTTCTTTGACCAAGAAGTCTTCCATTTCCAAATTTTCCTGTCGCTATGTTTGAAAATGAACATCGATTTGACCCCACTAACGAATAGAGAATCAAATGAACGTTCTTAAAATTACATTTTATTTTTTTTAATTTTTTTTAAGGAAGATATTTGTTTTGTTTTTTTTTTTAAATAAAAAAATGTGATCTCTGAGTCTGATGATATTTACCAGATTCACCCTTTTAATAGTATATACAGTATGTATCCGCTAATAGTATATACAGTATGTATCCGCTAATAGTATATACAGTATATCTCTCCTCTAATAGTATATACAGTATCTGAAATAGGAAGGAGGGAGCACCCACAATGCCACATTCGTAATGTATCATGGGAAAACAAAGAAGATACCAAATCGATATCAACAGGTCGGACTTTTAAGGCATGGATGCAAATAGGAAAGTAGAAAAAATAATCATTTTATTGAAAAATGCAATCTCACAACAGTGTTCAAAACAATATAAAAATCATATGAAATTATATCATTTGTACATTGGGCTCAATGTAATATGATTTTTATATTGTTTTGAACACTGTTATGATATATGCCTTAAAAGTCTGACCTGTTGATATCTATTTGGTATCTTCTTTGTTTTCCCTATATACAGTATCTCTCTTCTAATAGTGTATACAGTATATCTCTTCTGTCTGTTCTTCTCAGAGTGGATTATATATTTTGCTCCCCAACCATATAGTTGGTTATTTATATTTACCACTGCATAGAGCCATTTAAGAATAGATTGCCTTTTTTTAAAACTTTACATATTAACGAAATTATACACCACACTTTTTTTTTTTTTTAAGGTTATTAACCGATTAATCAAAACAATAATCGGCCATTTATGAAAATAATCGTTAGTTGCAGCCCTACTCCATACCTGCAGTTAAGAACCCCTGCTATAGATATTTTTATCTGATAATTTATATATGTTCTTGATTTATAGGGAAGTATCAGCCTGGTATAGATAAACCAGATCCAAAAACATGGAAGGCAAATTTTAGGTGTGCAATGAACTCATTACCGGATATAGAAGAAGTAAAAGACAAAAGTATGAAGAAAGGCAATAATGCCTTCAGGGTATACAGGATGATACCAATAGCAGAAAGACCTTCAAAGAGAGGTATGCTATGATCTTTTATTTGTGACTTTGGTGACCCGTCATTCAATTTGTAGTGACAACAATTGTTTTAGGCTAGGTTCACAGGTTTTGCGTTTCCCTGCAGCCGTGTTTATGTTGGCACAGCAGCCCATTCATTTGAATAAGCTGCTGAAATGCAGGGAAAAAGTCAGCAGGAAAAATTGCATGGTGCTTCGGCACCATGCTTTTTCACGTGTGGGAAACCGCACTGCATTTTTCAGTCCATGGGGGGTGCCATGAAGGGTTTGTTGCTGCCCTGCTTAAAAAAGGCAAATTTTTGATGCGGGAACGTATGTAATTTACACACTTTCTTACACCTGCAATAGTGTGAACCTAGCCTTAGATACTTTTGAGTGTGTTAATGTATGATGCATAGAACAATAAAATTCTGTGTTCCACAGCTGTAGGGGTCAGCCCCTAGGATTACTGAACTATATTGCACTGTGTTCCATCTATAATATATACAGCCTGCTATTTCCAGTTTAGCCACAAGATGTCACTGTTGCTGCCGACCCTTCAGAGGAGAGGAAACAGGAAGTGGCAGTGAGAGAGAACTGTGAGGAGTGTGTGGGCAGCTGAGGAATTCCTGTGCGGAGCTGAGGAAAAGTCAAGTCTGCCCTGAGGAGAGGGAGACTTTGTGTGGATAAAGAGTCGCAGTATCCAGCTAAAGATCGGGCACCTCGGGCAGAGAGAGAGAGCTGTGGTGATTTTGGGCCGCATCTGTGTTCATCCATCCGTCCCTGACGGGCAAGCTGCAGCACTAGGAACTGGACTTCACCTGCCTCATGAAGGAGGCCAAGACAAGGGACCCTCCAGCTGTCTAACAAACTGTGAGTGAGCACCGGTGCTGGATTGTGATAGGGAATAGTACAGTCCCTACTGAGATAGTACGTTGTAGAAACGTGTCCCGATAAGCGGGAATCAGGCAGGACATATTAGAAGAGGGTAGCCTGTATCACTGTGCATGTGTTGGCGGGAAAGCCATTTTGTGTACCACATTCCAGTTAGCCTTACTGTAAACTACTGTGAATTGTTAATACTGTTATCCTCCTCCTCCGGCCATTATATCTTACTGTTTAATAAAGCCGGTTTTTGTTTCAGCCTCCTTGTCTGCTGTCCCGTACTTGAAACCTGCATTGCGGTCTCCTATACCTCTGACCGCTACAAGTGGCGCTGCGAGCAGGGTACGGTTACAGAGATGGAGGCGGCTGAAGGCAACGTACCTGATGTTGATGTGAATGCCTTAGGTAATGGTGGAACCCCTACAAGGACCCTCCCTATGGGCATGCTTTTTAACTTGTTGCCAAAATTTGATGGCCAGAACATGTCACTGTCAGACTGGGTGACGAGATTACAGAGCGTTGCTAGAATTTACAATGTCAGCCCAGAGCTACAGGTGGAAATTGCTTTGGCTGCCCTGGAGGGTGAAGCGCGGAAAACTGTTTGCTTACAACCGGAAGCTACGCGCAGTACCTTGAAAGAGATTGTGCGCTTTCTAGAAGAAATATACGGTGAAACAGCTAGTGCGGGCCACCTCCGGGCAAAGTTCTTCTACCGGGTACAGCAGGAAAATGAAGGGGTCTCACAATATGCAACGGCTCTACAGGAAGTACTGGCTGAGATACAGAAAAAAGAGGCAGACGGGATAACCGCCATGGGATCCGCAGACCGGATACTGAGGGAACAATTGATCCTGGGACTCTACAGCTCTCACCTGAGACAAGCCCTACGGGAACGAGTCAGAGTGGACCCTACACTGAATTTTCGGCAAATATTGGCTGAGGCCGTGGAGCGAAGTAAAGAAGAAATTTATGCCTCTGGAGTGATACGGACCCAGACCGCCTCCCTCGGGGTTGCGAAGAATGAAGAGGTCCTGGTTAGAGTGGTGCAGGACCTACAAAGCTCCCTGGGTCTCATGCATGAGAAGTTGACGCAAATAGAGAGACGGATGGATTTGAGCTACCCCCCTGAGGTTGCATATCTGGGGCAACAACAACCTTATCAGACTGCCTCGATGGTTCCTGCACCAGAGCATCCTTACCCACGTATTCCCACCTACCGAGTCCCTCAATATCCTCCAGTGAGCTCGGCCAGTCCAGGCCTACGGGCGCCTCCTGCACACAGACAGAGAGAACAACGCAGAGAGGCTCAGTGCTGGCGGTGTGGAGAAAAAGGACACTTCGCTAGAGAATGCCGGAGGGACCTGCCTAGACGCCCAGAGCCGGCGTTAAACTTCAGGCCCCCGCAGTAATGAGGCACACTGCGGGGGAAGTAGAGTGTCAGGCCACTCAGCACAGCTCCGAACACCTGGTTGCAGGATGTCCCACCATAAGAGCCGAGTTTGAAGGCATTCCAGTCAACTGTTTAGTGGACACCGGATCACAGGTAACGACCATGCCTGAGTCATATTTCAACCGTTACTTTCAAGCACTGGCCAAGCCAGAACAGGGGACATTGATCCGGGTCACAGCAGCTAACCAGCAACAAATCCCTGTCACAGGTGTCGTATGGATGAATGTACGTCTGTGTGGACAGGAAGTTGGAAAAAAAGGTATCCTGCTGGTCCCTGAAACCTTCAAAGAAGATGTACCGGTGATAATGGGCATGAATATCCTGCGAGAGTTGGATCAAATTATGTTCACTAAAAGGGGGCCGGGCTATTGGAAGAATGCCACTCCACACAAACCAACGCAAAAGGCATTTCAACGGTTAATCCGGTTTTGTGGGACACAGAAGAGTGTCCCAGTACATCAGTCTGTAGGAAATATTCGAGTGCCGGGAAGGGCTACCCTTACCCTCCCTCCTGATCGGGAGACTATACTGACTTTGCCCGTGGGAACCTCCCGCAACCTTGAAGGTATGGAGGTGATCATTGAGCCTGCAGGCCTGGGAGAGTTAGGTCAGGATGTCCTAGTGGCCCGGACACTGGCAGTAGTCCAAAATGGACGAGTACCCATAAGAGCTGTAAACGTTGGACAACGGGAAGTCTCTCTGGTGCCAGGAGTGGAACTGGCTCGCGTGTACCTACATCGGGGAGAAGTGCTGAGTCAGGGAGAAGTGACTCTAGCTCCGATAGGCAATTCTGCTTGGACCTTGGCAGTTACTGCAAAGCCTGCAGAGGCACCGACCCCAGAATGGAATGGGACAGTCATCTTGGAACAAATGGAGATAGATGTGAAAGCTCTAAGTCCGGATCATTTACGAGCAGTTGAAACCATGCTGTGGGAGAATCAAGCTGCGTTTGCCCGCAATGCCAATGACTTTGGTTGCACAGATGCTATCACACATGAGATACCGACGGGGGACACTCCCCCAAGCCGAGAGAGATATCGACAGATTCCACCCAAGTTGTATCAAGAGGTGAAGACATTGCTGAAACAGATGATCGATTCAGGAGTGGTTCGGGGTAGTCAAAGTCCCTGGGCAGCCCCAGTGGTGCTTGTCAAGAAGAAGGATGGCACCATTCGATTTTGTGTGGATTACCGGAGATTGAATGCGTGCACAGTGCGGGACTCATATCCTCTGCCTCGCATCGAAGAGTCCCTAACAGCCCTAGGGCGGGCTAAATACTTCTCCACCTTGGATTTAGCAAGTGGATACTGGCAGGTATCGGTGGCTGAACAAGACAAGGAAAAGACAGCATTCATACTTCCCATGGGTCTGTTTGAATTTAATAGGATGCCATTTGGGCTGTCTAATGCCCCAGGAACCTTTCAGAGGCTGATGGAAAAATGTCTGGGAGATCTAAATTTTGAAGCTACCCTGATATACTTGGATGATATTATAGTGTACTCTGCTACTTTTGAAGAACACTTGGCCCGATTAGGACAGGTACTTGAGCGACTGCGGGCCCATGGCCTGAAGATAAAGCCAAAGAAGTGTCATCTCTTCAAGAAGGAGATCGAGTACTTAGGCCATACGGTGTCCAAAGACGGGGTGCTGCCATCCCAAAATAAAGTGGCTGCCATTCAACAATGGCCGGAGCCTAGAACGCTGCGTGAGTTGAAGGCCTTCCTTGGTCTGACTGGTTACTACCGGCGGTTCATCAAAGACTATGCAAAGATAGCGGGCCCTCTGAATGAGATTTTGAGAGGAACTGCTGGGCAATCCAAGAGTCAAAGTGTTCCCTGGGGACAGAAGCAAGAGGAGGCCTTCCTGACCTTGAAAGAGGCTCTGACATCGGCCCCCATCTTGGCTTATGCTGATTTTGACAAACCATTCTTCTTATCTACTGACGGTAGTCTCTACGGACTCGGGGCAGTGTTGTCACAGATGCAGGACGGACACGAAAGAGTGATTGCCTATGCCAGTAGGTCCCTGCGGGATACGGAGCGAAACCCTCATAACTATAGTTCCTTCCGGCTAGAGCTCCTTGCCCTGGTGTGGGCCATGACAGAGAAGTTTGCCGGTTACCTTACAGGGGCTAAAATCTTTGTACGGACTGATAACAATCCCCTGGCCCATCTGGATACTGCTAGACTGGGAGCCCTGGAGCAACGTTGGGCAGCTCGCCTTGCAAAGTATGACTTCTCAATTCGCTATCGCTCTGCTACAGAGAATACCAATGCTGATGGTCTGTCGAGGGTTACTTTTGAAACTCCATTGGGAGAGCTTGATGAACAAAAGGAAGAGGATGAAATTCCAGACTTCCGCAAGTTTACACCTCCAGCAGTCGCAGCACAGACAAGCGGGGAGGCCCGGTCCCTGCCTAAGGCATTAGCAAGAACTAATGAGGAATGGGGGCGAATACAAGATGAAGACATTGGACTGCGACAGATAAAAGGTTGGGTGGCTCGGCAAAGAAAACCAGACAGAGAGGAAAGGGCTGATCTTGATGCTGAGATGAAGTCAATTCTACATCAATGGGACAGACTAGAGGTTCATGGAGCTGTTCTATACCGCAAGTGGCAGCAGCCTGCCGATCTGGAGGCAAGATGGCAGGTTGTCATACCAAGGAGTCTGGCACTAGAGATAGCCAGGGAAGCTCATGAATTTGGAGCTCATTTCGGGCCAGTCAAAACTTACCAGTGGCTGCAGCCTTATGTGTATTGTCCACGACTGGAGGTCGTAGTTGAAGAAGTCTGCCGACAGTGTAGAGTGTGTGAGCTTACTAAAAGCACAGAGCAGAGGGCACCCATACAGCCCATACAGACCAAGGAACCGCTGGAGGTATTGCTGATAGATTATCTCCTCGTGGGACAGTCAGCCAGAGGCCCACAATACTGCCTGGTCATGATTGACCACTTCTCCAAGTTTGCAGTGGTCACTCCAACTCGGGACCAGACGGCTGAGTCTGCAGCTCGGGCCATCTGTCAAGATTTCATCCGGGTCTATGGATGCCCGAAACGGATTCACTCAGATCAAGGAGCATGCTTTCAAGGGAAAGTGATGGAGGAGTTACACCGACTGTATGGCATTGGAAAATCCAGGACAACTCCATATCATCCCCAAGGGAATGGGGCCTGTGAGCGCTTTAATCGGACTCTGCTTCAGATGCTGAGGACCTTAGAGGAGGACAAAAAGACGCACTGGCCAGACTATCTGCCTGAATTAGTCTGGGCCTACAATAATCGTGTCCACACTACCACCGGCTATACCCCATACATGCTACTGTTCGGTAGAGCCGGACGAGAAATTGTCGAATTGAATTTGGAACAGCCAGAAGATGTGATAGAGCGATCAACCACCTCATGGGTGAAAGAACACCGCAAGCGACTCCAGACCATCTGCCGGTTAGTAGGCCAGAGATTGCAAGAAAAGACTTATACTGACCGTCCTCCCATCCAAGAGATTCCGTTGCAACCTGGAGACCGGGTGCTGGTTCGAGAGAAACGGCCCAGAGGCAAGTTGAGTGAGCGTTGGGAGGTACAGCCGTACAAAGTGATCAAGAGAGTGTATCCCAATGGTCCAGTTTACGAAGTTCGTGTTGAGAATGGGGAGTCGGCTTCAAGGGTTCTACATAGGAATATGCTACGGCCATGTCGGTCAGAAGATCGGATACCTGCACAGAGGACACCACTCCCTGCCCCTTCCTCAGAATTTGTCATTTCCGATGGGAATAATATTGAAGACTGGTGGATTGTTCCTGACTCTGCACGTGATGAAGCCCCTGTTATAGAACCAGTACCAGCTCCAAGGGAGGAAGGACAAGTCCTAACAGAAAGACAAGACCTTCGGAGATCTAGTAGGTCTACTGCAGGGGTTCCACCAAACAGGTACAATGCTGATCAGTTTATTTGGTCTAACTGTATGTATTATGAACAATGTTGTGCTGCCGTTAAAGATTGATTTAACCCTTTTCTTCCCCATGGACTATATAGCAAGGCCGAGGACGGCCACCTTTAAGCGGGGAGGCATGTAGGGGTCAGCCCCTAGGATTACTGAACTATATTGCACTGTGTTCCATCTATAATATATACAGCCTGCTATTTCCAGTTTAGCCACAAGATGTCACTGTTGCTGCCGACCCTTCAGAGGAGAGGAAACAGGAAGTGGCAGTGAGAGAGAACTGTGAGGAGTGTGTGGGCAGCTGAGGAATTCCTGTGCGGAGCTGAGGAAAAGTCAAGTCTGCCCTGAGGAGAGGGAGACTTTGTGTGGATAAAGAGTCGCAGTATCCAGCTAAAGATCGGGCACCTCGGGCAGAGAGAGAGAGCTGTGGTGATTTTGGGCCGCATCTGTGTTCATCCATCCGTCCCTGACGGGCAAGCTGCAGCACTAGGAACTGGACTTCACCTGCCTCATGAAGGAGGCCAAGACAAGGGACCCTCCAGCTGTCTAACAAACTGTGAGTGAGCACCGGTGCTGGATTGTGATAGGGAATAGTACAGTCCCTACTGAGATAGTACGTTGTAGAAACGTGTCCCGATAAGCGGGAATCAGGCAGGACATATTAGAAGAGGGTAGCCTGTATCACTGTGCATGTGTTGGCGGGAAAGCCATTTTGTGTACCACATTCCAGTTAGCCTTACTGTAAACTACTGTGAATTGTTAATACTGTTATCCTCCTCCTCCGGCCATTATATCTTACTGTTTAATAAAGTCGGTTTTTGTTTCAGCCTCCTTGTCTGCTGTCCCGTACTTGAAACCTGCATTGCGGTCTCCTATACCTCTGACCGCTACACAGCAACCACCAAAATATTACATTTTTTTGACTTAACTCCTGATTAGTTACAGAAGTTACAGCTGTCTGCACATCATTATTATACAAAGTTCTATAGCTGTCTCATTATTATACAAAGTTCTATAGCTATCACAGGGGTAACATTGCTCCTATTATAGACTGATCTAGAAGGAACAAGGGAGGAATCATTGTTCAAGGTACTTTGTCTTGTAAAGGAGATTTCTCCTTCAAGCAAAATCTGAGTTGAGGTCAGTTTTGTGGGTTTAAATCTAATCTGTAACTGTGGGTCTCTGTGGGAGCTCTAGCTATATTAAAATGATAAAAGCTGACAAAGGCCCTATGCACACAGCAATATGAAAATACAGCAAATAGTATAGAGGGTCTTGCTGGCAGAAGTGTAGCATCCTCCATTGCTGGAAGCAAGTGACTATTCCTTAACTTTCTCCATTGCGGGGGGGGGGGACGGGCTTCTTCTCAAGAAAGCTGCCTAGCATCCTCTGTTACTAGGATACAGGCAACTTCTGCAGCCTTGCGTCCACTGTTGCTAGGACTAAGTCAGCTCTTGTGCCGCAATAGAGTACCTTTGCATTTTATGCATATAAATATTAGCACAAATGTTAACATGTATACATCGTACTTTATGGTTCATACTCAGAAACTCAGATGCAAGTTTTTTTTTTTTTTGCATATCTGAACTCAGCAGGTTTACTGATAAGTATTGGTTATAGAACTTCTTTCAGGTTTGCACAATGTGTATTAGTTGAACATCTTTCAAGTTACCCTGTGTAGCACTAACCCCCCGAAGAAGCTGCTGGTTATTTTTGGGCTTATCGTTTCCTTCCGTTCTCCTTGTGACACGTCTAGGGGATGTCCCGTGGTAGATGACCCAGTAACTTGAGACTGACAATAGATCCACTTGAATGGATTTTATTTGCAAAAACTCAAACCATTGAACAGGCTTTCAACTTGGGATCAGAGGGTTTGGAAAGGTAGTTCAGGTACTCTCAATGTCAAAGTCCAAAAAAACGTTAAATAACTTGCTTACTTTGACTGCATCCAGAGAATAGCCATTCGCAGCTGGATGAACACTCAGGTTGGACAGTCCCTCTCTCACAAGGCCTAGCAGCCAACAAGGTGCTTACTCAGGAACAAAGTCTTTGTCACAGACGATGTTGCAGAACACGTAGGGAAACTAAGCTGTAGAACACTTGTAGGATACCTGGATCTCTCAGCCTGCTTGGCGATATCCACAAGACCAGATTCTTTTGGTAACTTCAGCCCTTCCAGGCTCTTAAGAAAACCAACCTGTGCGTGGTGTTCTTCTAAAGAGTCCTCCCCTGGAATGGTCAAAGTAAAATGGGTCTCTCCCAAACCGGAGATGGCACCCAAGCACCTCAGAATCCTCCTTTAGTTTCATTGCCTTGGGCTAGCCAGCCCCGAGGCATTGAAGTCGGGTGGATCCGCACCCCGGGCCATAGCCTTCCTGGGGGCTGGTCAGGAGGACCAGGACCAAGTAGTCAGCACATCATACTGGACCGGAACCATGTGACGTCCGTATCTTAAATACCCTCTTCCAGAGGGCATAGTGAGAGGGCCACTCCCACTGACCTGGCTCCGAAAGAGAGTAACTTAAGCGCCTGATCATACCATTGTTCCACGCCTGCCTGAAGATACAGTGCCCCCCTGTGGCCAGGCTGAACATCTCACAGTCCAGTCAGACTGACACAGAAGTCCAATTTAGGCAAATAAACCCAAACCAAACTGTAGTTTGAGTAAAGTTTAACTTTAAAAAAACGCATAGAGCGTGCTCTTCAGGAGCCCACCACTACACCTGCGTATGAGCTCTAATAGTAATATTATTATACAGGATTTATATAACGCCAACAGTTTGCGCAGAAGGTTCATTTTGACTCCTTTGTTCTTGTTTTAGATTTAAGGCCTGACTCTGGGCTTGCCAGCTTTTAACAAAGTCCTTGCATACTGGGCCCCATGATATAACTTGAATGTGCTGTATGAGAAATCTGGTTACTTTTTTGCTGTCAATCATTGCAGCACAGCATCTGAATGGCAGGATCAGAATCGGAGCATTTTCAGGGATGGTGTGATAGCATAGTAACAACCTATATGCTTACAGTATTTTTATTTATTTATTTTTATAACTTCTGTTATTACTTATTAGCTCAGTGGGTTTCAGAATCCTCACTTTCATGGAAGACTGCCCTGTTTTGGGTGGACAGGCTCTGTTTTTTTTTAAAGAATTTTGTCTGTGAAAATCTTATTTAGGATTGTCATTCAGCCATACTCCAGTTCTCTGTATATTACTATGAATGATTCAACAGACAAGTGTGTTAGATTAGAGTTGGCACCCATAGCATTACTGCACATGGTAACAAAGTGTTATCTTGTCCCAGCTTTGCCTATAAATGGGAGTCCTCAAGTTTCATAAGAAAGAATCCCTGTGTAGATTATTTAGAAAGAGGTGCAATACACCTACTGCAGACAGTCTCCGCGTTGGATTACATCAGAGGAAACAATACCAATCCGCCATGCTTTTATAGCCTCTGAATACAAGTAAGAGCCAGAGTGGGAGACTGTTGTTTAATGTTTATAAGGACTTTAGCGTTATAACTACGGCCAGTAAAGATCTTTATTTGCATATGTACTCATATTTACCAGAAACATATTTGTATAACAGTGTATTGCACCAGTGTATTCACTACAATATGTGCAGGATAGATGGAGAACAACTTATTGTGTAACACTTGTTATGGGAAGTAGTTAGTCAGACATGTACACAAAGAATTGCCTGATGAAACATTTTTGAGGTTGCTAGCTTAGAAAAGAAGACTGTCCTGCATGCAGAATAGCAGACTGTTATGATATTATGCTTCCTAATATCTAAACTCATTTCTATTTTTCTTTCCCTTTCAGGAAAAAGAGCAAAAGCAGAAAAAGAAGAAAAAGTAAAACAAGAGAAGGTTTGGATTTTTATTTTTTCCCCACACTGCCTGCTATAATTTAAAGTGTCTCAGCACTACAAACTGAAAACACCATTTAAATTGGAATTCTATGATGTCACTAAACAATCAATCACAGAAACACCCTACCTAGCCCTCCTCTCCCTGACTATAGAAAAATTCCCAAATCCGACGAAAAATATAATAATACACATACTACTAGCAGCACGTCTCAGCATAGCCAGGAAATGGAAAAACCCTACCCCACCTATTCTACTAGACGTAGTTCAAACTACCCATGCACACTTTTCACACAAAACAGTACTAGCACTCAGACATGGTTCCAAAACACGAACCCTTTATATGTGGCAACAATGGAAGGACTGGGTCAGTTCTCCTAGCTTAGTCTCTTTATTCCACTCCTAATCATTGACTTTAAGACTCAGAATCCAACTTGCGGAGGGGAGCAGATGGCTCTTCCCGGGCACAGAATAGATCCCTTAGGGGGTGTTCGGGTTGAGCATCCCTCCTCCCTAGTGCTGCAGACGAATTGCACAGACATAACTGACCCATTCCGCCAGTTAGATCCGTGATACTATTTTCCCCTACAGTTACGATGTCTACATCACTGTGTGTGCCTCACATCCCAATTGATTCAGTTTCTCACAAAGTGGATTTTATATATCCTGATTTATCTACGTTCTATATTAAGATGTTGAATATGCTTTTTTTTTTTTTTTTTTTTCTGAAAAAATGCATGTCCATATTTCCCTAAATATGTGAATCTACGTTACCCTAATAACCAATGTTATATAGCTGCACACCTCTGTTAGCTATTATTATCATCTGTATCACAAACTACGATACATATTGTTGTATGACAAATGTTGTTGTTCGCCTTTTGTATGTTGACAAAATTGAATAAAAACTATTGAGAGAAAAGAAAAGTGGAATTCTAGGGGCTATTATGCACTATGCTTAAATCTGATCCCACCCCCTTCTAAATCCAAAACTAACTACCCTGTGAAAGGAAGATGCTTCTACTTACCTATTCTTGGAGTGCTCCAGCCCAGTCACCTAATCTCCCCAGTGGCTGGCTTTAGGGGTCGTGTATCACAATCACGTGATAGTTTTTTTTTGTTTTGTTTTTTGGATTGTTTTCGATTTTTACTAAGAGAGATCATACAACGTATAAGTAGAACATTTTATAAAAGTAATGACGGATACATATTAGAACATTATAACAAGAACGTTAAATTAAAAATACTGTTTCACCATGGAGTGCCTGCCCACTTTTTGCAACATGGCCGACCGGGTTCAGTCACATGCCTCATGGCAGTTCTGATGTGAGATTAGCATAAGGTGTGTGTGTGTGTGTGTGTGTGTGTTATATAGAGGAAATGGCCAACCCACCCCACTCTGAAGCAGAATGGCCTTCTAAGGAAAATGGCACATTCCTGAATGGAGAGTTATTTAAGGTAACCAGAATAACCAGGATTTTAGAGGCTTTATTAGATATTTGTGAGGCCAATAACAATAACGAATATGAAATATGCAATTTCTCTATCAAGGGGAGAGGAGAGATCACCAACATCTGAAATTCCTGGCCAGTGACGCCACACATAGACTTACTATGGGGCATCTATTGTCAGCTGTTTCTGCTCTCCCTGAAACTGCCACTGGGAGCCAATCACGTGACTTGATCAGAGTGCCCTGAGAATAAGTATAAGCGTCTTCCCTTTATCTAAAGGGTAGTTAGTATAGGATTTAGAGTGGGGTGGGAGCAGGTTTAAGCATCGTTTAATAATAGCCTGGAATTCCACTTTAATTCTTTGATACCATTCATGGCAAAAGGAACACTAAGCACAAATGATCCCTGCTTTACATGGTCCGGTTCAAAATTCAGACACTTCATACCAGATCATCTGAGCCCAACTTTAGCCAAAAAAATTAGAGCGTAACAAAGAGATACATTTTCAGGCAGGCATTTATTTATCTGTGACCCCACTGGGGATTTTTTTGCTCACTTTTGGGCCTGTAGATCCAGGATGAGAAATAGGGGTAGCGTAGTTGTCATTGTGACAGGAAAAACATACTTTTGTTGTAAATCTGTTTGTAGAGATTTGCCTTCACTTCCTGTCTCCAAAGGGAATTGAGTGGAAATTACCCCAATAGGAACACAAGCAGCAATAAAACCTGACAAAAGTGCTGAACTTCCCTCCCTCTCTTTGTTTGAAGTTGGTCTTACAATAATGTTTAATATGTAAATGTTTGAAGCGAAAAAACATGTGCACTAATCTTTGTTGTGGTGGCGTGTACAAATTTATTCCAAAGTATTTTAAAAAAGAACCACAAAATGTTAAAAAAACACACTAGGGGTGGGGGAACTATGAGAATCTTGTGATGACATTTTCAGTTTCAATTTGACTAGTAAGGAGGTTAAAAGCACTAAAGCTGTGTATTTCATAATGGGGGGGAAAAAGCTATGCTGTACGTCATGAGTATCATTTTTCACATTAAACACCTTGCTGTGTGAACACAAATTGTAAAGTGATCATTTTTACAAATGGCAAACCACATTTTGTTTTTAATGTGCTGTCCATCTTCGTTCGCAATTATCCCTAATGCAAAGGTCACACCAGTGGAATAGAAAAAATAAAAAAACACATAATGCTTGGATAGATTTAGTTAATCTTTGTGTTTTGTACAGGAGGAATTTGGCCAGAGAGCATTGCCTTTGGTGAATGGAGCATATACACTTCATCCACAATATGCATTGATATGTTCGACATTAAGACCAGAAGTTGATAGCACTGTAAATATTGTAGGTAAGTGTTTAAACTGCTGTATCCTTATGAAGCTAGAGGTAGTTCACTGCATGTTAATAGTGTCTTTGCACTTTGAGTCATTACGCCTATTGAGAATGTATTTACATGCAAGAATATGGAAGTTGTCAAAGCTTAGGATGCTCTCTTTATCCTTCCTTCACTACTTGGTGGTTTAATTGTGTCCACAGGGGAAAGATGTGGCCAAATCATGGTATGTTAAAGCACCTAATGTTTTTTTTCTTTTATATTATAACCTTACTTTAAATCAGCGGTTGTCAATTTACTATATATGGGCCTCAACTGCAGCACCTGATATCCCTAAAGGGCCAAGCTTAATGTTCAGTATGTGTAATGCTATAAAAGACTGTTTGTGGACATTCCACAGGAGGTGGTCAGAGTCTGTGAATAATGCTACAGATGTGGTTGTTGGCTGCAGACATGCTACGGGACACTGACATGGGAACATGTTATTGGAGATTACTGCTATTGCAATCCCTTTATAATAAAATGTTCCCACTATTGACCTCTGGGGTCTGAGTGCTGCACAACAAGTACCAAAAGGCTGCATTTGGCCCTCAAGCCATAGATCGGGCACCGGGAGCTTTAGATATTTACCAGTGCAGACACACTTTAAAGTAGTGGTTTGGCTTTGATAACATGTTATATGTTCCACCTATTTTTAGGGTAGAACGTGGGATATGTTCCCGCTCCTGCAGCCTTTTGGTGATCCAAGCTCTCGCTGTGACAGCAGTATGGGGAGAAGTTCCCCATTCAAATTGTCACTTTTTGAAAAGCGCGTATTCTGTGTGTAAATTTACTACTACTGTCAGCTTTTTCAGCTGTCGGCTTGTAATTCTCTATGCAGTATTACAGATGCTGTTGACTGCTGTGGTAGTTCATTGATTCTTCCTGTCTCTGTGAAGCAGCCTGGCTGTAAATGCGTTGATTTACTAAATGGTATGGTAGCCAATCAGCTTCTAAGTTCAGCTTGTTCAATTGAGTGCTGACAAAACAAATACCTGGAAGCTGATTGGCTTTTATGCAGAGCTGCACCAGATTTTGCACTTTCTAGTTTTAATAAAGAAATCCTTATGAGTTTGTGGAAACAACTGATGCAGAATCCATACAGGTGAAGGTCTTGTGGCCAAATATAGCTTCTTTGATCACATGATCTGTGGTAAATGGAAGAGCCAATCACCAGCTCTTCCTGAAAAATATAAAACTGGTCATGTTCTGTTGGTTTCTGTCAACATCCCTTATATTTGTGGCTCCATGCCTGATTATGCACATATGCCATTACCCATATGTATAAATTCCTTGCTGGGCCTAGGTGGTTTAGATGTTTCTGGCAAATATATATCTAGGGAGGGCTGTACTGCAGATACATTGAGAGCAAGCACAACATTAGCCTGAAATAACTCAGACACAACTTCCCCGAGAACAAGACCACACAGTTTCCATATTTGTAACTCTGGCATTTGTACAATGAAAATCATATTCTATTTTATCACTATATAAATGGAACTTCTGACTGCTTTTTGTGTACTGATTAGTTTGGTCTATACCAGGGGTAGGCAACCCGTGACACTGGGGGCGCAAGCGGCGCGCAAAGCCTCTTTTGCCGGCACTCTACTCCCTCCCCATCAGCAGAGCAGCGCAGGGAAGTGTCTGTGAGACACTAATGAATTCCAATTTCAGAATTCACCATGCTGCACCTGCACTGCACTGAGGAGGAGGCAGTGTGCCCCCACACATTGTAAAGATGGGAAACATTGTTTGCTGTAGCTGCGATTGTCGGGTGACAGTTTATGGAATTACTGTTGAGCTTCTGGGAACTTTGTTGAAATTATTCCTGAACCTCTGCTTCACTTACTACTGAACCCCTGCACTCTGTGTTCCTTTAAGCCACTGCCAGTATTCAGTGCAATGAAAATCGCACCCAACCACTTTTTCTCAGCTGCGAGGGCCCAACTTATGATCCTACATGCAGGCCCACTGCTTTCAGAAAATGCCCGTGACCTGAGCTCATAAGTGCGCATCCATTCCATATGCATGTATGTGACATCACATACAAGCACGTGGGCTGGATGCAAGAGGTGGATCAGCAGGATGAGTGTGCCAGGACCGGTCAATTTCCTTTCACCACTCTGCATATCACGCATATCATAGATGAGAAGAAGGTACAGCATTGGTGCAGATGAGCAGGAGGGTGCAACAGTGAGGAAAATGAGCAGGAGAGGTTCAGAGCTGGAACAGAAGAGCAGGAGGGTACAGCGGTGGGGCAGATGTGCAGGGAGGTACAGTGGTGGAAGAGATGAGAAGGGGGTTCAGCAGTGTTGGGCCTGATGAGCAGAGGGGTTCAGTGAAGGGCCAGATGAGCCGAAGGGTAAAGCAGTGGGGCAGATGTGAAAGGGGTACAGTTTTGGGGCAGGAGAGCAGAGGGGTACAGAAGTGAGCCAGATTTGCAGGAGGTACATTGGTGGGGCAGATGAGAAGGCTGGTTACAGTGGTGAGGCAGATGGGTTCAGTGTTAGGATGGATGAGAAGGTGATTCAGTAGTGAGACAGAAGAGCATGGGAATACGGCAGTGGAGCAGATGTGCCGGGAGGTACAGTGGTAGGACAGAAGAGCAAGGGGTTACAGTGGTGGGGCAGATGTGCAGGAGGTACAGTGGTTGAAGGGATGAGAAGGGGGTTCAGCAATGGGACAGAAAAGCAGGGGGTTACAGTGGTGGGACAGATGGGCAGGGGGGTTCAGTGTTGTGTCAGATGAGAAGGGGGTTGCAGTCCTGGGACAGAGTAGCAGGGGGAGTTCAGTGTTGGGGCATTCGAGAAAGGAGGTACATTGGTGAAACACTGGGTTACAATGGTGGGGCAGAAGAGCAGGGGGAACAGAGGTGGGACAGATGTGCAGGAGGTACAGCCATTGGGCAGTTGAGAAAGGGAGTTACAGTGGTGTGTGGCAGATGAGCAGATAAGTTCAGTGTTAGGACAGATGAGAAGATGGTTCAGTGGTGGAGCAAATGTGCATGAAGATACAGTGGTAGGGCAGATGAGCAAGGTGTTACAGTGGTAGGACAGAAAAGCAGGGGGTTCCAGTGGTGGGGCAGATGATCAGGAGGGTTACAGTGTTGGGAAAGACAAGCAGGGTGGTAGATCAGTGGGGAAAATGTGAACGGAGGTGTATTAGGGCAGATGTGCAGGGGGTTACAGTGGTGGGGCAGATGTGCAGGAGGTTACAGTGGTGGGGCAGATGTGAAGGGGTGTACAGTGGTGAAACCAATTTGCAGGGGGGACAGTGATATAAGGTGCATGAATTAGGGCTCATCTGAGGCATGAGAGTGCAGTATGTTAATTCCTCACTACTAAAGTAGTTTACAGCATTTACTTTATAAAAAAAATCCTTTTCGTGATTGAGAGCGTGCAGTTGACATTTGTTTGTTAAAAACACGCTTAATTTCTTTGAAAACATTTTTCGGCACACTGTACTCAAAAGGTTGCCTACCCCTGGTCTATACAGACAGAAGTAACATTGGGGATATTTTAACTTCAATCATTTTGAAAATGAGTAATTTCTTTTTCTGTTCCTGTCCACCTCTCATTTAAGTGTTCTGATCACACAATGGAAACTCTGTACTTAAATGTTTGGATTCTCTTGCATGTTTTGAAGGCTTTACAGTTTTTCTTGCAGTCCAACAAAATGGGATGTACAGAATTGACAGCACAACAAAAATAGCATGAGTTTCCTTGTGTAAGAAGGAAGCCTTATGCACTTATTTCTGTAAATGTCTTTTTTTTTTTTTTGTCTCTAGTTTTAGACTAGGGTAGGTAATAGTTCATATCCCTACTAGTTCTTTATTTTGCTATTTGTTTCAGTAGCTATTCTCTCCAAAGTATGGGAGATCCCCTTTTAGACCCTGGATATAGATACAGGTGTTACCAATGGAAATTTACCCCTTCCTTACTAATATGTGAACATTTTAGCATTTAGCTCTCCTTGTGATAATCCTCCTCCGAATAAATGCAGAGAGGGGATCTTCCAAGCAGGGATGAAGACAGTGACGGCTGGTGCTCAAAATGTTTTGGAGGGGCGCAAACTTTTTTGGAAAAATAAATCATCAATTGCTGCCACTGTGCCCATCAAATGCTGCCAGTGTGCCCTTGAATGCCCCCGGTGTGATGCCTGCTCGTCGTCTGCCCGGCACTTACCCTGTCTTGGTGGGGCAGCGGGTGACGCGGGGTCCTCCATGATTCTCCTGCCATCCTCCTCTCCCGTCCTGTCCTCCTGATAGTCATCCAATAGCGGTGCCTATGTCGTGTTTTTTTTTTTTTCAATGAGTTTTATCTATATTGCAAGAAAAGAAAATTGAACTGCGCTAACCTATAATAAATAAATAAATTAATCATACGAAGAAAGTGGCCTCGCTACTGGGGTCAGACCTAAGCTGCCCACAAAAATGACTTGAAGGTCACACCACTCTTAAACACCCTTGATAGTGATCAAAACAGAGTTAATGTGTTTGTGTCTAATGCAAAAACCTGTAAAAAATAAGATCCAAAATGAACACCAAATTAGATATGCAATAATTAACATGTATACCACATAAATCGTGAGAAAAATAAATGTGCAAGTGGAAAATAAATAAAGATATTGGATAAAATAATGAAAATCCATCTCAAATTAATAAATCAAGAATGAGTCCAGCAATTAAAAATGTGCACCCATATGTGAAATAGGCATAAAGAAATGAATGAAGTCCACCTCATGTCTGCATATGATCCAGGGAAGACGGATTTGTTGTGATGTGCATCCGGCCGGCGCAACCAACTTAAGGCCTGATTTACTCTGCGTTTTGTAAGTGTGTTTTTTTTTTTATTTTAACATGATTAAAAATTAGGGTTTTACACTATTTGGAGCCTTCTTATTTTTTTATATACATCGATACTTACCCATGAGTTTGGATTTGTTGGTGATAATTCGGAGGCCAGTAGTCCATGTTTCATGCAGTGGAGGTCATATGTACCAGTGGAGGAATGTGATGACTGGAGAAGCTACTATATTATTTTTACGCTGTTTGTGACCTTCTGGATTGGGGGTCAGAAATTTCTGGTAAGGAGCCAATCTTCACATAGGTGGTGGTGGATTTGACACGGCTCACATTTTCTGAAGATATTTGTGGATGGACTTCATTCATTTATTTCTTTACACCTATTTCACATATGGGTGCACATTTTTAATTGCTGTACTCTATTCTGTGGGACTTCTTCTTGATTTATTAATTTGAGATTGATTTTCATTATTTTATCCAATATCTTTATTTTCCACTTGCACATTTATTTTGCTCACAATTTATGTGGTATACATGTTAATTATTGGATATCTAATTTGTGTTAATTTTGGATCTGATGTATATTTCAGTCACCTGAGATTTGATTTTTTTTATACAGGTTTTTGCATTAGACACCAACACTTTAACTCTGTTTTGATCACTATCAAGGGTGTTTAAGAGTGGTGTGACCTTCGAGTCATTTTTGTGAGCAGCTTAAGTCTGACCCCAGTAGCGAGGACACTTTCTACGTATGATTTATTTATTTATTATAGGTTGGCGCAGTTCAATTTTCTTTTCTTGCAATATAGATAAAACGCATTGGAAAAACAAAAAACGACATGGGACCCCCCCAGTCCATTACCAGGCCCTTTGGGTCTGGTATGAATATTAAGGGGAATCCCAAACCAAAAATTTGAAACAAATTGCGTGGGGGTCCCCTAAAATCCATACCAGGCCCTTCAGGCCTGGTATGGATGTTAAGGGGACTACCTGCGCCAAATTAAATTTTAAAAAATGGCGTAGGATCCCACCACAAAATCCATACCAGACCCTTATCCGAGCACGCAACCTGGCAGGCCGCAGGAAAATAGGGGGGAACGAGAGAGTGTCCCCCCCCCCGAACTGTACCAGGCCACATGCCCTCAACATGGGGTGGGTGCTTTGGAGTAGCCCCACGAAGCACCTTGTCCCCATAACGGATGACATAAGAGGGTGGGCGGGGTGACCTGTTTTAAGTCACCGGGTGGCCCCGTCCTCAGCTATATAGCAGCTGTCACCGAGAAGAAGCGTCACTCGGCAGGAGCCTCCCATAGAGATGGAGCTGTTGCAGCTTTTTTTTTTTTTTTTTTTTTTTTTTTCTTTTTTAGAATTGGTGACGTGAGATGGATCTACATCACGGGGCATTTTTATTTTTTATCTTTTTAATAAAGGACTTGTCCCAAGTGCCTGTCTTTTTTACTATGTACCCGTTACTAATTCACATGGGGGGGAGCCCGGGATCTGGGGGTCCCCTTGTTAAAGGGGGCTTCCAGATTTCAATAAGCCCCACAACCACCGGGCAAAGGGACAAGGTGCTTTGAGGGGCTACTCCAAAGCACCCACCCCATGTTGAGGGCATGTGGCCTGGTATGGTTCAGGAGGGGGGGGGGGCGTGCTCTCTCGTCCCGTCCCCCTCTCTTTTCCTGCGGCATCCCAGGTTGCATGCTTGGATAAGGGTCTTGTATAGATTTTGGGGAGGACCTCTATACCATTTTATTTTTTTCATTTGGCGCAGTGTTCCCCTTAATATCCATACCAGACCTGAAGGGCCTGGCTAGCTTTGACATTTGCAAAAAGAGAAGGCAAAAAGGGACTATATAATGTGTGTGTGTGTGTGTGTGTGTGTGTGTGTGTGTGTGTGTGTGTGTATTTTATTTAAATATATACACACAGTATATAAATTAAAAACCCCTGAGAGTGAGTACAGCAGCAACAGATAGACATGGTCAATAGGCTGTTAAGGCCCAAGGGTCCTGCAGAGGTTCCCCACAATAACAAGGCATCCCCTGGGCCCATCAATATCCATATAGTGGTACAGTATTCGGCCTACATAGATCTAAGAAAAGAAGGACCAGGGGGTAGTTGGGTAAGAAAGTGGCGTAAATGGGTGTGCACCCAGCAGATGGTGAGACAGTAAAAGGACAAAGGAAACTAGGTGGTGTTCTGCTCTTTATATAAAAACTTCTTTATTGTAATTTTAAGAATCATAAACCATATTATAATGTATGCATTGCATATTAGTTGGTAAGCCTACCAGTGCTTATGGCTTGTACAACGTAATATGTAATCTGTATGTTTCCATGTTGCAGATGGAACGGCATATAGCAACAGCATGGTGGAAGAAATGATTGTCACCAACCCTCCTGATGTTTGTCAAGTTGTTGAAGTAATGACAGAAAGTGATGAGCAGCCACCATTTCCCTCTCAGCATTATCCACTGCAGATATCACCAGTCTCTTCATACGAAGGTCAGTGAGCACAGTATAATTCTTTAAAGAAGTGCACTTGTCACCTCCAAGCAGCCACCTAACAAGCTGAGTAATATTATTTAATAGGTGGCTTGCACATTCACTACAAAGAAATGATAATACTAGTTGGATAGCATGTTCTTGGAGGTAATTTTATCAAACTTGAGTCCATATGTGTCATGAAGTCAAGTCGTGTATACATCAGTGTCCTCTGAATGTTTTTGCTCAGTTTGTACTTTTTTTTTTTTTTTTTTTTCTCTTATTCCCACAACAACTAGACCCAAAAACTGACCACCATTACACATAGAGATGTGTATGCATCATGGTGTCCTTTAAATGTTTTTGCTCAGTACTCTTCTTACTCCCACAACAACTAGACCCAAGGACTGACCACCATTAAAGATAGGGATGTTTATGCATATAATATATATTAATTATGCCACCAATCAATGGTAAACATTTTTACTATAGTTTGTGTAATGTTTGGCCTTGATGTCATAAATTATGTCCCCTTGAAATGCTCAATGAATAGATTTTTGGGTTTTCTTTCAAGCGTGCACATCCATTTTAGATCTTCTGCTTATTTTATTGCTAATACTTGTTTATGGATGTGTAAAGGTTCATTAAAAAAAAAAAAAAAACTGTCATACCTCCTCTGTGCGGTTGATTTTTGCACAGAATGGCCCTGATCCTTCTCTTCTGGGGTCCTTTTGTGGCACTCCTGTCTCCTCCTCTCCTTGAGTGCCCAATTGGAGAGCTGCTCTCCCTCAGGGCACTGGTGCGGGCGCACTCCTGTGTCCTGCTGCTGCGTCCATTGGCACAGACAGCAGGACTCGGCCCTGCCCCCTGGCTCCCAAGTCATTAGATTTGATGGAGAGCAGCGAGAGCCAATGGCAATGCTGCTATCAATCTATGCAGTCAGGACACAAGACACTGGCTGGAGCTGGTGTGCTTGTCTCCGTCACTGGAAAGACTGGGTTCAGGTAAGTAAAAGGAGGGCTCTGGGGGGGGCTGCTGCATTACAGCAGTTTTTCACCTTAATGCAACCTTGATAGTTTACAATCCCTTAAACAACACTTGTTCTACCAGTACACATGGACTGGAGCCAGTGTTGATAAAAGTTTGTGTTGTGAAATTTTCTTTCTGCAATAAATTTAAGCAAATAGACCTGTGTATGCCTTTCCTGTAAGAACCATGATCCTTGCATGAGGCCTGAAAGCCCTTTCCCCACCTGGCATTGCTTATGCTGTAAAGGTAATACACTCATGTTGAGCGTTGATTATATTTGTTGACAGTATTGTAGTTTGATACACTATATTTTAATCTAATCTTTTTATTATTCATTTTGCTTTTGTTAGAGAGTGAAACCGATAGTGTGCCCAGCGATGATGAAAATGTGGTAAGTGTTGTGTTTTTTCCCATTTTACTCTATCTAGTGCAGGCTCATAATATCAATTTGGAGAAACATATTTATTCTAGTACTATGCATAAAAAAACTGAGCCACCTAAGGGAACAATACACTCAAAGTGAAAAATACAAATAATTACAACCCTGAAGTGGAGTGTAGTGTCTGCATTTTTTTTAAATTAACTGCACTGCAAAAAAATGAAGTATTGGGCTTGGTTGGTTTTACCTGCATATATTCTAGCAGGAACACTGGATATTTCACGTAAAAGCCCCTTGAAAGATTACCTGGGATTACCAGGAACTGGCTGACTTTTGCGACATGTGTACCGCTTTCTGTTCAACAGAAGCCCATCTAATGTACAATCTCGCTGGAAAACCATCATTCAATAAGCACTTGCAGCCAATGGCAGCAAGCACTGATCAGTGTATGTTGACAGTGGATGTGAGGGGTCCCCCCTGTCAGAATACCAAAGCACCATGGGAAAGATCCCCACAGCATACATTGTTGTGTTAATGCAGGGATCTGTCAATTATTTTTTTTTCCATTTAAGCTACTGGTTGAACAAAAAAAATCAGAGCATGCATATCCAGCTTAAAGCAGAGTTCCACCCAAAAGTGGAACTTACGCTTATCTAAGCGGGTACTTGTTTTTGACAGGTAACCCGTCCCCACTTCCGTCGGTACCTCAGAAGTCTGGCTCCCTCCTCCTTCCCCCTACTGTCGGGCCAGTAGCAGAGCGCAGGTGTGCTTTGCCCAATGCGCAGTAGGGACCTGGCCATGAGGTTCCCTTAGCGGCAATGGCACCAGCAGCACCCGACAGCTGATGGAAACATCAACTATGGTGCCGACATCACTGGACTCCAGGACAGGTAAGTGTCCTAATATTAAAAGTCAGCAGCTACAATATGCGTAGCTGCTGACTTTAAATTGTTTGAGGGGAAGGAGAAACTCCGCTTTAAGCTGTATTTGGCGTCATGATATCATTCAGTGCTTTTGAAAACTCTGCCTACCACTGGGTAGTTGGGAAATCGCTATAGACTTCCCTTTAGCCAACTTTAATTGTAAACACACTAGTTGCAAAGCACAAGAACTGGAAGCATGTGCACAGCAGAACGAGTTTTTAAAGTGCAGCATTTCACGATGGACGCCATGGAGGGAAGTATAATAATTTACCTACATTGATGTGTTTGAATCCATTCTGCGAATTACAAGCGTTTTGAACCTGAAAGTGATATTTTGACCTTTATCATACTCAAAGCGTGACCGTGTAACAGTCACCATTTAATATACAAATGTCAATCAAAAGCCAAACTCAACTTAAAGTGGTTGTAAACTCAATTATTTAACTTTGTACCTACAGGAAAGCCTATAATAAGGCTTACCTGTAGGTAAAAAAAATATCTCCTAAACCTGTACGGTTTAGGAGATATTCCCCCTCGGTATAGGGGATTCTCGGCCTGAAAATCCGGCAGTGGCCGACCGGCCGGAATGAAATCTCCCGCGCATGCTCCCTCTGCGTGTCTTCCGGGTATCGCGACTCCGGCCACTCACAGTGCCGGAGCCGCGATACCCGGAAGAAACGCAGAGGGAGCATGTCAGCTCCCTCGGCGTGGATCAGGCCAGATGTCGGGGCCTCGTTCTAAGGTATTTCATAATGAGCCAGTATGCGGTGCATACTAGCTCATTATGCCTTTTGCTTTGCAGGTTTCAAAAAATAAATAAAAAATTTGCGGTTTTACTACCGCTTTAATTGGATAATGTCATTAAAACATTTAGAAACAATGAATGAAAAAAATACATATAGATATAGACATGGTGTAAAGGATTACATAATCACTGTTGGTATGGTTGTTGTTACACTTTATAAGAGGGATTAATGACAACTCTGCTGATATAAGTGTTTGCTTAGGGAGGAGCCCTCTCTGTAAAGTATGTCAAATGACTGGTGCCTTAACTAAAGTAAGGTGATTGTTACATAGTAGGTGAGGTTTTAAAAAGACACAGATTGTGTTGTACATCTATATAATAAACAGCTGAATTTAAGTATATGTGAACAATGAACTTTTCATATTTGCTCCCCTTTGCTTTGGTAAATATTCAGTTGAAAATATTTTGTTGTATAGAGTTGATGAGTGCAAAACATGTATATGTGTATTGTTCCAAAAAAATCAATATAATCTGATTACTTCCCATGCCTATGCTGCACGCTTCTCAATAAGCATTGTTCCTATTTCTTTCTCTGGACTATAGAACACCTCCCCCTTGTGTTATGAAAATGAGGCACATGAGAGGTGTTTTGCTGTCCTAACACATTGTGTCCTAGGGTGACAACACTAATCCTCCATAGATATAGTACAGATAGTGAGCATTGTCACCCTAGGAGACATGTCTGTTACTGGCAGGATCAGATGAAAATAAAGAAACACATTCACTCATTAGATCAGGACATTGCTGTAGGGGACTTCCAGCAGCTGATGCTAAGCTGAGGCAGTTCCTGCTCATTGGTTTAGGCAATGCAGAATAGCATAAAATGGCCTGCTCTTGAAGGGGGTAAAATCTTCCAGAGCTGAAGTGCTTTAGCAGAAACGTTAATAGAAAAGTGAGGCATTGCTTTAAATAAGCCAGCTTCATCAGGCTATTTTTTAAGCATTACTAAATCTCAGTGACCTCTGAAACCTACAAACAGCTTACTTAACCCTTTCACTGCTCGATCTGTACGTTGTACTGTACGTCTGCAGCCACCAAGAGTGTATTTCTGACTAGCCAACTCTTTGTCCCCCTACGAGATGAAAAAAAAAAGTAAATAAAAAAGTTTAATTGTAAAAAATTTAAGTTACACCCAAGCACCTCTCCCTCAAAAAACAAAAAAAAAACAAATGTGACACTTCCCCCGCTACCTCCTTTACGCACATACAATGGGGATGCCTATGCACAAAAACGTTGCTTGCACTACACATCTTATGTATCTCTATGCATGTTGTAGAGAGCAATATTTCTAGCACCTGACATCCTCCACAAAGCAAAACAGATGCCCTGTAGGGAGATTTTAATGCATCCCCTATGGAAAATATAGGGTACGGAAGTTTGTCGCCATTTCACAGGTGCACAGAAATTTTAAGTTTGACATAATGGGTATCTATTTGCTCGGTGCAACCTTATTTTTTATATCTTACCAAAAATTGGGCCAGTTTTTGTGCTCTAAAATTATCTTTATGTATATTTTTTACTGAAATTTTGTGGTAATATCATGTGATATAAAAAAAATTGGAACTACCTTTATTTTATTCTTTAGGTTGTCT
This sequence comes from Lithobates pipiens, assembly GCF_037356315.1. NCBI lineage: Eukaryota > Metazoa > Chordata > Amphibia > Anura > Ranidae > Lithobates > Lithobates pipiens. The sequence continues at coordinate 386,196,603 of NW_027507718.1, read as the reverse complement.
GCTTTTAGAAAATATAAAAATGCAGCGCTAAACTGAACAAATCTACCCCAGAAGAACACTTCTTAGGGAAGAGTATATATGAATATATAAAATTGTGCTCAACAATGCAAAAGAGGAGTTTCATAAGAACTTGTCACAGTCTTATACATAAGCCAATGCATTAACGTCCATCAAATGACTCTATATGGAATAATCAAGGTGGATCTCCTCAACAGGTAAACCTATCCTGGAACAACAACATATAGTTCATATAGGAAAATGACAATAAGGTCAATATAGTCTCTTATATAGGGAGAAGAAACACAAAGTAGTCCTCCTTATAGGCACAGATGATAGATGCAACTTCACGCTGAAAAATGGCAGATATGTATCTAGTAATAAAGAAGGTAATGGGTACTCTTACCACTGGGTATGGACCCACACATCGTACGATGGTGAGTCAATCAGGCATCAAATAATCCCCCCGGTTAATCTTCCAACCAGGATCGGTGTGGACCAGATGTAACATAACCACCTCAATATCCAGGGAATTCCATATGGAACAGATATCATTCGGTTTACAAAATTACACGCGCTACTTCATCCACCCAGCGGAATATGACTTAGGGAGAAAAAATAGACAGGCCTCCACATAGAGCAGTTCACTCCGATATAAAAAGTTTATTGGAATAAAATATTTAAAAAGACAACTGCATCACTCAGTATCTACAGACATGCTCATGGTCCGACATAACAAAAGTGTGGTATATCAAGCTTGGCAGGCTATGTACCCTGATATACCTCGATATATATATTTTATGTCGGACCATGAGCATGTCTGTACACTTTGAGTGATGCAGTTGTATTTTTTAAATATTTTATTCCAATAATCTTTTTATACCAGAGAGACCTACTTTATGTGCAGGCCTTTCTATTTATTTCTCCCTATGTCATATTCCGCTGGCTGGATGAAGTAGTGCGTGTCATTTTGGAAACCGGATGATATCTGTTCCATATGGAATTCCCTGGATATTAAGGTGGTTATGTTACATCTGGTCCACACCTATCCTGGTTGGAAGATTCACCGGGGGGATTATGCCATGCTTGATTGACTCACCATCGAATGATGTGTGGGTCCACACCTAGTGGTAAGAGTACCCATTACCTTCTTTATTACTAGATACATATATGCCATTTTTCAGTGTGAAGTCGCAGCTACCATCTGTGCCTATAAGGAGGACTACTTTGTGTTTCTTCTCCCTATATAAGAGACTATATTGACCTTATTGTTTTCCTATATGAACTATACGAATGTTCCAGGATAGGTTTACCTGTTGAGGAGATCCACCTTGATTATTCCATATAGAGTCATTTGATTGACATCATTGCATTGGTTTATGTATAAGACTGTGACAAGTTCGTATGAAACTCATTCTCTTTTGCATTGTTGAGCACAATTTTATATATTTATAATAAAAATATTTTGTTTTCACATACACCATTAAGTGAATACTGTTCCCTAAGACGTGTTCTTCTGGGGTAGATTTGTTCAGTTTAGCGCTGCATTTATTTTTTTTATTTTTTGCACTGTTTCACAATCACTATCATTGTTGATGCTGGCTGCTAATGTTTGTTGTTTTTTAAGGGTAGCACAACTTTGTTATATCTTTTGTTCTTTTAGAAAATATGCAATGCTTTGGGGGTTTATGCATTTTTCAGACTTAAAATTATTTTTAAACATGAGCAAAAACCCCCAAAAAATTATCTCCCCTGGCCCAGGAAAGTGCTTGGCAAGCAGTTCTTATCTTTGCTAAGTGCACCAAGTTCACACATGGGCATATGGAGTGTGTGGTGCGATATAGCAGTACAACTTTTTTTGGAGTATTTGGCCTGGATCCACCTGTATGTTGCATTACTTTTTCTACTAGTCTGCCAAAAGGTATACTTGGACCTTCCCGGGAGCACAGGCACTAGTTGCTCTTCTGCATTCTGAGAGTTGTCTTTTGAGTCCAGCCTTAAAGTGGTTACAAAAGGAAAATGTTTTTTACCTTAATGCATCCCCCCGAAAAATACTTTATTGGGTCCTGTATCGAGCCAGGACTGTGCCTGTGTGCTGGTCTTCTCTCCTCTCACCCTTCTCTCACAAACTTGGCTGAGACCGGCGGGAACCCTTGACTCCTGCTGCTGTCAGAGTGACCATGAATTTTACAGTGCACAGCAGTTCAAGGTGAAATTTGCACACAAAAGAGAATTATTCATTTGAGCAACTTGTCCCTTTTTGGGTGCCTTGAATTTTCCTTTTTCACCTTTGACTGCTCCCTCAATAGTTATCATATTAACATCTGTACTCTGGTAATCCTTTGTCATGTATTTATGCCTTTTTAAAAAAAAAACAGACTATATGCATATAATGAAAAACATAAAACAGCGTTTTGAAAATGTATACCGTAAGCATTTAAAATTTTCATTAAAAGAAGATTTACCCCAAAGCATTTTAGTTTCCAATTTAATGCTTTCTGATAATGAATTGTAATAGGGAAAATAACACAGCCTCATATAGTTCTTCTTTTTTGATTCCAGAGTCGATTGCAAAATCAACGGACCAGTGAAAACAGAGAGTGTGTACGGACTGCCAGCCCAAGAGCACTCTATAACCTCCCGGGCATGCAGACCTTTGTAACGTCTAACAAGCCAGATCTCCAAGTTACAATAAAGGAGGAGAAGTTCCCCATGCCCTATAACAGCAACTGGCCCATGTTTCCAGAACCAAACCCCATTTTACAGACAGCCAGTTCTTCAACACTTAACATCACCCGGAAAGACCATGAAACCAGAGCCACAGTTATTAAGAAAACATCAGATATCACTCAGTCGAGCCTTAAGACTTTTTAGAAGGACTTGTTTATATATTTTTATTTTCCGGGAGAGAAGAAAAAGGAATTTTGTCATCTTATTAAATTCACATTTTCTGCCCTTAACATGCCGTTTTGATTTAATCAAATCAGTCAGTGTGGAAAGCTGCCGTGGATACCGACGAAGATTTTTCTCAGGATTAAGGTCTACCAAAAAAGGGTCTGCAAGATGAGTGTAGAACAGGACCAATACAGATTCAAGTCAACACAGGCCTTAGCGTGGACTGGGAAGTGTGATATGGCAGGAGTATCATTCTCGTTTCTTAAAAAAAAATATTAAAAAGGTCTATATTGTAAATATGTATATTTTATATTACAGTTGTAGCCCATTTGCAATCTGCTTGTGCACCTTACAAAATCAGCACTTCACAGAAGGCAATTGGCCATTTATTGTACTCCTATACATTTTTTGTGGGGCCACAATTTACACAGCCTTATGTTAGGCATACCCAGGACTGGCTTGTATTCAGTATAACAAAATTTCGGTATATTTGCATGTTCTCCAAAGGATTTAAGAGCACCTTACAGACACAAAGGTCTGTTCATATTGAGAGCTTTGACTTTTTGTCAGAAAGATTTCACATCTTATCTACTTTTTTTATGGTGGCTATAAACTGTCCCCAGGCACTGTGAGATCTGCCGATTTGCGCAACAATTTTCAAGCTGCCAATGTCACTGTAAGTTTTCTTCCCCACCCCAGTCAGACCGTTGATTGTCAAACTTTTTTTTTTTCCAAAGCATATACAGTTAAAGGAACATTCCTTTTTTCTCTGAGCAAAAGGCAGGTATCTACATTGATGCATAGCAATTTCAACCTATTTGGAAACACTATCCGGCAGCAATTTAAAATAACTTGTTGTAAATGGCTGAGCAGACATAGGGATAAAATAAGGAACTTTACTGTGTGCCCTAAAACCGCACAATTCTGACTTGAGAATTTATTAAACTAATGAAAAATTTTTTGAGATGTTTGAAAGATTTTCCTAATTCTCCTTTTATAATATGTTTTTCCTTTTACAGTTAAAGATTACAGCAAGAGGGACTACAATGTTTTCTGTACTGGAAAAAAAAATCAGCTCTTCTACAAATGCCTTGGTGGATTATCAAAAAAAAAAAAAACTCCAGGCAATTTTGTAGAAAAAAGCATTTCACTTAACTCCTAGGTCTTTTGCTTAATGCAAAACTGATATAACTTCAATCAAGGAGTAGCTGATTGGCAACAAAAATTAGGCAGTCAATGGCCACTACACCTGCATTAAAAAGTTTTAATTGGAATCTTACCTTGAAAGTTAATTTGCTTTCCAAAGTATACATAGTGCTGGCCATACACAGATTTTTTACAAATAATCTTGGAACATTTCCAGAAACCAAGATTTATACGTAAACAATATGTTGAAAAGCATAATTCTTTGTATTGAAATGCTTGCAAAATGAAAACGTTATTTAATTTGCAGCGTACTCAAACTACAGAATTTGTTCAGCATGTTTGAATATTTCTCTGACCATTGCTATAGAATTATCACTTTTTAACACCCATCATGATACTTGGATGTGACATGCAAATTCCAAATCTCCTTTGGTTTGGATAAAACATTGCGTAATATATGACTATGTGTCTGCCTTAGACTGGGTTTCTTCCCCACTTTTAGCTGCTGTTGTATTCTTATACTATAAAATAAATTAAAAATGTAACATGGAGCTTGGGACCTCCTCATAGCAGCTGTAGCCAATGTGCAGACCTGCAAATAAAGAGCGTTTTTGCCACTAGTCTCCAAAGAATGGATACAAAACAGTTGGGCGGTTTAATTCTCCAGCATCTATATTAGACTGAAACACTCATTTTGGAAGTACCAGCCCTTTAAGGCAATCGCCTGCTACAACAGTAAAGGTTCTGTTCAGAGTAAAATATAAATAGTTCTATTAATGATTGTAATTTATTAAGAGCCTTTTTTTACTAACCTGCTCAAACCAAGGTACAATAGATCTCTACAATTTAGATCTATTCAGAGTTTTATATCTTCTTGAGCATTTTAAAATAATTATTATGCAAATTATTAAAAAATAAAGATATTACTAATCTCTCCCAAAGAAAGCTTTGTTTATGTTTTATACAGGGGATATTTTATTTGCGGTAAAATCTAAAATAAATATAATTTTTTTCTATCTTTTTATACAACAGATTTATTTTATGATTCAGTTTCCTGTTAGCGGAAAGAATGTTAATTACAACAGTGCAGTTTTCTCTTTTTTGTTATTAACATGAAACTGATATATCTGTCTAATGTAGAAAGAAAAATTATCCTGTGGATCGATAAATAAATATTAATTGCAGTTTTATTTGCTAAAATTTTTTTGACATTTCTATTTTTCTCCAGATGTGAGTGGTGTCAGTCATTTGCGTTCACATAAGTAAAAAAGGAGCAAGGGGGGCAGGACTTTAAATGAAGCACATGGTTGCAATGCAGTGCATTGGTGGATGTATAAAAAGTTTAATCGGTTCATATACATATATACACATAATTAGCTGATGTCAGTTTGGAAAGGATTCAACATGACAAAAACATGGGTAAAACATGATATTGCATAATCAAATTTCACAATCCATCATATTCATATGGGTACATACATAAATGGCATAGCATTGCCTGCATGACCTGTGGCCTCACTGGTTCTAGCATGATAAAAAGATGAATGAAAGATACTGCATAAATTTATAGCATTAGAAATGAAACGCGGCAATTGGTAGCTCTACCAATTGCTGTGTTTCATTTTTTATGCTATCAATTTATGCAGTATATTTCATGTTTTTGTCATGTTGAATTATTTTCTAAACTGACATCAGCTAATTATGTGTATATACAGTATCTCACAAAAGTGGGTACACCCCTCACATTTTTGTAAATATTTTATATCTTTTCATGTGACAACACTGAAGAAATAACATGTTTCTACAATGTAAAGTAGTGAGTGTACAGCTTGTATAACAGTGTAAATTTGCTGTCCCCTCAAAATAACTCAACACACAGCCATTAATGTCTAAACCGCTGACAACAAAAGTGAGTATACCTCAGTGTCAATATTGTGTGGCCACCATTATTTTCCAGCACTGCCTTAAACCCTCTTGGGCATGGAGTTCACCAGAGCGTCAGAGGTTGCCACTGCAGTCCTCTTCCACTCCGCCATGATGACATCACAGAGCTGGTGGATGTTGGAGACCTTGCACTCCTCCACCTTCCATCTGAGGATGCCCCACATATGTTTAATAGGGTTTAGGTTCTGAGACATGCTTGGCCAGTCCATCACCTTTACCCTCAGCTTCTTTAGCAAGGCAGTTTTCATCTTGGAGGTGTGTTTGGGGTCATTATTCTGTTGGAATACTGCCCTGTGGCCTAGTCTCCGGAGGGAGGGGATCATGCTCTGCTTCAGTATGTCACAGTACATGTTGGAATTCATGGTTCCCTCAATGAACTGTAGCTCCCCAGTGCCGGCAGCACTCATGCAGCCCCAGACCATGACACTCCCACCACCATGCATGACTGTAGGCAAGACACCCTTGCCTTTGTACTCCTTACCTGGTTACCACCACACACACTTAACACCATCTGAACCAAAAAAGTTTATCTTGGTCTCATCAGACCACAGGACATGGTTGTAGTAATCCATGTCCTTAGTCTGCTTGTCTTCAGCAAACTACAGGCTTTCTTGTGCATCATATTTAGAAAGGGCGTCCTTCTGGGACAACAGCCATGCAGACCAATTTTATGCAGTGTATGGTCTGAGCTCTGACAGGTTGACCCCCCACCCCTTCAACCTCTGCAGCAATGCTGGCAGCATTCAAATGTCTATTTCCCAAAGACAACCTCTGGATATGAAGCTGAGCCCGTGCATTCAGCTTCTTTGGTCGCCCATGATAAGACCTGTTCTGAGTGGAACCTGTCCTGTTAAACCGCTGTATGGTCTTGGCCACTGTGCTGTAGCTCAGTTTCAGGGTCTTGGCAATCGTCTTATAGCCTAGGCCAGTGATGGCGAACCTTGGCACTCCAGATGTTTTTGAACAACGTTTTCCATGACTCTTAACTACACTGAAGAGTGCATGAGCATCATGGGAAATATAGTTCCAAAACTTCTGGGGTGCCAAGGTTTGCCTTCACTGGCCTAGGCCATCTTTATGTAAAGCAACAATTTTATTTATTTATTTTTAGATCCTTGGAGGTCTTGGCCATGAGGTGCCATGTTGAACTTCCAGGAACCAGCATGACAGAATGAGAGCAATGACACCAAATTTAACACAACTGCTCACCATTCACACCTGAGACCTTGTTTATGTGGGTTTAATTAATCACTCCTTTATCAACATTAGTGTGGTCACACATTACAATATATTTTTATTATATTATTCAGATTAGCATTATCACCATCACATTATAAATTATTAGAGGGAGATTATAGGATTGTGTTGGGTCACATTTATTTACTATATACACATTTGTTTGGATGGATTAGTTTAGCATACACCTGGGCACAGCACCGTCCTTCTTTAACATTTTTCATGTTGAGATTTCTCAATCAGACAGCAGTAGGACAGGATTAATATCACCTTACCGAAGTCCAACTCTGTTCCTTAGGCCGCGTACACACAAGCAGACTTCTCGTCGGACTGAACTCCAAAGGACTTTTCAACAGCATTCCACCGAAATGGACTTGCCTACACACGATCACACCAAAAGTCTGATTGTTTAGAACGGAATGATGTACGATGGGACTAGAAAAGGGAAGTTCAATAGCCAATGGCTTCCCTTGCGTTGTATTTGTATGCTGTTCCGACGGACCAGACGAGCGGTTTTCTCAACAGGAACTGGTTCCGGCGGAAAGAATTGAAACGTTCTATTCCTAGGTCCATCAGAATTTTAGAAAGAAAAAGTCTGAAGCCCACACACAATCGGAATGACTGACAGAATGATTCCGGCTGACCTTTTCTGCCGGAAAGTCCGGTCGTGTGTACAGGGCATTACATATACACAAGTGTGTGTATAAGAAACCTCCCTCGGATACCTCCCATGGCATTAGAGACACTAAAACGTGTCACAACAACATTCAATTCTTGATACACAATTGTAGATAGTGTCTTTTATAGGCAATCTGTCAACATGTTTCGCAGGAACACCCAGCTTATTTAGGAGGTGAAGGGAGTGTGGCAGCACGCAGGTAAAATCACCTGGTTGTATTCAGGATGGGAAATATGTGTGTCCTAGATTCAGGCTTTATGCAGACTTTTACAATTAGAGGGGAAGAGTTAATGAGCCCAGCTGAAGTAAGTGGGCTCATTAAGACCTCTACAAAAAACCCCAGCATGCATAGGGAGATGCTCCATCCTGGAACCAGTTTTGTGTGTATAGACTGGGGAGTCTGAGATCTGTTCTGTGCGGTGAGTTAACGCCTGTGTGGCAAACCCCTACAATAGAGACAGGGACTGGGGCAGCACAAGGCTACACCCAGTTGTTAGACAGGGAGTCTACGTGTGTAGTTAGAGGTCAAGCTGACCAGGATTTATTTTCTTGTTTTATTTTGTTTGGCTGTTATATGTATCACTGCATGTAGCCTAAATAAACTGGACCTTTTGTTTTTTGCACCTACACCGCTGTCTGCTGTGCCTGACTTTGTGTTGTGAACCCATCCAGGGGGTCACACACACCCGCTACCGAGCGAACCCCCTCACAGTTGGTGGAGAATGCGGGCAGTTTGTTTTTTTTTTGTTAAGGCAGCATGGAGGAGATACTGAGACAGCTGGCTCTAGCAAATGCAAACCAGCAGCAAGCAAATGCAAATCAGCAGCAAACAAATGCAGCTTTACAAAAGAGCCTTGCAGCTCAACAACAAGCCCAGCAGCAGGCAAATGCAAATCAGCAGCAGACAAATGCAACTTTGCAGCAGAGTTTGGAAGCCCAGCAGCAGGCAAATGCAAATTAGCAGCAGACAAATGCAACTTTGCAGCAGAGTTTGGAAGCTCAGCAACAAGCCCAGCAGCGATCTGAAGCCCGCTTCATAGACCTGTTGCAGAAGCAAGAGCAGAATTTTCAACAGCAAATAGAGACATTGATACAGCAACGTCCGCAGACCAATGAAGCAAGTGGGTACAATAATACCGCAACCTTTGGTGTGAGCCGTTTACTGACAAAAATGACTGGAGAGGATGATCCGGAGGTGTTTTTGACCACATTTGAAAGGACTGCTGAAAGGGAAAAGTGGCCTAAGGAGCAATGGGCTGGACTGGTGGCCCCTCTGTTAACTGGGGAATCGCAGAAAGCTTATTATGAACTAGAGCCTGACCAAGCAAAAGACTATGTGGTGCTAAAAGCAGAAATATTGGCACGGCTGGGTGTCACCCTGGCAGTCCGGGCTCAGCGTGTGCATAACTGGACTTTTCAGGTTGGAAAACCTCCCAGGTCTCAAATGTATGATCTCATTCACCTGAGCAGGAAGTGGCTGCAGCCAGAGATTTTGACCGCACCAAACATTGTGGAACGTGTGGTTATGGATCGTTTCCTGAGAGCTCTTCCTACTGCCATCCAAAAATGGGTAAGCCATGGAGACCCAGAAAATGCAGATAAACTTGTGGATCTGGTTGAGAGGTACTTGGCTACAGAGAACTTGACCACCTCTTCCAGGGACTCACGGACTTTCCCCCCTAAGACCAGATCATCCCCAGTGGCGGGTAAGATGACTCCAAGGGGTGAGGGTGGAGAGAGTGAGAGGGTGGGAGTTCTACCTAAGGTCTGGCGGGAGCAGCCCAGGAAGCCCATGCTGCAAGAGGCAGCGAAAAAAATTATTTGCTACCGCTGCCGGCAAGAGGGACATATTGCAGCCAATTGCCCAGTTGTGGATGAGCCTATGCAATGTGACTTTATAAGGGAGAGACGTCAGTCGCTGTTTGCGACAGTTGCATGCACTGCCATTCGGGGACCTGAGAAACATTTATGTAAAATGTGTATTAATGGTAGACATGTTGATGTGTTGCTAGATTCAGGTAGCCTGGTAACATTGATAAAAGCTGAATTAGTTACTACAGAGGTCTCTGGGAAGAACAGGGTGGCTGTTATTTGTGTGCATGGGGACACCCGAGAGTATCCTGTAACTTCAGTGTTTTTTTGAGACCCCCAAAGGTAACCTCTCTCATCAGGTGGGGTTAGTGTCTCAGTTACCACATGATGCTATTGTGGGAAGGGATTATCCAAAATTCTGGGAACTCTGGGATTGTCCTGAGGCCCCCATTGGTGCCCCTATAAACCAGGAAGATGACCAGAATTCCTCTGGGAGTGGTGAGGACTCTCCTGAATTTCCCTTGTCGGTATTGGCGGGGGAAACTCGAGAAACTGGGGAGGAGCCAACATCCTCAGATGAAAACATGCCGTCTGTGGAGTTTTCGGATCTTGAGGTTCACAGGGAAAATTTTGCCACAGAACAGTTAAAAGACCCCACCCTAATAAAGGCACGGGAAAATGTGGTGAAAATAGATGGCGAGTTAGTGAACCCAGATAAGACTTGCCCTTATCCTTACTTCACTATGGAAAGGGACCTGCTATATCGAGTGGCTCAAAGGGCAGAAGAAACCATTGAGCAACTTGTAGTGCCCAAACCTTACAGGAAGTTGGTGTTAGAATTGGCTCATGGACACATTCTGGGAGGTCATCTGGGGACAGAGAAAACCAGAGAGAGGGTATTGCAGAGATTCTATTGGCCTGGGGTCATGAAGGAAATAGAAAATTATTGTTCCTCCTGCCCTGTGTGTCAGAAGTCGGCACCTATGCCACATTTCCGTAACCCACTGGTACCTCTTCCTATCATTGAGGTCCCCTTTGAGAGGATCGCAATGGATTTGGTAGGTCCGATAATGAAGTCTGCTAGGGGGCATCAGTACATTTTGGTTATATTGGACTATGCCACCCGTTATCCGGAAGCAATTCCTCTCCGAAATACCTCGGCCAAAACCATAGCCAAAGAGCTATCCCTTGTTTTTAGCCGCAAGGGTATTTGTAAGGAACTGCTTACGGACCAAGGTACACCCTTTATGTCCCGGGTTATGAAAGAATTATGCAAGTTGTACAAAGTGAAGCAATTGCGTACATCTGTGTATCACCCCCAAACAGATTTTTTTTTTTGAAAGATTCAACAAAACCCTAAAACAAATGTTAAAGAAGGTGGTGGATAGAGATGGAAAGAATTGGGATTGTCCAATACCCTATCTGATGTTTGCCATTAGGGAGGTACCCCAATCCTCTACGGGTTTCTCACCCTTCGAGTTGCTCTATGGGAGACACCCAAGAGGGCTGCTGGATATCGCCAAGGAAACTTGGGAAAATGAGAGTTCTCCTCACAGGAGTGTGATTGAGCATGTCGCCCTGATGCAAGATAGAATTGCACAGGTAATGCCAATTGTAAAGGAACATTTAACCCAAGCGCAGTTAGCACAGCAGAGAGTGTACAACCGTGGGGCCAAGACACGTACTTTTTCCCCGGGGGATAGGGTCTTGGTGCTAGTCCCTACGGTTGAAAGCAAATTTCTGGCCAAATGGCAAGGTCCATATGAAGTAATTGAAAAAATTAGTGAGGTGAACTACAGGGTTAGACAGCCAGGAAGGCGAAAGCCGGAGCAGATCTATCCCGTCAATCTGCTGAAAGCCTGGAGGGATAGGGAATCCCTAGTCGCAGAGACTTTGTCACAAGTACAGCCTGATTGCTTAGTTCCTGAGGTTGGAAAAGCAGACACCTTATCGAAACCCCAACAACAGGAGGTTAAAGAGTTTGTACTTCGTAACAAAGAGATTTTCTCTGAGCTTCCGGGACAAACATCTGGCGTAGAGCATGACATTATCACCCCGCCAGGAGAAAGGGTAAAACTAAAACCTTATAGAATACCAGAGGCCCGACGGGAGGCAATACGTGGGGAGGTTCAAAGGATGCTGGAATTGGGTGTGATAGAGGAGTCCCAGAGTGACTGGTCCAGTCCTATTGTACTAGTGCCCAAACCTGATGGGAGCTGGCGGTTTTGTAACGATTTTAGACAATTAAATAAAGTTACAAAATTTGACACCTACCCCATGCCACGTATAGATGAGTTGGTTGACCGGCTGGGAACAGCCCGATATATGACAACTCTTGATCTCACCAAAGGGTATTGGCAAATTCCCCTGGCCGAGTCGGCCAAGGAGAAAACTGCGTTTGTAACCCCAGATGGGGCATTCCAATATAAGAGAATGCCGTTTGGGTTACAGAATGCACCGGCAACATTCCAGCGGAAAATGGATAAGATTCTGAGGCCCCATCATAAATATGCTGCAGCTTACCTGGATGATGTGATTATCCATAGCACAGACTGGGTCTCACATTTGCCAAAAGTACAAGCAGTCCTAGACTCTATCCGGGAAGCTGGGTTTACGGCCAATCCAAAGAAGTGTACCATTGGACAGGAGGAGGCCAAATATCTTGGGTACACTATTGGGAGGGGGGTGATAAAACCCCAAGTCAATAAAGTCGAGGCCATACAGAGTTGGCCACGTCCCAACAGCAAGAAACAGGTACGGGCCTTTCTGGGAATCGCTGGCTATTATAGACGATTCATTCCCCATTTTGCTTCTCAGGCTGTGCCCCTCACCAACCTGACAAAAGGGAAAGAGTCGGTTATGGTTAAATGGTCCCCAGAGGCTGAGGAAGCATTTCGGTCCTTAAAAACAGCCTTATGTAGCCAGCCAGTGTTGTACTCACCAGACTTCTCTAAGGACTTTGTTGTACAAACTGATGCATCAGACGTTGGGTTAGAAGCAGTGTTATCCCAGGTCTGGAACGGGGAAGAGCACCCAGTCATTTACCTCAGCAGGAAGTTGAAGTCCCATGAGGTAAATTACTCCACGATTGAGAAGGAATGTTTAGCAGTGAAGTGGGCTCTAGATTCCCTTCGGTACTATCTGCTAGGTAGGCACTTTGACCTGGTGACTGATCACGCTCCTTTAAAGTGGATGGCTCAAAACAAGGAGACCAATAGAAGGGTAAATAGGTGGTTCCTGGCCCTACAGGAATTTAACTTTACAGTTAAGCATCGCCCTGGTGTTAAAATGGGGAATGTGGATGCTTTGTCTCGGATACATGCGTGTCTGGCTGCTTGTGTTACAACCCCAAGGTTGAAACAAGAGGGGGGGGGGGTATGTGGCAGCACGCAGGTAAAATCACCTGGTTGTATTAAGGATGGGAAATATGTGTGTCCTAGATTCAGGCTTTATGCAGACTTTTACAATTAGAGGGGAAGAGTTAATGAGCCCAGCTGAAGTAAGTGGGCTCATTAAGACCTCTACAAAAAAACCCAGCATGCATAGGGAGATGCTCCATCCTGGAACCAGTTTTGTGTGTATAGACTGGGGAGTCTGAGATCTGTTCTGTGCGGTGAGTTAACGCCTGTGTGGCAAACCCCTACAATAGAGACAGGGACTGGGGCAGCACAAGGCTGCACCCAGTTGTTAGACAGGGAGTCTACGTGTGTAGTTAGAGGTCAAGCTGACCAGGATTTATTTTCTTGTTTTATTTTGTTTGGCTGTTATATGTATCACTGCATGTAGCCTAAATAAACCGGACCTTTTGTTTTTTGCACCTACACCGCTGTCTGCTGTGCCTGACTTTGTGTTGTGAACCCATCCAGGGGGTCACACACACCCGCTACCGAGCGAACCCCCTCACAGGAGCTAGAATATTTGGAACACCTAACCCTTCAATGTACAAGGTGAGCCTTTTTCGATTATAGTTTATTGTTATATGTGTATATTCTTTTGTACATTGAACTGTGTAATGTTTCAATTAATCTTGCTCCCCTCACTCCTGAAGAAGCAAGGTGCTTCTGTGAAATGCATTAAGAGATTACATACCCATGGAAGACACCCTATCTACAATTGTGTATCAAGGCTTGACTGTTGTGACATGTTTTGGTGTCTGTAACCTTATGGGGGGTATCTGAAGGAGGTTTCATCACGTTTTTAATTATTTATGTGATTTTACTGTTGTAATAATAAAATAAGTAAGAATTCTATATTGTCTGTCTGGTTGGCACCTCAAAATCCACCTGGTTTCCTTCTATTTTTTGATTTCTAGAGCAGAATGTGCTTAGAATTGCATGTATTTTAACTGTGTGCCTGATCTAGATACTTGTATGGGTCACTGGCTGGGAAAGCATACCAAGAATACACATGGGAGTCAAGAAACTAGTATTTTAAAAATGCAAGGTCACCAATGATAGTTCACTTAGTTCTTTAAGACACTCAGTACACTAAATTCTTTTCCAGGTATTCATGTAGTATATAGCTTGGGGTCATGCTCTAGTAAAGGAGTCCATTACAAGAATGGAGGTAAAGCTTCTTAGAAGTCCTGCTGACAAACTGTAATCTATTTTGTCATTACAATAAAATGAATATACTGCATATACAGTGTAGTGTTTGTGTGTATGTATGTATGTGTGTATATATATATATATATATATATATATATATACACAGTTGTGCTCATAAGTTTACATACCCTGGCAGAATTTATGATTTATTAGCCATTTTTCTGAGAATATGAATGATAACACAAAAACTTTTCTTTCACTCATGGTTAGTGTTTGGCTGAAGCCATGTATTATCAATCAACTGTGTTTACTCTTTTTAAATAATAATCGCAACAGAAACTACCCAAATGACCCGGATCAAAAGTTGACATACCCCAGTTCTTAATACCGTGTATTGCCCCCTTTAATATCAATGACAGCTTGAAATCTTTTGTGGTATTTGTGGATGAGGCTCTTTATCTTCTCCGATGGTAATGATTGCCCATTCCTCTTGGAAAAAGGCCTCCAGTTCCTGTAAATTCTTGGGCTGTCTAACATGAACTGCATGTTTGCGATCTTCCCAGAGTGGCTCAATGATATTGAGGTCAGGAGATTGACATGGCCATTCCAGAACCTTCACTTTATTCTGCTGTAGCCAATGACACAGGTCGACTTGGCCTTGTGATCGTCATGTTGGAATGCCCAAGTAAGTCCCATGTGCAGCTTCCTGGCTGATGAATGCAAATATTCCTCCAGTATTTTTTAATAACATACTGCATTCATCTTGCCATCAATTTTGACCAAATTTCCTGTGTCTTTGTAGCTCACACATGCCCAAAACATCAGTGATCCACCTCCATGTTTCACAGTAGGAATGGTGTACCTTTTATCATAGGCCCTGTTGACTCCTCTCCAAATGAATTGTTTATGGTTGTGGCCAAAAAACGACATTTTGGTCTCATCACTCCAAATGACTTTGTGCCAGAAGATTTGAGGCTTGTCTCTGTGCTGTTTGCCGTATTGTAAGTGGGATAATTTGTGGCATTTGCATAGTAATGGATTTCTTCTGGTGACTCGACCATGCAGCCCATGTTTTTCAAGTGCCTCCTTAGTGTGCATCTTGAAACAGCCACACCACATGTTTTCAGAGAGTCCTGTATTTCACCTGAAGTTATTTGTTGGTTTTTCTTTGAATCCCGAACAATTTTCCTGTTGTGGCTAAAATTTTAGTTGGTCTACCTGACCATGGTCTGGTTTCAACAGAACCTCTAATTTTCCACTTCATGATTAAAGTTTGAACACTGCTGATTGGCATTCTAAATTCCTTGGATAACTTTTTATATCCCTTTCCTGTTTTATACAGTTCAACGACATTTTCCCGCAGATCCTTTGAAAATTATTTTGCTTTCCCCATGACTCAAAATCCAGAAACATCAATGTAGCACTGGATGAAAGATGCAAGGGTCTGTCAGGAGTCCAGAAACTCGTTGACCTTTATATATAATACACACACACACACACACACACACACACACACACACACACACACACACACACTACAAGAAAACAGATCACAGGTGAGGATGGTTACCTTCTTACCTTCAAACCCCTTTGTGTCAACTTGCGTGCATCTTATCAGGCCAAAAGCACCAGGGTATGTAAACTTTTGATCAGGATCATTTGGGTAGTTTCTGTTGTGATTATGATGTAAAAAGAGTAAACACAGTTGATTGATAATAAATGGCTTCAGCCAAACACTCACCATGAGCGAATGAAAATTTTTTGTTATTCATGGCCAAGAAATCATAAATTCTGCCGGGGTATGAAAACTTATAAGCAACAATTGTGTGTGTGTATATATAAATATATATTTTAATACTATTTTTATTTTAAGTTTTGAAAATCAATCCTGGCCTACTAAAATATAAAAGGTTTAAAGATTTTATTTACAACATGATGTTACACAAAGTCTTGTGCTTCAGTTATATAAAATAATAAAACTGGAGTTTTCCTTTAACCACTAGGCGTCCGCGCTATAGCCGAAAGACGGCTACAGCGCAGACTTCAATTGCCAGGAGGGTGTCCCTGGACATCCTCCTGTTTACTTCCCCAATGTGCGCTGCTGCGGGCACGCATTGGGGAAGTTCTGTGTTGGCCATGTCCCTTGGACACAGCCAATCACAGATTGTGCTAAATGGCCAGTCACAGCGGCCATTTAGCACTTGATCTGAGTGTCCAATGAGAGATGATCTCATATGTAAACATATGAGATCATCTCTCATCGCTGGCTCTCCCTCCTCACAAAGAGACAACATGTGAGGAGGGAGAGTGAACAGCTGCAGCTTGTGAGTAAAAAAAAAAGAAGGGGAAAATAAAGTGCCTACAGCACATGTCAGTGCCATCTGTCCCCAGTGCCACATATAAGTGCCATCTGTCATCAGTGTCATGTGTCATCAGTGGCATCTATTAGTGCCATCTCTCATCAGTGTCACCTGTCAGTGTCACGTGCCATCTGTTATCAGTGTCATCAGTGTGACGTGTCATCAGTGCCATCTGTCATCAGTGGCACGTCGGTGTCACGTGTCATTGTCCTGGTGCTCCAGGGCCTTCAAACGTGTAATAGGTAGTCAAGAAGTTAGATGTTTCATTTATGCTCCTGGAACACCTGATGGTGCTCCCTGCATGTTGGGCCTCTCTATGTGGCTAGGCTGTGAGAAAGTCCCACACATGTGTTATCGTAATACTCAGGAGGAGTAGCAGAATTTGTTTTGGGGTGTCATTTGTGGTATACACATGCTATGCGAGAGAAATAACCTATTACAATGACAATTTTGGGGGGAAAAAAAAATCATAATTTTGCAAAGAATTGTGTGAAAAAATGACAACATCAAAAACCTCACTATGCATCTTACTAAATACCCTGGAATGTCTACTTTCAAAAAAGGGTTCAATGGGGGGGGGGGGGGGGGTATTTGTACTTTCCTTGCTTGTTCGGGTCGCAAGAAATGAAACCACCAGTACATCAGGTGTGATCATTTTTTTTATGATTTGCACCACAGGTTTTAGACTCTCTAACTTTCACAAAGACCAAATAATATCCACAAATTTTGGTTATTTTTTACCAAAGATATGTAGCAGTATATATTGTGGCCAAAATTTATGAAGAAAAATTAATAATTTGCAAAATTTTATCACTGAAACTGAGAAAAATTGTTTTTTTTTCCCCCAACATTTTTGGTCTTTTTTTCATTTATAGCGCAAAAAATAAAAAACCCAGAGGTGATCCAATACCACCAAAAGATAGCTCTATTTGTATGAAAAAAATAAAAAAAATCATTTGGGTACAGTATTACAAGACTGAGTAATTGTCCTTCAAAGTGTAAGAGCACTGAAAGCTGAAAATTGGTCTGGTCACAAGGGGGTGTTTAAGTGCCCAGTTGTCAAGTGGTTAAACAAATGATTATTTTTGCAAATATTTACACCATGCTGCTTTTAGGATATCATCCTTTCTTTAGTTTGTATGTGAAATGTGCATAGATTGAATTTATTATTTATTATAGGTTGTATTTAAAATATAACATTGACATTTGCAGAAGTGCTGTGTATTGTACAAGTGGTTTTCAAGAGGAAAAACAGATTATGTATCACTGTAATATGTAAGCTCACAGGTGAGAAACTAGATTCCCCTCACTGTTCAGCTGTATACTTTTCTTGGAAATTCCCCAGACTGCATTCCAGAGGGCTAATTACACTTCGAAGAATCTACCACACAAACATCTAGTATACAAGTATTGATAGGTCTTACAGTCTTGTTAAAAAATAAATCCAAAACATTACCAGGTTTAGGTGGACATGGCCGCTGTAGCCCCCCCCCCCCCCGATGCCGGGTGCCTGAATTACAGGGGGGGGGGGTTTGAAGCACCTGATTAGAGCCATGAGCTCTCATAGGCTTCAAAAAAGGTGGACTTGGAGCACAGAGCATTGCGCTCACAGTCCACCCAGATGTGTTAGAAAAGCGAATGAATATATTCACTTTTCTAACATTGAACTGCCTCTCAGCCAGTCAGGAGGTGCAAGTCTTATACCCATCACCCGATTGGCTGAAGGCACAAGCGCTCCAATTGGACACCTAGCAGAAGGAAGAAGAGACGCACAGGAGGACAGAGAACCACAGAGGATGCAGGAGCCACTGCCTGACCCACCACCAGGATGGAGTAAGTGTGGGCCAGTCAGACGGCGAGTGGGGGGGTAACAGTGGCTGCACAGTATGGGCACAGGCTGTAGAAGATTTGCACAGAGGCTGCATATGATAGGCAAAGAGGCTGCCTATGATGGGCATGACCAAATGGCCACTTCCAAGCCAGATCCAAGGATTAAATGGGCATATATCAGAATGAACCCTCCCCACCGAGCAATATCCCACTCTCTTCCACAGCAAGGACAATCTGCTCTCCAATCAAAGGTGATCACTCTCCTGCTTCATGCTCAGCTGTTTTCCGATTCACACACACACAGTGGGTGCACAATTTCAGAATGTCTGAGGAAACTTTCTCATACCTTTACAAAAACTTAAAAAACTTTTTTAACAAAAACAAGTGCACAGGTCCTGTGCTGCATGAAAGGCACTACTGTCTGGGTAAACAACAAAAAAACTTTCAAAGCTAAAAAAAAAAAAAAAAAACAGTCATATAAAAATCATTATTTTGACAAAATCAGGGATAAATTAACTTCTGAACCCTAGGCGGCTGTTAACTTTCGGAGAAAACTTCATACAGGATATATACAAAAAAACAGCACTCAATGGGATCGAAGTAAAAGTTTAAAATCTTTATTTTTTTTGTCAGGTAGGTGGGGAAGTGTGTGTGTGTGTGTGTGTGTGTGTGTGTGTGTGTGTGTGTGTGTGTTGGAATAGAATTTTTATTTCAATCCCATTGCGTGCTGTTTTTTTGTATATATACTACTGTCTGCGTGGTGACCTGGGATCACGACTGGCTCCAAGCACTTGAACAAGCTGGACACCAAGGAAGGCCTGGTTGAAGGTAGCCAACTGCTCCCCCTGCACATCTGCCCCACACATCTGAACTTCCTTCTCATCTCTTCCACCACTGTACCCCCTGCACATCTGCCCCACTGCTGATTTATTTTAAGAAAATGCACAATTACAACTTTCACTATTATTATCATGTCTTACCAGTGTGCCGGTGTGCACTGGGCGTACTCTGTGATTGGCTAGTCTGTGGTTGGCTTGATGAAATAGTACTGGTGCTGCTGAAAGATGTTGAAGCTCCATCGGAAAAGATTGAAGCGTCATTGGAGTGTCCATCACCTGTTTCTAAAAATAAACATATGGTTATTTATATGCCATCCGCTGAGAAATATCTTTATACACCTTTTCATTTCTCACTGATCCATCAAGCTCAATCTGAATAATGCTATCACCAATTATAGTCAGGAAAGTAGATAGTTTCTGAGATGACCAGACCCTGCTGTTTGCTGGCATTTCTCCTTTATGTGGACTGAACAGCGACGTGGTGTTTGTTTAGCACTTTCCTTTGACATCAGCATTGACGTTTTTCTGTCCACCAATCAGTGGCATGTATCGTGTGACGCCAGTAGCTCTGCCCTAACCAAACCGTTCCATTTTCTATGGCCCCACATCAGGACCCTGAATGGTGCGGTATGGTTCGGTTGTATGGGCCGCTTTCATAATGGAAACACTGAAAATAGCGTACCGTACCGAACCAAACTGAACCGATCTTCTCAGTGGAAACGAGGCATTATACCATCAAACATAACCAAGCAAAAATATAGAAAACCACGACTGCAACACTGGGATTAAAAATTGCAATGTTGGTGTTATTTTGTATTTTTTGCATACGCCCGTATGCTATGCTTGTACTTATGCTAGCACTGTTCCTGTCCATGAGAGGCTATAGGCTACACCTGGGCTTCCTGGGCAGGAGAAATATTCCAGCAATTATATTGTACAGGTTCAGCTGCCTGTGTACAGGAGCAGTTATAGGGAGAGGCACAACCAAAATACACTCCAGACCAGGGACACAAGCCAGGTAAATTTGACAGGGATTATTAAAGGGGGCACGCTAACTTTTTGAAAACAACTAGGAGAGAAGAACAGAGGGCAGTTGAGAAGGGTGGCTGGTGCAATCCTATGTAAATGGGAGCAAATAGATTGGGTTGGCAACCCAGAGGTGAGTCTTGCAGAAAAAGCTACATGTTTAAAAAACTTCTGGGCATTACAATAAAAATACACTGAATGTCTGCTTCTTGGTAATGGACAATGGTCTCCCCTATGCATGCAAATGTCTTCAGAATCAACTCCTTAACCGCTTGAGATCTGCGCTATAGCCGAATGACGGCTACAGCGCGGACCTGCTTTGCCGGGACACGTCTATTAACGTCGTCCCGTGCACGAGCGGCCTGTGCGGCACGCTCTGTGATCAGCGAGTCTATGAGACTCGCCTGATCACGGATCCGAGCAAGGGGTCAATCCCGACCCCTTACCACGTGATCAGCTGTCAGCCAATGACAGCTGATCATGTGACACAACAGAGCCGGTAATCGGCTATTTTTCCTCCTCGCACTGACAGCGCGAGGAGAAAAAAAAAGCTGATCACCGGCGGCCTTGATCGGGACATCAGTCCCGATCACGGCCAGCTTATCAGTGCCCACCTGCCCCCTGCCAGTGCCACCCAAATAATAAAAAAGTGCCCCCCATCAGTGCCACCCATCAGTGCCCACAGTGTCACCCATCAGTGCCACCTAATAGGGGCCCACAATCTGCCTCAACAACAGTGCTGCACCCCAGTGCCACATATCCGTGCCCATCAGTGTCATCTACCAGTGCCCATCAGTGACCATCAGTGCTGCCCATCAGTGCCCAGCAGTGCCACCTATCAGAGCCAACTATCAGTGCCCATCAGTCCCATCTATCAGTGGTACCTATCAGTGCCCCTTAGTGCCACCCATCAGTGCCACCCATCAGTGCCATCTTATCTGTGCCCATCTTTGCCCATCAGTGCCGCCTTATCTGTGCCCATCAGTACTGCCTTATCTGTGCCTATCGGTGCCACCTTATCTGTGCCTATTAATGCCGCCTTAACTGTGCCTATCAGTGCCCACCAGTGCAGCCTATCAGTGCCCACCAGTGCCGCCTCATCAGCGCATTTCAATGAAGGAGAAAAATGACCTGTTTGCAAAATTTTATAACAAACTATTAAACATGATTTTTACATTTTTTTTATTTTGCATCTTTTTTTGTTTAGCAAAAAATAAAACTCCCAGCTGTAATTAAATACCACCAAAAGAAAGCTCTATTTGTGGGGAAAAAAATTATAAAAATTTAATTTGGGTACAGTATTGTATGGCCGTGCAATTGTCATTCAAAGTGCATCATTGGTCTGGGCAGGAGGGGGGTTTAAGTGCCCGGTAAGCAAGTAGTTAAGCAAAGCCTTGAGGGAGCATAGTGTCTGCCATTCACAGAGCATGGGTACTAGTTATTTTCTTTTGGTACTGCTTAGTGCTGTGTTTTATTATATGGGTTCATGCATATGGACTGATATAATCATTATTTCCTTGTTAAAAGATTTTATTGCATGTACAAATGACATACATAGTAGATACAATAATGATTATACAATCAAGGTAATGCAGTTTACTCACACAGATCCAAAAGTATTATTATCATTATCTGAATTAATTTAAAGACATAAATGGTAAATTATTAATAAATCCTTAACTAATAAACAATAATATCATTGATAGTGATGGACGAACTTCCGACGGGACGTTTCGCGAACGCGGCCAAAAGTTTGCGAACCGCAAAGTTTGCGGCAGACCCCATTGACTTTAATGGCAGGCGAACCTTAAAAACCTCCAGGTCATATTTTCGGCCACAAAATACTTACTAGCTGTGCACACATAGTCCCACAACATGGACACTGACATAACAAAAGTATTAAGTGAATCTGGGATCGACAACGACAAGCATTCTTTTTTTATCTGTGAAATTTTGACAATTCAGGAGCGCATGAAGGCCATGGAGGAGAGGCAAGGTCAGGCCAGGCTATGAAGGGGATGCAGGAGATGATCAGTGGCACAGTCAGGGCAGCGCAGTCCTGTGCCAGTGTCCCAGTGTGCCAACCTGTGCTTGAGCCCCTCCCTCTGCCCGGCCCTTACCTTCACCTATGCAGGGCTCCACTGCGGTGGTCCGGAGGTGCCAGTCCAGTGCTGATCCTCCACCATGGTGCTGGCACTGCTTGGCTTCTCCGCTGCTATTTACCTCACTGTCTGAAACCAGCACGGCGATAGAGACTGAGCACTGATACCAGCACCGAGATAGAGAGCACTGACACCAGCACCGAGATAGAGAGCACTGACACCAGCACCGAGATAGAGAGCACTGACACCAGCACGAGATAGAGAGCACTGACACCACACCAGCACCGAGATAGAGAGCACTGACACCACACCAGCACCGAGATAGAGAGGGAGAGAGCACTGACACTACACCAGCACCGTGATAGAGAGCACTGACACCAGCACCGTGATAGAGAGCACTGACACCAGCACCATGATAAAGAGCGCTGAGACCACACCAGCACCGAGATAGAGAGCACTGAGACCACACCAGCACTGAGATGCAGAGCACTGACACCACACCAGCACCATGATAGAGAGCACTGACACCTGCACCATGATAGAGAGCACTGAGACCACATCAGCACCAAGATAGAGGGCACTGAGACCACACCAGCACCGAGATAGAGAGCACTGAGACCACATCAGCACTGAGATAGAGAGCACTGAGACCACACCAGCACTGAGATAGAGAGCATTGAGACCACATCAACACCGAGATAGAGAGCACTGACACCACACCAGCACTTAGATAGAGAGCACTGAGACCACACCAGCACCGAGATAGAGAGCACTGAGACCACACCAGCACTGAGATAGAGAGCACTGAGACCACACCAGGACCGAGATAGAGAGCACTGACAGCAGCACTGATACCAGCAACTCGCTGCGGGACCCAAAAAGATGATACCGCTCAACCTCTTCAAACAGGAGGGTACGGGCATATAGTACTGTGTGCTTTTTTTGTATTAGAGAGTTATGCATATACATGGTCTACTGGTCACATGTGTTGAATTCCTCCGAGATCCATGCCTCATTAATTTTTATAAATGTCAGGTAGTCAACACTGTCGTGAGCTAGGCGAGTGCGCTTATCGGTCACGATCCCCCCTGCTGCGCTGAACGTCCTTTTAGACACGACACTGGACGAGGGGCAAGCCAACAGTTCCATTGCAAATTGGGCAAGCTCTGGCCAGAGGTCAAGCCTGCCCACCCAGTAGTCCAGGGGTTCATCACTCCTCAGGCCGCGTACACACGGGCGGACTGTTCGCTCAACTTTGTCCGCTGAACAGTGTTTCAGCGGACAGTCCGCTCGTGTGTGGGGCTTCAGCGGACAGTTTCAGCGGACAGTTTGACGAACAAAGTTTTTCGGAAATTCCGAAAAACTGTCCGCTGAAACTTGGTTTGAGTGGACAGTCCGCCCGTGTGTAGGCCACTTTCGAAATGAGCAAACTGTTCCCGCTCGGAGGAAAGTCTGCTCATTTCGAGCGCGTCTCCAGGTAGGCGGGGCCCGCGAAGGAGACGTCGCGGGCCCCGCCGCCTGGTATGGACTTAAAGGGGAACCCCAACGCCGAAAAAAATCGGCGTGGGGGTCCCCCCAAAGTCCACAACAGACCCTTGTCCGAGCACGCTACCCGGCCGGCCAGGAAAGGGGGGCGAGCGAGCGCGCCCCCCCTCCCGAGCCGTACCAGGCCGCGTGCCCTCAACATGGGGGGTGCCTTGGGGAAGGGGGGGCCGCGCGGCCCCCCCCCACCCCAAAGCACCTTGTCCCCATGTTGATGAGGACAAGGGCCTCTTCCCGACAACCCTGGCCGTTGGTTGTCGGGGTCTGCGGGCGGGGGGCTTATCGGAATCCGGGAGCCCCCTTTAATAAGGGGGCCCCCGGATACCGGCCCCCCACCCTATGTGAATGAGTATGGGGTACAATGTACCCCTACCCATTCACCTGTAAAATAAAAGTACCCAAAAAAAAACACAACACACGAGATAAAATATTTTATTGCACAGCTCCGGGGGTCTTCCGTCTTCGGGGGTCTTCTCGCCGGACTCCTCCGCTATCTTCTTGTAGCTCTTTTGCTAGCGGAGGAGTCCGGCTTTCTTCCTCCCCGCCGCCGGCCTCTTCTCCCGACTTCGGGGGTCTTGTCCCCCTCTTCGGTTCTTCTGCCGGGCCACCGCGCCTTCTTATAGCTCTTTTACAGGCGGTGGCCCGGTCTTCTGTCGCCGCCGCCTTCTGTTCTTCTGCCGGGCCACCGCGCCTTCTTATAGCTCTTTTAGAGGCGGTGACCCGGTCTTCTGTCGCCTTCCGGTCGCCTTCCGTTCTTCTTCTTGTTCTTCTTCTTGTTCTTCTCCAGGAGATGTTGACACGTCGCTCTCTCCGGCCGGAATGCCAGAGCCGCGCTGTGCGGCCACTTATATAGTGACAATGGGGCGGTGTCACATGGGTTGGTCACATGGTGACCCCGCCCCCTTACGTTGTCATAGTCCCCATGTGACATCAACCCATGTGACCAACCCATGTGACATATACCATGTGACACCGCCCCATTGTCACTATATAAGTGGCCGCGCAGCACGGCTCTGGCATTCCGGCCGGAGAGAGCGACGTGTCAACATCTCCTGGAGAAGAAGAAGAAGACCGGAAGGCGACCGGAAGGCGACCGGAAGGCGACAGCGGCGACAGAAGACCGGGCCACCGCCTGTAAAAGAGCTATAAGAAGGCGCGGTGGCCCGGCAGAAGAACGGAAGAGGGGGACAAGACCCCCGAAGTCGGGAGAAGAGGCCGGCGGCGGGGAGGAAGAAAGCCGGACTCCTCCGCTAGCAAAAGAGCTACAAGAAGATAGCGGAGGAGTCCGGCGAGAAGACCCCCGAAGACGGAAGACCCCCGGAGCTGTGCAATAAAATATTTTATCTCGTGTGTTGTGTTTTTTTTTGGGTACTTTTATTTTACAGGTGAATGGGTAGGGGTACATTGTACCCCATACTCATTCACATAGGGTGGGGGCCGGTATCCGGGGGCCCCCTTATTAAAGGGGGCTCCCGGATTCCGATAAGCCCCCCGCCCGCAGACCCCGACAACCAACGGCCAGGGTTGTCGGGAAGAGGCCCTTGTCCTCATCAACATGGGGACAAGGTGCTTTGGGGTGGGGGGGGGCTGCGCGGCCCCCCCTTCCCCAAGGCACCCCCCATGTTGAGGGCACGCGGCCTGGTACGGCTCGGGAGGGGGGGCGCGCTCGCTCGCCCCCCTTTCCTGGCCGGCCGGGTAGCGTGCTCGGACAAGGGTCTGTTGTGGACTTTGGGGGGACCCCCGCGCTGATTTTTTTCAGCGTTGGGGTTCCCCTTTAAGTCCATACCAGGCGGCGGGGCCCGCGACGTCTCCTTCGCGGGCCCCGCCTACCTGCACACGCGCTCGAAATGAGCGGACTGTTGCCTCGTGTGTGGGCGAGTCCGTTCATTTCAAAAGTTGCGCGGACTTAGTACGACGAACAAAGTTTGCCGTATTTGTCCGCTCAAAAAGTGCCGTGTGTGGGCGTGTTCGTTCATTCAAAAGTTTGAGCGGACTGTTTGACGAACTTAGTTTCGGCAGACAGTCCCCGCGTGTGTACGCGGCCTCAGAGATTCCACATCGGCCGTTAACCCGATGTAGTTGGACACCTGTCGGTCTAGGCATTCCCTGATGCTGGATCCGGATGACACCTGTCGATGGGTCGGCTGAAAGAATAACCTCATATCAGAAGTCACCAACACATCTTCAAACCGCCCTCTTCTTGCAGGCGCTGTTGGATTGGTACCCGCAACTCTTTCTCTGGGAGTGGGAATTCCTCCTCTGCCAGTGCATGGCAAAGCAGAATGCAGCAGTTGTCGAACTAAGGCCTGTAAGTGCTCCATTCTGACAGCCCTCTGTGATGGTGGTAACATATCCGCCATTTTGTGTTTGTACCGGAGGTCTAAGTAGGTTGCCACCCAGTACTGGTCCTTGACCTTTATGCTTTTAATATGGGGGTCCCTGTTAAAACACTGGAGCATGAAGGCCTCCATTTGCACTAAACTGGAAGCGGTGTGGTGGCCTGGCTCCTGCTCATCATCCAGGATAATGTCATCCTCCTCGTTCTCCTCTCCCCATCCACGCACAACAACAGGGATCCCAGAAAGGTTTAAAGCATGCTCTTCTTGCTCCTCCTCATGTGCCCCGGCACCATCCTCCTCTGACTCCTCTTCAGACTCCTGTTGTTGACTTGTCTCAGATAGAGTAACCCCCCGGGAATTTATCCAGCATTGCGACTTCCTCATCTTCCTGCTCCTGCTCCTCCACGGCTTGATCAATGACACGACGCAATGCACTCTCCATAAAGAAGGCATAAGGTACCATGTCACTGATGGCACCATGGCTGCGACTGACCAGTTTGGTGATCTCATCAAATGGCCGCAAAAGTCTGCATGCATCGTGCATGAGCAGCCACTGGCGCGGTGAAAAAAAACAAGCTCCCAAACCTCTTCAAACAGGAGGGTACGGGCATATAGTACTGTGTGCTTTTTTTGTACAAGGAAGTGAGCCAAAAGGTAGAAAAAAGATCCGTGTGCTCGATTAAATAAATCGTTTCGAGAGTTATGCTTATATATGGTCTACTGGTCACATGTGTTGAATTCCTCCGAGATCCATGCCTCATTAATTTTTATAAATGTCAGGTAGTCAACACTGTCGTGAGCTAGGCGAGTGTGCTTATCGGTCACGATCCCCCCTGCTGCGCTGAACGTGCTTTCAGACAGGACACTGGACGAGGGGCAAGCCAACAGCTCCATTGCAAATTGGGCAAGCTCTGGCCAGAGGTCAAGCCTGCCCACCCAGTAGTCCAGGGGTTCATCACTCCTCAGAGAGTCCACATCGGCCGTTAACCCGATGTAGTCGGACACTTGTCGGTCTAGGCATTCCCTGATGCTGGATCTGGATGACACCTGTCGATGGGTCGGCTGAAAGAATAACCTCATATCAGAAGTCACCAACACATCTTCAAACTGCCCTCTTCTTGCAGGCGCTGTTGGATTGGTACCTGCAACTCTTTCTCTGGGAGTGGGAATTCCTCCTCTGCCAGTGCATGGCAAAGCAGAATGCAGCAGTTGTCGAACTAAGGCCTGTAAGTGCTCCATTCTGACAGCCCTCTGTGATGGTGGTAACATATCCGCCATTTTGTGTTTGTACCGGAGGTCTAAGTATGTTGCCACCCAGTACTGGTCCTTGACCTTTATGCTTTTAATATGGGGGTCCCTGTTAAAACACTGGAGCATGAAGGCCTCCATTTGCACTAAACTGGAAGCGGTGTGGTGGCCTGGCTCCTGCTCATCATCCAGGATAATGTCATCCTCCTCGTTCTCCTCTCCCCATCCACGCACAACAACAGGGATCCCAGAAAGGTTTAAAGCATGCTCTTCTTGCTTCTCCTCATGTGCCCCGGCACCATCCTCCTCTGACTCCTCTTCAGACTCCTGTTGTTGACTTGTCTCAGATAGAGTAACCCCCCGGGAATTTATTCGGGCATTGCGACTTCCTCATCTTCCTGCTCCTGCTCCTCCACGGCTTGATCAATGACACGACGCAATGCACTCTCCATAAAGAAGGCATAAGGTACCATGTCACTGATGGCACCATGGCTGCGACTGACCAGTTTGGTGATCTCATCAAATGGCCGCAGAAGTCTGCATGCATCGTGCATGAGCAGCCACTGGCGCGGTGAAAAAAAAACAAGCTCCCCAGAACCTGTTCTGCCGCAGAGTTCGTACAGGTAGTCGTTAACTGCATGTTTCTGCTGGAGCAGCCTATCAAGCATATAGAAGGTTGAGTTCCATCAGGTCGGGCAATCGCAAATAAGACGTCTGACTGGCAGATTGTGTCGCCGCTGAATGTCAGCAAGGCGAGCCATGGCCTTGTAAGATCTTCTGAAATGGGTCGAGATTTTCCTTGCCTGCCGCAAGATGTCCTGGACCCCAGGGTATTTAACAACGAACCACACAAGTTTAAGACGTGTGCCATGCATGGCATGTGCGTAATTTTGCCCTGTTTCAATGCGCTAAGCAGATTGGCACCGATGTCACACACCACTTTGCCGACTGTCAAATTGAGTGGTGTTAGCCACTGATCTGCCTGTGAACGCAAAGCTGAAAGGAGTGCAGGGCCAGTGTGGCTCTTGGCTTCCAGGCACAACAGATGCAGCACAGCATGGCAACGTCTCACCTGGCATGTCGAATAGGTTCTGGGGAGCTTGGGTGGCGCAGCGGAAGAGACGCTAGCAGCGGAAAAGGAGGAGTCAGCCGAGGAGGAGAGGGAGGAAGATGGAGTAGGAGGAGGAGAAGAAGAGGCAGGCCTGCATGCAATCAGTGGCGGTAAAACCAAATCTACACGGGTGCCATGGGTTACATGCTTGACGATCGTCAGAAGGTTCACCCAGTGGGCAGTAAAAGTTATATACCTTCCCTGCCCGTGTTTGCTAGACCACGTGTCTGTGGTCAGATGTATCTTGGCACCGACACTGTGTGCCAGAGATACATTCACTTGCCGCTGAACATGGCCATATAGCTCTGAGATGCCCTTCTGTGAAAAATACTTCCTTCCTGGGACCTTCCATTGTGGTGTTCCAATGGCCACAAATTTTCGAAAGGCCTCCGAGTCCACCAGTTTATATGGCAGTAGTTGGCTGGCTATCAGTTCTGACAAGCCAGCCGTCAACCGTTGGGCAAGAGGGTTATCCGGCGTCATCATTGTTTTACGCTCAAACATTTGGCCCACGGAAGCCTGCCTTTTTCCAGAAAAACATGAGGATGGCATGATGGAAGGTGGAGTGGAGGACAATTGTGAGGAGAGAGAAGGAGAAGACGAGGCTGGATGGTGAGATCCTGGAGTGTGGCTTTGTGGGTTCCGTTGCTCCCACTGGGCTCGGTGATGTCAGCTCATGTGCCTTCTTAAGGCGGTCGTCCCTAGGTGAGTGTTGGGCTTACCGCGACTTATGCATTGACTGCAAAGGCTGTAGATGGCAACACTATTGTCAGCAGCGGACACGTTCAAAAAGCCCAGACTGCGGAGCCATGTGCCGGTGTCCTGGGAGCACCAGATGTGACCGTACATGGTTGATGCCTCGCTACTAGGGATGAGCCGAACACCCCCTGGTTCGGTTCGCACCAGAACTTTAGAACGGACCCCAAATTCGAACGAACTTTAGAACCCCATTGAAGTCTATGGGACTCAAACGTTCAAAATTAAAAGTGCTAATTTTAACGGCTAATATGCAAGATACTGTCCTAAAAAGGGTTTGGGGACCTGGCTCTTGCCCCAGGGGACATGGGTCAATGCCTAAAATGTTTTTATAAATGGCCGTTTTGGCGGGAGCACTGATTTTAATGATGATTAAAGTGAAGTTTAGAACAGTCCCTGCACAAAATGACATTAAACAGAAATAACATCATTGAAAACTGCTTGCGGTTTTAATGTTATATCTGGTTCCTTCAATATGGTTGAAAACCATTGAGAAAAATGGCATGGGTAGCCCTCCCTGCCCATTACCAGCCCCTTTGGGTCTTGTACGCATATCAAGGGGAACCCTGTACCCATATTAAAAAAAGGAAATGCGTGTGACCCCCAGGCCCTATATACTCAGAACAGCAGTATACAGGCGGTGCAAACAAGAGAGGGACTGTGTAGGTTTGTTGTGTTAAGTTGAATCTGTTTGTAATTTTCAACTGGTACATTTTTAAAGTGTAGCTCCAGTCAAAAAAAATATTTTTAAGGTTTTTGGAAAACATAGGGAAGGGTTATCACCCCTGTATAATTTGTTTTGTCGTCCATCTTTTTTCATCTCACTTGCTGTTGTCTCCTTCCGTTTGCAAGTAGGAGATGTTTGTAAGTTGGATGTTTGAAAGTAGTTGCCTGCCCTATATGCTCTGCAGAAATGGCGGAACAAGGTGTTGGTTTTGCCACAACATTGTAAGCCCTCAAAGTGACTCTTGCTGGGAGCTGGAGCGCCCTGCTGTGAACGATTATATCAAGAATTGTAATTACATGCCATTGTTGAACAGTGGTAGAAAAATTGACCTTTGGTGGTTGTGGTGCTGGTGCCACAACACTATAAGTCCTCACAGTTACTCCGGGTGGGCACAGGAACGGGCCCTCCTGTGAAATATTATATCAAGAATTGTAATTACATGTCCCTGTTAAACAGGGGCAGAAAAATTGGGCCTTAGGCACTGGTGCTGGTGCCACGACACTGCAACCTCTCCCATATACTCTCGTTTTATTGCAGGAATTAGCCCTGCGGCAAAGCATTGCATCAAAAATTGTACTTAAACGCCCCTGTTAAACAGGGGCAGAAAAATTGGGCCTTAGGCACTGGTGCCACCACACTGCAACCTCTCCCATATACTCTAGTTTTATTGCAGGAATTAGCCCTGCTGCAAAGCATTGCATCAAAAATTGTACTTAAACGCCCCTGTTAAACAGGGGCAGAAAAATTGGGCTAATGGCATTACCCAGAACCAAAAATGTTCTTCCAACATATCAGCGGAGGAGGAAGAGGATAGACAATCAAAATAACAGGACAGTCACTCAGCATCAGCATAGGCAGTCTTGAAGGGATGTGATATTTCAAAAAAAATTATTCGGTTACATCAGCTTCAGGTGCTTGGTAGCTGTGGGGGATCCAAGACTGATTCATCTTGATGAAGGTCAGTCGATCAACTGATTCGGTGGACAGGCGCACCCTGTGATCGGTAACAAAGCCACCAGCAGCACCGAAGGTGCGTTCCGAAAGAACGCTGGATGCAGGACAGGCCAGTAGCTCAATTGCATACTGTGCAAGCTCTGGCCAGTGATCCATCCTCAAGACCCAGTAAGCCAGAGGATTTTCGGTGGGAAAGGTGTCCAAGTCTGACCTTGCCCTTAGGTATTCCTGCACCATGTAAATCAGACGCTGGCGATGGTTGCTGGAACCGATCATACCTTGGGGCTGCGGACTAAAAAATTGTCTGAAAGCATCAGTCAGACGGCCACCTTCTCCACCGCTCCTTCTGACCGATGCCTCAGCAACACGTTGTCCAGGACCAGGAGTTTGTAACCTCCCAGTCTCTGGGAACGCATTGCACAGACCTTTCTGCAAGGCCTCCCGGAGATGTCTCATCCTCTGCTCCCTCTGCGATGGCAAGATAAGGTCGGCAACCTTACCCTTGTACCGTGGATCAAGGAGAGTGGCCAGCCAGTAATGGTCCCTCTCCTTGATCCGAAGAATACGAGGATCCTTCCGCAGGCTTCGCAGGATCAGGGAGGCCATGCAGCGTAGGTTAGCTGAGGCATTCGGTCCGGAGTCCTCTGGGTCACTAAGGGCAACATGATCCGCAGCTACCTCCTCCCAGCCATGTACAAGTCCACGTGTTTCTTGGGACTGTAAATCATCCCTACAAGACTGCTGCTGCTGCTGCTGATGCTGAGTGCCAGCCTCCACCTCCATGCTGACACAATCATCCTCCTCCTCCTCTTCCTCCTCCTCATCCTCTTCCTGTGTGATGGGTGGCACAGCAGGAACACTGTCTGGATAAAGGGGGCCTTGAGAGGCAAGGAAGTCCTCCTCTTCCTGCCTCTGTTCTGCCTCAAGTGCCCTGTCCATTATTCCACGCAGCGTATGCTCCAAGAGGTGGACAAGAGGTACAGTGTCACTGATGCATGCACTGTCACTGCTCACCATCCTTGTGGCCTCCTCAAACGGTGACAGGACAGTGCATGTATCCCTGATCATGCCCCACTGGCGTGGTGAGAAAAAACCGAGCTCCCCTGACCCTGTCCTGGTGCCGTAGTCGCACAGGTACTCATTGATGGCCCTCTGCTGCGTGTGCAGCCGCTGCAGCATGGCCAACGTTGAGTTCCACCTGGTGGGCATGTCACATATAAGGCGGTTCTTGGGCAGGTTCAACTCCTTTTGGAGCTCAGCCAGCCGAGCACAGGCATTAAATGATCGGCGGAAATGCACACAGACTTTCCTGGCCTGCTTCAGGACATCCTGTAAGCCGGGGTACCTGCCCAAGAACCGCTGCCCCACCAGGTTAAGGACGTGAGCTACACAGGGCACATGGGTCAGTTGTTCCTGTCGGAGGGCGGAGAGGAGGTTGGTGCCATTGTCACAAACCACCATTCCTGGCTTAAGCTGGCGTGGCGTCAACCACCTCTCTGCCTGCCCCTGCAGAGCTGACAAAACATCCGCCCCAGTGTGGCTCCTGTCCCCCAAACAAACCAGCGCAAGCACGGCATGGCATCGTTTTGTCTGCGTACTTGCGTAGCCCCTGGAACGCCTACGGAGCACCGCTGGTTCTGAGGACAGAGCACTGGAAGAGGCCATGGAGGAAGAAGAAGAGGAGGGGGTGGAGGAGAGAGGTGTGTCACAACCAATAGTAGCATTTTGGAGGCGTGGTGACGGAACAACCTCCAACACTACTGCACCTTGTCCTGCATCCTTCCCAGCTGCCAAAAGAGTGACCCAATGGGCCGTGAAAGACAGGTAACGTCCCTGTCCATGCCTGCTGGACCATGAGTCAGCGGTAATATGCACCTTACCGCTGACCGCCCTGTCCAGCGAGGCAAGGACATTGCCTTCCACATGCCGGTAGAGAGCCTTCCGTGAGAAAAAGTGGCGTTTGGGGACCTGCCACTGAGGAACCGCACATTGTACAAACTCACGGAAGGGGGTCGAGTCTACCAACTGAAAAGGCAGTAGTTGAAGTGCTAACAATTTAGCCAAGCTAGCATTCAACCGCTGGGCATGTGGATGGCTGGGAGTGAACTTCTTTCGCCGGTCCAGCAGCTGGGGCAGGGACATTTTCCTGCTATAATCGGACGTGGGTGTACCGCTAGCAGAGTTCCCGGAAGCACTTGGCTGTGACACACCTAATT
Organism: Lithobates pipiens; assembly: GCF_037356315.1. NCBI lineage: Eukaryota > Metazoa > Chordata > Amphibia > Anura > Ranidae > Lithobates > Lithobates pipiens. The sequence continues at coordinate 386,163,297 of NW_027507718.1, read as the reverse complement.
CTACACCTTCATTCCTCTCAGAGCAGGTTTCAGAGAGGACTGAAGGTCTAGTGGGGTTGGAGATGCCAGCTGATGAAGAGCAAGGAGAGGCCCGCTTTGTTCTTTGGTGTGGGTCTTTGAGGTACGCTTGCCAACGAGCTGCATGGCAGGTCAACATATGTCTGGTCAAGCATGTGGTGCCCAAGCGGCTGATGTTTTGGCCACGCGAGATACGCTTGAGACATATGTTGCAAATAGCAGCGGTGCGATCTGATGCACTCGTCTCAAAAAAGGCCCACACCAAAGAACTTTTAGAATAACGCGCAGAGGCAGCGCCCTGCACAGGCGGAGCTCTGCGGTGTGATTCAGTCGGTGTGCTGCCCCTAAGCTGGCCCCCGGAGGGCATCCTGCCTCGTTGGACATGTGCCTCCTCCTCCTCCTCTCTCCTACCAGGCACCCACGTGGAGTCAGTGCCCTCATCATCCCCTCCCTCTTCATCGCTGTAGCAAACCTGGCAGTATGCTGCAGCTTGTGGAGCATGACTGCCAGATTGCTGTCCTTCTTGAGCATCCCCTCTCTCTGCGCTCACGCTACTGCCTTCCTCTAGCTGAGTGTCATCATCAGAGCCCACAAAACACTGGGCATCCTCCTGGAGCATGTACCCAACACTGCTCAAAGAGTTCTGGAGACTCCTCAGGAGGACGTGGTGGGTCTAGGGAAGGAGTCACTGATGATGACATTGAGAGGAGGGAAGACGATGCGTTGGCAGCTGCTTTGCTAGTACCTTGAGACTGGGTGAGAGAGGATGAGGAGGATGAAGAGGGCTTGGTCATCCACTCTACCAAGTCGTTGGCATGTTGCGGTTCAACATGTCCAGCTGCCGAAAAGAAGGACAAGCGTGTCCCATGGCCACGTGCTGATGACAATGCACCGCGTCCACGACCAGCACTGTTGTCTCTAGACACAGAGCCTGCTTGCCCTCTTTTATCGGCTCGCGCCTGTCTGCCTCTCCTTGCTGGCCTTCCAGACATGGTAATTGCCTGAAGGGAGTTGGGTAAAACAGCAGTGTAATGTAGTCACACAACACCCACTAAGCCCTGCAGATGGCTCTATTAGAGAACAGCAATAAACGGTAGATACAGGTGTATATTGTGCTGGAGTCACACAACACCCACTAACTCCTGCAGATGCCTTTATTATAGAACACCAGAGATAAAGGGATATACTATAATGGAGTCACACAACACCCACTAAGCCCTGCAGATGGCTCTATTAGAGAACAGCAATAAACGGTAGATACAGGTGTATATTGTGCTGGAGTCACACAACACCCACTAACTCCTGCAGATGCCTTTATTATAGAACACCAGAGATAAAGGGGTATACTGTAATTGAGTCACACAACACCCACTAAGCCCTGCAGATGCCTCTATTAGAGAACAGCAATAAAGGGTAGATACAGGTGTATATTGTGCTGGAGGCACAAAAAACCCACTAACTCCTGCAGATGCCTTTTTTATAGAACACCAGAGATAAAGGGGTATATACAGATGTATACTGTGCTGTGCTGGAGGCACACACAACTTCCAATAACTCCTGCAGATGGCAAGTGGGCTCAAATAGAGAAGAGCTATGTAGGTGGATATAGCGGTGTGTACTGGGTACAGAGCACGCAGACAGCACGCACAAGCTCCTAACACTACTGACTGCAAGCTCTATTATAAAAGATAGATCACTAGCTATATAGGTGAGGTGAATATAGCGGTGTATACTGCGGTCAGGGCACGCAGACAACAACCACTACACAACAGCAAGATCGAAAATCGGCCGAAAACGATCGGTGTGTACTGTGTTGAAGGTGCACAGAACACCCACTAACTGCTTCAGACGCCAACACACTACACTAGGCCGCCGCGCTGGCGGCCTTATATAGTGTGGGGCGTGTACTACACAGCCTGAGCTATGATTGGCCACAGGCATCCTGCCTGTGGCCAATCATGGCTCTCCTCGCTGCTGGCGCTGTGATTGGCCAAGCATGCGGGGTCACAGTGCATGCTTGGCCAATCATGAGCCAGCAATGCACTGCGATGACGCAGTGCATTGTGGGCCGTAAGCGCCACACGAATTTGGCGCGAACGGCCCGTAACGTTCGGAATTCGCCGAACGGGCGAATAGCCGATGTTCGAGTCGAACGTATGTTCGACTCGAACACGAAGCTCATCCCTACTCGCTACTGATACATTAGCAGTCTGCTTTGTCCCTCCTGTGCAATGCAAGTTCTGCCTGCTTCTCCTCCCTATCTGCTGGTCCATATCTCCCTCTGAACTCCCCTCCTCTTCCTCTCTTGTGGGCACCCACGTGACATCACTAGACACGTCATCATCGACGTCACCTTCCCCACCGCTATAATTAGAGATCTCGGAGTAGGCAGCAACACCGGTGACCAACCTCCTCCTTGGGCTGATCTGGGTACTGTCGTCAGACTGCTGAGTGACGGTTGTTGCTACCTTCTCTTCCTGATCCAATGCCAATCGCATCGGCAATGTCTTGTGATGAATTGGAAAATAATTCCTGTCACTCAAGCGGAAAGTATATGGTGGTGGTGGTGTTGGTGGTAGTGTCTTTGGGGGTGCACACAGCAGAGAGTGAAGAAGAGGGTGCAGATCGAGAGGATGAGGAGGGTGCAGAAGAGTAAGGTTGAGTGAGCCACTTAACCAAGTCTGGTGCATACTTTGACGTAATCGCACGCACCTTCTGCAATTTGCCACTTTGGCTCAAGTCTGTTGCTCCTGCCCTACCCCTACCACCCCTGCGGAAGCGCCTGCCTCTTCCTCTGCCTGTCATTTTTTAAATGACCCTGTGACAAAAGTCTCTAGAGAAGTGCAGTATGTATGTGGAAGAAGGTATATAAACACCCCGCTTCAATCCGTCGTTTTTGGGGGCCACTGGTCTATCACACCAGTTATAATACTTTTTTTAATTGCGTTTGTCACTCTTTGTAGTATCGCTGCTGAACCGCTCAGCAGTCACAATGCTGCACAGTGGAAATGCACTATACTTTCTATATGTGCTTTTTAAGTATTTTATACGTGTATTACACCACTATATACTGCACACCAAATAGTACACCTATACCAGTCCTTAAAAGGACCTTTGTGGACCTAATAGTAGCTAGCTAGTAGCTAGTGAATTGCAGACTGTCCCTGCTCAGAACACCAAACTGTCCTTCATTCCCTACACTGATAAAAGACAGCTGCAGAATCGGGCAGCAATCAGCAGCACAGCAGTCAGCAGTGCACCATAATATACTTTGTATATTTGAAAGAAAGTATATTATACGTGTACAACCCTATATACTGTACACCTATAAAGGGACCTTTGTGGACCTAGTAGCAAGTGATTTGCAGACTGTCCCTGCTCAGAACACCAAACTGTCCCTCAGTTCCTACACTGATAAAATACGGCTGCAGAATCGGGCAGCACTCAGCAGCACAGCAGTCAGCAGTGCACCATAATATACATTGTATATTTGAAAGAAAGTATGTTATACATGTACAACTCTATATACTGTACACCTATACCAGTCCTTAAAAGGACCTTTGTGGACCTAATAGTAATAGCTAGTGATTAAACTGACTGTCCCTGCTCCACACAGCATCCTGTCCCTACACTGACAAAAGACAGCTGCAGAATCGGTCAGCAGTGCACTCAGCAATCACCAGCACAGCAGTCAGCAGCAGTGCATCAGAACCCTATATACTGTACACCTATACCAGTCCTTAAAATGACTTTTGTGGACCTAATAGCTAGCGATTTGTGTCACTACAGTCTGTCCCTGCTCCACACAGCAACCTCTCCCTACACTGACAAAAGACAGAATGTAAAATGGCCACCAGATCAGGTCTATTTATAAGGTAGGGGGAATGTCTAATTGTCCATGTGCTGAAATGTCTCAATTGGCTGTCCTGTACCCCATGATGGATTTGTCTTGGGTCAAAGTTCTTCACAATGTAAACAAATATGGCCGCCAAGAACAGCAGCAGAAGTCTGCCGGTTTGGCGAATTCGCGAACGAGCAAAATTCACCGCGAACCGACCGACGGGCAAACCGCAAGGCCATCTCTAATCATTAATAATTTGTAAATCAAGGATCTTGCAAAATTAGATGCAATCCTCAGAACTATAATAAGTTAGAAAAAACGTGTATGCATTTTTTTATAATGATATGTAAGTATGAGTGTAGTAAAAGAAAGAACAGTGGTGTAGTGGTTAGCACTCTCACCTAGCAGTAAAAAGGGTCGCTGGTTCAAATCCCAACCATGACTCTACCTGCCTGGAGTTTGCATGTTCTCCCTGTGCCTGCGTGGGTTTCCTCCAGGTACTCTGGTTTCCTCCCACACTCCAAAGACATGCAGGTAGGTTAATTGGCTTCTGTCCAAAAAAATTGGCCCTAGTATATGTATGGGGACTTTGGATTCTGGGCTCCTTGAGGGTAGGGACCAATGTGAGTGTGCAACATACAGGGTAGACACCTCACTCAGGTTGAACTGGATGGACTGGTGTCTTTATTCAACCTTACTAACTATGAAACTATGAAACTATGAAGATGAGAGAGAAATGAAAAGATACAAAGAGAAAAAAGGAAAGGAAGAAAAGAAAGAGGGGAAGGGAAGGAATCCGCTGAATTGGGCCCAGAGCCACCCCTATTTCTGAAATGAATGTATTCAGGATGATATCTTCTCAATCAACTACCATGGCAAAAGCACTTTCAAGTCAAATGATGGAGATAAAAAGTTATCTATCCATGGCTGCCATATTTTTTCAAATTTAGGAATCGTGTTCGACGCAAGAGCTATCCATTTGGCATGAGACATAGTATTGTTCATTCTATTCACAGCTTCGTTAGTCACCAAGTTCGGAGTTCTCCAGGCTTTTGCCAGTGTTTGTTTGGCTGCTGTGAAAAGGTGAACCAGCAGGTTAAATTGGTAATGCGTTAAGTAATCCGGTTTTAAATTAAGGAGAGCCATTACAGGATCAATAGGGATTTCTTTTTAACTGCTTAAGGACCGCCTCCTGTACATATAAGTCGGCAGAAGGGCACGACTGGGCACAAGCACGTAGCGGTACGTTGCTCTTTACGTGCCCAGCCGTGGGTTGAGAGCGCGCTGCCTACGATCAGTGAAGTCACATACCAGGCCACGCCCCCTAAAAAAAAAAAAAACACATAACGTCACACATAACCCCTCCTCGCCCTCTAGTGGTTAACTCCTTCACTGCCAGTGTCATTTACACAGGAATCAGTGCATTTAACCACTTTCAGACCGGACCATTTTGCTGGTAAATGACCAGAGGTCTTTTTACACTTTGGCACTGCGCTGCTTTAACTGGTAATTGCGCGGTCATGCAATGTTGTACCCAAACGAAATTTGCGTCCTTTTCTTCCCACAAATAGAGCTTTCTTTTAAAGGTATTTGACTGACTCTGCGATTTTTATTTTTTGCGATATAAACGTAAAAAGACCGCAAATTTTGAAAAAAAATGATATTTTCTACTTTTTGTTATTAGAAAAATCCAATAAACTCAATTTTAGTCATACATTTAGGCCAAAATGTATTCAGCCACATGTCTTTGGTAAAAAAAAAGTCAATAATTGTATATTTATTGGTTTGCGCAAAAGTTGTCACATCTACAAACTAAGGTACATTTTCTGGAATTTACGCAGCTTTTATTTTATGACTGCCTATCTCATTTCTTGAGGTGCTAAAATGGCAGGGCAGTACAAAACCCCCCCAAATGACCCCATTTTGGAAAGTAGACACCCTAAGGAAATTGATAAGAGGCATGTTGAGCCCATTGAATATTTTATTTTTTTGCCGCAAGCGATTGAATAATGACAAAAAAAAAAATTTTTTTTTTTTTTTACACAAAGTTGTCACTAAATGATATATTGCTCACACATGCCATGGTTATATGTGGAATTGTACCCCAAAATACATTCTGCTGCTTCTCCTGAGTACGGGGATACCACATGTGGTCGACTTTTTGGAAGCCTAGCCGCGTACGGGGCCCCGAAAGCCAAGCACCGCCTTCAGGATTTCTAAGGGCATACATATGTCATTTTACTCCTCACTACCTATCACAGTTTTGAAGGCCATAAAATGCCAAGATGGCACAAAACCCCCACAAATGACCCCATTTTAGAAAGTAGACACCCCAAGCTATTTGCTGAGAGGCATGTTGAGTCCATGGAATATTTTATATTTTGCCACAAGTTGCGGGAAAATGACAAACTTTATAAATTTTTCACAAAGTTGTCACTAAATGATATATTGCTTACACATGCTATGGGCATATGTGAAATTACACCCCAAAATAAATTCTGCTGCTTCTCCTGAGTACGGGGATACCACATGTGTGGGATTTTTTGGGAGCCTAGCCGCGTACGGGGCCCCGAAAACCAAGCACCGCCTTCAGGCTTTCTAAGGCCGTAAATTTTTAATTTCACGCCTCACTACCTATTACAGTTTTGAAGGCCATAAAATGCCAAGATGGCACAAAACCCCCACAAATGACCCCATTTTAGAAAGTAGACACCCCAAGCTATTTGCTGAGAGGCATGTTGAGTCCATGGAATATTTTATATTTTGCCGCAAGTTGCGGGAAAATTACAAACTTTTTTTATTTTTTTATTTTTTTTCACAAAGTTGTCACTAAATGATATATTGCTCACGCATGCCATGGGCATATGTGAAATGACACCCCAAAATAAATTCTGCTGCTTCTCCTGAGTACGGGGATACCACATATGTGGGACTTTTTGGGAGCCTAGCTGCGTACGGGGCCCCAAAAGCCAAGAACCGCCTTCAGGCTTTCTAAGGGCGTAAATCTTTGATTTCACGCCTCACTACCTATTACAGTTTTGAAGGCCATAAAATGCCAAGATGGCACAAAACACCCACAAATGACCCCATTTTAGAAAGTAGACACCCCAAGCTATTTGCTGAGAGGCATGTTGAGTCCATGGAATATTTTATATTTTGCCGCAAGTTGCGGGAAATTTACAAACTTTTTTTTTTTTATTTTTTTTTTCACAAAGTTGTCACTAAATGATATATTGCTCATGCATGCCATGGGCATATGTAAAATGACACCCCAAAATAAATTCTGCTGCTTCTCCTGAGTACGGGGATACCACATGTGTGGGATTTTTTGGGAGCCTAGGTGCGTACGGGGCCCCGAAAGCCAAGAACCGCCTTCAGGCTTTCTAAGGGCGTAAATCTTTGATTTCATGCCTCACTACCTATTACAGTTTTGAAGGCCATAAAATGCCAAGATGGCACAAAACCCCCACAAATGACCCCATTTTAGAAAGTAGACACCCCAAGCTATTTGCTGAGAGGCATGTTGAGTCCATGGAATATTTTATATTTTGCCACAAGTTGCGGGAAAATTACAAACTTTTATTTTTTTTTCACAAAGTTGTCACTAAATGATATATTGCTCACACATGCCAGGGACATATGTGAAATGACACCCCAAAATAAATTCTGCTGCTTCTCCTGAGTACGGGGATACCACATGTGTGGGACTTTTTGAGAGCCTAGTCGCGTACGGGGCCCCGAAAACCAAGAACCGCCTTCAGGATTTCTAAGGGTGTAAATTTTGGATTTTACACCTCACTACCTATCACAGTTTTGAAGGCCATAAAATGCCAAAATAGCACAAAACCCCCCAAAATGACCCCATTTTGGAAAGTAGACACCCCAAGCTATTTGCCGAGAGGCATGGTGAGTATTTTGCAGCTCTCATTTGTTTTTGAAAATGAAGAAAAAAAAAAATAATGTATATTTTTTTTCTTTTTTTCAATTTTCAAAACTTTGTGACAAAAATGAAGGTCTGCAAAATACTAACCATACCTCTCGGCAAATAGCTTGGGGTGTCTCCTTTCCAAAATGGGGTCACTTGGGGGGATTTTGTGCTATCTGGGCATTCCATGGCCTCCGAAACTGTGATAGGCAGTGAGGAATGAAATCTAAAATTTACACCCTTAGAAATCCTGAAGGTGGTGCTTGGATTTTGGGGTACCGTACGCGGTTAGGCTCCCAAAAGGTCTCACACTTGTGGTATCCCCGTACTCAGGAGAAGCAACAGAATGTATTTTGGGGTGTAATTTTACATATAACCATGGCATGTTTGAGCAATATATCATTTAATGACAACTTTGTGCAAAAAAAAAAAAAAAAATAATAATAATGTATTTTTTCCACAACTTTTGTCAAAATATAAAATATTCCATGGACTCGACCTGCCTCTCAGCAAATAGCTTGGGGTGTCTACTTTCTAAAATGGGGTCATTTGGGGGGGTTTTGAACTGTCCTGGCATTTTATGCACAACATTTAGAAGCTTATGTCACACATCACCCACTCTTCTAACCACTTGAAGAAAAAGCCCTTTCTGACACTTTTTGTTTACATGAAAAAATATTTTTTTTTGCAAGAAAATTACTTTGAACCCCCAAACATGTAGTGTTTTTTTAAAGCAAAAGCCCTACCGATTAAAATGGTGGGTGTTTCATATTTTTTTTTCACACGGTATTTGCGCGGCGATTTTTCAAACGCATTTTTTGGGGAAAAAACACACTTTTTTTTATTTTAATGCACTAAAAATCACTATATTGCCCAAATGTTTGATGAAATAAAAAATATGATCTTAGGCCGAGTACATGGATACCAAACACGACATGCTTTAAAATTGCGCAGAAACGTGCAGCGGCGACAAACTACGTACATTTTTAAAAGCCTTTAAATGCCTTTACAGGTGACCACTTTAGATTTACGGAGGAGGTCTACTGCTAAAATTAGTACCCTCGATCTGACCTTCGCGGTGATACCTCACATGCATGGTGCAATTGCTGTTTACATATGCCACCAGACCAACGCTTGTGTTCCGCGTTGCGCCTTAGCAGGGGGGGACAGGGGTGTTTTTTTTTTTTTTTTTTTTTTTTATTATTTATTTTGCTTTTTTATTTTTTTTTTAAACTGTTCCTTTCATTTATATATATTTTTTTATGATTTTTATTGTTATCTCAGGGAATATAAATATCCCCTATGATTGCAATAGGTAGTGACAGGTACTCTTTTTTAAAAAAATTAGGGTCTATCAGACCCTAGATCTCTCCTCTGTCCTCAAAGCATCTGACCACACCAAGATCGGTGTGATAAAATGCTTTCCCAATTTCCCAATGGCGCTGTTTACATCCCGCAAAATCTAAGTCATGAAATGCTCGTAGCTTCCGGTGTCTTAGGCCATAGAGATGATTGGAGCCATTCTGGTCTCTGATCAGCTCTATGGTCAGCTGGCGGAACCACCGGCTGCATTCTCAGGTTCCCTGTTGGGACAGGAGAGCCTGAGAAAACCATGGAAGATGGTGCGGGGGGGGGACATTCCCTCCCACTGCTTGTAAAAGTAGTCTAGAGGCTAATTAGCCACTAGGATTGCTTTTACATAAAAGCCGACCGCTGGCTGAAAAGAATGATACCAAGATGATACCTAAACCTGCAGGCATCATTCTGGTATAAGCACTCAAAGTCCCGCAACATACCAGTATGTTGCTGGAACTGGTTGGGCATATATTGTATTTTTTTTTTCATGCAGCCTGTGGGCTGAACGAAAAAAAAATATTGATCGGTGGGCATGCCCACCATTAGATACCACCCTTCATCCACCCACTTTCTAATGGTGGGCATACATGCACCATTTATATATGCCGAAGCATGGGGGCATCCTCCCGCAAAAGGTAGGAGCAGATCGTTCCTCCACCCCGTATGCCCCCATGCTTCGGCATATATGCTCTTTTTTAACTGTGGTGGTGAAATCACCCCCGACAGTGCTGGAGTCGCGGCTTTATGTATCGTGGGAGCAAACGCTGTTGCTGTCAAGATAAATAAATCCGCTCTGCAGCAGAATGGCGTACCTGCTAAGCAAATGATGGTTAACAATAAAACAAAGTAACATTACAGTATAACAGTAGGACTTACCATACCTGCAAAGCAAATACAAAAAAAATCGCAAAAAATAACACATTTAACACAATCTGTGCCTAAAATATATATATGCCGAAGCATGGGGGCATCCTCCCGCAAAAAAGTTATGCCGCGTACATACATTCAAACTTTTCCACGGGCAAGCCCTCCGTCGGAATTTTGACTGTATGTACGCGGCATTAGGAGCAAAATCGATCCTCCACCCCTTATGCCCCCATGCTTCGGCATATATGCTCTTTTTTAACTGTGGTGGTGAAATCACCTCCGACAGCGCTGGGGTCGTGGCTTTACATATCGTGGGAGCAAACGCTGTTGCTGTCAAGATAAATAAATCCACGCTACAGCTGAATGGCGTACCTGAAAACAAAAAATGGTTAACAATAAAACATTGCAGAATAGAATACAGTACAAAGGAGCAGAACAATAGAGAGAGAATAGAGAGCGAGAGAGAACAATAAAACGACAACTATTTTTGGTTTTTTTATTTTATATTTTTTTTGGTTTTTTTGGTTTTTTTACTTTTTTTTTTTTTTTTTTTTTTAACACTTTTTTTTGTAACTTTAACACTTTTTCTGTTGTAACGGTTCCAGCGGTTTGGGTCTCTCAAAATGTGATGGCATCTTGGGAGACCCTGTGAACGTGTGCCTAGCTTGTGCAATGCTGTACCCTGCGCTAATACTCAACTAGTTCATGGTAGCGTTCAAAACACTCACCCTGACAAAGACCAGGCTGGTCAGGACAGCGGGGACAATAAGAACGGGTGTCACGCCTAAATCCGCGCTTGCTACAGACACGACATCTTTTTTGGGGGGCTCGTTGGGTAGGGGTACTCGGGATGACATAAGAATAATGCCTCTCATGCAGCCGGCTTACTGCATCTGGTAGGGGAAGGTGAGGTGGAGCACCGTCTGGATACAGAAGGGCTCTGACGATATCCTCCTGGAATTTGAGGAAGGATCCAGTCCGTCCTGAAGCTTTGTGTAGTACATAAGCATTCAGTATAGCCAATTGGAATAAATAAACAGACACTTTTTTGTACCAGCGTCTGGACTTACGGGCAACTAGATACGGCGCCAACAACTGGTCATTGAGGTCCACCCCTCCCATGTTAAGGTTATATTTGTGGACACAGAGGGGTTTCTCCACAACACCAGTCGCCGTAGAAATTTGGACCGTCGTGTCTGCATGAAGGGAGGTAAGAACGAAAACATTCTTATTATCCCTCCACTTCATAGCGAGCAAATTATTACTGCGCAAGCAGGCTCTCTCCCCCAGCCTAAGACGGGACTCTACAAGCCGCTGGGGAAAGCCCCGGCGATTAGGTCGCACGGTGCCACATGCTCCAATCTGCTGATCAAACAAGTGACTAAAGAGTGGCACGCTTGTGTAATAATTGTCCACGTACAAGTGGTACCCCTTTCCGAATAAGGGTGACACCAAGTCCCACACTATCTTGCCAGCGCTTCCTATGTAATCAGGGCAGTTCTCCGGCTCTACGTGACTATCTCTTCCCTCATAAACCATGAAACTACGTGTATAGCCTGTGGCCCTGTCACAGAGCTTATACATCTTGACCCCGTATCTGGAACGCTTGTTGGGGACGTATTGTTTGAAGGACAAGCGACCAGAAAATTTAATCAGGGACTCATCAACGCAGACAACTTGATCGGGAGTAAACAAGGCTGCAAAACGTTGGTTGAAGTGGTTTATGAGGGGCCGAATTTTGTAGAGCCGATCATACTCAGGGTCTCCACGAGGACGACAGAGTTCATTGTCGCTGAAGTGCATGAACCGCAAAATCATCTCGTATCGTGCCCTGGACATGGAAGCAGAGAACACGCGCATATGGTGAATTGGGTCAATGGACCAATATGACCGCAACTCACTCTTTTTGGTTATGCCCATGTTGAGGGAGAGGCCCAGAAAGATTTTAAATTCGGAAACCGTAACTGGTTTCCATTGTCTGGCAAGGGCGGACTGGGGAATAGTGGCGATGTGTTGAGCAGCGTACAAATTGGTTTGGTCCACAATAGATCTAAAGAGATCTTCGGTGAAAAACAGTGAGTAAAAGTCAAGTGTCGTAAAATCAACTGTTTCCACGTTAATGCCAGGTTGGCCAGTGAATGGGGGAAGTACGGGTTCTGCAGAAGTGGTGGGCACCCAAATAGGATTGGCGAATTCTGCAGGAAGGGCACTATGGGTACGACGGGCCTGTCTTTGTCTTCTTCTTGGTGGCAGCGGGACACTACTTGTGCTTGCCACCTCGCCAGCTTGAACTGCACTTATGGGACTCGCCACGTCACCACGTGTTACTGCAGTGCTGGATGTAGGTCCAGGGTGTACTAGGCCGCTGGTGCTTGCCAGTTCACCAGAAGGTTGAGCGGCTCTAGTACGTCTCTGCTCCATACGAGTGACCTGCGGTTCCTGCACCTCAACAACAGAATACATACGGGATTGGGCACACCTGTTCTTAACAGCGGCCTCATCTCCGTCGTCAGAGCTATCTGTCATGGAGCCGCTGTCCTCTACAGGATCGTATTCTGAGCCTGAATCTGACAGATGAGTGACGTCCTCTTCACTATCTGTCATGCTCAGAAACGTGTAGGCCTCATCACTAGTGTACCTTCGCTTTGCCATTTTGGGCTCTAAATTTAGGGGTACACTAGTGAGACTCACAGGTAAAAAAGCACCTAGCCTGTCAGCGACTGTTTCAAAACGCTACAAAAAAAACTGTTAGCGATCGCAGGGATCAAGCCTGACTCTGCGAACGCTGCAGTTATGTGTGTTGTGTTTTGTAAGTGACAGTGATCGATCGATACTGCACTTGGGTGGGCTGGGCTGGGCTTGGCGGAGGGGCTAAACGCAGGTGCTAGCGGGTATCTGGGCTGATCCCGCTAACAATGCGTTTTGGGAAACCTAAAATGCTGGCAACGCTAATATATATCTGATCAGATACTATATTACTAAGGGAGGTGTATGCTTTGCGCGTGGGTGTTAGCGGTACTGGCACTAACCTGACGCTGGGGCGACGCAGGCCTTATCTGACCCTAAAAAACTTATATCACCCGCCGGGTGATCAGGGGGTTAAACCTTTATTAGGTAATAAATGGCGGGTGCCCTGAAACAAAAAAATATAACTAACCAACCAGCGTCACCTGTAACAGTTATATGGTGATCACTGGTGAAAGGGTTAACTGGGGGGCAATCAGGGGGCTATGCGGTAGTATATGGGGGTCCCTGACGCTATAAAAAGCTGCGGCGAACCCAAATACTTACCTGCCTATCTAGCGTCACCTGTGACACTAATACAGCGATCAGAAAAAAATCGCTTATTAGTGACACTGGCGACGGGGGGTGATCACGGGGTTAAACCTTTATTGGGGGGGTTAGGGGGGCACCCTAGAGCTAAAGGGGGCTAGCCCTAACTGCCCTAACAGTTATTACAGTCACAAATGACACCAATGCAAAAAAAAAAAAAAAAAAAAAAAAAAAAAAAAAAAATGCACTTGGTGTCACTGTGACTGGGGGGGGCAGGGGTGATTGGGGGTGATTGGGGGGTGATCAGGGGGGTGAAAAGTGTGCCTGGCGTGTTCTACTGTTAGTGTAGTGTTAGGTGCAACTCACCGATCCGCTCTCCTCGGTGCCGGAACGAAAAAGACCGACACGAGGAGAGAATACATCACTTCCTCTCCTGTGTTTACATTACAGGAGAGGAAGTGATGTCACGGGGGATTTTCATTCGTCGGGAGCGATCGCGAGGGGGTGGCCATGAATGAATGGCCGTCCCCTCGTCCGGGATCGCTCCCGAACGAAAACCGACCGCCGCAGGCACCGGGCGGGGGCCCGATCGGGCCCCCGACCCGCGGGAGGCAAATCACGTACATGTACGTGCTTATGCCTGCCCGTGCCATTCTGCCGACGTACATCGGCGTTAGGCGGTCGGCAAGTGGTTAAATAGCACTGATTGCTGTATAAATGACAATGGTTCCAAAAATGTGTCAAAAATGTCCGATGTGTCTGCCATAATGTTGCAGTCACAATAAAAAAAAAATAAAAAAGCGCTGATCGCCGCCATTACTAGTAAAAAATATAATATGTAGAAGAATACTTATCTGCCTAAACTGAGGAAAAAACATTTTTTTTGATATTTTTTGGGGATATTTATTATAGCAAAAAATAAAAAAAATATTACATTTTTTTCAAAATTGTCGCTCTATTTTTGTTTATAGCGCAAAAAAAAACAAACACAGAGGTGATAAAAACCACCAAAAGAAAGCTCTATTTGTGGGAAAAAAAAGGACGCCAATTTTGTTTGGGAGCCACGTCGTGCGACCGCGCAATTATCAGTTAAATTGGTGCAGTGCTGAATCGCAAAAAGGGGCCTGGTCCTTTGCCTGCAAATTGGTCCGGGGCTTAAGTGGCTAAACAATTTAGATGCCATATTGAATATTACCATCCAAAAAGTTTGTGCTTTAGGGCATACCCACCAGGTGTGGAAATATGTGCCAAAATCCGAACAACCACAGACACATTGTGCTGAGCAATTCTGTGCATATTTAGCAGTTCTAACTGGTACAAGGTACCATCTGGTTATCACTTTGTAGTTTTCCTCAACCGCCAATACATTGGGGGAGATTGCTTTTGTTACTGACCAAATTCGGTTCCATTCCACATTTTCTAATGTTCTTTCCAGACCCAACTCCCATTTTTGTAATTGCAATTGGTTTTCCCAATTCAGGATGTGTTAAAATCTGGGAGTATAATAGTGATCTTACACCCCTAGTATGAGGATCATTCTTACAAATATTTTCAATACTAGTGAGTTGATCAAGTGGAGTATTATGCCGCGTACACACGAGCGGATTGTATGGCGTACTTAGTCCATCGAAACACATTTCAGCGGACAATCCACTCGTGTGTGGGCTTCAGCGGACTTTTTCAGCGTGCAGTCCGGAGTACTAAGAATTTAGTTTTTTTCGAAATTCTGTCCGTCGTACTTTGGTTTCAGCGGACAATACGGTCGTCAGTATGCTAGTTCGACGGACTAAGAATGGCGCATGCCCAGAAAGGATTTACACGGCGGAAGGGTGCTTTGCTGTGTCTTGGACTTCCTATTTCTAGTCCCGTCGTACGTGCTGTACACGTCATCGCGCAAGCTTTCGACAGACTGTTTGTGTATCCGTGTGTGGTCAAGTCCGTTCAGTGGAAACTAGGACGGATTGTCCGTCGGATTGTATGACGGACTAAGTACGCCATACAATCCGCTCGTGTGTACGCGGCATCAGAGTTTAGGTAGGGTGTGAAGAAATGTTTAATTTGGAGGTATTGAAATAATTCAGATTGGGGTAAACCATAAGATTCACATAGAGACGGAAAGGGGATAAAGGATGAGGAGTTTATGAATTTATGCATTGTCAAGAGGTTAAGGGATACCCATTCTCTAAATGATTTGGGAGAAACCCATGCAGGATAGAAAGCTGGATTATGAGAAGAGAGGATGAGAGGAGAGGATTGTGCATTGATTGTAGATGGCTCCCAATTTTAGTTTTATCCCATAGAGAAAGAAAATGCTTAGTAATAGGATTACTCAATTCTTTACGGTCTTTTGGGGAAATCCAAAGTAGGTTGGAAATTGTCAATGGGTCACATTCTGCAGCTTCTATGTGTACCCATAGAGGAATCTCGTAATTTGCTTGATATTTGGTAAGACTAGCCAAATGTGCTGCCTTATAGTACAGCGCAAAGTTAGGACATCCCAAAACCCCGTTTAATTTAGGGAGAAATCATGTGTATTTTTGTATTCATGGTTTAGAGTAACCCAATATATATGTCAATGTTCTATTCTGTAGAATTCTCAAAAAATTGGCAGGCACCGGAATTGGTAACACTCTGAATAAGTATAGTATTTTGGGAAGTATTGTCATTTTAATTGCAATTATTCTTCCAAACCATGATAGTGGAATGTGAGACCAGGATTTCATTAGGTTTGATATAGATTTTAGGATTGGAGGATAATTTAATGGAAAAAGATCTGACAATGAAGCAGTAAGATTGATCCCTAAATATGGGATTGATTTTTCATTCCAATTAAATGGGAGTCCCTGTTTTGCAGAGTTTAGTTCCAATTCTGAAAGGGATATGTTCAAAGCTAAGCATTTTTGTGGTATTATATAAAGTCATTATCCAATTTATGTAGTTAGGACCAAAGCCCCATTTTTGTAGGGTGTAGTTCATATACGACCAAGAAATAGAATCAAAGGCTTTTTTAATGTCTAGAGAAAGAAAACATGTGGGTATACAACGTGTTTATGTAATGTGCGCTAGCAGTGTTGTTCTACGCACATTGTCTCCCGCTTGACGTTTGGGCATAAATGCGACCTGGTCTTGATGTATTATAGATCCAATAATTTTATTTAGGCGAGATGCTAGAATTTTGATATCGGTGTTTAACATTGAAATAGGATGGTAATTAGAGCAGGAAGTTTTATCCGAATTAGGTTTCGAAATGATGAAAATGATTGCCATTAAGGATTTTGGTCTAAAGGATTTATCATCTAATATATTATTAAATGCATCCGCCAACAAAGGGGAAATTATGTCAGCAAAAGTGCGATAATAGAGTGCTGTATATCCGTCAGGGCCTGGTCTTTTATTTATTTTTAAATCCTTAATGGCAGCCATTACATCCTCGGTAGTTATATGTCCCTCTAAAAGATTCTTATGAGAGGAAGATATTTGAGGAATCTTTATACGTGAGAAAAAGGATTCAACTTCTTTAGGGTTAAACTCTTTTTTTCGGAGTATAGGGATAATCTAGATCCAAATTTCTGCACTATTTTGAGTGGATTACTAGTGTAAGCCCTTGTACACAAGGTCGGAGATTCCGTCGAAATGTTTCCTATCGGACCGTTTTGTCGGATATTCTGACTGTGTGTGGTCTGCATCGGACTGTTTCCGTCGGAATATCCAACGGACCAATTTTTCCAACTTGTCGGTAAAATATTCCGACAAAATTCTCCAATCGGACATACTCCGATCATGTGTAGCCTACTCCGATGGACAAGGTGCCCGCATGCTCAGATCAAATTCCTAGACCAAAGCTATTGGCTATTAGCCTTAATGTAGTCCAGTCCTAACGAAATAACATCATCATGTTATGTACAATCGGATTTTCCGACAATTTAGTCCGACCGTATGTATGCAACATCACTTCCGGACCTCTTCCGGAATTAATCCGTCGGAATTACTCTGATGGATTTGGTTGTCGGAACCTCCGACCGTGTGTACAACGGCTAACTGTTTCTAGCCCATTTAAGTCTGATTGGTTTAAATGATTTATTAATGGATTTTAGTGCACGAGCTAAGTACGTGCCAGATTTATTTAAATCGCATGTTTAGTACGGTACAATGATTTATCTGCAGAATTTGTAAGGAATAAATCGTATTCCAATCTTGCCTTTTCTAGTTTAATTTTTGTTGTTGGAATAGGATTGTTTTGAAAATCTATAAAAGAGGAATTCAATTTAGTTTCTAGTTTCCTTGCCAAATTGATGTGTTCCCGTTTGAGTATTCCTGACTGTTGTTGAATTATTTCTCTTAGAACAGGCTTGTGTGCTTCTCAGTGAGTCAATGGGGAAATGTCTGAACATGTGTTATTTTTTAAATATTCTTTTAGGGCTAGTTCTATTGATTTGCAATGATATGGGTGTTTTAATAATATGTTTGGAAGGTACCATGTGTGATCGTGCGCTTTCGGTATGGTAGATGCAATGGAAGTGAATACTGCATTATGATCGGACCAAGGAATTGGAATTATATTGGATGCAAGTATTTCTGGCACCATTCCTATAGTTAAAAAGATATGGTCAATTTGACTAAAAATTTGATGTGGGTGCGAGTATGTGTATTTTCTTTTGGTAGAATTATTTTCTCTCCAGGAGTCCGCTAATTTAAATTTAGAGACGAGCTGAGAGAAAGATTGTTTAGAATGGTTATTGGGAGAAGTAAAAGGGGTTTTGTCCAAAAATGGGAGTATGACCTGGTTGGAATCCCCATATATAATTAGTGATCCCATTTTATTTAAGTTTATTACTTGAAAAAGGTGTGACAGAAAAGCTATAGGTTTTTTATTAGGTGCATAGTACGAGACAATGGTAATGGCTGTGTCCATAATAAATCCGGTAAGTATTATATATCTGCCTTCTGGATCTTTCATTTCATTATGTAATGTGAAGGGAGTAGACCTATGAAAGGCTACAAGGAGTACCACGCTGCTTGGTATCAGCTGAAGCTGTGAATACTTGGGGATATGAAGCATTATAAAACTTGGAAGTTGAATTTTTTGTAAAATGTGTTTCTTGTATGCACACAATGTGTACTTTTTTGGCCTGAAATGTTCTAAAAGCTTTTGTATGCTTTTGTGGAATGTTTAGACCCTGAACATTCAGGGATAGAATATTCAATGGTGCCATAGTAGTTGTTGAGTCAGGAGACCGTTCTTACAGAATATTCCAGAGTGTTGGTTTCTCAACCCAATGTCCGCGGAAAAAGATAGAAAAAAGAGAAAGAAAAGTTCAGAAAGACCTGGAGTGGGTAAGGAACAAAAGATATGTGAGATCATGTAATAAATAGGTACAATAAAGATGTTAAAAAACATTCAAGGTGTACCCGTGATGGACAATATCCTCCAACAGGGGAAATGTCACCAACACTGAATCCCCCCATAATAAAACTGGGGATCCGGTGAAAGCGAATTCGGGATCACGGATCTTCCGTGAGCAGAACACCTGTCTCAAATATATTAAATATAAACATCATAACGATGTTTGTTAATAAACCCTTTTAATATATCTTTAATTTTAAGCATTAACTGAATTTTCACCCGATTAGGATACATTGATAAGGAATAGATTTGTCTAATAATAGTATTGAAATGTGAAATCCTAATACGGATAAGTGAATGGAAAAGAGATTAAACTTTAAACTATATAGTCTTATTTATCCTATGAATTTTAGTTATTTGGTTAATATAGAGAGAAAAAATAAATAAAACTCACACTTCTATGGATGAAACCCATCCATGGTGATAAAAATCAGTGTTAATGTATAGTTACACCAATATGATTTAAAAGGACCATATAGGTCTAATTGGAAAAATGTAATTTAAAAAAAATATATATAATTTTTTATACATATATATATATATATATATATATATATATATATATATAAAGTGAAAATGAAGGATAATATTAGGATTAAATATTAGCACCATAATTGTCGTTGTTAATAAAGACTTTCAATATTCTGTTAATTTAAGCATTAACTGAAATTTTCCACCCGATGAGGGTAAATTGATAAAGGATAGATTATACTAATAATAATATTGAGTGAGGAATCGGATAAGCAAAGGAAAAAAGATACTAAACTTCAATGTATAAAATCCTATTTATCCTGCGAATTGGAGATATTTGGTTAATATAAGAAGAAAAAAATAAAATAAAACTTGCAACCCTAAGGAAGTAACCCATCCATGGTGATTAAAATCAGTGTTATTGTATAGACACACCAATGTGAATCGAAACGGATCACATAGGTCAAATTATGAAATAAAATATAAGGAATAATAAAAATTAAAATAAAAGTAAAATAAAAATGTTATATGCTCTTCTCACTGACTAAACCGGAGGTATCCCTACCCAATCTGCTTAGGGAATTTGAGGTATATGGGCGGCTGTCTAACCTTAAAATAAACTTCACCAAGTCCGAAGCCATGGGGTAGCTATCCTGGAGCGTACTCTCCCAATCATACAATCCAGCTTTAGGTTACGATGGACATCTTCCACCTTGACCTACCTTGGCACGAATATCTCACCCGACCTAATTCGCATATACGAGAGTAATTTTCCCCCGTTGCTGGCAAAAACCAAGCTGCTCTTAGATTCGTGGCGTGGAGGACTGCATTCCTGATTTGGGAGGTGTAACCTCTTGAAAATGAGTGTGTTGCCCAAATTTCTCTACCTTTTCCAGGCCCTCCCAATGAGGATACCCCCGGTTTACTTTAAAAAAGTAAAATTTCCCAACAACATGATCCGATCGGACTTTGTCCAATCATGTGTAGAGAATTCCGATTGGACAAAGTGCCACGCATGCTCAGATCAAATTCCTAGACCAAAGCTATTGGCTACTAGCCTGAATGTAGTCCCGTCCTAACGAAATAACGTCATCACGTTAAGTACGATCAGATTTTCTGACAACTTTGTCTGACTGTGTGTATGCAACAGTTTCGGACAAAATCCGTCAGAAAAAATATGACGGATTTGGTTGTTGGAATTAGTGATGGCCGAACGGTTCGCCCGGCGGTCGTTTCGCGGCGAATTTCCGACTTTCGCCGTCCGCGGGTTCGAACGCCTTTTTCCGTCGTTCGCCCCGGCGGACTTACGTGTTTAATGTATACAAGAACTTTAACCTTTCGTGACACGTTTATCATGTGTTACAGGACAACCAATTGAGACATGACAGCTCATGGACACTTGGACATTCCCCCTAACCTATAAATACACCCGATCCGGTGGCCATTTTACATTCTTTCTTCTGTCACTGTAGGGAAAGGATCCTGTGTGGAGTAGGGACAGAGAAAACGCTAGCTATTTGGTACACAAAAGTTCTTTTCAGGACTGGTATAGGTGTTAGGTCAGCAGCCTGAGTTTCTTTTGTCAGTTTAGATAAAGGGACAGAGCGCTGTATGCTGCTATTTTAGGGACAGCTCAGCCAGATTAGTCTTTCTTCATCATCATCATCATCATCATCATTAGCTGTTACTATCAGGTCCACAAAAGAGCTGTTCCAGCTAATCGTTCCAGCCTACTCTTTTTTGCCAATTTGTATAGGGACAGGCAGGAAGCAGTGTGTCAGGCAGTGAGGATAATTTTAAAGACTTGCTGTTACTATTAGTTCCACAAAGGTTCTTTTCAGGACTGGTATCAGTGGTACGGTAATAGGCTTGTACACGTATAATATTCTTTCTTCCAAATATAGAAAGAATATTATACTTGACTGCTGCCCTTCTGCTGCAGTCTGCTAATCATTCACAACTCACTTGTTCCACAAAGCTCTTTATCAGGACTGGTAACTTGGTCTGTCTAGGGTGCTACGGTACATAGGCTTGGGTGCGGTACAGTCTGCTGTTCTGTAAGGACCGCTATCGGTCCACAATACATAGGGTTGCCGTGCACTACTGCTGACCGCTGCCCTATACTGCAGCAGTCCTTCATTGGTATAGGGACTGACGTACAGTCTGCTAATCACTAACACACAACCTGCTTGGTCCACAAAAGTTCTTATAAGGACTGGTAACTTGGTATAGGGTGCTACGGTACATAGGCCTGAGTGCGTTACAGTCTGCTGTTCTGTAAGGACCGCTATCGGTCCACAATACATAGGGTTGCCGTGCACTACTGCTGACCGCTGCCCTATACTGCAGCAGTCCTTCAGCGGTATAGGGACTGACGCACAGTCTGCTAAACACTAACACACAACCTGCTTGGTCCACAAAAGTTTTTATAAGGACTGGTAACTTGGTATAGGGTGCTACGGTACATAGGCCTGAGTGCAGTACAGTCTGCTGTTCTGTAAGGACCGCTATCGGTCCACAATACATAGGGTTGCCGTGCACTACTGCTGACCGCTGCCCTATACTGCAGCAGTCCTTCATTGGTATAGGGACTGACGTACAGTCTGCTAATCACTAACACACAACCTGCTTGGTCCACAAAAGTTCTTATAAGGACTGGTAACTTGGTATAGGGTGCTACGGTACATAGGCCTGAGTGCGTTACAGTCTGCTGTTCTGTAAGGACCGCTATCGGTCCACAATACATAGGGTTGCCGTGCACTACTGCTGACCGCTGCCCTATACTGCAGCAGTCCTTCATTGGTATAGGGACTGACGTACAGTCTGCTAATCACTAACACACAACCTGCTTGTTCCACAAAAGTTCTTATAAGGACTGGTAACTTGGTATAGGGTGCTACGGTACATAGGCTTGAGTGCGGTACAGTCTGCTGTTCTGTAAGGACCGCTATCGGTCCACAATAGATAGGGTTGACGTGCACCACTGCTGACCGCTGCCCTATACTGCAGCAGTCCTTCAGCGGTATAGGGACTGACGTACAGTCTGCTAAACACTAATACACAACCTGCTTGGTCCACAAAAGTTCTTATAAGGACTGGTAACTTGGTATAGGGTGCTACGGTACATAGGCTTGAGTGCGGTACAGTCTGCTGTTCTGTAAGGACCGCTATCGGTCCACAATAGATAGGGTTGACGTGCACCACTGCTGACCGCTGCCCTATACTGCAGCAGTCCTTCAGCGGTATAGGGACTGACGCACAGTCTGCTAAACACTAACACACAACCTGCTTGGTCCACAAAAGTTTTTATAAGGACTGGTAACTTGGTATAGGGTGCTACGGTACATAGGCCTGAGTGCGTTACAGTCTGCTGTTCTGTAAGGACCGCTATCGGTCCACAATACATAGGGTTGCCGTGCACTACTGCTGACCGCTGCCCTATACTGCAGCAGTCCTTCATTGGTATAGGGACTGACGTACAGTCTGCTAATCACTAACACACAACCTGCTTGGTCCACAAAAGTTCTTATAAGGACTGGTAACTTGGTATAGGGTGCTACGGTACATAGGCCTGAGTGCGTTACAGTCTGCTGTTCTGTAAGGACCGCTATCGGTCCACAATACATAGGGTTGCCGTGCACTACTGCTGACCGCTGCCCTATACTGCAGCAGTCCTTCAGCGGTATAGGGACTGACGCACAGTCTGCTAAACACTAACACACAACCTGCTTGGTCCACAAAAGTTCTTATAAGGACTGGTAACTTGGTATAGGGTGCTACGGTACATAGGCCTGAGTGCAGTACAGTCTGCTGTTCTGTAAGGACCGCTATCGGTCCACAATACATAGGGTTGCCGTGCACTACTGCTGACCGCTGCCCTATACTGCAGCAGTCCTTCATTGGTATAGGGACTGACGTACAGTCTGCTAATCACTAACACACAACCTGCTTGTTCCACAAAAGTTCTTATAAGGACTGGTAACTTGGTATAGGGTGCTACGGTACATAGGCTTGAGTGCGGTACAGTCTGCTGTTCTGTAAGGACCGCTATCGGTCCACAATAGATAGGGTTGACGTGCACCACTGCTGACCGCTGCCCTATACTGCAGCAGTCCTTCAGCGGTATAGGGACTGACGTACAGTCTGCTAAACACTAATACACAACCTGCTTGGTCCACAAAAGTTCTTATAAGGACTGGTAACTTGGTATAGGGTGCTACGGTACATAGGCTTGAGTGCGGTACAGTCTGCTGTTCTGTAAGGACCGCTATCGGTCCACAATAGATAGGGTTGACGTGCACCACTGCTGACCGCTGCCCTATACTGCAGCAGTCCTTCAGCGGTATAGGGACTGACGCACAGTCTGCTAAACACTAACACACAACCTGCTTGGTCCACAAAAGTTTTTATAAGGACTGGTAACTTGGTATAGGGTGCTACGGTACATAGGCCTGAGTGCGTTACAGTCTGCTGTTCTGTAAGGACCGCTATCGGTCCACAATACATAGGGTTGCCGTGCACTACTGCTGACCGCTGCCCTATACTGCAGCAGTCCTTCATTGGTATAGGGACTGACGTACAGTCTGCTAATCACTAACACACAACCTGCTTGGTCCACAAAAGTTCTTATAAGGACTGGTAACTTGGTATAGGGTGCTACGGTACATAGGCCTGAGTGCGTTACAGTCTGCTGTTCTGTAAGGACCGCTATCGGTCCACAATACATAGGGTTGCCGTGCACTACTGCTGACCGCTGCCCTATACTGCAGCAGTCCTTCAGCGGTATAGGGACTGACGCACAGTCTGCTAAACACTAACACACAACCTGCTTGGTCCACAAAAGTTCTTATAAGGACTGGTAACTTGGTATAGGGTGCTACGGTACATAGGCTTGAGTGCGGTACAGTCTGCTGTTCTGTAAGGACCGCTATCGGTCCACAATAGATAGGGTTGACGTGCACCACTGCTGACCGCTGCCCTATACTGCAGCAGTCCTTCAGCGGTATAGGGACTGACGTACAGTCTGCTAAACACTAATACACAACCTGCTTGGTCCACAAAAGTTCTTATAAGGACTGGTAACTTGGTATAGGGTGCTACGGTACATAGGCTTGAGTGCGGTACAGTCTGCTGTTCTGTAAGGACCGCTATAGGTCCACAATAGATAGGGTTGACGTGCACCACTGCTGACCGCTCACCTATACTGCAGCAGTCCTTCAGCGGTATAGGGACTAAGAGTTTTGTCACAGGGTCATTTAAAAAATGACATGCAGAGGAAGAGGCAGGCCCTTCCGCAGGGGTGGTAGGGGTAGGGCAGGAGCAACAGGCTTGAGCCAAAGTGGGAAGTTGCAGAAGGTGCGTTCAATTACTTTAAAGGATGCACCAGACTTGGTTGAGTGGCTCGCTCAGCCTTACTCTTCTGCACCCTCCTCATCCTCTCGATCTGCACCCTCTTCTTCACTCTCTGCTATGTGCACCCCCAAAGACACTACCACCAACAACACGACCACCACCACCACCACCACATACCTTCCGCTTGAGTCACTGGAATTATTTTCCGATCCATATCAAGAGGACATTTCTGATGCGCAGCCACTCTTGGTATTGGATCAGGAAGAGGAGGTAGCAACAAGCGCTACTCAGCAGTCTGACGCCAGTACCCAGATCAGCCCAAGGAGGAGGTTGGTCCCCGGTGTTGCTGCCTACTCTACTTATAGCGGTGGGGAAGGTGACGTTGATGATGACGTGTCTAGTGATGTCACGTGGGTGCCCACAAGAGAGGAAGAGGAGGGGAGTTCAGAGGGAGATATGGACCAGCAGATAGGGAGGAGAAGCAGCAATGACTTACATTGCACAGCAGGGACAAAGCAGACTGCAAATGTATCAGGAGCGAGTCATCGACCATGTACGGTCACATCTGGCGCTCCCAGGACACCGGCACATGGCTCCGCAGTGTGGGCTTTTTTTAACGTGTCCGCTGCTGACAATAGCGTTGCCATCTGCAATCTTTGCAGTCAACGCGTTAGTCGCGGTAAGCCCAATACTCACCTAGGGACGACCGCCTTAAGAAGGCACATGAGCAGCCATCACCGAGCCCAGTGGGAGCAACGGAACACACAAAGCCACACTGCAGGCTCTCACCGTCCAGCCTCGTCTTCTACTTCTCCTTCTCCTCTCTCCTCACAATTGTCCTCCACTCCACCTTCCATCACGCCAAGCTCACATTTTTCTGCAAAAAGGCAGGCTTCCGTGGGCCTAATGTTTGAGCGTAAAAAAATGATGACGCCGGATAACCCTCTTGCCCAACGGTTGGCGGCTGGCTTGTCAGAACTCATAGCCCGCCAACTACTGCCATATAAACTGGTGGACTCGGAGGCCTTTCGCAAATTTGTGGCCATTGGAACACCACAATGGAAGGTCCCAGGAAGGAAGTATTTCTCAGAGAAGGGCATCCCAGAGCTATATGGCCATGTTCAGCGGCAAGTGAATGTATCTCTGGCACACAGTGTCGGTGCCAAGATACATCTGACCACAGACACGTGGTCTAGCAAACACGGGCAGGGAAGGTATATCAGTTTTACTGCCCACTGGGTGAACCTTCTGACGGCCGTCAAGCATGTAACCCGTGGCACCCGTGTAGATTTGGTTTTACCGCCACGGATTGCATGCAGGCCTGACTCTTCTTCTCCTCCTCCTACTCCATCCTCCTCCCTCTCCTCCTCAGCTGCCTCCTCCTTTTCCGCTGCTAGCGTCTCTTCCACTGCACCGCCCAAGCTCCCCAGAACCTATTCCACATGCCAGGTGAGACGTTGCCATGCCGTGCTGCGTCTGTTGTGCCTGGAAGCAAAGAGCCACACTGGCCCGGCACTCCTTTCAGCTTTGCGTTCACAGGCAGATGAGTGGCTAACACCGCTCAATTTGACAGTTGGTAAAGTGGTGTGTGACAACGGTGCCAATCTGCTTAGCGCATTGAAACAGGGCAAAATCACGCACGTGCCGTGCATGGCACACGTCTTAAACTTGGTCGTGCAGCGATTCCTTGTCAAATACCCTGGGGTCCAGGACATCTTGCGGCAGGCAAGGAAAATCTCGGCCCATTTCAGAAGATCTTACACGGCCATGGCTCGCCTTGCTGACATTCAGCGGCGACACCATCTGCCGGTCAGACGTCTTATTTGCGATTGCCCGACGCGATGGAACTCAACCTTCTATATGCTTGATAGGCTGCTCCAGCAGAAACGTGCAGTTAACGTCTACCTGTATGAACTCTGCGAAAGAAACGGTTCTGGGGAGCTGGGTTTTTTTTCACCGCGCCAGTGGCTGCTCATGCGCGACACATGCAGACTTCTGCGGCCATTTGAGGAGATCACCAAACTGGTCAGTCGCAGCCATGGCGCCATCAGTGACATGGTACCTTATGCCTTCTTTCTGGAGCGTGCATTGCGTCGTGT
Organism: Lithobates pipiens; assembly: GCF_037356315.1. Taxonomy (NCBI): domain Eukaryota; kingdom Metazoa; phylum Chordata; class Amphibia; order Anura; family Ranidae; genus Lithobates; species Lithobates pipiens. The sequence continues at coordinate 386,136,691 of NW_027507718.1, read as the reverse complement.
CATTGATCAGGCTGTGGAGGAGCAGGAGCGGGAAGATGAGGAAGTCGCAATGCTGGATGAATTCCCAGGGGGGGCTACTCTATCTGAGACAAGTCAACAACAGGAGTCTGATGAGGAGTCAGAGGAGGATGGTGCCGGGGCGGATGAGCAGGAGCAAGAAGAGCATGCTTTAAACCTTTCTGGGATCCCTGTTGTGCGAGGATGGGGAGAGGAGAATGAAGAGGACGACATTATCCTGGATGATGAGCAGGAGCCAGGCCACCACACCGCTTCCACTTTAGTGCAAATGGGGGCCTTCATGCTCCAGTGTTTTAATAGGGACCCCCGTATAAAAAGCATGAGGGTCAAGGACCAGTACTGGGTGGCAACGTACTTAGACCCCCGGTACAAACACAAAATGGCGGAAATGTTACCGCCGTCGCAGAGGGCTGTCAGAATGCAGCACTTCCAGGCCTTGCTTCGAGAAATGCTGCATTCTGCTTTTGCGTGCGCTGGCAGAGGAGCAATTCCCACTCCCAGAGAAGGATTTGCGGGTACCAATCCAACAGCGCCTGCAAGAAGAGGCCGGTTTGAAGATGTGTTGGTGACTTCGGATATGAGGTCATTCTTTCAGCCGACCCATCGACAGGTGTCATCCGGATCCAGCATCAGGGAACGCCTAGACCGTCAGGTGTCCGACTACATTGGGTTAACGGCCGATGTGGACGCTCTGAGGAGTGATGAACCCCTAGACTACTGGGTGGGCAGGCTTGACCTCTGGCCAGAGCTTGCCCAATTTGCAATCGAACTGTTGGCTTGCCCCTCATCCAGTGTCCTGTCCGAAAGGACGTTCAGCGCAGCAGGGGGGATTGTGACCGATAAGCGTACTCGCCTAGCTCACCACAGTGTTAACTACCTCACATTTCTAAAAATGAATGAGGCATGGATCTCGGAGGAATTCAACACATGTGATCAGTAGACCATGTATATGTCTATAAACAATTTTTGGAATCAAGCACACAGACCTTCTTAATTCATTTGGCTCACTTCCCTGACCCAAAAAAGCACACCGTACTATATGCCCCTACCCTCCTCTTTGAAGAGGTTGAGCGGTGTCATATTTCTACTGGGGCTGCTTATTATGAGGGGTTCCCACCATCCCTGTGCTGTGCTGACTTCCTCCTGGGTGTTCTTATTATGAGGGGCTCCCACCATCCCTGTGCTGTGCTGACTTCCTCCTGGGGGTTCTTATTATGAGGGGATCACACCATCCCTGTGCTGTGCTGACTTCCTCCTGGGGCTGCTTACGGTGCTGCTGTCAGCGCTGTATGTCACGGAGCTGCTGTCAGCGCTGTATGTCACGGAGCTGCTGTCAGCGCTGTATGTCACGGAGCTGCTGTCAGCGCTGTATGTCACGGAGCTGCTGTCAGCGCTGTATGTCACGGAGCTGCTGTCAGCGCTGTATGTCACGGAGCTGCTGTCAGCGCTGTATGTCACGGAGCTGCTGTCAGCGCTGTATGTCACGGAGCTGCTGTCAGCGCTGTATGTCACGGAGCTGCTGTCAGCGCTGTATGTCACGGAGCTGCTGTCAGCGCTGTATGTCACGGTGCTGCTGTCAGCGCTGTATGTCACGGAGCTGCTGTCAGCGCTGTATGTCACGGAGCTGCTGTCAGTGCTGTATGTCACGGAGCTGCTGTCAGCGCTGTATGTCACGGAGCTGCTGTCAGCGCTGTATGTCACGGAGCTGCTGTCAGCGCTGTATGTCACGGTGCTGCTGTCAGCGCTGTATGTCACGGAGCTGCTGTCAGCGCTGTATGTCACGGAGCTGCTGTCAGCGCTGTATGTCACGGAGCTGCTGTCAGCGCTGTATGTCACGGAGCTGCTGTCAGCGCTGTATGTCACGGAGCTGCTGTCAGCGCTGTATGTCACGGAGCTGCTGTCAGCGCTGTATGTCACGGAGCTGCTGTCAGCGCTGTATGTCACGGAGCTGCTGTCAGCGCTGTATGTCACGGAGCTGCTGTCAGCGCTGTATGTCACGGAGCTGCTGTCAGCGCTGTATGTCACGGAGCTGCTGTCAGCGCTGTATGTCACGGAGCTGCTGTCAGCGCTGTATGTCACGGTGCTGCTGTCAGCGCTGTATGTCACGGAGCTGCTGTCAGCGCTGTATGTCACGGAGCTGCTGTCAGTGCTGTATGTCACGGAGCTGCTGTCAGCGCTGTATGTCACGGAGCTGCTGTCAGCGCTGTATGTCACGGAGCTGCTGTCAGCGCTGTATGTCACGGTGCTGCTGTCAGCGCTGTATGTCACGGAGCTGCTGTCAGCGCTGTATGTCACGGAGCTGCTGTCAGCGCTGTATGTCACGGAGCTGCTGTCAGCGCTGTATGTCACGGAGCTGCTGTCAGCGCTGTATGTCACGGAGCTGCTGTCAGCGCTGTATGTCACGGTGCTGATGTCAGTGCTCTGTATTACGGTGCTGCTGTCAGTGCTCTGTATCTCCTGCACCCTCTTGTTTGCCTACCCTGGTCCCTGACCTTCCCTCTCCTCCATTGCCTTCATTAGCTCCATAGTCCTGAATTGTCAGAACAATTTCCCAAATAAAAAAAAAATGCTTGTAGTTATCGATCCCAAATTCACCTCATACATGTATTATGCTATTGTCCAGGTGGTGGGACTACGTGCTACCCCCTAATAATTACCCCGTGGCCGCAAATTCGACCTAAAGGTTTGCGAAATTCGCCTCCCATTGAAGTCAATGGAGCCCGCGGCGAACGGTCGTTTTCGCGAACGTTTGTGTCCGTTCGCGTTTCGCGTTCGCGAAACGTCCCGTCGGAAGTTCGTCCATCACTAGTTGGAATGTCCGACCGTGTGTACAAGGGCTAAGAGGGATACCAGAATCTGTTATAGATGTGCAATCCTCAGTAACAGCATTGTGTCAATAATTTTTACCAGATATACCAATGGAAAGATTGGAGATGGACAGAGTGCACCGGGCTCTTATGCCCAAAAAAGCAGATGGCCCCCCAAGAGACATAATAGCTAAATTCCACCTTTTTCAGTTCAAAGGAACAATTATTAATTGCTGCTAGAGAAAAGACTAACTTAGTCTTTCAGGGACATAACTATCAATTATTTGCTGACTGGGAGGCTGAGGCTGGTAAGGCGCAAAGCAGAATCAATGGCCTCTGATGAGCTCCAGAACACAGTCAGCTGGATGGATCAGAGGACCCAAGATGTGTAAAGGTTTCCTGCATTACAGTTACATCAGCCATCAGAGGAAGCAGTGCGGTGTGATGGCACCAGCTTGGATCGGGACTGAGATACCAGGAAAGGAGCCTTGCAAGCATCTGGGCCTGATGTGGTGAGTGGGCACTTGCCCAGATCAGTATAGTGTACTGTTGCTGTGTTACTTTGTTACAGACTTCTGGTGGGACTTGTAGTCCCACAGGAGAATTCTCATTCATCCATAGCCTGCATACAGTGGAGATTCAGGGTTGCTTTCCCTGTGTTATAAAGTTAATGCTGTATCATATCCACTGCTAAGGAGAAAACATATAAGTGCCTTCTGTTTTGCAAGTACACTATTATCAGTGCATCACTTTTTCCTATAGCCTGCTGTCTACTTGTTTCTTTGTTGTATTTACAAATACTGCCGTCTAATACCATGAGCTAGCTGAACATCAAGAGGACAAGGACTTCTATCATCTTCTACAAAATACCATAGTTCACTTTGCATTTGGGATATTGCATTACAACCTAGGGGGAGCCCTTGAGTATAGGATATATACATATATCTATTGTATTGTACCATTGCATGTTCATAACTTTTTCTGTGGTTCTGGTGTGTGCATTGAGGTTTCAGGGGAAAGGTGTTCAGTACCAGTTTCAGTAATATTGAGCACTTGTCCTACTGCACACCTGTCTGGATATACCCCCTATGAAAATCACTGAATCCTCAGTTTATGCACATATTGACTGTTCTCTTTTCTCATCCATTATATCTGAATTGTCACAATGTTTATTGTGCTATTTTCTTAGTCAATTTCCTAAGTGGTTAATTGACAATTTGTGTGAGACTCCATCTATTACTACAGTTGGTGAAGTGATGGGTTTCAAAGCAATGGTAAATATATTGCACAGTAAATCTTTACTATAATCTTTGTTCAGTCATACTGTGTGTGGTTCTCATTGATAACATTACAAACTTCCCAGAAGATGGAACCTGAGGTGTCAGAAGTGAGAGAGGACCTGCAGAGTGGGGGTAGCCAGTGGGGTTTAGAGTCAATCAGCAGCCCCTACATATATATATATATATATATATATATATATATATATATATATATATACAGTATTTCTTGTTCATACATCACGGGACACAGAGCCTTCATTACATAGTGGGTTAGATAGGCACCTTCGGTGATTGGACACTGGTTAACCCTAATTAAGGAGAATTCCTCCCCTATATAGCCTCTGCCATTTGGGCAGCACCTCCGTTTTTTCGCCAGTGTCTAAGGTGGTTGGTCACGTAAAACATGTGCTATGAAGAAAGCTCTATTCAGGTCAGTGTGGGGGCTTAGGGGCTATGCTGACCGGATCCATATCTCGGGCTGATATTTTGACTCCCAAGATGGTATGGTACCCGGGCCTCGTTATCCAAAGAAACAAGGTTTTGCCTGTAAGTCTCTACTTGGAGGACTGGGCTCTGGGAAAACCAGGCTTGGTGTACTATTAAGACAGTGGCACGAAAGTTCTGGCAGAGTCTTTTACAGGTCCAGGAAAGAGGTTCTTCTGAGTAGGAAACCATAAAACCCTGAAGGTTCGGCACAACACTACCCGCCATGATGGGCGAAGGCTGGAAACTGTCTGTTCTCAGCAGTTTCTGCGGTGGGGACAGGTAAGTGAAGTTAATCCTATATATATTACATATTATGGATTTCTTCAAAGAGTAATTGTATGTCTTACCTGGTTTTCCGTTACTAGAGGGAGTAAAGAGCAAGCCTGGTGTATACTTACATGCCTTCCAGGATACACACTCAGTGAAGCCGGTCTCCAGGGCCGCTCTCCTCCTCTGCTGAAGGCTCTGCCACACATAATGTATATAGGGGGTCCCACGTAGTGATGTAGGTCCCACGCAGTCCTCTACGGTGGTTCTCCCCCTCATCCTCGGCCGCCGCCATGATGTACTACGGGCGCACTTTTACACTTTTTGCAAGGGAACAGGGGGTGCGTGGTTGCGGTGCTGGGCACAGCGCACCAGTGCGCAGGCGCCAGATGGCTATTTTGAAAAGCCCAGAGCGTCAGAGCCCTGTAAGCAGATGGACACAGAGCTGTGGGCAGTAAGCATCCTAAAGTGGTCGGATCCAGGCAAACCTAAGACACCTACTCTGCATCAGGATATGCAGTATTGATCAAGTCACTCTTTGACGAAACATACGTCGGGAGGGTGGCATGCTGACATCATCGCTGTTTAGGACGGGTGTCTGCAAGTCGGCCGGCATTTCTTTATGAGTTTTTAATATTTCTACAAATGTAAGTGCAATATTTTTGCTCTTATAAAATAAATTGTGTTTTATGGACACTATGGTGAGTTTCCTTTTCCGAAGGGATCATGATTGCGGCTTACTGGTCTGCCCTTTGTGTTTGGATCGTTTGGCTTGTCCTCATTTTAACCATAGCTGATTCCTGCCATTTCCAATGGATGTCTGGAGGTTGATTTGATGCTACAGATTTAATACTACAGGCCCAGTATCGCTTACCCTCTGGTAAGCGCCTAGTTTGTATGGTGGAGGTTCACAGGCACTGGTGTTTCTGTTTGCACAGAAGAATTTGATTAAAGCGGAGGTCCACCCTAAAATGGACCTTCCGCTCATCGGAACCCACCCCCCCTCCGGCGCCACAATTGGCACCTTTCAGGGGGGAGGGGGGTGCAGTTACCTGGATAATCCAGGTAACTGCACCCACTTCCGGGATAGCTCTCTGCGGAAAGGGGCGTAGATTACGCCAGTTTCCGCAAGTGCCCGCCCCCTTCCGCAAGTGCCCCGCTGCCTGCTGGGAAACACACAGATCCCAGAGGCAGCGGGGACCATCCTTATTGCGCAGCGCTACTCGCGCATGCGCAGTAGGGAACTGGGAAATGAAGCCGAAAGGCTCCATTTCCTGATTCCCATACCCAATATGGCGGCGGCAGCACCCGAGTACCGATCTAGAGATCGGCTTCGGGTGCCGACATCGCGGGCGCGCTGGACAGGTAAGTGTCACTATTTTTAAAGTCAGCAGCTGCAGTATTTGTAGCTGCTGGCTTTAAAAAAAAAAAACGCGGAGTCCCGGCGGACTCCCGCTTTAAGTCATCGCTTTCACTTTACTCACCAGACTTTGATATAATACATTATTTCTTTTATTTCAGGACTTGTTATTCTATCACGTATTTATCACGTATTACATAGTTACATAGTTAATCACATGTTCATTCATGATTATGATTTTATATTTATTATGGTGATTTCTTGGTATCATTTATTGTGATACATTATTACATATTTTAGCTTAATTTTATGCGCAGCTATTTTCTATTTTTGGGTTATGGTGTTTGTAGATATCTTTCAAATTTGAGCTGCAGCTATATGTTCAGTGATTTATTTATTTAGTTTCTAGCGCGGTATCAAACTCTATTTTTTCCTTAAAAGATAGCAGAAAAAGGGTTAGATCCCCTCCCTCTTCTGCAGTTTCTCTTTCAGATGATTTTTCTGACAATCAGGAAAGATCCCTATCCAGAGATTGGGATCAAGAGCAGTCGGATGAATCGGTGGAAGAGGAGAAAGTTTCTACCTCTCAGGCACTAAAGAGGCAGGTCCAGTATTATACTGAGTTGGTGTGTACCACATTCAGGATGCCCTCTGCTGAAGTTGCCTCATCCTCTATTTCCTCCTTGGGGTCAGAAAGGTCCCACAGAGTGCCTTTACCTTTCCAATTCATCCTTTAATGGATAAATTGTTGTATGAGGACTGGGGACATCCCAATAAACTGTTTTCTCCTCCTAAGCCCTTGTACACACGGTCGGAGATTCTGACAACCAAATCCGTCTGAGTTATTCTGACGGATTAATTCCAGAAGAGGTCCGGAAGTGATGTTGCATACACACGGTCGGACCAAGTTGTCGGAATTTCCAGTTGCCAAGAACGCGGTGACGTAAGCCGCGTATGGCGGCACTAGAAAAAGGAAGTTCAGCACCACGTCCGGCACCCTTTCGGCTCCTTCTGCTGATCTCGTGTCTATCGCGTGTTAGTAGAAGTTTGGTGAGAGACGATTCGCGCTTTTCAGATTTGTGATTCATTTCGCTACTGCTCTTCAGTTTCTGCTTGTCTTTGCATATCTGCTTATCAGTGCGTGTAGTCAGTAAGCATTTGTTTCTCATTGTGGACTATATCTTGGTATAGTACACTTTGATTTGCATTGCTTATTGTCTGCTTGCTTCTGCTATTCAGGCCGTTCTTTCAGGCATTGCTGTTTATCAGTGCTTTCTGTTGTCCGTTCTGACCAGCCGACCGTTTTAAACCATGTTTCATCTACGTACTCGTCGTAGAGTTTGTGCTGTGCAGGGGCTTCCTGTTGGGGTTCTTACTTTGACACAAGCCCGGTCCATGAACAGGTAGGGGAGGCGTTTGTGGACCAAGAATTGTTTGCGCCAGCGTGACCAGTTCTCACACATGCATTTGCTCCGTGAGATCCGGGAGAATAATCCTGATGATTTCAGGAATTATCTCCGGATGACGGACCGCGTTTTCACCGTCTGCTGGCTTTGGTGTCCCCTTATATCACCAGGCAGGATACCTGCATGCGGCAAGCCATCACTCCGGAGCAGAGGCTCATCGCCACGTTGTGCTACTTGGCAACAGGGAGAAGCCTTCAGGACCTCAAGTTCTCCACAGGCATCTCCCCCCAGGCTCTAGGGATCATTATTCCAGAGACCTGTTCTGCCATCATTCAGGTCCTGCAGAAGGACTATATGAAGGTAAGTTTTATCCTTTAACATCACATTCTATGTATTTAATGCTTGCTAATGTATTGCATTTCTTTCCTCATTCCCTAATTACCATCATTGCAATATGCTCTAATTCATATGCTCTGCCCCTTTGTCCTCATGCATATTTGCCTCACTAACTTCCCCACCATGCTCTTCTTGGCCCATAAAACTATTGTCTAGTCACTTACCAATGTCTTTTGTCAGCTCCATAGTATTGCTTTCCCCTAAACACCCCCTAAAATGTCTACAAATGTTATGTGTGTGCTTCAATTCATGCAGAGTGACTTTTTTTCTTTTTTGGTTGTGCCAAACTCATTAGGAACCCCCCCCCCCCCCCAACTGCTAGGTCAGCTGATAGCAATCCTCTATCTGCTGACTTTACCAAACCCAATACCCACTATACCTACCTTTTTGATGGTCACATTTATGGACGAGTTCACCAAAGCATGTAGTGCAAGGGCCTGCCTCAATACTTTCAAATGCTATCATTTTTTTTCCCCCCTATTATTATCTTGATATGTAATAGCAGAATGTCAAAATGTGCTTCCATTTTGTGTTATTTTTGGTATTATGACACTTCTTACCTGTCCGGTGGGCTGCCAATAGTGTAAGTAAGGAGGGGCTTCCCAAAGTATCACACATTATTTAGGCATTCAGCTTTCAATCAAGTGGAGATGGTTACCTGTCCAAAACATCCCCCCCCCCCTCATTTTTAGGGCCCATCAGATGGGGGGGATGGGGGGTGATGACTCTGATAAGGGGACCTTATACTTTAGGCTTTAAATACTCAGTTCCCAAAATGTTATACTCATCTTGGCCAAAAATGTTGGTGTCTAATCTGCTTGCAATGTTGATGTGCAAAATTATAAAAAAAAAATCTTGTTTCACTCCACAGTTTCCTTAAACGCCACAGGAATGGCAGACTGTGGCCTCCCACTTTGCCAGTCGTTGGGACTTTCCCAATTGTGGAGGTGCAATTGATGGGAAACACGTCTGCATCGTCCCACCCCCCAACTCTGGGTCGTACTATTTTAACTACAAGGGGTTTAATAGTATTGTGATGTTGGCGGTGGTGTCTGCGACCTATGACTTCTTGTATGTGGACGTGGGGCAAAATGGCCGGATGTCGGATGGTGGAGTGTTCACACGGACGGAGTTCTTCTGGTGTCTCCAGAGTGCCAGTCTGGGCTTGTCACCCCCAGAAGAGAATCAGGAAGGACTCCAGTTCGTCTTTGTCGCGGATGAGGCGTTTGCCCTGGCAAACCATCTGATGCGGCCTTTCCCGATGAGGACCCTCACCCCGGACCAGAGGATTTTTAATTTCCGGCTGGCCAGAGCCAGAAGAGTGGTGGAGAACACTTTTGGAATACTGGCCAGCCGGTTTCGCCTTTTTTTAATGCCTATCCACATGGTGGAATATAAAATCAATCACATAGTGCTTGCCTGCTGTGTTCTGCACAATTTCTTAAAAAGACATTTAGCAAACTATGCAGTCTCAGTTGGCCAAGATGCAGACTTGCTTGAAAATGAGAACCTCACGGCCCTTGAAGCTGCTCATCCTGGCTTGCCCCCCCCCAAAGCGCCCATGAGGTCTGAACCCAATACATGGAGGACTTTGTGGGTAGGGGGGCCATTGATATGCCAGACAATGTCTGAGCGGCATTTTTGGAATACATTTTTCTTTGAAACTCCAATAATCTTTGTTTTCATTTACTTCTTGGCTTGGTTTTAGGTGTCTGCTAGGTAAAAAATGTTTCTTTGTTGTTGTGCCTTTTTCTACAACAGTGCAAACCCAAGTTCTGAGCGAGATGAGGGGACAGTCTCTTCTTCAGATAATCTTATTATGTTGTGGGTCTGCTACATACACACCTTGTTTTTGTTAACTAATGTATGTAGTGCATTACTGACCAAAATCTTGCTCATTTTCAGCACCATGGCAGAAATATGTGGGGTCATGAAAATGGCATGATTATGAAAATTAACACATCACTGTGGGTGTTATTTACTAAAGGCACATCCACTATGCACTACAAGTGCACTGCAAAAGTGCACCTGAAACTGCACTTGGAGTGCAAAGTGGAGTTGCCTTTAGTAAATAACACCCATTGTCACCGAAAACAAAAATTTTACTCCAAATACTGCTTTTGTGCATTGAAAAAGGAAGCCACACATTGTTGATAATTTCACTTTTTAATCAAAGCACATTCACATGTGCTTTTAGAAAAGGGTTTTACAACAAACCAACATATTGGGTGTATCAAAAACATTATTTAAGGTCATTTTGGGGTAACTTGGTGTTTTTGTGTAAACAGGAATGTATCAAAGCGTAACATACAGAACACAGGAACTTACAAAGTTCAACTTTGAAAAGTGAAGACAATATCAGATATGAATATGTACAAAGTGGGCTGATATTGCCTTCATCACATGGAGTGTCACCCCTGGAAAATCCAAAATTGGAAGATGCACAGAGTGTGTCAACATGTGCTATCTCCCATCATGGGGGATCAATGTACATGTTTTGGGGCTACAACCCCTTCAACTCAGCCACTTTCCACAAAACACGTACATTGATCCCCCATGATGGGAGATAGCACATGTTGACACACTCTGTGCATCTTCCAAATTTGGCTTTTTGCAAAAGTCAAAAAGTTGTTTTAAAAAAAAAAACCCTAGCTAGTTTGGGGTGTTTCACACTCTCCCCAAAACATCAATGATGTTCTTCATTTTATTTTTAACATCATTGATGTTTTGCTGTATATTTTCTAAATCCCGATTGCACACCATTATCTCCCCAATCAGGATCTGGGCACTTTCACTGGTAAAATGTGATTCTTCTTCCACATCACCTACAAAAAAAGCAAAAAAAACACACCATGTATTATAAATATGCCGACATACCTTGATTAGCTTACCGGAAGCTGTGGTCTCCGACACTCACCTGTTGTGGTGACAATTTGTCCAACTTCAACGATCTCTCCTTCCTCCTCCTCCTGCTCCTCTGCTTCTGGTGTTGGAATTTTGCCTTCTTTGTGAGGGGTGGGGTCCCAGGTGTCCTCAGACTTCCCGAGTCTTCTCTCCCCTATGAGAATGTAAAAAAGGAATACTTAGCACACAGAGGGCAGAAATAGGAATATGAAACATTGCTTGGAAGTGTTGTACAATTGTGTTTTTTGGCCGAGTTCAAAGGTGAGAACATTATTGTGGACACTTTGTTAAGCTGGAATACTTACCTGCAGAACGATGTTTCTTACGAACGAATGAAACCATGAACTTGAAAGTGGCCATTTTAAACTGCACAACATGAAATCAAAGCACATGGAGCATGTATGCAAGCAAGAATAATCATATGAACACACGACAACTACTTACTTTTTTCAAGAACACGCTTGATCCGTCTGTACTGATCGTGCTCCCTCAGTTTCAGGTCTGACCAGCGTTTTCTCAGTTGATCCTTGGATCGTTGTACCCCAAAATTCTGCAGAAGACTCTTCACAACTTTAGTCATGATCTTGGCCTTTCTGATATTTGGGTTTGGGTAAGGTCCATACTTCCCATCATAGTCAGTCCTGTTCAATATGTCCACCATCTCCAACATCTCTACAAAAGACATATTTGAGGCCTTAAATCTTCTCTTCCTGGATCGGGACTTTCCTCACCCTCCTCCTCGTTAGTGGAACTCTAATTGCACACCTGTGTTCTCTCCGCCATGTGCTCTTCCCACTGCGCAGAAAGCGAAGGGGCGGGGAATAGCCTAGAAAGAATATCAGGGGCGGGCGGAGTTTCACGCATGCGACTGTATATAAAACGCAACACGCGTGTGTCGTACGTACGATCTGTGAACAGAGGGAGAAGTGACGTCCGGGGTACGAACGAGGAAGCCGTTCATTGTTTTAGCTGTAACGTTTGAATTTTATTACTTAAATGTGAGTACCCAGGACTTGGTCCTTTTTATAATAAAGAATTTGTGTGACTTACTTCACTATTGGAGCCCCTTTTCTCTTTTTCGGGTCTGACCTGTGATCCTTTGCGGAGTACCTGGAGGAAAATATCTGGGGCGCTTGCATCACATTTAGGATACACACCGCAAACCTTTGGAGTATACTGCTGTATATATACCAACTGCGGACACACACCCCAATTGAGGATACACCTTATATATTGGAGCATATTGCTGTCTAACTGACAGCAGTGAGGCAAGGTACCCACTGCACTCAGTGTGTGAGCACCCACTTTGAGGAACTGTAAGATCACCGGTGGAACTACCCCGTGTTTATTCACAGGATTAACCCTTCACACAGCACAGCGTGGATTCACTCTATTTTGCATGAATTAATATGGATTACTAGTCCTTTATGTCAATTAAGAGACACCTTAAGAAACCCTTCTGAACTGCTGTTTTTTAGGTTAATTTATTTACTTTTTGATATATTTTTTTACATACATTTTTTTATTTTTTATTTTTTATTCATTTATTTGTTGGATTTTACCCTTACACAATTTTCCGTACACACGCTGGCACTTGGATGCACTTTTATGGACTAAGACACACCTGCTTGATTTCACAACTTTCTGGATTGATATTATCAGAATTTGCGTTTTTGCTTTTACTACTTCACTTGCACTTTATTACGATTGTATAGATTATTTATATTTCTCTATTTTTGATCTCAGTATGAATAACACTAGGAATAAGTGTATATTCTGAACACCCCATTAATCACTTTGTATGATTTTATGCACATAGGTTGTAGATATAATTTAAATTAATTTTAATCGCATAGGTGCGTCTTTTAGATTTTATATGCGATTATTTATTATTTGTGTTACTAGATTTAATTAATTTTGTGTGGAGCGCAACACCATTCTTTTTTACTTATTATCACTTGAGGGGAGGGTTTGCACCTCTGCCGGTGGTTTGCTGCAACCATACCAGTTCTTTTTAATTCACCATTGTAGCGCGAGGATAACCCACTATTACCAGGTATAGTATTGTTGTACATATTTTGGGAGTAAAAATTAATGATGTTAAGTTGATTTTTGCTCACTAATTGCTGATTTTAGAAAGTGTTTCACATATCAATAGACAGTAGTGGCCAAAACCTTTGGGACAAGAATGAAAAATGCTGGGCTCAGAATGATAGTCTTTTCTTTTGGTTAACAGTTTGCAACAGTCTTGATATGAAAATTGTGTGTGTGTTTGATGAACCAAAAACTAAAACTATGTCCCTTTTTCATACACAGGAAGACATCAGCCAGGAGGAGGGTGTGGACTGCAGCAGCCAGGAGGTGGCTGTGGAAAGTGGCAGCCAGGAGGAGGCAGGGGTAAGCAGCAGCCAGGCGGTGGGCGGGCGGAGGAGCCTGACAGAATGCCAGGTCCCTCCCCTCCGCCTTCCACGCAAAAGGGCGAGAAAGGGGGGGAATGTGGAGGAGTTGGATCTGAGGCTGATCGGGGAGGCTTCAGCGGCCCTCCAAGCCACCCCCACCTATCAAGAGGCCTTTGCCACCTTGGCTACATGCAAACTGGAGAAAATGGAGGAGATAATTATACACACCCTCAACAAGGGTCTGTTGGGCCAAATCACACAGGCAACACACTTGTGTGATTTGGCCCATGCCCCTCCTCCTCCTCCTCCTTCTGCCACACCTCCAGCACCACAGCCACAGCCTGTAAGGAAGCGTGGAAGGAAGACCAGAGTGTGATGACCTGGGTTCAGTCTGGTCTGACAGAAGATGCAGCCTCTTGTAGTACCACAGCCTGGGAACATAGATGTCATCTGCTGCTGTTCCGGGTTTCTTGGACTTCAGGACCAGACTTCTCTCCCTCAGACATGTACTCCTCAGGCCACCAATTTTTGCATTTAAATAGTTGATGTGTGCCCTTCGCTAATATCCCCAGTTTCTCCATCGCTGCCTCCCTCTTTATTTGCTACTGACACCTAAATAAAGTTTTTTTTTGTTTGAAGAAATACTTGTGGATGTGTTTTACTTCAAAAAGGCCAGTTTATTTGTGAGCAGGCAGGCACATTTCAAAAATACAAAGTGACATGAATAACAAGGGGCACCAACACCAAACAACCTCCTGTAGATTAAAAAAGAAAAAGAAAATACAAAAAAGATAATAATGGTGTTGTGGTAAGTTGACACACAAAACACACCCCAAAAAATGCAAAGATGAGCAAAATTTCAAAAAAGGAGATGTTTATGAAAAAAAAACAAACACAAATTCCCCCCCCCCCCAAAAAAAAAAAAAAAATAATGTGTAGATGTGACGATTTAAAATATTGTATTGCTGAAATGAGTAAAAAAGACGTTCGGGAAAAGTGTGTGTGACTATGAGCATCAAAAGAAGTTCATTCTTGCAGCATTGTAAAGAACAACATTGCAGCGTGACGAATGTGCTATATCAATTACGAGCAGTAGTTTTACCTGAGCGAGCACTTCCGTGTCCGAATTTGATTGTGAGCATGCATGGCACCTTGTCCGTCGGAGTAGGCTACACATGATCGGAGTATGTCCGATCGGAGCATTTTGTCTGAAAATTTTACTGGCAAGTTGGAAAAATTGGTCCGTCGGATATTCCGACGCAAACAGTCTGATGCAGACCACACACAGTCGAAATATCAGACAAAACGGTCCGATCGGAAACATTCTGACGGAATCTCCGACCGTGTGTACAAGGGCTAAGAGGTTTTCTATGCTTTATCCTCTGGAGGAAAGCTTCACCAAAAAGTGGGAGGTTCCATCCTTGGATGCGGCTGTCTCTTGTGTGAATAAAAGCCTGATCTTTCCTCTGGACAATGCTCAGGTATTTAAGGATCCAACTGATAAGAAGCTGGAAACTTTATTAAAAGCCTCCTTTTCCATGGCTGACGCTGTAGTCCAACCTACAGTCGTAGCATTGGTTTATGCCAATTCCTTAAGGAACAAGTTAAGCAGATGCTTAACCTCCTTCCCAGTGAGGAAGTGGAGAATTATGCAGACCTTCCTCAAGTTCTGTGTTTTATGATCGATGCCATTCTGGACTCAGTCCAACAAGCATCGCGTTTGTCTCTCCTGTTAGTGCACATGCGCAGGTCTCTGGGGCTTAAGCATTGGGCAGTTGAGCTATCACGCAAGAAGTACTTAACTGGATTCCCATTCAAAGGGGAGAGCTTGTTTGGGGGATGATCTGGATAAATTCATCCAAAGGATTACTGGTGGTAAATGTACGCTTTTACCAATTAAATGGCCATCATTTAAACATTCTCTTTCCCCATCCCCTAGAGCAGTGATGGCGAACCTTGGCACTCCAGATGTTTTGGAACTGCATTTCCCATGATGCTCATGCACTCTGCAGTGTAGTGGAGCATCATGGGAAATGTATTTCCAAAACATCTGGGGTGCCAAGGTTCGCCATCACTGCCCTAGAGCATCAAGCTCTAGGCAGTGGCGACGCCTTCCCAATCTAGTTCCAGAGAAAAGGCCTAAGGTCATGTCCAAAGTCAGAAGAAGACTTGGGGACAAACATCTGCCAAGCAGGGCCCCAAAGCATCCCTATTAGGGATGAGCTTCATGTTCGAGTCGAACATACGTTCGACTCGAACATCGGCTGTTCGGCGAATTCCGAACGTTGTGGGCCGTTCGTGCCAAATTCGTGTGGCGCTCACGCCCCACAATGCACTGCGCCATCGCAGTGCATTGCTGGCTCATGATTGGCCAAGCATGCACTGTGACCCTGCATGCTTGGCCAATCACAGCGCCGGCAGCGAGGAGAGCCATGATTGGCCACAGGCATCCTGCCTGTGGCCAATCATAGCTCAGGCTGTGTAGTACACGCCCCACACTATATAAGGCTGCCAGCGCGGCGGCCTTGTGTAGTGTGTTGGCGTCTGTAGGAGTTAGTGGGTGTTCTGTGTACCTTCAACACAGTATAAACCGATCTTTATCGGCCGATTTTTTCGTTCTTGCTCTTCTGTAGTGATTGTTGTCTGCGTGCCCTGACCGCAGTATACACCGCTATATTCACCTATATAGCTAGCTATATTTCTCTTTTTTAATAGAGCTTGCAGTCAGTGGTAGGAGATTGTGCGTGCTGTCTGCATGCCCTGAACCCAGTATACACCGCTATATCCACCTATATAGCTAACTATCTTGCTCGTTTTAAATAGAGCTTGCAGTCAGTTGTTGGAGATTGTGCGTGCTGTCTGCGTGCTCTGAACCCAGTATACACCACAATATCCATCTATATAGCTACCTATCTTGCTCGTTTTAAATAGAGCTTGCAGTCAGTGGTAGGAGATTGTGCGTGCTGTCTGCATGCTCTGAACCCAGTATACACCGCTATATCCATCTATATAGCTAGCTATCTTGCTCGTTTTAAATAGAGCTTGCAGTCAGTGGTAGTAGATTGTGCGTGCTGTCTGCGTGCTCTGAACCCAGTATACACCACTATATCCACCTATATAGCTAGCTATCTTGCTCATTTTAAATAGAGCTTGCAGTCAGTGGTAGGAGATTGTGCGTGCTGTCTGCGTGCTCTGAACCCAGTATACACCGCTATATCCATCTATATAGCTAGCTATCTTGCTCGTTTTAAATAGAGCTTGCAGTCAGTGGTAGTAGATTGTGTGTGCTGTCTGCGTGCTCTGAACCCAGTATACACCGCTATATCCACCTATACAGCTAACTATCTTGCTCATTTTAAATAGAGCTTGCAGTCAGTGGTAGGAGATTGTGAGTGCTGTCTGCATGCTCTGAACCCAGTATACACCGCTATATCCATCTATATAGCTAGCTATCTTGATCGTTTTAAATAGAGCTTGCAGTCAGTGGTAGGAGATTGTGCGTGCTGTCTGTGTGCTCTGAACCCTGTATACACCGCTATATCCACCTATATAGCTAACTATCTTGCTCGTTTTAAATAGAGTTTGCAGTCAGTGGTAGGAGATTATGCGTGCTGTCTGCGTGCTCTGAACCCAGTATACACCGCTATATCCATCTATTTAGCTAGCTATCTTGCTCGTTTTAAATAGAGCTTGCAGTCAGTGGTAGGAGATTGTGCGTGCTGTTTAACAGGGACATGTAATTACAATTCTTGATATAATATTTCACAGGAGGGCCCGTTCCTGTGCCCACCCAGAGTAACTGTGAGGACTTATAGTGTTGTGGCACCAGCACCACAACCACCAAAGGTAAATTTTTCTACCACTGTTCAACAATGGCATGTAATTACAATTCTTGATATAATCGTTCACAGCAGGGCGCTCCAGCGCCCACCAGGAGTCACTTTGAGGGCTTACAATGTTGTGGCAAAACCAACACCTTGTTCCGCCATTTCTGCAGAGCATATAGGGCAGGCCCCTTCTTTCAAACATCCAACTTACAAACATCTCCTACTTGCAAACGGAAGGAGACAACAGCAAGTGAGATGAAAAAAGACGGACGGCAAAACAAATTATACAGGGGTGATAACCCTTCCCTATGTTTTCCAAAAAGCTTAAAAATTGTTTTTTTGACTGGAGCTACACTTTAAAAATGTACCAGTTGAAAATTACAAACAGATTCTACTTAACACAACAAATCTACACAGTCCCTGTCTTATTTGCACCGCCTGTATACTGCTGTTCTGAGTATATAGAGCCTGGGGGCCACACGTATTTCCTTTTTTTAATATGGGTACGGGGTTCCCCTTAATATCCGTACAAGACCCAAAGGGGCTGGTAATGGGCAGGGAGGGCTACCCATGCCATTTTTCTCAATGATTTTCAACCATATTGCAGGAACCAGATATAACATTAAAACCGCAAGCAGTTTTAAATGACGTTATTTCCATTTAATGTCATTTTGTGCAGGGACTGTTCTAAACACGGGAAACACATGGCACACTATAGACACCCCCCAGGCACAATATTTAAAGGAATATTTTACTTTTTTTTTTCACTTTAATCGTCATTAAAATCAGTGCTCCCGCCAAAACGGGCATTTTTAAAAACATTTTAGGCATTGACCCATGTCCCCTGGGGCAGGAGCCAGTTCCCCAAACCCTTTTTAGGACAGTATCTTGCATATTAGCCGTTAAAATTAGCACTTTTAATTTCGAATTTTCGAGTCCCATAGACCTCAATGGGGTTCTGACGTTCGTACGAATTTGGGGTCCGTTCGAAAGATCTGGTGCGAACCGAACCAGGGGGTGTTCAGCTCATCCCTAATCCCTATGAAGGGGCGCCCCCACTCGGTCGAGTGGGGGGGGGAGGCTTCTGCAGTCTGCTGGAGCCTGGTGGGAAGAGGTACAAGACAGATGGGTAGTCTCCTCAGTATCTCTGGGCTACAAGCTAGAGTTTCAAGAGCTTCCTCCACCTCGATTCCTAAGGTCAAAGGCCTCCAGAGATCCAGTAAAGCGAAAGCCGCTTCTTCTGGCCTTAGATCGCCTACTATCCCAGGTGGGTGATAGTAGAGGTGAACCCAGAGGATCAGGGTTCAGGGTTTTATTCAAATCTCTTCACGGTTCCAAAACCAAATGGAGATGTCAGACCCATCCTAGATCTTGAGGACCTGAATCAATTCCTGCACATTTGGTCCTTCCGCATGCAGTCATTCTGCTCAGTGGTGTCCACCCTTCAAGGGGGAGAATTTATGGCATCAATAGATATCAAAAAGGTACATATCTCCATGTGCCAATATTTCCCGCTCACCAAAAATATCTAAGGTTCGCGGTAGGCCAGCGCTACTTTCAATTTGTGTACCTTACTTTCGGTCTCGGTACAGCTCCTCAAGTTTTTACAAAAATTCTAGCTCCGCTCTTAGCGAATCTAAGGGCCCAGGGCATAACCGTGGTAGCTTATCTGGACGATTTGCTACTCAGAGCGATCAGTAGTGCACCTAAACCACAGTGTTTCCAAGACAGTGAAACATCTACAAAGCCTAGGTTGGATTCTCAATCTAGAAAAGTCTTCTTTACAGCCATTAAAGAGGTTGGAATATCTAGGCATGATCATAGACACCGCTCAAGGCAGAGTGTTCCTACCAGAGCCAAAAGCCAAGGCCATAAAAGACCCTTTGGTCTGTCTAGTATTAAGCAAAAAGAGTTCCTCCATTCAGCTATGTATGAGACTGTTAGGAAAGATGGTCGCCTCTTTCGAGGCTGTTCCTTTTGCCCAGTGTTTTACTCAAGGCCTTTGCAGAGAAGCATCCCCATGGCTTGGAACAAAAAGCTTCATGCCTTGGATATTCCTATGTGCCTATCCCCAAGGATACACCAAAGCCTCAATTGGTGGTTACAGACCAAAAATCTTTCTTCCACTACCATGGAAGATCACAAACACAGATGCCAGCCAGATAGGCTGGGGAGCAGTTCTGGAAGAATCATACACTCAGGGAAGATGGTCCGCGGCTGAAAGGCTCTTGCCCATCAATATCCTAGAAATTTGGGCAATTTATTTGGCCCTCAAGAACTGGTCTTTCAGACTACAAGGTCATCTTACTCGGGTACAGTACGACAATGCCACAGCAGTGGCTTACATCAATCACCGAGGTGGCACCAGAAGTCTGGATGCCCAAAAAGAGGTGAATCGCATTCTTACATGGGCAGAAAGCCATGTTCCTTGCCTAGCTGCAGTCTTCATTCCAGGGATAGAAAATTGGCAAGCGGATTTTCTAATCCACCATCAGCTTTGTCCAGGAGAGTGTCTCTACACCCCGACATATATCAGATCATATGTCAAAAGTGGGGAACCCCGGATGTAGACCTATTCGCATCCAGATTCAACAGGAAACTGGACAACTTTGTGTCAAGAACAAGGGATGTACTTGCTCAGGGGTCAGATGCTCTAACAATTCCATGGGATCAGTATCAACCTAATCTATGCCTTCCCTCCAAATCCGCTTCTTCCGCGGTTCCTGGGGAGAGTCAAAAGGGAAGCAAAGTCAGTCCTTTTAGTAGCTCCGTCTTGGCCCAGACGACCTTGGTGTGCAGAAATCGTAAAGATGGTAGTAGGCAGGCCTTGGGTCCTTCCACTCTGGCCAGATCTACTCTTACAAGGTCCAATATAACATCCTGCTTTACAAAGTCTAAATTTAACAGTTTGGCTGCTGAGACCCACATTATGAAAAACCGTGGGCTCTTGGATTGAGTCCTTTCCACTCTGGTTAATGCTAGAAAGCTGGCCTCCAGGCTTATTTACTATAGAATCTAGAAGGCATATGTTTCCTGATGTGAACCCAGGGGGTGGCATCCTAGAAAGTATGTCATTAGCAGGATCCTGGCCTTTCTTCAGTCAGACCTAGAGATGAAATTGGCCTTGAGCACTATCAAGGTCCAAATTTCGGCTTTGTCAGTATCTTTTCAGAAGCCACTTGCTTCACATTCCCTTGTCCGGGCCTTTGTTCAGGGACACTGCGCTTAAATCCGCCAGTCAAACCTCTGGTGTGCCCATGGGATCTGAATTTTTTTTGTCCACATTACAGGGTCAAACTTTTGAACCATTGCACCATGCTTCTTTAGCTCTCTTGACTAAGAAGTTGGTCTTTTTGGTAGCTATATCTTTTGCTAGAAGAGTATCGGAGTTAGCAGCTCTTTCGTGCAAAGAGCCGTATTTGATTATTCACAAGGACAGAGTAGTGATACACCCGCATCGGTCCTTCTTACCCAAGGTGGTTTCAGGATTCCATTTGAATCAAGATGTGATCCTTCCATCCTTTTTTCCAGTTCTGCAGTCCACGGAAGAAGAATCTCTACACACTCTTGATGTTGTAAGAGCAGTCAGTATTTACCTGCAGGTAACTGCTCAGATACGGAAGACGGATTGTTTATTCATCCTGCCAGAAGGCCCTAAAAAAGGCCAGGCAGCGTCAAAATCCACTCTTTCTAGATGGATTAGACATTTGTCAGGCTTATGGTATAAAGAGGAAGACTCCTCCTTTTCAAGTTAAGGCACACTCAACTAGGGTTGTTAGTGCTTCTTGGGCAGTGCATCATCAGGCCTCCATGGCTCAGATCTGCAAGGCTGCGACTTGGTCTTCACTCCATACATTCACTAGATTCTACCAGGTGGATGTAAGAGGGCAAGAGGATGCTGCCTTTGGGCGCAGTGTACTGCAGGCTGCAGTTTAGTTCCTCTGGTCCATTTGCGGTGTATGTTTCTGATCTGTGTCTCCCTCCCTTCAAATTGAGCATTGCTTTGGGACATCCCACTATGTAATGAAAGCTCTGTTTCCCGTGATGTATTAACAAGAAAATAAGATTTTTTGAATACAGCTTACCTGTAAAATCCTTTTCTTGGGAAACCATCACGGGACACAAAGCTCCGCCCTTCTACGGGTTTTTACGTAGTTACTTATTGCTTTGCTACAAAACTGAGGTGCTCCCCCAATGGGAGGGGTTATATAGGGGAGGAATTCTCCTTAACCTGTGTCCAATCACCGAAGGTGCCTATCTAACCCACTATGTATTGAACGCTCTGCATCCCGTGATGTATTCCCAAGAAAAGGATTTTATAGGCAAGCTGTATTCAAAAAAATCTAATAAATATAAATATATATACAGTGGTGTGAAAAAGTGTTTGCCCCCTTCCTCATTTCCTGTTCCTTTGCATGTTTGTCACACTTAAGTGTTTCGGAACATCAAACCAATTTAAACAATAGTCAAGGGCAACACAAGTAAACACAAAATGCAATTTGTAAATGAAGGTGTTTATTATTAAAGGTGAAAAAAAATCCAAACCATCATGGCCCTGTGTGAAAAAGTGATTGCCCCCTAAACCTAATAACTGGTTGGGCCACCCTTAGCAGCAACAACTGCAACCAAGCGTTTGCGATAACGTGCAATGAGGCTTTTACAGCGTCCTGGAGGAATTTTGGCCCACTCATCTTTGCAGAATTGTCCTAATTCAGTTACATTAGAGGGTTTTCGAGCATGAACGGCCTTTTTAAGGTCATACCACAACATCTCAATAGGATTCAGGTCAGGACTTTGGCTAGGCCACTCCAAAGTCTTCATTTTGTTTTTCTTCAGCCATTCGGTGGTGGACTTGCTGGTGTGTTTATGATCATTGTCCTGCTGCAGAACCCAAGTTCGTTTCAGCTTGAGTACACGAACAGATGGTCGGACATTCTCCTTCAGGATCTCTTGGTAGACAGCAGAATTCATAGTTCCTTTTATCACGGCAAGTCTTCCAGGTCCTGAAGCAGCAAAACAGCCCCAGACCATCACACTACCACCACCATATTTTACTGTTGGTATAATGTTCTTTTTATGAAATGCAGTGTTCCTTCTACGCCAGATATACTTGGACACACACCTTCCAAAGAGTTCCACTTTTGTCTCATCGGTCCACAGAATGTTGTCCCAAAAGTCTTGGGGATCATCAAGATGTGTTGTGGAGAAATTGAGACGAGCTTTGATGTTCTTTTTGCTCAGCAGTGGTTTTCTCCTTGGAACTCTGCCATGCAGGCCATTTTTGCCCAGTCTTTTCCTGATGGTGGAGGCATGAACGCTGACCTTAACTGAGGCAAGTGAGGCCTGCAGTTCCTTGGACGTTGTTGTGGGGTCTTTTGTGACCTCTTGGATGAGTCGTCGCTGCGCTCTTGGGGTAATTTTGGGCGGCCGGCCACTCCTGGGAGGGTTCACCACTGTTCCATGTCTTCGCCATTTGTGGATAATGGCTCTCACTGTGGTTCGCTGGATTCCCAAAGCTTTGGAAATGGCTTTATAACCCTTTCCAGACTGATAGATCTCAATTACTTTCTTTCTCAATTGTTCCTGAATTTCTTTGGGTCTCGACATGATGTGTAGCTTTTAAGGATCTTCTGGTGGACCTTACTGTGTCAAGCAGCTCCTATTTAAGTGATGCCTTGATTGTGAACAGGTGTGGCAATAATCAGGCCTGGATGTGGCTAGAGAAATTAAACTCAGGTGTGGACAACCACAGTTATAGTATGTTTTAACAAGGGGGGCAATCACTTTTTCACACAGGGCCATGATGGTTTGGATTTTTTTTCACCTTTAATAATAAACACTTTCATTTACAAATTGCATTTTGTGTTTACTTGTGTTGTCCTTGACTATTGTTTAAATTCGTTTGATGTTCCGAAACACTTAAGTGTGACAAACATGCAAAGGAACAGGAAATGAGGAAGGGGGCAAACACTTTTTCACACCACTATATATATATATATATATATATATATATATATATATATATATATATATATATATATATATATATATATATATATATATATATATATATATATATATATATAAAATGTAGTGCTACGAATTTACGAATTGGTTAGAACACTTGCTGTTTAGGACACAGCAGTTTTAGATGTTAGTACCTGGCATGGATGTATTTGTCATATGACGGCCTCCCGGAAATTCAGCTCCGCGCTGTGCTTGTCATTCAGCTATAGCGTGGACGCCAAGTGGTTAAAGTGATATTAAATGCTTTTTTGGCTAGGGTAAAAAAGATGTTATAATTGCTTGCTCTGTACAACGATATTGCACAGAGTGGTGACTTACCGCCTCTTTGGTGGTCCCCTGCTGGTGCTATCCACTAAGCTATGTGCATTCATAGACACATACAGTGCTGGTATACCACACCCAGCTCCCTCCTCACAATTTGACTGACAGCAGCAGGAGCCAATGGCTCCCGCTGCTCTTAGTGTCTCCTGCGACTCTGGAAGATTAGAGAGTGGCGCTGCAGCTGGGATATAGTAGACATGTGCAAAAGGAAAAAATTTGTTTAGTTTCGTTTCGTTTTAATTCGTTAATTCATTAATTTCGTTTAGTTATATTGGTTAACTTCCTTAAATTCGTTTTCGGATTTCGCTTAGTTTTCTACCGAATTCGAAAAATCAGCCACATTCAAAAATATTTCAACCAAATTTGAAAATATTTCTACCGGATTCGAAATGATTTCAACATGATTCGAAATTATTTCAACCGCATTCGAAATGATTTCAACATGATTCGAAATTATTTCAACTGCATTCGAAAATATTTTGTGACCCGACTTTAGGACCATGTATCTCCGGGTCACTTGCTGCTAGAAACTTTGTTGTAGTGCTAGTAGTATTGTGTTTGTATACCAAATTTGGGGTTTCTAGCTATAAGTGACCCCGAGATATGTGGCCTCAAAGTCGCAAAATGTAATTCTCTGCTGCAGAAAAGTACTTGACATATTGCCTATATCTATGGGTCACTTAGTGGTAGGAACCCCAACTTGTGGCAGGTGATGTAGCAAGTGGCCAATCCACAACTTGGTCATGTGGCACTTGTGGCAGGTCACGTGGTACACGTGGCACTTGTGGCTGTTCACGTAAAACTCGTGACAAGTCACATGGCACCCCTGGCAGGTCGCATGGCACCCCTGGTTGGTCACGTGGCACCCATGGCAGGTCACGTGGCACCCCTGGCAAGTCACGTGGCACCCCGTGGCAAGTCACGTGGCACCCAGTGGCAAGTCACGTGGCACCTGTGGCAGGTCACGTGGCACTCGTGGCAGGTCACGTGGCACTTGTGGCCAGTCACGTGGCACTTGTGGCCAGTCACGTGGCACTTGCAGCAGGTGACTTGGCAAAATAGACAATGATATACAGCATATGTACTTGCCTTACGAATGAAATCCGTGACGTGCAAAAGGCAAAAATTTGTTTCGTTTTAATTCATTAAAGTGCGGTTCCACCCTAAAGTGGAACTTCCGCTCATCGGAACCCTCCCCCCTCCGGTGTCACAATTGGCACCTTTCAGGGGGGAGGGGGGTGCAGATACCTGTCAAAGACAGGTATTTACACCGACTTCCGGGCATAGACTCCCACGGGAGTCTATGCCTCTTCCTGTCCCTGTGCGCTGTCTGCTGGGACACACACGGGTCCCAGAGACAGCGCGGACAATTCCTATTAGGCTGCCAGACTCGCACATGCGCAGTGGGGAACCGGGAAGTGAAGCCGCAGCGCTTCACTTCCTGATTCCCTCACCTAGAATGGTGGCGGCAGCAGCCCAGAGCCGAGCGATCGATCAGCCTTGGCTGCCGGCATCGCTGGACCCTGGGACAGGTGAGTGTCCATTTATTAAAAGTCAGCAGCTGCAGTATTTGTAGCTGCTGGCTTTTAATATTTTTTTCCACAGTAAAATCCCTCTTTAAGTAATTCATTTTGTTTAGTTAGATTAATTAAATTCGTTTTCGGATTTCGTTTCGTTGTCGACTGAATTTGAAAAATCGGTCGCATTTTAAACTATTTCAACCGGATTTGAAATGATTTCAACTGCATTAGAAACTATATCAACGGGATTTGAAATGATTTCAACTGCATTAGAAACTACATCAATGGGATTTGAAAATATTTCAACCAAATTGGATAATATTTCAAACAAATTCAGCTATGTTCCTGGTAAATCTGTCTGTCAAATTTTTCACATATAAGAATAGAATTATACAGCCTGACAATTCAAAAATGACTTTAAATAAAAAATTTACTTAATTTATCTTATTCGAATTTCGGAAGATGGTGGTTTTATAATATATATATTTCTTTCTGACATTTGAATTTCGTATAGAATGAATTCGAATTTGAATAGAAAAGATTAGAATGGAAATAGAGAATAGACTAGAAAAACAATAGAACAGAATAGAATATATTATATTTTATTCTATTCTGTTCTATTGTTTTTCTAGTCTTTTCTGTTATATTCTATTAAAATCTTTTCTATTCAAATTCGAATTCATTCTATACAAAATTCGAATGTCTAAAAAAAAAAAAAAAAAAAAAAAAAATTATAATATATATATAAATATATATATATATAAATATATATATATATAAATATATATATATATATATATATATATATATATATATATATATATATATATATATATATATATATATATATTAGACATTCATTTAGAATGAATTCGAATTTGAATAGAAAAGATTTCAATAGAATATAAAAGAATAGACTAGAAAAACGATAGAACAGAATAGAATAAAATATAATATATTCTATTCTGTTCTATTGTTTTTCTAGTCTATTCTCTATTTCCATTCTAATCTTTTCTATTCAAATTCGAATTCATTCTATACGAAATTCAAATGTCAGAAAGAAATATATATATTATAAAACCACCATCTTCCGAAATTCGAATTTAGTATATAATGATTTCACCAAATCACCAAATTTGGGGTTTCTAGCACCAAGTGACCCTGAGATATGTGGCCCCAAATTCGGGTCGCAAAATGTCATTCTCTGCTGCAGAAAAGTGCTTGACATATTGTCCATATTAGAGAATGACATTTTGCGACCTGAATTTGGGGCCACATATCTCGGGGTCACTTGGTGCTAGGAACCCCATAACTTTTGGCAGGTGATGTGGCAAGTGGACAGTCCACAACTTGGTCATGTGGCACTTGTGGCAGGTCACGTGTCACCCCTGGCAGGTCACGTGGCACCCGTGGCAGGTCACGTGGCACCCGTGGCCAGTCAAGTGGCACTCGTGGCCGGTCACGTGGCACCCCTGGGCGGTCAAGTGGCACCCGTGGCCGGTCAAGTGGCACCCGTGGCCGGTCAAGTGGCACTCGTGGCCAGTCACGTGGCACCCGTAGCCGGTCAAGTGGCACCTGTGGCAGGTCACGTGGCACTCATGGCCGGTCACGTGGCACTCATGAACGGACAATGTCACTCATGGCCGGTCACTTAGCACTCGTGGCCGATCACGTGGCACTCATGGCAGGTGTTGTGGCAAGTGGACAATACACAACTTGGGGCAGTTGATGTGGCAAGCGGACAATACACAACTTGGGGCAGGTGATGTGGCAAGTGGACAATACACAACTAGTGGCAGGTGACGTGGCAAGTGGACAATACACAACTTGTGGCAGGTGACGTGGGAAGTGGACAATGCACAACTTGTGGCAGGTGATGTGGAAAGTGGACAATACACAACTTGTGGCAGGTGACGTGGGAAGTGGACAATCCACAACTTGGTCACATGGCAGGTTACGTGGAACTTGTGGCCGGTCACATGGCACTCGTGGCCGGTCATGTGGCACTCGTGGCCGGTCACATGGCACTTGTGGCAGGTGTCGTGGCAAGTGGACAATACAAAACTTGTGGCAGGTGACGTGGCAAGTGGACAATACACAACTTGGTCACATGGCAGGTTACGTGGAACTTGTGGCCGGTCATGTGGCACTCATGGCCGGTCACGTGGCACTCGTGGCAGGTGTCATGGCACTCGTGGCAGGTGTCGTGGCAAGTGGACAATACACAACTTGTGGCAGGTGATGTGGCAAGTGGACAATCCCCAACTTGGAGTTCGGGTTAGGTTTAGGGTTAGGGTTGGGGTTAGGGTTTCCCCTTGAAGAATAAGGCTTGGACTCAGTGATAGAATAAAAATAAATAGAAAAATAATATTTTATACTATTCTGTTCAATTGTTTTTCTAGTCTATTCTTTTGTATTCAAATCTTTTCTATTCTAATTCATTCTATAAGAAATTCGAATTTCGGAAGATGGTATATATATATATATATATATATATATATATATATATATATATATATATATATATATATATTCATTCTTTTGTGTTATTATTTTATATTCTATTTTACTGTATTCTTTTTTAGAAATCGATTTATATTTTTTCGATTTTTATTCAAATTTGTTTTGAATAAGATTCGAATTGTTTTCAAATTTGATTCGACTAGAATTGTTTTTGCATTCGAATTTTTTCTAATTTTATTCGAATTTCGGCCGAATTCGGTTGAATTTGTTAGCATTGTAATTCGGTAATTCGGATGCATTCGAATGTCCGAATAATGAAAATTCGTTCGAATTTCGAATCGGAACAAAACGAAATGCACATGTCTAGGATATAGCTGGATCACTGAGAGGAGTCAGGGAAGTGTTTTTCAGGTTTAATGTGGATTAAATATTGAGGCTGTTGCATTGAAATGCATATGAGTTGATCTGAATCATCTACCCACCCATCCGTTCATTTAATATTACATTTTTGGATTAAAGAGTTATTAAACTTGAAATCAAAAATGTAATATATTGCAGCTTACTGATCATTGGATGTGGTAGCTGCATTAATTTATTTTTTTATTATTTTTTTCCCTTCTGTTTTCACTTGAACATGGCAAGTAACACACCTCCTGTATTAGGGTGCCCCCACTCTGGGTACAGGAGCACATTTTAACACTAGGGGGTTGATTTAGTAAAACCGCAGAGTGAAAAATCTGGCGCAGCGCTGCATAGAAACCAATCAGCTTCCAGGTCTTTTTGTCAAAGCTTAATTGAACAAGCTGAAGATAGAAGCTGATTGACTACCATGCACAGCTGCACCAGATTTTGCACTCTTCAGTTTTAGTAAATCAACTCCTAGCATTGTAAGTGTGGGGGGAGGGTAGTGTTATGTTGGCCATACATTATACAATTTTCCTAGTCAATGTCATTTAGATTTACCTTTAACTATTTAGTGCAAGGGCCTGCCTGATAGCATACAAATTGAAAGTGTTTAGGTTTGACCTCGTATTATATGGTTTTGGTAAATCGTAAGCCTAAAATTGCAGATGTGCTGCACTGAATGCAGCATTACGGTTTGAACAAGGCACATAAACAATTGTTTTTTACCTGTCTTTATTAAGCCTGTGTTGATCTATGCAGATTAATGTAGCTTAATCACGAGAATGTGAATGAGCCTTAGGGGCCTATAGCAGTTTTATTTACAATAGTAAGCTGTTGTTGGGTGTAATGTTACCCACTTTCTGGGGAAACAAGGGTTGCCATGATTTAAGATGGTTCATTTTATTTCATTTATGGTGATAAAGTCGAGAAGACTTGCAGGTTATACAATGTAGGTAATGAGATAATACAATATGTTAATACAAGTTCAAGTTAAAACTTGATTTAAACCCAGGTAAAAGAGTGGGGCCCAAATTTTTCACACTCGCATGACAGGTGTTTTTATTATTTTCAATTAGTGTTTAGATTTGTACATTTTGGGGTGCTTTTTGCTCATCATTCAACCCAGTTCTTGTGAGCCCAAAGCTTCATGGACCTATCCCTTGAGGATATACTGTATCATTTAGTCATATCATCTAGTCTGTCATCAAGTTTAAGCATTACTGTACGTATAATTTTGCAAGAATGCAATATACCTGTTTATAACGGCAACATCATCTTCTATTTTGAAATGTAAACATTTTCACACTTGCTGGTCAGTTTCATAATGGCCTGTACCATAAACCAACTGATACAAAATAAGTTGTTTGTAATAACTCCCTTTGACTAAAATTACTAAACTCATGGAACTTGATGTAGAATTTCTGCCTTCCTATCACTTTATATAGTTTGGATCAAGCTGGCCCAAATGAACTATTTGTATCACATAATGAGTGGCGTGTGTATGTGTGTGTGTGGTCTTACAGTGCCCATGTACATGAAGGTATCGCTCATCAATGTCTGGAACCAGGTGGCAACTGTCTAACATTAAGGCAGTCTCCCGACTTAGAGATGAGCCTCACTACTGTGTAGTGTTGAAGTCAAGGACATTGCTAGTTGGCAAAAAGACCAGGTCCAAGGCCAGCACGGGGGGGGGGGGGGGGGTTTGGCTGGGCGGTGGGGTTGTGTGACAGGGGGTAAGCTCACTTGCTGGTTGCTGCCTGGCTTACCAGTGCCCATCAATGCTGACCAGTAAACTCACCTGCCTGCCACACTGACCTACCTAACACACACACACACACACACTGACCTGACATACATACACTGCCATGCACTGACCTACCTGACACGCACTGACCTACTTGATACGCACTGACACACACACTTACCTACATACACTGACCTACTCTGACCTCTGACATACATACACTGACCTACCTACCTGACATACATACACTGACGGTAGTGACACACACTGACCTACCTGACCAGGAGACTTCATGTGTCCTGCAGCAACAGCTCAACTGTGGTGTGTGGTGCCCGTCCATCATTCCAGCAGGCAGCCAGAGAGAAGGAGAGCCGAGCGGGGATCTCACATGGTGGCTGCATTGCAACTACCTCTTCTTACTTGTCTTGCCGAGTTAACCTTTTGTAGTTGTGTTCCTCATACCCCATAGTGCTTTACAGACCCTGATTCCTTTGGATATGCCAGAACCCAACATGCACCCATTTGAATGAATTCAGACCAGGCTCAAAGCAGTTGAAACAACTTTACCGTTGGAACTTAACATTATAGTGCAACAGGCAGAAGACTTTATCTTAACAAAACCTAACCGTGCTTACATGTGGACGTCCTTGGCTTTGTGGTGGTATATCTGAATGATGCCCATCATTCAGATATTGGCATTTTCAGTCTGCAATTCCCTACACCATAAGAGCGATCATAGTGGCTATTCTGCCGCTAGATCGTTCTTACGGGAGGTGGAAGGGCACCCCCCCTTGCCGCCCTCCAGTGCTTCTACCGACTCACTGCTGCGATTGGGGAGTTGGAGAACGGATCCGCCGGCCCTTGGATGTTGAGCATAGAGATTTCTGCAGGACCAGATGGTCCCCAGAGTCTCTATAATCGTCGGAGGCCGGGTGTTGCGATGTTATGACATCACGCCCGGCCTCTGCATTCAAAAAAATGGCACCACCTCGGCTGGAAAGCCATGATCGTTTTTTAAATTTTTTTCATTTTAGGCTTCCCAGCCTAGAGGTGAGATATGGGGTTCAATACTGAGTTGGCCCAACCATTGCAGCTATAACAGCTTCAACTCTTCTGGGAAGGCGGTCCACAAGGTTTAGGAGTTGTGCCTATGGGAATGTTTGACCATTCTTCCAGAAGCACATTTGTGAGGTTAGGCACTGATGTTGGATGAGAAGGCCTGACTCGCAGTCTCCACTCTAATTCATCCCAAAGGTGTTCTGTCTGGTTGAGGTCAGGACTTTGTGCTGGTCAGTCAAGTTCCTCCACTCGTTCATCCATGTCTTTACAGACCTTGCTTTGTGCACTGGTTCAAATCATTTGTTGGAGGGGGGATTATTGTGTGCAGTTGTTTTTCAGTGGTTGGGCTTGGCCCCTTAGTTCCAGTGAAGGGAACTCTTAAGGCGTCAGCATACCAAGTGTGCAGTTCAATCAAGTTCCTCCATCCCAAACTCCCTCATCCATGTCTTTATGGACCTTGCTGGTGTGCAGTCATGTTGAAACAGGAAGGGGCTATCCCCAAACTGTTCCCACAAAATTGGGAGCATGAAATTGTCCAAAATGTCTTGGTATGCTGATGCCTTAAGAGTTCCCTTCACTGGAACTAAGGGGCCAAGCCCAACCACTGAAAAACAACTGCACACAATAATCCCCCCTCCAACAAATGATTTGAACCAGTGCACAAAGCAAGGTCTGTAAAGACATGGATGAATGAGTGGAGGAACTTGACTGACCGGCACAAAGTCTGGACCTCAACCTGATAGAACACCTTTGGGATGAATTAGAGTGGAGACTGCGAGTCAGACCTTCTCATCCAACATCAGTGCCTAACCTCACAAATGTGCTTCTGGAAGAATGGTCAAACATTCCCATAGACACCACTCCTAAACCTTGTGGACCGCCTTCCCAGAAGAGTTGAAGCTGTTATAGCTGCAATGGTTGGGCCAACTCAGTATTGAACCCTACAGACTAAGACTGGGATGCCATTAAAATTCATGTGTATGTAAAGGCAAGTGTCCCAATACTTTTGACAATATAGTGTACTTTAGACACATAAGCACTTCCCACTATTTATTTAAGAATCTCACTGCTCTTTTTCTACTTAATACATGTTATCATCTGGTGGTGGTACAGATTTTGTGATATATGCTTAGATCTGAACCATATTTGGTGAGATATTATTTTTTTCACCTTATTTGGACTTGTTCTAATTGGTGCAGTAGATGCAGTGGATGTCTACCTTTACTTCTTGGACACAAATATTTCAATTCCAAAAAAAGATGAAGAGAAACCAGACACAACAGTAAGAATAAAGGTAGTATTTAAAAGTGAGGTAATAGTGACATCTGCTGAAAAACTTTAGTATTGCATTAACAATTCCTATTTTTTTAGGATAAGTTCACCTTTCTACACAAATGCATAAATACATATACAGTGGGTATAGAAACAATTCACCCCCCCTTTAAAATAATAAAATTTTTATGCTTTGCAGCCTGAAGTGAAGACACATTTTTTGTTTTATTCAGCTGTATTTAGTGTCATAAGTTGTAGTGCAACTTATGACATCCAAGTTAAAACTTTAACACCAACACGTCATGATTTTCTTTTTAAAACAGAATCAGTGAGTTGGAAAAAGGATCACCCCCACCCCCTAAAATGACTTGTAAACTCAATCAGGTGTAGCTAATCACCTTCTCAATGGAAAACAAAGCCATTTGATTTTTAACTGTGATCAGCTGTGGTCATTTTGATTAGCTCAGCATGAAAAGAGCTTTCCTGGAGCATTTCAGTCCCTGATAGGGCAACGGAAGCAAACAATCAACTATGGGTGGCAGGACACTGACAAAAGATCTCTGGGATAAAGTTGTGCACAGACACAAGTCAGGAGATGGATACAAAAAAAATTCAAAGACTTTATCAACGCCCAGAAGCACAGTGAATTCTATTATTAAAGTGGTTATAAAAGCAGTTTTTTGTTATCTTAATGGATTCTATCCATTAAGATAAAAAAAATCTTATGTGTGCAGCAGCCCCCCTCAGTTCCCCTAATACTTATCTGATCCCAATCTCTATCCAGCGATGTGCACGAGTGCCTTGGCCATCTGGGACTCTGCCTCCTGATTGACTAAGAAACAGCAGCGGTGCCATTGGCTTCCACTGCTGTCATTCAAAGTCAGTTAGCCAATCAGGAAAGAGGGGGCAGGCCGAACTGCAGTTCCTTGCCTAAATGGACACACAGAGCTGCAGCTCGGCTCGGCTGTCCCCATAGTAAGCTGCTTGCTGTGGGGGCACTCAACAGGAGGGAGGGACCAGGAGCACAGAAGAGAGACCTGAGAAGAGGTGGATCCAGGCTGCTCTGTGCAAAACCACTGCACAGAGCAGGTAAATGAAAGGTTATGCTAAGCATCCATCTTGTATGTTTCATTCATCTTAATATTCACAAACTCTAAATGGACTGTCTCACGTGCTTACTTATCCAAGTTATCACATTCCTTCAGCTGCTGGAGAACAAAGTACAAAGGCTGCTTGTCTTGACCAGTTGTAACTGTATTAATATCTACTGCACATGTTTTTAACTATGAAAAATCTGTGTGATTTTTAATTTGCTATAAGAAACGCCTTCTGGCAAATCAATACAGTCAGTTCCCAGAACATATGTGTCCATGTCATTTGTTTTGGGACTTGGCTCCAGATGTATCTGAAATTGCATAATGCATCGATCCAAGGTCTGAGAGGTTAAAGGGACCACCCTAGACACAGGATTAACCCTTACAGCACTGGGGGCTCATCCGAGGATTGAAGACTACCCTTAACGGATTAGATGGAAGACTACCCTTAGTGGATTTGGTAAGTGACTCTTATTCTTATTGAGCGAAATTGACTTGCCGGGATCCGGGTGGCTTTCACCATAGAGATTGCTGTTGGGTTATAGAACCTCTCATAAGTAGAGATAAAAGTTGACCGGTCATATAAATAGTGTTTTGGGAATACTTGAAAAGGTTTTGGTAACCTTAGGTCATATAAATAGTGTTTTGGGAACAGTTGAAAAGGTTTTGGTAACCTTAGGAGAATTTACAGAGTACTCTAGAGTTTTAGTTCTGTTTGGGACAGAACAAAATACTGATGATCGATGTATTGTGCAAACTGTGTATTATTGTATAACTGCTTTGCTTGAAATCGGGACTGCTGTTTTGTTTCAAGAACCAAAGGGCACACTTGGTGAGTAGTGTCCCCGAAGGTTATAGACACAATTTGGGTAAAGGTCCATATTTTTGGAAAGGTAAGCCATATATTGAAGTGTTAGAATTAATGTACATTGTAAAGTTAATTTCATAGAAGGTTTAAGTCTGTCTGAAACAAAACAGCAGGTCCGTGCGCTAGGTTGTGCATTTATTGTAGGTTCAAAAACTCTTTAATTTGTTCCAAATTTATTCTGTTAAGGAATATAAGTTAAGGTATTGTCTGACTTATGCCGTGTACACACGGCCGGACTTTTCGACAGCAAAGGTCTGACGGAATGAATCCATCAGACAATTCGACCGTGTGTGGGCTTCATCGGACCTTTACTGTCAAAAAATCAGACTGACTTTAGATTTAGAACATTTTTCAAATCTTTCCAACGGACTCGAGTCTGGTCAAAAAAATCAGTTCGTCTGTATGCTAGTCCGACTCTAGTGCAGCTATAGGCTACTGGCTATGAACTTCCTTATTGTAGTCCGGTTGTACGTCATCACGGTGGAATCCGTCGGACTTTGGTGTGATTGTGTGTAGACAAGTCTGATTCAATGGAAGTCCGTTGAAAAGTCAGATAGAATTGAGTCAGTCGAAAAGTCTGGTCATGTGTACATGGCATTACACCGCTAGGTGGCAGTCAAGTACCGTGAATTGTTCTGTTTTCCTAGGGTAATGGGAAAAACGCAGGGTAAAATACCGATACCAAAAGTAGGTGAGAGTTGTAAGGAATTTGTAGCCAGAGTATGTGGACGGATCACTACCTCGTTAACCCTTGGGTGGATCATATGGCAGGATGGACAGAAGGTTTAGGCAGTTGTAGTTCCTTTCCCCGGGACAGCGCAAGTGACCCTTTTCATATGGACATGATAAAAGGCCTCTGTCTAAATGACAAAGACGCATGGCCATATTATGGTTCGGATCCCCAATGGGACAAGGACTATATGCGAAAGGGAGGACAAAACTGGTTGACATACACTCCCTATTCGTATGATAGGACAAATAGGAGGATTAAAACTCCTAAAATACAGGATAAAGATCCAGCTTCGGAGAAGAAATATGAGTTAGAGAAATCTCTAAACCATGGACGCTTCCAGTCACCCTGCCCTATAATGCTACTACAACTCCCACTGCCCCAAAAGGTTTATACCCAAGTCTGAGTCCCTAGGACTTAGATTTGCTAGCAGGTTACCATGTTAAACAAACCAACAACTCGAATCCTCCAAATCCTCCAAATGTTCCCCAAAGACCACAGGCACCACCTCCACAACAACCACAGCAACAGGCAGACAAAACAGCTGTAGTTTCATCCACAGTAAGAGATACAGAGGAAGAGTCGGATGTTGAGGAAGATAAGGATAATGAAGCAACGGGAGGATCCCTTATTACTAGTATTACTGACAGATTTGGTATAACTAACATAATAAAGCCATCAGGAAAACAAACCAAGACTAGAGCTCAAAGGACACAGCGGAAAGAGAAAGAAGCGGCCGCTGCAACTCAGCAGCTGCCCTTTATGACTGTAGGTGACAATCTATTAAAGAAAGTTATAGAGATTGAAGACATAAATCGCATAGTTAAAAACTGTCCTAAACCTACCGCCACTCTCGCCTACCTGAGAAGGGCTTGTAAAGGCAGAAACTATACACAGGGAGATATGAGGTTAATTATTGAGGGTGTTGTAGAGACAGGTACAGGTTGGGACTGGACCAAGGTCGGAACTATATCTACTGTAGAACCGGCGGGTACAGCTGCAACCGATTACAAGCTTAACACAGAACAAGGGAAAGATGATATGTGGGCTGAAGTGACAACTCACATGTTAGAAAATTTTAAACCAAAATCTTCATTGCCCATTGCCATAGCATGCAAAGAAAAGACAGGAGAATCAGTTCTTGAATTTTGGAAAAGATTCAAGAACTGATGTGTGGAAGCCTGTTTGGGTATTCTGCCAACTATGGATCCATTATTGATCCAGATTTTCCTGAGTAATCTCATACCCCATTTCGTGGTCCCAGTCAAATAAATGATTACTGAATGGTCAACCCTTTCTAGAATTTACTTTGGCAAAGCACTTGCACAGAAAGATGCAGCAGGTTGTTTTGATATACCAAAGCCATCACCTGTCTCCACACAACATTTCCAAGGAAATATGAAGGGAAACTTTAGAAAAAGAGGTAGAGGCAGGTTTAGAGAGAGAAGTGGAAGCGGGATGAGTCGCCCTAGAAACAATGGATGTTTCAACTATGGTGCAGAGGATCACTGGGTGAGTCAGTGTCCTCACCCTACCTCTCCACAGACTCCCAACTCCAGCTCTGCCCCTAACTAGACACAACAACCACAGGCATCCACCCAACAAGGTCCAACATTTACAATCAAATGGGAAAATCAACAACATTGATGGGGCCCGGAGGATAGTGTCCCAGCTTTTTCTTTTGTCTCAAATGATTTCACTGACAGTCCAATGGTTGTTATTTCAGTAAATGGGAGACTCCTTCCATATCTCGTTGATAGCGGTGACACTAGGATTACTATTTGTGAAGATCATTTCAAAGGCAAATTGGAACCAGCAAAACCCTCTTTGGGAATTAATGGGATACTGACAAAAACATATAGGACCCCACCCCTACTACAATTAGAACCAACTCAGAAGGAAGTCTAGACATTTCCTCAGATAAAATCACTATAGTAGCATGTAAACCAGGTTTATTGATGCTGTCACAACAAAGTGAAGAAGATTTTGAGGAAATAGACCCCCAGGTCTGGTCTACATCAGATGTGGATGTAGGACTTATTTCATGCACACCATACAAGGCCACTCTCAAAGAAGGTGCATTTCCTATCTATCACAAACAATATCCACTCTCTAAGGAAAAGATGGATGGCATAGTGCCAATGGTGAAAAAGTTTCTGCGGGATGGGATCCTGGAAGAAATAATTTCTCCCTACAACACACCTGCTAACCCTGTAAAGAAGCCGGATGGCTCCTTCAGGTTTGTACAGGACTTAAGGGCCATAAATGACCTCATAGTCCCAATAGCACCAATTGTACCTGATGTTCCATCACTCCTGTCCTCCATTCCAACCACAGCCAAATGTTTTACTGTGATTTATTTAAAGAATGCTTTTTTCTCTGTGCCTGTAGACGAGGAGACACGGCCACTCTTTGCTTTTACTGTGTCGTTTGACCAACACAATCGTCAGTTTACCTGGTGTAGAATGTCCCAGGGTTACATAGACTCACCTGGGGTCTATTATATAGGTAAGTATACACAATGCATATGACATGCCCGGCAGAGCCTTCCGTGGCGAGCAGCCCTACTTTTGTGGTATAAACTTTTCTATCCTAACCTTCATCTATTTCATGACATTGCAATATTTCTTGTATGAAATTTCTATATATTATTGTATCTTTATTTTGTATTTCCTGATGAAGTGGCAAACCCGCAAAACTAGTTGAAATTCCAATTCATCTGTGCACTTTTTTAGTATTTTCGTGCTTTCATATTTTGTATCAATACATTTTGGATATTTTACTTTTATTTTTTTATGTATGCTTCTTTATCTGTACTGAGATAGTCCTTTTGCCTGCTTTCTTTTTGGTGAGTCTTGGGTTGGGTCCAGACTCCCAATCTATTTATTCTAATTAAATTTGGATGATGGTACATTGTATATTTGTCTATATATTCAATATCGTCTTATGGGGCCATTCACTTTCTTCACTGTTAAAATTTAAATATGCTTATGCTAGAAAATCAGGATATGAAAAATGCTGGATTTGTAGTAAGTTACACCCAGAAACTGCTAAGATCCCACTTTTAGCTGTCCCTCTAAACCTCAAGTCATTATTGAAAAATACTCTCGTTATAAGTATTAAGAATGTCTCAGAAGGGTACCACAATCAGAGTATTATGTTTTACACTTTAGGAAGGACACATGAAACCCGAGTGGTGTGTTTGGTTAGGTAATACATCCAAAGGAGTAGGTATGTGTTCCAAGTCAGTATTTAACCACTTCAATACAGGGCACTTATACACCTTCCTGCCCAGACCAATTTTGAGCTTTCAGCACTGTCGCATTTTGAATGACAATTGCACGGTCATGCTACACTGTACCCAAACTAAATTTTTATAATTTTGTTCCCACAAATAGAGCTTTCTTTTGGTGGTATTTGATCGCCTCTGGGATTTTTATTTTCTGCTAAAAAAATAAAAAAAGACAGAAAATCTTGAAAAAAAACATGTTTTTTTGGTTTCAGTTACAAAACTTTGTAAATAAGTAAGTTTTCTCCTTCACTGATGGGCACTGATGGGGCTGCAGTGACAGGCACTGATAAGGCGGCACTGATGGGCACCGATGAGGTGGCACCAATGAAGTGGCACTGATAGGCGGCACTGATAGGTGGCACTGATATGCGACACAGATAGACACTGATAGGTGGCACAAATAGGCACTGATAGGTGGCACGGGATTGTCATGGATAGGTGGCATGGATTGGCATGGATGGGTGGCATGGATAGGTGGCATGGATGGGCATGGATAGGTGGCACGGATGGGCACGGATAGGCATGGATAGGCGGCACGGATTGGCGGCACGGATGGGCATGGATAGGCGGCACGGATGGGCATGGATTGGCACTGATAGGTGGCTAGGATGGGCACTGATAGGCGGCTAGGATGGGCACTGATAGGCGGCATGGATGGGCACTGATAGGCGGCATTGTAATTTAAAGTTTTGTAGGGATGGATGCCAATCAGTGCTAAACAATAATGCATGCCAATCAGTGATGCCAATTGTGGGCACTGATTGGCATCCATTATGGGCACTGATTGGCATTCATTATGGGCACTGGCTGGCATCCCTAGTGGTCTAGGGGGCATACCTGGTGGTCTGGTGGCGTCCCTGGTGGTCCAGTGTGGGCATCCTCGGGGGGGCTGTGCTGATAATCGATCAGCACAGACCCCCCCCTGTCAGAGGAGCAGCCGATCGTCTCTCCTCTACTCACGTCTGACAGATGCGAGTGAGGAAAAGCCGATCACCGGCTCTTCCTATTTACACTATGATCAGCCGTGATTGGACATGGCTGATCACGTGATAAAGAGTCTCCGTCTGAGACTCTTTACCGAGATCGTAGTTGCAGGATGTCAGACTGACACCCCGCAACAACGATCGCCGCCATGCGCTCCCCCGGGGGCGCGCAGCGGCTTAATATCCTGATCACGTCATGTGACGTCCGGTCAGGATATTACAACCACTTTGCCACCGTCATTTTGCTATATTGCGGGGCGGCAAGTGGTTAACATTTCAAAGGGTATTCCCATCCACACTAGTAATTTTACATATACAGGTCAGTTGTGTAGTTGCAAAAACCAATCCCTTAACAAGACCATTAGTAAACTTACTAAATACAGGAATACAACCTCTGGGATACTTGTGGATAGATTTGTTAGTGCTTCGCTTGAGGCTGGAGCTGACCCCCAATGTAGTTCTCTAAGATGTTTTTCATTACGAAACAATACATATGCTGTGGTAAAATTAGTTTTATGTTTTATGGATCCCCACAGGAGTGAAAGGATGGTGTTATTTAGCACAGTTGGTACCAGTCATGTCAGCCCTAGGCCAGACTCAGGAACATCACATACAAGTTACTTCAAGTCCAGTACATAGGTTAACTTATAAATACAAGAGAGAAAACCCACCTATGTTTTCTGTTTCAGATAAGGCATGGGTATGGTTTCCATCCTGGACAGGATGGGGCATAACCATGATGGACAAATTAAATAACTATACTAGTCTAATAAATTATGTTATGGAAAAAAAACTCCCAAGATGTAGAACTACTCAATGTTGAATAGTAAAATAGCAAAAACTGCGTTAACCCAAAGAAATATATCAAAAAAAGCAGCACACACTCAAACAAAGTTCAAAAATTCAAGAGCAAAAATAAATTGTAGCGCTAATTACTGCAAACAATATATCAAAGTACTCAAACAGTGATGATATGATAAAATGGTGAAAACTGCAAAGAAAATAATAATGAAGTGTCAATGTGCTCAGACAGTGACAATGTGTAAATAACAGCAGTATATGCAATGCTTATCCCAGATCAGAAATCAGTGTATATGAACAAATATACATGCATAAACTGTATAGGGGATAGCCCACGGTGATAGTAAAATAAAAAGTCCCACACAGTGAATAGTCCAATCAAGTGATCTGTGATTCAGTTGTGGTGATATAACAGAAAATCATAATAAAGGAGAACGGTTATTTGGAAAGATGCTGAGCGTATCTTTTGTGTCTGTTCCCTACTGCAGTAGTTATTAATTTGGAACCACTAATCAATATGAGGATAGGAGTTGCCTATCTACAAAATATTCAT
The DNA here is from genome assembly GCF_037356315.1 of Lithobates pipiens. Taxonomy (NCBI): domain Eukaryota; kingdom Metazoa; phylum Chordata; class Amphibia; order Anura; family Ranidae; genus Lithobates; species Lithobates pipiens. Next base: position 386,096,409 of record NW_027507718.1, on the reverse strand, counting down.
TTCAGGTGGCGAGCCAGCCAGGAGGGGTTACCAGGTGACCCCTGAGTATCCGAAACAGGGAGCTTGAGACGATCCGGGAATTTCTGATAATCAGCCGGCTGAGGTAAGCCTTTTGCTTACATTTGAGTTATCAGACCTCCTTGATCGATAAGGCATTTTAGGGACAAAGGGTACCTATTTTACTCTCCTTAATTGAACTGTATTGATTGGTGGTTATATGTTATGTTGTCACTGTCTACTGTCCATTGGAGTGTTATAGAGAAAGGGAAGAATAGTGCTGTTCACAGGTATATGTAGTACATCTGCTAGATAAAGTAGTTTAGAGGCAAGAGGGTATAGGCACACGTAGAAAAGACTGGCCAGTCATTATGGGCATTAAATTAAGTAAGGGAATAAAGGGTAAGAGACCCTCCAAAATGCCCAGCGCAAGAGGAGCGCTATATATGAACCGACACCCTGCCCCCTGCCCCCTGCCCTATAATGCTACTACAACTCCCACTGCCCCAAAAAGTTTATACCCAAGCCTGAGTCCCTAGGACTTAGATTTGCTAGCAGGTTACCATGTTAAACAAACCAACAACTCGAATCCTCCAAATCCTCCAAATGTTCCTCAAAGACCACAGGCACCACCTCCACAACAACCACAGCAACAGGCAGACAAAACAGCTGTAGTTTCATCCACAGTAAAAGATACAGAGGAAGAGTCGGATGTTGAGGAAGATAAGGATAATGAAGCAACGGGAGGATCCCTTATTACTAGTATTACTGACAGATTTGGTATAGCTTACATAATAAGGCCATCAGGATAACAAACCAAGACTAGAGCTCAAAGGACACAGCGGAAAGAGAAAGAAGCGGCCGCTGCAACTCAGCAGCTGCCCTTTATGACTGTAGGTGACAGTCTATTAAAGAAAGTTATAGAGATTGAAGACATAAATCGCATAGTTAAAAACTGTCCTAAACCTACCGCCACTCTCGCCTACCTGAGAAGGGCTTGTAAAGGCAGAAACTATACACAGGGAGATATGAGGTTAATTATTGAGGGTGTTGTAGAGACAGGTACAGGTTGGGACTGGACCAAGGTCGGAACTATATTTACTGTAGAACCGGCGGGTACAGCTGCAACCGATTACAAGCTTAACACAGAACAAGGGAGAGGTGATATGTGGGCTGAAGTGACAACTCACATGTTAGAAAATTTTAAACCAAAATCTTCATTGCCCATCGCCATAGCATGCAAAGAAAAGTCAGAAGAATCAGTTCTTGAATTTTGGAAAAGATTCAAGAACTGATGTGTGGAAGCCTGTTTGGGTATTCTGCCAACTATGGATCCATTATTGATCCAGATTTTCCTGAGTAATCTCATACCCCATTTCGTGGTCCCAGTCAAACAAATGATTACTGAATGGTCAACCCTTTCTAGAATTTACTTTGGCAAAGCACTTGCACAGAAAGATGCAGCAGGTTGTTTTGATATACCAAAGCCATCACCTGTCTCCACACAACATTTCCAAGGAAATATGAAGGGAAACTTTAGAAAAAGAGGTAGAGGCAGGTTTAGAGAGAGAAGTGGAAGCGGGATGAGTCGCCCTAGAAACAATGGATGTTTCAACTACGGTGCAGAGGATCACTGGGTGAGTCAGTGTCCTCACCCTACCTCTCCACAGACTCCCAACTCCAGCTCTGCCCCTAACTAGACACAACAACCACAGGCACCCACCCAACAAGGTCCAACATTTCCAATCAAATGGGAAAATCAACAACAATGATGGGGCCCGGAGGAGTGTCCCAGCTTTTCCTTTTGTCTCAAATGATTTTACTGACAGTCCAATGGTTGTTATTTCAGTAAATGGGAGACTTCTTCCATATCTCGTTGATAGCGGTGACACTAGGATTACTATTTGTGAAGATCATTTCAAAGGCAAATTGGAACCAGCAAAACCCTCTTTGGGAATTAATGGGATACTGACAAAAACATATAGGACCCCACCCCTACTACAATTAGAACCAACTCAGAAGGAGGTCTAGACATTTCCTCAGATAAAATCACTATAGTAGCATGTAAACCAGGTTTATTGATGCTGTCACAACAAAGTGAAGAAGATTTTGAGGAAATAGACCCCCAGGTCTGGTCTACATCAGATGTGGATGTAGGACTTATTTCATGCACACCATACAAGGCCACTCTCAAAGAAGGTGCATTTCCTATCTATCACAAACAATATCCACTCTCTAAGGAAAAGATGGATGGCATAGTGCCAATGGTGAAAAAGTTTCTGCAGGATGGGATCCTGAAAGAAATAATTTCTCCCTACAACACACCTGCTAACCCTGTAAAGAAGCCGGATGGCTCCTTCAGGTTTGTACAGGACTTAAGGGCCATAAATGACCTCATAGTCCCAATAGCACCAATTGTACCTGATGTTCCATCACTCCTGTCCTCCATTCCAACCACAGCCAAATGTTTTACTGTGATTTATTTAAAGAATGCTTTTTTCTCTGTGCCTGTAGACGAGGAGACACGGCCACTCTTTGCTTTTACTGTGTCGTTTGACCAACACAATCGCCAGTTTACCTGGTGTAGAATGTCCCAGGGTTACATAGACTCACCTGGGGTCTATTATATAGGTAAGTATACACAATGCATATGACATGCCTGGCAGAGCCTTCCGCGGTGAGCAGCCCTACTTTTGTGGTATAAACTTTTCTATCCTAACCTTCATCTATTTCATGACATTGCAATATTTCTTGTATGAAATTTCTATATATTATTGTATCTTTATTTTGTATTTCCTGATGAAGTGGCAAACCCGCAAAACTAGTTGAAATTCCAATTCATCTGTGCACTTTTTTAGTATTTTCGTGCTTTCATATTTTGTATCAATACATTTTGGATATTTTACTTTTATTTTTTTATGTATGCTTCTTTATCTGTACTGAGATAGTCCCTTTGCCTGCTTTCTTTTTGGTGAGTCTTGGGTAGGGTCCAGACTCCCAATCTATTTATTCTAATTAAATTTGGATGATGGTACATTGTATATTTGTCTATATATTCAATATCGTCTTATGAGGCCATTCACTTTCTTCACTGTTAAAATTTAAATATGCTTATGCTAGAAAATCAGGATATGAAAAATGCTGGATTTGTAGTAAGTTACACCCAGAAACTGCTAAGATCCCACTTTTAGCTGTCCCTCTAAACCTCAAGTCATTATTGAAAAATACTCTCGTTATAAGTATTAAGAATGTCTCAGAAGGGTACCACAATCAGAGTATTATGTTTTACACTTTAGGAAGGACACATGAAACCCGAGTGGTGTGTTTGGTTAGGCAATACATCCAAAGGAGTAGGTATGTGTTCCAAGTCAGTATTTAACCACTTCAATACAGGGCACTTATACACCTTCCTGCCCAGACCAATTTTGAGCTTTCAGCACTGTCGCATTTTGAATGACAATTGCACGGTCATGCTACACTGTACCCAAACTAAATTTTTATAATTTTGTTCCCACAAATAGAGCTTTCTTTTGGTGGTATTTGATCGCCTCTGGGATTTTTATTTTCTGCTAAAAAAATAAAAAAAAGACAGAAAATCTTGAAAAAAAACATGTTTTTTTGGTTTCAGTTACAAAACTTTGTAAATAAGTACGTTTTCTCCTTCACTGATGGGCACTGACGGGGCTGCAGTGACGGGCACTGATAATGCGGCACTGATGGGCACCGATGAGGTGGCACCAATGAAGTTGCACAGATAGGCGGCACTAATAGGTGGCACTGATATGCGACACAGATAGACACTGATAGGTGGCACAAATAGGCACTGATAGGTGGCACGGATTGTCATGGATAGGTGGCATGGATTGGCATGGATGGGTGGCATGGATAGGTGGCATGGATAGGTGGCACGGATGGGCATGTATAGGCGGCACGGATGGGCATGGATAGCTGGCACGGATGGGCATGGATGGCCACTGATAGGTGGCTAGGATGGGCACTGATAGGCAGCTAGGATGGGCACTGATAGGCGGCATGGATGGGCACTGATAGGCGGCATTGTAATTTAAAGTTTTGTAGGGATGGATGCCAATCAGTGCCAAACAATAATGCATGCCAATCAGTGATGCCCATTGTGGGCACTGATTGGCATCCATTATGGGCACTGATTGGCATTCATTATGGGCACTGGCTGGCATCCCTGGTGGTCTAGGGGGCATACCTGATGCTGGGCATCTCCTGGTGGTCTGGTGGCGTCCCTGGTGGTCCAGTGTGGGCATCCTCGGGGGGGGGGGGGGGCTGTGCTTAATATCCTGATCACGTCATGTGACGTCCGGTCAGGATATTACAACCACTTTGCCACCGTCATTTTGCTATATGGCGGGCGGCAAGTGGTTAACATTTCAAAGGGTATTCCCATCCACACTAGTAATTTTACATATACAGGTCAGTTGTGTAGTTGCAAAAATCAATCCCTTAACAAGACCATTAGTAAACTTACTAAATACAGGAATACAACCTCTGGGATACTTGTGGATAGATTTGTTAGTGCTTCGCTTGAGGCTGGAGCGGACCCCCAATGTAGTTCTCTAAGATGTTTTTCATTACGAAACAATACATATGCTGTGGTAAGATTTGTTTTATGTTTTCTGGATCCCCACAGGAGTGAAAGGATGGTGTTATTATAGCACAGTTGGTACCAGTCATGTCAGCCCTAGGCCAGACTCAGGAACATCACATACAAGTTACTTCAAGTCCAGTACATAGGTTAACTTATAAATACAAGAGAGAAAATCCACCTGTTTTCTGCCTCAGATAAGGCATGGGTATGGTTTCCATCCTGGACAGGATGGGGCATAACCATGATGGACAAATTAAATAACTACACTAGTCTAATAAATGATGTTATGGAAAAAAAACTCCCAAGATGTAGAACTACTCAATGTTGAATACTAAAATAGAAAAAACTGCGCTAAACCCAAAGAAATATATAAAAAAAAAAAGCAGCACACACTCAAACAAAGTTCAAAAATTCAAGAGCAAAAAGGAATTGTAGCGCTAATTACTGCAAACAATATATCAAAGTACTCAAACAGTGATGATATGATAAAATGGTGAATACTGCAAAGAAAATAATAATGAAGTGTCAATGTGCTGAGACAGTGACAATTAGGGATGAGCCGAACACCCCCCGGTTAGGGTTCGCACCAGAACTTTCGAACGGACCCCAAATTCGAACGAACTTTAGAACCCCATTGAAGTCTATGGGACTCGAACGTTCGAAATGAAAAGTGCTAATTTTAACGGCTAAAATGCAAGATACTGTCCTAAAAAGGGTTTGGGGACCTGGCTCCTGCCCCAGGGGACATGGGTCAATGCCTAAAATGTTTTTAAAAATGGCCGTTTTGGCGGGAGCACTGATTTTAATGACGATTAAAGTGAAAAAAAAATATGGTGCCTGGGGGGTGTCTGTAGTATGCCTGTGAAGTGCCACGTGTTTCCCGTGTTTAGAACAGTCCCTGCACAAAATGACATTAAACGGAAATAACACCATTTAAAACTGCTTGCGGTTTTAATGTTATATCTGGTTCCTGCAATATGGTTGAAAATCATTGAGAAAAATGGCATGGGTAGCCCTCCCTGCCCATTACCAGCCCCTTTAGGTCTTGTACGCATATTAAGGGGAACCCCGTACCCATATTAAAAAAAGGAAATGCGTGTGGCCCCCAGGCCCTATATACTCAGAACAGCAGTATACAGGCGGTGCAAACAAGACAGGGACTGTGTAGGTTTGTTGTTGTCACGATCTGGAGTCAGGCTCAGAGACCAATAGCTATAGCAGCAGAGCAGATATTCACACAGGTCACCCTGGCTGATGGCACGGGTTCACCTGAGGTGCGGGGTCTAAGCACTAACCGGTATTCACCAGAGCTCCCAAAGGTGGAGATGGGCTTGGCTGCGTGTTAGTGCCAGGTCGCGGTCCTCAGGATAGCCCCACCAGGAGGTGAGCAAGCCGGGGGTCTGGTAGCAGATATAGCAGGTAGAGATCAAGCAGAAGCGTAGTTGAGAAACAAGCCAAAAGTCGGTAACCAATAGTTGCAGGTTGGGATTCAGCAGAAGCGTAGTCCAGGAGCAAGCCAAATGTCGGTAACGAAAGGTAGCAAGGATACGGTCGGCAGCAGGAGAGATAGAAGCAAGATATTGGCTGGTAAAGGCACAATATTCTGGTAAGGAGGAAGTGCAGAGACATGGCTTATATAGGAAGTTCATGGGAGGAGCAAAGGGTTCAAGGTTCAAGGCAAACAAGATTCAAGACATGATCACTAAAGGAATTGTCCAAGGAGCTGTCCAGCATTCCAGGTGGCTCAGCAAGCAGAGTCACTGCCAGACACACCAGAGGTCCCAGGTTCAAGCCCAGGTCCTAACAGTACTCCCCTCCTCCCAGGACGTCCGCTGGACGTCTTAGGGCCAGGTTTCTGAGGAAACCTCTGGTGGAATTCCCTTGTTAATCTAGGGGCATGAACATTCTCCTCAGGCTCCCAAGAATTTTCTTCTGGCCCATATCCTTCCCATTGAACCAAATATTGCAATTTGTTCCTAGAGATCCTGGAGTCAAGAATTTTTCCCACCACAAATTCTTCTTCACCCTGTACCTCGACAGGTGGGGGAGGAGGATGAATTCTTCCAGAAAAAGTATTTTCATGAAATGGTTTGAGTAGTGATATATGAAACACAGGGTGAATCTTCATATTGTCAGGAAGTTTTAGGCGAAAAGTGACCGGGTTGATTTGAGCAGAAATCTCAAAAGGTCCCATAAACTTTTGACCCAACTTAGCACATGGAACTTGAACTTTTAAATTTTTGGTAGATAACCAAACTTTCTCACCTACTTGAAAAGTGGGAATTGACCTACGATGTCTGTCAGCAGCCCTCTTGTAATATTCCTGCGCCTCCTTCAATGTATCAGTCAATTTCTCCTGGATCTCATGTAATGAAGTTAGTCTGTTGGTAACAGCAGGAATTGAAGTTGAGATGGGGAGATCAGGAATAAAAACTGGATGATACCCCGTGTTTAAGAAAAATGGGCTTTGGGATGTGGAACTATGTTTAGAGTTATTATAAGCAAACTCTGCCGTAGGAAGGTAGTCCACCCAGTCATCCTGAAGATAACTCACGAAGCATCGAAGGTATTGCTCCAGAGTTTGATTGGTCCTCTCGGTCTGACCATTAGACTGCGGATGAAAAGCCGAGGACAGATTAACTGTTACACCCAAAGCTGAGCAAAAACTTCTCCAAAATTTTGAGGTAAACTGTACCCCTCTGTCAGACACCACATCATCAGGAATTCCATGAAGTTTAAAAACTTCTCTAACCATTACCTCAGCAGTATGTTCGGCGGAGGGTACCCCTTTAACTGGAATAAAATGAGCCATCTTAGTGAGACGGTCAACGACTACCAGAATGGTGGTCATCCCTTTTGAAAGAGGAAGGTCAACCACAAAGTCCATAGAAATTGACCCCCATGGTCTTGATGGAACAGGTAGTGGTAGAAGTAACCCCAGAGGAGAAGATCGAGGTGTCTTATTGCGAGCACAGGTTAGACATGAAGCCACATAACTCTTAACATCTTTCTTGTACCCAGGCCACCAAAAGGAACGTGATAAGAGTTCTTCTGTTTTAGAAACCCCAAAATGACCAGCAAGCTTAGAGTCATGTACCAACCTGAGGGCTTCTACCCGAACTGATTCAGGTACATAGAGGCAATGCGCTTGAGTCCAAAAACCATTGTTGTAATTGAGGTTAATGTCCTTAGGAGGATTATTAAGAAGTGGGTCATTCTCATACCCCTCCTTGAGAAGATTAAGAAATGTCTTTGAACTCATGGCCCCTAGAAAGTTCTTTTGAGGCAGGATTGTACATTCAGAGGTGCTTTCCTGGAGAGGCCCAGACAACATCCGTGATAGGGCATCAGCCTTACCATTCCTTGACCCAGGGCGGTATGAAATAACAAAATTAAACCTGGAAAAGAAAAGGGTCCAACGTGCTTGTCTAGATGACAACCTTTTAGCAGACCTAATAAATTCTAAATTTTTATGATCGGTGAGAACGGTTACAGGGTGCTTAGCTCCTTCCAGCAGATGCCTCCACTCAGAAAATGCTTCCTTAATTGCCAGCAGCTCCTTGTTTCCAATGTCATAATTCATCTCGGCTGAAGACATCAGTCGAGAGAAATAAGCACAAGGATGAAGCTGCATTTTTTCTCCCATTCGCTGAGAAAGGATAGCTCCTACAGCAGAATTAGAAGCATCAACTTCTACGATGAAAGGTAGTTCTGGATCTGGATGTACCAGGATTGGTGCAGAAGTGAAGAGAGTTTTCAGTTTACTAAAGGCAGCCTGTGCCTCAGGAGACCACAAAAAGGGCACCCCTTTCTTTGTCAACTGTGTGATTGGAGCAATTACCCTAGAGAAATTCCTTATAAATCTTCTGTAAAAGTTGGCAAAACCAACAAATCGCTGTATCTCTTTAACATTCTTAGGGGCGGGCCAATCCACCACAGCTTTGATCTTATCGGGATCCATGCTTACCCCTTCAGAAGAGATTATGTATCCCAAGAACTGAATCTGAGTTTGTTCAAACTCGCATTTCTCTAATTTTATGTAAAGTTGATTTCGCCTTAATCTCTCGAAAACAATACAGACATGCTTGCGGTGTTCTTCCAAAGTATCAGAGAAAATGAGAATGTCATCCAAATATGCTATTACAAACTGATCAAGCAAATCTCGAAAGACATCATTAATAAAATGTTGAAAAGTTGCAGGAGCATTGCAAAGCCCAAAGGGCATGACCAAAGACTCAAAATGTCCATATCTGGTTCTGAAAGCAGTTTTCCATTCATCACTGGAACGAATGCGGACAAGGTTGTATGCCCCCCGTAAATCTAATTTGGTAAAGAGCTTGGCAGAGCGGAGTCTCTCAAGCATTTCTGGAATCAGTGGGAGTGGATAGCGATTCTTAATTGTGATCTTATTTAAATCTCTGTAGTCAATACACGGACGCAGGGTGGAGTCCTTTTTCGTCACGAAGAATAAGGCTGCGCCAGCAGGAGAGGTTGAGTGTCTGATAAAACCCTTCTCAAGATTCTCATTAATCCACTCCCTGAGCACTTTCAGTTCAGGTTCTGATAAAGAATAAAGGCGACCAAATGGTATTTCTGCCCCTGGAAGCAATTCAATGGGACAATCATAAGAGCGATGAGGAGGCAGCTGATCTGCGTTCTTTTTATCACAAACGTCCCGAAACTCAAGATATTGTGGAGGTAGCTTGTCATATGACTGGATAGTTGCCAAAACTGCTTGTAAATCTTGGGTTGGTGGAGGGCTTATTTGATAAGATTCTTTGCAATGTTTCTTGCAATGGTCAGATGTAAAGCTTAAAGAACGTGTCTCCCAGTTGATGGAGGGATTATGGATAGAGAACCAAGGAATGCCCAGGATAATAGGGAACTTGGGTGATGTAATCAGCTCAAAGCTGATAGTCTCCTGATGGTCAGTTTCAATTAGGAGTTTAAGTGGGATTGTCTCGTGGGTAACAGGGCCTGAAGTCAAAGGTGAGCCATCCACAGTTTCCATATCAATTGGGGCAAGTTTATTTCTTATTTGAATGTTATTACTTTGGGCAAATTCGATGTCGATGAAGTTTCCCCCAGCCCCGGAGTCCAGCATAGCAGAGCAAGGTATTTCATTGCTTTCAACAATAAGCTTTATAGGGATGACAAAATGAGTTGATAAAGAATTAACTTTATTTGCTTCCTGAATCAAAGGAGAGATGGACTGAGAAATTGAGTTTATTTGTTCAGATACTGTAACATCCATTGCTGCAATTGTTCTTTTAAATTTATTGGGACAATTAACTGCGTAATGTCCAGAGTCTCCACAATAAAGACATAAGTTTTCTGAACGTCGTCTTTCTTTCTCCTGAGTAGTAATAGATCTTTTAATAGCATCCACCTGCATAGGTTCAGGAGTGTCAGAATCAGGAAAAACTCTTGGAACCTTAGGAGGATACTGAGTAGTAGAAAAACGCATGCCACCATTACTGCCTAGGATTCCCAGTCTCTCCTTTCTCCTTTCAGTAAGTCTCTGATCAATTCGAATACATAATTTAATAAAAGCTTCAAGGTCATCAGGACTTTCTACTCTGGCAAGCTCATCTTTTACTTGTTCCGAGAGTCCTTGACGGAACTGACTCTTCTGTGCTGCTGGATTCCAATTGGTATCTGAGATCCAACGTCGGAATTCAGTTGTGTACTCTGCAACAGAGCGTCTTCCCTGACGTAAATTGTGCAATTTTGCCTCAGCAGTAGCACAGCGGTTAGGATCATCGAAAACTTGGTTCATCGCAGTCACAAAAGAATCAAAATTATCCAGGATGACATCATCTTTCTCCACATAAGGGGAGGCCCAGGCTAAGGCTTCCTCAGTCAGGAGGTTGATAATAAACAGCACCTTTTTCCTGTCAAAAGTGAATGCAGCAGGTTGCATCTGAAAGTATATACGACATTGATTAAGGAATCCTCTATAATGGCGGCGGTCTCCGCTAAACTTGAGTGGTAGGGGCATTCGTGCATTAATTTCTATGGCAGCAGTATCTCGGGCATGAAAATCCCGCAATTGTTTGTGTAGATCAAGGATTTCCTCTTGTAGACCTTTCATTTCAATTTGTAACTCAGAAAATGTTTCCTGGTAGTCAACACCAAATGCCTGTAACTCAGCGATTTGAACCCTGAGAGGAGCCACGGCAGCTGCTACAACGGCCTCCATGTTTTTGGCCAGAATATTCTGTCACGATCTGGAGTCAGGCTCAGAGACCAATAGCTATAGCAGCAGAGCAGATATTCACACAGGTCACCCTGGCTGATGGCACGGGTTCACCTGAGGTGCGGGGTCTAAGCACTAACCGGTATTCACCAGAGCTCCCAAAGGTGGAGATGGGCTTGGCTGCGTGTTAGTGCCAGGTCGCGGTCCTCAGGATAGCCCCACCAGGAGGTGAGCAAGCCGGGGGTCTGGTAGCAGATATAGCAGGTAGAGATCAAGCAGAAGCGTAGTTGAGAAACAAGCCAAAAGTCGGTAACCAATAGTTGCAGGTTGGGATTCAGCAGAAGCGTAGTCCAGGAGCAAGCCAAATGTCGGTAACGAAAGGTAGCAAGGATACGGTCGGCAGCAGGAGAGATAGAAGCAAGATATTGGCTGGTAAAGGCACAATATTCTGGCAAGGAGGAAGTGCAGAGACATGGCTTATATAGGAAGTTCATGGGAGGAGCAAAGGGTTCAAGGTTCAAGGCAAACAAGATTCAAGACATGATCACTAAAGGAATTGTCCAAGGAGCTGTCCAGCATTCCAGGTGGCTCAGCAAGCAGAGTCACTGCCAGACACACCAGAGGTCCCAGGTTCAAGCCCAGGTCCTAACAGTTGTGTTAAGTTGAATCTGTTTGTAATTTTCAACTGGTACATTTTTAAAGTGTAGCTCCAGTCAAAAAAACTATTTTTAAGCTTTTTGGAAAACATAGGGAAGGGTTATCACCCCTGTATAATTTGTTTTGTCGTCCATCTTTTTTCATCTCACTTGCTGTTGTCTCCTTCCGTTTGCAAGTAGGAGATGTTTGTAAATTGGATGTTTGAAAGTAGGGGCCTGCCCTATATGCTCTGCAGAAATGGCGGAACAAGGTGTTGGTTTTGCCACAACATTGTAAGCCCTCAAAGTGACTCTTGGTGGGCGCTGGAGCGCCCTGCTGTGAACGATTATATCAAGAATTGTAATTACATGCCATTGTTGAACAGTGGTAGAAAAATTGACCTTTGGTGGTTGTGGTGCTGGTGCCACAACACTATAAGTCCTCACCGTTACTCTGGGTGGGCACAGGAAGGGGCCCTCCTGTGAAATATTATATCAAGAATTGTAATTACATGTCCCTGTTAAACAGGGGCAGAAAAATTTGGCCTTAGGCACTGCTGCTGGTGCCACCACACTGCAACCTCTCCCATATACTCTAGTTTTATTGCAGGAATTAGCCCTGCTGCAAAGCATTGCATCAAAAATTGTACTTAAACGCCCCTGTTAAACAGGGGCAGAAAAATTGGGCCTTAGGCACTGGTGCTGGTGCCACCACACTGCAACCTCTGCCATATAATCTAGTTTTATTGCAGGAATTAGCCCTTCTGCAAAGCATTGCATCAAAAATTGTAATTAAATGCCCCTGTTAAACAGGGGCAGAAAAATTGGGCCTTAGGCACTGGTGCTGGTGCCACCACACTGCAACCTCTGCCATATACTCTAGTTTTATTGCAGGAATTAGCCCTGCTGCAAAGCATTGCATCAAAAATTGTAATTAAACGCCCCTGTTAAACAGGGGCAGAAAAATTGGGCCTTAGGCACTGGTGCTGGTGCCACCACACTGCAACCTCTGCCATATACTCTAGTTTTATTGCAGGAATTAGCCCTGCTGCAAAGCATTGCATCAAAAATTGTAATTAAACGCCCCTGTTAAACAGGGGCAGAAATATTGGGCCTTAGGCACTGGTGCTGGTGCCACCACACTGCAACCTCTGCCATATACTCTAGTTTTATTGCAGGAATTAGCCCTGCTGCAAAGCATTGCATCAAAAATTGTAATTAAACGCCCCTGTTAAACAGGGGCAGAAAAATTGGGCCTTAGGCACTGGTGCTGGTGCCACCACACTACAACCTCTGCCATATACTCTAGTTTTATTGCAGGAATTAGCCCTGCTGCAAAGCATTGCATCAAAAATTGTACTTAAACGCCCCTGTTAAACAGGGGCAGAAAAATTGGGCCTTAGGCACTGGTGCTGGTGCCACCACACTGCAACCTCTCCCATATACTCTTGTTTGATTGCAGGAATTAGCCCTGCTGCAAAGCATTGCATCAAAAATTGTACTTAAACGCCCCTGTTAAACAGGGGCAGAAAAATTGGGCTGATGGCATCAACCAGAACCAGAAATGTTCTTCCAACATATCAGCAGAGGAGGAAGAGGATAGATAATCAACATAACAGGACAGTCACTCAGCATCAAAATAGGCAGTCTTGAAGGGATGTGATATTTCAAAAAAAATTATTCTGTTACATCAGCTTCAGGTGCTTGGTAGCTGTGGGTGATCCAAGACTGATTCATCTTGATGAAGGTCAGTCGATCAACTGATTCGGTGGACAGGCGCACCCTGTGATCGGTAACAAAGCCACCAGCAGCACTCAAGGTGCGTTCCGAAAGAACGCTGGATGCAGGACAGGCCAGTAGCTCAATTGCATACTGTGCAAGCTCTGGCCAGTGATCCATCCTCAAGACCCAGTAAGCCAGAGGATTTTCGGTGGGAAAGGTGTCCAAGTCTGACCTTGCCCCTAGGTATTCCTGCACCATGTAAATCAGACGCTGGCGATGGGTGCTGGAACCGATCATACCTTGGGGCTGCGGACTAAAAAATTGTCTGAAAGCATCAGTTAGACGGCCACCTTCTCCACCGCTCCTTCTGACCGATGCCTCAGCAACACGTTGTCCAGGACCAGGAGTTTGTAACCTCCCAGTCTCTGGGAACGCGTTGCACAGACCTTTCTGCAAGGCCTCCCGGAGATGTCTCATCCTCTGCTCCCTCTGCGATGGCAAGATAAGGTCGGCAACCTTACCCTTGTACCGTGGATCAAGGAGAGTGGCCAGCCAGTAATGGTCCCTCTCCTTGATCCGAAGAATACGAGGATCCTTCCGCAGGCTTTGCAGGATCAGGGAGGCCATGCAGCGTAGGTTAGCTGAGGCATTCGGTCCGGAGTCCTCTGGGTCACTAAGGACAACATGATCCGCAGCTACCTCCTCCCAGCCACGTACAAGTCCACGTGTTTCTTGGGACTGTAAATCATCCCTACAAGACTGCTGCTGCTGCTGCTGATGCTGATGCTGAGTGCCAGCCTCCACCTCCATGCTGACACAATCATCCTCCTCCTCCTCTTCCTCCTCCTCATCCTCTTCCTGTGTGATGGGTGGCACAGCAGGAACACTGTCTGGATAAAGGGGGCCTTGAGAGGCAAGGAAGTCCTCCTCTTCCTGCCTCTGTTCTGCCTCAAGTGCCCTGTCCATTATTCCACACAGCGTATGCTCCAAGAGGTGGACAAGAGGTACAGTGTCACTGATGCATGCACTGTCACTGCTCACCATCCTTGTGACCTCCTCAAACGGTGACAGGACAGTGCATGCATCCCTGATCATGCCCCACTGGCGTGGTGAGAAAAAACCAAGCTCCCCTGACCCTGTCCTGGTGCCGTAGTCGCACAGGTACTCATTGATGGCCCTCTGCTGCGTGTGCAGCCGCTGCAGCATGGCCAATGTTGAGTTCCATCTGGTGGGCATGTCACATATAAGGCGGTTCTTGGGCAGGTTCAACTCCTTTTGGAGCTCAGCCAGCCGAGCACAGGCATTAAATGATCGGCGGAAATGCACACAGACTTTCCTGGCCTGCGTCAGGACATCCTGTAAGCCGGGGTACCTGCCCAAGAACCGCTGCACCACCAGGTTAAGGACGTGAGCTACACAGGGCACATGGGTCAGTTGTCCCTGTCGGAGGGCGGAGAGGAGGTTGGTGCCATTGTCACAAACCACCATTCCTGGCTTAAGCTGGCATGGCGTCAACCACCTCTCGGCCTGCCCCTGCAGAGCTGACAAAACATCCGCCCCAGTGTGGCTCCTGTCCCCCAAACAAACCAGCGCAAGCACGGCATGGCATCGTATTGCCTGCGTACTTGCGTAGCCCCTGGAACGCCTACGAAGCACCGCTGGTTCTGAGGACAGAGCACTGGAAGAGGCCATGGAGGAAGAAGAAGAGGAGGGGGTGGAGGAGAGAGGTGTGTCACAACCAATAGTAGCATTTTGGAGGCGTGGTGGCGGAACAACCTCCAACACTACTGCACCTTGTCCTGCATCCTTCCCAGCTGCCAGAAGAGTGACCCAATGGGCCGTGAAAGACAGGTAACATCCCTGTCCATGCCTGCTGGACCATGAGTCAGCGGTAATATGCACCTTACCGCTGACCGCCCTGTCCAGCGAGGCAAGGACATTGCCTTCCACATGCCGGTAGAGAGCCGGAATCGCCTTCCGTGAGAAAAAGTGGCGTTTGGGGACCTGCCACTGAGGAACCGCACATTGTACAAACTCACGGAAGGGGGCCGAGTCTACCAACTGAAAGGGCAGCAGTTGAAGTGCTAGCAATTTAGCCAAGCTAGCATTCAACCGCTGGGCATGTGGATGGCTGGGAGTGAACTTCTTTCGCCGGTCCAGCAGCTGGGGCAGGGACATTTGCCTGCTATAATCGGACGTGGGTGTACCGCTAGCAGAGTTCCCGGAAGCACTTGGCTGTGACACATCTAATTCTACACCTTCATTCCTCTCAGAGCAGGTTTCAGAGAGGACTGAAGGTCTAGTGGGGTTGGAAATGCCAGCTGATGAGGAGCAAGGAGAGGTCCGCTTTGTTCTTTGGTGTGGGTCTTTGAGGTACGCTTGCCAACGAGCTGCATGGCAGGTCAACATATGTCTGGTCAAGCATGTGGTGCCCAAGCGGCTGATGTTTTGGCCACGTGAGATACGCTTGAGACATATGTTGCAAATAGCAGCGGTGCGATCTGATGCACTCGTCTCAAAAAAGGCCCACACCAAAGAACTTTTAGAATAACGCGCAGAGGCAGCGCTCTGCACAGGCGGAGCTCTGCGGTGTAATTCAGTCGGTGTGCTGCCCCTAAGCTGGCCCCCGGAGGGCATCCTGCCTCGTTGGACATGTGCCTCCTCCTCCTCCTCTCTCCTTCCAGGCACCCACGTGGAGTCAGTGCCCTCATCAACCCCTCCCTCTTCATCGCTGTAGCAAACCTGGCAGTATGCTGCAGCTTGTGGAACATGACTGCCAGATTGCTGTCCTTCTTGAGCATCCCCTCTCTCTGCGCTCACGCTACTGCCTTCCTCTAGCTGAGTGTCATCATCAGAGCCCACAAAACACTGGGCATCCTCCTGGAGCATGTACCCAACACTGTGCTCAAAGAGTTCAGGAGACTCCTCAGGAGGACGTGGTGGGTCTAGGGAAGGAGTCACTGATGATGACATTGAGAGGAGGGAAGACGATGCGTTGGCAGCTGCTTTGCTAGTACCCTGAGACTGGGGGAGAGAGGATGAGGAGGATGAAGAGGGCTTGGTCATCCACTCTACCAAGTCGTTGGCATGTTGCGGTTCAACATGCCCAGCTGCCGAAAAGAAGGACAAGCGTGTCCCATGGCCACGTGCTGATGACAATGCACCGCGTCCACGACCAGCACTGTTGTCTCTAGACACAGAGCCTGCTTGCCCTCTTTTATCGGCTCGCGCCTGTCTGCCTCTCCTTGCTGGCCTTCCAGACATGGTAATGGCCTGAAGGGAGTTGGGTAAAAAAGCAGTTGGGTAGTGTATATTGTGCTAGAGGCACACAACACCCACTAACTCCTGCAGATGCCTTTATTATAGAAGAGATACCAGAGATAAAGGGGTATATACAGATGTATACTGTGCTGTGCTGGAGGCACACACAACTTCCAATAACTCCTGCAGATGGCAAGTGGGCTCAAATAGAGAAGAGCTATGTAGGTGGATATAGCGGTATGTACTGGGTACAGAGCACGCAGACAGCACGCACTATCTCCTAACACTACTGACTGCAAGCTCTATTATAAAAGATAGATCACTAGCTATATAGGTGAGGTGAATATAGCGGTGTATACTGCGGTCAGGGCACGCAGACAACAACCACTACACAACAGCAAGATCGAAAATCGTCCAAAAACGATCGGTGTGTACTGTGTTGAAGGTACACAGAACACCCACTGCTTCAGACGCCAACACACTACACAAGGCCGCCGCGCTGGCGGCCTTATATAGTGTGGGACGTGCACTACACAGCCTGAGCTATGATTGGCCACAGGCATCCTGCCTGTGGCCAATCATGGCTCTCCTCGCTGCTGGCGCTGCGATTGGCCAAGCATGCGGGGTCAAAGTGCATGCTTGGTCAATCATGAGCCAGCAATGCACTGCGCCATCGCAGTGCATTGTGGGCCGTGAGCGCCACACGAATTTGGCGCGAACTGACCAAAATGTTCGGACTTCGCCGAACGGACGAACAGCCAATGTTCGAGTCGAACGTATGTTCGACTCGAACACGAAGCTCATCCCTAGTGACAATGTGTAAATAACAGCAGTATATGCAATGCTTATCCCAGATCAGAAATCAGTGTATATGAACAAATACACATGCATAAACTGTATAGGGGATAGCCCACGGTGATATTAAAATAAAAAGTCCCACACAGTGAATAGTCCAATCAAGTGATCTGTGATTCAGTTGTGGTGATATAACAGAAAATCATAATAAAGGAGAACGGTTATTTGGAAAGATGCTGAGCGTATCTTTTGTGTCTGTTCCCTACTGCAGTAGTTATTAATTTGGAACCACTAATCAATATGAGGATAGGAGTTGCCTATCTACAAAATATTCATTTCAGGTGGCGAGCCAGCCAGGAGGGGTTACCAGGTGACCCCTGAGTATCCGAAACGAGGAGCTTGAGACGATCCGGGAATTTCTGATAATCAGCCGGCTGAGGTAAGCCTTTTGCTTACATTTGAGTTATCAGACCTCCTTGATCGATAAGGCATTTTAGGGACAAAGGGTACCTATTTTACTCCCCTTAATTGAACTGTATTGATTGGTGGTTATATGTTATGTTGTCACTGTCTACTGTCCATCGGAGTGTTATAGAGAAAGGGAAGAATAGTGCTGTTCACAGGTATATGTAGTACATCTGCTAGATAAAGTAGTTTAGAGGCAAGAGGGTATAGGCACACGTAGAAAAGACTGGCCAGTCATTATGGGCATTAAATTAAGTAAGGGAATGAAGGGTAAGAGACCCTCAAAAATGCCCAGCGCAAGAGGAGCGCTATATATGAACCGAAGATGCGGTTCCGCCTATACTGAGCCCTTAGATTAATGGTTAAAGTGGACAGGGATCCACAAAGGGTAACTGGGTCACCACCAAAGTCCACAGGGACAAAGAATCATGCAGAGTATACAGCTAGAGAAACAGCTATCTATGTGAGGTGGATGGATCAAAGGTGACAATTAACACTAGACAAAATGGGACTTTTTGATAAGTTGTGGGATGAATTTGGGGTCAGGCACTACAACTAGTAAAGTCAAGAAACAGTAATGAGAGTTAAAACAGAATGCTTTATATGTTGTCAGAGAGGGAAGATGGGATGAGCACTATGGCTGCCCGTCTGATCATAGAGGGTACAGTACATGAAGTATGGTGTTACAATACATTGGATGCAAAGGATATCAGAGCAAAATAAGGAAAGCAGAAGTTTAACCACTTGAGATCCGCGCTATAGTAAAAAGACGTCTACAGCGCGGATCTCAATTTCCGGGACTACGTCTATTGACGTCGTCCCCTTTAAGAGTTCCCCGCGCGCTCCCGGGAGCGCGCATCGGGGAAAATCTGTGTTGGCCGTGTCCGCTGGACACAGCCAATCACAGATCGCTGTAAACGGCCAATCACAGCGGCCGTTTACAGCGCGATCGCCTCCTCCAATGGGTGATGATCTCAAATGTAAACAAATGAGATCATCACCCATTGCCGAACGTGTCTCCTCACACAGCGATAGCGTGTGAGGAGACCGAAGGTTTTTGTGAGTGTGTGAAGTGACAGTAAACTTATAAAAACCCGACCTGTGCCCAGATCTACCCTGCCAGTGCCCAGATCTACCCTGCCAGTGCCCAGATCTACCCTGCCAGTGCCCACCTGTGCCCACCTGTGCCCACCTGTGGCCACCTGTGCCCACCTGTGCCCACCTGTGCACCGCCAGTGCCCACCTGTGCACCGCCAGTGCTCCATCTGTGCACCACCAGTGCCCGCCAGTGCCCCGCCAGTGCCCGCCAGTGCCCGCCAGTGCCCGCCAGTGCCAATCGGTGCCCATCTGTACCAATCGGTGCCCATCTGTGCCTCAGCAGTGCCCATCTGTGCCGCCTAAGCAGTGCCCATCTGTGCCGCCTCAGCAGTGCCCATCTGTGCCGCCTAAGCAGTGCCCATCTGTGCCGCCTAAGCAGTGCCCATCTGTGCCCATCTGCTGCCTTATCAGTGCACATCCGTGCAATAAATCAGTGCACAATCTTTATGATTTGCACCATAGCTTGTAGACTCTATAAATTTCACACAGATCATATAATATGCAAAAATTTGGGTTATTTTTACCAAAGATGTGTAGTAGTATAAATTGTGGCCAAAATTTATGAAGAAAAATTGCTAATTTGCTAAATTTTGTCACAGAAACGAAGAAAAATTCATTTTTTTTCAAAATTTTCGGTCTTTTTTCATTTATAGCGCAGAAAATAAAAAACCGAGAGGTGATCAAATACCACCAAAAGAAAGCTCTATTGGTATGAAGAAAAGGACAAAAAAATCATTTGGTTACAGTGTTGCATGACTGAGTAATTGTCATTCAAAATGTGAGAGCACTGAAAGCTGAAAATTGGTCTGGGACTGAGGGGGGTTTAAGTGCCCAGTAAGCAAGTGGTTAAGCAAGGAAGTATTAAAGTTAAAAGAAAGTGAGAGAATGATATGCATGTGTTGTGTACAAATGGGAATAATATAAGCAATTTTAGAGAGATATTGGTGTATGTGTGTGAATGCTGGAACCTTTGGTTCTATCGCTTGTATGTGTCATGTACGCAGATGTGGCCCCCTCCTTTGTGCTCTCATGAAATAATGTAGCTGGGATGAGAGGTTGGTGATAAGCTGGAAGGACACCATGCCAATTTCAGTTTTTTAGACAAAACATCTATAACAAAATGTGCCGGGTTAACAAATCTAATAATAAACAATGTGATCACAATTATTTTTGAATCTGTTTTCTAAACATGGCAAAATGAAGGTTACATTTAACCGTGTCTTACACAAATTGAATATCCTGTGATAGTGGAAACAGTGCATTAAAAAAATGAGAAATTTAGTAAAATTAAGTAATATGTCCCCCTTTAAGGACATTTATCTGTGCATATATATTAGTGTGTGATATTGAAATTATCATATGAGTATTAATTTATAATATGAGTTTACCAATTTTATTAATAAAAATAGATATATTGAAACTGGTTTAGACAACCTTTGGTTGGAAATGAAATCCAGGTTTATGGGGAAATTGGTACAAATGGGAATACTTTAGATAAAGATAACAACTTTGTAATTTTACATTTATTGAGTGGAAAGAAAAAAAGATTATGATGAGGTTGTTAATTGGAATACAGCTGCCATAATGTTCAACAAAGCCAAGATGGATGGGATCCATAAAATGTTTTTCTACAGAAATTAAATCTTAAAGTCTGATAATAACTTGATGTGCGGTCCATGATGTGAGAGTAATAATAAATAACATTTAAATATAACAGACCCATCACATCAAGTCCACACACCCTGTTAGGATAGATGCTGCCTGCAGCCAGTTGGTTTATAGTTTTTGATGACTGAGTGCTTTCTGGAACGTCATACATATTGTTGGTCCTTTTGTTTTTATGTATTTTTATTTTTGAAATCCAAAGCAGAATGTGTGGATTGTGAAATGATGTGCCCCTTTCCCTTGTAAGTGCAGTGGGTATAAGTAGAATAATATTTTGGATTTATGGGCATCTCTGCATGACCACAGGCTATTGTTATCGTTTATTATAATATTGCCAGGAAAAAGTTGTCATTTTGAAACAAGAAACTGGAGTTCTTACACAAACAGCATGATAGAAAACATGCCAATGTTATATTTATGCAAGCTGGACCCAATAATGAAGGGTTCACCCGGATATATCAGAGCTTTAGCTTTTATGCAAAGGTGCTATTAGACAAAGTTACAGACATTATTTTGGTCAAATATTTAATTTTTAATGGTCCGACATTCTGCACAGCAAATATATAGCTAACTAAATGTTTGTCTAATGAAAGGTTCAAAATATGAATTTGTGTTGTTTGTTTATGTACAAATCTAACAATGAAAAATGAGTACATTTGATGTACCCTGTAAGATTAGACGCACACAATCCACTCCGACCTGATCTTCCACCCATCCCTCCCTCCACATCCACCCCCCCCCCACCCCCACCCTAACACCTTTTTTCACAGCTCGCCCCTCTCCTTCGTTCCTTCCCCTCCTCCCCCTTCTTCTTCTTGCTCTACCCATTCTTACTCGTTTCCCCTTATAGAGGTGGGAGCCGCCCCCTCCCCCGGCCAGCCTCCCGGCCTACCCGCCGACCTCCAGTGATCCCTACCAATTCTCTTCCGAAGTAGAGGGACTTGAAATAGAAATAGTAGTAACTGATTCCCAGACAACGAGTGGCATTAGATCCCTCAGCCGTAGTGTTGAACACAACCCTCCTTGATCATGCAGCAACAACTAACCCTGAAATGCGTATCGCTAAATGTCAAAGGTTTAAACCTTCCAGAGAAAAGATCGCAGGTACTAACAGCCTTGACGAAACACAGAGCCCACTTTCTGCTCTTGCAAGAAACACACTTCCGTACCGACGCTATACCCAAGCTAGCAAACCACATTTACAATAAGGCGTTGCATTCCACTAATCCTGAAGCTAAAACTAAAGGGGTTTCTATCCTTATTGCAAAGCACGCTGACTTTCAGCTTAAAGAGACCAAAATAGACCCAGAGGGGAGATATCTCTTTATCAAGGGCACATTTGCGTCTAAACCAGTCACACTGGCCAACCTTTACTGTCCCAATGAACATCAGATATCCTTCCTCAGAATGGTTTGCGACTTACTAGCCTCCTTCCAAGAAGGCATAGTGATACTGGGGGGAGACTTCAACGTTCCAATGAATCCTCTCCTAGATACCTCCACGGGAACGTCCGCACTCCCATACCGCGCGCTACGCCAAATTAAAAAACAATTTCAAAATCTGACCTTACACGACACTTGGCGGACCCTATAGCCGACTGTCAAAGACTATACTTTCTTTTCCTCACCACACCAAAAGTACTCTAGATTAGACTATTTCTTCCTATCCCAACGCGACCTGGACTACCTCTCCCAAGCGTCCATAGAGCCGATGTTTCTATCGGACCACCATCCTATCTCAATGACTCTCACTTTCCTGGAATCAACCCCCAGATCCAAAATCTGGAGGTTGAATCCATCCCTTCTAAAAGATCCGACAACTCTGCAACAGATACGCACGCGACTCCAACTGTATTTCAAAGAAAATTTAACCCCCGACATGTCGCCCCTTACCATTTGGGAGGCCCATAAATGTGTCATTAGAGGGGAACTAATCTCCCTAGCAACCGCCTCTAAAAAGAAAAGCCAAGAACAGATCAAGACCCTTATTGAACTGATACACAAACTCGAAAGGACACACAAACAGGCCACTTCACTATCAACGCTCCAGAATCTTACGCAAGCGCGCGTCACGCTCCTAGACGAGCTAGGGAAACGCACCAGGAGGCAATACATCCTGGGCCAAAAAATATTTTACGAGCATGGTAATAAAAGCGGGAGACTTCTAGCCGGCTCGATATAGGCGGCCAAGTCCCAAACTACAATCCACCAGATGCTTGATAGCAAGGGCAACATACTCTCTAAAATCAAGGACATTGCCAAGCACTTTGAAATGTTTTATTCTAAACTCTACAATTTACCAGGGGACAAGTCGGGGACACCTAGGGCCGGCGACCGTATCGACAAAATAAAGGACTTCCTATCCCAATACTGCCCCAAACCAATCTCACCCCATCAAGCGCAAGCCCTGGAGAGCCCTCTCTCTCCGGAGGAACTCCTCGTGGCAATCAAGCAAATGAAGGTAGGTAGGAGCCCAGGGCCAGATGGCCTTCCTCTTATGTACTACAAGACCTTTGCAGATGAACTGTCGCCTCCCCTATTACAATCTTTCAATGCGCTAGCTAACCCCAACGCCTCTCCAGGCCGCATGCTGGAAGCACACATAACAGTTATCCCCAAAATCGGTAAAGACCCAACGCAAGTGTCAAACTATAGACCCATATCTCTACTTAACGTGGACATCAAACTCTACGCAAAGATGCTTGCCAACAGATTGCTTCCGCTTATCCCTGACCTCATAGCATTGGATCAAGTGGGCTTCATCCCCGGTAGGGAAGCCAGGGATAACACTATCCGTACGCTGAATATACAGAACTGGCTTAACTCAACACGGTCCCAGGGGTTCTTTCTGTCCCTTGACGCTGAGAAGGCGTTCGACAGGGTGGCCTGGGACTACATGAGGGCTGTACTGCAAGGAGTGGGACTCCCTCCACGCCTGTGCTCCCACATTGACGCCCTGTATGCAAACCCTTCAGCTAAAGTAAAGGTCAATGGCCTCCTGTCAGACGCCTTCTCCATCAGCAACGGAACTCGGCAGGGATGCCCCTTGTCACCCTTAATCTGTGCTGACACTTGAACCCCTGCTAAACAGACTTAGAGCCAACCCTGACATAAAAGGATGCCGTGTAGGGGATAGGGAATTTAAGGTGGCAGCCTTTGCTGATGATATCCTGTTGTCACTACAGGCCCCGCGTATTTCCCTACCTAATCTTCTCAGCGATTTGAAACACTTCGGGGAGTTGTCAAACTTAAAAACCAACTACTCTAAATCATACACCCTTAACGTCTCGCTGCATACAAATTACTAGTCAACTGTCAGAGTTATATAAGCAAAACTTTGTGCCCGCTCTCACCAAAATCCAGACGGAACGAAATGACTGGGCCAACCTAAATGTTTCCTGGTTCGGCAGGGCGGCTTTAATAAAGATGATTGTACTCCCCCGACTCCTGTACCTGATGCAAACAATCCCGATTCACCTCCCTCCCTCATTCTTTGCAACGTATAAAAAAACATGTACCACCTTTATCTGGAAGAACTCTGCCCCCCGTATTAAATACTCCCGCCTAAATCGGGCGAAAACAAAAGGGGGGATTGGACTTCCAGACCTCCCCAAATACCACCTAGCTTCCCACTTAACCAGAGTAGTGGACTGGCGGATACACCAATCCAGAGAGGCTTAGATTCCCCTGGAGAATCATTTTACAGATGGCCTGCTACACTCCCTTCCCTGGCTTACCCCGAATCATTGGAACCAAGCCACCAAATCACATCCACTCATTTTCCCCTCTCTATTGGCCTTCAATCAAGCCTTGCGTCTCTTCAAAATATCCTTGCGACCGGGACCCCTGACCCCCATACGCAACAACCCAGATTTTCCCCCGGGAGAATGTTCTTCATTCTTAAAAAGAGAGTGGCCACACAAGGAGGTGTTAGCGCACCAATTCTTCCACAAAGGTAGACCACGCCCATACGAAAACCTAGCTGCACTCTCCCCGACCCATGGTTTCCCTTTATGGTCCTATAGACAATTGAGGCATTTCCTCGCCTCAGAAGACCCAGCCACCATTTGGTGTAGACAACTTCTCCCATTCGAGCGCCTATGTACAAGCAGAACCCCGCTGAGACATCTGATATCAAGCATATATGAATTGCTTCAAGATGGGCCTAACCAGACGGCTCACACACTGAGCTCCTGGGAAACAGATTTACAGATTAGCCTTACAAATGATCAGAGGGAAGACATATTTACGTACGCTCACAAAGGCTCAATGAATGTAGCAATTCAAGAAAACGGGTATAAGATCGCAACTAAATGGTATAGGACCCCTGCTAGGCTACATAAATTCTCCCCTGCAATTCCCAACATTTGCTGGAGATGCAAGACAGCGACAGGCTCCATGCTACATATCTGGTGGGAATGCCCCCTAATCCAACCCTTTTGGCAGGAAGTTCACGCCATCATTTCACAGGTCACCACCT
The DNA here is from genome assembly GCF_037356315.1 of Lithobates pipiens. NCBI lineage: Eukaryota > Metazoa > Chordata > Amphibia > Anura > Ranidae > Lithobates > Lithobates pipiens. The sequence goes on along the minus strand of NW_027507718.1, from coordinate 386,071,475 downwards.
ACACCTTGAACTACAACCTCGCACAATATCTCCTCCACCTTACGACTCTCCCTAAACAGACCTATCTTAAATCCCTAGCCATGCATATGGTTAACGCTGCCAGGATGTGTATCCCTACACACTGGCGATCTACTGATGTTCCCTCCATTCGGGAATGGCTGTCCAGAGTTGCTAAGATAGAGGAGATGGAGGAGCTGATATATACCTCACATGAACGTTTACAGAAATTCTCGACGATCTGGGCCTGCTGGAAACACTTCCAAACCACAGACAAATATAAGACGTTCTTTCTCCCACTACGTAGGGACACTTCAACTAACTTACAATGCTAAGAGATGAGAGGTCGGCGGGGAGAGGGGAGGCCGGGAGGGGTGCCTACCCCATCTCTCTTTCCCCCCCCGAAACCCCCCCCACCCCCCCCCCATTCTTCCACCCCCTGACCCTCTTTCCTTTACCCCCTCCTGCCTACCCAATCAAACATTGAATATGTTGGTCGACATATTATGACGATATTTGTTTAGCGCAGTTCCTTTAGCCACGACCGTCTCAGCATTGAATATGTGTTACCTTATTTGCGATTTGAAAAGGTCGTGGCAGCATGTTCTATATTTGATGTAAAACCTGTTTCACTTGTGTGTATGCTATGCATCTTTCAATACAACCTTTTATGGGGAAAAAAAAAGAAAAATGAGTACATTTGAATCCAGCCACCTTATTGCCTCTATTGGAGGAGGCTCGAGACAAAGAAAAACCACATGTGTGTAGGAATCAGCTGCTGTGAGCCCAGTGCAGGACACACTCCCTGAAGACCCGAGTATTTACTTTTTTGTAGTGTTATTACCGGTTTTATACTGAGGATGAAGTTTATTACCCAGAAGGATACTCTGTATTCAGAGTCATTGGATCCTTTTTCCCCAGCTCAAGAAGCAGAGCTCCATGTTTTAGAAAAGCCTGTGAGCTATAAAAAGAGTATATATTTATATAGATAGTCAAGATATAGAGAGCTTTAGTTTCCATTTGAAGGGCCAGAAGTTTGTTTTTACTTCAGCAGGTAAACCAATCAAGCATGCTAAGTTAATTTGATCGGCTGTTTTCAGCCTTCTAGGTTCTTGCTGAGGTAGCCATACTAACAGTAAAACTCACATATGGAAGCAGAGACCAGGCGACTCTAAAGCCGCGTACACACGGGCGGACTGTCTGGCCAACTAAGTCCGTCAGACAATCCGACGGACAGTCCGTCCTACTTTCGAATGAATGGACTTGACCACACACGGATGCAAAACAGTCCACCGAAAGTTTGCGCGATGACGTGTACAGCACGTACGAAGGGACTAGAAATAGGAAGTCCAATACACAGCAATGCAACCTTTCGCCGTGTAAATCCTTTCTGAGCATGCGCCATACTTAGTCCGTCCAACTAGCCTACTCACGAGCGGACTGTCCGCTGAAACCAAAGTCTGACGGACAATATTACAACAACTACAATTACGGACAACTTCTTACGAAACAAGAGTTTGGAAGAGGTGATCATTTATGTCTGCCAGCGACTCTTTTCCCTTCAGCTTGACACATGGACCGTGTCATCAGTCACAAGCAGTTATGGCTGCCTTAGTAAATGAGCATGGGATAGAGACAGGGTTCACCACAGTTTGTTTTTATAACATACCACTTCTTGTTTTACCTGTTACCAAAGGTGTTACCAAAAGCTGAACATCCCTTCCAGAGATAACAAAAAGATATATCCAGGTGCCCAAGTCAGGATCTTATGAGTATGTATTTTGTTTATATGGACATGTTTTCTGGATGTCCAGTGGCAAATGCTACTGCAAAGGCCACAGTAAAAAGTGTTCTCAGAAGTAGTTTGTAAGTACAGAGTGCAGAATCTACTGAGAGTAACAGAGGAAATCATTTTTATAGGAGAGTCCTTGCTAGAAGTTTTGAGGTTTTATTTTTACAGCCCCTACTGTCTACAATGTACCGGACAAAGTAGAGTACTAGAAACTAGAAAACTTTTGCCTGAATGTTTTATTATATTTTATCAGGCCCCTAAGTGGATGTTGGACTCTCTCCCTATGGGAATTGGTTTGGGAGTGTGTTACTCACTTGCTTATATTTTGTCTCAGCAGCTGAAGTCCTCCATTCGGATCTCACAGAGAATGTTGCTGATCTTTTAAGGTTTTTAACAAACTCATTTATGTGTTTTCTCCCCAATTCCAGATCCTAAAAGTTTGGCCAGGTGACTTGTGGATTGTTAAGAGACATTTATATATAAGGAAATGCTTGGAGACTCAATACAGCATCTATTTCATGTACAGTTTTGCAAAACTTGAAGGAAAAGTCACCTGGATCTACACCAGACGCTGTAAAAAATGACTAAATTAAAGAAATCTCTGTGTTTGATTTGTTTCCCTGTTGCGATCACAGTCTAGGGTACTTTTTGATTCAATTACTTTAATGGTAAGATATTTGAAAAGTAGTTTAGCCATGTTAAAGTCATATTTGTCTTTTGTATCTCTTCCATTTTATGTAGAAATGTGTGTGTTTACATGTGCTGATAAGTCAGCATACCAACAATGAAGCTAGAAGGCCATTCTGGCCACAGGAGTGTATAGCCAGTACTCTGTAAATATGTCTTTGTTTTTCATAATGAAAAGTCATTTTGTAATGAAAAAAGCCGCTCAGCTATTATTTTCTCCACAATGGAGTTTTTGCCTCTTTGGCCTGGACTACCTCCACCTAAGCGTGTGGAGGTTCCAGGTTAAAGGTGATAGCAGGTATGGTTAGTGATCAAAATATTGATCAAAAGAGAGGAGACTGTAATGGAAATTTGTAGGTTCTGGATATAATTGTATTCTATTTTATATGTATTGCACAATGCCCTCACTGTGCGCAAGGCACTAATAATGTTTTCAGAACATGTTTTGCATTCTTTCGATTCCTGATTAGAATTAGCCTGCCTATGTAACGCCCCTTGTTACCATAAACGTACAATTGTAATATTAATGTGATACCTATGTAATCATGTGTATAAAAACCTTCAAATGTGTCATAATAAAGGAGAACGGTTATTTGGAAAGATGCTGAGCGTATCTTTTGTGTCTGTTCCCTACTGCAGTAGTTATTAATTTGGAACCACTAATCAATATTAGGATAGGAGTTGCCTATCTACAAAATATCCATTTCACCACCAAACTTCCACTTCACTCCCGTGATATCTCTCAAACTATTGCAACTCCCTACTCTATGGCCTGCCTCTAAACAGACAATTCCCCCTTCAGTCTATCTGATTCGCTGCTAGCAGTTGTATCCCCCTTACCAACTAGTAGAGGTGTCAGCCACCCGATCTCTGCCAATCTCTCCTTGGCTTCCGTTCGCCCAACAAACCAAATTCAAAATACTAAGGGCATAAAAAGCTTCCCACAACTCTGCCTCTAGCTATATCATTAATCTTATCATATAGTATCAAATAAACAACCCTGTTCTCTGCTTCCAACAACTCCTGTTCGCTAGCTCCCTCAACACTTCATCCCATGCTGGCCTCTGGGATTTTGCCAGGGGCTATCCCATCCTCTCAAATTCCATACTCCAATCTATATGGCTATTTCCCTGTCTATATGCCTCAGGGGATCCCTGGTAGTGATGGACGAACTTCCGATGGGACGTTTCGCGAACGCGTACCGCGAAAGGCGGACCGCGAACGCGGGCAATCGTTCGCGAACCGTAATGTTCGTGACGGGCCCCATTGATTTCAATGGGAGGCGAACTTTGCAAACCTACAGGTCAAATTTGCAGCCACAAAATAATTACTAGCTGTGCAAACATAGTCCCACCACATGGCCAATGACATAACACATGTATGAGGTGAATCTGGGATCGACAACTACAAGCATTCTTTTTTATATGTGAAATTGTTGTGACAATTCAGGACTGTGGAGCGTATGAAGGCAATGGAGGAGAGGGAAGGTCAGGGTAGGCAAAGAAGAGGGTGCAGGAGATCACCAGCAGCGTGACATACAGCAATGACACCTGCACCGTGATAGAGTGATCTGACACCAGCACCGTGATAGAGAGCACTGACATCAGCAGCGTGACATAAAGCACTGACACCAGCACGGCGATATACAGCACTGACACCAGCACCGTGATATACAGCACTGACACCTGCACCGTAAGCAGCCCCAGGAGGAAGTCAGCATAGCACAGGGATGGTGGGAGCCCCTCATAGTGAACATAGCACAGGGATGGTGGGAGCCCCTCATAATATGCACAGCAGAGGTACAGCCCCAGGAGGAAGTCAGCACAGCACAGGAATGGTGGGAGCCCCTCATAATAAGCAGCCCCAGGAGGATGTCAGCATAGCACAGGGATGGTGGGAGCCCCTCATAATAAGCAGCCCCAGGAGGAAGTCAGCAGAGCACAGGGATGGTGGGAGCCCCTCATAATGAGCATAGCACAGGGATGGTGGGAGCCCCTCATAATATGCACAGCAGAGGTACAGCTCCAGGAGGAAGTCAGCACAGCACAGGGATGGTGGGAGCCCCTCATAATAAGCAGCCCCAGGAGGAAGTCAGCACAGCACAGGGATGGTGGGAGCCCCTCATAATGAGCATAGCACAGGGATGGTGGGAGCCCCTCATAATATGCACAACAGAGGTACAGCCCCAGGAGGAAGTCAGCACAGCACAGGGATGGTGGGAGCCCCTCATAATAAGCAGCCCCAGGAGGAAGTCAGCACAGCACAGGGATGGTGGGAGCCCCTCATAATAAGCAGCCCCAGTAGAAATATGACACCGCTCAACCTCTTCAAACAGGAGGGTATGGGCATATAGTACGGTGTGCTTTTTTTGGACAAGAAAGTGAGCCAAATGAAGAAAGAAGGTCTGTGTGCTCGATTAAAAAAATCGTTTATAGACATATACATGGTCTACTGGTCACATGTGTTGAATTCCTCCGAGATCCATGCCTCATTCATTTTTAGAAATGTGAGGTAGTTAACACTGTTGTGAGCTAGGCGAGTACGCGTATCGGTCACGATCCCCCCTGCTGCGCTGAACGTCCTTTCCACCCAGTAGTCCAGGGGTTCATCACTCCTCAGAGCGTCCACATCCGCCGTTAACCCGATGTAGTCGGACACCTGACGGTCTAGGCCAGTGATGGCGAACCTTGGCACTCCAGATGTTTTGGAACTACATTTCCCATGATGCTCAACTACACTGCAGAGTGCATGAGCATCATGGGAAATGTAGTTCCAAAACATCTGGGGTGCCAAGGTTCGCCATCACTGGTCTAGGCGTTCCCTAATGCTGGATCCGGATGACACCTGTCGATGGGTCGGCTGAAAGAATGACCTCATATCCGAAATCACCAACACATCTTCAAACCGGCCTCTTCTTGCAGGCGCTGTTGGATTGGTACCCGCAACTCCTTCTCTGGGAGTGGGAATTGCTCCTCTGCCAGCGCACGCAAAAGCAGAATGCAGCATTTCTCGAAGCAAGGCCTGGAAGTGCTCCATTCTGACAGCCCTCGGTGACGGCGGTAACATTTCCGCCATTTTGTGTTTGTACCGGGGGTCTAAGTACGTTGCCACCCAGTACTGGTCCTTGACCCTTATGCTTTTTATACGGGGGTCCCTATTAAAACACTGGAGCATGAAGGCCCCCATTTGCACTAAACTGGAAGCGGTGTGGTGGCCTGGCTCCTGCTCATCATCCAGGATAATGTCGTCCTCTTCATTCTCCATTCCCATCCACGCACAACAACAGGGATCCCAGAAAGGTTTAAAGCATGCTCTTCTTGCTCCTCCTCATCCCCCCCGGCACCATCCTCCTCTGACTCCTCTTCAGACTCCTGTTGTTGACTTGTCTCAGATAGAGTAGCCCCCCCTGGGATTTCATCCAGTATTGCGACTTCCTCATCTTCCCGCTCCCGCTCCTCCACAGCTTGATCAATGACATGACGCAATGCACGCTCCATAAAGAGGGCATAAGGTACCATGTCACTGATGGCGCCATGGCTGCGACTGGCCTCCTTGCGAAAGGCCTCCGAGTCCACCAGTTTATATGGCAGTAGTTGGCGGGCTATCAGTTCTGACAAGCCAGCCGTCAACCGTTGGGCAAGAGGGTTATCCGGCGTCATCATTTTTTTACGCTCGAACATTAGGCCCACGGAAACCTGCCTTTTTGCAGAAAAACTTGAGCTTGGCGTGATGGAAGGTGGAGTGGAGGACAATTGTGAGGAGAGAGGAGAAGGAGAAGTAGAAGACGAGGCTGGACGGTGAGAGCCTGGAGTGTGGCTTTGTGTGTTCCGTTGCTCCCACTGGGCTCGGTGATGGCTGCTCATGTGCCTTCTTAAGGCGGTCGTCCCTAGGTGAGTGTTGGGCTTACCGCGACTAATGCGTTGACTGCAAAGATTGCAGATGGCAACGCTATTGTCAGAAGCGGACACGTTAAAAAAAGCCCACACTGCGGAGCCATGTGCCGGTGTCCTGGGAGCGCCAGATGTGACCGTACATGGTCGATGACTCGCTCCTGATACATTAGCAGTCTGCTTTGTCCCTCCTGTGCAATGTAAGTTATTCCTGCTTCTCCTCCCTATCTGCTGGTCCATATCTCCCTCTGAACTCCCCTCCTCTTCCTCTCTTGTGGGCACCCACGTGACATCACTAGACACTTCATCATCGACGTCACCTTCCCCACCGCTATAAGTAGAGATCTCGGAGTAGGCAGCAACACCGGGGACCAACCTCCTCCTTGGGCTGATCTGGGTACTGTCGTCAGACTGCTGAGTGGCGGTTGTTGCTACCTTCTCTTCCTGATCCAATACCAAGAGTGGATGCACATCAGAAATGTCTTGATATGGATAGGAAAATAATTCCTGTGACTCAAGCGGAAGGTATGTGGTGGTGGTGGTGGTGGTGTTGTTGGTGGTAGTGTCTTTGGGGGTGCACATAGCAGAGAGTGAAGAAGAGGGTGCAGATCGAGAGGATGAGGAGGGTGCAGAAGAGTAAGGCTGATTGAGCCACTCAACCAAGTCTGGTGCGTCCTTTAAAGTAATTGAACGCACCTTCTGCAACTTCCCACTTTGGCTCAAGCCTGTTGCTCCTGCCCTACCCCTACCACCCCTGCGGAAGGGCCTGCCTCTTCCTCTGCCTGTCATTTTTTAAATTACCCTGTGACAAAACTCTCAGTCCCTATAATGATAAAGGACTACTGCAGCAGAAGGGCAGCAGTCAGCATTAGTGCACCTCAACCCTGTGTATTGTGGACCTATACCAGTCCTTAAGGAATAGCAGACTGTACCTCACTCAACCCTATGTACTGTAGTACCCTAGACCTTACCAGTCCTTATAAGGACCTTTGTGGAACAAGTAGGTTGTGAATGATTAGCAGACTGTACCTCAGTCCCTATACTAGTAAAGGACTACTGCAGCAGTAGGGCAGCAGTCAGCTGTAGTGCACCTCAACCCTATGTATTGTGGACCTATACCAGTCCTTAAGGAATAGCAGACTGTACCTCACTCAACCCTATGTACTGTGGTACCCTAGACCTTACCAGTCCTTAAAAAGGACCTTTGTGGAACAAGTAGGTTGTGAATGATTAGCAGACTGTACCTCAGTCCCTATACCAATAAAGGACTACTGCAGCAGAAGGGCAGCAGTCAGCATTAGTGCACCTCAACCCTATGTATTGTGGACCTATACCAGTCCTTAAGGAATAGCAGACTGTACCTCACTCAACCCTATGTACTGTAGTACCCCAGACCTTACCAGTCCTTAGAAGGACCTTTGTGCAACTAGTAGGTTGTGATTAGCAGACTGTACCTCAGTCCCTATACTCATAAAGGACTACTGCAGCAGAAGGGCCGCAGTCAAGTATAATATTCTTTCTATATTTGGAAGAAAGAATATTATACGTGTACAAGCCTATTACCATACCAGTCCTGAAAAGAACCTCTGTGGACCTAATAGTAACAGCTACTGATTAAACTGACTGTCCCTCACTGCCTCACACACAGCTTCCTGCTTGTTCCTATTTAAACTGACAAAACAGAGGCTGCTGGAACAATAACTTGAATAGCACTTTTGTGGACCTAATAGTAACAGCTAATGATTAAACTGACTGTCCCTGCAGCACACAGCGTCCCGTCCCTCTCTCTACACTGACAAAAGACAGGCTGCTGCAAAAATCAGTAGCACAGCAGTGCCTCAAACCTATATCCTGAACCACACCTAACACCTATACCAGTCCTTAAAAGAACTTTTGTGGACCTAATAGCTAGCGATTTGGGTCACTGAAGTCTCTCCCTGCTCCACACAGCAACCTCTCCCTATAGTGACAGAAGAAAGAATGTAAAATAGCCGCCAGATCGGGTCTATTTATAAGTTAGGGGGAATGTCCAAGTGTCCATGTGCTGTAATGTCTGAATTGGCTGTCCTGTACCCCATGATGGATGTGTCATCATAGGTCAAAGTTCTTTTACACAGTAAACACGGAAGTCCGCCGGGCGAACTGCGGCAATAGTCCACTGATCGGGCGGATGGCGAACAGCTGAAATTCGCCGTGAAACAACCGCCGGGCGAACCGTTCGGCCACCCCTAATCCCTGGAAACTCATTTATTCAGGATAGTCTTTCCTGCCATCACCTAATTGCTGAGCTCTTCCTTTCTCCAACAACTAATCAACGGTACAAATATTTCTACTTAACATGACCTCCGGTTCCCACTTAAAGATCAAAAGATCTAGCACTAAGGCACATGTCAAAGCAGGTAAATTTCAATCTTAAACTGTATCTGGACCAGATCTTGAGCTCAACCCTATTATTTAGCAGTGACCATTATTCAATTGTGTTTATTTGTTATGACTTGAATAGTTCCTCAGGCAAGCTCCTCTAACAAAGTCCTCACAATGGACTTTGTGGGGCAATGGATAGTGCATTGAACTTCTCGTTGGTGTAGTAATTCAAAGGTTGTGGTTTCAAATCCCACCACAGTCAGTTTTATATAGTCCTTCTTCATAGTAATGCTGTTCTAATGCTTTATAAAGTAATGGATTACATTCATAAGGGAGCTTTATTGAAGTGGATTTGCTGTACAAGTTAACGATAGAGCCTAGTGGTTTAGGCTTCTCTTGAGAGTTGATATCAGCAAAATTGGAGGTACCCTGTGCAATTCAGAGCAAAGAGAGGGAATGGTAAGCTAACCTGCGTTATATTGTTCCCTTCCCTCATGCCCGGTGCAAGCTGTAATTCTTTATGTACCCTTTTGTCAGCCCCACAACTATTTACTGTCTAAATCTCGCTACCTTCACCACAATAAGAATTCCAAAGAATGCCCCATTTTTACCAATGACACCACCAAACTTACACTTCACTCCCGTGATATCTCTCGACTATTGCAACTCCTTACTCTATGGCCTGCCTCTAAACAGACCATTCCCCCTTCAGTCTATCTGATTCGCTACTGCCAGTTGTATCCCCCTTACCAACCATTTACTAGTAGAGGTGTCAGCCACCCGATCTCTGCCAATCTCTCCTTGGCTTCCGTTCACCCAACAAATCAAATTCAAAATACTAAGGGCATAAAAAGCTTCCCACAACTCTGCCTCTAGCTACATCATTAACCTTATCATATAGTATCAAATAAACCACCCTGTTCTCTGCTTCCAAGAACTCCTGTTCGCTAGCTCCCTCAACACTTCATCCCATGCTGTCCTCTGGGATTTTCCCATGGACTATCCCATCCTCTCAGATTCCCTACACCAATCTATATGGCTATTTCCCTGTCTGTATGCTTCAGGTGATCCCTGCAAACTCATCTATTCAGGATAGTCTTTCCTGCCATCACCTAATTGCTGAGCTCTTCCTTTCTCCAACAACTAATCAACGGTACAAATATTTCTACTTAACATGACCTCCGGTTCCCACTTAAATATCAAAAGATATTGCACTAAGGCACATGCCCAAGCAGGTAAATTTAAATCTTAAACTGTATCTGGACCAGATCTTGAGCTCATCCCTATTATTTAGCAGTGACCATTATTCAATTGTGTTTATTTGTTACGACTTGAATAGTTCCTCAGGCAAGTTCCTCTAACAAAGTCTTCAGAGAGGGCTCTGTGGCGCAATGGATAGCGCATTGGACTATTAGTTGGTGTAGTAATTCAAAGGTTGTGGGTTCGAGTCCCACCAGAGTCGGTTTTATATAGTCATTCTTCATAGTGATGCTGCTCTAATGCTTTATAAAGTAATGGATTACATTCATAAGGGAGCTTTATTGACGTGGATTTGCTGCACAAGTTAACGATAGAGCCTAGTGGTTTAGGCTTCTCTTGAGAGTTGATATCAGCAAAATTGGAAGTACCCTGTGCAATTCAGAGCAAAGAGAGGGAATGGTAAGCTAACCTGCGTTATATTGTTCCCTTCCCTCATGCCCGGTTCAAGCTGTAATTATTTATGTACCCTTTTGTCAGCCCCACAACTATTTACTGTCTAAATCTCGCTACCTTCCCCACAATAAGAATTCCAAAGAATGCCCCATTTTTACCAATGACACCACCAAACTTTCACTTCACTCCCGTGATATCTCTCGACTATTGCAACTCATTACTCTATGGCCTGCCTCTAAACAGACCATTCCCCCTTCAGTCTATCTGATTCGCTACTGCCAGTTGTATCCCCCTTACCAACCATTTACTAGTAGAGGTGTCAGCCACCCGATCTCTGCCAATCTCTCCTTGGCTTCCGTTCTCCCAACAAATCAAATTCAAAATACTAAGGGCATAAAAAGCTTCCCACAACTCTGCCTCTAGCTACATCATTAACCTTATCATATAGTATCAAATAAACCACCCTGTTATCTGCTTCAAAGAACTCCTGTTCGCTAGCTCCCTCAACACTTCATCCCATGCTGTCCTCTGGGATTTTCCCATGGACTATCCCATCCTCTCAGATTCCCTACACCAATCTATATGGCTATTTCCCTGTCTGTATGCTTCAGGTGATCCCTGCAAACTCATCTATTCAGGATAGTCTTTCCTGCCATCACCTAATTGCTGAGCTCTTCCTTTCTCCAACAACTAATCAACGGTACAAATATTTCTACTTAACATGACCTCCGGTTCCCACTTAAATATCAAAAGATATTGCACTAAGGCACATGCCCAAGCAGGTAAATTTAAATCTTAAACTGTATCTGGACCAGATCTTGAGCTCATCCCTATTATTTAGCAGTGACCATTATTCAATTGTGTTTATTTGTTACGACTTGAATAGTTCCTCAGGCAAGTTCCTCTAACAAAGTCTTCAGAGAGGGCTCTGTGGTGCAATGGATAGCGCATTGGACTTCTAGTTGATGAAGTAATTCAAAGGTTTTGGGTTTGAGTCCCACCAGAGTCGGTTTTATATAGTCATTCTTCATAGTGATGCTGCTCTAATGCTTTATAAAGTAATGGATTACATTCATAAGGGAGCTTTATTGACGTGGATTTGCTGCACAAGTTAACGATAGAGCCTAGTGGTTTAGGCTTCTCTTGAGAGTTGATATCAGCAAAATTGGAAGTACCCTGTGCAATTCAGAGCAAAGAGAGGGAATGGTAAGCTAACCTGCGTTATATTGTTCCCTTCCCTCATGCCCGGTGCAAGCTGTAATTCTTTATGTACCCTTTTGTCAGCCCCACAACTATTTACTGTCTAAATCTCGCTACCTTCCCCACAATAAGAATTCCAAAGAATGCCCCATTTTTACCAATGACACCACCAAACTTTCACTTCACTCCCGTGATATCTCTCGACTATTGCAACTCCTTACTCTATGGCCTGCCTCTAAACAGACCATTCCCCCTTCAGTCTATCTGATTCGCTACTGCCAGTTTTATCCACCTTACCAACCATTTACTAGTAGAGGTGTCAGCCACCCGATCTCTGCCAATCTCTCCTTGGTTTCCGTTCTCCCAACAAATCAAATTCAAAATACTAAGGGCATAAAAAGCTTCCCCCAACTCTGCCTCTAGCTACATCATTAACCTTATCATATAGTATCAAATAAACCACCCTGTTCTCTGCTTCCAAGAACTCCTGTTCGCTAGCTCCCTCAACACTTCATCCCATGCTGTCCTCAGGGATTTTCCCATGGACTATCCCATCCTCTCAAATTCCCTACACCAATCTATATGGCTATTTCCCTGTCTGTATGCTTCAGGTGATCCCTGCAAACTCATCTATTCAGGATAGTCTTTCCTGCCATCACCTAATTGCTGAGCTCTTCCTTTCTCCAACAACTAATCAACGGTACAAATATTTCTACTTAACATGACCTCCGGTTCCCACTTAAATATCAAAAGATATTGCACTAAGGCACATGCCCAAGCAGGTAAATTTAAATCTTAAACTGTATCTGGACCAGATCTTGAGCTCATCCCTATTATTTAGCAGTGACCATTATTCAATTGTGTTTATTTGTTACGACTTGAATAGTTCCTCAGGCAAGTTCCTCTAACAAAGTCTTCAGAGAGGGCTCTGTGGCGCAATGGATAGCGCATTGGACTTCTAGTTGGTGTAGCAATTCAAAGGTTGTGGGTTCGAGTCCCACCAGAGTCGGTTTTATATAGTCATTCTTCATAGTGATGCTGCTCTAATGCTTTATAAAGTAATGGATTACATTCATAAGGGAGCTTTATTGACGTGGATTTGCTGCACAAGTTAACGATAGAGCCTAGTGGTTTAGGCTTCTCTTGAGAGTTGATATCAGCAAAATTGGAAGTACCCTGTGCAATTCAGAGCAAAGAGAGGGAATGGTAAGCTAACCTGCGTTATATTGTTCCCTTCCCTCATGCCCGGTGCAAGCTGTAATTCTTTATGTACCCTTTTGTCAGCCCCACAACTATTTACTGTCTAAATCTCGCTACCTTCCCCACAATAAGAATTCCAAAGAATGCCCCATTTTTACCAATGACACCACCAAACTTCCACTTCACTCCCGTGATATCTCTCGACTATTGCAACTCCTTACTCTATGGCCTGCCTCTAAACAGACCATTCCCCCTTCAGTCTATCTGATTCGCTACTGCCAGTTGTATCCCCCTTACCAACCATTTACTACTAGAGGTGTCAGCCACCCGATCTCTGCCAATCTCTCCTTGGCTTCCGTTCTCCCAACAAATCAAATTCAAAATACTAAGGGCATAAAAAGCTTCCCCCAACTCTGCCTCTAGCTACATCATTAACCTTATCATATAGTATCAAATAAACCACCCTGTTCTCTGCTTCCAAGAACTCCTGTTTGCTAGCTCCCTCAACACTTCATCCCATGCTGTCCTCTGGGATTTTCCCATGGACTATCCCATCCTCTCAGATTCCCTACACCAATCTATATGGCTATTTCCCTGTCTGTATGCTTCAGGTGATCCCTGCAAACTCATCTATTCAGGATAGTCTTTCCTGCCATCACCTAATTGCTGAGCTCTTCCTTTCTCCAACAACTAATCAACGGTACAAATATTTCTACTTAACATGACCTCCGGTTCCCACTTAAATATCAAAAGATATTGCACTAAGGCACATGCCCAAGCAGGTAAATTTAAATCTTAAACTGTATCTGGACCAGATCTTGAGCTCATCCCTATTATTTAGCAGTGACCATTATTCAATTGTGTTTATTTGTTACGACTTGAATAGTTCCTCAGGCAAGTTCCTCTAACAAAGTCTTCAGAGAGGGCTCTGTGGCGCAATGGATAGCGCATTGGACTTCTAGTTGGTGTAGTAATTCAAAGGTTGTGGGTTCGAGTCCCACCAGAGTCGGTTTTATATAGTCATTCTTCATAGTGATGCTGCTCTAATGCTTTATAAAGTAATGGATTACATTCATAAGGGAGCTTTATTGATGTGGATTTGCTGCACAAGTTAACGATAGAGCCTAGTGGTTTAGGCTTTTCTTGAGAGTTGATATCAGCAAAATTGGAAGTACCCTGTGCAATTCAGAGCAAAGAGAGGGAATGGTAAGCTAACCTGCGTTATATTGTTCCCTTCCCTCATGCCCGGTGCAAGCTGTAATTATTTATGTACCCTTTTGTCAGCCCCACAACTATTTACTGTCTAAATCTCGCTACCTTCACCACAATAAGAATTCCAAAGAATGCCCCATTTTTACCAATGACACCACCAAACTTTCACTTCACTCCCGTGATATCTCTCGACTATTGCAACTCCTTACTCTATGGCCTGCCTCTAAACAGACCATTCCCCCTTCAGTCTATCTGATTCGCTACTGCCAGTTGTATCCCCCTTACCAACCATTTACTAGTAGAGGTGTCAGCCACCCGATCTCTGCCAATCTCTCCTTGGTTTCCGTTCTCCCAACAAATCAAATTCAAAATACTAAGGGCATAAAAAGCTTCCCCCAACTCTGCCTCTAGCTACATCATTAACCTTATCATATAGTATCAAATAAACCACCCTGTTCTCTGCTTCCAAGAACTCCTGTTTGCTAGCTCCCTCTAAACTTCATCCCATGCTGTCCTCTGGGATTTTCCCATGGACTATCCCATCCTCTCAGATTCCCTACACCAATCTATATGGCTATTTCCCTGTCTGTATGCTTCAGGTGATCCCTGCAAACTCATCTATTCAGGATAGTCTTTCCTGCCATCACCTAATTGCTGAGCTCTTCCTTTCTCCAACAACTAATCAACGATACAAATATTTCTACTTAACATGACCTCCGGTTCCCACTTAAATATCAAAAGATATTGCACTAAGGCACATGCCCAAGCAGGTAAATTTAAATCTTAAACTGTATCTGGACCAGATCTTGAGCTCATCCCTATTATTTAGCAGTGACCATTATTCAATTGTGTTTATTTGTTACGACTTGAATAGTTCCTCAGGCAAGTTCCTCTAACAAAGTCTTCAGAGAGGGCTCTGTGGCGCAATGGATAGCGCATTGGACTTCTAGTTGATGAAGTAATTCAAAGGTTGTGGGTTCGAGTCCCACCAGAGTCGGTTTTATATAGTCATTCTTCATAGTGATGCTGCTCTAATGCTTTATAAAGTAATGGATTACATTCATAAGGGAGCTTTATTGACGTGGATTTGCTGCACAAGTTAACGATAGAGCCTACTGTTTTAGGCTTCTCTTGAGAGTTGATATCAGCAAAATTGGAAGTACCCTGTGAAATTCAGAGCAAAGAGAGGGAATGGTAAGCTAACCTGCATTATATTGTTCCCTTCCCTCATGCCCGGTGCAAGCTGTAATTATTTATGTACCCTTTTGTCAGCCCCACAACTATTTACTGTCTAAATCTCGCTACCTTCCCCACAATAAGAATTCCAAAGAATGCCCCATTTTTACCAATGACACCACCAAACTTTCACTTCACTCCCGTGATATCTCTCGACTATTGCAACTCCTTACTCTATGGCCTGCCTCTAAACAGACCATTCCCCCTTCAGTCTATCTGATTCGCTACTGCCAGTTGTATCCCCCTTACCAACCATTTACTAGTAGAGGTGTCAGCCACCCGATCTCTGCCAATCTCTCCTTGGCTTCCGTTCTCCCAACAAATCAAATTCAAAATACTAAGGGCATAAAAAGCTTCCCACAACTCTGCCTCTAGCTACATCATTAACCTTATCATATAGTATCAAATAAACCACCCTGTTCTCTGCTTCCAAGAACTCCTGTTTGCTAGCTCCCTCAACACTTCATCCCATGCTGTCCTCTGGGATTTTCCCATGGACTATCCCATCCTCTCAGATTCCCTACACCAATCTATATGGCTATTTCCCTGTCTGTATGCTTCAGGTGATCCCTGCAAACTCATCTATTCAGGATAGTCTTTCCTGCCATCACCTAATTGCTGAGCTCTTCCTTTCTCCAACAACTAATCAACGGTACAAATATTTCTACTTAACATGACCTCCGGTTCCCACTTAAATATCAAAAGATATTGCACTAAGGCACATGCCCAAGCAGGTAAATTTAAATCTTAAACTGTATCTGGACCAGATCTTGAGCTCATCCCTATTATTTAGCAGTGACCATTATTCAATTGTGTTTATTTGTTACGACTTGAATAGTTCCTCAGGCAAGTTCCTCTAACAAAGTCTTCAGAGAGGGCTCTGTGGCGCAATGGATAGCGCATTGGACTTCTAGTTGATGAAGTAATTCAAAGGTTGTGGGTTCGAGTCCCACCAGAGTCGGTTTTATATAGTCATTCTTCATAGTGATGCTGCTCTAATGCTTTATAAAGTAATGGATTACATTCATAAGGGAGCTTTATTGACGTGGATTTGCTGCACAAGTTAACGATAGAGCCTACTGTTTTAGGCTTCTCTTGAGAGTTGATATCAGCAAAATTGGAAGTACCCTGTGAAATTCAGAGCAAAGAGAGGGAATGGTAAGCTAACCTGCATTATATTGTTCCCTTCCCTCATGCCCGGTGCAAGCTGTAATTATTTATGTACCCTTTTGTCAGCCCCACAACTATTTACTGTCTAAATCTCGCTACCTTCCCCACAATAAGAATTCCAAAGAATGCCCCATTTTTACCAATGACACCACCAAACTTTCACTTCACTCCCGTGATATCTCTCGACTATTGCAACTCCTTACTCTATGGCCTGCCTCTAAACAGACCATTCCCCCTTCAGTCTATCTGATTCGCTACTGCCAGTTGTATCCCCCTTACCAACCATTTACTAGTAGAGGTGTCAGCCACCCGATCTCTGCCAATCTCTCCTTGGCTTCCGTTCTCCCAACAAATCAAATTCAAAATACTAAGGGCATAAAAAGCTTCCCACAACTCTGCCTCTAGCTACATCATTAACCTTATCATATAGTATCAAATAAACCACCCTGTTCTCTGCTTCCAAGAACTCCTGTTTGCTAGCTCCCTCAACACTTCATCCCATGCTGTCCTCTGGGATTTTCCCATGGACTATCCCATCCTCTCAGATTCCCTACACCAATCTATATGGCTATTTCCCTGTCTGTATGCTTCAGGTGATCCCTGCAAACTCATCTATTCAGGATAGTCTTTCCTGCCATCACCTAATTGCTGAGCTCTTCCTTTCTCCAACAACTAATCAACGGTACAAATATTTCTACTTAACATGACCTCCGGTTCCCACTTAAATATCAAAAGATATTGCACTAAGGCACATGCCCAAGCAGGTAAATTTAAATCTTAAACTGTATCTGGACCAGATCTTGAGCTCATCCCTATTATTTAGCAGTGACCATTATTCAATTGTGTTTATTTGTTACGACTTGAATAGTTCCTCAGGCAAGTTCCTCTAACAAAGTCTTCAGAGAGGGCTCTGTGGCGCAATGGATAGCGCATTGGACTTCTAGTTGGTGTAGTAATTCAAAGGTTGTGGGTTCGAGTCCCACCAGAGTCGGTTTTATATAGTCATTCTTCATAGTGATGCTGCTCTAATGCTTTATAAAGTAATGGATTACATTCATAAGGGAGCTTTATTGACGTGGATTTGCTGCACAAGTTAACGATAGAGCCTAGTGGTTTAGGCTTCTCTTGAGAGTTGATATCAGCAAAATTGGAAGTACCCTGTGCAATTCAGAGCAAAGAGAGGGAATGGTAAGCTAACCTGCGTTATATTGTTCCCTTCCCTCATGCCCGGTGCAAGCTGTAATTCTTTATGTACCCTTTTGTCAGCCCCACAACTATTTACTGTCTAAATCTCGCTACCTTCACCACAATAAGAATTCCAAAGAATGCCCCATTTTTACCAATGACACCACCAAACTTTCACTTCACTCCCGTGATATCTCTCGACTATTGCAACTCCTTACTCTATGGCCTGCCTCTAAACAGACCATTCCCCCTTCAGTCTATCTGATTCGCTACTGCCAGTTGTATCCCCCTTACCAACCATTTACTAGTAGAGGTGTCAGCCACCCGATCTCTGCCAATCTCTCCTTGGTTTCCGTTCTCCCAACAAATCAAATTCAAAATACTAAGGGCATAAAAAGCTTCCCCCAACTCTGCCTCTAGCTACATCATTAACCTTATCATATAGTATCAAATAAACCACCCTGTTCTCTGCTTCCAAGAACTCCTGTTTGCTAGCTCCCTCAACACTTCATCCCATGCTGTCCTCTGGGATTTTCCCATGGACTATCCCATCCTCTCAGATTCCCTACACCAATCTATATGGCTATTTCCCTGTCTGTATGCTTCAGGTGATCCCTGCAAACTCATCTATTCAGGATAGTCTTTCCTGCCATCACCTAATTGCTGAGCTCTTCCTTTCTCCAACAACTAATCAACGGTACAAATATTTCTACTTAACATGACCTCCGGTTCCCACTTAAATATCAAAAGATATTGCACTAAGGCACATGCCCAAGCTGGTAAATTTAAATCTTAAACTGTATCTGGTCCAGATCTTGAGCTCATCCCTATTATTTAGCAGTGACCATTATTCAATTGTGTTTATTTGTTACGACTTGAATAGTTCCTCAGGCAAGTTCCTCTAACAAAGTCTTCAGAGAGGGCTCTGTGGCGCAATGGATAGCGCATTGGACTTCTAGTTGATGACGTAATTCAAAGGTTGTGGGTTCGAGTCCCACCAGAGTCGGTTTTATATAGTCATTCTTCATAGTGATGCTGCTCTAATGCTTTATAAAGTAATGGATTACATTCATAAGGGAGCTTTATTGACGTGGATTTGCTGCACAAGTTAACGATAGAGCCTACTGTTTTAGGCTTCTCTTGAGAGTTGATATCAGCAAAATTGGAAGTACCCTGTGAAATTCAGAGCAAAGAGAGGGAATGGTAAGCTAACCTGCATTATATTGTTCCCTTCCCTCATGCCCGGTGCAAGCTGTAATTATTTATGTACCCTTTTGTCAGCCCCACAACTATTTACTGTCTAAATCTCGCTACCTTCCCCACAATAAGAATTCCAAAGAATGCCCCATTTTTACCAATGACACCACCAAACTTTCACTTCACTCCCGTGATATCTCTCGACTATTGCAACTCCTTACTCTATGGCCTGCCTCTAAACAGACCATTCCCCCTTCAGTCTATCTGATTCGCTACTGCCAGTTGTATCCCCCTTACCAACCATTTACTAGTAGAGGTGTCAGCCACCCGATCTCTGCCAATCTCTCCTTGGCTTCCGTTCTCCCAACAAATCAAATTCAAAATACTAAGGGCATAAAAAGCTTCCCACAACTCTGCCTCTAGCTACATCATTAACCTTATCATATAGTATCAAATAAACCACCCTGTTCTCTGCTTCCAAGAACTCCTGTTTGCTAGCTCCCTCAACACTTCATCCCATGCTGTCCTCTGGGATTTTCCCATGGACTATCCCATCCTCTCAGATTCCCTACACCAATCTATATGGCTATTTCCCTGTCTGTATGCTTCAGGTGATCCCTGCAAACTCATCTATTCAGGATAGTCTTTCCTGCCATCACCTAATTGCTGAGCTCTTCCTTTCTCCAACAACTAATCAACGGTACAAATATTTCTACTTAACATGACCTCCGGTTCCCACTTAAATATCAAAAGATATTGCACTAAGGCACATGCCCAAGCAGGTAAATTTAAATCTTAAACTGTATCTGGACCAGATCTTGAGCTCATCCCTATTATTTAGCAGTGACCATTATTCAATTGTGTTTATTTGTTACGACTTGAATAGTTCCTCAGGCAAGTTCCTCTAACAAAGTCTTCAGAGAGGGCTCTGTGGCGCAATGGATAGCGCATTGGACTTCTAGTTGGTGTAGTAATTCAAAGGTTGTGGGTTCGAGTCCCACCAGAGTCGGTTTTATATAGTCATTCTTCATAGTGATGCTGCTCTAATGCTCTATAAAGTAATGGATTACATTCATAAGGGAGCTTTATTGACGTGGATTTGCTGCACAAGTTAACGATAGAGCCTAGTGGTTTAGGCTTCTCTTGAGAGTTGATATCAGCAAAATTGGAAGTACCCTGTGCAATTCAGAGCAAAGAGAGGGAATGGTAAGCTAACCTGCGTTATATTGTTCCCTTCCCTCATGCCCGGTGCAAGCTGTAATTCTTTATGTACCCTTTTGTCAGCTCCACAACTATTTACTGTCTAAATTTTGCTACCTTCCCCACAATAAGAATTCCAAAGAATGCCCCATTTTTACCAATGACACCACCAAACTTTCACTTCACTCCCGTGATATCTCTCGACTATTGCAACTCCTTACTCTATGGCCTGCCTCTAAACAGACCATTCCCCCTTCAGTCTATCTGATTCGCTACTGCCAGTTGTATCCCCCTTACCAACCATTTACTAGTAGAGGTGTCAGCCACCCGATCTCTGCCAATCTCTCCTTGGCTTCCGTTCTCCCAACAAATCAAATTCAAAATACTAAGGGCATAAAAAGCTTCCCACAACTCTGCCTCTAGCTACATCATTAACCTTATCATATAGTATCAAATAAACCACCCTGTTCTCTGCTTCCAAGAACTCCTGTTCGCTAGCTCCCTCAACACTTCATCCCATGCTGTCCTCTGGGATTTTCCCATGGACTATCCCATCCTCTCAGATTCCCTACACCAATCTATATGGCTATTTCCCTGTCTGTATGCTTCAGGTGATCCCTGCAAACTCATCTATTCAGGATAGTCTTTCCTGCCATCACCTAATTGCTGAGCTCTTCCTTTCTCCAACAACTAATCAACGGTACAAATATTTCTACTTAACATGACCTCCGGTTCCCACTTAAATATCAAAAGATATTGCACTAAGGCACATGCCCAAGCAGGTAAATTTAAATCTTAAACTGTATCTGGACCAGATCTTGAGCTCATCCCTATTATTTAGCAGTGACCATTATTCAATTGTGTTTATTTGTTACGACTTGAATAGTTCCTCAGGCAAGTTCCTCTAACAAAGTCTTCAGAGAGGGCTCTGTGGCGCAATGGATAGCGCATTGGACTATTAGTTGGTGTAGTAATTCAAAGGTTGTGGGTTCGAGTCCCACCAGAGTCGGTTTTATATAGTCATTCTTCATAGTGATGCTGCTCTAATGCTTTATAAAGTAATGGATTACATTCATAAGGGAGCTTTATTGACGTGGATTTGCTGCACAAGTTAACGATAGAGCCTAGTGGTTTAGGCTTCTCTTGAGAGTTGATATCAGCAAAATTGGAAGTACCCTGTGCAATTCAGAGCAAAGAGAGGGAATGGTAAGCTAACCTGCGTTATATTGTTCCCTTCCCTCATGCCCGGTTCAAGCTGTAATTATTTATGTACCCTTTTGTCAGCCCCACAACTATTTACTGTCTAAATCTCGCTACCTTCCCCACAATAAGAATTCCAAAGAATGCCCCATTTTTACCAATGACACCACCAAACTTTCACTTCACTCCCGTGATATCTCTCGACTATTGCAACTCCTTACTCTATGGCCTGCCTCTAAACAGACCATTCCCCCTTCAGTCTATCTGATTCGCTACTGCCAGTTGTATCCCCCTTACCAACCATTTACTAGTAGAGGTGTCAGCCACCCGATCTCTGCCAATCTCTCCTTGGCTTCCGTTCTCCCAACAAATCAAATTCAAAATACTAAGGGCATAAAAAGCTTCCCACAACTCTGCCTCTAGCTACATCATTAACCTTATCATATAGTATCAAATAAACCACCCTGTTATCTGCTTCAAAGAACTCCTGTTCGCTAGCTCCCTCAACACTTCATCCCATGCTGTCCTCTGGGATTTTCCCATGGACTATCCCATCCTCTCAGATTCCCTACACCAATCTATATGGCTATTTCCCTGTCTGTATGCTTCAGGTGATCCCTGCAAACTCATCTATTCAGGATAGTCTTTCCTGCCATCACCTAATTGCTGAGCTCTTCCTTTCTCCAACAACTAATCAACGGTACAAATATTTCTACTTAACATGACCTCCGGTTCCCACTTAAATATCAAAAGATATTGCACTAAGGCACATGCCCAAGCAGGTAAATTTAAATCTTAAACTGTATCTGGACCAGATCTTGAGCTCATCCCTATTATTTAGCAGTGACCATTATTCAATTGTGTTTATTTGTTACGACTTGAATAGTTCCTCAGGCAAGTTCCTCTAACAAAGTCTTCAGAGAGGGCTCTGTGGTGCAATGGATAGCGCATTGGACTTCTAGTTGATGAAGTAATTCAAAGGTTTTGGGTTTGAGTCCCACCAGAGTCGGTTTTATATAGTCATTCTTCATAGTGATGCTGCTCTAATGCTTTATAAAGTAATGGATTACATTCATAAGGGAGCTTTATTGACGTGGATTTGCTGCACAAGTTAACGATAGAGCCTAGTGGTTTAGGCTTCTCTTGAGAGTTGATATCAGCAAAATTGGAAGTACCCTGTGCAATTCAGAGCAAAGAGAGGGAATGGTAAGCTAACCTGCGTTATATTGTTCCCTTCCCTCATGCCCGGTGCAAGCTGTAATTCTTTATGTACCCTTTTGTCAGCCCCACAACTATTTACTGTCTAAATCTCGCTACCTTCCCCACAATAAGAATTCCAAAGAATGCCCCATTTTTACCAATGACACCACCAAACTTTCACTTCACTCCCGTGATATCTCTCGACTATTGCAACTCCTTACTCTATGGCCTGCCTCTAAACAGACCATTCCCCCTTCAGTCTATCTGATTCGCTACTGCCAGTTTTATCCACCTTACCAACCATTTACTAGTAGAGGTGTCAGCCACCCGATCTCTGCCAATCTCTCCTTGGTTTCCGTTCTCCCAACAAATCAAATTCAAAATACTAAGGGCATAAAAAGCTTCCCCCAACTCTGCCTCTAGCTACATCATTAACCTTATCATATAGTATCAAATAAACCACCCTGTTCTCTGCTTCCAAGAACTCCTGTTCGCTAGCTCCCTCAACACTTCATCCCATGCTGTCCTCAGGGATTTTCCCATGGACTATCCCATCCTCTCAGATTCCCTACACCAATCTATATGGCTATTTCCCTGTCTGTATGCTTCAGGTGATCCCTGCAAACTCATCTATTCAGGATAGTCTTTCCTGCCATCACCTAATTGCTGAGCTCTTCCTTTCTCCAACAACTAATCAACGGTACAAATATTTCTACTTAACATGACCTCCGGTTCCCACTTAAATATCAAAAGATATTGCACTAAGGCACATGCCCAAGCAGGTAAATTTAAATCTTAAACTGTATCTGGACCAGATCTTGAGCTCATCCCTATTATTTAGCAGTGACCATTATTCAATTGTGTTTATTTGTTACGACTTGAATAGTTCCTCAGGCAAGTTCCTCTAACAAAGTCTTCAGAGAGGGCTCTGTGGCGCAATGGATAGCGCATTGGACTTCTAGTTGATGAAGTAATTCAAAGGTTGTGGGTTCGAGTCCCACCAGAGTCGGTTTTATATAGTCATTCTTCATAGTGATGCTGCTCTAATGCTTTATAAAGTAATGGATTACATTCATAAGGGAGCTTTATTGACGTGGATTTGCTGCACAAGTTAACGATAGAGCCTACTGTTTTAGGCTTCTCTTGAGAGTTGATATCAGCAAAATTGGAAGTACCCTGTGAAATTCAGAGCAAAGAGAGGGAATGGTAAGCTAACCTGCATTATATTGTTCCCTTCCCTCATGCCCGGTGCAAGCTGTAATTATTTATGTACCCTTTTGTCAGCCCCACAACTATTTACTGTCTAAATCTCGCTACCTTCCCCACAATAAGAATTCCAAAGAATGCCCCATTTTTACCAATGACACCACCAAACTTTCACTTCACTCCCGTGATATCTCTCGACTATTGCAACTCCTTACTCTATGGCCTGCCTCTAAACAGACCATTCCCCCTTCAGTCTATCTGATTCGCTACTGCCAGTTGTATCCCCCTTACCAACCATTTACTAGTAGAGGTGTCAGCCACCCGATCTCTGCCAATCTCTCCTTGGCTTCCGTTCTCCCAACAAATCAAATTCAAAATACTAAGGGCATAAAAAGCTTCCCACAACTCTGCCTCTAGCTACATCATTAACCTTATCATATAGTATCAAATAAACCACCCTGTTCTCTGCTTCCAAGAACTCCTGTTTGCTAGCTCCCTCAACACTTCATCCCATGCTGTCCTCTGGGATTTTCCCATGGACTATCCCATCCTCTCAGATTCCCTACACCAATCTATATGGCTATTTCCCTGTCTGTATGCTTCAGGTGATCCCTGCAAACTCATCTATTCAGGATAGTCTTTCCTGCCATCACCTAATTGCTGAGCTCTTCCTTTCTCCAACAACTAATCAACGGTACAAATATTTCTACTTAACATGACCTCCGGTTCCCACTTAAATATCAAAAGATATTGCACTAAGGCACATGCCCAAGCAGGTAAATTTAAATCTTAAACTGTATCTGGACCAGATCTTGAGCTCATCCCTATTATTTAGCAGTGACCATTATTCAATTGTGTTTATTTGTTACGACTTGAATAGTTCCTCAGGCAAGTTCCTCTAACAAAGTCTTCAGAGAGGGCTCTGTGGCGCAATGGATAGCGCATTGGACTTCTAGTTGGTGTAGTAATTCAAAGGTTGTGGGTTCGAGTCCCACCAGAGTCGGTTTTATATAGTCATTCTTCATAGTGATGCTGCTCTAATGCTTTATAAAGTAATGGATTACATTCATAAGGGAGCTTTATTGACGTGGATTTGCTGCACAAGTTAACGATAGAGCCTAGTGGTTTAGGCTTCTCTTGAGAGTTGATATCAGCAAAATTGGAAGTACCCTGTGCAATTCAGAGCAAAGAGAGGGAATGGTAAGCTAACCTGCGTTATATTGTTCCCTTCCCTCATGCCCGGTGCAAGCTGTAATTCTTTATGTACCCTTTTGTCAGCCCCACAACTATTTACTGTCTAAATCTCGCTACCTTCACCACAATAAGAATTCCAAAGAATGCCCCATTTTTACCAATGACACCACCAAACTTTCACTTCACTCCCGTGATATCTCTCGACTATTGCAACTCCTTACTCTATGGCCTGCCTCTAAACAGACCATTCCCCCTTCAGTCTATCTGATTCGCTACTGCCAGTTGTATCCCCCTTACCAACCATTTACTAGTAGAGGTGTCAGCCACCCGATCTCTGCCAATCTCTCCTTGGTTTCCGTTCTCCCAACAAATCAAATTCAAAATACTAAGGGCATAAAAAGCTTCCCCCAACTCTGCCTCTAGCTACATCATTAACCTTATCATATAGTATCAAATAAACCACCCTGTTCTCTGCTTCCAAGAACTCCTGTTTGCTAGCTCCCTCAACACTTCATCCCATGCTGTCCTCTGGGATTTTCCCATGGACTATCCCATCCTCTCAGATTCCCTACACCAATCTATATGGCTATTTCCCTGTCTGTATGCTTCAGGTGATCCCTGCAAACTCATCTATTCAGGATAGTCTTTCCTGCCATCACCTAATTGCTGAGCTCTTCCTTTCTCCAACAACTAATCAACGGTACAAATATTTCTACTTAACATGACCTCCGGTTCCCACTTAAATATCAAAAGATATTGCACTAAGGCACATGCCCAAGCTGGTAAATTTAAATCTTAAACTGTATCTGGTCCAGATCTTGAGCTCATCCCTATTATTTAGCAGTGACCATTATTCAATTGTGTTTATTTGTTACGACTTGAATAGTTCCTCAGGCAAGTTCCTCTAACAAAGTCTTCAGAGAGGGCTCTGTGGCGCAATGGATAGCGCATTGGACTTCTAGTTGGTGTAGTAATTCAAAGGTTGTGGGTTCGAGTCCCACCAGAGTCGGTTTTATATAGTCATTCTTCATAGTGATGCTGCTCTAATGCTTTATAAAGTAATGGATTACATTCATAAGGGAGCTTTATTGACGTGGATTTGCTGCACAAGTTAACGATAGAGCCTAGTGGTTTAGGCTTCTCTTGAGAGTTGATATCAGCAAAATTGGAAGTACCCTGTGCAATTCAGAGCAAAGAGAGGGAATGGTAAGCTAACCTGCGTTATATTGTTCCCTTCCCTCATGCCCGGTGCAAGCTGTAATTCTTTATGTACCCTTTTGTCAGCCCCACAACTATTTACTGTCTAATACTCGCTACCTTCACCACAATAAGAATTCCAAAGAATGCCCCATTTTTACCAATGACACCACCAAACTTTCACTTCACTCCCGTGATATCTCTCGACTATTGCAACTCCTTACTCTATGGCCTGCCTCTAAACAGACCATTCCCCCTTCAGTCTATCTGATTCGCTACTGCCAGTTGTATCCCCCTTACCAACCATTTACTAGTAGAGGTGTCAGCCACCCGATCTCTGCCAATCTCTCCTTGGTTTCCGTTCTCCCAACAAATCAAATTCAAAATACTAAGGGCATAAAAAGCTTCCCCCAACTCTGCCTCTAGCTACATCATTAACCTTATTATATAGTATCAAATAAACCACCCTGTTCTCTGCTTCCAAGAACTCCTGTTTGCTAGCTCCCTCAACACTTCATCCCATGCTGTCCTCTGGGATTTTCCCATGGACTATCCCATCCTCTCAGATTCCCTCCACCAATCTATATGGCTATTTCCCTGTCTGTATGCTTCAGGTGATCCCTGCAAACTCATCTATTCAGGATAGTCTTTCCTGCCATCACCTAATTGCTGAGCTCTTCCTTTCTCCAACAACTAATCAACGGTACAAATATTTCTACTTAACATGACCTCCGGTTCCCACTTAAATATCAAAAGATATTGCACTAAGGCACATGCCCAAGCAGGTAAATTTAAATCTTAAACTGTATCTGGACCAGATCTTGAGCTCATCCCTATTATTTAGCAGTGACCATTATTCAATTGTGTTTATTTGTTACGACTTGAATAGTTCCTCAGGCAAGTTCCTCTAACAAAGTCTTCAGAGAGGGCTCTGTGGCGCAATGGATAGCGCATTGGACTTCTAGTTGATGAAGTAATTCAAAGGTTGTGGGTTCGAGTCCCACCAGAGTCGGTTTTATATAGTCATTCTTCATAGTGATGCTGCTCTAATGCTTTATAAAGTAATGGATTACATTCATAAGGGAGCTTTATTGACGTGGATTTGCTGCACAAGTTAACGATAGAGCCTAGTGTTTTAGGCTTCTCTTTAGAGTTGATATCAGCAAAATTGGAAGTACCCTGTGAAATTCAGAGCAAAGAGAGGGAATGGTAAGCTAACCTGCGTTATATTGTTCCCTTCCCTCATGCCCGGTGCAAGCTGTAATTATTTATGTACCCTTTTGTCAGCCCCACAACTATTTACTGTCTAAATCTCGCTACCTTCCCCACAATAAGAATTCCAAAGAATGCCCCATTTTTACCAATGACACCACCAAACTTTCACTTCACTCCCGTGATATCTCTCGACTATTGCAACTCCTTACTCTATGGCCTGCCTCTAAACAGACCATTCCCCCTTCAGTCTATCTGATTCGCTACTGCCAGTTGTATCCCCCTTACCAACCATTTACTAGTAGAGGTGTCAGCCACCCGATCTCTGCCAATCTCTCCTTGGCTTCCGTTCTCCCAACAAATCAAATTCAAAATACTAAGGGCATAAAAAGCTTCCCACAACTCTGCCTCTAGCTACATCATTAACCTTATCATATAGTATCAAATAAACCACCCTGTTCTCTGCTTCCAAGAACTCCTGTTTGCTAGCTCCCTCAACACTTCATCCCATGCTGTCCTCTGGGATTTTCCCATGGACTATCCCATCCTCTCAGATTCCCTACACCAATCTATATGGCTATTTCCCTGTCTGTATGCTTCAGGTGATCCCTGCAAACTCATCTATTCAGGATAGTCTTTCCTGCCATCACCTAATTGCTGAGCTCTTCCTTTCTCCAACAACTAATCAACGGTACAAATATTTCTACTTAACATGACCTCCGGTTCCCACTTAAATATCAAAAGATATTGCACTAAGGCACATGCCCAAGCAGGTAAATTTAAATCTTAAACTGTATCTGGACCAGATCTTGAGCTCATCCCTATTATTTAGCAGTGACCATTATTCAATTGTGTTTATTTGTTACGACTTGAATAGTTCCTCAGGCAAGTTCCTCTAACAAAGTCTTCAGAGAGGGCTCTGTGGCGCAATGGATAGCGCATTGGACTTCTAGTTGGTGTAGTAATTCAAAGGTTGTGGGTTCGAGTCCCACCAGAGTCGGTTTTATATAGTCATTCTTCATAGTGATGCTGCTCTAATGCTTTATAAAGTAATGGATTACATTCATAAGGGAGCTTTATTGACGTGGATTTGCTGCACAAGTTAACGATAGAGCCTAGTGGTTTAGGCTTCTCTTGAGAGTTGATATCAGCAAAATTGGAAGTACCCTGTGCAATTCAGAGCAAAGAGAGGGAATGGTAAGCTAACCTGCGTTATATTGTTCCCTTCCCTCATGCCCGGTGCAAGCTGTAATTCTTTATGTACCCTTTTGTCAGCCCCACAACTATTTACTGTCTAAATCTCGTTACCTTCACCACAATAAGAATTCCAAAGAATGCCCCATTTTTACCAATGACACCACCAAACTTTCACTTCACTCCCGTGATATCTCTCGACTATTGCAACTCCTTACTCTATGGCCTGCCTCTAAACAGACCATTCCCCCTTCAGTCTATCTGATTCGCTACTGCCAGTTGTATCCCCCTTACCAACCATTTACTAGTAGAGGTGTCAGCCACCCGATCTCTGCCAATCTCTCCTTGGTTTCCGTTCTCCCAACAAATCAAATTCAAAATACTAAGGGCATAAAAAGCTTCCCCCAACTCTGCCTCTAGCTACATCATTAACCTTATCATATAGTATCAAATAAACCACCTTGTTCTCTGCTTCCAAGAACTCCTGTTTGCTAGCTCCCTCAACACTTCATCCCATGCTGTCCTCTGGGATTTTCCCATGGACTATCCCATCCTCTCAGATTCCCTACACCAATCTATATGGCTATTTCCCTGTCTGTATGCTTCAGGTGATCCCTGCAAAACTCATCTATTCAGGATAGTCTTTCCTGCCATCACCTAATTGCTGAGCTCTTCCTTTCTCCAACAACTAATCAACGGTACAAATATTTCTACTTAACATGACCTCCGGTTCCCACTTAAATATCAAAAGATATTGCACTAAGGCACATGCCCAAGCAGGTAAATTTAAATCTTAAACTGTATCTGGACCAGATCTTGAGCTCATCCCTATTATTTAGCAGTGACCATTATGCAATTGTGTTTATTTGATACGACTTGAATAGTTCCTCAGGCAAGTTCCTCTAACAAAGTCTTCAGAGAGGGCTCTGTGGCGCAATGGATAGCGCATTGGACTTCTAGTTGATGAAGTAATTCAAAGGTTGTGGGTTCGAGTCCCACCAGAGTCGGTTTTATATAGTCATTCTTCATAGTGATGCTGCTCTAATGCTTTATAAAGTAATGGATTACATTCATAAGGGAGCTTTATTGACGTGGATTTGCTGCACAAGTTAACGATAGAGCCTACTGTTTTAGGCTTCTCTTGAGAGTTGATATCAGCAAAATTGGAAGTACCCTGTGAAATTCAGAGCAAAGAGAGGGAATGGTAAGCTAACCTGCATTATATTGTTCCCTTCCCTCATGCCCGGTGCAAGCTGTAATTATTTATGTACCCTTTTGTCAGCCCCACAACTATTTACTGTCTAAATCTCGCTACCTTCCCCACAATAAGAATTCCAAAGAATGCCCCATTTTTACCAATGACACCACCAAACTTTCACTTCACTCCCGTGATATCTCTCGACTATTGCAACTCCTTACTCTATGGCCTGCCTCTAAACAGACCATTCCCCCTTCAGTCTATCTGATTCGCTACTGCCAGTTGTATCCCCCTTACCAACCATTTACTAGTAGAGGTGTCAGCCACCCGATCTCTGCCAATCTCTCCTTGGCTTCCGTTCTCCCAACAAATCAAATTCAAAATACTAAGGGCATAAAAAGCTTCCCACAACTCTGCCTCTAGCTACATCATTAACCTTATCATATAGTATCAAATAAACCACCCTGTTCTCTGCTTCCAAGAACTCCTGTTTGCTAGCTCCCTCAACACTTCATCCCATGCTGTCCTCTGGGATTTTCCCATGGACTATCCCATCCTCTCAGATTCCCTCCACCAATCTATATGGCTATTTCCCTGTCTGTATGCTTCAGGTGATCCCTGCAAACTCATCTATTCAGGATAGTCTTTCCTGCCATCACCTAATTGCTGAGCTCTTCCTTTCTCCAACAACTAATCAACGGTACAAATATTTCTACTTAACATGACCTCCGGTTCCCACTTAAATATCAAAAGATATTGCACTAAGGCACATGCCCAAGCAGGTAAATTTAAATCTTAAACTGTATCTGGACCAGATCTTGAGCTCATCCCTATTATTTAGCAGTGACCATTATTCAATTGTGTTTATTTGTTACGACTTGAATAGTTCCTCAGGCAAGTTCCTCTAACAAAGTCTTCAGAGAGGGCTCTGTGGCGCAATGGATAGCGCATTGGACTTCTAGTTGGTGTAGTAATTCAAAGGTTGTGGGTTCGAGTCCCACCAGAGTCGGTTTTATATAGTCATTCTTCATAGTGATGCTGCTCTAATGCTTTATAAAGTAATGGATTACATTCATAAGGGAGCTTTATTGACGTGGATTTGCTGCACAAGTTAACGATAGAGCCTAGTGGTTTAGGCTTCTCTTGAGAGTTGATATCAGCAAAATTGGAAGTACCCTGTGCAATTCAGAGCAAAGAGAGGGAATGGTAAGCTAACCTGCGTTATATTGTTCCCTTCCCTCATGCCCGGTGCAAGCTGTAATTCTTTATGTACCCTTTTGTCAGCCCCACAACTATTTACTGTCTAAATCTCGCTACCTTCACCACAATAAGAATTCCAAAGAATGCCCCATTTTTACCAATGACACCACCAAACTTTCACTTCACTCCCGTGATATCTCTCGACTATTGCAACTCCTTACTCTATGGCCTGCCTCTAAACAGACCATTCCCCCTTCAGTCTATCTGATTCGCTACTGCCAGTTGTATCCCCCTTACCAACCATTTACTAGTAGAGGTGTCAGCCACCCGATCTCTGCCAATCTCTCCTTGGCTTCCGTTCTCCCAACAAATCAAATTCAAAATACTAAGGGCATAAAAAGCTTCCCACAACTCTGCCTCTAGCTACATCATTAACCTTATCATATAGTATCAAATAAACCACCTTGTTCTCTGCTTCCAAGAACTCCTGTTTGCTAGCTCCCTCAACACTTCATCCCATGCTGTCCTCTGGGATTTTCCCATGGACTATCCCATCCTCTCAGATTCCCTACACCAATCTATATGGCTATTTCCCTGTCTGTATGCTTCAGGTGATCCCTGCAAACTCATCTATTCAGGATAGTCTTTCCTGCCATCACCTAATTGCTGAGCTCTTCCTTTTTCCAACAACTAATCAACGGTACAAATATTTCTACTTAACATGACCTCCGGTTCCCACTTAAATATCAAAAGATATTGCACTAAGGCACATGCCCAAGCAGGTAAATTTAAATCTTAAACTGTATCTGGACCAGATCTTGAGCTCATCCCTATTATTTAGCAGTGACCATTATTCAATTGTGTTTATTTGATACGACTTGAATAGTTCCTCAGGCAAGTTCCTCTAACAAAGTCTTCAGAGAGGGCTCTGTGGCGCAATGGATAGCGCATTGGACTTCTAGTTGATGAAGTAATTCAAAGGTTGTGGGTTCGAGTCCCACCAGAGTCGGTTTTATATAGTCATTCTTCATAGTGATGCTGCTCTAATGCTTTATAAAGTAATGGATTACATTCATAAGGGAGCTTTATTGACGTGGATTTGCTGCACAAGTTAACGATAGAGCCTACTGTTTTAGGCTTCTCTTGAGAGTTGATATCAGCAAAATTGGAAGTACCCTGTGAAATTCAGAGCAAAGAGAGGGAATGGTAAGCTAACCTGCGTTATATTGTTCCCTTCCCTCATGCCCGGTGCAAGCTGTAATTCTTTATGTACCCTTTTGTCAGCCCCACAACTATTTACTGTCTAAATCTCGCTACCTTCACCACAATAAGAATTCCAAAGAATGCCCCATTTTTACCAATGACACCACCAAACTTTCACTTCACTCCCGTGATATCTCTCGACTATTGCAACTCCTTACTCTATGGCCTGCCTCTAAACAGACCATTCCCCCTTCAGTCTATCTGATTCGCTACTGCCAGTTGTATCCCCCTTACCAACCATTTACTAGTAGAGGTGTCAGCCACCCGATCTCTGCCAATCTCTCCTTGGCTTCCGTTCTCCCAACAAATCAAATTCAAAATACTAAGGGCATAAAAA
The DNA here is from genome assembly GCF_037356315.1 of Lithobates pipiens. Lineage (NCBI taxonomy): Eukaryota > Metazoa > Chordata > Amphibia > Anura > Ranidae > Lithobates > Lithobates pipiens. Next base: position 386,039,091 of record NW_027507718.1, on the reverse strand, counting down.
GCTTCCCACAACTCTGCCTCTAGCTACATCATTAACCTTATCATATAGTATCAAATAAACCACCCTGTTCTCTGCTTCCAAGAACTCCTGTTTGCTAGCTCCCTCAACACTTCATCCCATGCTGTCCTCTGGGATTTTCCCATGGACTATCCCATCCTCTCAGATTCCCTCCACCAATCTATATGGCTATTTCCCTGTCTGTATGCTTCAGGTGATCCCTGCAAACTCATCTATTCAGGATAGTCTTTCCTGCCATCACCTAATTGCTGAGCTCTTCCTTTTTCCAACAACTAATCAACGGTACAAATATTTCTACTTAACATGACCTCCGGTTCCCACTTAAATATCAAAAGATATTGCACTAAGGCACATGCCCAAGCAGGTAAATTTAAATCTTAAACTGTATCTGGACCAGATCTTGAGCTCATCCCTATTATTTAGCAGTGACCATTATTCAATTGTGTTTATTTGTTACGACTTGAATAGTTCCTCAGGCAAGTTCCTCTAACAAAGTCTTCAGAGAGGGCTCTGTGGCGCAATGGATAGCGCATTGGACTTCTAGTTGGTGTAGTAATTCAAAGGTTGTGGGTTCGAGTCCCACCAGAGTCGGTTTTATATAGTCATTCTTCATAGTGATGCTGCTCTAATGCTTTATAAAGTAATGGATTACATTCATAAGGGAGCTTTATTGACGTGGATTTGCTGCACAAGTTAACGATAGAGCCTAGTGGTTTAGGCTTCTCTTGAGAGTTGATATCAGCAAAATTGGAAGTACCCTGTGCAATTCAGAGCAAAGAGAGGGAATGGTAAGCTAACCTGCGTTATATTGTTCCCTTCCCTCATGCCCGGTGCAAGCTGTAATTCTTTATGTACCCTTTTGTCAGCCCCACAACTATTTACTGTCTAAATCTCGTTACCTTCACCACAATAAGAATTCCAAAGAATGCCCCATTTTTACCAATGACACCACCAAACTTTCACTTCACTCCCGTGATATCTCTCGACTATTGCAACTCCTTACTCTATGGCCTGCCTCTAAACAGACCATTCCCCCTTCAGTCTATCTGATTCGCTACTGCCAGTTGTATCCCCCTTACCAACCATTTACTAGTAGAGGTGTCAGCCACCCGATCTCTGCCAATCTCTCCTTGGCTTCCGTTCTCCCAACAAATCAAATTCAAAATACTAAGGGCATAAAAAGCTTCCCACAACTCTGCCTCTAGCTACATCATTAACCTTATCATATAGTATCAAATAAACCACCCTGTTCTCTGCTTCCAAGAACTCCTGTTTGCTAGCTCCCTCAACACTTCATCCCATGCTGTCCTCTGGGATTTTCCCATGGACTATCCCATCCTCTCAGATTCCCTCCACCAATCTATATGGCTATTTCCCTGTCTGTATGCTTCAGGTGATCCCTGCAAACTCATCTATTCAGGATAGTCTTTCCTGCCATCACCTAATTGCTGAGCTCTTCCTTTCTCCAACAACTAATCAACGGTACAAATATTTCTACTTAACATGACCTCCGGTTCCCACTTAAATATCAAAAGATATTGCACTAAGGCACATGCCCAAGCAGGTAAATTTAAATCTTAAACTGTATCTGGACCAGATCTTGAGCTCATCCCTATTATTTAGCAGTGACCATTATTCAATTGTGTTTATTTGTTACGACTTGAATAGTTCCTCAGGCAAGTTCCTCTAACAAAGTCTTCAGAGAGGGCTCTGTGGCGCAATGGATAGCGCATTGGACTTCTAGTTGGTGTAGTAATTCAAAGGTTGTGGGTTCGAGTCCCACCAGAGTCGGTTTTATATAGTCATTCTTCATAGTGATGCTGCTCTAATGCTTTATAAAGTAATGGATTACATTCATAAGGGAGCTTTATTGACGTGGATTTGCTGCACAAGTTAACGATAGAGCCTAGTGGTTTAGGCTTCTCTTGAGAGTTGATATCAGCAAAATTGGAAGTACCCTGTGCAATTCAGAGCAAAGAGAGGGAATGGTAAGCTAACCTGCGTTATATTGTTCCCTTCCCTCATGCCCGGTGCAAGCTGTAATTCTTTATGTACCCTTTTGTCAGCCCCACAACTATTTACTGTCTAAATCTCGTTACCTTCACCACAATAAGAATTCCAAAGAATGCCCCATTTTTACCAATGACACCACCAAACTTTCACTTCACTCCCGTGATATCTCTCGACTATTGCAACTCCTTACTCTATGGCCTGCCTCTAAACAGACCATTCCCCCTTCAGTCTATCTGATTCGCTACTGCCAGTTGTATCCCCCTTACCAACCATTTACTAGTAGAGGTGTCAGCCACCCGATCTCTGCCAATCTCTCCTTGGCTTCCGTTCTCCCAACAAATCAAATTCAAAATACTAAGGGCATAAAAAGCTTCCCACAACTCTGCCTCTAGCTACATCATTAACCTTATCATATAGTATCAAATAAACCACCCTGTTCTCTGCTTCCAAGAACTCCTGTTTGCTAGCTCCCTCAACACTTCATCCCATGCTGTCCTCTGGGATTTTCCCATGGACTATCCCATCCTCTCAGATTCCCTCCACCAATCTATATGGCTATTTCCCTGTCTGTATGCTTCAGGTGATCCCTGCAAACTCATCTATTCAGGATAGTCTTTCCTGCCATCACCTAATTGCTGAGCTCTTCCTTTCTCCAACAACTAATCAACGGTACAAATATTTCTACTTAACATGACCTCCGGTTCCCACTTAAATATCAAAAGATATTGCACTAAGGCACATGCCCAAGCAGGTAAATTTAAATCTTAAACTGTATCTGGACCAGATCTTGAGCTCATCCCTATTATTTAGCAGTGACCATTATTCAATTGTGTTTATTTGTTACGACTTGAATAGTTCCTCAGGCAAGTTCCTCTAACAAAGTCTTCAGAGAGGGCTCTGTGGCGCAATGGATAGCGCATTGGACTTCTAGTTGGTGTAGTAATTCAAAGGTTGTGGGTTCGAGTCCCACCAGAGTCGGTTTTATATAGTCATTCTTCATAGTGATGCTGCTCTAATGCTTTATAAAGTAATGGATTACATTCATAAGGGAGCTTTATTGACGTGGATTTGCTGCACAAGTTAACGATAGAGCCTAGTGGTTTAGGCTTCTCTTGAGAGTTGATATCAGCAAAATTGGAAGTACCCTGTGCAATTCAGAGCAAAGAGAGGGAATGGTAAGCTAACCTGCGTTATATTGTTCCCTTCCCTCATGCCCGGTGCAAGCTGTAATTCTTTATGTACCCTTTTGTCAGCCCCACAACTATTTACTGTCTAAATCTCGTTACCTTCACCACAATAAGAATTCCAAAGAATGCCCCATTTTTACCAATGACACCACCAAACTTTCACTTCACTCCCGTGATATCTCTCGACTATTGCAACTCCTTACTCTATGGCCTGCCTCTAAACAGACCATTCCCCCTTCAGTCTATCTGATTCGCTACTGCCAGTTGTATCCCCCTTACCAACCATTTACTAGTAGAGGTGTCAGCCACCCGATCTCTGCCAATCTCTCCTTGGCTTCCGTTCTCCCAACAAATCAAATTCAAAATACTAAGGGCATAAAAAGCTTCCCACAACTCTGCCTCTAGCTACATCATTAACCTTATCATATAGTATCAAATAAACCACCCTGTTCTCTGCTTCCAAGAACTCCTGTTTGCTAGCTCCCTCAACACTTCATCCCATGCTGTCCTCTGGGATTTTCCCATGGACTATCCCATCCTCTCAGATTCCCTACACCAATCTATATGGCTATTTCCCTGTCTGTATGCTTCAGGTGATCCCTGCAAACTCATCTATTCAGGATAGTCTTTCCTGCCATCACCTAATTGCTGAGCTCTTCCTTTCTCCAACAACTAATCAACGGTACAAATATTTCTACTTAACATGACCTCCGGTTCCCACTTAAATATCAAAAGATATTGCACTAAGGCACATGCCCAAGCAGGTAAATTTAAATCTTAAACTGTATCTGGACCAGATCTTGAGCTCATCCCTATTATTTAGCAGTGACCATTATTCAATTGTGTTTATTTGTTACGACTTGAATAGTTCCTCAGGCAAGTTCCTCTAACAAAGTCTTCAGAGAGGGCTCTGTGGCGCAATGGATAGCGCATTGGACTTCTAGTTGGTGTTGTAATTCAAAGGTTGTGGGTTCGAGTCCCACCAGAGTCGGTTTTATATAGTCATTCTTCATAGTGATGCTGCTCTAATGCTTTATAAAGTAATGGATTACATTCATAAGGGAGCTTTATTGACGTGGATTTGCTGCACAAGTTAACGATAGAGCCTAGTGGTTTAGGCTTCTCTTGAGAGTTGATATCAGCAAAATTGGAAGTACCCTGTGCAATTCAGAGCAAAGAGAGGGAATGGTAAGCTAACCTGCGTTATATTGTTCCCTTCCCTCATGCCCGGTGCAAGCTGTAATTCTTTATGTACCCTTTTGTCAGCCCCACAACTATTTACTGTCTAAATCTCGTTACCTTCACCACAATAAGAATTCCAAAGAATGCCCCATTTTTACCAATGACACCACCAAACTTTCACTTCACTCCCGTGATATCTCTCGACTATTGCAACTCCTTACTCTATGGCCTGCCTCTAAACAGACCATTCCCCCTTCAGTCTATCTGATTCGCTACTGCCAGTTGTATCCCCCTTACCAACCATTTACTAGTAGAGGTGTCAGCCACCCGATCTCTGCCAATCTCTCCTTGGTTTCCGTTCTCCCAACAAATCAAATTCAAAATACTAAGGGCATAAAAAGCTTCCCCCAACTCTGCCTCTAGCTACATCATTAACCTTATCATATAGTATCAAATAAACCACCTTGTTCTCTGCTTCCAAGAACTCCTGTTTGCTAGCTCCCTCAACACTTCATCCCATGCTGTCCTCTGGGATTTTCCCATGGACTATCCCATCCTCTCAGATTCCCTACACCAATCTATATGGCTATTTCCCTGTCTGTATGCTTCAGGTGATCCCTGCAAACTCATCTATTCAGGATAGTCTTTCCTGCCATCACCTAATTGCTGAGCTCTTCCTTTCTCCAACAACTAATCAACGGTACAAATATTTCTACTTAACATGACCTCCGGTTCCCACTTAAATATCAAAAGATATTGCACTAAGGCACATGCCCAAGCAGGTAAATTTAAATCTTAAACTGTATCTGGACCAGATCTTGAGCTCATCCCTATTATTTAGCAGTGACCATTATTCAATTGTGTTTATTTGATACGACTTGAATAGTTCCTCAGGCAAGTTCCTCTAACAAAGTCTTCAGAGAGGGCTCTGTGGCGCAATGGATAGCGCATTGGACTTCTAGTTGATGAAGTAATTCAAAGGTTGTGGGTTCGAGTCCCACCAGAGTCGGTTTTATATAGTCATTCTTCATAGTGATGCTGCTCTAATGCTTTATAAAGTAATGGATTACATTCATAAGGGAGCTTTATTGACGTGGATTTGCTGCACAAGTTAACGATAGAGCCTACTGTTTTAGGCTTCTCTTGAGAGTTGATATCAGCAAAATTGGAAGTACCCTGTGAAATTCAGAGCAAAGAGAGGGAATGGTAAGCTAACCTGCATTATATTGTTCCCTTCCCTCATGCCCGGTGCAAGCTGTAATTATTTATGTACCCTTTTGTCAGCCCCACAACTATTTACTGTCTAAATCTCGCTACCTTCCCCACAATAAGAATTCCAAAGAATGCCCCATTTTTACCAATGACACCACCAAACTTTCACTTCACTCCCGTGATATCTCTCGACTATTGCAACTCCTTACTCTATGGCCTGCCTCTAAACAGACCATTCCCCCTTCAGTCTATCTGATTCGCTACTGCCAGTTGTATCCCCCTTACCAACCATTTACTAGTAGAGGTGTCAGCCACCCGATCTCTGCCAATCTCTCCTTGGCTTCCGTTCTCCCAACAAATCAAATTCAAAATACTAAGGGCATAAAAAGCTTCCCACAACTCTGCCTCTAGCTACATCATTAACCTTATCATATAGTATCAAATAAACCACCCTGTTCTCTGCTTCCAAGAACTCCTGTTTGCTAGCTCCCTCAACACTTCATCCCATGCTGTCCTCTGGGATTTTCCCATGGACTATCCCATCCTCTCAGATTCCCTCCACCAATCTATATGGCTATTTCCCTGTCTGTATGCTTCAGGTGATCCCTGCAAACTCATCTATTCAGGATAGTCTTTCCTGCCATCACCTAATTGCTGAGCTCTTCCTTTTTCCAACAACTAATCAACGGTACAAATATTTCTACTTAACATGACCTCCGGTTCCCACTTAAATATCAAAAGATATTGCACTAAGGCACATGCCCAAGCAGGTAAATTTAAATCTTAAACTGTATCTGGACCAGATCTTGAGCTCATCCCTATTATTTAGCAGTGACCATTATTCAATTGTGTTTATTTGTTACGACTTGAATAGTTCCTCAGGCAAGTTCCTCTAACAAAGTCTTCAGAGAGGGCTCTGTGGCGCAATGGATAGCGCATTGGACTTCTAGTTGGTGTAGTAATTCAAAGGTTGTGGGTTCGAGTCCCACCAGAGTCGGTTTTATATAGTCATTCTTCATAGTGATGCTGCTCTAATGCTTTATAAAGTAATGGATTACATTCATAAGGGAGCTTTATTGACGTGGATTTGCTGCACAAGTTAACGATAGAGCCTAGTGGTTTAGGCTTCTCTTGAGAGTTGATATCAGCAAAATTGGAAGTACCCTGTGCAATTCAGAGCAAAGAGAGGGAATGGTAAGCTAACCTGCGTTATATTGTTCCCTTCCCTCATGCCCGGTGCAAGCTGTAATTCTTTATGTACCCTTTTGTCAGCCCCACAACTATTTACTGTCTAAATCTCGCTACCTTCACCACAATAAGAATTCCAAAGAATGCCCCATTTTTACCAATGACACCACCAAACTTTCACTTCACTCCCGTGATATCTCTCGACTATTGCAACTCCTTACTCTATGGCCTGCCTCTAAACAGACCATTCCCCCTTCAGTCTATCTGATTCGCTACTGCCAGTTGTATCCCCCTTACCAACCATTTACTAGTAGAGGTGTCAGCCACCCGATCTCTGCCAATCTCTCCTTGGTTTCCGTTCTCCCAACAAATCAAATTCAAAATACTAAGGGCATAAAAAGCTTCCCCCAACTCTGCCTCTAGCTACATCATTAACCTTATCATATAGTATCAAATAAACCACCCTGTTCTCTGCTTCCAAGAACTCCTGTTTGCTAGCTCCCTCAACACTTCATCCCATGCTGTCCTCTGGGATTTTCCCATGGACTATCCCATCCTCTCAGATTCCCTCCACCAATCTATATGGCTATTTCCCTGTCTGTATGCTTCAGGTGATCCCTGCAAACTCATCTATTCAGGATAGTCTTTCCTGCCATCACCCAATTGCTGAGCTCTTCCTTTCTCCAACAACTAATCAACGGTACAAATATTTCTACTTAACATGACCTCCGGTTCCCACTTAAATATCAAAAGATATTGCACTAAGGCACATGCCCAAGCAGGTAAATTTAAATCTTAAACTGTATCTGGACCAGATCTTGAGCTCATCCCTATTATTTAGCAGTGACCATTATTCAATTGTGTTTATTTGTTACGACTTGAATAGTTCCTCAGGCAAGTTCCTCTAACAAAGTCTTCAGAGAGGGCTCTGTGGCGCAATGGATAGCGCATTGGACTTCTAGTTGGTGTAGTAATTCAAAGGTTGTGGGTTCGAGTCCCACCAGAGTCGGTTTTATATAGTCATTCTTCATAGTGATGCTGCTCTAATGCTTTATAAAGTAATGGATTACATTCATAAGGGAGCTTTATTGACGTGGATTTGCTGCACAAGTTAACGATAGAGCCTAGTGGTTTAGGCTTCTCTTGAGAGTTGATATCAGCAAAATTGGAAGTACCCTGTGCAATTCAGAGCAAAGAGAGGGAATGGTAAGCTAACCTGCGTTATATTGTTCCCTTCCCTCATGCCCGGTGCAAGCTGTAATTCTTTATGTACCCTTTTGTCAGCCCCACAACTATTTACTGTCTAAATCTCGTTACCTTCACCACAATAAGAATTCCAAAGAATGCCCCATTTTTACCAATGACACCACCAAACTTTCACTTCACTCCCGTGATATCTCTCGACTATTGCAACTCCTTACTCTATGGCCTGCCTCTAAACAGACCATTCCCCCTTCAGTCTATCTGATTCGCTACTGCCAGTTGTATCCCCCTTACCAACCATTTACTAGTAGAGGTGTCAGCCACCCGATCTCTGCCAATCTCTCCTTGGCTTCCGTTCTCCCAACAAATCAAATTCAAAATACTAAGGGCATAAAAAGCTTCCCACAACTCTGCCTCTAGCTACATCATTAACCTTATCATATAGTATCAAATAAACCACCCTGTTCTCTGCTTCCAAGAACTCCTGTTTGCTAGCTCCCTCAACACTTCATCCCATGCTGTCCTCTGGGATTTTCCCATGGACTATCCCATCCTCTCAGATTCCCTACACCAATCTATATGGCTATTTCCCTGTCTGTATGCTTCAGGTGATCCCTGCAAACTCATCTATTCAGGATAGTCTTTCCTGCCATCACCTAATTGCTGAGCTCTTCCTTTCTCCAACAACTAATCAACGGTACAAATATTTCTACTTAACATGACCTCCGGTTCCCACTTAAATATCAAAAGATATTGCACTAAGGCACATGCCCAAGCAGGTAAATTTAAATCTTAAACTGTATCTGGACCAGATCTTGAGCTCATCCCTATTATTTAGCAGTGACCATTATTCAATTGTGTTTATTTGTTACGACTTGAATAGTTCCTCAGGCAAGTTCCTCTAACAAAGTCTTCAGAGAGGGCTCTGTGGCGCAATGGATAGCGCATTGGACTTCTAGTTGGTGTTGTAATTCAAAGGTTGTGGGTTCGAGTCCCACCAGAGTCGGTTTTATATAGTCATTCTTCATAGTGATGCTGCTCTAATGCTTTATAAAGTAATGGATTACATTCATAAGGGAGCTTTATTGACGTGGATTTGCTGCACAAGTTAACGATAGAGCCTAGTGGTTTAGGCTTCTCTTGAGAGTTGATATCAGCAAAATTGGAAGTACCCTGTGCAATTCAGAGCAAAGAGAGGGAATGGTAAGCTAACCTGCGTTATATTGTTCCCTTCCCTCATGCCCGGTGCAAGCTGTAATTCTTTATGTACCCTTTTGTCAGCCCCACAACTATTTACTGTCTAAATCTCGTTACCTTCACCACAATAAGAATTCCAAAGAATGCCCCATTTTTACCAATGACACCACCAAACTTTCACTTCACTCCCGTGATATCTCTCGACTATTGCAACTCCTTACTCTATGGCCTGCCTCTAAACAGACCATTCCCCCTTCAGTCTATCTGATTCGCTACTGCCAGTTGTATCCCCCTTACCAACCATTTACTAGTAGAGGTGTCAGCCACCCGATCTCTGCCAATCTCTCCTTGGTTTCCGTTCTCCCAACAAATCAAATTCAAAATACTAAGGGCATAAAAAGCTTCCCCCAACTCTGCCTCTAGCTACATCATTAACCTTATCATATAGTATCAAATAAACCACCTTGTTCTCTGCTTCCAAGAACTCCTGTTTGCTAGCTCCCTCAACACTTCATCCCATGCTGTCCTCTGGGATTTTCCCATGGACTATCCCATCCTCTCAGATTCCCTACACCAATCTATATGGCTATTTCCCTGTCTGTATGCTTCAGGTGATCCCTGCAAACTCATCTATTCAGGATAGTCTTTCCTGCCATCACCTAATTGCTGAGCTCTTCCTTTCTCCAACAACTAATCAACGGTACAAATATTTCTACTTAACATGACCTCCGGTTCCCACTTAAATATCAAAAGATATTGCACTAAGGCACATGCCCAAGCAGGTAAATTTAAATCTTAAACTGTATCTGGACCAGATCTTGAGCTCATCCCTATTATTTAGCAGTGACCATTATTCAATTGTGTTTATTTGATACGACTTGAATAGTTCCTCAGGCAAGTTCCTCTAACAAAGTCTTCAGAGAGGGCTCTGTGGCGCAATGGATAGCGCATTGGACTTCTAGTTGATGAAGTAATTCAAAGGTTGTGGGTTCGAGTCCCACCAGAGTCGGTTTTATATAGTCATTCTTCATAGTGATGCTGCTCTAATGCTTTATAAAGTAATGGATTACATTCATAAGGGAGCTTTATTGACGTGGATTTGCTGCACAAGTTAACGATAGAGCCTACTGTTTTAGGCTTCTCTTGAGAGTTGATATCAGCAAAATTGGAAGTACCCTGTGAAATTCAGAGCAAAGAGAGGGAATGGTAAGCTAACCTGCATTATATTGTTCCCTTCCCTCATGCCCGGTGCAAGCTGTAATTCTTTATGTACCCTTTTGTCAGCCCCACAACTATTTACTGTCTAAATCTCGTTACCTTCACCACAATAAGAATTCCAAAGAATGCCCCATTTTTACCAATGACACCACCAAACTTTCACTTCACTCCCGTGATATCTCTCGACTATTGCAACTCCTTACTCTATGGCCTGCCTCTAAACAGACCATTCCCCCTTCAGTCTATCTGATTCGCTACTGCCAGTTGTATCCCCCTTACCAACCATTTACTAGTAGAGGTGTCAGCCACCCGATCTCTGCCAATCTCTCCTTGGCTTCCGTTCTCCCAACAAATCAAATTCAAAATACTAAGGGCATAAAAAGCTTCCCACAACTCTGCCTCTAGCTACATCATTAACCTTATCATATAGTATCAAATAAACCACCCTGTTCTCTGCTTCCAAGAACTCCTGTTTGCTAGCTCCCTCAACACTTCATCCCATGCTGTCCTCTGGGATTTTCCCATGGACTATCCCATCCTCTCAGATTCCCTACACCAATCTATATGGCTATTTCCCTGTCTGTATGCTTCAGGTGATCCCTGCAAACTCATCTATTCAGGATAGTCTTTCCTGCCATCACCTAATTGCTGAGCTCTTCCTTTCTCCAACAACTAATCAACGGTACAAATATTTCTACTTAACATGACCTCCGGTTCCCACTTAAATATCAAAAGATATTGCACTAAGGCACATGCCCAAGCAGGTAAATTTAAATCTTAAACTGTATCTGGACCAGATCTTGAGCTCATCCCTATTATTTAGCAGTGACCATTATTCAATTGTGTTTATTTGTTACGACTTGAATAGTTCCTCAGGCAAGTTCCTCTAACAAAGTCTTCAGAGAGGGCTCTGTGGCGCAATGGATAGCGCATTGGACTTCTAGTTGGTGTTGTAATTCAAAGGTTGTGGGTTCGAGTCCCACCAGAGTCGGTTTTATATAGTCATTCTTCATAGTGATGCTGCTCTAATGCTTTATAAAGTAATGGATTACATTCATAAGGGAGCTTTATTGACGTGGATTTGCTGCACAAGTTAACGATAGAGCCTAGTGGTTTAGGCTTCTCTTGAGAGTTGATATCAGCAAAATTGGAAGTACCCTGTGCAATTCAGAGCAAAGAGAGGGAATGGTAAGCTAACCTGCGTTATATTGTTCCCTTCCCTCATGCCCGGTGCAAGCTGTAATTCTTTATGTACCCTTTTGTCAGCCCCACAACTATTTACTGTCTAAATCTCGTTACCTTCACCACAATAAGAATTCCAAAGAATGCCCCATTTTTACCAATGACACCACCAAACTTTCACTTCACTCCCGTGATATCTCTCGACTATTGCAACTCCTTACTCTATGGCCTGCCTCTAAACAGACCATTCCCCCTTCAGTCTATCTGATTCGCTACTGCCAGTTGTATCCCCCTTACCAACCATTTACTAGTAGAGGTGTCAGCCACCCGATCTCTGCCAATCTCTCCTTGGTTTCCGTTCTCCCAACAAATCAAATTCAAAATACTAAGGGCATAAAAAGCTTCCCCCAACTCTGCCTCTAGCTACATCATTAACCTTATCATATAGTATCAAATAAACCACCTTGTTCTCTGCTTCCAAGAACTCCTGTTTGCTAGCTCCCTCAACACTTCATCCCATGCTGTCCTCTGGGATTTTCCCATGGACTATCCCATCCTCTCAGATTCCCTACACCAATCTATATGGCTATTTCCCTGTCTGTATGCTTCAGGTGATCCCTGCAAACTCATCTATTCAGGATAGTCTTTCCTGCCATCACCTAATTGCTGAGCTCTTCCTTTCTCCAACAACTAATCAACGGTACAAATATTTCTACTTAACATGACCTCCGGTTCCCACTTAAATATCAAAAGATATTGCACTAAGGCACATGCCCAAGCAGGTAAATTTAAATCTTAAACTGTATCTGGACCAGATCTTGAGCTCATCCCTATTATTTAGCAGTGACCATTATTCAATTGTGTTTATTTGATACGACTTGAATAGTTCCTCAGGCAAGTTCCTCTAACAAAGTCTTCAGAGAGGGCTCTGTGGCGCAATGGATAGCGCATTGGACTTCTAGTTGATGAAGTAATTCAAAGGTTGTGGGTTCGAGTCCCACCAGAGTCGGTTTTATATAGTCATTCTTCATAGTGATGCTGCTCTAATGCTTTATAAAGTAATGGATTACATTCATAAGGGAGCTTTATTGACGTGGATTTGCTGCACAAGTTAACGATAGAGCCTACTGTTTTAGGCTTCTCTTGAGAGTTGATATCAGCAAAATTGGAAGTACCCTGTGAAATTCAGAGCAAAGAGAGGGAATGGTAAGCTAACCTGCGTTATATTGTTCCCTTCCCTCATGCCCGGTGCAAGCTGTAATTATTTATGTACCCTTTTGTCAGCCCCACAACTATTTACTGTCTAAATCTCGCTACCTTCCCCACAATAAGAATTCCAAAGAATGCCCCATTTTTACCAATGACACCACCAAACTTTCACTTCACTCCCGTGATATCTCTCGACTATTGCAACTCCTTACTCTATGGCCTGCCTCTAAACAGACCATTCCCCCTTCAGTCTATCTGATTCGCTACTGCCAGTTGTATCCCCCTTACCAACCATTTACTAGTAGAGGTGTCAGCCACCCGATCTCTGCCAATCTCTCCTTGGCTTCCGTTCTCCCAACAAATCAAATTCAAAATACTAAGGGCATAAAAAGCTTCCCACAACTCTGCCTCTAGCTACATCATTAACCTTATCATATAGTATCAAATAAACCACCCTGTTCTCTGCTTCCAAGAACTCCTGTTTGCTAGCTCCCTCAACACTTCATCCCATGCTGTCCTCTGGGATTTTCCCATGGACTATCCCATCCTCTCAGATTCCCTACACCAATCTATATGGCTATTTCCCTGTCTGTATGCTTCAGGTGATCCCTGCAAACTCATCTATTCAGGATAGTCTTTCCTGCCATCACCTAATTGCTGAGCTCTTCCTTTCTCCAACAACTAATCAACGGTACAAATATTTCTACTTAACATGACCTCCGGTTCCCACTTAAATATCAAAAGATATTGCACTAAGGCACATGCCCAAGCAGGTAAATTTAAATCTTAAACTGTATCTGGACCAGATCTTGAGCTCATCCCTATTATTTAGCAGTGACCATTATTCAATTGTGTTTATTTGTTACGACTTGAATAGTTCCTCAGGCAAGTTCCTCTAACAAAGTCTTCAGAGAGGGCTCTGTGGCGCAATGGATAGCGCATTGGACTTCTAGTTGGTGTTGTAATTCAAAGGTTGTGGGTTCGAGTCCCACCAGAGTCGGTTTTATATAGTCATTCTTCATAGTGATGCTGCTCTAATGCTTTATAAAGTAATGGATTACATTCATAAGGGAGCTTTATTGACGTGGATTTGCTGCACAAGTTAACGATAGAGCCTAGTGGTTTAGGCTTCTCTTGAGAGTTGATATCAGCAAAATTGGAAGTACCCTGTGCAATTCAGAGCAAAGAGAGGGAATGGTAAGCTAACCTGCGTTATATTGTTCCCTTCCCTCATGCCCGGTGCAAGCTGTAATTCTTTATGTACCCTTTTGTCAGCCCCACAACTATTTACTGTCTAAATCTCGTTACCTTCACCACAATAAGAATTCCAAAGAATGCCCCATTTTTACCAATGACACCACCAAACTTTCACTTCACTCCCGTGATATCTCTCGACTATTGCAACTCCTTACTCTATGGCCTGCCTCTAAACAGACCATTCCCCCTTCAGTCTATCTGATTCGCTACTGCCAGTTGTATCCCCCTTACCAACCATTTACTAGTAGAGGTGTCAGCCACCCGATCTCTGCCAATCTCTCCTTGGTTTCCGTTCTCCCAACAAATCAAATTCAAAATACTAAGGGCATAAAAAGCTTCCCCCAACTCTGCCTCTAGCTACATCATTAACCTTATCATATAGTATCAAATAAACCACCTTGTTCTCTGCTTCCAAGAACTCCTGTTTGCTAGCTCCCTCAACACTTCATCCCATGCTGTCCTCTGGGATTTTCCCATGGACTATCCCATCCTCTCAGATTCCCTACACCAATCTATATGGCTATTTCCCTGTCTGTATGCTTCAGGTGATCCCTGCAAACTCATCTATTCAGGATAGTCTTTCCTGCCATCACCTAATTGCTGAGCTCTTCCTTTCTCCAACAACTAATCAACGGTACAAATATTTCTACTTAACATGACCTCCGGTTCCCACTTAAATATCAAAAGATATTGCACTAAGGCACATGCCCAAGCAGGTAAATTTAAATCTTAAACTGTATCTGGACCAGATCTTGAGCTCATCCCTATTATTTAGCAGTGACCATTATTCAATTGTGTTTATTTGATACGACTTGAATAGTTCCTCAGGCAAGTTCCTCTAACAAAGTCTTCAGAGAGGGCTCTGTGGCGCAATGGATAGCGCATTGGACTTCTAGTTGATGAAGTAATTCAAAGGTTGTGGGTTCGAGTCCCACCAGAGTCGGTTTTATATAGTCATTCTTCATAGTGATGCTGCTCTAATGCTTTATAAAGTAATGGATTACATTCATAAGGGAGCTTTATTGACGTGGATTTGCTGCACAAGTTAACGATAGAGCCTACTGTTTTAGGCTTCTCTTGAGAGTTGATATCAGCAAAATTGGAAGTACCCTGTGAAATTCAGAGCAAAGAGAGGGAATGGTAAGCTAACCTGCGTTATATTGTTCCCTTCCCTCATGCCCGGTGCAAGCTGTAATTATTTATGTACCCTTTTGTCAGCCCCACAACTATTTACTGTCTAAATCTCGCTACCTTCCCCACAATAAGAATTCCAAAGAATGCCCCATTTTTACCAATGACACCACCAAACTTTCACTTCACTCCCGTGATATCTCTCGACTATTGCAACTCCTTACTCTATGGCCTGCCTCTAAACAGACCATTCCCCCTTCAGTCTATCTGATTCGCTACTGCCAGTTGTATCCCCCTTACCAACCATTTACTAGTAGAGGTGTCAGCCACCCGATCTCTGCCAATCTCTCCTTGGCTTCCGTTCTCCCAACAAATCAAATTCAAAATACTAAGGGCATAAAAAGCTTCCCACAACTCTGCCTCTAGCTACATCATTAACCTTATCATATAGTATCAAATAAACCACCCTGTTCTCTGCTTCCAAGAACTCCTGTTTGCTAGCTCCCTCAACACTTCATCCCATGCTGTCCTCTGGGATTTTCCCATGGACTATCCCATCCTCTCAGATTCCCTCCACCAATCTATATGGCTATTTCCCTGTCTGTATGCTTCAGGTGATCCCTGCAAACTCATCTATTCAGGATAGTCTTTCCTGCCATCACCTAATTGCTGAGCTCTTCCTTTTTCCAACAACTAATCAACGGTACAAATATTTCTACTTAACATGACCTCCGGTTCCCACTTAAATATCAAAAGATATTGCACTAAGGCACATGCCCAAGCAGGTAAATTTAAATCTTAAACTGTATCTGGACCAGATCTTGAGCTCATCCCTATTATTTAGCAGTGACCATTATTCAATTGTGTTTATTTGTTACGACTTGAATAGTTCCTCAGGCAAGTTCCTCTAACAAAGTCTTCAGAGAGGGCTCTGTGGCGCAATGGATAGCGCATTGGACTTCTAGTTGGTGTAGTAATTCAAAGGTTGTGGGTTCGAGTCCCACCAGAGTCGGTTTTATATAGTCATTCTTCATAGTGATGCTGCTCTAATGCTTTATAAAGTAATGGATTACATTCATAAGGGAGCTTTATTGACGTGGATTTGCTGCACAAGTTAACGATAGAGCCTAGTGGTTTAGGCTTCTCTTGAGAGTTGATATCAGCAAAATTGGAAGTACCCTGTGCAATTCAGAGCAAAGAGAGGGAATGGTAAGCTAACCTGCGTTATATTGTTCCCTTCCCTCATGCCCGGTGCAAGCTGTAATTCTTTATGTACCCTTTTGTCAGCCCCACAACTATTTACTGTCTAAATCTCGCTACCTTCACCACAATAAGAATTCCAAAGAATGCCCCATTTTTACCAATGACACCACCAAACTTTCACTTCACTCCCGTGATATCTCTCGACTATTGCAACTCCTTACTCTATGGCCTGCCTCTAAACAGACCATTCCCCCTTCAGTCTATCTGATTCGCTACTGCCAGTTGTATCCCCCTTACCAACCATTTACTAGTAGAGGTGTCAGCCACCCGATCTCTGCCAATCTCTCCTTGGTTTCCGTTCTCCCAACAAATCAAATTCAAAATACTAAGGGCATAAAAAGCTTCCCCCAACTCTGCCTCTAGCTACATCATTAACCTTATCATATAGTATCAAATAAACCACCCTGTTCTCTGCTTCCAAGAACTCCTGTTTGCTAGCTCCCTCAACACTTCATCCCATGCTGTCCTCTGGGATTTTCCCATGGACTATCCCATCCTCTCAGATTCCCTCCACCAATCTATATGGCTATTTCCCTGTCTGTATGCTTCAGGTGATCCCTGCAAACTCATCTATTCAGGATAGTCTTTCCTGCCATCACCTAATTGCTGAGCTCTTCCTTTCTCCAACAACTAATCAACGGTACAAATATTTCTACTTAACATGACCTCCGGTTCCCACTTAAATATCAAAAGATATTGCACTAAGGCACATGCCCAAGCAGGTAAATTTAAATCTTAAACTGTATCTGGACCAGATCTTGAGCTCATCCCTATTATTTAGCAGTGACCATTATTCAATTGTGTTTATTTGTTACGACTTGAATAGTTCCTCAGGCAAGTTCCTCTAACAAAGTCTTCAGAGAGGGCTCTGTGGCGCAATGGATAGCGCATTGGACTTCTAGTTGGTGTAGTAATTCAAAGGTTGTGGGTTCGAGTCCCACCAGAGTCGGTTTTATATAGTCATTCTTCATAGTGATGCTGCTCTAATGCTTTATAAAGTAATGGATTACATTCATAAGGGAGCTTTATTGACGTGGATTTGCTGCACAAGTTAACGATAGAGCCTAGTGGTTTAGGCTTCTCTTGAGAGTTGATATCAGCAAAATTGGAAGTACCCTGTGCAATTCAGAGCAAAGAGAGGGAATGGTAAGCTAACCTGCGTTATATTGTTCCCTTCCCTCATGCCCGGTGCAAGCTGTAATTCTTTATGTACCCTTTTGTCAGCCCCACAACTATTTACTGTCTAAATCTCGTTACCTTCACCACAATAAGAATTCCAAAGAATGCCCCATTTTTACCAATGACACCACCAAACTTTCACTTCACTCCCGTGATATCTCTCGACTATTGCAACTCCTTACTCTATGGCCTGCCTCTAAACAGACCATTCCCCCTTCAGTCTATCTGATTCGCTACTGCCAGTTGTATCCCCCTTACCAACCATTTACTAGTAGAGGTGTCAGCCACCCGATCTCTGCCAATCTCTCCTTGGCTTCCGTTCTCCCAACAAATCAAATTCAAAATACTAAGGGCATAAAAAGCTTCCCACAACTCTGCCTCTAGCTACATCATTAACCTTATCATATAGTATCAAATAAACCACCCTGTTCTCTGCTTCCAAGAACTCCTGTTTGCTAGCTCCCTCAACACTTCATCCCATGCTGTCCTCTGGGATTTTCCCATGGACTATCCCATCCTCTCAGATTCCCTACACCAATCTATATGGCTATTTCCCTGTCTGTATGCTTCAGGTGATCCCTGCAAACTCATCTATTCAGGATAGTCTTTCCTGCCATCACCTAATTGCTGAGCTCTTCCTTTCTCCAACAACTAATCAACGGTACAAATATTTCTACTTAACATGACCTCCGGTTCCCACTTAAATATCAAAAGATATTGCACTAAGGCACATGCCCAAGCAGGTAAATTTAAATCTTAAACTGTATCTGGACCAGATCTTGAGCTCATCCCTATTATTTAGCAGTGACCATTATTCAATTGTGTTTATTTGTTACGACTTGAATAGTTCCTCAGGCAAGTTCCTCTAACAAAGTCTTCAGAGAGGGCTCTGTGGCGCAATGGATAGCGCATTGGACTTCTAGTTGGTGTTGTAATTCAAAGGTTGTGGGTTCGAGTCCCACCAGAGTCGGTTTTATATAGTCATTCTTCATAGTGATGCTGCTCTAATGCTTTATAAAGTAATGGATTACATTCATAAGGGAGCTTTATTGACGTGGATTTGCTGCACAAGTTAACGATAGAGCCTAGTGGTTTAGGCTTCTCTTGAGAGTTGATATCAGCAAAATTGGAAGTACCCTGTGCAATTCAGAGCAAAGAGAGGGAATGGTAAGCTAACCTGCGTTATATTGTTCCCTTCCCTCATGCCCGGTGCAAGCTGTAATTCTTTATGTACCCTTTTGTCAGCCCCACAACTATTTACTGTCTAAATCTCGTTACCTTCACCACAATAAGAATTCCAAAGAATGCCCCATTTTTACCAATGACACCACCAAACTTTCACTTCACTCCCGTGATATCTCTCGACTATTGCAACTCCTTACTCTATGGCCTGCCTCTAAACAGACCATTCCCCCTTCAGTCTATCTGATTCGCTACTGCCAGTTGTATCCCCCTTACCAACCATTTACTAGTAGAGGTGTCAGCCACCCGATCTCTGCCAATCTCTCCTTGGTTTCCGTTCTCCCAACAAATCAAATTCAAAATACTAAGGGCATAAAAAGCTTCCCCCAACTCTGCCTCTAGCTACATCATTAACCTTATCATATAGTATCAAATAAACCACCTTGTTCTCTGCTTCCAAGAACTCCTGTTTGCTAGCTCCCTCAACACTTCATCCCATGCTGTCCTCTGGGATTTTCCCATGGACTATCCCATCCTCTCAGATTCCCTACACCAATCTATATGGCTATTTCCCTGTCTGTATGCTTCAGGTGATCCCTGCAAACTCATCTATTCAGGATAGTCTTTCCTGCCATCACCTAATTGCTGAGCTCTTCCTTTCTCCAACAACTAATCAACGGTACAAATATTTCTACTTAACATGACCTCCGGTTCCCACTTAAATATCAAAAGATATTGCACTAAGGCACATGCCCAAGCAGGTAAATTTAAATCTTAAACTGTATCTGGACCAGATCTTGAGCTCATCCCTATTATTTAGCAGTGACCATTATTCTATTGTGTTTATTTGTTACGACTTGAATAGTTCCTCAGGCAAGTTCCTCTAACAAAGTCTTCAGAGAGGGCTCTGTGGCGCAATGCATAGCGCATTGGACTTCTAGTTGGTGTAGTAATTCAAAGGTTGTGGGTTCGAGTCCCACCAGAGTCGGTTTTATATAGTCATTCTTCATAGTGATGCTGCTCTAATGCTTTATAAAGTAATGGATTACATTCATAAGGGAGCTTTATTGACGTGGATTTGCTGCACAAGTTAACGATAGAGCCTAGTGGTTTAGGCTTCTCTTGAGAGTTGATATCAGCAAAATTGGAAGTACCCTGTGCAATTCAGAGCAAAGAGAGGGAATGGTAAGCTAACCTGCGTTATATTGTTCCCTTCCCTCATGCCCGGTGCAAGCTGTAATTCTTTATGTACCCTTTTGTCAGCCCCACAACTATTTACTGTCTAAATCTCGCTACCTTCCCCACAATAAGAATTCCAAAGAATGCCCCATTTTTACCAATGACACCACCAAACTTTCACTTCACTCCCGTGATATCTCTCGACTATTGCAACTCCTTACTCTATGGCCTGCCTCTAAACAGACCATTCCCCCTTCAGTCTATCTGATTCGCTACTGCCAGTTGTATCCCCCTTACCAACCATTTACTAGTAGAGGTGTCAGCCACCCGATCTCTGCCAATCTCTCCTTGGTTTCCGTTCTCCCAACAAATCAAATTCAAAATACTAAGGGCATAAAAAGCTTCCCCCAACTCTGCCTCTAGCTACATCATTAACCTTATCATATAGTATCAAATAAACCACCTTGTTCTCTGCTTCCAAGAACTCCTGTTTGCTAGCTCCCTCAACACTTCATCCCATGCTGTCCTCTGGGATTTTCCCATGGACTATCCCATCCTCTCAGATTCCCTACACCAATCTATATGGCTATTTCCCTGTCTGTATGCTTCAGGTGATCCCTGCAAACTCATCTATTCAGGATAGTCTTTCCTGCCATCACCTAATTGCTGAGCTCTTCCTTTCTCCAACAACTAATCAACGGTACAAATATTTCTACTTAACATGACCTCCGGTTCCCACTTAAATATCAAAAGATATTGCACTAAGGCACATGCCCAAGCAGGTAAATTTAAATCTTAAACTGTATCTGGACCAGATCTTGAGCTCATCCCTATTATTTAGCAGTGACCATTATTCAATTGTGTTTATTTGATACGACTTGAATAGTTCCTCAGGCAAGTTCCTCTAACAAAGTCTTCAGAGAGGGCTCTGTGGCGCAATGGATAGCGCATTGGACTTCTAGTTGATGAAGTAATTCAAAGGTTGTGGGTTCGAGTCCCACCAGAGTCGGTTTTATATAGTCATTCTTCATAGTGATGCTGCTCTAATGCTTTATAAAGTAATGGATTACATTCATAAGGGAGCTTTATTGACGTGGATTTGCTGCACAAGTTAACGATAGAGCCTACTGTTTTAGGCTTCTCTTGAGAGTTGATATCAGCAAAATTGGAAGTACCCTGTGAAATTCAGAGCAAAGAGAGGGAATGGTAAGCTAACCTGCATTATATTGTTCCCTTCCCTCATGCCCGGTGCAAGCTGTAATTATTTATGTACCCTTTTGTCAGCCCCACAACTATTTACTGTCTAAATCTCGCTACCTTCCCCACAATAAGAATTCCAAAGAATGCCCCATTTTTACCAATGACACCACCAAACTTTCACTTCACTCCCGTGATATCTCTCGACTATTGCAACTCCTTACTCTATGGCCTGCCTCTAAACAGACCATTCCCCCTTCAGTCTATCTGATTCGCTACTGCCAGTTGTATCCCCCTTACCAACCATTTACTAGTAGAGGTGTCAGCCACCCGATCTCTGCCAATCTCTCCTTGGCTTCCGTTCTCCCAACAAATCAAATTCAAAATACTAAGGGCATAAAAAGCTTCCCACAACTCTGCCTCTAGCTACATCATTAACCTTATCATATAGTATCAAATAAACCACCCTGTTCTCTGCTTCCAAGAACTCCTGTTTGCTAGCTCCCTCAACACTTCATCCCATGCTGTCCTCTGGGATTTTCCCATGGACTATCCCATCCTCTCAGATTCCCTCCACCAATCTATATGGCTATTTCCCTGTCTGTATGCTTCAGGTGATCCCTGCAAACTCATCTATTCAGGATAGTCTTTCCTGCCATCACCTAATTGCTGAGCTCTTCCTTTTTCCAACAACTAATCAACGGTACAAATATTTCTACTTAACATGACCTCCGGTTCCCACTTAAATATCAAAAGATATTGCACTAAGGCACATGCCCAAGCAGGTAAATTTAAATCTTAAACTGTATCTGGACCAGATCTTGAGCTCATCCCTATTATTTAGCAGTGACCATTATTCAATTGTGTTTATTTGTTACGACTTGAATAGTTCCTCAGGCAAGTTCCTCTAACAAAGTCTTCAGAGAGGGCTCTGTGGCGCAATGGATAGCGCATTGGACTTCTAGTTGGTGTAGTAATTCAAAGGTTGTGGGTTCGAGTCCCACCAGAGTCGGTTTTATATAGTCATTCTTCATAGTGATGCTGCTCTAATGCTTTATAAAGTAATGGATTACATTCATAAGGGAGCTTTATTGACGTGGATTTGCTGCACAAGTTAACGATAGAGCCTAGTGGTTTAGGCTTCTCTTGAGAGTTGATATCAGCAAAATTGGAAGTACCCTGTGCAATTCAGAGCAAAGAGAGGGAATGGTAAGCTAACCTGCGTTATATTGTTCCCTTCCCTCATGCCCGGTGCAAGCTGTAATTCTTTATGTACCCTTTTGTCAGCCCCACAACTATTTACTGTCTAAATCTCGCTACCTTCACCACAATAAGAATTCCAAAGAATGCCCCATTTTTACCAATGACACCACCAAACTTTCACTTCACTCCCGTGATATCTCTCGACTATTGCAACTCCTTACTCTATGGCCTGCCTCTAAACAGACCATTCCCCCTTCAGTCTATCTGATTCGCTACTGCCAGTTGTATCCCCCTTACCAACCATTTACTAGTAGAGGTGTCAGCCACCCGATCTCTGCCAATCTCTCCTTGGTTTCCGTTCTCCCAACAAATCAAATTCAAAATACTAAGGGCATAAAAAGCTTCCCCCAACTCTGCCTCTAGCTACATCATTAACCTTATCATATAGTATCAAATAAACCACCCTGTTCTCTGCTTCCAAGAACTCCTGTTTGCTAGCTCCCTCAACACTTCATCCCATGCTGTCCTCTGGGATTTTCCCATGGACTATCCCATCCTCTCAGATTCCCTCCACCAATCTATATGGCTATTTCCCTGTCTGTATGCTTCAGGTGATCCCTGCAAACTCATCTATTCAGGATAGTCTTTCCTGCCATCACCTAATTGCTGAGCTCTTCCTTTCTCCAACAACTAATCAACGGTACAAATATTTCTACTTAACATGACCTCCGGTTCCCACTTAAATATCAAAAGATATTGCACTAAGGCACATGCCCAAGCAGGTAAATTTAAATCTTAAACTGTATCTGGACCAGATCTTGAGCTCATCCCTATTATTTAGCAGTGACCATTATTCAATTGTGTTTATTTGTTACGACTTGAATAGTTCCTCAGGCAAGTTCCTCTAACAAAGTCTTCAGAGAGGGCTCTGTGGCGCAATGGATAGCGCATTGGACTTCAAGTTGGTGTAGTAATTCAAAGGTTGTGGGTTCGAGTCCCACCAGAGTCGGTTTTATATAGTCATTCTTCATAGTGATGCTGCTCTAATGCTTTATAAAGTAATGGATTACATTCATAAGGGAGCTTTATTGACGTGGATTTGCTGCACAAGTTAACGATAGAGCCTAGTGGTTTAGGCTTCTCTTGAGAGTTGATATCAGCAAAATTGGAAGTACCCTGTGCAATTCAGAGCAAAGAGAGGGAATGGTAAGCTAACCTGCGTTATATTGTTCCCTTCCCTCATGCCCGGTGCAAGCTGTAATTCTTTATGTACCCTTTTGTCAGCCCCACAACTATTTACTGTCTAAATCTCGTTACCTTCACCACAATAAGAATTCCAAAGAATGCCCCATTTTTACCAATGACACCACCAAACTTTCACTTCACTCCCGTGATATCTCTCGACTATTGCAACTCCTTACTCTATGGCCTGCCTCTAAACAGACCATTCCCCCTTCAGTCTATCTGATTCGCTACTGCCAGTTGTATCCCCCTTACCAACCATTTACTAGTAGAGGTGTCAGCCACCCGATCTCTGCCAATCTCTCCTTGGCTTCCGTTCTCCCAACAAATCAAATTCAAAATACTAAGGGCATAAAAAGCTTCCCACAACTCTGCCTCTAGCTACATCATTAACCTTATCATATAGTATCAAATAAACCACCCTGTTCTCTGCTTCCAAGAACTCCTGTTTGCTAGCTCCCTCAACACTTCATCCCATGCTGTCCTCTGGGATTTTCCCATGGACTATCCCATCCTCTCAGATTCCCTACACCAATCTATATGGCTATTTCCCTGTCTGTATGCTTCAGGTGATCCCTGCAAACTCATCTATTCAGGATAGTCTTTCCTGCCATCACCTAATTGCTGAGCTCTTCCTTTCTCCAACAACTAATCAACGGTACAAATATTTCTACTTAACATGACCTCCGGTTCCCACTTAAATATCAAAAGATATTGCACTAAGGCACATGCCCAAGCAGGTAAATTTAAATCTTAAACTGTATCTGGACCAGATCTTGAGCTCATCCCTATTATTTAGCAGTGACCATTATTCAATTGTGTTTATTTGATACGACTTGAATAGTTCCTCAGGCAAGTTCCTCTAACAAAGTCTTCAGAGAGGGCTCTGTGGCGCAATGGATAGCGCATTGGACTTCTAGTTGATGAAGTAATTCAAAGGTTGTGGGTTCGAGTCCCACCAGAGTCGGTTTTATATAGTCATTCTTCATAGTGATGCTGCTCTAATGCTTTATAAAGTAATGGATTACATTCATAAGGGAGCTTTATTGACGTGGATTTGCTGCACAAGTTAACGATAGAGCCTACTGTTTTAGGCTTCTCTTGAGAGTTGATATCAGCAAAATTGGAAGTACCCTGTGAAATTCAGAGCAAAGAGAGGGAATGGTAAGCTAACCTGCGTTATATTGTTCCCTTCCCTCATGCCCGGTGCAAGCTGTAATTATTTATGTACCCTTTTGTCAGCCCCACAACTATTTACTGTCTAAATCTCGCTACCTTCCCCACAATAAGAATTCCAAAGAATGCCCCATTTTTACCAATGACACCACCAAACTTTCACTTCACTCCCGTGATATCTCTCGACTATTGCAACTCCTTACTCTATGGCCTGCCTCTAAACAGACCATTCCCCCTTCAGTCTATCTGATTCGCTACTGCCAGTTGTATCCCCCTTACCAACCATTTACTAGTAGAGGTGTCAGCCACCCGATCTCTGCCAATCTCTCCTTGGCTTCCGTTCTCCCAACAAATCAAATTCAAAATACTAAGGGCATAAAAAGCTTCCCACAACTCTGCCTCTAGCTACATCATTAACCTTATCATATAGTATCAAATAAACCACCCTGTTCTCTGCTTCCAAGAACTCCTGTTTGCTAGCTCCCTCAACACTTCATCCCATGCTGTCCTCTGGGATTTTCCCATGGACTATCCCATCCTCTCAGATTCCCTCCACCAATCTATATGGCTATTTCCCTGTCTGTATGCTTCAGGTGATCCCTGCAAACTCATCTATTCAGGATAGTCTTTCCTGCCATCACCTAATTGCTGAGCTCTTCCTTTTTCCAACAACTAATCAACGGTACAAATATTTCTACTTAACATGACCTCCGGTTCCCACTTAAATATCAAAAGATATTGCACTAAGGCACATGCCCAAGCAGGTAAATTTAAATCTTAAACTGTATCTGGACCAGATCTTGAGCTCATCCCTATTATTTAGCAGTGACCATTATTCAATTGTGTTTATTTGTTACGACTTGAATAGTTCCTCAGGCAAGTTCCTCTAACAAAGTCTTCAGAGAGGGCTCTGTGGCGCAATGGATAGCGCATTGGACTTCTAGTTGGTGTAGTAATTCAAAGGTTGTGGGTTCGAGTCCCACCAGAGTCGGTTTTATATAGTCATTCTTCATAGTGATGCTGCTCTAATGCTTTATAAAGTAATGGATTACATTCATAAGGGAGCTTTATTGACGTGGATTTGCTGCACAAGTTAACGATAGAGCCTAGTGGTTTAGGCTTCTCTTGAGAGTTGATATCAGCAAAATTGGAAGTACCCTGTGCAATTCAGAGCAAAGAGAGGGAATGGTAAGCTAACCTGCGTTATATTGTTCCCTTCCCTCATGCCCGGTGCAAGCTGTAATTCTTTATGTACCCTTTTGTCAGCCCCACAACTATTTACTGTCTAAATCTCGCTACCTTCACCACAATAAGAATTCCAAAGAATGCCCCATTTTTACCAATGACACCACCAAACTTTCACTTCACTCCCGTGATATCTCTCGACTATTGCAACTCCTTACTCTATGGCCTGCCTCTAAACAGACCATTCCCCCTTCAGTCTATCTGATTCGCTACTGCCAGTTGTATCCCCCTTACCAACCATTTACTAGTAGAGGTGTCAGCCACCCGATCTCTGCCAATCTCTCCTTGGTTTCCGTTCTCCCAACAAATCAAATTCAAAATACTAAGGGCATAAAAAGCTTCCCCCAACTCTGCCTCTAGCTACATCATTAACCTTATCATATAGTATCAAATAAACCACCCTGTTCTCTGCTTCCAAGAACTCCTGTTTGCTAGCTCCCTCAACACTTCATCCCATGCTGTCCTCTGGGATTTTCCCATGGACTATCCCATCCTCTCAGATTCCCTCCACCAATCTATATGGCTATTTCCCTGTCTGTATGCTTCAGGTGATCCCTGCAAACTCATCTATTCAGGATAGTCTTTCCTGCCATCACCTAATTGCTGAGCTCTTCCTTTCTCCAACAACTAATCAACGGTACAAATATTTCTACTTAACATGACCTCCGGTTCCCACTTAAATATCAAAAGATATTGCACTAAGGCACATGCCCAAGCAGGTAAATTTAAATCTTAAACTGTATCTGGACCAGATCTTGAGCTCATCCCTATTATTTAGCAGTGACCATTATTCAATTGTGTTTATTTGTTACGACTTGAATAGTTCCTCAGGCAAGTTCCTCTAACAAAGTCTTCAGAGAGGGCTCTGTGGCGCAATGGATAGCGCATTGGACTTCTAGTTGGTGTAGTAATTCAAAGGTTGTGGGTTCGAGTCCCACCAGAGTCGGTTTTATATAGTCATTCTTCATAGTGATGCTGCTCTAATGCTTTATAAAGTAATGGATTACATTCATAAGGGAGCTTTATTGACGTGGATTTGCTGCACAAGTTAACGATAGAGCCTAGTGGTTTAGGCTTCTCTTGAGAGTTGATATCAGCAAAATTGGAAGTACCCTGTGCAATTCAGAGCAAAGAGAGGGAATGGTAAGCTAACCTGCGTTATATTGTTCCCTTCCCTCATGCCCGGTGCAAGCTGTAATTCTTTATGTACCCTTTTGTCAGCCCCACAACTATTTACTGTCTAAATCTCGTTACCTTCACCACAATAAGAATTCCAAAGAATGCCCCATTTTTACCAATGACACCACCAAACTTTCACTTCACTCCCGTGATATCTCTCGACTATTGCAACTCCTTACTCTATGGCCTGCCTCTAAACAGACCATTCCCCCTTCAGTCTATCTGATTCGCTACTGCCAGTTGTATCCCCCTTACCAACCATTTACTAGTAGAGGTGTCAGCCACCCGATCTCTGCCAATCTCTCCTTGGCTTCCGTTCTCCCAACAAATCAAATTCAAAATACTAAGGGCATAAAAAGCTTCCCACAACTCTGCCTCTAGCTACATCATTAACCTTATCATATAGTATCAAATAAACCACCCTGTTCTCTGCTTCCAAGAACTCCTGTTTGCTAGCTCCCTCAACACTTCATCCCATGCTGTCCTCTGGGATTTTCCCATGGACTATCCCATCCTCTCAGATTCCCTACACCAATCTATATGGCTATTTCCCTGTCTGTATGCTTCAGGTGATCCCTGCAAACTCATCTATTCAGGATAGTCTTTCCTGCCATCACCTAATTGCTGAGCTCTTCCTTTCTCCAACAACTAATCAACGGTACAAATATTTCTACTTAACATGACCTCCGGTTCCCACTTAAATATCAAAAGATATTGCACTAAGGCACATGCCCAAGCAGGTAAATTTAAATCTTAAACTGTATCTGGACCAGATCTTGAGCTCATCCCTATTATTTAGCAGTGACCATTATTCAATTGTGTTTATTTGTTACGACTTGAATAGTTCCTCAGGCAAGTTCCTCTAACAAAGTCTTCAGAGAGGGCTCTGTGGCGCAATGGATAGCGCATTGGACTTCTAGTTGGTGTTGTAATTCAAAGGTTGTGGGTTCGAGTCCCACCAGAGTCGGTTTTATATAGTCATTCTTCATAGTGATGCTGCTCTAATGCTTTATAAAGTAATGGATTACATTCATAAGGGAGCTTTATTGACGTGGATTTGCTGCACAAGTTAACGATAGAGCCTAGTGGTTTAGGCTTCTCTTGAGAGTTGATATCAGCAAAATTGGAAGTACCCTGTGCAATTCAGAGCAAAGAGAGGGAATGGTAAGCTAACCTGCGTTATATTGTTCCCTTCCCTCATGCCCGGTGCAAGCTGTAATTCTTTATGTACCCTTTTGTCAGCCCCACAACTATTTACTGTCTAAATCTCGTTACCTTCACCACAATAAGAATTCCAAAGAATGCCCCATTTTTACCAATGACACCACCAAACTTTCACTTCACTCCCGTGATATCTCTCGACTATTGCAACTCCTTACTCTATGGCCTGCCTCTAAACAGACCATTCCCCCTTCAGTCTATCTGATTCGCTACTGCCAGTTGTATCCCCCTTACCAACCATTTACTAGTAGAGGTGTCAGCCACCCGATCTCTGCCAATCTCTCCTTGGTTTCCGTTCTCCCAACAAATCAAATTCAAAATACTAAGGGCATAAAAAGCTTCCCCCAACTCTGCCTCTAGCTACATCATTAACCTTATCATATAGTATCAAATAAACCACCTTGTTCTCTGCTTCCAAGAACTCCTGTTTGCTAGCTCCCTCAACACTTCATCCCATGCTGTCCTCTGGGATTTTCCCATGGACTATCCCATCCTCTCAGATTCCCTACACCAATCTATATGGCTATTTCCCTGTCTGTATGCTTCAGGTGATCCCTGCAAACTCATCTATTCAGGATAGTCTTTCCTGCCATCACCTAATTGCTGAGCTCTTCCTTTCTCCAACAACTAATCAACGGTACAAATATTTCTACTTAACATGACCTCCGGTTCCCACTTAAATATCAAAAGATATTGCACTAAGGCACATGCCCAAGCAGGTAAATTTAAATCTTAAACTGTATCTGGACCAGATCTTGAGCTCATCCCTATTATTTAGCAGTGACCATTATTCAATTGTGTTTATTTGATACGACTTGAATAGTTCCTCAGGCAAGTTCCTCTAACAAAGTCTTCAGAGAGGGCTCTGTGGCGCAATGGATAGCGCATTGGACTTCTAGTTGATGAAGTAATTCAAAGGTTGTGGGTTCGAGTCCCACCAGAGTCGGTTTTATATAGTCATTCTTCATAGTGATGCTGCTCTAATGCTTTATAAAGTAATGGATTACATTCATAAGGGAGCTTTATTGACGTGGATTTGCTGCACAAGTTAACGATAGAGCCTACTGTTTTAGGCTTCTCTTGAGAGTTGATATCAGCAAAATTGGAAGTACCCTGTGAAATTCAGAGCAAAGAGAGGGAATGGTAAGCTAACCTGCATTATATTGTTCCCTTCCCTCATGCCCGGTGCAAGCTGTAATTATTTATGTACCCTTTTGTCAGCCCCACAACTATTTACTGTCTAAATCTCGCTACCTTCCCCACAATAAGAATTCCAAAGAATGCCCCATTTTTACCAATGACACCACCAAACTTTCACTTCACTCCCGTGATATCTCTCGACTATTGCAACTCCTTACTCTATGGCCTGCCTCTAAACAGACCATTCCCCCTTCAGTCTATCTGATTCGCTACTGCCAGTTGTATCCCCCTTACCAACCATTTACTAGTAGAGGTGTCAGCCACCCGATCTCTGCCAATCTCTCCTTGGCTTCCGTTCTCCCAACAAATCAAATTCAAAATACTAAGGGCATAAAAAGCTTCCCACAACTCTGCCTCTAGCTACATCATTAACCTTATCATATAGTATCAAATAAACCACCCTGTTCTCTGCTTCCAAGAACTCCTGTTTGCTAGCTCCCTCAACACTTCATCCCATGCTGTCCTCTGGGATTTTCCCATGGACTATCCCATCCTCTCAGATTCCCTCCACCAATCTATATGGCTATTTCCCTGTCTGTATGCTTCAGGTGATCCCTGCAAACTCATCTATTCAGGATAGTCTTTCCTGCCATCACCTAATTGCTGAGCTCTTCCTTTTTCCAACAACTAATCAACGGTACAAATATTTCTACTTAACATGACCTCCGGTTCCCACTTAAATATCAAAAGATATTGCACTAAGGCACATGCCCAAGCAGGTAAATTTAAATCTTAAACTGTATCTGGACCAGATCTTGAGCTCATCCCTATTATTTAGCAGTGACCATTATTCAATTGTGTTTATTTGTTACGACTTGAATAGTTCCTCAGGCAAGTTCCTCTAACAAAGTCTTCAGAGAGGGCTCTGTGGCGCAATGGATAGCGCATTGGACTTCTAGTTGGTGTAGTAATTCAAAGGTTGTGGGTTCGAGTCCCACCAGAGTCGGTTTTATATAGTCATTCTTCATAGTGATGCTGCTCTAATGCTTTATAAAGTAATGGATTACATTCATAAGGGAGCTTTATTGACGTGGATTTGCTGCACAAGTTAACGATAGAGCCTAGTGGTTTAGGCTTCTCTTGAGAGTTGATATCAGCAAAATTGGAAGTACCCTGTGCAATTCAGAGCAAAGAGAGGGAATGGTAAGCTAACCTGCGTTATATTGTTCCCTTCCCTCATGCCCGGTGCAAGCTGTAATTCTTTATGTACCCTTTTGTCAGCCCCACAACTATTTACTGTCTAAATCTCGTTACCTTCACCACAATAAGAATTCCAAAGAATGCCCCATTTTTACCAATGACACCACCAAACTTTCACTTCACTCCCGTGATATCTCTCGACTATTGCAACTCCTTACTCTATGGCCTGCCTCTAAACAGACCATTCCCCCTTCAGTCTATCTGATTCGCTACTGCCAGTTGTATCCCCCTTACCAACCATTTACTAGTAGAGGTGTCAGCCACCCGATCTCTGCCAATCTCTCCTTGGCTTCCGTTCTCCCAACAAATCAAATTCAAAATACTAAGGGCATAAAAAGCTTCCCACAACTCTGCCTCTAGCTACATCATTAACCTTATCATATAGTATCAAATAAACCACCCTGTTCTCTGCTTCCAAGAACTCCTGTTTGCTAGCTCCCTCAACACTTCATCCCATGCTGTCCTCTGGGATTTTCCCATGGACTATCCCATCCTCTCAGATTCCCTACACCAATCTATATGGCTATTTCCCTGTCTGTATGCTTCAGGTGATCCCTGCAAACTCATCTATTCAGGATAGTCTTTCCTGCCATCACCTAATTGCTGAGCTCTTCCTTTCTCCAACAACTAATCAACGGTACAAATATTTCTACTTAACATGACCTCCGGTTCCCACTTAAATATCAAAAGATATTGCACTAAGGCACATGCCCAAGCAGGTAAATTTAAATCTTAAACTGTATCTGGACCAGATCTTGAGCTCATCCCTATTATTTAGCAGTGACCATTATTCAATTGTGTTTATTTGTTACGACTTGAATAGTTCCTCAGGCAAGTTCCTCTAACAAAGTCTTCAGAGAGGGCTCTGTGGCGCAATGGATAGCGCATTGGACTTCTAGTTGGTGTTGTAATTCAAAGGTTGTGGGTTCGAGTCCCACCAGAGTCAGTTTTATATAGTCATTCTTCATAGTGATGCTGCTCTAATGCTTTATAAAGTAATGGATTACATTCATAAGGGAGCTTTATTGACGTGGATTTGCTGCACAAGTTAACGATAGAGCCTAGTGGTTTAGGCTTCTCTTGAGAGTTGATATCAGCAAAATTGGAAGTACCCTGTGCAATTCAGAGCAAAGAGAGGGAATGGTAAGCTAACCTGCGTTATATTGTTCCCTTCCCTCATGCCCGGTGCAAGCTGTAATTCTTTATGTACCCTTTTGTCAGCCCCACAACTATTTACTGTCTAAATCTCGTTACCTTCACCACAATAAGAATTCCAAAGAATGCCCCATTTTTACCAATGACACCACCAAACTTTCACTTCACTCCCGTGATATCTCTCGACTATTGCAACTCCTTACTCTATGGCCTGCCTCTAAACAGACCATTCCCCCTTCAGTCTATCTGATTCGCTACTGCCAGTTGTATCCCCCTTACCAACCATTTACTAGTAGAGGTGTCAGCCACCCGATCTCTGCCAATCTCTCCTTGGTTTCCGTTCTCCCAACAAATCAAATTCAAAATACTAAGGGCATAAAAATCTTCCCCCAACTCTGCCTCTAGCTACATCATTAACCTTATCATATAGTATCAAATAAACCACCTTGTTCTCTGCTTCCAAGAACTCCTGTTTGCTAGCTCCCTCAACACTTCATCCCATGCTGTCCTCTGGGATTTTCCCATGGACTATCCCATCCTCTCAGATTCCCTACACCAATCTATATGGCTATTTCCCTGTCTGTATGCTTCAGGTGATCCCTGCAAACTCATCTATTCAGGATAGTCTTTCCTGCCATCACCTAATTGCTGAGCTCTTCCTTTCTCCAACAACTAATCAACGGTACAAATATTTCTACTTAACATGACCTCCGGTTCCCACTTAAATATCAAAAGATATTGCACTAAGGCACATGCCCAAGCAGGTAAATTTAAATCTTAAACTGTATCTGGACCAGATCTTGAGCTCATCCCTATTATTTAGCAGTGACCATTATTCAATTGTGTTTATTTGATACGACTTGAATAGTTCCTCAGGCAAGTTCCTCTAACAAAGTCTTCAGAGAGGGCTCTGTGGCGCAATGGATAGCGCATTGGATTTCTAGTTGATGAAGTAATTCAAAGGTTGTGGGTTCGAGTCCCACCAGAGTCGGTTTTATATAGTCATTCTTCATAGTGATGCTGCTCTAATGCTTTATAAAGTAATGGATTACATTCATAAGGGAGCTTTATTGACGTGGATTTGCTGCACAAGTTAACGATAGAGCCTACTGTTTTAGGCTTCTCTTGAGAGTTGATATCAGCAAAATTGGAAGTACCCTGTGAAATTCAGAGCAAAGAGAGGGAATGGTAAGCTAACCTGCATTATATTGTTCCCTTCCCTCATGCCCGGTGCAAGCTGTAATTCTTTATGTACCCTTTTGTCAGCCCCACAACTATTTACTGTCTAAATCTCGCTACCTTCCCCACAATAAGAATTCCAAAGAATGCCCCATTTTTACCAATGACACCACCAAACTTTCACTTCACTCCCGTGATATCTCTCGACTATTGCAACTCCTTACTCTATGGCCTGCCTCTAAACAGACCATTCCCCCTTCAGTCTATCTGATTCGCTACTGCCAGTTGTATCCCCCTTACCAACCATTTACTAGTAGAGGTGTCAGCCACCCGATCTCTGCCAATCTCTCCTTGGCTTCCGTTCTCCCAACAAATCAAATTCAAAATACTAAGGGCATAAAAAGCTTCCCACAACTCTGCCTCTAGCTACATCATTAACCTTATCATATAGTATCAAATAAACCACCCTGTTCTCTGCTTCCAAGAACTCCTGTTTGCTAGCTCCCTCAACACTTCATCCCATGCTGTCCTCTGGGATTTTCCCATGGACTATCCCATCCTCTCAGATTCCCTCCACCAATCTATATGGCTATTTCCCTGTCTGTATGCTTCAGGTGATCCCTGCAAACTCATCTATTCAGGATAGTCTTTCCTGCCATCACCTAATTGCTGAGCTCTTCCTTTTTCCAACAACTAATCAACGGTACAAATATTTCTACTTAACATGACCTCCGGTTCCCACTTAAATATCAAAAGATATTGCACTAAGGCACATGCCCAAGCAGGTAAATTTAAATCTTAAACTGTATCTGGACCAGATCTTGAGCTCATCCCTATTATTTAGCAGTGACCATTATTCAATTGTGTTTATTTGTTACGACTTGAATAGTTCCTCAGGCAAGTTCCTCTAACAAAGTCTTCAGAGAGGGCTCTGTGGCGCAATGGATAGCGCATTGGACTTCTAGTTGATGAAGTAATTCAAAGGTTGTGGGTTCGAGTCCCACCAGAGTCGGTTTTATATAGTCATTCTTCATAGTGATGCTGCTCTAATGCTTTATAAAGTAATGGATTACATTCATAAGGGAGCTTTATTGACGTGGATTTGCTGCACAAGTTAACGATAGAGCCTAGTGTTTTAGGCTTCTCTTGAGAGTTGATATCAGCAAAATTGGAAGTACCCTGTGAAATTCAGAGCAAAGAGAGGGAATGGTAAGCTAACCTGCGTTATATTGTTCCCTTCCCTCATGCCCGGTGCAAGCTGTAATTATTTATGTACCCTTTTGTCAGCCCCACAACTATTTACTGTCTAAATCTCGCTACCTTCCCCACAATAAGAATTCCAAAGAATGCCCCATTTTTACCAATGACACCACCAAACTTTCACTTCACTCCCGTGATATCTCTCGACTATTGCAACTCCTTACTCTATGGCCTGCCTCTAAACAGACCATTCCCCCTTCAGTCTATCTGATTCGCTACTGCCAGTTGTATCCCCCTTACCAACCATTTACTAGTAGAGGTGTCAGCCACCCGATCTCTGCCAATCTCTCCTTGGCTTCCGTTCTCCCAACAAATCAAATTCAAAATACTAAGGGCATAAAAAGCTTCCCACAACTCTGCCTCTAGCTACATCATTAACCTTATCATATAGTATCAAATAAACCACCCTGTTCTCTGCTTCCAAGAACTCCTGTTTGCTAGCTCCCTCAACACTTCATCCCATGCTGTCCTCTGGGATTTTCCCATGGACTATCCCATCCTCTCAGATTCCCTACACCAATCTATATGGCTATTTCCCTGTCTGTATGCTTCAGGTGATCCCTGCAAACTCATCTATTCAGGATAGTCTTTCCTGCCATCACCTAATTGCTGAGCTCTTCCTTTCTCCAACAACTAATCAACGGTACAAATATTTCTACTTAACATGACCTCCGGTTCCCACTTAAATATCAAAAGATATTGCACTAAGGCACATGCCCAAGCAGGTAAATTTAAATCTTAAACTGTATCTGGACCAGATCTTGAGCTCATCCCTATTATTTAGCAGTGACCATTATTCAATTGTGTTTATTTGTTACGACTTGAATAGTTCCTCAGGCAAGTTCCTCTAACAAAGTCTTCAGAGAGGGCTCTGTGGCGCAATGGATAGCGCATTGGACTTCTAGTTGATGAAGTAATTCAAAGGTTGTGGGTTCGAGTCCCACCAGAGTCGGTTTTATATAGTCATTCTTCATAGTGATGCTGCTCTAATGCTTTATAAAGTAATGGATTACATTCATAAGGGAGCTTTATTGACGTGGATTTGCTGCACAAGTTAACGATAGAGCCTAGTGTTTTAGGCTTCTCTTGAGAGTTGATATCAGCAAAATTGGAAGTACCCTGTGAAATTCAGAGCAAAGAGAGGGAATGGTAAGCTAACCTGCGTTATATTGTTCCCTTCCCTCATGCCCGGTGCAAGCTGTAATTATTTATGTACCCTTTTGTCAGCCCCACAACTATTTACTGTCTAAATCTCGCTACCTTCCCCACAATAAGAATTCCAAAGAATGCCCCATTTTTACCAATGACACCACCAAACTTTCACTTCACTCCCGTGATATCTCTCGACTATTGCAACTCCTTACTCTATGGCCTGCCTCTAAACAGACCATTCCCCCTTCAGTCTATCTGATTCGCTACTGCCAGTTGTATCCCCCTTACCAACCATTTACTAGTAGAGGTGTCAGCCACCCGATCTCTGCCAATCTCTCCTTGGCTTCCGTTCTCCCAACAAATCAAATTCAAAATACTAAGGGCATAAAAAGCTTCCCACAACTCTGCCTCTAGCTACATCATTAACCTTATCATATAGTATCAAATAAACCACCCTGTTCTCTGCTTCCAAGAACTCCTGTTTGCTAGCTCCCTCAACACTTCATCCCATGCTGTCCTCTGGGATTTTCCCATGGACTATCCCATCCTCTCAGATTCCCTCCACCAATCTATATGGCTATTTCCCTGTCTGTATGCTTCAGGTGATCCCTGCAAACTCATCTATTCAGGATAGTCTTTCCTGCCATCACCTAATTGCTGAGCTCTTCCTTTCTCCAACAACTAATCAACGGTACAAATATTTCTACTTAACATGACCTCCGGTTCCCACTTAAATATCAAAAGATATTGCACTAAGGCACATGCCCAAGCAGGTAAATTTAAATCTTAAACTGTATCTGGACCAGATCTTGAGCTCATCCCTATTATTTAGCAGTGACCATTATTCAATTGTGTTTATTTGTTACGACTTGAATAGTTCCTCAGGCAAGTTCCTCTAACAAAGTCTTCAGAGAGGGCTCTGTGGCGCAATGGATAGCGCATTGGACTTCTAGTTGGTGTAGTAATTCAAAGGTTGTGGGTTCGAGTCCCACCAGAGTCGGTTTTATATAGTCATTCTTCATAGTGATGCTGCTCTAATGCTTTATAAAGTAATGGATTACATTCATAAGGGAGCTTTATTGACGTGGATTTGCTGCACAAGTTAACGATAGAGCCTAGTGGTTTAGGCTTCTCTTGAGAGTTGATATCAGCAAAATTGGAAGTACCCTGTGCAATTCAGAGCAAAGAGAGGGAATGGTAAGCTAACCTGCGTTATATTGTTCCCTTCCCTCATGCCCGGTGCAAGCTGTAATTCTTTATGTACCCTTTTGTCAGCCCCACAACTATTTACTGTCTAAATCTCGCTACCTTCACCACAATAAGAATTCCAAAGAATGCCCCATTTTTACCAATGACACCACCAAACTTTCACTTCACTCCCGTGATATCTCTCGACTATTGCAACTCCTTACTCTATGGTCTGCCTCTAAACAGACCATTCCCCCTTCAGTCTATCTGATTCGCTACTGCCAGTTGTATCCCCCTTACCAACCATTTACTAGTAGAGGTGTCAGCCACCCGATCTCTGCCAATCTCTCCTTGGTTTACGTTCTCCCAACAAATCAAATTCAAAATACTAAGGGCATAAAAAGCTTCCCCCAACTCTGCCTCTAGCTACATCATTAACCTTATCATATAGTATCAAATAAACCACCTTGTTCTCTGCTTCCAAGAACTCCTGTTTGCTAGCTCCCTCAACACTTCATCCCATGCTGTCCTCTGGGATTTTCCCATGGACTATCCCATCCTCTCAGATTCCCTACACCAATCTATATGGCTATTTCCCTGTCTGTATGCTTCAGGTGATCCCTGCAAACTCATCTATTCAGGATAGTCTTTCCTGCCATCACCTAATTGCTGAGCTCTTCCTTTCTCCAACAACTAATCAACGGTACAAATATTTCTACTTAACATGACCTCCGGTTCCCACTTAAATATCAAAAGATATTGCACGAAGGCACATGCCCAAGCAGGTAAATTTAAATCTTAAACTGTATCTGGACCAGATCTTGAGCTCATCCCTATTATTTAGCAGTGACCATTATTCAATTGTGTTTATTTGATACGACTTGAATAGTTCCTCAGGCAAGTTCCTCTAACAAAGTCTTCAGAGAGGGCTCTGTGGCGCAATGGATAGCGCATTGGACTTCTAGTTGATGAAGTAATTCAAAGGTTGTGGGTTCGAGTCCCACCAGAGTCGGTTTTATATAGTCATTCTTCATAGTGATGCTGCTCTAATGCTTTATAAAGTAATGGATTACATTCATAAGGGAGCTTTATTGACGTGGATTTGCTGCACAAGTTAACGATAGAGCCTAGTGTTTTAGGCTTCTCTTGAGAGTTGATATCAGCAAAATTGGAAGTACCCTGTGAAATTCAGAGCAAAGAGAGGGAATGGTAAGCTAACCTGCGTTATATTGTTCCCTTCCCTCATGCCCGGTGCAAGCTGTAATTATTTATGTACCCTTTTGTCAGCCCCACAACTATTTACTGTCTAAATCTCGCTACCTTCCCCACAATAAGAATTCCAAAGAATGCCCCATTTTTACCAATGACACCACCAAACTTTCACTTCACTCCCGTGATATCTCTCGACTATTGCAACTCCTTACTCTATGGCCTGCCTCTAAACAGACCATTCCCCCTTCAGTCTATCTGATTCGCTACTGCCAGTTGTATCCCCCTTACCAACCATTTACTAGTAGAGGTGTCAGCCACCCGATCTCTGCCAATCTCTCCTTGGCTTCCGTTCTCCCAACAAATCAAATTCAAAATACTAAGGGCATAAAAAGCTTCCCACAACTCTGCCTCTAGCTACATCATTAACCTTATCATATAGTATCAAATAAACCACCCTGTTCTCTGCTTCCAAGAACTCCTGTTTGCTAGCTCCCTCAACACTTCATCCCATGCTGTCCTCTGGGATTTTCCCATGGACTATCCCATCCTC
Organism: Lithobates pipiens; assembly: GCF_037356315.1. Taxonomy (NCBI): domain Eukaryota; kingdom Metazoa; phylum Chordata; class Amphibia; order Anura; family Ranidae; genus Lithobates; species Lithobates pipiens. The sequence continues at coordinate 386,000,532 of NW_027507718.1, read as the reverse complement.
TCAGATTCCCTCCACCAATCTATATGGCTATTTCCCTGTCTGTATGCTTCAGGTGATCCCTGCAAACTCATCTATTCAGGATAGTCTTTCCTGCCATCACCTAATTGCTGAGCTCTTCCTTTCTCCAACAACTAATCAACGGTACAAATATTTCTACTTAACATGACCTCCGGTTCCCACTTAAATATCAAAAGATATTGCACTAAGGCACATGCCCAAGCAGGTAAATTTAAATCTTAAACTGTATCTGGACCAGATCTTGAGCTCATCCCTATTATTTAGCAGTGACCATTATTCAATTGTGTTTATTTGTTACGACTTGAATAGTTCCTCAGGCAAGTTCCTCTAACAAAGTCTTCAGAGAGGGCTCTGTGGCGCAATGGATAGCGCATTGGACTTCTAGTTGGTGTAGCAATTCAAAGGTTGTGGGTTCGAGTCCCACCAGAGTCGGTTTTATATAGTCATTCTTCATAGTGATGCTGCTCTAATGCTTTATAAAGTAATGGATTACATTCATAAGGGAGCTTTATTGACGTGGATTTGCTGCACAAGTTAACGATAGAGCCTAGTGGTTTAGGCTTCTCTTGAGAGTTGATATCAGCAAAATTGGAAGTACCCTGTGCAATTCAGAGCAAAGAGAGGGAATGGTAAGCTAACCTGCGTTATATTGTTCCCTTCCCTCATGCCCGGTGCAAGCTGTAATTCTTTATGTACCCTTTTGTCAGCCCCACAACTATTTACTGTCTAAATCTCGCTACCTTCACCACAATAAGAATTCCAAAGAATGCCCCATTTTTACCAATGACACCACCAAACTTTCACTTCACTCCCGTGATATCTCTCGACTATTGCAACTCCTTACTCTATGGCCTGCCTCTAAACAGACCATTCCCCCTTCAGTCTATCTGATTCGCTACTGCCAGTTGTATCCCCCTTACCAACCATTTACTAGTAGAGGTGTCAGCCACCCGATCTCTGCCAATCTCTCCTTGGTTTCCGTTCTCCCAACAAATCAAATTCAAAATACTAAGGGCATAAAAAGCTTCCCCCAACTCTGCCTCTAGGTACATCATTAACCTTATCATATAGTATCAAATAAACCACCCTGTTCTCTGCTTCCAAGAACTCCTGTTTGCTAGCTCCCTCAACACTTCATCCCATGCTGTCCTCTGGGATTTTCCCATGGACTATCCCATCCTCTCAGATTCCCTACACCAATCTATATGGCTATTTCCCTGTCTGTATGCTTCAGGTGATCCCTGCAAACTCATCTATTCAGGATAGTCTTTCCTGCCATCACCTAATTGCTGAGCTCTTCCTTTCTCCAACAACTAATCAACGGTACAAATATTTCTACTTAACATGACCTCCGGTTCCCACTTAAATATCAAAAGATATTGCACTAAGGCACATGCCCAAGCAGGTAAATTTAAATCTTAAACTGTATCTGGACCAGATCTTGAGCTCATCCCTATTATTTAGCAGTGACCATTATTCAATTGTGTTTATTTGTTACGACTTGAATAGTTCCTCAGGCAAGTTCCTCTAACAAAGTCTTCAGAGAGGGCTCTGTGGCGCAATGGTTAGCGCATTGGACTTCTAGTTGGTGTAGCAATTCAAAGGTTGTGGGTTCGAGTCCCACCAGAGTCGGTTTTATATAGTCATTCTTCATAGTGATGCTGCTCTAATGCTTTATAAAGTAATGGATTACATTCATAAGGGAGCTTTATTGACGTGGATTTGCTGCACAAGTTAACGATAGAGCCTAGTGGTTTAGGCTTCTCTTGAGAGTTGATATCAGCAAAATTGGAAGTACCCTGTGCAATTCAGAGCAAAGAGAGGGAATGGTAAGCTAACCTGCGTTATATTGTTCCCTTCCCTCATGCCCGGTGCAAGCTGTAATTCTTTATGTACCCTTTTGTCAGCCCCACAACTATTTACTGTCTAAATCTCGCTACCTTCACCACAATAAGAATTCCAAAGAATGCCCCATTTTTACCAATGACACCACCAAACTTTCACTTCACTCCCGTGATATCTCTCGACTATTGCAACTCCTTACTCTATGGCCTGCCTCTAAACAGACCATTCCCCCTTCAGTCTATCTGATTCGCTACTGCCAGTTGTATCCCCCTTACCAACCATTTACTAGTAGAGGTGTCAGCCACCCGATCTCTGCCAATCTCTCCTTGGTTTCCGTTCTCCCAACAAATCAAATTCAAAATACTAAGGGCATAAAAAGCTTCCCCCAACTCTGCCTCTAGCTACATCATTAACCTTATCATATAGTATCAAATAAACCACCCTGTTCTCTGCTTCCAAGAACTCCTGTTTGCTAGCTCCCTCAACACTTCATCCCATGCTGTCCTCTGGGATTTTCCCATGGACTATCCCATCCTCTCAGATTCCCTACACCAATCTATATGGCTATTTCCCTGTCTGTATGCTTCAGGTGATCCCTGCAAACTCATCTATTCAGGATAGTCTTTCCTGCCATCACCTAATTGCTGAGCTCTTCCTTTCTCCAACAACTAATCAACGGTACAAATATTTCTACTTAACATGACCTCCGGTTCCCACTTAAATATCAAAAGATATTGCACTAAGGCACATGCCCAAGCAGGTAAATTTAAATCTTAAACTGTATCTGGACCAGATCTTGAGCTCATCCCTATTATTTAGCAGTGACCATTATTCAATTGTGTTTATTTGTTACGACTTGAATAGTTCCTCAGGCAAGTTCCTCTAACAAAGTCTTCAGAGAGGGCTCTGTGGCGCAATGGATAGCGCATTGGACTTCTAGTTGGTGTAGTAATTCAAAGGTTGTGGGTTCGAGTCCCACCAGAGTCGGTTTTATATAGTCATTCTTCATAGTGATGCTGCTCTAATGCTTTATAAAGTAATGGATTACATTCATAAGGGAGCTTTATTGACGTGGATTTGCTGCACAAGTTAACGATAGAGCCTACTGTTTTAGGCTTCTCTTGAGAGTTGATATCAGCAAAATTGGAAGTACCCTGTGCAATTCAGAGCAAAGAGAGGGAATGGTAAGCTAACCTGCGTTATATTGTTCCCTTCCCTCATGCCCGGTGCAAGCTGTAATTCTTTATGTACCCTTTTGTCAGCCCCACAACTATTTACTGTCTAAATCTCGCTACCTTCACCACAATAAGAATTCCAAAGTATGCCCCATTTTTACCAATGACACCACCAAACTTTCACTTCACTCCCGTGATATCTCTCGACTATTGCAACTCCTTACTCTATGGCCTGCCTCTAAACAGACCATTCCCCCTTCAGTCTATCTGATTCGCTACTGCCAGTTGTATCCCCCTTACCAACCATTTACTAGTAGAGGTGTCAGCCACCCGATCTCTGCCAATCTCTGCTTGGTTTCCGTTCTCCCAACAAATCAAATTCAAAATACTAAGGGCATAAAAAGCTTCCCCCAACTCTGCCTCTAGCTACATCATTAACCTTATCATATAGTATCAAATAAACCACCCTGTTCTCTGCTTCCAAGAACTCCTGTTTGCTAGCTCCCTCAACACTTCATCCCATGCTGTCCTCTGGGATTTTCCCATGGACTATCCCATCCTCTCAGATTCCCTACACCAATCTATATGGCTATTTCCCTGTCTTTATGCTTCAGGTGATCCCTGCAAACTCATCTATTCAGGATAGTCTTTCCTGCCATCACCTAATTGCTGAGCTCTTCCTTTCTCCAACAACTAATCAACGGTACAAATATTTCTACTTAACATGACCTCCGGTTCCCACTTAAATATCAAAAGATATTGCACTAAGGCACATGCCCAAGCAGGTAAATTTAAATCTTAAACTGTATCTGGACCAGATCTTGAGCTCATCCCTATTATTTAGCAGTGACCATTATTCAATTGTGTTTATTTGTTACGACTTGAATAGTTCCTCAGGCAAGTTCCTCTAACAAAGTCTTCAGAGAGGGCTCTGTGGCGCAATGGATAGCGCATTGGACTTTTAGTTGATGAAGTAATTCAAAGGTTGTGGGTTCGAGTCCCACCAGAGTCGGTTTTATATAGTCATTCTTCATAGTGATGCTGCTCTAATGCTTTATAAAGTAATGGATTACATTCATAAGGGAGCTTTATTGACGTGGATTTGCTGCACAAGTTAACGATAGAGCCTAGTGTTTTAGGCTTCTCTTGAGAGTTGATATCAGCAAAATTGGAAGTACCCTGTGAAATTCAGAGCAAAGAGAGGGAATGGTAAGCTAACCTGCGTTATATTGTTCCCTTCCCTCATGCCCGGTGCAAGCTGTAATTCTTTATGTACCCTTTTGTCAGCCCCACAACTATTTACTGTCTAAATCTCGCTACCTTCCCCACAATAAGAATTCCAAAGAATGCCCCATTTTTACCAATGACACCACCAAACTTCCACTTCACTCCCGTGATATCTCTCGACTATTGCAACTCCTTACTCTATGGCCTGCCTCTAAACAGACCATTCCCCCTTCAGTCTATCTGATTCGCTACTGCCAGTTGTATCCCCCTTACCAACCATTTACTAGTAGAGGTGTCAGCCACCCGATCTCTGCCAATCTCTCCTTGGCTTCCGTTCTCCCAACAAATCAAATTCAAAATACTAAGGGCATAAAAAGCTTCCCACAACTCTGCCTCTAGCTACATCATTAACCTTATCATATAGTATCAAATAAACCACCCTGTTCTCTGCTTCCAAGAACTCCTGTTCGCTAGCTCCCTCAACACTTCATCCCATGCTGTCCTCTGGGATTTTCCCATGGACTATCCCATCCTCTCAGATTCCCTACACCAATCTATATGGCTATTTCCCTGTCTGTATGCTTCAGGTGATCCCTGCAAACTCATCTATTCAGGATAGTCTTTCCTGCCATCACCTAATTGCTGAGCTCTTCCTTTCTCCAACAACTAATCAACGGTACAAATATTTCTACTTAACATGACCTCCGGTTCCCACTTAAATATCAAAAGATATTGCACTAAGGCACATGCCCAAGCAGGTAAATTTAAATCTTAAACTGTATCTGGACCAGATCTTGAGCTCATCCCTATTATTTAGCAGTGACCATTATTCAATTGTGTTTATTTGTTATGACTTGAATAGTTCCTCAGGCAAGTTCCTCTAACAAAGTCTTCAGAGAGGGCTCTGTGGTCAATGGATAGCGCTTTGGACTTCTAAGTTGGTGTAGTAATTCAAAGGTTGTGGGTTCGAGTCCCACCAGAGTCGGTTTTATATAGTCATTCTTCATAGTGATGCTGCTCTAATGCTTTATAAAGTAATGGATTACATTCATAAGGGAGCTTTATTGACGTCGATTTGCTGCACAAGTTAACGATAAAGCCTAGTGGTTTAGGCTTCTCTTGAGAGTTGATATCAGCAAAATTGGAAGTACCCTGTGCAATTCAGAGCAAAGAGAGGGAATGGTAAGCTAACCTGCGTTATATTGTTCCCTTCCCTCATGCCCGGTGCAAGCTGTAATTCTTTATGTACCCTTTTGTCAGCCCCACAACTATTTACTGTCTAAATCTCGCTACCTTCCCCACAATAAGAATTCCAAAGAATGCCCCATTTTTACCAATGACACCACCAAACTTCCACTTCACTCCCGTGATATCTCTCGACTATTGCAACTCCTTACTCTATGGCCTGCCTCTAAACAGACCATTCCCCCTTCAGTCTATCTGATTCGCTACTGCCAGTTGTATCCCCCTTACCAACCATTTACTAGTAGAGGTGTCAGCCACCCGATCTCTGCCAATCTCTCCTTGGCTTCCGTTCTCCCAACAAATCAAATTCAAAATACTAAGGGCATAAAAAGCTTCCCACAACTCTGCCTCTAGCTATATCATTAACCTTATCATATAGTATCAAATAAACCACCCTGTTCTCTGCTTCCAAGAACTCCTGTTCGCTAGCTCCCTCAACACTTCATCCCATGCTGTCCTCTGGGATTTTCCCATGGACTATCCCATCCTCTCAGATTCCCTACACCAATCTATATGGCTATTTCCCTGTCTGTATGCTTCAGGTGATCCCTGCAAACTCATCTATTCAGGATAGTCTTTCCTGCCATCACCTAATTGCTGAGCTCTTCCTTTCTCCAACAACTAATCAACGGTACAAATATTTCTACTTAACATGACCTCCGGTTCCCACTTAAATATCAAAAGATATTGCACTAAGGCACATGCCCAAGCAGGTAAATTTAAATCTTAAACTGTATCTGGACCAGATCTTGAGCTCATCCCTATTATTTAGCAGTGACCATTATTCAATTGTGTTTATTTGTTACGACTTGAATAGTTCCTCAGGCAAGTTCCTCAGGCAAGTTCCTCAGGCAAGTTCCTCAGGCAAGTTCCTCTAACAAAGTCTTCAGAGAGGGCTCTGTGGCGCAATGGATAGCGCATTGGACTTCTAGTTGGTGTAGTAATTCAAAGGTTGTGGGTTCGAGTCCCACCAGAGTCGGTTTTATATAGTCATTCTTCATAGTGATGCTGCTCTAATGCTTTATAAAGTAATGGATTACATTCATAAGGGAGCTTTATTGACGTGGATTTGCTGCACAAGTTAACGATAGAGCCTAGTGGTTTAGGCTTCTCTTGAGAGTTGATATCAGCAAAATTGGAAGTACCCTGTGCAATTCAGAGCAAAGAGAGGGAATGGTACAAATATTTCTACTTAACATGACCTCCGGTTCCCACTTAAATATCAAAAGATATTGCACTAAGGCACATGCCCAAGCAGGTAAATTTAAATCTTAAACTGTATCTGGACCAGATCTTGAGCTCATCCCTATTATTTAGCAGTGACCATTATTCAATTGTGTTTATTTGTTACGACTTGAATAGTTCCTCAGGCAAGTTCCTCTAACAAAGTCTTCAGAGAGGGCTCTGTGGCGCAATGGATAGCGCATTGGACTTCTAGTTGGTGTAGTAATTCAAAGGTTGTGGGTTCGAGTCCCACCAGAGTCGGTTTTATATAGTCATTCTTCATAGTGATGCTGCTCTAATGCTTTATAAAGTAATGGATTACATTCATAAGGGAGCTTTATTGACGTGGATTTGCTGCACAAGTTAACGATAGAGCCTAGTGGTTTAGGCTTCTCTTGAGAGTTGATATCAGCAAAATTGGAAGTACCCTGTGCAATTCAGAGCAAAGAGAGGGAATGGTACAAATATTTCTACTTAACATGACCTCCGGTTCCCACTTAAATATCAAAAGATATTGCACTAAGGCACATGCCCAAGCAGGTAAATTTAAATCTTAAACTGTATCTGGACCAGATCTTGAGCTCATCCCTATTATTTAGCAGTGACCATTATTCAATTGTGTTTATTTGTTATGACTTGAATAGTTCCTCAGGCAAGTTCCTCTAACAAAGTCTGCAGAGAGGGCTCTGTGGCGCAATGGATAGCGCATTGGACTTCTAGTTGGTGTAGTAATTCAAAGGTTGTGGGTTCGAGTCCCACCAGAGTCGGTTTTATATAGTCATTCTTCATAGTGATGCTGCTCTAATGCTTTATAAAGTAATGGATTACATTCATAAGGGAGCTTTATTGACGTGGATTTGCTGCACAAGTTAACGATAGAGCCTAGTGGTTTAGGCTTCTCTTGAGAGTTGATATCAGCAAAATTGGAAGTACCCTGTGCAATTCAGAGCAAAGAGAGGGAATGGTAAGCTAACCTGCGTTATATTGTTCCCTTCCCTCATGCCCGGTGCAAGCTGTAATTCTTTATGTACCCTTTTGTCAGCCCCACAACTATTTACTGTCTAAATCTCGCTACCTTCCCCACAATAAGAATTCCAAAGAATGCCCCATTTTTACCAATGACACCACCAAACTTCCACTTCACTCCCGTGATATCTCTCGACTATTGCAACTCCTTACTCTATGGCCTGCCTCTAAACAGACCATTCCCCCTTCAGTCTATCTGATTCGCTACTGCCAGTTGTATCCCCCTTACCAACCATTTACTAGTAGAGGTGTCAGCCACCCGATCTCTGCCAATCTCTCCTTGGCTTCCGTTCTCCCAACAAATCAAATTCAAAATACTAAGGGCATAAAAAGCTTCCCACAACTCTGCCTCTAGCTACATCATTAACCTTATCATATAGTATCAAATAAACCACCCTGTTCTCTGCTTCCAAGAACTCCTGTTCGCTAGCTCCCTCAACACTTCATCCCATGCTGTCCTCTGGGATTTTCCCATGGACTATCCCATCCTCTCAGATTCCCTACACCAATCTATATGGCTATTTCCCTGTCTGTATGCTTCAGGTGATCCCTGCAAACTCATCTATTCAGGATAGTCTTTCCTGCCATCACCTAATTGCTGAGCTCTTCCTTTCTCCAACAACTAACCAACGGTACAAATATTTCTACTTAACATGACCTCCGGTTCCCACTTAAATATCAAAAGATATTGCACTAAGGCACATGCCCAAGCAGGTAAATTTAAATCTTAAACTGTATCTGGACCAGATCTTGAGCTCATCCCTATTATTTAGCAGTGACCATTATTCAATTGTGTTTATTTGTTACGACTTGAATAGTTCCTCAGGCAAGTTCCTCAGGCAAGTTCCTCTAACAAAGTCTTCAGAGAGGGCTCTGTGGCGCAATGGTTAGCGCATTGGACTTCTAGTTGGTGTAGTAATTCAAAGGTTGTGGGTTCGAGTCCCACCAGAGTTGGTTTTATATAGTCATTCTTCATAGTGATGCTGCTCTAATGCTTTATAAAGTAATGGATTACATTCATAAGGGAGCTTTATTGACGTGGATTTGCTGCACAAGTTAACGATAGAGCCTAGTGGTTTAGGCTTCTCTTGAGAGTTGATATCAGCAAAATTGGAAGTACCCTGTGCAATTCAGAGCAAAGAGAGGGAATGGTAAGCTAACCTGCGTTATATTGTTCCCTTCCCTCATGCCCGGTGCAAGCTGTAATTCTTTATGTACCCTTTTGTCAGCCCCACAACTATTTACTGTCTAAATCTCGCTACCTTCCCCACAATAAGAATTCCAAAGAATGCCCCATTTTTACCAATGACACCACCAAACTTCCACTTCACTCCCGTGATATCTCTCGACTATTGCAACTCCTTACTCTATGGCCTGCCTCTAAACAGACCATTCCCCCTTCAGTCTATCTGATTCGCTACTGCCAGTTGTATCCCCCTTACCAACCATTTACTAGTAGAGGTGTCAGCCACCCGATCTCTGCCAATCTCTCCTTGGCTTCCGTTCTCCCAACAAATCAAATTCAAAATACTAAGGGCATAAAAAGCTTCCCACAACTCTGCCTCTAGCTACATCATTAACCTTATCATATAGTATCAAATAAACCACCCTGTTCTCTGCTTCCAAGAACTCCTGTTCGCTAGCTCCCTCAACACTTCATCCCATGCTGTCCTCTGGGATTTTCCCATGGACTATCCCATCCTCTCAGATTCCCTACACCAATCTATATGGCTATTTCCCTGTCTGTATGCTTCAGGTGATCCCTGCAAACTCATCTATTCAGGATAGTCTTTCCTGCCATCACCTAATTGCTGAGCTCTTCCTTTCTCCAACAACTAATCAACGGTACAAATATTTCTACTTAACATGACCTCCGGTTCCCACTTAAATATCAAAAGATATTGCACTAAGGCACATGCCCAAGCAGGTAAATTTAAATCTTAAACTGTATCTGGACCAGATCTTGAGCTCATCCCTATTATTTAGCAGTGACCATTATTCAATTGTGTTTATTTGTTATGACTTGAATAGTTCCTCAGGCAAGTTCCTCTAACAAAGTCTTCAGAGAGGGCTCTGTGGTCAATGGATAGCGCATTGGACTTCTAAGTTGGTGTAGTAATTCAAAGGTTGTGGGTTCGAGTCCCACCAGAGTCGGTTTTATATAGTCATTCTTCATAGTGATGCTGCTCTAATGCTTTATAAAGTAATGGATTACATTCATAAGGGAGCTTTATTGACGTGGATTTGCTGCACAAGTTAACGATAGAGCCTAGTGGTTTAGGCTTCTCTTGAGAGTTGATATCAGCAAAATTGGAAGTACCCTGTGCAATTCAGAGCAAAGAGAGGGAATGGTAAGCTAACCTGCGTTATATTGTTCCCTTCCCTCATGCCCGGTGCAAGCTGTAATTCTTTATGTACCCTTTTGTCAGCCCCACAACTATTTACTGTCTAAATCTCGCTACCTTCCCCACAATAAGAATTCCAAAGAATGCCCCATTTTTACCAATGACACCACCAAACTTCCACTTCACTCCCGTGATATCTCTCGACTATTGCAACTCCTTACTCTATGGCCTGCCTCTAAACAGACCATTCCCCCTTCAGTCTATCTGATTCGCTACTGCCAGTTGTATCCCCCTTACCAACCATTTACTAGTAGAGGTGTCAGCCACCCGATCTCTGCCAATCTCTCCTTGGCTTCCGTTCTCCCAACAAATCAAATTCAAAATACTAAGGGCATAAAAAGCTTCCCACAACTCTGCCTCTAGCTACATCATTAACCTTATCATATAGTATCAAATAAACCACCCTGTTCTCTGCTTCCAAGAACTCCTGTTCGCTAGCTCCCTCAACACTTCATCCCATGCTGTCCTCTGGGATGTTCCCATGGACTATCCCATCCTCTCAGATTCCCTACACCAATCTATATGGCTATTTCCCTGTCTGTATGCTTCAGGTGATCCCTGCAAACTCATCTATTCAGGATAGTCTTTCCTGCCATCACCTAATTGCTGAGCTCTTCCTTTCTCCAACAACTAATCAACGGTACAAATATTTCTACTTAACATGACCTCCGGTTCCCACTTAAATATCAAAAGATATTGCACTAAGGCACATGCCCAAGCAGGTAAATTTAAATCTTAAACTGTATCTGGACCAGATCTTGAGCTCATCCCTATTATTTAGCAGTGACCATTATTCAATTGTGTTTATTTGTTACGACTTGAATAGTTCCTCAGGCAAGTTCCTCTAACAAAGCCTTCAGAGAGGGCTCTGTGGCGCAATGGATAGCACATTGGACTTCTAGTTGGTGTAGTAATTCAAAGGTTGTGGGTTCGAGTCCCACCAGAGTTGGTTTTATATAGTCATTCTTCATAGTGATGCTGCTCTAATGCTTTATAAAGTAATGGATTACATTCATAAGGGAGCTTTATTGACGTGGATTTGCTGCACAAGTTAACGATAGAGCCTAGTGGTTTAGGCTTCTCTTGAGAGTTGATATCAGCAAAATTGGAAGTACCCTGTGCAATTCAGAGCAAAGAGAGGGAATGGTACAAATATTTCTACTTAACATGACCTCCGGTTCCCACTTAAATATCAAAAGATATTGCACTAAGGCACATGCCCAAGCAGGTAAATTTAAATCTTAAACTGTATCTGGACCAGATCTTGAGCTCATCCCTATTATTTAGCAGTGACCATTATTCAATTGTGTTTATTTGTTACGACTTGAATAGTTCCTCAGGCAAGTTCCTCTAACAAAGTCTTCAGAGAGGGCTCTGTGGCGCAATGCATAGCGCATTGGACTTCTAGTTGGTGTAGTAATTCAAAGGTTGTGGGTTCGAGTCCCACCAGAGTCGGTTTTATATAGTCATTCTTCATAGTGATGCTGCTCTAATGCTTTATAAAGTAATGGATTACATTCATAAGGGAGCTTTATTGACGTGGATTTGCTGCACAAGTTAACGATAGAGCCTAGTGGTTTAGGCTTCTCTTGAGAGTTGATATCAGCAAAATTGGAAGTACCCTGTGCAATTCAGAGCAAAGAGAGGGAATGGTAAGCTAACCTGCGTTATATTGTTCCCTTCCCTCATGCCCGGTGCAAGCTGTAATTCTTTATGTACCCTTTTGTCAGCCCCACAACTATTTACTGTCTAAATCTCGCTACCTTCCCCACAATAAGAATTCCAAAGAATGCCCCATTTTTACCAATGACACCACCAAACTTCCACTTCACTCCCGTGATATCTCTCGACTATTGCAACTCCTTACTCTATGGCCTGCCTCTAAACAGACCATTCCCCCTTCAGTCTATCTGATTCGCTACTGCCAGTTGTATCCCCCTTACCAACCATTTACTAGTAGAGGTGTCAGCCACCCGATCTCTGCCAATCTCTCCTTGGCTTCCGTTCTCCCAACAAATCAAATTCAAAATACTAAGGGCATAAAAAGCTTCCCACAACTCTGCCTCTAGCTACATCATTAACCTTATCATATAGTATCAAATAAACCACCCTGTTCTCTGCTTCCAAGAACTCCTGTTCGCTAGCTCCCTCAACACTTCATCCCATGCTGTCCTCTGGGATGTTCCCATGGACTATCCCATCCTCTCAGATTCCCTACACCAATCTATATGGCTATTTCCCTGTCTGTATGCTTCAGGTGATCCCTGCAAACTCATCTATTCAGGATAGTCTTTCCTGCCATCACCTAATTGCTGAGCTCTTCCTTTCTCCAACAACTAATCAACGGTACAAATATTTCTACTTAACATGACCTCCGGTTCCCACTTAAATATCAAAAGATATTGCACTAAGGCACATGCCCAAGCAGGTAAATTTAAATCTTAAACTGTATCTGGACCAGATCTTGAGCTCATCCCTATTATTTAGCAGTGACCATTATTCAATTGTGTTTATTTGTTACGACTTGAATAGTTCCTCAGGCAAGTTCCTCTAACAAAGCCTTCAGAGAGGGCTCTGTGGCGCAATGGATAGCACATTGGACTTCTAGTTGGTGTAGTAATTCAAAGGTTGTGGGTTCGAGTCCCACCAGAGTTGGTTTTATATAGTCATTCTTCATAGTGATGCTGCTCTAATGCTTTATAAAGTAATGGATTACATTCATAAGGGAGCTTTATTGACGTGGATTTGCTGCACAAGTTAACGATAGAGCCTAGTGGTTTAGGCTTCTCTTGAGAGTTGATATCAGCAAAATTGGAAGTACCCTGTGCAATTCAGAGCAAAGAGAGGGAATGGTACAAATATTTCTACTTAACATGACCTCCGGTTCCCACTTAAATATCAAAAGATATTGCACTAAGGCACATGCCCAAGCAGGTAAATTTAAATCTTAAACTGTATCTGGACCAGATCTTGAGCTCATCCCTATTATTTAGCAGTGACCATTATTCTATTGTGTTTATTTGTTACGACTTGAATAGTTCCTCAGGCAAGTTCCTCTAACAAAGTCTTCAGAGAGGGCTCTGTGGCGCAATGCATAGCGCATTGGACTTCTAGTTGGTGTAGTAATTCAAAGGTTGTGGGTTCGAGTCCCACCAGAGTCGGTTTTATATAGTCATTCTTCATAGTGATGCTGCTCTAATGCTTTATAAAGTAATGGATTACATTCATAAGGGAGCTTTATTGACGTGGATTTGCTGCACAAGTTAACGATAGAGCCTAGTGGTTTAGGCTTCTCTTGAGAGTTGATATCAGCAAAATTGGAAGTACCCTGTGCAATTCAGAGCAAAGAGAGGGAATGGTAAGCTAACCTGCGTTATATTGTTCCCTTCCCTCATGCCCGGTGCAAGCTGTAATTCTTTATGTACCCTTTTGTCAGCCCCACAACTATTTACTGTCTAAATCTCGCTACCTTCCCCACAATAAGAATTCCAAAGAATGCCCCATTTTTACCAATGACACCACCAAACTTCCACTTCACTCCCGTGATATCTCTCGACTATTGCAACTCCTTACTCTATGGCCTGCCTCTAAACAGACCATTCCCCCTTCAGTCTATCTGATTCGCTACTGCCAGTTGTATCCCCCTTACCAACCATTTACTAGTAGAGGTGTCAGCCACCCGATCTCTGCCAATCTCTCCTTGGCTTCCGTTCTCCCAACAAATCAAATTCAAAATACTAAGGGCATAAAAAGCTTCCCACAACTCTGCCTCTAGCTACATCATTAACCTTATCATATAGTATCAAATAAACCACCCTGTTCTCTGCTTCCAAGAACTCCTGTTCGCTAGCTCCCTCAACACTTCATCCCATGCTGTCCTCTGGGATTTTCCCATGGACTATCCCATCCTCTCAGATTCCCTACACCAATCTATATGGCTATTTCCCTGTCTGTATGCTTCAGGTGATCCCTGCAAACTCATCTATTCAGGATAGTCTTTCCTGCCATCACCTAATTGCTGAGCTCTTCCTTTCTCCAACAACTAATCAACGGTACAAATATTTCTACTTAACATGACCTCCGGTTCCCACTTAAATATCAAAAGATATTGCACTAAGGCACATGCCCAAGCAGGTAAATTTAAATCTTAAACTGTATCTGGACCAGATCTTGAGCTCATCCCTATTATTTAGCAGTGACCATTATTCAATTGTGTTTATTTGTTACGACTTGAATAGTTCCTCAGGCAAGTTCCTCTAACAAAGTCTTCAGAGAGGGCTCTGTGGCGCAATGGATAGCGCATTGGACTTCTAGTTGGTGTAGTAATTCAAAGGTTGTGGGTTCGAGTCCCACCAGAGTCGGTTTTATATAGTCATTCTTCATAGTGATGCTGCTCTAATGCTTTATAAAGTAATGGATTACATTCATAAGGGAGCTTTATTGACGTGGATTTGCTGCACAAGTTAACGATAGAGCCTACTGTTTTAGGCTTCTCTTGAGAGTTGATATCAGCAAAATTGGAAGTACCCTGTGCAATTCAGAGCAAAGAGAGGGAATGGTAAGCTAACCTGCGTTATATTGTTCCCTTCCCTCATGCCCGGTGCAAGCTGTAATTCTTTATGTACCCTTTTGTCAGCCCCACAACTATTTACTGTCTAAATCTCGCTACCTTCACCACAATAAGAATTCCAAAGTATGCCCCATTTTTACCAATGACACCACCAAACTTTCACTTCACTCCCGTGATATCTCTCGACTATTGCAACTCCTTACTCTATGGCCTGCCTCTAAACAGACCATTCCCCCTTCAGTCTATCTGATTCGCTACTGCCAGTTGTATCCCCCTTACCAACCATTTACTAGTAGAGGTGTCAGCCACCCGATCTCTGCCAATCTCTGCTTGGTTTCCGTTCTCCCAACAAATCAAATTCAAAATACTAAGGGCATAAAAAGCTTCCCCCAACTCTGCCTCTAGCTACATCATTAACCTTATCATATAGTATCAAATAAACCACCCTGTTCTCTGCTTCCAAGAACTCCTGTTTGCTAGCTCCCTCAACACTTCATCCCATGCTGTCCTCTGGGATTTTCCCATGGACTATCCCATCCTCTCAGATTCCCTACACCAATCTATATGGCTATTTCCCTGTCTTTATGCTTCAGGTGATCCCTGCAAACTCATCTATTCAGGATAGTCTTTCCTGCCATCACCTAATTGCTGAGCTCTTCCTTTCTCCAACAACTAATCAACGGTACAAATATTTCTACTTAACATGACCTCCGGTTCCCACTTAAATATCAAAAGATATTGCACTAAGGCACATGCCCAAGCAGGTAAATTTAAATCTTAAACTGTATCTGGACCAGATCTTGAGCTCATCCCTATTATTTAGCAGTGACCATTATTCAATTGTGTTTATTTGTTACGACTTGAATAGTTCCTCAGGCAAGTTCCTCTAACAAAGTCTTCAGAGAGGGCTCTGTGGCGCAATGGATAGCGCATTGGACTTTTAGTTGATGAAGTAATTCAAAGGTTGTGGGTTCGAGTCCCACCAGAGTCGGTTTTATATAGTCATTCTTCATAGTGATGCTGCTCTAATGCTTTATAAAGTAATGGATTACATTCATAAGGGAGCTTTATTGACGTGGATTTGCTGCACAAGTTAACGATAGAGCCTAGTGTTTTAGGCTTCTCTTGAGAGTTGATATCAGCAAAATTGGAAGTACCCTGTGAAATTCAGAGCAAAGAGAGGGAATGGTAAGCTAACCTGCGTTATATTGTTCCCTTCCCTCATGCCCGGTGCAAGCTGTAATTCTTTATGTACCCTTTTGTCAGCCCCACAACTATTTACTGTCTAAATCTCGCTACCTTCCCCACAATAAGAATTCCAAAGAATGCCCCATTTTTACCAATGACACCACCAAACTTCCACTTCACTCCCGTGATATCTCTCGACTATTGCAACTCCTTACTCTATGGCCTGCCTCTAAACAGACCATTCCCCCTTCAGTCTATCTGATTCGCTACTGCCAGTTGTATCCCCCTTACCAACCATTTACTAGTAGAGGTGTCAGCCACCCGATCTCTGCCAATCTCTCCTTGGCTTCCGTTCTCCCAACAAATCAAATTCAAAATACTAAGGGCATAAAAAGCTTCCCACAACTCTGCCTCTAGCTACATCATTAACCTTATCATATAGTATCAAATAAACCACCCTGTTCTCTGCTTCCAAGAACTCCTGTTCGCTAGCTCCCTCAACACTTCATCCCATGCTGTCCTCTGGGATTTTCCCATGGACTATCCCATCCTCTCAGATTCCCTACACCAATCTATATGGCTATTTCCCTGTCTGTATGCTTCAGGTGATCCCTGCAAACTCATCTATTCAGGATAGTCTTTCCTGCCATCACCTAATTGCTGAGCTCTTCCTTTCTCCAACAACTAATCAACGGTACAAATATTTCTACTTAACATGACCTCCGGTTCCCACTTAAATATCAAAAGATATTGCACTAAGGCACATGCCCAAGCAGGTAAATTTAAATCTTAAACTGTATCTGGACCAGATCTTGAGCTCATCCCTATTATTTAGCAGTGACCATTATTCAATTGTGTTTATTTGTTATGACTTGAATAGTTCCTCAGGCAAGTTCCTCTAACAAAGTCTTCAGAGAGGGCTCTGTGGTCAATGGATAGCGCTTTGGACTTCTAAGTTGGTGTAGTAATTCAAAGGTTGTGGGTTCGAGTCCCACCAGAGTCGGTTTTATATAGTCATTCTTCATAGTGATGCTGCTCTAATGCTTTATAAAGTAATGGATTACATTCATAAGGGAGCTTTATTGACGTCGATTTGCTGCACAAGTTAACGATAAAGCCTAGTGGTTTAGGCTTCTCTTGAGAGTTGATATCAGCAAAATTGGAAGTACCCTGTGCAATTCAGAGCAAAGAGAGGGAATGGTAAGCTAACCTGCGTTATATTGTTCCCTTCCCTCATGCCCGGTGCAAGCTGTAATTCTTTATGTACCCTTTTGTCAGCCCCACAACTATTTACTGTCTAAATCTCGCTACCTTCCCCACAATAAGAATTCCAAAGAATGCCCCATTTTTACCAATGACACCACCAAACTTCCACTTCACTCCCGTGATATCTCTCGACTATTGCAACTCCTTACTCTATGGCCTGCCTCTAAACAGACCATTCCCCCTTCAGTCTATCTGATTCGCTACTGCCAGTTGTATCCCCCTTACCAACCATTTACTAGTAGAGGTGTCAGCCACCCGATCTCTGCCAATCTCTCCTTGGCTTCCGTTCTCCCAACAAATCAAATTCAAAATACTAAGGGCATAAAAAGCTTCCCACAACTCTGCCTCTAGCTATATCATTAACCTTATCATATAGTATCAAATAAACCACCCTGTTCTCTGCTTCCAAGAACTCCTGTTCGCTAGCTCCCTCAACACTTCATCCCATGCTGTCCTCTGGGATTTTCCCATGGACTATCCCATCCTCTCAGATTCCCTACACCAATCTATATGGCTATTTCCCTGTCTGTATGCTTCAGGTGATCCCTGCAAACTCATCTATTCAGGATAGTCTTTCCTGCCATCACCTAATTGCTGAGCTCTTCCTTTCTCCAACAACTAATCAACGGTACAAATATTTCTACTTAACATGACCTCCGGTTCCCACTTAAATATCAAAAGATATTGCACTAAGGCACATGCCCAAGCAGGTAAATTTAAATCTTAAACTGTATCTGGACCAGATCTTGAGCTCATCCCTATTATTTAGCAGTGACCATTATTCAATTGTGTTTATTTGTTACGACTTGAATAGTTCCTCAGGCAAGTTCCTCAGGCAAGTTCCTCAGGCAAGTTCCTCAGGCAAGTTCCTCTAACAAAGTCTTCAGAGAGGGCTCTGTGGCGCAATGGATAGCGCATTGGACTTCTAGTTGGTGTAGTAATTCAAAGGTTGTGGGTTCGAGTCCCACCAGAGTCGGTTTTATATAGTCATTCTTCATAGTGATGCTGCTCTAATGCTTTATAAAGTAATGGATTACATTCATAAGGGAGCTTTATTGACGTGGATTTGCTGCACAAGTTAACGATAGAGCCTAGTGGTTTAGGCTTCTCTTGAGAGTTGATATCAGCAAAATTGGAAGTACCCTGTGCAATTCAGAGCAAAGAGAGGGAATGGTACAAATATTTCTACTTAACATGACCTCCGGTTCCCACTTAAATATCAAAAGATATTGCACTAAGGCACATGCCCAAGCAGGTAAATTTAAATCTTAAACTGTATCTGGACCAGATCTTGAGCTCATCCCTATTATTTAGCAGTGACCATTATTCAATTGTGTTTATTTGTTACGACTTGAATAGTTCCTCAGGCAAGTTCCTCTAACAAAGTCTTCAGAGAGGGCTCTGTGGCGCAATGGATAGCGCATTGGACTTCTAGTTGGTGTAGTAATTCAAAGGATGTGGGTTCGAGTCCCACCAGAGTCGGTTTTATATAGTCATTCTTCATAGTGATGCTGCTCTAATGCTTTATAAAGTAATGGATTACATTCATAAGGGAGCTTTATTGACGTGGATTTGCTGCACAAGTTAACGATAGAGCCTAGTGGTTTAGGCTTCTCTTGAGAGTTGATATCAGCAAAATTGGAAGTACCCTGTGCAATTCAGAGCAAAGAGAGGGAATGGTACAAATATTTCTACTTAACATGACCTCCGGTTCCCACTTAAATATCAAAAGATATTGCACTAAGGCACATGCCCAAGCAGGTAAATTTAAATCTTAAACTGTATCTGGACCAGATCTTGAGCTCATCCCTATTATTTAGCAGTGACTATTATTCAATTGTGTTTATTTGTTACGACTTGAATAGTTCCTCAGGCAAGTTCCTCTAACAAAGTCTGCAGAGAGGGCTCTGTGGCGCAATGGATAGCGCATTGGACTTCTAGTTGGTGTAGTAATTCAAAGGTTGTGGGTTCGAGTCCCACCAGAGTCGGTTTTATATAGTCATTCTTCATAGTGATGCTGCTCTAATGCTTTATAATGTAATGGATTACATTCATAAGGGAGCTTTATTGACGTGGATTTGCTGCACAAGTTAACGATAGAGCCTAGTGGTTTAGGCTTCTCTTGAGAGTTGATATCAGCAAAATTGGAAGTACCCTGTGCAATTCAGAGCAAAGAGAGGGAATGGTAAGCTAACCTGCGTTATATTGTTCCCTTCCCTCATGCCCGGTGCAAGCTGTAATTCTTTATGTACCCTTTTGTCAGCCCCACAACTATTTACTGTCTAAATCTCGCTACCTTCCCCACAATAAGAATTCCAAAGAATGCCCCATTTTTACCAATGACACCACCAAACTTCCACTTCACTCCCGTGATATCTCTCGACTATTGCAACTCCTTACTCTATGGCCTGCCTCTAAACAGACCATTCCCCCTTCAGTCTATCTGATTCGCTACTGCCAGTTGTATCCCCCTTACCAACCATTTACTAGTAGAGGTGTCAGCCACCCGATCTCTGCCAATCTCTCCTTGGCTTCCGTTCTCCCAACAAATCAAATTCAAAATACTAAGGGCATAAAAAGCTTCCCACAACTCTGCCTCTAGCTACATCATTAACCTTATCATATAGTATCAAATAAACCACCCTGTTCTCTGCTTCCAAGAACTCCTGTTCGCTAGCTCCCTCAACACTTCATCCCATGCTGTCCTCTGGGATTTTCCCATGGACTATCCCATCCTCTCAGATTCCCTACACCAATCTATATGGCTATTTCCCTGTCTGTATGCTTCAGGTGATCCCTGCAAACTCATCTATTCAGGATAGTCTTTCCTGCCATCACCTAATTGCTGAGCTCTTCCTTTCTCCAACAACTAACCAACGGTACAAATATTTCTACTTAACATGACCTCCGGTTCCCACTTAAATATCAAAAGATATTGCACTAAGGCACATGCCCAAGCAGGTAAATTTAAATCTTAAACTGTATCTGGACCAGATCTTGAGCTCATCCCTATTATTTAGCAGTGACCATTATTCAATTGTGTTTATTTGTTACGACTTGAATAGTTCCTCAGGCAAGTTCCTCAGGCAAGTTCCTCAGGCAAGTTCCTCTAACAAAGTCTTCAGAGAGGGCTCTGTGGCGCAATGGTTAGCGCATTGGACTTCTAGTTGGTGTAGTAATTCAAAGGTTGTGGGTTCGAGTCCCACCAGAGTTGGTTTTATATAGTCATTCTTCATAGTGATGCTGCTCTAATGCTTTATAAAGTAATGGATTACATTCATAAGGGAGCTTTATTGACGTGGATTTGCTGCACAAGTTAACGATAGAGCCTAGTGGTTTAGGCTTCTCTTGAGAGTTGATATCAGCAAAATTGGAAGTACCCTGTGCAATTCAGAGCAAAGAGAGGGAATGGTAAGCTAACCTGCGTTATATTGTTCCCTTCCCTCATGCCCGGTGCAAGCTGTAATTCTTTATGTACCCTTTTGTCAGCCCCACAACTATTTACTGTCTAAATCTCGCTACCTTCCCCACAATAAGAATTCCAAAGAATGCCCCATTTTTACCAATGACACCACCAAACTTCCACTTCACTCCCGTGATATCTCTCGACTATTGCAACTCCTTACTCTATGGCCTGCCTCTAAACAGACCATTCCCCCTTCAGTCTATCTGATTCGCTACTGCCAGTTGTATCCCCCTTACCAACCATTTACTAGTAGAGGTGTCAGCCACCCGATCTCTGCCAATCTCTCCTTGGCTTCCGTTCTCCCAACAAATCAAATTCAAAATACTAAGGGCATAAAAAGCTTCCCACAACTCTGCCTCTAGCTACATCATTAACCTTATCATATAGTATCAAATAAACCACCCTGTTCTCTGCTTCCAAGAACTCCTGTTCGCTAGCTCCCTCAACACTTCATCCCATGCTGTCCTCTGGGATGTTCCCATGGACTATCCCATCCTCTCAGATTCCCTACACCAATCTATATGGCTATTTCCCTGTCTGTATGCTTCAGGTGATCCCTGCAAACTCATCTATTCAGGATAGTCTTTCCTGCCATCACCTAATTGCTGAGCTCTTCCTTTCTCCAACAACTAATCAACGGTACAAATATTTCTACTTAACATGACCTCCGGTTCCCACTTAAATATCAAAAGATATTGCACTAAGGCACATGCCCAAGCAGGTAAATTTAAATCTTAAACTGTATCTGGACCAGATCTTGAGCTCATCCCTATTATTTAGCAGTGACCATTATTCAATTGTGTTTATTTGTTACGACTTGAATAGTTCCTCAGGCAAGTTCCTCTAACAAAGCCTTCAGAGAGGGCTCTGTGGCGCAATGGATAGCACATTGGACTTCTAGTTGGTGTAGTAATTCAAAGGTTGTGGGTTCGAGTCCCACCAGAGTTGGTTTTATATAGTCATTCTTCATAGTGATGCTGCTCTAATGCTTTATAAAGTAATGGATTACATTCATAAGGGAGCTTTATTGACGTGGATTTGCTGCACAAGTTAACGATAGAGCCTAGTGGTTTAGGCTTCTCTTGAGAGTTGATATCAGCAAAATTGGAAGTACCCTGTGCAATTCAGAGCAAAGAGAGGGAATGGTACAAATATTTCTACTTAACATGACCTCCGGTTCCCACTTAAATATCAAAAGATATTGCACTAAGGCACATGCCCAAGCAGGTAAATTTAAATCTTAAACTGTATCTGGACCAGATCTTGAGCTCATCCCTATTATTTAGCAGTGACCATTATTCAATTGTGTTTATTTGTTACGACTTGAATAGTTCCTCAGGCAAGTTCCTCTAACAAAGTCTTCAGAGAGGGCTCTGTGGCGCAATGGATAGCGCATTGGACTTCTAGTTGGTGTAGTAATTCAAAGGTTGTGGGTTCGAGTCCCACCAGAGTCGGTTTTATATAGTCATTCTTCATAGTGATGCTGCTCTAATGCTTTATAAAGTAATGGATTACATTCATAAGGGAGCTTTATTGACGTGGATTTGCTGCACAAGTTAACGATAGAGCCTAGTGGTTTAGGCTTCTCTTGAGAGTTGATATCAGCAAAATTGGAAGTACCCTGTGCAATTCAGAGCAAAGAGAGGGAATGGTAAGCTAACCTGCGTTATATTGTTCCCTTCCCTCATGCCCGGTGCAAGCTGTAATTCTTTATGTACCCTTTTGTCAGCCCCACAACTATTTACTGTCTAAATCTCGCTACCTTCCCCACAATAAGAATTCCAAAGAATGCCCCATTTTTACCAATGACACCACCAAACTTCCACTTCACTCCCGTGATATCTCTCGACTATTGCAACTCCTTACTCTATGGCCTGCCTCTAAACAGACCATTCCCCCTTCAGTCTATCTGATTCGCTACTGCCAGTTGTATCCCCCTTACCAACCATTTACTAGTAGAGGTGTCAGCCACCCGATCTCTGCCAATCTCTCCTTGGCTTCCGTTCTCCCAACAAATCAAATTCAAAATACTAAGGGCATAAAAAGCTTCCCACAACTCTGCCTCTAGCTACATCATTAACCTTATCATATAGTATCAAATAAACCACCCTGTTCTCTGCTTCCAAGAACTCCTGTTCGCTAGCTCCCTCAACACTTCATCCCATGCTGTCCTCTGGGATTTTCCCATGGACTATCCCATCCTCTCAGATTCCCTACACCAATCTATATGGCTATTTCCCTGTCTGTATGCTTCAGGTGATCCCTGCAAACTCATCTATTCAGGATAGTCTTTCCTGCCATCACCTAATTGCTGAGCTCTTCCTTTCTCCAACAACTAATCAACGGTACAAATATTTCTACTTAACATGACCTCCGGTTCCCACTTAAATATCAAAAGATATTGCACTAAGGCACATGCCCAAGCAGGTAAATTTAAATCTTAAACTGTATCTGGACCAGATCTTGAGCTCATCCCTATTATTTAGCAGTGACCATTATTCAATTGTGTTTATTTGTTATGACTTGAATAGTTCCTCAGGCAAGTTCCTCTAACAAAGTCTTCAGAGAGGGCTCTGTGGCGCAATGGATAGCGCATTGGACTTCTAGTTGGTGTAGTAATTCAAAGGTTGTGGGTTCGAGTCCCACCAGAGTCGGTTTTATATAGTCATTCTTCATAGTGATGCTGCTCTAATGCTTTATAAAGTAATGGATTACATTCATAAGGGAGCTTTATTGACGTGGATTTGCTGCACAAGTTAACGATAGAGCCTAGTGGTTTAGGCTTCTCTTGAGAGTTGATATCAGCAAAATTGGAAGTACCCTGTGCAATTCAGAGCAAAGAGAGGGAATGGTAAGCTAACCTGCGTTATATTGTTCCCTTCCCTCATGCCCGGTGCAAGCTGTAATTCTTTATGTACCCTTTTGTCAGCCCCACAACTATTTACTGTCTAAATCTCGCTACCTTCCCCACAATAAGAATTCCAAAGAATGCCCCATTTTTACCAATGACACCACCAAACTTCCACTTCACTCCCGTGATATCTCTCGACTATTGCAACTCCTTACTCTGTGGCCTGCCTCTAAACAGACCATTCCCCCTTCAGTCTATCTGATTCGCTACTGCCAGTTGTATCCCCCTTACCAACCATTTACTAGTAGAGGTGTCAGCCACCCGATCTCTGCCAATCTCTCCTTGGCTTCCGTTCTCCCAACAAATCAAATTCAAAATACTAAGGGCATAAAAAGCTTCCCACAACTCTGCCTCTAGCTACATCATTAACCTTATCATATAGTATCAAATAAACCACCCTGTTCTCTGCTTCCAAGAACGCCTGTTCGCTAGCTCCCTCAACACTTCATCCCATGCTGTCCTCTGGGATTTTCCCATGGACTATCCCATCCTCTCGAATTCCCTACACCAATCTATATGGCTATTTCCCTGTCTGTATGCTTCAGGTGATCCCTGCAAACTCATCTATTCAGGATAGTCTTTCCTGCCATCACCTAATTGCTGAGCTCTTCCTTTCTCCAACAACTAATCAACGGTACAAATATTTCTACTTAACATGACCTCCGGTTCCCACTTAAATATCAAAAGATATTGCACTAAGGCACATGCCCAAGCAGGTAAATTGAAATCTTAAACTGTATCTGGACCAGATCTTGAGCTCATCCCTATTATTTAGCAGTGACCATTATTCAATTGTGTTTATTTGTTACGACTTGAATAGTTCCTCAGGCAAGTTCCTCAGGCAAGTTCCTCTAACAAAGTCTTCAGAGAGGGCTCTGTGGCGCAATGGATAGCGCATTGGACTTCTAGTTGGTGTAGTAATTCAAAGGTTGTGGGTTCGAGTCCCTCCAGAGTTGGTTTTATATAGTCATTCTTCATAGTCATGCTGCTCTAATGCTTTATAAAGTAATGGATTACATTCATAAGGGAGCTTTATTGACGTGGATTTGCTGCACAAGTTAACGATAGAGCCTAGTGGTTTAGGCTTCTCTTGAGAGTTGATATCAGCAAAATTGGAAGTACCCTGTGCAATTCAGAGCAAAGAGAGGGAATGGTAAGCTAACCTGCGTTATATTGTTCCCTTCCCTCATGCCCGGTGCAAGCTGTAATTCTTTATGTACCCTTTTGTCAGCCCCACAACTATTTACTGTCTAAATCTCGCTACCTTCCCCACAATAAGAATTCCAAAGAATGCCCCATTTTTACCAATGACACCACCAAACTTACACTTCACTCCCGTGATATCTCTCGACTATTGCAACTCCTTACTCTATGGCCTGCCTCTAAACAGACCATTCCCCCTTCAGTCTATCTGATTCGCTACTGCCAGTTGTATCCCCCTTACCAACCATTTACTAGTAGAGGTGTCAGCCACCCGATCTCTGCCAATCTCTCCTTGGCTTCTGTTCACCCAACAAATCAAATTCAAAATACTAAGGGCATAAAAAGCTTCCCCCAACTCTGCCTCTAGCTACATCATTAACCTTATCATATAGTATCAAATAAACCACCCTGTTCTCTGCTTCCAAGAACTTCTTTTCGCTAGCTCCCTCAACACTTCATCCCATGCTGGCCTCTGGGATTTTCCCAGGGACTATCCCATCCTCTCAAATTCCCTACACCAATCTATATGGCTATTTCCCTGTCTGTATGCCTCAGGTGATCCCTGCAAACTCATCTATTCAGGATAGTCTTTCCTGCCATCACCTAATTGCTGAGCTCTTCCTTTCTCCAACAACTAATCAACGGTACAAATATTTCTACTTAACATGACCTCCGGTTCCCACTTAAATATCAAAAGATATTGCACTAAGGCACATGCCCAAGCAGGTAAATTTAAATCTTAAACTGTATCTGGACCAGATCTTGCGCTCATCCCTATTATTTAGCAGTGAAAATTATTCAATTGTGTTTATTTGTTACGACTTGAATAGTTCCTCAGGCAAGCTCCTCTAACATAGTCTTACAGAGAGGGCTCTGTGGCGCAATGGATAGCGCATTGGACTTTTAGTTGGTGTAGTAATTCAAAGGTTGTGGGTTCGAGTCCCACCAGAGTCGGTTTTATATAGTCATTCTTCATAGTGATGCTGCTCTAATGCTTTATAAAGTAATGTATTACATTCATAAGGGAGCTTTATTGACGTGGATTTGCTGCACAAGTTAACGATAGAGCCTAGTGGTTTATGCTTCTCTTGAGAGTTGATATCAGCAAAATTGGAGGTACCCTGTGCAATTCAGAGAAAAGAGAGGGAATGGTAAGCTAACCTGCGTTATATTGTTCCCTTCCCTCAAGCTGTCATTCTTTATGTACCCTTTTGTCAGCCCCACAACTATTTACTGTCTAAATCTCGCTACCTTCACCACAATAAGAATTCCAAAGAATGCCCCATTTTTACCAATGACACCACCAAACTTCCACTTCACTCCCGTGATATCTCCCGACTATTGCAACTCCTTACTCTATGGCCTGCCTCTAAACAGACCATTCCCCCTTCAGTCTATCTGATTCGCTACTGACAGTTGTATCCCCCTTACCAACCATTTACTAGTAGAGGTGTCAGCCACCCGATCTCTGCCAATCTCTTCTTGGCTTCCGTTCACCCAACAAATCAAATTCAAAATACTAAGGGCATAAAAAGCTTCCCACAACTCTGCCTCTAGCTACATCATTAACCTTATCATATAGTATCAAATAAACCACCCTGTTCTCTGCTTCCAAGAACTCCTGTTCGCTAGCTCCCTCAACACTTCATCCCATGCTGTCCTCTGGGATTTTCCCATGGACTATCCCATCCTCTCAGATTCCCTACACCAATCTATATGGCTATTTCCCTGTCTGTATGCTTCAGGTGATCCCTGCAAACTCATCTATTCAGGATAGTCTTTCCTGCCATCACCTAATTGCTGAGCTCTTCCTTTCTCCAACAACTAATCAACGGTACAAATATTTCTACTTAACATGACCTCCGGTTCCCACTTAAATATCAAAAGATATTGCACTAAGGCACATGCCCAAGCAGGTAAATTTAAATCTTAAACTGTATCTGGACCAGATCTTGAGCTCATCCCTATTATTTAGCAGTGACCATTATTCAATTGTGTTTATTTGTTATGACTTGAATAGTTCCTCAGGCAAGTTCCTCTAACAAAGTCTTCAGAGAGGGCTCTGTGGTCAATGGATAGCGCATTGGACTTCTAAGTTGGTGTAGTAATTCAAAGGTTGTGGGTTCGAGTCCCACCAGAGTCGGTTTTATATAGTCATTCTTCATAGTGATGCTGCTCTAATGCTTTATAAAGTAATGGATTACATTCATAAGGGAGCTTTATTGACGTGGATTTGCTGCACAAGTTAACGATAGAGCCTAGTGGTTTAGGCTTCTCTTGAGAGTTGATATCAGCAAAATTGGAAGTACCCTGTGCAATTCAGAGCAAAGAGAGGGAATGGTAAGCTAACCTGCGTTATATTGTTCCCTTCCCTCATGCCCGGTGCAAGCTGTAATTCTTTATGTACCCTTTTGTCAGCCCCACAACTATTTACTGTCTAAATCTCGCTACCTTCCCCACAATAAGAATTCCAAAGAATGCCCCATTTTTACCAATGACACCACCAAACTTCCACTTCACTCCCGTGATATCTCTCGACTATTGCAACTCCTTACTCTATGGCCTGCGTCTAAACAGACCATTCCCCCTTCAGTCTATCTGATTCGCTACTGCCAGTTGTATCCCCCTTACCAACCATTTACTAGTAGAGGTGTCAGCCACCCGATCTCTGCCAATCTCTCCTTGGCTTCCATTCTCCCAACAAATCAAATTCAAAATACTAAGGGCATAAAAAGCTTCCCACAACTCTGCCTCTAGCTACATCATTAACCTTATCA
Source organism: Lithobates pipiens (assembly GCF_037356315.1). NCBI lineage: Eukaryota > Metazoa > Chordata > Amphibia > Anura > Ranidae > Lithobates > Lithobates pipiens. Next base: position 385,972,986 of record NW_027507718.1, on the reverse strand, counting down.
TATAGTATCAAATAAACCACCCTGTTCTCTGCTTCCAAGAACTCCTGTTTGCGAGCTCCCTCAACACTTCATCCCATGCTGTCCTCTGGGATTTTCCCATGGACTATCCCATCCTCTCAGATTCCCTACACCAATCTATATGGCTATTTCCCTGTCTGTATGCTTCAGGTGATCCCTGCAAACTCATCTATTCAGGATAGTCTTTCCTGCCATCACCTAATTGCTGAGCTCTTCCTTTCTCCAACAACTAATCAACGGTACAAATATTTCTACTTAACATGACCTCCGGTTCCCACTTAAATATCAAAAGATATTGCACTAAGGCACATGCCCAAGCAGGTAAATTTAAATCTTAAACTGTATCTGGACCAGATCTTGAGCTCATCCCTATTATTTAGCAGTGACCATTATTCAATTGTGTTTATTTGTTATGACTTGAATAGTTCCTCAGGCAAGTTCCTCTAACAAAGTCTTCAGAGAGGGCTCTGTGGCGCAATGGATAGCGCATTGGACTTCTAGTTGGTGTAGTAATTCAAAGGTTGTGGGTTCGAGTCCCACCAGAGTCGGTTTTATATAGTCATTCTTCATAGTGATGCTGCTCTAATGCTTTATAAAGTAATGGATTACATTCATAAGGGAGCTTTATTGACGTGGATTTGCTGCACAAGTTAACGATAGAGCCTAGTGGTTTAGGCTTCTCTTGAGAGTTGATATCAGCAAAATTGGAGGTACCCTGTGCAATTCAGAGAAAAGAGAGGGAATGGTAAGCTAACCTGCGTTATATTGTTCCCTTCCCTCAAGCTGTCATTCTTTATGTACCCTTTTGTCAGCCCCACAACTATTTACTGTCTAAATCTCGCTACCTTCACCACAATAAGAATTCCAAAGAATGCCCCATTTTTACCAATGACACCACCAAACTTCCACTTCACTCCCGTGATATCTCCCGACTATTGCAACTCCTTACTCTATGGCCTGCCTCTAAACAGACCATTCCCCCTTCAGTCTATCTGATTCGCTACTGACAGTTGTATCCCCCTTACCAACCATTTACTAGTAGAGGTGTCAGCCACCCGATCTCTGCCAATCTCTTCTTGGCTTCCGTTCACCCAACAAATCAAATTCAAAATACTAAGGGCATAAAAAGCTTCCCACAACTCTGCCTCTAGCTACATCATTAACCTTATCATATAGTATCAAATAAACCACCCTGTTCTCTGCTTCCAAGAACTCTTGTTCTCTAGCTCCCTCAACACTTCATCCCATGCTGGCCTGTGGGATTTTCCCAGGGACTATCCCATCCTCTCAAATTCCCTACACCAATCTATATGGCTATTTCCCTGTCTGTATGCCTCAGGTGATCCCTGGAAACTCATCTATTCAGGAAAGTCTTTCCTGCCATCACCTAGATGCTGAGCTCTTCCTTTCTCCAACAACTAATCAACGGTACAAATATTTCTACTTAACATGACCTCCGGTTCCCACTTAAATATCAAAAGATATTGCACTAAGGCACATGCCCAAGCAGGTCAATTTAAATCTTAAACTGTATCTGGACCAGATCTTGAGCTCATCCCTATTATTGAGCAGTGACCATTATTCAATTGTGTTTATTTGTTACGACTTGAATAGTTCCTCAGGCAAGTTCCTCAGGCAAGTTCCTCAGGCAAGTTCCTCTAGCAAAGTCTTCAGAGAGGGCTCTGTGGTGCAATGGATATTGCATTGGACTTCTAGTTGGTGTAGTAATTCAAAGGTTGTGGGTTCGAGTCCCACCAGAGTCGTTTTTATATAGTCATTCTTCATAGTGATGCTGCTCTAATACTTTATAAAGTAATGGATTACATTCATAAGGGAGCTTTATTGACGTGGATTTGCTGCACAAGTTAACGATAGAGCCTAGTGGTTTAGGCTTCTCTTGAGAGTTGATATCAGAAAAATTGGAAGTACCCTGTGCAATTCAGAGCAAAGAGAGGGAATGGTAAGCTAACCTGCGTTATATTGTTCCCTTCCCTCAAGCTGTAATTCTTTATGTACCCTTTTGTCAGCCCCACAACTATTTACTGTCTAAATCTCGCTACCTTCCCCACAATAAGAATTCCAAAGAATGCCCCATTTTTACCAATGACACCACCAAACTTCCACTTCACTCCCGTGATATCTCTCGACTATTGCAACTCCTTACTCTATGGCCTGCCTCTAAACAGACCATTCCCCCTTCAGTCTATCTGATTCGCTACTGCCAGCTGTATCCCCCTTACCAACCATTTACTAGTAGAGGTGCCAGCCACCCGATCTCTGCCAATCTCTCCTTGGCTTCCGTTCACCCAACAAATCAAATTCAAAATACTAAGGGCATAAAAAGCTTCCCACAACTCTGCCTCTAGCTACATCATTAACCTTATCATATAGTATCAAATAAGCCACCCTGTTCTCTGCTTCCAAGAACTCCTGTTCGCTAGCTCCCTCAACACTTCATCCCATGCTGTTCTCTGGGATTTTCCCATGGACTATCCCATCCTCTCAAATTCCCTACACCAATCTATATGGCTATTTCCCTGTCTGTATGCCTCAGGTGATTCCTGGAAACTCATCTATTCAGGATAGTCTTTCCTGCCATCACCTAATTGCTGAGCTCTTCCTTTCTCCAACAACTAATCAACGGTACAAATATTTCTACTTAACATGACCTCCGGTTCCCACTTAAATATCAAAAGATATTGCACTAAGGCACATGCCCAAGCAGGTCAATTTAAATCTTAAACTGTATCTGGACCAGATCTTGAGCTCATCCCTATTATTTAGCAGTGACCATTATTCAATTGTATTTATTTGTTACGATTGAATAGTTCCTCAGGCAAGTTCCTCTAACAAAGTCTTCAGAGAGGGCTCTGTGGTGCAATGGATAGCGCATTGGACTTCTAGTTGGTGTACTAATTCAAAGGTTGTGGGTTCGAGTCCCACCAGAGTCGGTTTTATATAGTCATTCTTCATAGTGATGCTGCTCTAATGCTTTATAAAGTAATGGATTATATTCATAAGGGAGCTTTATTGACGTGGATTTGCTGCACAAGTTAACGATAGAGCCTAGTGGTTTAGGCTTCTCTTGAGAGTTGATATCAGCAAAATTGGAAGTACCCTGTGCAATTCAGAGCAAAGAGAGGGAATGGTAAGCTAACCTGCGTTATATTGTTCCCTTCCCTCATGCCCGGTGCAAGCTGTAATTCTTTATGTACCCTTTTGTCAGCCCCACAACTATTTACTGTCTAAATCTCGCTACCTTCCCCACAATAAGAATTCCAAAGAATGCCCCATTTTTACCAATGACACCACCAAACTTCCACTTCACTCCCGTGATATCTCTCGACTATTGCAACTCCTTACTCTATGGCCTGACTCTAAACAGACCATTCCCCCTTCAGTCTATCTGATTCGCTACTGCCAGTTGTATCCCCCTTACCAACCATTTACTAGTAGAGGTGTCAGCCACCCGATCTCTGCCAATCTCTCCTTGGCTTCCGTTCTCCCAACAAATCAAATTCAAAATACTAAGGGCATAAAAAGCTTCCCACAACTCTGCCTCTAGCTACATCATTAACCTTATCATATAGTATCAAATAAACCACCCTGTTCTCTGCTTCCAAGAACTCCTGTTCGCTAGCTCCCTCAAAACTTCATCCCATGCTGTCCTCTGGGATTTTCCCATGGACTATCCCATCCTCTCAGATTCCCTACACCAATCTATATGGCCATTTCCCTGTCTGTATGCTTCAGGTGATCCCTGCAAACTCATCTATTCAGGATAGTCTTTCCTGCCATCACCTAATTGCTGAGCTCTTCCTTTCTCCAACAACTAATCAACGGTACAAATATTTCTACTTAACATGACCTCCGGTTCCCACTTAAATATCAAAAGATATTGCACTAAGGCACATGCCCAAGCAGGTAAATTTAAATCTTAAACTGTATCTGGACCAGATCTTGAGCTCATCCCTATTATTTAGCAGTGACCATTATTCAATTGTGTTTATTTGTTACGACTTGAATAGTTCCTCAGGCAAGTTCCTCTAACAAAGTCTTCAGAGAGGGCTCTGTGGCGCAATGGATAGCGCATTGGACTTCTAGTTGGTGTAGTAATTCAAAGGTTGTGGGTTCGAGTCCCACCAGAGTCGGTTTTATATAGTCATTCTTCATAGTGATGCTGCTCTAATGCTTTATAAAGTAATGGATTACATTCATAAGGGAGCTTTATTGACGTGGATTTGCTGCACAAGTTAACGATAGAGCCTAGTGGTTTAGGCTTTTCTTGAGAGTTGATATCAGCAAAATTGGAAGTACCCTGTGCAATTCAGAGCAAAGAGAGGGAATGGTAAGCTAACCTGCGTTATATTGTTCCCTTCCCTCATGCCCGGTGCAAGCTGTAATTCTTTATGTACCCTTTTGTCAGCCCCACAACTATTTACTGTCTAAATCTCGCTACCTTCCCCACAATAAGAATTCCAAAGAATGCCCCATTTTTACCAATGACACCACCAAACTTCCACTTCACTCCCGTGATATCTCTCTACTATTGCAACTCCTTACTCTATGGCCTGCCTCTAAACAGACCATTCCCCCTTCAGTCTATCTGATTCGCTACTGCCAGTTGTATCCCCCTTACCAACCATTTACTAGTAGAGGTGTCAGCCACCCGATCTCTGCCAATCTCTCCTTGGCTTCCGTTCTCCCAACAAATCAAATTCAAAATACTAAGGGCATAAAAAGCTTCCCACAACTCTGCCTCTAGCTACATCATTAACCTTATCATATAGTATCAAATAAACCACCCTGTTCTCTGCTTCCAAGAACTCCTGTTCGCTAGCTCCCTCAAAACTTCATCCCATGCTGTCCTCTGGGATTTTCCCATGGACTATCCCATCCTCTCAGATTCCCTACACCAATCTATATGGCCATTTCCCTGTCTGTATGCTTCAGGTGATCCCTGCAAACTCATCTATTCAGGATAGTCTTTCCTGCCATCACCTAATTGCTGAGCTCTTCCTTTCTCCAACAACTAATCAACGGTACAAATATTTCTACTTAACATGATCTCCGGTTCCCACTTAAATATCAAAAGATATTGCACTAAGGCACATGCCCAAGCAGGTAAATTTAAATCTTAAACTGTATCTGGACCAGATCTTGAGCTCATCCCTATTATTTAGCAGTTACCATTATTCAATTGTGTTTATTTGTTACGACTTAAATAGTTCCTCAGGCAAGTTCCTCTAACAAAGTCTTCAGAGAGGGCTCTGTGGCGCAATGGATAGCGCATTGGACTTCTAGTTGGTGTAGTAATTCAAAGGTTGTGGGTTCGAGTCCCACCAGAGTCGGTTTTATATAGTCATTCTTCATAGTGATGCTGCTCTAATGCTTTATAAAGTAATGGATTACATTCATAAGGGAGCTTTATTGACGTGGATTTGCTGCACAAGTTAACGATAGAGCCTAGTGGTTTAGGCTTCTCTTGAGAGTTGATATCAGCAAAATTGGAAGTACCCTGTGCAATTCAGAGCAAAGAGAGGGAATGGTAAGCTAACCTGCGTTATATTGTTCCCTTCCCTCATGCCCGGTGCAAGCTGTAATTCTTTATGTACCCTTTTGTCAGCCCCACAACTATTTACTGTCTAAATCTCGCTACCTTCCCCACAATAAGAATTCCAAAGAATGCCCCATTTTTACCAATGACACCACCAAACTTCCACTTCACTCCCGTGATATCTCTCGACTATTGCAACTCCTTACTCTATGGCCTGCCTCTAAACAGACCATTCCCCCTTCAGTCTATCTGATTCGCTACTGCCAGTTGTATCCCCCTTACCAACCATTTACTAGTAGAGGTGTCAGCCACCCGATCTCTGCCAATCTCTCCTTGGCTTCCGTTCTCCCAACAAATCAAATTCAAAATACTAAGGGCATAAAAAGCTTCCCACAACTCTGCCTCTAGCTACATCATTAACCTTATCATATAGTATCAAATAAACCACCCTGTTCTCTGCTTCCAAGAACTCCTGTTTGCTAGCTCCCTCAACACTTCATCCCATGCTGTCCTCTGGGATTTTCCCATGGACTATCCCATCCTCTCAGATTCCCTACACCAATCTATATGGCTATTTCCCTGTCTGTATGCTTCAGGTGATCCCTGCAAACTCATCTATTCAGGATAGTCTTTCCTGCCATCACCTAATTGCTGAGCTCTTCCTTTCTCCAACAACTAATCAACGGTACAAATATTTCTACTTAACATGACCTCCGGTTCCCACTTAAATATCAAAAGATATTGCACTAAGGCACATGCCCAAGCAGGTCAATTTAAATCTTAAACTGTATCTGGACCAGATCTTGAGCTCATCCCTATTATTTAGCAGTGACCATTATTCAATTGTATTTATTTGTTACGATTGAATAGTTCCTCAGGCAAGTTCCTCTAACAAAGTCTTCAGAGAGGGCTCTGTGGTGCAATGGATAGCGCATTGGACTTCTAGTTGGTGTACTAATTCAAAGGTTGTGGGTTCGAGTCCCACCAGAGTCGGTTTTATATAGTCATTCTTCATAGTGATGCTGCTCTAATGCTTTATAAAGTAATGGATTATATTCATAAGGGAGCTTTATTGACGTGGATTTGCTGCACAAGTTAACGATAGAGCCTAGTGGTTTAGGCTTCTCTTGAGAGTTGATATCAGCAAAATTGGAAGTACCCTGTGCAATTCAGAGCAAAGAGAGGGAATGGTAAGCTAACCTGCGTTATATTGTTCCCTTCCCTCATGCCCGGTGCAAGCTGTAATTCTTTATGTACCCTTTTGTCAGCCCCACAACTATTTACTGTCTAAATCTCGCTACCTTCCCCACAATAAGAATTCCAAAGAATGCCCCATTTTTACCAATGACACCACCAAACTTCCACTTCACTCCCGTGATATCTCTCGACTATTGCAACTCCTTACTCTATGGCCTGCCTCTAAACAGACCATTCCCCCTTCAGTCTATCTGATTCGCTACTGCCAGTTGTATCCCCCTTACCAACCATTTACTAGTAGAGGTGTCAGCCACCCGATCTCTGCCAATCTCTCCTTGGCTTCCGTTCTCCCAACAAATCAAATTCAAAATACTAAGGGCATAAAAAGCTTCCCACAACTCTGCCTCTAGCTACATCATTAACCTTATCATATAGTATCAAATAAACCACCCTGTTCTCTGCTTCCAAGAACTCCTGTTTGCTAGCTCCCTCAACACTTCATCCCATGCTGTCCTCTGGGATTTTCCCATGGACTATCCCATCCTCTCAGATTCCCTACACCAATCTATATGGCTATTTCCCTGTCTGTATGCTTCAGGTGATCCCTGCAAACTCATCTATTCAGGATAGTCTTTCCTGCCATTACCTAATTGCTGAGCTCTTCCTTTCTCCAACAACTAATCAACGGTACAAATATTTCTACTTAACATGACCGCCGGTTCCCACTTAAATATCAAAAGATATTGCACTAAGGCACATGCCCAAGCAGGTAAATTTAAATCTTAAACTGTATCTGGACCAGATCTTGAGCTCATCCCTATTATTTAGCAGTGACCATTATTCAATTGTGTTTATTTGTTACGACTTAAATAGTTCCTCAGGCAAGTTCCTCTAACAAAGCCTTCAGAGAGGGCTCTGTGGCGCAATGGATAGCGCATTGGACTTCTAGTTGGTGTAATAATTCAAAGGTTGTGGGTTCGAGTCCCACCAGAGTCGGTTTTATATAGTCATTCTTCATAGTGATGCTGCTCTAATGCTTTATAAAGTAATGGATTACATTCATAAGGGAGCTTTATTGACGTGGATTTGCTGCACAAGTTAACGATAGAGCCTAGTGGTTTAGGCTTCTCTTGAGAGTTGATATCAGCAAAATTGGAAGTACCCTGTGCAATTCAGAGCAAAGAGAGGGAATGGTAAGCTAACCTGCGTTATATTGTTCCCTTCCCTCATGCCCGGTGCAAGCTGTAATTCTTTATGTACCCTTTTGTCAGCCCCACAACTATTTACTGTCTAAATCTCGCTACCTTCCCCACAATAAGAATTCCAAAGAATGCCCCATTTATACCAATGACACCACCAAACTTCCACTTCACTCCCGTGATATCTCTCGACTATTGCAACTCCTTACTCTATGGCCTGCCTCTAAACAGACCATTCCCCCTTCAGTCTATCTGATTCGCTACTGCCAGTTGTATCCCCCTTACCAACCATTTACTAGTAGAGGTGTCAGCCACCCGATCTCTGCCAATCTCTTCTTGGCTTCCGTTCTCCCAACAAATCAAATTCAAAATACTAAGGGCATAAAATTTAAAGAATGCCCCATTTTTACCAATGACACCACCAAACTTCCACTTTACTCCCGTGATATCTCTCGACTATTGCAACTCCTTACTCTATGGCCTGCCTCTAAACAGACCATTCCCCCTTCAGTCTATCTGATTCGCTACTGCCAGTTGTATCCCCCTTACCAACCATTTACTAGTAGAAGTGTCAGCCACCCGATCTCTGCCAATCTCTCCTTGGCTTCCGTTCTCCCAACAAATCAAATTCAAAATACTAAGGGCATAAAAAGCTTCCCACAACTCTGCCTCTAGCTACATCATTAACCTTATCATATAGTATCAAATAAACCACCCTGTTCTCTGCTTCCAAGAACTCCTGTTTGCGAGCTCCCTCAACACTTCATCCCATGGTGTCCTCTGGGATTTTCCCATGGACTATCCCATCCTCTCAGATTCCCTACACCAATCTATATGGCTATTTCCCTGTCTGTATGCTTCAGGTGATCCCTGCAAACTCATCTATTCAGGATAGTCTTTCCTGCCATCACCTAATTGCTGAGCTCTTCCTTTCTCCAACAACTAATCAACGGTACAAATATTTCTACTTAACATGACCTCCGGTTCCCACTTAAATATCAAAAGATATTGCACTAAGGCACATGCCCAAGCAGGTAAATTTAAATCTTAAACTGTATCTGGACCAGATCTTGAGCTCATCCCTATTATTTAGCAGTGACCATTATTCAATTGTGTTTATTTGTTACGACTTGAATAGTTCCTCAGGCAAGCTCCTCTAACAAAGTCTTCAGAGAGGGCTCTGTGGCGCAATGGATAGCGCATTGGACTTCTAGTTGGTGTAGTAATTCAAAGGTTGTGGGTTTGAGTCCCACCAGAGTCGGTTTTATATAGTCATTCTTCATAGTGATGCTGCTCTAATGCTTTATAAAGTAATGGATTACATTCATAAGGGAGCTTTATTGACGTGGATTTGCTGCACAATTTAACGATAGAGCCTAGTGATTTAGGCTTCTCTTGAGAGTTGATATCAGCAAAATTGGAAGTACCCTGTGCAATTCAGAGCAAAGAGAGGGAATGGTAAGCTAACCTGCGTTATATTGTTCCCTTCCCTCATGCCCAGTGCAAGCTGTAATTCTTTATGTACCCTTTTGTCAGCCCCACAACTATTTACTGTCTAAATCTCGCTACCTTCCCCACAATAAGAATTCCAAAGAATGCCCCATTTTTACCAATGACACCACCAAACTTCCACTTCACTCCCGTGATATCTCTCGACTATTGCAACTCCTTACTCTATGGCCTGCGTCTAAACAGACCATTCCCCCTTCAGTCTATCTGATTCGCTACTGCCAGTTGTATCCCCCTTACCAACCATTTACTAGTAGAGGTGTCAGCCACCCGATCTCTGCCAATCTCTCCTTGGCTTCCGTTCTCCCAACAAATCAAATTCAAAATACTAAGGGCATAAAAAGCTTCCCACAACTCTGCCTCTAGCTACATCATTAACCTTATCATATAGTATCAAATAAACCACCCTGTTCTCTGCTTCCAAGAACTCCTGTTTGCGAGCTCCCTCAACACTTCATCCCATGCTGTCCTCTGGGATTTTCCCATGGACTATCCCATCCTCTCAGATTCCCTACACCAATCTATATGGCTATTTCCCTGTCTGTATGCTTCAGGTGATCCCTGCAAACTCATCTATTCAGGATAGTCTTTCCTGCCATCACCTAATTGCTGAGCTCTTCCTTTCTCCAACAACTAATCAACGGTACAAATATTTCTACTTAACATGACCTCCGGTTCCCACTTAAATATCAAAAGATATTGCACTAAGGCACATGCCCAAGCAGGTAAATTTAAATCTTAAACTGTATCTGGACCAGATCTTGAGCTCATCCCTATTATTTAGCAGTGACCATTATTCAATTGTGTTTATTTGTTACGACTTGAATAGTTCCTCAGGCAAGTTCCTCTAACAAAGTCTTCAGAGAGGGCTCTGTGGTGCAATGGATAGCGCATTGGACTTCTAGTTGGTGTAGCAATTCAAAGGTTGTGGGTTCGAGTCCCACCAGAGTTGATTTTATATAGTCATTCTTCATAGTGATGCTGCTCTAATGCTTTATAAAGTAATGGATTACATTCATAAGGGAGCTTTATTGACGTGGATTTGCTGCACAAGTTAACGATAGAGCCTAGTGGTTTAGGCTTCTCTTGAGAGTTGATATCAGCAAAATTGGAAGTACCCTGTGCAATTCAGAGCAAAGAGAGGGAATGGTAAGCTAACCTGCGTTATATTGTTCCCTTCCCTCATGCCCGGTGCAAGCTGTAATTATTTATGTACCCTTTTGTCAGCCCCACAACTATTTACTGTCTAAATCTCGCTACCTTCACCACAATAAGAATTCCAAAGAATGCCCCATTTTTACCAATGACACCACCAAACTTCCACTTCACTCCCGTGATATCTCTCGACTATTGCAACTCCTTACTCTATGGCCTGCCTCTAAACAGACCATTCCCCCTTCAGTCTATCTGATTCGCTACTGCCAGTTGTATCCCCCTTACCAACCATTTACTAGTAGAGGTGTCAGCCACCCGATCTCTGCCAATCTCTTCTTGGCTTCCGTTCTCCCAACAAATCAAATTCAAAATACTAAGGGCATAAAATTTAAAGAATGCCCCATTTTTACCAATGACACCACCAAACTTCCACTTCACTCCCGTGATATCTCTCGACTATTGCAACTCCTTACTCTATGGCCTGCCTCTAAACAGACCATTCCCCCTTCAGTCTATCTGATTCGCTACTGCCAGTTGTATCCCCCTTACCAACCATTTACTAGTAGAAGTGTCAGCCACCCGATCTCTGCCAATCTCTCCTTGGCTTCCGTTCTCCCAACAAATCAAATTCAAAATACTAAGGGCATAAAAAGCTTCCCACAACTCTGCCTCTAGCTACATCATTAACCTTATCATATAGTATCAAATAAACCACCCTGTTCTCTGCTTCCAAGAACTCCTGTTTGCGAGCTCCCTCAACACTTCATCCCATGGTGTCCTCTGGGATTTTCCCATGGACTATCCCATCCTCTCAGATTCCCTACACCAATCTATATGGCTATTTCCCTGTCTGTATGCTTCAGGTGATCCCTGCAAACTCATCTATTCAGGATAGTCTTTCCTGCCATCACCTAATTGCTGAGCTCTTCCTTTCTCCAACAACTAATCAACGGTACAAATATTTCTACTTAACATGACCTCCGGTTCCCACTTAAATATCAAAAGATATTGCACTAAGGCACATGCCCAAGCAGGTAAATTTAAATCTTAAACTGTATCTGGACCAGATCTTGAGCTCATCCCTATTATTTAGCAGTGACCATTATTCAATTGTGTTTATTTGTTACGACTTGAATAGTTCCTCAGGCAAGCTCCTCTAACAAAGTCTTCAGAGAGGGCTCTGTGGCGCAATGGATAGCGCATTGGACTTCTAGTTGGTGTAGTAATTCAAAGGTTGTGGGTTTGAGTCCCACCAGAGTCGGTTTTATATAGTCATTCTTCATAGTGATGCTGCTCTAATGCTTTATAAAGTAATGGATTACATTCATAAGGGAGCTTTATTGACGTGGATTTGCTGCACAATTTAACGATAGAGCCTAGTGATTTAGGCTTCTCTTGAGAGTTGATATCAGCAAAATTGGAAGTACCCTGTGCAATTCAGAGCAAAGAGAGGGAATGGTAAGCTAACCTGCTTTATATTGTTCCCTTCCCTCATGCCCAGTGCAAGCTGTAATTCTTTATGTACCCTTTTGTCAGCCCCACAACTATTTACTGTCTAAATCTCGCTACCTTCCCCACAATAAGAATTCCAAAGAATGCCCCATTTTTACCAATGACACCACCAAACTTCCACTTCACTCCCGTGATATCTCTTGACTATTGCAACTCCTTACTCTATGGCCTGCCTCTAAACAGACCATTCCCCCTTCAGTCTATCTGATTCGCTACTGCCAGTTGTATCCCCCTTACCAACCATTTACTAGTAGAGGTGTCAGCTACCCGATCTCTGCCAATCTCTCCTTGGCTTCCGTTCTCCCAACAAATCAAATTCAAAATACTAAGGGCATAAAAAGCTTCCCACAACTCTGCCTCTAGCTACATCATTAACCTTATCATATAGTATCAAATAAACCACCCTGTTCTCTGCTTCCAAGAACTCCTGTTCGCTAGCTCCCTCAACACTTCATCCCATGCTGTCCTCTGGGATTTTCCCATGGACTATCCCATCCTCTCAGATTCCCTACACCAATCTATATGGCTATTTCCCTGTCTGTATGCTTCAGGTGATCCCTGCAAACTCATCTATTCAGGATAGTCTTTCCTGCCATCACCTAATTGCTGAGCTCTTCCTTTCTCCAACAACTAATCAACGGTACAAATATTTCTACTTAACATGACCTCCGGTTCCCACTTAAATATCAAAAGATATTGCACTAAGGCACATGCCCAAGCAGGTAAATTTAAATCTTAAACTGTATCTGGACCAGATCTTGAGCTCATCCCTATTATTTAGCAGTGACCATTATTCAATTGTGTTTATTTGTTACGACTTGAATAGTTCCTCAGGCAAGTTCCACTAACAAAGTCTTCAGAGAGGGCTCTGTGGCGCAATGGATAGCGCATTGGACTTCTAGTTGGAGTAGTAATTCAAAGGTTGTGGGTTCGAGTCCCACCAGAGTCGGTTTTATATAGTCATTCTTCATAGTGATGCTGCTCTAATGCTTTATAAAGTAATGGATTACATTCATAAGGGAGCTTTATTGACGTGGATTTGCTGCACAAGTTAACGATAGAGCCTAGTGGTTTAGGCTTCTCTTGAGAGTTGATATCAGCAAAATTGGAAGTACCCTGTGCAATTCAGAGCAAAGAGAGGGAATGGTAAGCTAACCTGCGTTATATTGTTCCCTTCCCTCATGCCCGGTGCAAGCTGTAATTCTTTATGTACCCTTTTGTCAGCCCCACAACTATTTACTGTCTAAATCTCGCTACCTTCCCCACAATAAGAATTCCAAAGAATGCCCCATTTTTAACAATGACACCACCAAACTTTCACTTCACTCCCGTGATATCTCTCGACTATTGCAACTCCTTACTCTATGGCCTGCCTCTAAACAGACCATTCCCCCTTCAGTCTATCTGATTCGCTACTGCCAGTTGTATCCCCCTTACCAACCATTTACTAGTAGAGGTGTCAGCCACCCGATCTCTGCCAATCTCTCCTTGGCTTCCGTTCTCCCAACAAATCAAATTCAAAATACTAAGGGCATAAAAAGCTTCCCACAACTCTGCCTCTAGCTACATCATTAACCTTATCATATAGTATCAAATAAACCACCCTGTTCTCTGCTTCCAAGAACTCCTGTTCGCTAGCTCCCTCAACACTTCATCCCATGCTGTCCTCTGGGATTTTCCCATGGACTATCCCATCCTCTCAAATTCCCTACACCAATCTGTATGGCTATTTCCCTGTCTGTATGCTTCAGGTGATCCCTGCAAACTCATCTATTCAGGATAGTCTTTCCTGCCATCACCTAATTGCTGAGCTCTTCCTTTCTCCAACAACTAATCAACGGTACAAATATTTCTACTTAACATGACCTCCGGTTCCCACTTAAATATCAAAAGATATTGCACTAAGGCACATGCCCAAGCAGGTAAATTTAAATCTTAAACTGTATCTGGACCAGATCTTGAGCTCATCCCTATTATTTAGCAGTGACCATTATTCAATTGTGTTTATTTGTTACGACTTGAATAGTTCCTCAGGCAAGTTCCTCAGGCAAGTTCCTCAGGCAAGTTCCTCAGGCAAGTTCCTCAGGCAAGTTCCTCTAATAAAGTATTCAGAGAGGGCTCTGTGGCGCAATGGATAGCGCATTGGACTTCTAGTTGGTGTAGTAATTCAAAGGTTGTGGGTTCGAGTCCCACCAGAGTCGGTTTTATATAGTCATTCTTCATAGTGATGCTGCTCTAATGCTTTATAATGTAATGGATTACATTCATAAGGGAGCTTTATTGACGTGGATTTGCTGCACAAGTTAACGATAGAGCCTAGTGGTTTAGGCTTCTCTTGAGAGTTGCTATCAGCAAAATTGGAAGTACCCTGTGCAATTCAGAGCAAAGAGAGGGAATGGTAAGCTAACCTGCGTTATATTGTTCCCTTCCCTCATGCCCGGTGCAAGCTGTAATTCTTTATGTACCCTTTTGTCAGCACCACAACTATTTACTGTCTAAATCTCGCTACCTTCCCCACAATAAGAATTCCAAAGAATGCCCCATTTTTAACAATGACACCACCAAACTTCCACTTCACTCCCATGATATCTCTCGACTATTGCAACTCCTTACTCTATGGCCTGCCTCTAAACAGACCATTCCCCCTTCAGTCTATCTGATTCGCTACTGCCAGTTGTATCCCCCTTACCAACCATTTACTAGTAGAGGTGTCAGCCACCCGATCTCTGCCAATCTCTCCTTGGCTTCCGTTCTCCCAACAAATCAAATTCAAAATACTAAGGGCATAAAAAGCTTCCCACAACTCTGCCTCTAGCTACATCATTAACCTTATCATATAGTATCAAATAAACCACCCTGTTCTCTGCTTCCAAGAACTCCTGTTCGCTAGCTCCCTCAACACTTCATCCCATGCTGTCCTCTGGGATTTTCCCATGGACTATCCCATCCTCTCAGATTCCCTACACCAATCTATATGGCTATTTCCCTGTCTGTATGCTTCAGGTGATCCCTGCAAACTCATCTATTCAGGATGGTCTTTCCTGCCATCACCTAATTGCTGAGCTCTTCCTTTCTCCAACAACTAATCAACGGTACAAATATTTCTACTTAACATGACCTCCGGTTCCCACTTAAATATCAAAAGATATTGCACTAAGGCACATGCCCAAGCAGGTAAATTTAAATCTTAAACTGTATCTGGACCAGATCTTGAGCTCATCCCTATTATTTAGCAGTGACCATTATTCAATTGTGTTTATTTGTTACGACTTGAATAGTTCCTCAGGCAAGTTCCTCTAACAAAGTTTTCAGAGAGGGCTCTGTGGCGCAATGGATAGCGCATTGGACTTCTAGTTGGTGTAGTAATTCAAAGGTTGTGGGTTCGAGTCCCACCAGAGTCGGTTTTATATAGTCATTCTTCATAGTGATGCTGCTCTAATGCTTTATAAAGTAATGGATTACATTCATAAGGGAGCTTTATTGACGTGGATTTGCTGCACAAGTTAACGATAGAGCCTAGTGGTTTAGGCTTCTCTTGAGAGTTGATATCAGCAAAATTGGAAGTACCCTGTGCAATTCAGAGCAAAGAGAGGGAATGGTAAGCTAACCTGCGTTATATTGTTCCCTTCCCTCATGCCCGGTGCAAGCTGTAATTCTTTATGTACCCTTTTGTCAGCCCCACAACTATTTACTGTCTAAATCTCGCTACCTTCCCCACAATAAGAATTCCAAAGAATGCCCCATTTTTACCAATGACACCACCAAACTTCCACTTCACTCCCGTGATATCTCTCGACTATTGCAACTCCTTACTCTATGGCCTGCCTCTAAACAGACCATTCGCCCTTCAGTCTATCTGATTCGCTACTGCCAGTTGTATCCCCCTTACCAACCATTTACTAGTAGAGGTGTCAGCCACCCGATCTCTGCCAATCTCTCCTTGGCTTCCGTTCTCCCAACAAATCAAATTCAAAATACTAAGGGCATAAAAAGCTTCCCACAACTCTGCCTCTAGCTACATCATTAACCTTATCATATAGTATCAAATAAACCACCCTGTTCTCTGCTTCCAAGAACTCCTGTTCGCTAGCTCCCTCAACACTTCATCCCATGCTGTCCTCTGGGATTTTCCCATGGACTATCCCATCCTCTCAGATTCCCTAAACCAATCTATATGGCTATTTCCCTGTCTGTATGCTTCAGGTGATCCCTGCAAACTCATCTATTCAGGATAGTATTTCCTGCCATCACCTAATTGCTGAGCTCTTCCTTTCTCCAACAACTAATCAACGGTACAAATATTTCTACTTAACATGACCTCCGGTTCCCACTTAAATATCAAAAGATATTGCACTAAGGCACATGCCCAAGCAGGTAAATTTAAATCTTAAACTGTATCTGGACCAGATCTTGAGCTCATCCCTATTATTTAGCAGTGACCATTATTCAATTGTGTTTATTTGTTACGACTTGAATAGTTCCTCAGGCAAGTTCCTCAGGCAAGTTCCTCTAATAAAGTCTTCAGAGAGGGCTCTGTGGCGCAATGGATAGCGCATTGGACTTCTAGTTGGTGTAGTAATTCAAAGGTTGTGGGTTCGAGTCCCACCAGAGTCGGTTTTATATAGTCATTCTTCATAGTGATGCTGCTCTAATGCTTTATAATGTAATGGATTACATTCATAAGGGAGCTTTATTGACGTGGATTTGCTGCACAAGTTAACGATAGAGCCTAGTGGTTTAGGCTTCTCTTGAGAGTTGATATCAGCAAAATTGGAAGTACCCTGTGCAATTCAGAGCAAAGAGAGGGAATGGTAAGCTAACCTGCATTATATTGTTCCCTTCCCTCATGCCCGGTGCAAGCTGTAATTCTTTATGTACCCTTTTGTCAGCACCACAACTAGTTACTGTCTAAATCTCGCTACCTTCCCCACAATAAGAATTCCAAAGAATGCCCCATTTTTAACAATGACACCACCAAACTTCCACTTCACTCCCGTGATATCTCTCGACTATTGCAACTCCTTACTCTATGGCCTGCCTCTAAACAGACCATTCCCCCTTCAGTCTATCTGATTCGCTACTGCCAGTTGCATCCCCCTTACCAACCATTTACTAGTAGAGGTGTCAGCCACCCGATCTCTGTCAATCTCTCCTTGGCTTCCGTTCTCCCAACAAATCAAATTCAAAATACTAAGGGCATAAAAAGCTTCCCACAACTCTGCCTCTAGCTACATCATTAACCTTATCATATAGTATCAAATAAACCACCCTGTTCTCTGCTTCCAAGAACTCCTGTTCGCTAGCTCCCTCAACACTTCATCCCATGCTGTCCTCTGGGATTTTCCCATGGACTATCCCATCCTCTCAGATTCCCTACACCAATCTATATGGCTATTTCCCTGTCTGTATGCTTCAGGTGATCCCTGCAAACTCATCTATTCAGGATGGTCTTTCCTGCCATCACCTAATTGCTGAGCTCTTCCTTTCTCCAACAACTAATCAACGGTACAAATATTTCTACTTAACATGACCTCCGGTTCCCACTTAAATATCAAAAGATATTGCACTAAGGCACATGCCCAAGCAGGTAAATTTAAATCTTAAACTGTATCTGGACCAGATCTTGAGCTCATCCCTATTATTTAGCAGTGACCATTATTCAATTGTGTTTATTTGTTACGACTTGAATAGTTCCTCAGGCAAGTTCCTCTAACAAAGTTTTCAGAGAGGGCTCTGTGGCGCAATGGATAGCGCATTGGACTTCTAGTTGGTGTAGTAATTCAAAGGTTGTGGGTTCGAGTCCCACCAGAGTCGGTTTTATATAGTCATTCTTCATAGTGATGCTGCTCTAATGCTTTATAAAGTAATGGATTACATTCATAAGGGAGCTTTATTGACGTGGATTTGCTGCACAAGTTAACGATAGAGCCTAGTGGTTTAGGCTTCTCTTGAGAGTTGATATCAGCAAAATTGGAAGTACCCTGTGCAATTCAGAGCAAAGAGAGGGAATGGTAAGCTAACCTGCGTTATATTGTTCCCTTCCCTCATGCCCGGTGCAAGCTGTAATTCTTTATGTACCCTTTTGTCAGCCCCACAACTATTTACTGTCTAAATCTCGCTACCTTCCCCACAATAAGAATTCCAAAGAATGCCCCATTTTTACCAATGACACCACCAAACTTCCACTTCACTCCCGTGATATCTCTCGACTATTGCAACTCCTTACTCTATGGCCTGCCTCTAAACAGACCATTCGCCCTTCAGTCTATCTGATTCGCTACTGCCAGTTGTATCCCCCTTACCAACCATTTACTAGTAGAGGTGTCAGCCACCCGATCTCTGCCAATCTCTCCTTGGCTTCCGTTCTCCCAACAAATCAAATTCAAAATACTAAGGGCATAAAAAGCTTCCCACAACTCTGCCTCTAGCTACATCATTAACCTTATCATATAGTATCAAATAAACCACCCTGTTCTCTGCTTCCAAGAACTCCTGTTCGCTAGCTCCCTCAACACTTCATCCCATGCTGTCCTCTGGGATTTTCCCATGGACTATCCCATCCTCTCAGATTCCCTAAACCAATCTATATGGCTATTTCCCTGTCTGTATGCTTCAGGTGATCCCTGCAAACTCATCTATTCAGGATAGTATTTCCTGCCATCACCTAATTGCTGAGCTCTTCCTTTCTCCAACAACTAATCAACGGTACAAATATTTCTACTTAACATGACCTCCGGTTCCCACTTAAATATCAAAAGATATTGCACTAAGGCACATGCCCAAGCAGGTAAATTTAAATCTTAAACTGTATCTGGACCAGATCTTGAGCTCATCCCTATTATTTAGCAGTGACCATTATTCAATTGTGTTTATTTGTTACGACTTGAATAGTTCCTCAGGCAAGTTCCTCAGGCAAGTTCCTCTAATAAAGTCTTCAGAGAGGGCTCTGTGGCGCAATGGATAGCGCATTGGACTTCTAGTTGGTGTAGTAATTCAAAGGTTGTGGGTTCGAGTCCCACCAGAGTCGGTTTTATATAGTCATTCTTCATAGTGATGCTGCTCTAATGCTTTATAATGTAATGGATTACATTCATAAGGGAGCTTTATTGACGTGGATTTGCTGCACAAGTTAACGATAGAGCCTAGTGGTTTAGGCTTCTCTTGAGAGTTGATATCAGCAAAATTGGAAGTACCCTGTGCAATTCAGAGCAAAGAGAGGGAATGGTAAGCTAACCTGCATTATATTGTTCCCTTCCCTCATGCCCGGTGCAAGCTGTAATTCTTTATGTACCCTTTTGTCAGCACCACAACTAGTTACTGTCTAAATCTCGCTACCTTCCCCACAATAAGAATTCCAAAGAATGCCCCATTTTTAACAATGACACCACCAAACTTCCACTTCACTCCCGTGATATCTCTCGACTATTGCAACTCCTTACTCTATGGCCTGCCTCTAAACAGACCATTCCCCCTTCAGTCTATCTGATTCGCTACTGCCAGTTGCATCCCCCTTACCAACCATTTACTAGTAGAGGTGTCAGCCACCCGATCTCTGTCAATCTCTCCTTGGCTTCCGTTCTCCCAACAAATCAAATTCAAAATACTAAGGGCATAAAAAGCTTCCCACAACTCTGCCTCTAGCTACATCATTAACCTTATCATATAGTATCAAATAAACCACCCTGTTCTCTGCTTCCAAGAACTCCTGTTTGCGAGCTCCCTCAACACTTCATCCCATGCTGTCCTCTGGGATTTTCCCATGGACTATCCCATCCTCTCAGATTCCCTACACCAATCTATATGGCTATTTCCCTGTCTGTATGCTTCAGGTGATCCCTGCAAACTCATCTATTAAGGATAGTCTTTCCTGCCATCACCTAATTGCTGAGCTCTTCCTTTCTCCAACAACTAATCAACGGTACAAATATTTCTACTTAACATGACCTGCGGTTCCCACTTAAATATCAAAAGATATTGCACTAAGGCACATGCCCAAGCAGGTAAATTTAAATCTTAAACTGTATCTGGACCAGATCTTGAGCTCATCCCTATTATTTAGCAGTGACCATTATTCAATTGTGTTTATTTGTTACGACTTGAATAGTTCCTCAGGTAAGTTCCTCTAACAAAGTCTTCAGAGAGGGCTCTGTGGCGCAATGGATAGCGCATTGGACTTCTAGCTGGTGTAGTAATTCAAAGGTTGTGGGTTCGAGTCCCACCAGAGTCGATTTTATATAGTCATTCTTCATAGTGATGCTGCTCTAATGCTTTATAAAGTAATGGATTACATTCATAAGGGAGCTTTATTGACGTGGATTTGCTGCACAAGTTAACGATAGAGCCTAGTGGTTTAGGCTTCTCTTGAGAGTTGATATCAGCAAAATTGGAAGTACCCTGTGCAATTCAGAGCAAAGAGAGGGAATGGTAAGCTAACCTGCGTTATATTGTTCCCTTCCCTCATGCCCGGTGCAAGCTGTAATTCTTTATGTACCCTTTTGTCAGCCCCACAACTATTTACTGTCTAAATCTCGCTACCTTCCCCACAATAAGAATTCCAAAGAATGCCCCATTTTTACCAATGACACCACCAAACTTCCACTTCACTCCCATGATATCTCTCGACTATTGCAACTCCTTACTCTATGGCCTGCCTCTAAACAGACCATTCCCCCTTCAGTCTATCTGATTCGCTACTGCCAGTTGTATCCCCCTTACCAACCATTTACTAGTAGAGGTGTCAGCCACCCGATCTCTGCCAATCTCTCCTTGGCTTCCGTTCTCCCAACAAATCAAATTCAAAATACTAAGGGCATAAAAAGCTTCCCACAACTCTGCCTCTAGCTACATCATTAACCTTATCATATAGTATCAAATAAACCACCCTGTTCTCTGCTTCCAAGAACTCCTGTTCGCTAGCTCCCTCAACACTTCATCCCATGCTGTCCTCTGGGATTTTCCCATGGACTATCCCATCCTCTCAGATTCCCTACACCAATCTATATGGCTATTTCCCTGTCTGTATGCTTCAGGTGATCCCTGCAAACTCATCTATTCAGGATAGTCTTTCCTGCCATCACCTAATTGCTGAGCTCTTCCTTTCTCCAACAACTAATCAACGGTACAAATATTTCTACTTAACATGACCTCCGGTTCCCACTTAAATATCAAAAGATATTGCACTAAGGCACATGCCCAAGCAGGTAAATTTAAATCTTAAACTGTATCTGGACCAGATCTTGAGCTCATCCCTATTATTTAGCAGTGACCATTATTCAATTGTGTTTATTTGTTACGACTTGAATAGTTCCTCAGGCAAGTTCCTCTAACAAAGTTTTCAGAGAGGGCTCTGTGGCGCAATGGATAGCGCATTGGACTTCTAGTTGGTGTAGTAATTCAAAGGTTGTGGGTTCGAGTCCCACCAGAGTCGGTTTTATATAGTCATTCTTCATAGTGATGCTGCTCTAATGCTTTATAAAGTAATGGATTACATTCATAAGGGAGCTTTATTGACGTGGATTTGCTGCACAAGTTAACGATAGAGCCTAGTGGTTTAGGCTTCTCTTGAGAGTTGATATCAGCAAAATTGGAAGTACCCTGTGCAATTCAGAGCAAAGAGAGGGAATGGTAAGCTAACCTGCGTTATATTGTTCCCTTCCCTCATGCCCGGTGCAAGCTGTAATTCTTTATGTACCCTTTTGTCAGCCCCACAACTATTTACTGTCTAAATCTCGCTACCTTCCCCACAATAAGAATTCCAAAGAATGCCCCATTTTTACCAATGACACCACCAAACTTCCACTTCACTCCCGTGATATCTCTCGACTATTGCAACTCCTTACTCTATGGCCTGCCTCTAAACAGACCATTCGCCCTTCAGTCTATCTGATTCGCTACTGCCAGTTGTATCCCCCTTACCAACCATTTACTAGTAGAGGTGTCAGCCACCCGATCTCTGCCAATCTCTCCTTGGCTTCCGTTCTCCCAACAGATCAAATTCAAAATACTAAGGGCATAAAAAGCTTCCCACAACTCTGCCTCTAGCTACATCATTAACCTTATCATATAGTATCAAATAAACCACCCTGTTCTCTGCTTCCAAGAACTCCTGTTCGCTAGCTCCCTCAACACTTCATCCCATGCTGTCCTCTGGGATTTTCCCATGGACTATCCCATCCTCTCAGATTCCCTAAACCAATCTATATGGCTATTTCCCTGTCTGTATGCTTCAGGTGATCCCTGCAAACTCATCTATTCAGGATAGTATTTCCTGCCATCACCTAATTGCTGAGCTCTTCCTTTCTCCAACAACTAATCAACGGTAAAAATATTTCTACTTAACATGACCTCCGGTTCCCACTTAAATATCAAAAGATATTGCACTAAGGCACATGCCCAAGCAGGTAAATTTAAATCTTAAACTGTATCTGGACCAGATCTTGAGCTCATCCCTATTATTTAGCAGTGACCATTATTCAATTGTGTTTATTTGTTACGACTTGAATAGTTCCTCAGGCAAGTTCCTCAGGCAAGTTCCTCAGGCAAGTTCCTCTAACAAAATCTTCAGAGAGGGCTCTGTGGCGCAATGAATAGCACATTGGACTTCTAGTTGGTGTAGTAATTCAAAGGTTGTGGGTTCGAGTCCCACCAGAGTCGGTTTTATATAGTCATTCTTCATAGTGATGCTGCTCTAATGCTTTATAATGTAATGGATTACATTCATAAGGGAGCTTTATTGACGTGGATTTGCTGCACAAGTTAACGATAGAGCCTAGTGGTTTAGGCTTCTCTTGAGAGTTGATATCAGCAAAATTGGAAGTACCCTGTGCAATTCAGAGCAAAGAGAGGGAATGGTAAGCTAACCTGCGTTATATTGTTCCCTTCCCTCATGCCCGGTGCAAGCTGTAATTCTTTATGTACCCTTTTGTCAGCACCACAACTAGTTACTGTCTAAATCTCGCTACCTTCCCCACAATAAGAATTCCAAAGAATGCCCCATTTTTAACAATGACACCACCAAACTTCCACTTCACTCCCGTGATATCTCTCGACTATTGCAACTCCTTACTCTATGGCCTGCCTCTAAACAGACCATTCCCCCTTCAGTCTATCTGATTCGCTACTGCCAGTTGCATCCCCCTTACCAACCATTTACTAGTAGAGGTGTCAGCCACCCGATCTCTGTCAATCTCTCCTTGGCTTCCGTTCTCCCAACAAATCAAATTCAAAATACTAAGGGCATAAAAAGCTTCCCACAACTCTGCCTCTAGCTACATCATTAACCTTATCATATAGTATCAAATAAACCACCCTGTTCTCTGCTTCCAAGAACTCCTGTTTGCGAGCTCCCTCAACACTTCATCCCATGCTGTCCTCTGGGATTTTCCCATGGACTATCCCATCCTCTCAGATTCCCTACACCAATCTATATGGCTATTTCCCTGTCTGTATGCTTCAGGTGATCCCTGCAAACTCATCTATTAAGGATAGTCTTTCCTGCCATCACCTAATTGCTGAGCTCTTCCTTTCTCCAACAACTAATCAACGGTACAAATATTTCTACTTAACATGACCTGCGGTTCCCACTTAAATATCAAAAGATATTGCACTAAGGCACATGCCCAAGCAGGTAAATTTAAATCTTAAACTGTATCTGGACCAGATCTTGAGCTCATCCCTATTATTTAGCAGTGACCATTATTCAATTGTGTTTATTTGTTACGACTTGAATAGTTCCTCAGATAAGTTCCTCTAACAAAGTCTTCAGAGAGGGCTCTGTGGCGCAATGGATAGCGCATTGGACTTCTAGTTGGTGTAGTAATTCAAAGGTTGTGGGTTCGAGTCCCGCCAGAGTCGATTTTATATAGTCATTCTTCATAGTGATGCTGCTCTAATGCTTTATAAAGTAATGGATTACATTCATAAGGGAGCTTTATTGACGTGGATTTGCTGCACAAGTTAACGATAGAGCCTAGTGGTTTAGGCTTCTCTTGAGAGTTGATATCAGCAAAATTGGAAGTACCCTGTGCAATTCAGAGCAAAGAGAGGGAATGGTAAGCTAACCTGCGTTATATTGTTCCCTTCCCTCATGCCCGGTGCAAGCTGTAATTCTTTATGTACCCTTTTGTCAGCCCCACAACTATTTACTGTCTAAATCTCGCTACCTTCCCCACAATAAGAATTCCAAAGAATGCCCCATTTTTACCAATGACACCACCAAACTTTCACTTCACTCCCGTGATATCTCTTGACTATTGCAACTCCTTACTCTATGGCCTGCCTCTAAACAGACCATTCCCCCTTCAGTCTATCTGATTCGCTACTGCCAGTTGTATCCCCCTTACCAACCATTTACTAGTAGAGGTGTCAGCCACCCGATCTCTGCCAATCTCTCCTTGGCTTCCGTTCTCCCAACAAATCAAATTCAAAATACTAAGGGCATAAAAAGCTTCCCACAACTCTGCCTCTAGCTACATCATTAACCTTATCATATAGTATCAAATAAACCACCCTGTTCTCTGCTTCCAAGAACTCCTGTTCGCTAGCTCCCTCAACACTTCATCCCATGCTGTCCTCTGGGATTTTCCCATGGACTATCCCATCCTCTCAAATTCCCTACACCAATCTATATGGCTATTTCCTTGTCTGTATGCTTCAGGTGAACCCTGCAAACTCATCTATTCAGGATAGTCTTTCCTGCCATCACCTAATTGCTGAGCTCTTCCTTTCTCCAACAACTAATCAACGGTACAAATATTTCTACTTAACATGACCTCCGATTCCCACTTAAATATCAAAAGATATTGCACTAAGGCACATGCCCAAGCAGGTAAATTTAAATCTTAAACTGTATCTGGACCAGATCTTGAGCTCATCCCTATTATTTAGCAGTGACCATTATTCAATTGTGTTTATTTGTTACGACTTGAATAGTTCCTCAGGCAAGTTCCTCTAACAAAGTCTTCAGAGAGGGCTCTGTGGCGCAATGGATAGCGCATTGGACTTCTAGTTGGTGTAGTAATTCAAAGGTTGTGGGTTCGAGTCCCACCAGAGTCGTTTTTATATAGTCATTCTTCATAGTGATGCTGCTCTAATGCTTTATAAAGTAATGGATTACATTCATAAGGGAGCTTTATTGACGTGGATTTGCTGCACAAGTTAATGATAGAGCCTAGTGGTTTAGGCTTCTCTTGAGAGTTGATATCAGCAAAATTGGAAGTACCCTGTGCAATTCAGAGCAAAGAGAGGGAATGGTAAGCTAACCTGCGTTATATTGTTCCCTTCCCTCATGCCCGGTGCAAGCTGTAATTCTTTATGTACCCTTTTGTCAGCCCCACAACTATTTACTGTCTAAATCTCGCTACCTTCACCACAATAAGAATTCCAAAGAATGCCCCATTTTTACCAATGACACCACCAAACTTTCACTTCACTCCCGTGATATCTCTCGACTATTGCAACTCCTTACTCTATGGCCTGCCTCTAAACAGACCATTCCCCCTTCAGTCTATCTGATTCGCTACTGCCAGTTGTATCCCCCTTACCAGCCATTTACTAGTAGAGGAGTCAGCCACCCGATCTCTGCCAATCTCTCCTTGGTTTCCGTTCTCCCAACAAATCAAATTCAAAATACTAAGGGCATAAAAAGCTTCCCACAACTCTGCCTCTAGCTACATCATTAACCTTATCATATAGTATCAAATAAACCACCCTGTTCTCTGCTTCCAAGAACTCCTGTTTGCTAGCTCCCTCAACACTTCATCCCATGCTGTCCTCTGGGATTTTCCCATGGACTATCCCATCCTCTCAGATTCCCTACACCAATCTATATGGCTATTTCCCTGTCTGTATGCTTCAGGTGATCCCTGCAAACTCATCTATTCAGGATAGTCTTTCCTGCCATCACCTAATTGCTGAGCTCTTCCTTTCTCCAACAACTAATCAACGGTACAAATATTTCTACTTAACATGACCTCCGGTTCCCACTTAAATATCAAAAGATATTGCACTAAGGCACATGCCCAAGCAGGTAAATTTAAATCTTAAACTGTATCTGGACCAGATCTTGAGCTCATCCCTATTATTTAGCAGTGACCATTATTCAATTGTGTTTATTTGTTACGACTTGAATAGTTCCTCAGGCGAGTTCCTCTAACAAAGTCTTCAGAGAGGGCTCTGTGGCGCAATGGATAGCGCATTGGACTTCTAGTTGACTTCTAGTCTAGTTCTAGTTGTGGGTTCGAGTCCCACCAGAGTCGGTTTTATATAGTCATTCTTCATAGTGATGCTGCTCTAATGCTTTATAAAGTAATGGATTACATTCATAAGGGAGCTTTATTGACGTGGATTTGCTGCACAAGTTAACGATAGAGCCTAGTGTTTTAGGCTTCTCTTGAGAGTTGATATCAGCAAAATTGGAAGTACCCTGTGAAATTCAGAGCAAAGAGAGGGAATGGTAAGCTAACCTGCGTTATATTGTTCCCTTCCCTCATGCCCGGTGCAAGCTGTAATTATTTATGTACCCTTTTGTCAGCCACCCGATCTCTGCCAATCTCTCCTTGGTTTCCGTTCTCCCAACAAATCAAATTCAAAATACTAAGGGCATAAAAAGCTTCCCACAACTCTGCCTCTAGCTACATCATTAACCTTATCATATAGTTTCCCTTCCCTCATGCCCGGTGCAAGCTGTAATTATTTATGTACCCTTTTGTCAGCCCCACAACTATTTACTGTCTAAATCTCGCTACCTTCCCCACAATAAGAATTCCAAAGAATGCCCCATTTTTACCAATGACACCACCAAACTTTCACTTCACTCCCGTGATATCTCTTGACTATTGCAACTCCTTACTCTATGGCCTGCCTCTAAACAGACCATTCCCCCTTCAGTCTATCTGATTCGCTACTGCCAGTTGTATCCCCCTTACCAACCATTTACTAGTAGAGGTGTCAGCCACCCGATCTCTGCCAATCTCTCCTTGGCTTCCGTTCTCCCAACAAATCAAATTCAAAATACTAAGGGCATAAAAAGCTTCCCACAACTCTGCCTCTAGCTACATCATTAACCTTATCATATAGTATCAAATAAACCACCCTGTTCTCTGCTTCCAAGATCTCCTGTTCGCTAGCTCCCTCAACACTTCATCCCATGCTGTCCTCTGGGATTTTCCCATGGACTATCCCATCCTCTCAAATTCCCTACACCAATCTATATGGCTATTTCCTTGTCTGTATGCTTCAGGTGAACCCTGCAAACTCATCTATTCAGGATAGTCTTTCCTGCCATCACCTAATTGCTGAGCTCTTCCTTTCTCCAACAACTAATCAACGGTACAAATATTTCTACTTAACATGACCTCCGGTTCCCACTTAAATATCAAAAGATATTGCACTAAGGCACATGCCCAAGCAGGTAAATTTAAATCTTAAACTGTATCTGGACCAGATCTTGAGCTCATCCCTATTATTTAGCAGTGACCATTATTCAATTGTGTTTATTTGTTACGACTTGAATAGTTCCTCAGGCAAGTTCCTCTAACAAAGTCTTCAGAGAGGGCTCTGTGGCGCAATGGATAGCGCATTGGACTTTTAGTTGATGAAGTAATTCAAAGGTTGTGGGTTCGAGTCCCACCAGAGTCGGTTTTATATAGTCATTCTTCATAGTGATGCTGCTCTAATGCTTTATAAAGTAATGGATTACATTCATAAGGGAGCTTTATTGACGTGGATTTGCTGCACAAGTTAACGATAGAGCCTAGTGTTTTAGGCTTCTCTTGAGAGTTGATATCAGCAAAATTGGAAGTACCCTGTGAAATTCAGAGCAAAGAGAGGGAATGGTAAGCTAACCTGCGTTATATTGTTCCCTTCCCTCATGCCCGGTGCAAGCTGTAATTCTTTATGTACCCTTTTGTCAGCCCCACAACTATTTACTGTCTAAATCTCGCTACCTTCCCCACAATAAGAATTCCAAAGAATGCCCCATTTTTACCAATGACACCACCAAACTTTCACTTCACTCCCGTGATATCTCTTGACTATTGCAACTCCTTACTCTATGGCCTGCCTCTAAACAGACCATTCCCCCTTCAGTCTATCTGATTCGCTACTGCCAGTTGTATCCCCCTTACCAACCATTTACTAGTAGAGGTGTCAGCCACCCGATCTCTGCCAATCTCTCCTTGGTTTCCGTTCTCCCAACAAATCAAATTCAAAATACTAAGGGCATAAAAAGCTTCCCCCAACTCTGCCTCTAGCTACATCATTAACCTTATCATATAGTATCAAATAAACCACCCTGTTCTCTGCTTCCAAGAACTCCTGTTTGCTAGCTCCCTCAACACTTCATCCCATGCTGTCCTCTGGGATTTTCCCATGGACTATCCCATCCTCTCAGATTCCCTACACCAATCTATATGGCTATTTCCCTGTCTGTATGCTTCAGGTGATCCCTGCAAACTCATCTATTCAGGATAGTCTTTCCTGCCATCACCTAATTGCTGAGCTCTTCCTTTCTCCAACAACTAATCAACGGTACAAATATTTCTACTTAACATGACCTCCGGTTCCCACTTAAATATCAAAAGATATTGCACTAAGGCACATGCCCAAGCAGGTAAATTTAAATCTTAAACTGTATCTGGACCAGATCTTGAGCTCATCCCTATTATTTAGCAGTGACCATTATTCAATTGTGTTTATTTGTTACGACTTGAATAGTTCCTCAAGCAAGTTCCTCTAACAAAGTCTTCAGAGAGGGCTCTGTGGCGCAATGGATAGCGCATTGGACTTCTAGTTGATGAAGTAATTCAAAGGTTGTGGGTTCGAGTCCCACCAGAGTCGGTTTTATATAGTCATTCTTCATAGTGATGCTGCTCTAATGCTTTATAAAGTAATGGATTACATTCATAAGGGAGCTTTATTGACGTGGATTTGCTGCACAAGTTAACGATAGAGCCTAGTGGTTTAGGCTTCTCTTGAGAGTTGATATCAGCAAAATTGGAAGTACCCTGTGAAATTCAGAGCAAAGAGAGGGAATGGTAAGCTAACCTGCGTTATATTGTTCCCTTCCCTCATGCCCGGTGCAAGCTGTAATTCTTTATGTACCCTTTTGTCAGCCCCACAACTATTTACTGTCTAAATCTCGCTACCTTCCCCACAATAAGAATTCCAAAGAATGCCCCATTTTTACCAATGACACCACCAAACTTTCACTTCACTCCCGTGATATCTCTCGACTATTGCAACTCCTTACTCTATGGCCTGCCTCTAAACAGACCATTCCCCCTTCAGTCTATCTGATTCGCTACTGCCAGTTGTATCCCCCTTACCAACTATTTACTAGTAGAGGTGTCAGCCACCCGATCTCTGCCAATCTCTCCTTGGCTTCCGTTCTCCCAACAAATCAAATTCAAAATACTAAGGGCATAAAAAGCTTCCCCCAACTCTGCCTCTAGCTACATCATTAACCTTATCATATAGTATCAAATAAACCACCCTGTTCTCTGCTTCCAAGAACTCCTGTTTGCTAGCTCCCTCAACACTTCATCCCATGCTGTCCTCTGGGATTTTCCCATGGACTATCCCATCCTCTCAGATTCCCTACACCAATCTATATGGCTATTTCCCTGTCTGTATGCTTCAGGTGATCCCTGCAAACTCATCTATTCAGGATAGTCTTTCCTGCCATCACCTAATTGCTGAGCTCTTCCTTTCTCCAACAACTAATCAACGGTACAAATATTTCTACTTAACATGACCTCCGGTTCCCACTTAAATATCAAAAGATATTGCACTAAGGCACATGCCCAAGCAGGTAAATTTAAATCTTAAACTGTATCTGGACCAGATCTTGAGCTCATCCCTATTATTTAGCAGTGACCATTATTCAATTGTGTTTATTTGTTACGACTTGAATAGTTCCTCAGGCAAGTTCCTCTAACAAAGTCTTCAGAGAGGGCTCTGTGGCGCAATGGATAGCGCATTGGACTTTTAGTTGATGAAGTAATTCAAAGGTTGTGGGTTCGAGTCCCACCAGAGTCGGTTTTATATAGTCATTCTTCATAGTGATGCTGCTCTAATGCTTTATAAAGTAATGGATTACATTCATAAGGGAGCTTTATTGACGTGGATTTGCTGCACAAGTTAACGATAGAGCCTAGTGTTTTAGGCTTCTCTTGAGAGTTGATATCAGCAAAATTGGAAGTACCCTGTGAAATTCAGAGCAAAGAGAGGGAATGGTAAGCTAACCTGCGTTATATTGTTCCCTTCCCTCATGCCCGGTGCAAGCTGTAATTCTTTATGTACCCTTTTGTCAGCCCCACAACTATTTACTGTCTAAATCTCGCTACCTTCCCCACAATAAGAATTCCAAAGAATGCCCCATTTTTACCAATGACACCACCAAACTTTCACTTCACTCCCGTGATATCTCTTGACTATTGCAACTCCTTACTCTATGGCCTGCCTCTAAACAGACCATTCCCCCTTCAGTCTATCTGATTCGCTACTGCCAGTTGTATCCCCCTTACCAACTATTTACTAGTAGAGGTGTCAGCCACCCGATCTCTGCCAATCTCTCCTTGGCTTCCGTTCTCCCAACAAATCAAATTCAAAATACTAAGGGCATAAAAAGCTTCCCACAACTCTGCCTCTAGCTACATCATTAACCTTATCATATAGTATCAAATAAACCACCCTGTTCTCTGCTTCCAAGAACTCCTGTTCGCTAGCTCCCTCAACACTTCATCCCATGCTGTCCTCTGGGATTTTCCCATGGACTATCCCATCCTCTCAAATTCCCTACACCAATCTATATGGCTATTTCCTTGTCTGTATGCTTCAGGTGAACCCTGCAAACTCATCTATTCAGGATAGTCTTTCCTGCCATCACCTAATTGCTGAGCTCTTCCTTTCTCCAACAACTAATCAACGGTACAAATATTTCTACTTAACATGACCTCCGGTTCCCACTTAAATATCAAAAGAAATTGCACTAAGGCACATGCCCAAGCAGGTAAATTTAAATCTTAAACTGTATCTGGACCAGATCTTGAGCTCATCCCTATTATTTAGCAGTGACCATTATTCAATTGTGTTTATTTGTTACGACTTGAATAGTTCCTCAGGCAAGTTCCTCTAACAAAGTCTTCAGAGAGGGCTCTGTGGCGCAATGGATAGCGCATTGGACTTCTAGTTGGTGTAGTAATTCAAAGGTTGTGGGTTCGAGTCCCACCAGAGTCGGTTTTATATAGTCATTCTTCATAGTGATGCTGCTCTAATGCTTTATAAAGTAATGGATTACATTCATAAGGGAGCTTTATTGACGTGGATTTGCTGCACAAGTTAACGATAGAGCCTAGTGGTTTAGGCTTCTCTTGAGAGTTGATATCAGCAAAATTGGAAGTACCCTGTGCAATTCAGAGCAAAGAGAGGGAATGGTAAGCTAACCTGCGTTATATTGTTCCCTTCCCTCATGCCCGGTGCAAGCTGTAATTCTTTATGTACCCTTTTGTCAGCCCCACAACTATTTACTGTCTAAATCTCGCTACCTTCACCACAATAAGAATTCCAAAGAATGCCCCATTTTTACCAATGACACCACCAAACTTTCACTTCACTCCCGTGATATCTCTCGACTATTGCAACTCCTTACTCTATGGCCTGCCTCTAAACAGACCATTCCCCCTTCAGTCTATCTGATTCGCTACTGCCAGTTGTATCCCCCTTACCAACCATTTACTAGTAGAGGAGTCAGCCACCCGATCTCTGCCAATCTCTCCTTGGTTTCCGTTCTCCCAACAAATCAAATTCAAAATACTAAGGGCATAAAAAGCTTCCCCCAACTCTGCCTCTAGCTACATCATTAACCTTATCATATAGTATCAAATAAACCACCCTGTTCTCTGCTTCCAAGAACTCCTGTTTGCTAGCTCCCTCAACACTTCATCCCATGCTGTCCTCTGGGATTTTCCCATGGACTATCCCATCCTCTCAGATTCCCTACACCAATCTATATGGCTATTTCCCTGTCTGTATGCTTCAGGTGATCCCTGCAAACTCATCTATTCAGGATAGTCTTTCCTGCCATCACCTAATTGCTGAGCTCTTCCTTTCTCCAACAACTAATCAACGGTACAAATATTTCTACTTAACATGACCTCCGGTTCCCACTTAAATATCAAAAGATATTGCACTAAGGCACATGCCCAAGCAGGTAAATTTAAATCTTAAACTGTATCTGGACCAGATCTTGAGCTCATCCCTATTATTTAGCAGTGACCATTATTCAATTGTGTTTATTTGTTACGACTTGAATAGTTCCTCAGGCAAGTTCCTCTAACAAAGTCTTCAGAGAGGGCTCTGTGGCGCAATGGATAGCGCATTGGACTTCTAGTTGATGAAGTAATTCAAAGGTTGTGGGTTCGAGTCCCACCAGAGTCGGTTTTATATAGTCATTCTTCATAGTGATGCTGCTCTAATGCTTTATAAAGTAATGGATTACATTCATAAGGGAGCTTTATTGACGTGGATTTGCTGCACAAGTTAACGATAGAGCCTAGTGGTTTAGGCTTCTCTTGAGAGTTGATATCAGCAAAATTGGAAGTACCCTGTGAAATTCAGAGCAAAGAGAGGGAATGGTAAGCTAACCTGCGTTATATTGTTCCCTTCCCTCATGCCCGGTGCAAGCTGTAATTCTTTATGTACCCTTTTGTCAGCCCCACAACTATTTACTGTCTAAATCTCGCTACCTTCCCCACAATAAGAATTCCAAAGAATGCCCCATTTTTACCAATGACACCACCAAACTTTCACTTCACTCCCGTGATATCTCTCGACTATTGCAACTCCTTACTCTATGGCCTGCCTCTAAACAGACCATTCCCCCTTCAGTCTATCTGATTCGCTACTGCCAGTTGTATCCCCCTTACCAACTATTTACTAGTAGAGGTGTCAGCCACCCGATCTCTGCCAATCTCTCCTTGGCTTCCGTTCTCCCAACAAATCAAATTCAAAATACTAAGGGCATAAAAAGCTTCCCCCAACTCTGCCTCTAGCTACATCATTAACCTTATCATATAGTATCAAATAAACCACCCTGTTCTCTGCTTCCAAGAACTCCTGTTTGCTAGCTCCCTCAACACTTCATCCCATGCTGTCCTCTGGGATTTTCCCATGGACTATCCCATCCTCTCAGATTCCCTACACCAATCTATATGGCTATTTCCCTGTCTGTATGCTTCAGGTGATCCCTGCAAACTCATGTATTCAGGATAGTCTTTCCTGCCATCACCTAATTGCTGAGCTCTTCCTTTCTCCAACAACTAATCAACGGTACAAATATTTCTACTTAACATGACCTCCGGTTCCCACTTAAATATCAAAAGATATTGCACTAAGGCACATGCCCAAGCAGGTAAATTTAAATCTTAAACTGTATCTGGACCAGATCTTGAGCTCATCCCTATTATTTAGCAGTGACCATTATTCAATTGTGTTTATTTGTTACGACTTGAATAGTTCCTCAGGCAAGTTCCTCTAACAAAGTCTTCAGAGAGGGCTCTGTGGCGCAATGGATAGCGCATTGGACTTCTAGTTGGTGTAGTAATTCAAAGGTTGTGGGTTCGAGTCCCACCAGAGTCGGTTTTATATAGTCATTCTTCATAGTGATGCTGCTCTAATGCTTTATAAAGTAATGGATTGCATTCATAAGGGAGCTTTATTGACGTGGATTTGCTGCACAAGTTAACGATAGAGCCTAGTGGTTTAGGCTTCTCTTGAGAGTTGATATCAGCAAAATTGGAAGTACCCTGTGCAATTCAGAGCAAAGAGAGGGAATGGTAAGCTAACCTGCGTTATATTGTTCCCTTCCCTCATGCCCGGTGCAAGCTGTAATTCTTTATGTACCCTTTTGTCAGCCCCACAACTATTTACTGTCTAAATCTTGCTACCTTCACCACAATAAGAATTCCAAAGAATGCCCCATTTTTACCAATGACACCACCAAACTTTCACTTCACTCCCGTGATATCTCTCGACTATTGCAACTCCTTACTCTATGGCCTGCCTCTAAACAGACCATTCCCCCTTCAGTCTATCTGATTCGCTACTGCCAGTTGTATCCCCCTTACCAACCATTTACTAGTAGAGGTGTCAGCCACCCGATCTCTGCCAATCTCTCCTTGGTTTCCGTTCTCCCAACAAATCAAATTCAAAATACTAAGCGCATAAAAAGCTTCCCCCAACTCTGCCTCTAGGTACATCATTAACCTTATCATATAGTATCAAATAAACCACCCTGTTCTCTGCTTCCAAGAACTCCTGTTTGCTAGCTCCCTCAACACTTCATCCCATGCTGTCCTCTGGGATTTTCCCATGGACTATCCCATCCTCTCAGATTCCCTACACCAATCTATATGGCTATTTCCCTGTCTGTATGCTTCAGGTGATCCCTGCAAACTCATCTATTCAGGATAGTCTTTCCTGCCATCACCTAATTGCTGAGCTCTTCCTTTCTCCAACAACTAATCAACGGTACAAATATTTCTACTTAACATGACCTCCGGTTCCCACTTAAATATCAAAAGATATTGCACTAAGGCACATGCCCAAGCAGGTAAATTTAAATCTTAAACTGTATCTGGACCAGATCTTGAGCTCATCCCTATTATTTAGCAGTGACCATTATTCAATTGTGTTTATTTGTTACGACTTGAATAGTTCCTCAGGCAAGTTCCTCTAACAAAGTCTTCAGAGAGGGCTCTGTGGCGCAATGGATAGCGCATTGGACTTTTAGTTGATGAAGTAATTCAAAGGTTGTGGGTTCGAGTCCCACCAGAGTCGGTTTTATATAGTCATTCTTCATAGTGATGCTGCTCTAATGCTTTATAAAGTAATGGATTACATTCATAAGGGAGCTTTATTGACGTGGATTTGCTGCACAAGTTAACGATAGAGCCTAGTGTTTTAGGCTTCTCTTGAGAGTTGATATCAGCAAAATTGGAAGTACCCTGTGAAATTCAGAGCAAAGAGAGGGAATGGTAAGCTAACCTGCGTTATATTGTTCCCTTCCCTCATGCCCGGTGCAAGCTGTAATTATTTATGTACCCTTTTGTCAGCCCCACAACTATTTACTGTCTAAATCTCGCTACCTTCCCCACAATAAGAATTCCAAAGAATGCCCCATTTTTACCAATGACACCACCAAACTTTCACTTCACTCCCGTGATATCTCTTGACTATTGCAACTCCTTACTCTATGGCCTGCCTCTAAACAGACCATTCCCCCTTCAGTCTATCTGATTCGCTACTGCCAGTTGTATCCCCCTTACCAACCATTTACTAGTAGAGGTGTCAGCCACCCGATCTCTGCCAATCTCTCCTTGGCTTCCGTTCTCCCAACAAATCAAATTCAAAATACTAAGGGCATAAAAAGCTTCCCACAACTCTGCCTCTAGCTACATCATTAACCTTATCATATACCGTATATACTCGAGTATAGGCCGACCCGAATATAAGCCGAGGCCCCCAATTTACCCCCAAAAAAACTGGCAAACTTATTGACTCGTGTATAAGCCGAGGGTGAGACATGCCTGTCCATCCCTGTGTGTGTGTCCGTCCATCCCTGTGTGTCCGTCCATCCCTGTGTGTCCGTCCATCCCTGTGTGTCCGTCCATCCATCCCTGTGTGTGTGTGTGTCCATCCATCCATCCATCCCTGTGTGTGTGTGTCTCCATCCATCCATCCATCCATCCCTGTGTGTGTGTGTCTCCATCCATCCATCCCTGTGTGTGTCTCCATCCATCCACCCATCCCTGTGTGTGTCTCCATCCATCCACCCATCCCTGTGTGTGTGTGTGTATCTGTGTGTGTGTGTGTGTGTGTGTGTGTGTGTGTGTGTGTGTGTGTGTCCAGCCTACCTTTGTCCCGAGCCTCCGTCCCGTGCCTTGCCTCCTTGCCTCCGTTCCGTCCCGTGCCGTGCCGTGCCTTGCCGTCGTGCCTTGCCTTGCCTCCGTCCCGTCCCGTGCCGTGCCGTGCCGTGCCTTGCCTTGCCTCCGTCCCGTGCCCTCTTCGGCGGCCATTGTAAAATTCAAAAGCCGCGCCTCCTCCTTCGCCTGTGATAGGCGGAACACTGAATTTCCCAGCAGCCTGTGTTCCGCCTATCACTGACATCGTATCATCCTCGTCCGTAGTACGAGGATGATACGATGTCCGTGATAGGCGGAACACAGGCTGCTGGGAAATTCAGTGTTCCGCCTATCACAGGCGAAGGCGGAGCCGGAGGCGCGGCTTTTGAATCGTAGAATGGCCGCTGTCTGTCTGCTCGACACGCTGATCGAGCGGGCAGACAGCGATGACTCGAGTATAAGCCGAGGGGGGCACTTTCAGCCTCAAAAAAGAGGCTGAAAATCTCGGCTTATACTCGAGTATATACGGTAGTATCAAATAAACCACCCTGTTCTCTGCTTCCAAGAACTCCTGTTTGCTAGCTCCCTCAACACTTCATCCCATGCTGTCCTCTGGGATTTTCCCATGGACTATCCCATCCTCTCAGATTCCCTACACCAATCTATATGGCTATTTCCCTGTCTGTATGCTTCAGGTGATCCCTGCAAACTCATCTATTCAGGATAGTCTTTCCTGCCATCACCTAATTGCTGAGCTCTTCCTTTCTCCAACAACTAATCAACGGTACAAATATTTCTACTTAACATGACCTCCGGTTCCCACTTAAATATCAAAAGATATTGCACTAAGGCACATGCCCAAGCAGGTAAATTTAAATCTTAAACTGTATCTGGACCAGATCTTGAGCTCATCCCTATTATTTAGCAGTGACCATTATTCAATTGTGTTTATTTGTTACGACTTGAATAGTTCCTCAGGCAAGTTCCTCAGGCAAGTTCCTCTAACAAAGTCTTCAGAGAGGGCTCTGTGGCGCAATGGATAGCGCATTGGACTTCTAGTTGGTGTAGTAATTCAAAGGTTGTGGGTTCGAGTCCCACCAGAGTCGGTTTTATATAGTCATTCTTCATAGTGATGCTGCTCTAATGCTTTATAAAGTAATGGATTACATTCATAAGGGAGCTTTATTGACGTGGATTTGCTGCACAAGTTAACGATAGAGCCTAGTGGTTTAGGCTTCTCTTGAGAGTTGATATCAGCAAAATTGGAAGTACCCTGTGCAATTCAGAGCAAAGAGAGGGAATGGTACAAATATATTTCTACTTAACATGACCTCCGGTTCCCACTTAAATATCAAAAGATATTGCACTAAGGCACATGCCCAAGCAGGTAAATTTAAATCTTAAACTGTATCTGGACCAGATCTTGAGCTCATCCCTATTATTTAGCAGTGACCATTATTCAATTGTGTTCATTTGTTACGACTTGAATAGTTCCTCAGGCAAGTTCCTCTAACAAATTCTTCAGAGAGGGCTCTGTGGCGCAATGGATAGCGCATTGGACTTCTAGTTGGTGTAGTAATTCAAAGGTTGTGGGTTCGAGTCCCACCAGAGTCGGTTTTATATAGTCATTCTTCATAGTGATGCTGCTCTAATGCTTTATAAAGTAATGGATTACATTCATAAGGGAGCTTTATTGACGTGGATTTGCTGCACAAGTTAACGATAGAGCCTAGTGGTTTAGGCTTCTCTTGAGAGTTGATATCAGCAAAATTGGAAGTACCCTGTGCAATTCAGAGCAAAGAGAGGGAATGGTAAGCTAACCTGCGTTATATTGTTCCCTTCCCTCATGCCCGGTGCAAGCTGTAATTCTTTATGTACCCTTTTGTCAGCCCCACAACTATTTACTGTCTAAATCTCGCTACCTTCCCCACAATAAGAATTCCAAAGAATGCCCCATTTTTACCAATGACACCACCAAACTTCCACTTCACTCCCGTGATATCTCTCGACTATTGCAACTCCTTACTCTATGGCCTGCCTCTAAACAGACCATTCCCCCTTCAGTCTATCTGATTCGCTACTGCCAGTTGTATCCCCCTTACCAACCATTTACTAGTAGAGGTGTCAGCCACCCGATCTCTGCCAATCTCTCCTTGGCTTCCGTTCTTCCAACAAATCAAATTCAAAATACTAAGGGCATAAAAAGCTTCCCACAACTCTGCCTCTAGCTACATCATTAACCTTATCATATAGTATCAAATAAACCACCCTGTTCTCTGCTTCCAAGAACTCCTGTTCGCTAGCTCCCTCGACACTTCATCCCATGCTGTCCTCTGGGATTTTCCCATGGACTATCCCATCCTCTCAGATTCCCTACACCAATCTATATGGCTATTTCCCTGTCTGTATGCTTCAGGTGATCCCTGCAAACTCATCTATTCAGGATAGTCTTTCCTGCCATCACCTAATTGCTGAGCTCTTCCTTTCTCCAACAACTAATCAACGGTACAAATATTTCTACTTAACATGACCTCCGGTTCCCACTTAAATATCAAAAGATATTGCACTAAGGCACATGCCCAAGCAGGTAAATTTAAATCTTCAACTGTATCTGGACCAGATCTTGAGCTCATCCCTATTATTTAGCAGTGACCATTATTCAATTGTGTTTATTTGTTACGACTTGAATAGTTCCTCAGGCAAGTTCCTCAGGCAAGTTCCTCAGGCAAGTTCCTCTAACAAAGTCTTCAGAGAGGGCTCTGTGGCGCAATGGATAGCGCATTGGACTTCTAGTTGGTGTAGTAATTCAAAGGTTGTGGGTTCGAGTCCCACCAGAGTCGGTTTTATATAGTCATTCTTCATAGTGATGCTGCTCTAATGCTTTATAAAGTAATGGATTACATTCATAAGGGAGCTTTATTGACGTGGATTTGCTGCACAAGTTAACGATAGAGCCTAGTGGTTTAGGCTTCTCTTGAGAGTTGATATCAGCAAAATTGGAAGTACCCTGTGCAATTCAGAGCAAAGAGAGGGAATGGTAAGCTAACCTGCGTTATATTGTTCCCTTCCCTCATGCCCGGTGCAAGCTGTAATTCTTTATGTACCCTTTTGTCAGCCCCACAACTATTTACTGTCTAAATCTCGCTACCTTCCCCACAATAAGAATTCCAAAGAATGCCCCATTTTTACCAATGACACCACCAAACTTCCACTTCACTCCCGTGATATCTCTCGACTATTGCAACTCCTTACTCTATGGCCTGCCTCTAAACAGACCATTCGCCCTTCAGTCTATCTGATTCGCTACTGCCAGTTGTATCCCCCTTACCAACCATTTACTAGTAGAGGTGTCAGCCACCCGATCTCTGCCAATCTCTCCTTGGCTTCCGTTCTCCCAACAAATCAAATTCAAAATACTAAGGGCATAAAAAGCTTCCCACAACTCTGCCTCTAGCTACATCATTAACCTTATCATATAGTATCAAATAAACCACCCTGTTCTCTGCTTCCAAGAACTCCTGTTCGCTAGCTCCCTCAACACTTCATCCCATGCTGTCCTCTGGGATTTTCCCATGGACTATCCCATCCTCTCAGGTTCCCTACACCAATCTATATGGCTATTTCCCTGTCTGTATGCTTCAGGTGATCCCTGCAAACTCATCTATTCAGGATAGTCTTTCCTGCCATCACCTAATTGCTGAGCTCTTCCTTTCTCCAACAACTAATCAACGGTACAAATATTTCTACTTAACATGACCTCCGGTTCCCACTTAAATATCAAAAGATATTGCACTAAGGCACATGCCCAAGCAGGTAAATTTAAATCTTAAACTGTATCTGGACCAGATCTTGAGCTCATCCCTATTATTTAGCAGTGACCATTATTCAATTGTGTTTATTTGTTACGACTTGAATAGTTCCTCAGGCAAGTTCCTCAGGCAAGTTCCTCTAACTAAGTCTTCAGAGAGGGCTCTGTGGCGCAATGGTTAGCGCATTGGACTTCTAGTTGGTGTAGCAATTCAAAGGTTGTGGGTTCGAGTCCCACCAGAGTCGGTTTTATATAGTCATTCTTCATAGTGATGCTGCTCTAATGCTTTATAAAGTAATGGATTACATTCATAAGGGAGCTTTATTGACATGGATTTGCTGCACAAGTTAACGATAGAGCCTAGTGGTTTAGGCTTCTCTTGAGAGTTGATATCAGCAAAATTGGAAGTACCCTGTGCAATTCAGAGCAAAGAGAGGGAATGGTAAGCTAACCTGCGTTATATTGTTCCCTTCCCTCATGCCCGGTGCAAGCTGTAATTCTTTATGTACCCTTTTGTCAGCCCCACAACTATTTACTGTCTAAATCTCGCTACCTTCACCACAATAAGAATTCCAAAGAATGCCCCATTTTTACCAATGACACCACCAAACTTTCACTTCACTCCCGTGATATCTCTCGACTATTGCAACTCCTTACTCTATGGCCTGCCTCTAAACAGACCATTCCCCCTTCAGTCTATCTGATTCGCTACTGCCAGTTGTATCCCCCTTACCAACCATTTACTAGTAGAGGTGTCAGCCACCCGATCTCTGCCAATCTCTCCTTGGTTTCCGTTCTCCCAACAAATCAAATTCAAAATACTAAGGGCATAAAAAGCTTCCCCCAACTCTGCCTCTAGCTACATCATTAACCTTATCATATAGTATCAAATAAACCACCCTGTTCTCTGCTTCCAAGAACTCCTGTTTGCTAGCTCCCTCAACACTTCATCCCATGCTGTCCTCTGGGATTTTCCCATGGACTATCCCATCCTCTCAGATTCCCTACACCAATCTATATGGCTATTTCCCTGTCTGTATGCTTCAGGTGATCCCTGCAAACTCATCTATTCAGGATAGTCTTTCCTGCCATCACCTAATTGCTGAGCTCTTCCTTTCTCCAACAACTAATCAACGGTACAAATATTTCTACTTAACATGACCTCCGGTTCCCACTTAAATATCAAAAGATATTGCACTAAGGCACATGCCCAAGCAGGTAAATTTAAATCTTAAACTGTATCTGGACCAGATCTTGAGCTCATCCCTATTATTTAGCAGTGACCATTATTCAATTGTGTTTATTTGTTACGACTTGAATAGTTCCTCAGGCAAGTTCCTCTAACAAAGTCTTCAGAGAGGGCTCTGTGGCGCAATGGATAGCGCATTGGACTTCTAGTTGGTGTAGTAATTCAAAGGTTGTGGGTTCGAGTCCCACCAGAGTCGGTTTTATATAGTCATTCTTCATAGTGATGCTGCTCTAATGCTTTATAAAGTAAAGGATTACATTCATAAGGGAGCTTTATTGACGTGGATTTGCTGCACAAGTTAACGATAGAGCCTAGTGGTTTAGGCTTCTCTTGAGAGTTGATATCAGCAAAATTGGAAGTACCCTGTGCAATTCAGAGCAAAGAGAGGGAATGGTAAGCTAACCTGCGTTATATTGTTCCCTTCCCTCATGCCCGGTGCAAGCTGTAATTCTTTATGTACCCTTTTGTCAGCCCCACAACTATTTACTGTCTAAATCTCGCTACCTTCACCACAATAAGAATTCCAAAGAATGCCCCATTTTTACCAATGACACCACCAAACTTTCACTTCACTCCCGTGATATCTCTCGACTATTGCAACTCCTTACTCTATGGCCTGCCTCTAAACAGACCATTCCCCCTTCAGTCTATCTGATTCGCTACTGCCAGTTGTATCCCCCTTACCAACCATTTACTAGTAGAGGTGTCAGCCACCCGATCTCTGCCAATCTCTCCTTGGCTTCCGTTCTCCCAACAAATCAAATTCAAAATACTAAGGGCATAAAAAGCTTCCCACAACTCTGCCTCTAGCTACATCATTAACCTTATCATATAGTATCAAATAAACCACCCTGTTCTCTGCTTCCAAGAACTCCTGTTCGCTAGCTCCCTCAAAACTTCATCCCATGCTGTCCTCTGGGATTTTCCCATGAACTATCCCATCCTCTCAGATTCCCTACACCAATCTATATGGCTATTTCCCTGTCTGTATGCTTCAGGTGATCCCTGCAAACTCATCTATTCAGGATAGTCTTTCCTGCCATCACCTAATTGCTGAGCTCTTCCTTTCTCCAACAACTAATCAACGGTACAAATATTTCTACTTAACATGATCTCCGGTTCCCACTTAAATATCAAAAGATATTGCACTAAGGCACATGCCCAAGCAGGTAAATTTAAATCTTAAACTGTATCTGGACCAGATCTTGAGCTCATCCCTATTATTTAGCAGTGACCATTATTCAATTGTGTTTATTTGTTACGACTTGAATAGTTCCTCATGCAAGTTCCTCTAACAAAGTCTTCAGAGAGGGCTCTGTGGCGCAATGGATAGCGCATTGGACTTCTAGTTGGTGTAGTAATTCAAAGGTTGTGGGTTCGAGTCCCACCAGAGTCGGTTTTATATAGTCATTCTTCATAGTGATGCTGCTCTAATGCTTTATAAAGTAAAGGATTACATTCATAAGGGAGCTTTATTGACGTGGATTTGCTGCACAAGTTAACGATAGAGCCTAGTGGTTTAGGCTTCTCTTGAGAGTTGATATCAGCAAAATTGGAAGTACCCTGTGCAATTCAGAGCAAAGAGAGGGAATGGTAAGCTAACCTGCGTTATATTGTTCCCTTCCCTCATGCCCGGTGCAAGCTGTAATTCTTTATGTACCCTTTTGTCAGCCCCACAACTATTTACTGTCTAAATCTCGCTACCTTCACCACAATAAGAATTCCAAAGAATGCCCCATTTTTACCAATGACACCACCAAACTTTCACTTCACTCCCGTGATATCTCTCGACTATTGCAACTCCTTACTCTATGGCCTGCCTCTAAACAGACCATTCCCCCTTCAGTCTATCTGATTCGCTACTGCCAGTTGTATCCCCCTTACCAACCATTTACTAGTAGAGGTGTCAGCCACCCGATCTCTGCCAATCTCTCCTTGGCTTCCGTTCTCCCAACAAATCAAATTCAAAATACTAAGGGCATAAAAAGCTTCCCACAACTCTGCCTCTAGCTACATCATTAACCTTATCATATAGTATCAAATAAACCACCCTGTTCTCTGCTTCCAAGAACTCCTGTTCGCTAGCTCCCTCAAAACTTCATCCCATGCTGTCCTCTGGGATTTTCCCATGGACTATCCCATCCTCTCAGATTCCCTACACCAATCTATATGGCTATTTCCCTGTCTGTATGCTTCAGGTGATCCCTGCAAACTCATCTATTCAGGATAGTCTTTCCTGCCATCACCTAATTGCTGAGCTCTTCCTTTCTCCAACAACTAATCAACGGTACAAATATTTCTACATAACATGACCTCCGGTTCCCACTTAAATATCAAAAGATATTGCACTAAGGCACATGCCCAAGCAGGTAAATTTAAATCTTAAACTGTATCTGGACCAGATCTTGAGCTCATCCCTATTATTTAGCAGTGACCATTATTCAATTGTGTTTATTTGTTACGACTTGAATAGTTCCTCATGCAAGTTCCTCTAACAAAGTCTTCAGAGAGGGCTCTGTGGCGCAATGGATAGCGCATTGGACTTCTAGTTGGTGTAGTAACTCAAAGGTTGTGGGTTCGAGTCCCACCAGAGTCGGTTTTATATAGTCATTCTTCATAGTGATGCTGCTCTAATGCTTTATAAAGTAATGGATTACATTCATAAGGGAGCTTTATTGACATGGATTTGCTGCACAAGTTAACGATAGAGCCTAGTGGTTTAGGCTTCTCTTGAGAGTTGATATCAGCAAAATTGGAAGTACCCTGTGCAATTCAGAGCAAAGAGAGGGAATGGTAAGCTAACCTGCGTTATATTGTTCCCTTCCCTCATGCCCGGTGCAAGCTGTAATTCTTTATGTACCCTTTTGTCAGCCCCACAACTATTTACTGTCTAAATCTCGCTACCTTCCCCACAATAAGAATTCCAAAGAATGCCCCATTTTTACCAATGACACCACCAAACTTCCACTTCACTCCCG
This sequence comes from Lithobates pipiens, assembly GCF_037356315.1. Classification (NCBI taxonomy): domain Eukaryota; kingdom Metazoa; phylum Chordata; class Amphibia; order Anura; family Ranidae; genus Lithobates; species Lithobates pipiens. The sequence goes on along the minus strand of NW_027507718.1, from coordinate 385,928,904 downwards.
TGATATCTCTCGACTATTGCAACTCCTTACTCTATGGCCTGCCTCTAAACAGACCATTCCCCCTTCAGTCTATCTGATTCGCTACTGCCAGTTGTATCCCCCTTACCAACCATTTACTAGTAGAGGTGTCAGCCACCCGATCTCTGCCAATCTCTCCTTGGCTTCCGTTCTCCCAACAAATCAAATTCAAAATACTAAGGGCATAAAAAGCTTCCCACAACTCTGCCTCTAGCTACATCATTAACCTTATCATATAGTATCAAATAAACCACCCTGTTCTCTGCTTCCAAGAACTCCTGTTCGCTAGCTCCCTCAAAACTTCATCCCATGCTGTCCTCTGGGATTTTCCCATGGACTATCCCATCCTCTCAGATTCCCTACACCAATCTATATGGCTATTTCCCTGTCTGTATGCTTCAGGTGATCCCTGCAAACTCATCTATTCAGGATAGTCTTTCCTGCCATCACCTAATTGCTGAGCTCTTCCTTTCTCCAACAACTAATCAACGGTACAAATATTTCTACTTAACATGACCTCCGGTTCCCACTTAAATATCAAAAGATATTGCACTAAGGCACATGCCCAAGCAGGTAAATTTAAATCTTAAACTGTATCTGGACCAGATCTTGAGCTCATCCCTATTATTTAGCAGTGACCATTATTCAATTGTGTTTATTTGTTACGACTTGAATAGTTCCTCATGCAAGTTCCTCTAACAAAGTCTTCAGAGAGGGCTCTGTGGCGCAATGGATAGCGCATTGGACTTCTAGTTGGTGTAGTAACTCAAAGTTTGTGGGTTCGAGTCCCACCAGAGTCGGTTTTATATAGTCATTCTTCATAGTGATGCTGCTCTAATGCTTTATAAAGTAATGGATTACATTCATAAGGGAGCTTTATTGACATGGATTTGCTGCACAAGTTAACGATAGAGCCTAGTGGTTTAGGCTTCTCTTGAGAGTTGATATCAGCAAAATTGGAAGTACCCTGTGCAATTCAGAGCAAAGAGAGGGAATGGTAAGCTAACCTGCGTTATATTGTTCCCTTCCCTCATGCCCGGTGCAAGCTGTAATTCTTTATGTACCCTTTTGTCAGCCCCACAACTATTTACTGTCTAAATCTCGCTACCTTCACCACAATAAGAATTCCAAAGAATGCCCCATTTTTACCAATGACACCACCAAACTTTCACTTCACTCCCGTGATATCTCTCGACTATTGCAACTCCTTACTCTATGGCCTGCCTCTAAACAGACCATTCCCCCTTCAGTCTATCTGATTCGCTACTGCCAGTTGTATCCCCCTTACCAACCATTTACTAGTAGAGGTGTCAGCCACCCGATCTCTGCCAATCTCTCCTTGGCTTCCGTTCTCCCAACAAATCAAATTCAAAATACTAAGGGCATAAAAAGCTTCCCACAACTCTGCCTCTAGCTACATCATTAACCTTATCATATAGTATCAAATAAACCACCCTGTTCTCTGCTTCCAAGAACTCCTGTTCGCTAGCTCCCTCAAAACTTCATCCCATGCTGTCCTCTGGGATTTTCCCATGGACTATCACATCCTCTCAGATTCCCTACACCAATCTATATGGCTATTTCCCTGTCTGTATGCTTCAGGTGATCCCTGCAAACTCATCTATTCAGGATAGTCTTTCCTGCCATCACCTAATTGCTGAGCTCTTCCTTTCTCCAACAACTAATCAACGGTACAAATATTTCTACTTAACATGACCTCCGGTTCCCACTTAAATATCAAAAGATATTGCACTAAGGCACATGCCCAAGCAGGTAAATTTAAATCTTAAACTGTATCTGGACCAGATCTTGAGCTCATCCCTATTATTTAGCAGTGACCATTATTCAATTGTGTTTATTTGTTACGACTTGAATAGTTCCTCAGGCAAGTTCCTCTAACAAAGTCTTCAGAGAGGGCTCTGTGGCGCAATGGATAGCGCATTGGACTTCTAGTTGGTGTAGTAATTCAAAGGTTGTGGGTTCGAGTCCCACCAGAGTCGGTTTTATATAGTCATTCTTCATAGTGATGCTGCTCTAATGCTTTATAAAGTAATGGATTACATTCATAAGGGAGCTTTATTGACATGGATTTGCTGCACAAGTTAACGATAGAGCCTAGTGGTTTAGGCTTCTCTTGAGAGTTGATATCAGCAAAATTGGAAGTACCCTGTGCAATTCAGAGCAAAGAGAGGGAATGGTAAGCTAACCTGCGTTATATTGTTCCCTTCCCTCATGCCCGGTGCAAGCTGTAATTCTTTATGTACCCTTTTGTCAGCCCCACAACTATTTACTGTCTAAATCTCGCTACCTTCACCACAATAAGAATTCCAAAGAATGCCCCATTTTTACCAATGACACCACCAAACTTTCACTTCACTCCCGTGATATCTCTCGACTATTGCAACTCCTTACTCTATGGCCTGCCTCTAAACAGACCATTCCCCCTTCAGTCTATCTGATTCGCTACTGCCAGTTGTATCCCCCTTACCAACCATTTACTAGTAGAGGTGTCAGCCACCCGATCTCTGCCAATCTCTCCTTGGCTTCCGTTCTCCCAACAAATCAAATTCAAAATACTAAGGGCATAAAAAGCTTCCCACAACTCTGCCTCTAGCTACATCATTAACCTTATCATATAGTATCAAATAAACCACCCTGTTCTCTGCTTCCAAGAACTCCTGTTCGCTAGCTCCCTCAAAACTTCATCCCATGCTGTCCTCTGGGATTTTCCCATGGACTATCACATCCTCTCAGATTCCCTACACCAATCTATATGGCTATTTCCCTGTCTGTATGCTTCAGGTGATCCCTGCAAACTCATCTATTCAGGATAGTCTTTCCTGCCATCACCTAATTGCTGAGCTCTTCCTTTCTCCAACAACTAATCAACGGTACAAATATTTCTACTTAACATGACCTCCGGTTCCCACTTAAATATCAAAAGATATTGCACTAAGGCACATGCCCAAGCAGGTAAATTTAAATCTTAAACTGTATCTGGACCAGATCTTGAGCTCATCCCTATTATTTAGCAGTGACCATTATTCAATTGTGTTTATTTGTTACGACTTGAATAGTTCCTCAGGCAAGTTCCTCTAACAAAGTCTTCAGAGAGGGCTCTGTGGCGCAATGGATAGCGCATTGGACTTCTAGTTGGTGTAGTAATTCAAAGGTTGTGGGTTCGAGTCCCACCAGAGTCGGTTTTATATAGTCATTCTTCATAGTGATGCTGCTCTAATGCTTTATAAAGTAATGGATTACATTCATAAGGGAGCTTTATTGATGTGGATTTGCTGCACAAGTTAACGATAGAGCCTAGTGGTTTAGGCTTTTCTTGAGAGTTGATATCAGCAAAATTGGAAGTACCCTGTGCAATTCAGAGCAAAGAGAGGGAATGGTAAGCTAACCTGCGTTATATTGTTCCCTTCCCTCATGCCCGGTGCAAGCTGTAATTCTTTATGTACCCTTTTGTCAGCCCCACAACTATTTACTGTCTAAATCTCGCTACCTTCCCCACAATAAGAATTCCAAAGAATGCCCCATTTTTACCAATGACACCACCAAACTTCCACTTCACTCCCGTGATATCTCTCGACTATTGCAACTCCTTACTCTATGGCCTGCCTCTAAACAGACCATTCCCCCTTCAGTCTATCTGATTCGCTACTGCCAGTTGTATCCCCCTTACCAACCATTTACTAGTAGAGGTGTCAGCCACCCGATCTCTGCCAATCTCTCCTTGGCTTCCGTTCTCCCAACAAATCAAATTCAAAATACTAAGGGCATAAAAAGCTTCCCACAACTCTGCCTCTAGCTACATCATTAACCTTATCATATAGTATCAAATAAACCACCCTGTTCTCTGCTTCCAAGAACTCCTGTTCGCTAGCTCCCTCAAAACTTCATCCCATGCTGTCCTCTGGGATTTTCCCATGGACTATCCCATCCTCTCAGATTCCCTACACCAATCTATATGGCTATTTCCCTGTCTGTATGCTTCAGGTGATCCCTGCAAACTCATCTATTCAGGATAGTCTTTCCTGCCATCACCTAATTGCTGAGCTCTTCCTTTCTCCAACAACTAATCAACGGTACAAATATTTCTACTTAACATGACCTCCGGTTCCCACTTAAATATCAAAAGATATTGCACTAAGGCACATGCCCAAGCAGGTAAATTTAAATCTTAAACTGTATCTGGACCAGATCTTGAGCTCATCCCTATTATTTAGCAGTGACCATTATTCAATTGTGTTTATTTGTTACGACTTGAATAGTTCCTCATGCAAGTTCCTCATGCAAGTTCCTCTAACAAAGTCTTCAGAGAGGGCTCTGTGGCGCAATGGATAGCGCATTGGACTTCTAGTTGGTGTAGTAACTCAAAGGTTGTGGGTTCGAGTCCCACCAGAGTCGGTTTTATATAGTCATTCTTCATAGTGATGCTGCTCTAATGCTTTATAAAGTAATGGATTACATTCATAAGGGAGCTTTATTGACGTGGATTTGCTGCACAAGTTAACGATAGAGCCTAGTGGTTTAGGCTTCTCTTGAGAGTTGATATCAGCAAAATTGGAAGTACCTTGTGCAATTCAGAGCAAAGAGAGGGAATGGTAAGCTAACCTGCGTTATATTGTTCCCTTCCCTCATGCCCGGTGCAAGCTGTAATTCTTTATGTACCCTTTTGTCAGCCCCACAACTATTTACTGTCTAAATTTTGCTACCTTCCCCACAATAAGAATTCCAAAGAATGCCCCATTTTTACCAATGACACCACCAAACTTTCACTTCACTCCCGTGATATCTCTCGACTATTGCAACTCCTTACTCTATGGCCTGCCTCTAAACAGACCATTCCCCCTTCAGTCTATCTGATTCGCTACTGCCAGTTGTATCCCCCTTACCAACCATTTACTAGTAGAGGTGTCAGCCACCCGATCTCTGCCAATCTCTCCTTGGCTTCCGTTCTCCCAACAAATCAAATTCAAAATACTAAGGGCATAAAAAGCTTCCCACAACTCTGCCTCTAGCTACATCATTAACCTTATCATATAGTATCAAATAAACCACCCTGTTCTCTGCTTCCAAGAACTCCTGTTCGCTAGCTCCCTCAACACTTCATCCCATGCTGTCCTCAGGGATTTTCCCATGGACTATCCCATCCTCTCAAATTCCCTACACCAATCTATATGGCTATTTCCTTGTCTGTATGCTTCATGTGATCCCTGCAAACTCATCTATTCAGGATAGTCTTTCCTGCCATCACCTAATTGCTGAGCTCTTCCTTTCTCCAACAACTAATCAACGGTACAAATATTTCTACTTAACATGACCTCCGGTTCCCACTTAAATATCAAAAGATATTGCACTAAGGCACATGCCCAAGCAGGTAAATTTAAATCTTAAACTGTATCTGGACCAGATCTTGAGCTCATCCCTATTATTTAGCAGTGACCATTATTCAATTGTGTATATTTGTTACAACTTGAATAGTTCCTCAGGCAAGTTCCTCTAACAAAGTCCTCTAACAAAGTCCTCTAACAAAGTCCTCTAACAAAGTCCTCTAACAAAGTCCTCAGAGAGGGCTCTGTGGCGCAATGGATAGCGCATTGGGCTTCTAGTTGGTGTAGTAATTCAAAGGTTGTGGGTTCGAGTCCCACCAGCGTCAGTTTTATATAGTCATTCTTCATAGTGATGCTGCTCTAATGCTTTATAAAGTAATGGATTACATTCATAAGGGAGCTTTATTGACGTGGATTTGCTGCACAAGTTAACGATAGAGCCTAGTGGTTTAGGCTTCTCTTGAGAGTTGATATCAGCAAAATTGGAAGTACCCTGTGCAATTCAGAGCAAAGAGAGGGAATGGTAAGCTAACCTGCGTTATATTGTTCCCTTCCCTCATGCCCGGTGCAAGCTGTAATTCTTTATGTACCCTTTTGTCAGCCCCACAACTATTTACTGTCTAAATTTTGCTACCTTCCCCACAATAAGAATTCCAAAGAATGCCCCATTTTTTTTTAGTCATTCTTCATAGTGATGCTGCTCTAATGCTTTATAAAGTAATGGATACATTCATAAGGGAGCTTTATTGACGTGGATTTGCTGCACAAGTTAACGATAGAGCCTAGTGGTTTAGGCTTCTCTTGAGAGTTGATATCAGCAAAATTGGAAGTACCCTGTGCAATTCAGAGCAAAGAGAGGGAATGGTAAGCTAACCTGCGTTATATTGTTCCCTTCCCTCATGCCCGGTGCAAGCTGTAATTCTTTATGTACCCTTTTGTCAGCCCCACAACTATTTACTGTCTAAATTTTGCTACCTTCCCCACAATAAGAATTCCAAAGAATGCCCCATTTTTACCAATGACACCACCAAACTTTCACTTCACTCCCGTGATATCTCTCGACTATTGCAACTCCTTACTCTATGGCCTGCCTCTAAACAGACCATTCCCCCTTCAGTCTATCTGATTCGCTACTGCCAGTTGTATCCCCCTTACCAACCATTTACTAGTAGAGGTGTCAGCCACCCGATCTCTGCCAATCTCTCCTTGGCTTCCGTTCTCCCAACAAATCAAATTCAAAATACTAAGGGCATAAAAAGCTTCCCACAACTCTGCCTCTAGCTACATCATTAACCTTATCATATAGTATCAAATAAACCACCCTGTTCTCTGCTTCCAAGAACTCCTGTTCGCTAGCTCCCTCAACACTTCATCCCATGCTGTCCTCAGGGATTTTCCCATGGACTATCCCATCCTCTCAAATTCCCTACACCAATCTATATGGCTATTTCCTTGTCTGTATGCTTCAGGTGATCCCTGCAAACTCATCTATTCAGGATAGTCTTTCCTGCCATCACCTAATTGCTGAGCTCTTCCTTTCTCCAACAACTAATCAACGGTACAAATATTTCTACTTAACATGACCTCCGGTTCCCACTTAAATATCAAAAGATATTGCACTAAGGCACATGCCCAAGCAGGTAAATTTAAATCTTAAACTGTATCTGGACCAGATCTTGAGCTCATCCCTATTATTTAGCAGTGACCATTATTCAATTGTGTATATTTGTTACAACTTGAATAGTTCCTCAGGCAAGTTCCTCTAACAAAGTCTTCAGAGAGGGCTCTGTGGCACAATGGATAGCGCATTGGACTTCTAGTTGGTGTAGTAATTCAAAGGTTGTGGGTTCGAGTCCCACCAGAGTCGGTTTTATATAGTCATTCTTCATAGTGATGCTGCTCTAATGCTTTATAAAGTAATGGATTACATTCATAAGGGAGCTTTATTGACGTGGATTTGCTGCACAAGTTAACGATAGAGCCTAGTGGTTTAGGCTTCTCTTGAGAGTTGATATCAGCAAAATTGGAAGTACCCTGTGCAATTCAGAGCAAAGAGAGGGAATGGTAAGCTAACCTGCGTTATATTGTTCCCTTCCCTCATGCCCGGTGCAAGCTGTAATTCTTTATGTACCCTTTTGTCAGCCCCACAACTATTTACTGTCTAAATCTCGCTACCTTCCCCACAATAAGAATTCCAAAGAATGCCCCATTTTTACCAATGACACCACCAAACTTCCACTTCACTCCCGTGATATCTCTCGACTATTGCAACTCCTTACTCTATGGCCTGCCTCTAAACAGACCATTCCCCCTTCAGTCTATCTGATTCGCTACTGCCAGTTGTATCCCCCTTACCAACCATTTACTAGTAGAGGTGTCAGCCACCCGATCTCTGCCAATCTCTCCTTGGCTTCCGTTCTCCCAACAAATCAAATTCAAAATACTAAGGGCATAAAAAGCTTCCCACAACTCTGCCTCTAGCTACATCATTAACCTTATCATATAGTATCAAATAAACCACCCTGTTCTCTGCTTCCAAGAACTCCTGTTCGCTAGCTCCCTCAAAACTTCATCCCATGCTGTCCTCTGGGATTTTCCCATGGACTATCCCATCCTCTCAGATTCCCTACACCAATCTATATGGCTATTTCCCTGTCTGTATGCTTCAGGTGATCCCTGCAAACTCATCTATTCAGGATAGTCTTTCCTGCCATCACCTAATTGCTGAGCTCTTCCTTTCTCCAACAACTAATCAACGGTACAAATATTTCTACTTAACATGACCTCCGGTTCCCACTTAAATATCAAAAGATATTGCACTAAGGCACATGCCCAAGCAGGTAAATTTAAATCTTAAACTGTATCTGGACCAGATCTTGAGCTCATCCCTATTATTTAGCAGTGACCATTATTCAATTGTGTTTATTTGTTACGACTTGAATAGTTCCTCATGCAAGTTCCTCATGCAAGTTCCTCTAACAAAGTCTTCAGAGAGGGCTCTGTGGCGCAATGGATAGCGCATTGGACTTCTAGTTGGTGTAGTAACTCAAAGGTTGTGGGTTCGAGTCCCACCAGAGTCGGTTTTATATAGTCATTCTTCATAGTGATGCTGCTCTAATGCTTTATAAAGTAATGGATTACATTCATAAGGGAGCTTTATTGACGTGGATTTGCTGCACAAGTTAACGATAGAGCCTAGTGGTTTAGGCTTCTCTTGAGAGTTGATATCAGCAAAATTGGAAGTACCTTGTGCAATTCAGAGCAAAGAGAGGGAATGGTAAGCTAACCTGCGTTATATTGTTCCCTTCCCTCATGCCCGGTGCAAGCTGTAATTCTTTATGTACCCTTTTGTCAGCCCCACAACTATTTACTGTCTAAATTTTGCTACCTTCCCCACAATAAGAATTCCAAAGAATGCCCCATTTTTACCAATGACACCACCAAACTTTCACTTCACTCCCGTGATATCTCTCGACTATTGCAACTCCTTACTCTATGGCCTGCCTCTAAACAGACCATTCCCCCTTCAGTCTATCTGATTCGCTACTGCCAGTTGTATCCCCCTTACCAACCATTTACTAGTAGAGGTGTCAGCCACCCGATCTCTGCCAATCTCTCCTTGGCTTCCGTTCTCCCAACAAATCAAATTCAAAATACTAAGGGCATAAAAAGCTTCCCACAACTCTGCCTCTAGCTACATCATTAACCTTATCATATAGTATCAAATAAACCACCCTGTTCTCTGCTTCCAAGAACTCCTGTTCGCTAGCTCCCTCAACACTTCATCCCATGCTGTCCTCAGGGATTTTCCCATGGACTATCCCATCCTCTCAAATTCCCTACACCAATCTATATGGCTATTTCCTTGTCTGTATGCTTCATGTGATCCCTGCAAACTCATCTATTCAGGATAGTCTTTCCTGCCATCACCTAATTGCTGAGCTCTTCCTTTCTCCAACAACTAATCAACGGTACAAATATTTCTACTTAACATGACCTCCGGTTCCCACTTAAATATCAAAAGATATTGCACTAAGGCACATGCCCAAGCAGGTAAATTTAAATCTTAAACTGTATCTGGACCAGATCTTGAGCTCATCCCTATTATTTAGCAGTGACCATTATTCAATTGTGTATATTTGTTACAACTTGAATAGTTCCTCAGGCAAGTTCCTCTAACAAAGTCCTCTAACAAAGTCCTCTAACAAAGTCCTCTAACAAAGTCCTCTAACAAAGTCCTCTAACAAAGTCCTCTAACAAAGTCCTCAGAGAGGGCTCTGTGGCGCAATGGATAGCGCATTGGGCTTCTAGTTGGTGTAGTAATTCAAAGGTTGTGGGTTCGAGTCCCACCAGCGTCAGTTTTATATAGTCATTCTTCATAGTGATGCTGCTCTAATGCTTTATAAAGTAATGGATTACATTCATAAGGGAGCTTTATTGACGTGGATTTGCTGCACAAGTTAACGATAGAGCCTAGTGGTTTAGGCTTCTCTTGAGAGTTGATATCAGCAAAATTGGAAGTACCCTGTGCAATTCAGAGCAAAGAGAGGGAATGGTAAGCTAACCTGCGTTATATTGTTCCCTTCCCTCATGCCCGGTGCAAGCTGTAATTCTTTATGTACCCTTTTGTCAGCCCCACAACTATTTACTGTCTAAATTTTGCTACCTTCCCCACAATAAGAATTCCAAAGAATGCCCCATTTTTTTTTAGTCATTCTTCATAGTGATGCTGCTCTAATGCTTTATAAAGTAATGGATACATTCATAAGGGAGCTTTATTGACGTGGATTTGCTGCACAAGTTAACGATAGAGCCTAGTGGTTTAGGCTTCTCTTGAGAGTTGATATCAGCAAAATTGGAAGTACCCTGTGCAATTCAGAGCAAAGAGAGGGAATGGTAAGCTAACCTGCGTTATATTGTTCCCTTCCCTCATGCCCGGTGCAAGCTGTAATTCTTTATGTACCCTTTTGTCAGCCCCACAACTATTTACTGTCTAAATTTTGCTACCTTCCCCACAATAAGAATTCCAAAGAATGCCCCATTTTTACCAATGACACCACCAAACTTTCACTTCACTCCCGTGATATCTCTCGACTATTGCAACTCCTTACTCTATGGCCTGCCTCTAAACAGACCATTCCCCCTTCAGTCTATCTGATTCGCTACTGCCAGTTGTATCCCCCTTACCAACCATTTACTAGTAGAGGTGTCAGCCACCCGATCTCTGCCAATCTCTCCTTGGCTTCCGTTCTCCCAACAAATCAAATTCAAAATACTAAGGGCATAAAAAGCTTCCCACAACTCTGCCTCTAGCTACATCATTAACCTTATCATATAGTATCAAATAAACCACCCTGTTCTCTGCTTCCAAGAACTCCTGTTCGCTAGCTCCCTCAACACTTCATCCCATGCTGTCCTCAGGGATTTTCCCATGGACTATCCCATCCTCTCAAATTCCCTACACCAATCTATATGGCTATTTCCTTGTCTGTATGCTTCAGGTGATCCCTGCAAACTCATCTATTCAGGATAGTCTTTCCTGCCATCACCTAATTGCTGAGCTCTTCCTTTCTCCAACAACTAATCAACGGTACAAATATTTCTACTTAACATGACCTCCGGTTCCCACTTAAATATCAAAAGATATTGCACTAAGGCACATGCCCAAGCAGGTAAATTTAAATCTTAAACTGTATCTGGACCAGATCTTGAGCTCATCCCTATTATTTAGCAGTGACCATTATTCAATTGTGTATATTTGTTACAACTTGAATAGTTCCTCAGGCAAGTTCCTCTAACAAAGTCTTCAGAGAGGGCTCTGTGGCACAATGGATAGCGCATTGGACTTCTAGTTGGTGTAGTAATTCAAAGGTTGTGGGTTCGAGTCCCACCAGAGTCGGTTTTATATAGTCATTCTTCATAGTGATGCTGCTCTAATGCTTTATAAAGTAATGGATTACATTCATAAGGGAGCTTTATTGACATGGATTTGCTGCACAAGTTAACGATAGAGCCTAGTGGTTTAGGCTTCTCTTGAGAGTTGATATCAGCAAAATTGGAAGTACCCTGTGCAATTCAGAGCAAAGAGAGGGAATGGTAAGCTAACCTGCGTTATATTGTTCCCTTCCCTCATGCCCGGTGCAAGCTGTAATTCTTTATGTACCCTTTTGTCAGCCCCACAACTATTTACTGTCTAAATTTTGCTACCTTCCCCACAATAAGAATTCCAAAGAATGCCCCATTTTTACCAATGACACCACCAAACTTTCACTTCACTCCCGTGATATCTCTCGACTATTGCAACTCCTTACTCTATGGCCTGCCTCTAAACAGACCATTCCCCCTTCAGTCTATCTGATTCGCTACTGCCAGTTGTATCCCCCTTACCAACCATTTACTAGTAGAGGTGTCAGCCACCCGATCTCTGCCAATCTCTCCTTGGCTTCCGTTCTCCCAACAAATCAAATTCAAAATACTAAGGGCATAAAAAGCTTCCCACAACTCTGCCTCTAGCTACATCATTAACCTTATCATATAGTATCAAATAAACCACCCTGTTCTCTGCTTCCAAGAACTCCTGTTCGCTAGCTCCCTCAAAACTTCATCCCATGCTGTCCTCTGGGATTTTCCCATGGACTATCACATCCTCTCAGATTCCCTACACCAATCTATATGGCTATTTCCCTGTCTGTATGCTTCAGGTGATCCCTGCAAACTCATCTATTCAGGATAGTCTTTCCTGCCATCACCTAATTGCTGAGCTCTTCCTTTCTCCAACAACTAATCAACGGTACAAATATTTCTACTTAACATGACCTCCGGTTCCCACTTAAATATCAAAAGATATTGCACTAAGGCACATGCCCAAGCAGGTAAATTTAAATCTTAAACTGTATCTGGACCAGATCTTGAGCTCATCCCTATTATTTAGCAGTGACCATTATTCAATTGTGTTTATTTGTTACGACTTGAATAGTTCCTCAGGCAAGTTCCTCTAACAAAGTCTTCAGAGAGGGCTCTGTGGCGCAATGGATAGCGCATTGGACTTCTAGTTGGTGTAGTAATTCAAAGGTTGTGGGTTCGAGTCCCACCAGAGTCGGTTTTATATAGTCATTCTTCATAGTGATGCTGCTCTAATGCTTTATAAAGTAATGGATTACATTCATAAGGGAGCTTTATTGATGTGGATTTGCTGCACAAGTTAACGATAGAGCCTAGTGGTTTAGGCTTTTCTTGAGAGTTGATATCAGCAAAATTGGAAGTACCCTGTGCAATTCAGAGCAAAGAGAGGGAATGGTAAGCTAACCTGCGTTATATTGTTCCCTTCCCTCATGCCCGGTGCAAGCTGTAATTCTTTATGTACCCTTTTGTCAGCCCCACAACTATTTACTGTCTAAATCTCGCTACCTTCCCCACAATAAGAATTCCAAAGAATGCCCCATTTTTACCAATGACACCACCAAACTTCCACTTCACTCCCGTGATATCTCTCGACTATTGCAACTCCTTACTCTATGGCCTGCCTCTAAACAGACCATTCCCCCTTCAGTCTATCTGATTCGCTACTGCCAGTTGTATCCCCCTTACCAACCATTTACTAGTAGAGGTGTCAGCCACCCGATCTCTGCCAATCTCTCCTTGGCTTCCGTTCTCCCAACAAATCAAATTCAAAATACTAAGGGCATAAAAAGCTTCCCACAACTCTGCCTCTAGCTACATCATTAACCTTATCATATAGTATCAAATAAACCACCCTGTTCTCTGCTTCCAAGAACTCCTGTTCGCTAGCTCCCTCAAAACTTCATCCCATGCTGTCCTCTGGGATTTTCCCATGGACTATCCCATCCTCTCAGATTCCCTACACCAATCTATATGGCTATTTCCCTGTCTGTATGCTTCAGGTGATCCCTGCAAACTCATCTATTCAGGATAGTCTTTCCTGCCATCACCTAATTGCTGAGCTCTTCCTTTCTCCAACAACTAATCAACGGTACAAATATTTCTACTTAACATGACCTCCGGTTCCCACTTAAATATCAAAAGATATTGCACTAAGGCACATGCCCAAGCAGGTAAATTTAAATCTTAAACTGTATCTGGACCAGATCTTGAGCTCATCCCTATTATTTAGCAGTGACCATTATTCAATTGTGTTTATTTGTTACGACTTGAATAGTTCCTCATGCAAGTTCCTCATGCAAGTTCCTCTAACAAAGTCTTCAGAGAGGGCTCTGTGGCGCAATGGATAGCGCATTGGACTTCTAGTTGGTGTAGTAACTCAAAGGTTGTGGGTTCGAGTCCCACCAGAGTCGGTTTTATATAGTCATTCTTCATAGTGATGCTGCTCTAATGCTTTATAAAGTAATGGATTACATTCATAAGGGAGCTTTATTGACGTGGATTTGCTGCACAAGTTAACGATAGAGCCTAGTGGTTTAGGCTTCTCTTGAGAGTTGATATCAGCAAAATTGGAAGTACCTTGTGCAATTCAGAGCAAAGAGAGGGAATGGTAAGCTAACCTGCGTTATATTGTTCCCTTCCCTCATGCCCGGTGCAAGCTGTAATTCTTTATGTACCCTTTTGTCAGCCCCACAACTATTTACTGTCTAAATTTTGCTACCTTCCCCACAATAAGAATTCCAAAGAATGCCCCATTTTTACCAATGACACCACCAAACTTTCACTTCACTCCCGTGATATCTCTCGACTATTGCAACTCCTTACTCTATGGCCTGCCTCTAAACAGACCATTCCCCCTTCAGTCTATCTGATTCGCTACTGCCAGTTGTATCCCCCTTACCAACCATTTACTAGTAGAGGTGTCAGCCACCCGATCTCTGCCAATCTCTCCTTGGCTTCCGTTCTCCCAACAAATCAAATTCAAAATACTAAGGGCATAAAAAGCTTCCCACAACTCTGCCTCTAGCTACATCATTAACCTTATCATATAGTATCAAATAAACCACCCTGTTCTCTGCTTCCAAGAACTCCTGTTCGCTAGCTCCCTCAACACTTCATCCCATGCTGTCCTCAGGGATTTTCCCATGGACTATCCCATCCTCTCAAATTCCCTACACCAATCTATATGGCTATTTCCTTGTCTGTATGCTTCATGTGATCCCTGCAAACTCATCTATTCAGGATAGTCTTTCCTGCCATCACCTAATTGCTGAGCTCTTCCTTTCTCCAACAACTAATCAACGGTACAAATATTTCTACTTAACATGACCTCCGGTTCCCACTTAAATATCAAAAGATATTGCACTAAGGCACATGCCCAAGCAGGTAAATTTAAATCTTAAACTGTATCTGGACCAGATCTTGAGCTCATCCCTATTATTTAGCAGTGACCATTATTCAATTGTGTATATTTGTTACAACTTGAATAGTTCCTCAGGCAAGTTCCTCTAACAAAGTCCTCTAACAAAGTCCTCTAACAAAGTCCTCTAACAAAGTCCTCTAACAAAGTCCTCTAACAAAGTCCTCAGAGAGGGCTCTGTGGCGCAATGGATAGCGCATTGGGCTTCTAGTTGGTGTAGTAATTCAAAGGTTGTGGGTTCGAGTCCCACCAGCGTCAGTTTTATATAGTCATTCTTCATAGTGATGCTGCTCTAATGCTTTATAAAGTAATGGATTACATTCATAAGGGAGCTTTATTGACGTGGATTTGCTGCACAAGTTAACGATAGAGCCTAGTGGTTTAGGCTTCTCTTGAGAGTTGATATCAGCAAAATTGGAAGTACCCTGTGCAATTCAGAGCAAAGAGAGGGAATGGTAAGCTAACCTGCGTTATATTGTTCCCTTCCCTCATGCCCGGTGCAAGCTGTAATTCTTTATGTACCCTTTTGTCAGCCCCACAACTATTTACTGTCTAAATTTTGCTACCTTCCCCACAATAAGAATTCCAAAGAATGCCCCATTTTTTTTTAGTCATTCTTCATAGTGATGCTGCTCTAATGCTTTATAAAGTAATGGATACATTCATAAGGGAGCTTTATTGACGTGGATTTGCTGCACAAGTTAACGATAGAGCCTAGTGGTTTAGGCTTCTCTTGAGAGTTGATATCAGCAAAATTGGAAGTACCCTGTGCAATTCAGAGCAAAGAGAGGGAATGGTAAGCTAACCTGCGTTATATTGTTCCCTTCCCTCATGCCCGGTGCAAGCTGTAATTCTTTATGTACCCTTTTGTCAGCCCCACAACTATTTACTGTCTAAATTTTGCTACCTTCCCCACAATAAGAATTCCAAAGAATGCCCCATTTTTACCAATGACACCACCAAACTTTCACTTCACTCCCGTGATATCTCTCGACTATTGCAACTCCTTACTCTATGGCCTGCCTCTAAACAGACCATTCCCCCTTCAGTCTATCTGATTCGCTACTGCCAGTTGTATCCCCCTTACCAACCATTTACTAGTAGAGGTGTCAGCCACCCGATCTCTGCCAATCTCTCCTTGGCTTCCGTTCTCCCAACAAATCAAATTCAAAATACTAAGGGCATAAAAAGCTTCCCACAACTCTGCCTCTAGCTACATCATTAACCTTATCATATAGTATCAAATAAACCACCCTGTTCTCTGCTTCCAAGAACTCCTGTTCGCTAGCTCCCTCAACACTTCATCCCATGCTGTCCTCAGGGATTTTCCCATGGACTATCCCATCCTCTCAAATTCCCTACACCAATCTATATGGCTATTTCCTTGTCTGTATGCTTCAGGTGATCCCTGCAAACTCATCTATTCAGGATAGTCTTTCCTGCCATCACCTAATTGCTGAGCTCTTCCTTTCTCCAACAACTAATCAACGGTACAAATATTTCTACTTAACATGACCTCCGGTTCCCACTTAAATATCAAAAGATATTGCACTAAGGCACATGCCCAAGCAGGTAAATTTAAATCTTAAACTGTATCTGGACCAGATCTTGAGCTCATCCCTATTATTTAGCAGTGACCATTATTCAATTGTGTATATTTGTTACAACTTGAATAGTTCCTCAGGCAAGTTCCTCTAACAAAGTCTTCAGAGAGGGCTCTGTGGCACAATGGATAGCGCATTGGACTTCTAGTTGGTGTAGTAATTCAAAGGTTGTGGGTTCGAGTCCCACCAGAGTCGGTTTTATATAGTCATTCTTCATAGTGATGCTGCTCTAATGCTTTATAAAGTAATGGATTACATTCATAAGGGAGCTTTATTGACGTGGATTTGCTGCACAAGTTAACGATAGAGCCTAGTGGTTTAGGCTTCTCTTGAGAGTTGATATCAGCAAAATTGGAAGTACCCTGTGCAATTCAGAGCAAAGAGAGGGAATGGTAAGCTAACCTGCGTTATATTGTTCCCTTCCCTCATGCCCGGTGCAAGCTGTAATTCTTTATGTACCCTTTTGTCAGCCCCACAACTATTTACTGTCTAAATCTCGCTACCTTCCCCACAATAAGAATTCCAAAGAATGCCCCATTTTTACCAATGACACCACCAAACTTCCACTTCACTCCCGTGATATCTCTCGACTATTGCAACTCCTTACTCTATGGCCTGCCTCTAAACAGACCATTCCCCCTTCAGTCTATCTGATTCGCTACTGCCAGTTGTATCCCCCTTACCAACCATTTACTAGTAGAGGTGTCAGCCACCCGATCTCTGCCAATCTCTCCTTGGCTTCCGTTCTCCCAACAAATCAAATTCAAAATACTAAGGGCATAAAAAGCTTCCCACAACTCTGCCTCTAGCTACATCATTAACCTTATCATATAGTATCAAATAAACCACCCTGTTCTCTGCTTCCAAGAACTCCTGTTCGCTAGCTCCCTCAAAACTTCATCCCATGCTGTCCTCTGGGATTTTCCCATGGACTATCCCATCCTCTCAGATTCCCTACACCAATCTATATGGCTATTTCCCTGTCTGTATGCTTCAGGTGATCCCTGCAAACTCATCTATTCAGGATAGTCTTTCCTGCCATCACCTAATTGCTGAGCTCTTCCTTTCTCCAACAACTAATCAACGGTACAAATATTTCTACTTAACATGACCTCCGGTTCCCACTTAAATATCAAAAGATATTGCACTAAGGCACATGCCCAAGCAGGTAAATTTAAATCTTAAACTGTATCTGGACCAGATCTTGAGCTCATCCCTATTATTTAGCAGTGACCATTATTCAATTGTGTTTATTTGTTACGACTTGAATAGTTCCTCATGCAAGTTCCTCATGCAAGTTCCTCTAACAAAGTCTTCAGAGAGGGCTCTGTGGCGCAATGGATAGCGCATTGGACTTCTAGTTGGTGTAGTAACTCAAAGGTTGTGGGTTCGAGTCCCACCAGAGTCGGTTTTATATAGTCATTCTTCATAGTGATGCTGCTCTAATGCTTTATAAAGTAATGGATTACATTCATAAGGGAGCTTTATTGACGTGGATTTGCTGCACAAGTTAACGATAGAGCCTAGTGGTTTAGGCTTCTCTTGAGAGTTGATATCAGCAAAATTGGAAGTACCTTGTGCAATTCAGAGCAAAGAGAGGGAATGGTAAGCTAACCTGCGTTATATTGTTCCCTTCCCTCATGCCCGGTGCAAGCTGTAATTCTTTATGTACCCTTTTGTCAGCCCCACAACTATTTACTGTCTAAATTTTGCTACCTTCCCCACAATAAGAATTCCAAAGAATGCCCCATTTTTACCAATGACACCACCAAACTTTCACTTCACTCCCGTGATATCTCTCGACTATTGCAACTCCTTACTCTATGGCCTGCCTCTAAACAGACCATTCCCCCTTCAGTCTATCTGATTCGCTACTGCCAGTTGTATCCCCCTTACCAACCATTTACTAGTAGAGGTGTCAGCCACCCGATCTCTGCCAATCTCTCCTTGGCTTCCGTTCTCCCAACAAATCAAATTCAAAATACTAAGGGCATAAAAAGCTTCCCACAACTCTGCCTCTAGCTACATCATTAACCTTATCATATAGTATCAAATAAACCACCCTGTTCTCTGCTTCCAAGAACTCCTGTTCGCTAGCTCCCTCAACACTTCATCCCATGCTGTCCTCAGGGATTTTCCCATGGACTATCCCATCCTCTCAAATTCCCTACACCAATCTATATGGCTATTTCCTTGTCTGTATGCTTCATGTGATCCCTGCAAACTCATCTATTCAGGATAGTCTTTCCTGCCATCACCTAATTGCTGAGCTCTTCCTTTCTCCAACAACTAATCAACGGTACAAATATTTCTACTTAACATGACCTCCGGTTCCCACTTAAATATCAAAAGATATTGCACTAAGGCACATGCCCAAGCAGGTAAATTTAAATCTTAAACTGTATCTGGACCAGATCTTGAGCTCATCCCTATTATTTAGCAGTGACCATTATTCAATTGTGTATATTTGTTACAACTTGAATAGTTCCTCAGGCAAGTTCCTCTAACAAAGTCCTCTAACAAAGTCCTCTAACAAAGTCCTCTAACAAAGTCCTCTAACAAAGTCCTCTAACAAAGTCCTCAGAGAGGGCTCTGTGGCGCAATGGATAGCGCATTGGGCTTCTAGTTGGTGTAGTAATTCAAAGGTTGTGGGTTCGAGTCCCACCAGCGTCAGTTTTATATAGTCATTCTTCATAGTGATGCTGCTCTAATGCTTTATAAAGTAATGGATTACATTCATAAGGGAGCTTTATTGACGTGGATTTGCTGCACAAGTTAACGATAGAGCCTAGTGGTTTAGGCTTCTCTTGAGAGTTGATATCAGCAAAATTGGAAGTACCCTGTGCAATTCAGAGCAAAGAGAGGGAATGGTAAGCTAACCTGCGTTATATTGTTCCCTTCCCTCATGCCCGGTGCAAGCTGTAATTCTTTATGTACCCTTTTGTCAGCCCCACAACTATTTACTGTCTAAATTTTGCTACCTTCCCCACAATAAGAATTCCAAAGAATGCCCCATTTTTTTTTAGTCATTCTTCATAGTGATGCTGCTCTAATGCTTTATAAAGTAATGGATACATTCATAAGGGAGCTTTATTGACGTGGATTTGCTGCACAAGTTAACGATAGAGCCTAGTGGTTTAGGCTTCTCTTGAGAGTTGATATCAGCAAAATTGGAAGTACCCTGTGCAATTCAGAGCAAAGAGAGGGAATGGTAAGCTAACCTGCGTTATATTGTTCCCTTCCCTCATGCCCGGTGCAAGCTGTAATTCTTTATGTACCCTTTTGTCAGCCCCACAACTATTTACTGTCTAAATTTTGCTACCTTCCCCACAATAAGAATTCCAAAGAATGCCCCATTTTTACCAATGACACCACCAAACTTTCACTTCACTCCCGTGATATCTCTCGACTATTGCAACTCCTTACTCTATGGCCTGCCTCTAAACAGACCATTCCCCCTTCAGTCTATCTGATTCGCTACTGCCAGTTGTATCCCCCTTACCAACCATTTACTAGTAGAGGTGTCAGCCACCCGATCTCTGCCAATCTCTCCTTGGCTTCCGTTCTCCCAACAAATCAAATTCAAAATACTAAGGGCATAAAAAGCTTCCCACAACTCTGCCTCTAGCTACATCATTAACCTTATCATATAGTATCAAATAAACCACCCTGTTCTCTGCTTCCAAGAACTCCTGTTCGCTAGCTCCCTCAACACTTCATCCCATGCTGTCCTCAGGGATTTTCCCATGGACTATCCCATCCTCTCAAATTCCCTACACCAATCTATATGGCTATTTCCTTGTCTGTATGCTTCAGGTGATCCCTGCAAACTCATCTATTCAGGATAGTCTTTCCTGCCATCACCTAATTGCTGAGCTCTTCCTTTCTCCAACAACTAATCAACGGTACAAATATTTCTACTTAACATGACCTCCGGTTCCCACTTAAATATCAAAAGATATTGCACTAAGGCACATGCCCAAGCAGGTAAATTTAAATCTTAAACTGTATCTGGACCAGATCTTGAGCTCATCCCTATTATTTAGCAGTGACCATTATTCAATTGTGTATATTTGTTACAACTTGAATAGTTCCTCAGGCAAGTTCCTCTAACAAAGTCTTCAGAGAGGGCTCTGTGGCACAATGGATAGCGCATTGGACTTCTAGTTGGTGTAGTAATTCAAAGGTTGTGGGTTCGAGTCCCACCAGAGTCGGTTTTATATAGTCATTCTTCATAGTGATGCTGCTCTAATGCTTTATAAAGTAATGGATTACATTCATAAGGGAGCTTTATTGACGTGGATTTGCTGCACAAGTTAACGATAGAGCCTAGTGGTTTAGGCTTCTCTTGAGAGTTGATATCAGCAAAATTGGAAGTACCCTGTGCAATTCAGAGCAAAGAGAGGGAATGGTAAGCTAACCTGCGTTATATTGTTCCCTTCCCTCATGCCCGGTGCAAGCTGTAATTCTTTATGTACCCTTTTGTCAGCCCCACAACTATTTACTGTCTAAATCTCGCTACCTTCCCCACAATAAGAATTCCAAAGAATGCCCCATTTTTACCAATGACACCACCAAACTTCCACTTCACTCCCGTGATATCTCTCGACTATTGCAACTCCTTACTCTATGGCCTGCCTCTAAACAGACCATTCCCCCTTCAGTCTATCTGATTCGCTACTGCCAGTTGTATCCCCCTTACCAACCATTTACTAGTAGAGGTGTCAGCCACCCGATCTCTGCCAATCTCTCCTTGGCTTCCGTTCTCCCAACAAATCAAATTCAAAATACTAAGGGCATAAAAAGCTTCCCACAACTCTGCCTCTAGCTACATCATTAACCTTATCATATAGTATCAAATAAACCACCCTGTTCTCTGCTTCCAAGAACTCCTGTTCGCTAGCTCCCTCAACACTTCATCCCATGCTGTCCTCTGGGATTTTCCCATGGACTATCCCATCCTCTCAAATTCCCTACACCAATCTATATGGCTATTTCCTTGTCTGTATGCTTCAGGTGATCCCTGCAAACTCATCTATTCAGGATAGTCTTTCCTGCCATCACCTAATTGCTGAGCTCTTCCTTTCTCCAACAACTAATCAACGGTACAAATATTTCTACTTAACATGACCTCCGGTTCCCACTTAAATATCAAAAGATATTGCACTAAGGCACATGCCCAAGCAGGTAAATTTAAATCTTAAACTGTATCTGGACCAGATCTTGAGCTCATCCCTATTATTTAGCAGTGACCATTATTCAATTGTGTATATTTGTTACAACTTGAATAGTTCCTCAGGCAAGTTCCTCTAACAAAGTCTTCAGAGAGGGCTCTGTGGCGCAATGGATAGCGCATTGGACTTCTAGTTGGTGTAGTAATTCAAAGGTTGTGGGTTCGAGTCCCACCAGAGTCGGTTTTATATAGTCATTCTTCATAGTGATGCTGCTCTAATGCTTTATAAAGTAATGGATTACATTCATAAGGGAGCTTTATTGACGTGGATTTGCTGCACAAGTTAACGATAGAGCCTAGTGTTTTAGGCTTCTCTTGAGAGTTGATATCAGCAAAATTGGAAGTACCCTGTGAAATTCAGAGCAAAGAGAGGGAATGGTAAGCTAACCTGCGTTATATTGTTCCCTTCCCTCATGCCCGGTGCAAGCTGTAATTCTTTATGTACCCTTTTGTCAGCCCCACAACTATTTACTGTCTAAATCTCGCTATCTTCCCCACAATAAGAATTCCAAAGAATGCCCCATTTTTACCAATGACACCACCAAACTTTCACTTCACTCCCGTGATATCTCTCGACTATTGCAACTCCTTACTCTATGGCCTGCCTCTAAACAGACCATTCCCCCTTCAGTCTATCTGATTCGCTACTGCCAGTTGTATCCCCCTTACCAACCATTTACTAGTAGAGGTGTCAGCCACCCGATCTCTGCCAATCTCTCCTTGGCTTCCGTTCTCCCAACAAATCAAATTCAAAATACTAAGGGCATAAAAAGCTTCCCACAACTCTGCCTCTAGCTACATCATTAACCTTATCATATAGTATCAAATAAACCACCCTGTTCTCTGCTTCCAAGAACTCCTGTTCGCTAGCTCCCTCAACACTTCATCCCATGCTGTCCTCAGGGATTTTCCCATGGACTATCCCATCCTCTCAGATTCCCTACACCAATCTATATGGCTATTTCCCTGTCTGTATGCTTCAGGTGATCCCTGCAAACTCATCTATTCAGGATAGTCTTTCCTGCCATCACCTAATTGCTGAGCTCTTCCTTTCTCCAACAACTAATCAACGGTACAAATATTTCTACTTAACATGACCTCCGGTTCCCACTTAAATATCAAAAGATATTGCACTAAGGCACATGCCCAAGCAGGTAAATTTAAATCTTAAACTGTATCTGGACCAGATCTTGAGCTCATCCCTATTATTTAGCAGTGACCATTATTCAATTGTGTATATTTGTTACAACTTGAATAGTTCCTCAGGCAAGTTCCTCTAACAAAGTCTTCAGAGAGGGCTCTGTGGCGCAATGGATAGCGCATTGGACTTCTAGTTGGTGTAGTAATTCAAAGGTTGTGGGTTCGAGTCCCACCAGAGTCGGTTTTATATAGTCATTCTTCATAGTGATGCTGCTCTAATGCTTTATAAAGTAATGGATTACATTCATAAGGGAGCTTTATTGACGTGGATTTGCTGCACAAGTTAACGATAGAGCCTAGTGTTTTAGGCTTCTCTTGAGAGTTGATATCAGCAAAATTGGAAGTACCCTGTGAAATTCAGAGCAAAGAGAGGGAATGGTAAGCTAACCTGCGTTATATTGTTCCCTTCCCTCATGCCCGGTGCAAGCTGTAATTCTTTATGTACCCTTTTGTCAGCCCCACAACTATTTACTGTCTAAATCTCGCTATCTTCCCCACAATAAGAATTCCAAAGAATGCCCCATTTTTACCAATGACACCACCAAACTTTCACTTCACTCCCGTGATATCTCTCGACTATTGCAACTCCTTACTCTATGGCCTGCCTCTAAACAGACCATTCCCCCTTCAGTCTATCTGATTCGCTACTGCCAGTTGTATCCCCCTTACCAACCATTTACTAGTAGAGGTGTCAGCCACCCGATCTCTGCCAATCTCTCCTTGGCTTCCGTTCTCCCAACAAATCAAATTCAAAATACTAAGGGCATAAAAATCTTCCCACAACTCTGCCTCTAGCTACATCATTAACCTTATCATATAGTATCAAATAAACCACCCTGTTCTCTGCTTCCAAGAACTCCTGTTCGCTAGCTCCCTCAACACTTCATCCCATGCTGTCCTCTGGGATTTTCCCATGGACTATCCCATCCTCTCAAATTCCCTACACCAATCTATATGGCTATTTCCTTGTCTGTATGCTTCAGGTGATCCCTGCAAACTCATCTATTCAGGATAGTCTTTCCTGCCATCACCTAATTGCTGAGCTCTTCCTTTCTCCAACAACTAATCAACGGTACAAATATTTCTACTTAACATGACCTCCGGTTCCCACTTAAATATCAAAAGATATTGCACTAAGGCACATGCCCAAGCAGGTAAATTTAAATCTTAAACTGTATCTGGACCAGATCTTGAGCTCATCCCTATTATTTAGCAGTGACCATTATTCAATTGTGTATATTTGTTACAACTTGAATAGTTCCTCAGGCAAGTTCCTCTAACAAAGTCTTCAGAGAGGGCTCTGTGGCGCAATGGATAGCGACATTGGACTTCTAGTTGGTGTAGTAATTCAAAGGTTGTGGGTTTGAGTCCCACCAGCGTCAGTTTTATATAGTCATTCTTCATAGTGATGCTGCTCTAATGCTTTATAAAGTAATGGATACATTCATAAGGGAGCTTTATTGACGTGGATTTGCTGCACAAGTTAACGATAGAGCCTAGTGGTTTAGGCTTCTCTTGAGAGTTGATATCAGCAAAATTGGAAGTACCCTGTGCAATTCAGAGCAAAGAGAGGGAATGGTAAGCTAACCTGCGTTATATTGTTCCCTTCCCTCATGCCCGGTGCAAGCTGTAATTCTTTATGTACCCTTTTGTCAGCCCCACAACTATTTACTGTCTAAATCTCGCTATCTTCCCCACAATAAGAATTCCAAAGAATGCTCCATTTTTACTAATGACACCACCAAACTTTCACTTCACTCCCGTGATATCTCTCGACTATTGCAACTCCTTACTCTATGGCCTGCCTCTAAACAGACCATTCCCCCTTCAGTCTATCTGATTCGCTACTGCCAGTTGTATCCCCCTTACCAACCATTTACTAGTAGAGGTGTCAGCCACCCGATCTCTGCCAATCTCTCCTTGGCTTCCGTTCTCCCAACAAATCAAATTCAAAATACTAAGGGCATAAAAAGCTTCCCACAACTCTGCCTCTAGCTACATCATTAACCTTATCATATAGTATCAAATAAACTACCCTGTTCTCTGCTTCCAAGAACTCCTGTTCGCTAGCTCCCTCAACACTTCATCCCATGCTGTCCTCTGGGATTTTCCCATGGACTATCCCATCCTCTCAAATTCCCTACACCAATCTATATGGCTATTTCCTTGTCTGTATGCTTCAGGTGATCCCTGCAAACTCATCTATTCAGGATAGTCTTTCCTGCCATCACCTAATTGCTGAGCTCTTCCTTTCTCCAACAACTAATCAACGGTACAAATATTTCTACTTAACATGACCTCCGGTTCCCACTTAAATATCAAAAGATATTGCACTAAGGCACATGCCCAAGCAGGTAAATTTAAATCTTAAACTGTATCTGGACCAGATCTTGAGCTCATCCCTATTATTTAGCAGTGACCATTATTCAATTGTGTATATTTGTTACAACTTGAATAGTTCCTCAGGCAAGTTCCCCTAACAAAGTCTTCAGAGAGGGCTCTGTGGCGCAATGGACAGCGCATTGGACTTCTAGTTGGTGTAGTAATTCAAAGGTTGTGGGTTCGAGTCCCACCAGCGTCATTTTTATATAGTCATTCTTCATAGTGATGCTGCTCTAATGCTTTATAAAGTAATGGATTACATTCATAAGGGAGCTTTATTGACGTGGATTTGCTGCACAAGTTAACGATAGAGCCTAGTGGTTTAGGCTTCTCTTGAGAGTTGATATCAGCAAAATTGGAAGTACCCTGTGCAATTCAGAGCAAAGAGAGGGAATGGTAAGCTAACCTGCGTTATATTGTTCCCTTCCCTCATGCCCGGTGCAAGCTGTAATTCTTTATGTACCCTTTTGTCAGCCCCACAACTATTTACTGTCTAAATTTTGCTACCTTCCCCACAATAAGAATTCCAAAGAATGCCCCATTTTTACCAATGACACCACCAAACTTTCACTTCACTCCCGTGATATCTCTCGACTACTGCAACTCCTTACTCTATGGCCTGCCTCTAAACAGACCATTCCCCCTTCAGTCTATCTGATTCGCTACTGCCAGTTGTATCCCCCTTACCAACCATTTACTAGTAGAGGTGTCAGCCACCCGATCTCTGCCAATCTCTCCTTGGCTTCCGTTCTCCCAACAAATCAAATTCAAAATACTAAGGGCATAAAAAGCTTCCCACAACTCTGCCTCTAGCTACATCATTAACCTTATCATATAGTATCAAATAAACCACCCTGTTCTCTGCTTTCAAGAACTCCTGTTCGCTAGCTCCCTCAACACTTCATCCCATGCTGTCCTCTGGGATTTTCCCATAGACTATCCCATCCTCTCAAATTCCCTACACCAATCTATATGGCTAATTCCTTGTCTGTATGCTTCAGGTGATCCCTGCAAACTCATCTATTCAGGATAGTCTTTCCTGCCATCACCTAATTGCTGAGCTCTTCCTTTCTCCAACAACTAATCAACGGTACAAATATTTCTACTTAACATGACCTCCGGTTCCCACTTAAATATCAAAAGATATTGCACTAAGGCACATGCCCAAGCAGGTAAATTTAAATCTTAAACTGTATCTGGACCAGATCTTGAGCTCATCCCTATTATTTAGCAGTGACCATTATTCAATTGTGTATATTTGTTACAACTTGAATAGTTCCTCAGGCAAGATCCCCTAACAAAGTCTTCAGAGAGGGCTCTGTGGTGCAATGGACAGCGCATTGGACTTCTAGTTGGTGTAGTAATTCAAAGGTTGTGGGTTTGAGTCCCACCAGCGTCAGTTTTATATAGTCATTCTTCATAGTGATGCTGCTCTAATGCTTTATAAAGTAATGGATTACATTCATAAGGGAGCTTTATTGACGTGGATTTGCTGCACAAGTTAACGATAGAGCCTAGTGGTTTAGGCTTCTCTTGAGAGTTGATATCAGCAAAATTGGAAGTACCCTGTGCAATTCAGAGCAAAGAGAGGGAATGGTAAGCTAACCTGCGTTATATTGTTCCCTTCCCTCATGCCCGGTGCAAGCTGTAATTCTTTATGTACCCTTTTGTCAGCCCCACAACTATTTACTGTCTAAATTTTGCTACCTTCCCCACAATAAGAATTCCAAAGAATGCCCCATTTTTACCAATGACACCACCAAACTTTCACTTCACTCCCGTGATATCTCTCGACTATTGCAACTCCTTACTCTATGGCCTGCCTCTAAACAGACCATTCCCCCTTCAGTCTATCTGATTCGCTACTGCCAGTTGTATCCCCCTTACCAACCATTTACTAGTAGAGGTGTCAGCCACCCGATCTCTGCCAATCTCTCCTTGGCTTCCGTTCTCCCAACAAATCAAATTCAAAATACTAAGGGCATAAAAAGCTTCCCACAACTCTGCCTCTAGCTACATCATTAACCTTATCATATAGTATCAAATAAACCACCCTGTTCTCTGCTTCCAAGAACTCCTGTTCGCTAGCTCCCTCAACACTTCATCCCATGCTGTCCTCTGGGATCTTCCCATGGACTATCCCATCCTCTCAGATTCCCTACACCAATCTATATGGCTATTTCCCTGTCTGTATGCTTCAGGTGATCCCTGCAAACTCATCTATTCAGGATAGTCTTTCCTGCCATCACCTAATTGCTGAGCTCTTCCTTTCTCCAACAACTAATCAACGGTACAAATATTTCTACTTAACATGACCTCCGGTTCCCACTTAAATATCAAAAGATATTGCACTAAGGCACATGCCCAAGCAGGTAAATTTAAATCTTAAACTGTATCTGGACCAGATCTTGAGCTCATCCCTATTATTTAGCAGTGACCATTATTCAATTGTGTATATTTGTTACAACTTGAATAGTTCCTCAGGCAAGTTCCTCTAACAAAGTCTTCAGAGAGGGCTCTGTGGCGCAATGGATAGCGACATTGGACTTCTAGTTGGTGTAGTAATTCAAAGGTTGTGGGTTTGAGTCCCACCAGCGTCAGTTTTATATAGTCATTCTTCATAGTGATGCTGCTCTAATGCTTTATAAAGTAATGGATACATTCATAAGGGAGCTTTATTGACGTGGATTTGCTGCACAAGTTAACGATAGAGCCTAGTGGTTTAGGCTTCTCTTGAGAGTTGATATCAGCAAAATTGGAAGTACCCTGTGCAATTCAGAGCAAAGAGAGGGAATGGTAAGCTAACCTGCGTTATATTGTTCCCTTCCCTCATGCCCGGTGCAAGCTGTAATTCTTTATGTACCCTTTTGTCAGCCCCACAACTATTTACTGTCTAAATCTCGCTATCTTCCCCACAATAAGAATTCCAAAGAATGCCCCATTTTTACCAATGACACCACCAAACTTTCACTTCACTCCCGTGATATCTCTCGACTATTGCAACTCCTTACTCTATGGCCTGCCTCTAAACAGACCATTCCCCCTTCAGTCTATCTGATTCGCTACTGCCAGTTGTATCCCCCTTACCAACCATTTACTAGTAGAGGTGTCAGCCACCCGATCTCTGCCAATCTCTCCTTGGCTTCCGTTCTCAAAACAAATCAAATTCAAAATACTAAGGGCATAAAAAGCTTCCCACAACTCTGCCTCTAGCTACATCATTAACCTTATCATATAGTATCAAATAAACTACCCTGTTCTCTGCTTCCAAGAACTCTTGTTTGCTAGCTCCCTCAACACTTCATCCCATGCTGTCCTCTGGGATTTTCCCATGGACTATCCCATCCTCTCAAATTCCTTACACCAATCTATATGGCTATTTCCTTGTCTGTATGCTTCAGGTGATCCCTGCAAACTAATCTATTCAGGATAGTCTTTCCTGCCATCACCTAATTGCTGAGCTCTTCCTTTCTCCAACAACTAATCAACGGTACAAATATTTCTACTTAACATGACCTCCGGTTCCCACTTAAATATCAAAAGATATTGCACTAAGGCACATGCCCAAGCAGGTAAATTTAAATCTTAAACTGTATCTGGACCAGATCTTGAGCTCATCCCTATTATTTAGCAGTGACCATTATTCAATTGTGTATATTTGTTACAACTTGAATAGTTCCTCAGGCAAGTTCCTCTAACAAAGTCTTCAGAGAGGGCTCTGTGGCGCAATGGATAGCGACATTGGACTTCTAGTTGGTGTAGTAATTCAAAGGTTGTGGGTTTGAGTCCCACCAGCGTCAGTTTTATATAGTCATTCTTCATAGTGATGCTGCTCTAATGCTTTATAAAGTAATGGAAACATTCATAAGGGAGCTTTATTGACGTGGATTTGCTGCACAAGTTAACGATAGAGCCTAGTGGTTTAGGCTTCTCTTGAGAGTTGATATCAGCAAAATTGGAAGTACCCTGTGCAATTCAGAGCAAAGAGAGGGAATGGTAAGCTAACCTGCGTTATATTGTTCCCTTCCCTCATGCCCGGTGCAAGCTGTAATTCTTTATGTACCCTTTTGTCAGCCCCATAACTATTTACTGTCTAAATCTCGCTATCTTCCCCACAATAAGAATTCCAAAGAATGCCCCATTTTTACCAATGACACCACCAAACTTTCACTTCACTCCCGTGATATCTCTCGACTATTGCAACTCCTTACTCTATGGCCTGCCTCTAAACAGACCATTCCCCCTTCAGTCTATCTGATTCGCTACTGCCAGTTGTATCCCCCTTACCAACCATTTACTAGTAGAGGTGTCAGCCACCCGATCTCTGCCAATCTCTCCTTGGCTTCCGTTCTCCCAACAAATCAAATTCAAAATACTAAGGGCATAAAAAGCTTCCCACAACTCTGCCTCTAGCTACATCATTAACCTTATCATATAGTATCAAATAAACCACCCTGTTCTCTGCTTTCAAGAACTCCTGTTCGCTAGCTCCCTCAACACTTCATCCCATGCTGTCCTCTGGGATTTTCCCATAGACTATCCCATCCTCTCAAATTCCCTACACCAATCTATATGGCTAATTCCTTGTCTGTATGCTTCAGGTGATCCCTGCAAACTCATCTATTCAGGATAGCCTTTCCTGCCATCACCTAATTGCTGAGCTCTTCCTTTCTCCAACAACTAATCAACGGTACAAATATTTCTACTTAACATGACCTCCGGTTCCCACTTAAATATCAAAAGATATTGCACTAAGGCACATGCCCAAGCAGGTAAATTTAAATCTTAAACTGTATCTGGACCAGATCTTGAGCTCATCCCTATTATTTAGCAGTGACCATTATTCAATTGTGTATATTTGTTACAACTTGAATAGTTCCTCAGGCAAGTTCCTCTAACAAAGTCTTCAGAGAGGGCTCTGTGGCGCAATGGATAGCGCATTGGACTTCTAGTTGGTGTAGTAATTCAAAGGTTGTGGGTTCGAGTCCCACCAGCGTCAGTTTTATATAGTCATTCTTCATAGTGATGCTGCTCTAATGCTTTATAAAGTAATGGATTACATTCATAAGGGAGCTTTATTGACGTGGATTTGCTGCACAAGTTAACGATAGAGCCTAGTGGTTTAGGCTTCTCTTGAGAGTTGATATCAGCAAAATTGGAAGTACTCTGTGCAATTCAGAGCAAAGAGAGGGAATGGTAAGCTAACCTGCGTTATATTGTTCCCTTCCCTCATGCCCGGTGCAAGCTGTAATTCTTTATGTACCCTTTTGTCAGCCCCACAACTATTTACTGTCTAAATTTTGCTACCTTCCCCACAATAAGAATTCCAAAGAATGCCCCATTTTTACCAATGACACCACCAAACTTTCACTTCACTCCCGTGATATCTCTCGACTATTGCAACTCCTTACTCTATGGCCTGCCTCTAAACAGACCATTCCCCCTTCAGTCTATCTGATTCGCTACTGCCAGTTGTATCCCCCTTACCAACCATTTACTAGTAGAGGTGTCAGCCACCCGATCTCTGCCAATCTCTCCTTGGCTTCCGTTCTCCCAACAAATCAAATTCAAAATACTAAGGGCATAAAAAGCTTCCCACAACTCTGCCTCTAGCTACATCATTAACCTTATCATATAGTATCAAATAAACCACCCTGTTCTCTGCTTCCAAGAACTCCTGTTCGCTAGCTCCCTCAACAATTCATCCCATGCTGTCCTCTGGGATCTTCCCATGGACTATCCCATCCTCTCAGATTCCCTACACCAATCTATATGGCTATTTCCCTGTCTGTATGCTTCAGGTGATCCCTGCAAACTCATTTATTCAGGATAGTCTTTCCTGCCATCACCTAATTGCTGAGCTCTTCCTTTCTCCAACAACTAATCAACGGTACAAATATTTCTACTTAACATGACCTCCGGTTCCCACTTAAATATCAAAAGATATTGCACTAAGGCACATGCCCAAGCAGGTAAATTTAAATCTTAAACTGTATCTGGACCAGATCTTGAGCTCATCCCTATTATTTAGCAGTGACCATTATTCAATTGTGTATATTTGTTACAACTTGAATAGTTCCTCAGGCAAGTTCCTCTAACAAAGTCTTCAGAGAGGGCTCTGTGGCGCAATGGATAGCGCATTGGACTTCTAGTTGGTGTAGTAATTCAAAGGTTGTGGGTTCGAGTCCCACCAGTGTCAGTTTTATATAGTCATTCTTCATAGTGATGCTGCTCTAATGCTTTATAAAGTAATGGATTACATTCATAAGGGAGCTTTATTGACGTGGATTTGCTGCACAAGTTAACGATAGAGCCTAGTGGTTTAGGCTTCTCTTGAGAGTTGATATCAGCAAAATTGGAAGTACTCTGTGCAATTCAGAGCAAAGAGAGGGAATGGTAAGCTAACCTGCGTTATATTGTTCCCTTCCCTCATGCCCGGTGCAAGCTGTAATTCTTTATGTACCCTTTTGTCAGCCCCACAACTATTTACTGTCTAAATTTTGCTACCTTCCCCACAATAAGAATTCCAAAGAATGCCCCATTTTTACCAATGACACCACCAAACTTTCACTTCACTCCCGTGATATCTCTCGACTATTGCAACTCCTTACTCTATGGCCTGCCTCTAAACAGACCATTCCCCCTTCAGTCTATCTGATTCGCTACTGCCAGTTGTATCCCCCTTACCAACCATTTACTAGTAGAGGTGTCAGCCACCCGATCTCTGCCAATCTCTCCTTGGCTTCCGTTCTCCCAACAAATCAAATTCAAAATACTAAGGGCATAAAAAGCTTCCCACAACTCTGCCTCTAGCTACATCATTAACCTTATCATATAGTATCAAATAAACCACCCTGTTCTCTGCTTCCAAGAACTCCTGTTCGCTAGCTCCCTCAACAATTCATCCCATGCTGTCCTCTGGGATCTTCCCATGGACTATCCCATCCTCTCAGATTCCCTACACCAATCTATATGGCTATTTCCCTGTCTGTATGCTTCAGGTGATCCCTGCAAACTCATTTATTCAGGATAGTCTTTCCTGCCATCACCTAATTGCTGAGCTCTTCCTTTCTCCAACAACTAATCAACGGTACAAATATTTCTACTTAACATGACCTCCGGTTCCCACTTAAATATCAAAAGATATTGCACTAAGGCACATGCCCAAGCAGGTAAATTTAAATCTTAAACTGTATCTGGACCAGATCTTGAGCTCATCCCTATTATTTAGCAGTGACCATTATTCAATTGTGTATATTTGTTACAACTTGAATAGTTCCTCAGGCAAGTTCCTCTAACAAAGTCTTCAGAGAGGGCTCTGTGGCGCAATGGATAGCGCATTGGACTTCTAGTTGGTGTAGTAATTCAAAGGTTGTGGGTTCGAGTCCCACCAGAGTCGGTTTTATATAGTCATTCTTCATAGTGATGCTGCTCTAATGCTTTATAAAGTAATGGATTACATTCATAAGGGAGCTTTATTGACGTGGATTTGCTGCACAAGTTAACGATAGAGCCTAGTGGTTTAGGCTTCTCTTGAGAGTTGATATCAGCAAAATTGGAAGTACCCTGTGCAATTCAGAGCAAAGAGAGGGAATGGTAAGCTAACCTGCGTTATATTGTTCCCTTCCCTCATGCCCGGTGCAAGCTGTAATTCTTTATGTACCCTTTTGTCAGCCCCACAACTATTTACTGTCTAAATTTTGCTACCTTCCCCACAATAAGAATTCCAAAGAATGCCCCATTTTTACCAATGACACCACCAAACTTTCACTTCACTCCCGTGATATCTCTCGACTATTGCAACTCCTTACTCTATGGCCTGCCTCTAAACAGACCATTCCCCCTTCAGTCTATCTGATTCGCTACTGCCAGTTGTATCCCCCTTACCAACCATTTACTAGTAGAGGTGTCAGCCACCCGATCTCTGCCAATCTCTCCTTGGCTTCCGTTCTCCCAACAAATCAAATTCAAAATACTAAGGGCATAAAAAGCTTCCCACAACTCTGCCTCTAGCTACATCATTAACCTTATCATATAGTATCAAATAAACCACCCTGTTCTCTGCTTCCAAGAACTCCTGTTCGCTAGCTCCCTCAACAATTCATCCCATGCTGTCCTCTGGGATCTTCCCATGGACTATCCCATCCTCTCAGATTCCCTACACCAATCTATATGGCTATTTCCCTGTCTGTATGCTTCAGGTGATCCCTGCAAACTCATCTATTCAGGATAGTCTTTCCTGCCATCACCTAATTGCTGAGCTCTTCCTTTCTCCAACAACTAATCAACGGTACAAATATTTCTACTTAACATGACCTCCGGTTCCCACTTAAATATCAAAAGATATTGCACTAAGGCACATGCCCAAGCAGGTAAATTTAAATCTTAAACTGTATCTGGACCAGATCTTGAGCTCATCCCTATTATTTAGCAGTGACCATTATTCAATTGTGTTTATTTGTTACGACTTGAATAGTTCCTCAGGCAAGTTCCTCTAACAAAGTCTTCAGAGAGGGCTCTGTGGCGCAATGGATAGCGCATTGGACTTCTAGTTGGTGTAGTAATTCAAAGGTTGTGGGTTCGAATCCCACCAGCGTCAGTTTTATATAGTCATTCTTCATAGTGATGCTGCTCTAATGCTTTATAAAGTAATGGATACATTCATAAGGGAGCTTTATTGACGTGGATTTGCTGCACAAGTTAACGATAGAGCCTAGTGGTTTAGGCTTCTCTTGAGAGTTGATATCAGCAAAATTGGAAGTACCCTGTGCAATTCAGAGCAAAGAGAGGGAATGGTAAGCTAACCTGCATTATATTGTTCCCTTCCCTCATGCCCGGTGCAAGCTGTAATTCTTTATGTACCCTTTTGTCAGCCCCACAACTATTTACTGTCTAAATCTCGCTACCTTCCCCACAATAAGAATTCCAAAGAATGCCCCATTTTTACCAATGACACCACCAAACTTCCACTTCACTCCCGTGATATCTCTCGACTATTGCAACTCCTTACTCTATGGCCTGCCTCTAAACAGACCATTCCCCCTTCAGTCTATCTGATTCGCTACTGCCAGTTGTATCCCCCTTACCAACCATTTACTAGTAGAGGTGTCAGCCACCCGATCTCTGCCAATCTCTCCTTGGCTTCCGTTCTCCCAACAAATCAAATTCAAAATACTAAGGGCATAAAAAGCTTCCCACAACTCTGCCTCTAGCTACATCATTAACCTTATCATATAGTATCAAATAAACCACCCTGTTCTCTGCTTCCAAGAACTCCTGTTCGCTAGCTCCCTCAATACTTCATCCCATGCTGTCCTCTGGGATTTTCCCATGGACTATCCCATCCTCTCAAATTCCCTACACCAATCTATATGGCTATTTCCCTGTCTGTATGCTTCAGGTGATCCCTGCAAACTCATCTATTCAGGATAGTCTTTCCTGCCATCACCTAATTGCTGAGCTCTTCCTTTCTCCAACAACTAATCAACGGTACAAATATTTCTACTTAACATGACCTCCGGTTCCCACTTAAATATCAAAAGATATTGCACTAAGGCACATGCCCAAGCAGGTAAATTTAAATCTTAAACTGTATCTGGACCAGATCTTGAGCTCATCCCTATTATTTAGCAGTGACCATTATTCAATTGTGTTTATTTGTTACGACTTGAATAGTTCCTCAGGCAAGTTCCTCTAACAAAGTCTTCAGAGAGGGCTCTGTGGCGCAATGGATAGCGCATTGGACTTCTAGTTGGTGTAGTAATTCAAAGGTTGTGGGTTCGAGTCCCACCAGAGTCGGTTTTATATAGTCATTCTTCATAGTGATGCTGCTCTAAAGCTTTATAAAGTAATGGATTACATTCATAAGGGAGCTTTATTGACGTGGATTTGCTGCACAAGTTAACGATAGAGCCTAGTGGTTTAGGCTTCTCTTGAGAGTTGATATCAGCAAAATTGGAAGTACCCTGTGCAATTCAGAGCAAAGAGAGGGAATGGTACAAATATTTCTACTTAACATGACCTCCGGTTCCCACTTAAATATCAAAAGATATTGCACTAAGGCACATGCCCAAGCAGGTAAATTTAAATCTTAAACTGTATCTGGACCAGATCTTGAGCTCATCCCTATTATTTAGCAGTGACCATTATTCAATTGTGTTTATTTGTTACGACTTGAATAGTTCCTCAGGCAAGTTCCTCTAACAAAGTCTTCAGAGAGGGCTCTGTGGCGCATTGGACTTCTAGTTGGTGTAGTAATTTAAAGGTTGTGGGTTCGAGTCCCACCAGAGTCGGTTTTATATAGTCATTCTTCATAGTGATGCTGCTCTAATGCTTTATAATGTAATGGATTACATTCATAAGGGAGCTTTATTGACGTGGATTTGCTGCACAAGTTAACGATAGAGCCTAGTGGTTTAGGCTTCTCTTGAGAGTTGATATCAGCAAAATTGGAAGTACCCTGTGCAATTCAGAGCAAAGAGAGGGAATGGTAAGCTAACCTGCGTTATATTGTTCCCTTCCCTCATGCCCGGTGCAAGCTGTAATTCTTTATGTACCCTTTTGTCAGCACCACAACTATTTACTGTCTAAATCTCGCTACCTTCCCCACAATAAGAATTCCAAAGAATGCCCCATTTTTAACAATGACACCACCAAACTTCCACTTCACTCCCGTGATATCTCTCGACTATTGCAACTCCTTACTCTATGGCCTGCCTCTAAACAGACCATTCCCCCTTCAGTCTATCTGATTCGCTACTGCCAGTTGTATCCCCCTTACCAACCATTTACTAGTAGAGGTGTCAGCCACCCGATCTCTGCCAATCTCTCCTTGGCTTCCGTTCTCCCAACAAATCAAATTCAAAATACTAAGGGCATAAAAAGCTTCCCACAACTCTGCCTCTAGCTACATCATTAACCTTATCATATAGTATCAAATAAACCACCCTGTTCTCTGCTTCCAAGAACTCCTGTTCGCTAGCTCCCTCAACACTTCATCCCATGCTGTCCTCTGGGATTTTCCCATGGACTATCCCATCCTCTCAGATTCCCTACACCAATCTATATGGCTATTTCCCTGTCTGTATGCTTCAGGTGATCCCTGCAAACTCATCTATTCAGGATAGTCTTTCCTGCCATCACCTAATTGCTGAGCTCTTCCTTTCTCCAACAACTAATCAACGGTACAAATATTTCTACTTAACATGACCTCCGGTTCCCACTTAAATATCAAAAGATATTGCACTAAGGCACATGCCCAAGCAGGTAAATTTAAATCTTAAACTGTATCTGGACCAGATCTTGAGCTCATCCCTATTATTTAGCAGTGACCATTATTCAATTGTGTTTATTTGTTACGACTTGAATAGTTCCTCAGGCAAGTTCCTCTAACAAAGTCTTCAGAGAGGGCTCTGTGGCGCAATGGATAGCGCATTGGACTTCTAGTTGGTGTAGTAATTCAAAGGTTGTGGGTTCGAGTCCCACCATAGTCGGTTTTATATAGTCATTCTTCATAGTGATGCTGCTCTAATGCTTTATAAAGTAATGGATTACATTCATAAGGGAGCTTTATTGACGTGGATTTGCTGCACAAGTTAACGATAGAGCCTAGTGGTTTAGGCTTCTCTTGAGAGTTGATATCAGCAAAATTGGAAGTACCCTGTGCAATTCAGAGCAAAGAGAGGGAATGGTAAGCTTACCTGCGTTATATTGTTCCCTTCCCTCATGCCCGGTGCAAGCTGTAATTCTTTATGTACCCTTTTGTCAGCCCCACAACTATTTACTGTCTAAATCTCGCTACCTTCCCCACAATAAGAATTCCAAAGAATGCCCCATTTTTACCAATGACACCACCAAACTTCCACTTCACTCCCGTGATATCTCTCGACTATTGCAACTCCTTACTCTATGGCCTGCCTCTAAACAGACCATTCGCCCTTCAGTCTATCTGATTCGCTACTGCCAGTTGTATCCCCCTTACCAACCATTTACTAGTAGAGGTGTCAGCCACCCGATCTCTGCCAATCTCTCCTTGGCTTCCGTTCTCCCAACAAATCAAATTCAAAATACTAAGGGCATAAAAAGCTTCCCACAACTCTGCCTCTAGCTACATCATTAACCTTATCATATAGTATCAAATAAACCACCCTGTTCTCTGCTTCCAAGAACTCCTGTTCGCTAGCTCCCTCAACACTTCATCGCATGCTGTCCTCTGGGATATTCCCATGGACTATCCCATCCTCTCAAATTCCCTACACCAATCTATATGGCTATTTCCCTGTCTGTATGCTTCAGGTGATCCCTGCAAACTCATCTATTCAGGATAGTCTTTCCTGCCATCACCTAATTGCTGAGCTCTTCCTTTCTCCAACAACTAATCAACGGTACAAATATTTCTACTTAACATGACCTCCGGTTCCCACTTAAATATCAAAAGATATTGCACTAAGGCACATGCCCAAGCAGGTAAATTTAAATCTTAAACTGTATCTGGACCAGATCTTGAGCTCATCCCTATTATTTAGCAGTGACCATTATTCAATTGTGTTTATTTGTTACGACTTGAATAGTTCCTCAGGCAAGTTCCTCTAACAAAGTCTTCAGAGAGGGCTCTGTGGCGCATTGGACTTCTAGTTGGTGTAGTAATTTAAAGGTTGTGGGTTCGAGTCCCACCAGAGTCGGTTTTATATAGTCATTCTTCATAGTGATGCTGCTCTAATGCTTTATAATGTAATGGATTACATTCATAAGGGAGCTTTATTGACGTGGATTTGCTGCACAAGTTAACGATAGAGCCTAGTGGTTTAGGCTTCTCTTGAGAGTTGATATCAGCAAAATTGGAAGTACCCTGTGCAATTCAGAGCAAAGAGAGGGAATGGTAAGCTAACCTGCGTTATATTGTTCCCTTCCCTCATGCCCGGTGCAAGCTGTAATTCTTTATGTACCCTTTTGTCAGCACCACAACTATTTACTGTCTAAATCTCGCTACCTTCCCCACAATAAGAATTCCAAAGAATGCCCCATTTTTAACAATGACACCACCAAACTTCCACTTCACTCCCGTGATATCTCTCGACTATTGCAACTCCTTACTCTATGGCCTGCCTCTAAACAGACCATTCCCCCTTCAGTCTATCTGATTCGCTACTGCCAGTTGTATCCCCCTTACCAACCATTTACTAGTAGAGGTGTCAGCCACCCGATCTCTGCCAATCTCTCCTTGGCTTCCGTTCTCCCAACAAATCAAATTCAAAATACTAAGGGCATAAAAAGCTTCCCACAACTCTGCCTCTAGCTACATCATTAACCTTATCATATAGTATCAAATAAACCACCCTGTTCTCTGCTTCCAAGAACTCCTGTTCGCTAGCTCCCTCAACACTTCATCCCATGCTGTCCTCTGGGATTTTCCCATGGACTATCCCATCCTCTCAGATTCCCTACACCAATCTATATGGCTATTTCCCTGTCTGTATGCTTCAGGTGATCCCTGCAAACTCATCTATTCAGGATAGTCTTTCCTGCCATCACCTAATTGCTGAGCTCTTCCTTTCTCCAACAACTAATCAACGGTACAAATATTTCTACTTAACATGACCTCCGGTTCCCACTTAAATATCAAAAGATATTGCACTAAGGCACATGCCCAAGCAGGTAAATTTAAATCTTAAACTGTATCTGGACCAGATCTTGAGCTCATCCCTATTATTTAGCAGTGACCATTATTCAATTGTGTTTATTTGTTACGACTTGAATAGTTCCTCAGGCAAGTTCCTTAGGCAAGTTCCTCAGGCAAGTTCCTCAGGCAAGTTCCTCAGGCAAGTTCCTCTAACAAAGTCTTCAGAGAGGACTCTGTGGCGCAATGGATAGTGCATTGGACTTCTAGTTGGTGTAGTAATTCAAAGGTTGTGGGTTCGAGTCCCACCAGAGTCGGTTTTATATAGTCATTCTTCATAGTGATGCTGCTCTAATGCTTTATAAAGTAATGGATTACATTCATAAGGGAGCTTTATTGACGTGGATTTGCTGCATAAGTTAACGATAGAGCCTAGTGGTTTAGGCTTCTCTTGAGAGTTGATATCAGCAAAATTGGAAGTACCCTGTGCAATTCAGAGCAAAGAGAGGGAATGGTAAGCTAACCTGCGTTATATTGTTCCCTTCCCTCATGCCCGGTGCAAGCTGTAATTCTTTATGTACCCTTTTGTCAGCCCCACAACTATTTACTGTCTAAATCTCGCTACCTTCCCCACAATAAGAATTCCAAAGAATGCCCCATTTTTACCAATGACACCACCAAACTTCCACTTCACTCCCGTGATATCTCTCGACTATTGCAACTCCTTACTCTATGGCCTGCCTCTAAACAGACCATTCGCCCTTCAGTCTATCTGATTCGCTACTGCCAGTTGTATCCCCCTTACCAACCATTTACTAGTAGAGGTGTCAGCCACCCGATCTCTGCCAATCTCTCCTTGGCTTCCGTTCTCCCAACAAATCAAATTCAAAATACTAAGGGCATAAAAAGCTTCCCACAACTCTGCCTCTAGCTACATCATTAACCTTATCATATAGTATCAAATAAACCACCCTGTTCTCTGCTTCCAAGAACTCCTGTTCGCTAGCTCCCTCAACACTTCATCCCATGCTGTCCTCTGGGATATTCCCATGGACTATCCCATCCTCTCAAATTCCCTACACCAATCTATATGGCTATTTCCCTGTCTGTATGCTTCAGGTGATCCCTGCAAACTCATCTATTCAGGATAGTCTTTCCTGCCATCACCTAATTGCTGAGCTCTTCCTTTCTCCAACAACTAATCAACGGTACAAATATTTCTACTTAACATGACCTCCGGTTCCCACTTAAATATCAAAAGATATTGCACTAAGGCACATGCCCAAGCAGGTAAATTTAAATCTTAAACTGTATCTGGACCAGATCTTGAGCTCATCCCTATTATTTAGCAGTGACCATTATTCAATTGTGTTTATTTGTTACGACTTGAATAGTTCCTCAGGCAAGTTCCTCTAACAAAGTCTTCAGAGAGGGCTCTGTGGCGCATTGGACTTCTAGTTGGTGTAGTAATTTAAAGGTTGTGGGTTCGAGTCCCACCAGAGTCGGTTTTATATAGTCATTCTTCATAGTGATGCTGCTCTAATGCTTTATAATGTAATGGATTACATTCATAAGGGAGCTTTATTGACGTGGATTTGCTGCACAAGTTAACGATAGAGCCTAGTGGTTTAGGCTTCTCTTGAGAGTTGATATCAGCAAAATTGGAAGTACCCTGTGCAATTCAGAGCAAAGAGAGGGAATGGTAAGCTAACCTGCGTTATATTGTTCCCTTCCCTCATGCCCGGTGCAAGCTGTAATTCTTTATGTACCCTTTTGTCAGCACCACAACTATTTACTGTCTAAATCTCGCTACCTTCCCCACAATAAGAATTCCAAAGAATGCCCCATTTTTAACAATGACACCACCAAACTTCCACTTCACTCCCGTGATATCTCTCGACTATTGCAACTCCTTACT
This sequence comes from Lithobates pipiens, assembly GCF_037356315.1. NCBI lineage: Eukaryota > Metazoa > Chordata > Amphibia > Anura > Ranidae > Lithobates > Lithobates pipiens. Next base: position 385,888,276 of record NW_027507718.1, on the reverse strand, counting down.
CTATGGCCTGCCTCTAAACAGACCATTCCCCCTTCATTCTATCTGATTCGCTACTGCCAGTTGTATCCCCCTTACCAACCATTTACTAGTAGAGGTGTCAGCCACCCGATCTCTGCCAATCTCTCCTTGGCTTCCGTTCTCCCAACAAATCAAATTCAAAATACTAAGGGCATAAAAAGCTTCCCACAACTCTGCCTCTAGCTACATCATTAACCTTATCATATAGTATCAAATAAACCACCCTGTTATCTGCTTCCAAGAACTCCTGTTCGCTAGCTCCCTCAACACTTCATCCCATGCTGTCCTCTGGGATTTTCCCATGGACTATCCCATCCTCTCAGATTCCCTAAACCAATCTATATGGCTATTTCCCTGTCTGTATGCTTCAGGTGATCCCTGCAAACTCATCTATTCAGGATAGTCTTTCCTGCCATCACCTAATTGCTGAGCTCTTCCTTTCTCCAACAACTAATCAACGGTACAAATATTTCTACTTAACATGACCTCCGGTTCCCACTTAAATATCAAAAGATATTGCACTAAGGCACATGCCCAAGCAGGTAAATTTAAATCTTAAACTGTATCTGGACCAGATCTTGAGCTCATCCCTATTATTTAGCAGTGACCATTATTCAATTGTGTTTATTTGTTACGACTTGAATAGTTCCTCAGGCAAGTTCCTCTAACAAAGTCTTCAGAGAGGGCTCTGTGGCTCAATGGATAGCGCATTGGACTTCTAGTTGGTGTAGTAATTCAAAGGTTGTGGGTTCGAGTCCCACCAGAGTTGGTTTTATATAGTCATTCTTCATAGTGATGCTTCTCTATTGCTTTATAAAGTAATGGATTACATTCATAAGGGAGCTTTATTGACGTGGATTTGCTGCACAAGTTAACGATAGAGCCTAGTGGTTTAGGCTTCTCTTGAGAGTTGATATCAGCAAAATTGGAAGTACCCTGTGCAATTCAGAGCAAAGAGAGGGAATGGTAAGCTAACCTGCGTTATATTGTTCCCTTCCCTCATGCCCGGTGCAAGCTGTAATTCTTTATGTACCCTTTTGTCAGCCCCACAACTATTTACTGTCTAAATCTCGCTACCTTCCCCACAATAAGAATTCCAAAGAATGCCCCATTTTTACCAATGACACCACCAAACTTCCACTTCACTCCCGTGATATCTCTCGACTATTGCAACTCCTTACTCTATGGCCTGCCTCTAAACAGACCATTCGCCCTTCAGTCTATCTGATTCGCTACTGCCAGTTGTATCCCCCTTACCAACCATTTACTAGTAGAGGTGTCAGCCACCCGATCTCTGCCAATCTCTCCTTGGCTTCCGTTCTCCCAACAAATCAAATTCAAAATACTAAGGGCATAAAAAGCTTCCCACAACTCTGCCTCTAGCTACATCATTAACCTTATCATATAGTATCAAATAAACCACCCTGTTCTCTGCTTCCAAGAACTCCTGTTCGCTAGCTCCCTCAACACTTCATCCCATGCTGTCCTCTGGGATTTTCCCATGGACTATCCCATCCTCTCAGATTCCCTAAACCAATCTATATGGCTATTTCCCTGTCTGTATGCTTCAGGTGATCCCTGCAAACTCATCTATTCAGGATAGTATTTCCTGCCATCACCTAATTGCTGAGCTCTTCCTTTCTCCAACAACTAATCAACGGTACAAATATTTCTACTTAACATGACCTCCGGTTCCCACTTAAATATCAAAAGATATTGCACTAAGGCACATGCCCAAGCAGGTAAATTTAAATCTTAAACTGTATCTGGACCAGATCTTGAGCTCATCCCTATTATTTAGCAGTGACCATTATTCAATTGTGTTTATTTGTTACGACTTGAATAGTTCCTCAGGCAAGTTCCTCTAACAAAGTCTTCAGAGAGGGCTCTGTGGCGCAATGGATAGCGCATTGGACTTCTAGTTGGTGTAGTAATTCAAAGGTTGTGGGTTCGAGTCCCACCAGAGTCGGTTTTATATAGTCATTCTTCATAGTGATGCTGCTCTAATCCTTTATAAAGTAATGGATTACATTCATAAGGGAGCTTTATTGACGTGGATTTGCTGCACAAGTTAACGATAGAGCCTAGTGGTTTAGGCTTCTCTTGAGAGTTGATATCAGCAAAATTGGAAGTACCCTGTGCAATTCAGAGCAAAGAGAGGGAATGGTAAGCTAACCTGCGTTATATTGTTCCCTTCCCTCATGCCCGGTGCAAGCTGTAATTCTTTATGTACCCTTTTGTCAGCCCCACAACTATTTACTGTCTAAATCTCGCTACCTTCCCCACAATAAGAATTCCAAAGAATGCCCCATTTTTACCAATGACACCACCAAACTTCCACTTCACTCCCGTGATATCTCTCGACTATTGCAACTCCTTACTCTATGGCCTGCCTCTAAACAGACCATTCGCCCTTCAGTCTATCTGATTCGCTACTGCCAGTTGTATCCCCCTTACCAACCATTTACTAGTAGAGGTGTCAGCCACCCGATCTCTGCCAATCTCTCCTTGGCTTCCGTTCTCCCAACAAATCAAATTCAAAATACTAAGGGCATAAAAAGCTTCCCACAACTCTGCCTCTAGCTACATCATTAACCTTATCATATAGTATCAAATAAACCACCCTGTTCTCTGCTTCCAAGAACTCCTGTTCGCTAGCTCCCTCAACACTTCATCCCATGCTGTCCTCTGGGATATTCCCATGGACTATCCCATCCTCTCAAATTCCCTACACCAATCTATATGGCTATTTCCCTGTCTGTATGCTTCAGGTGATCCCTGCAAACTCATCTATTCAGGATAGTCTTTCCTGCCATCACCTAATTGCTGAGCTCTTCCTTTCTCCAACAACTAATCAACGGTACAAATATTTCTACTTAACATGACCTCCGGTTCCCACTTAAATATCAAAAGATATTGCACTAAGGCACATGCCCAAGCAGGTAAATTTAAATCTTAAACTGTATCTGGACCAGATCTTGAGCTCATCCCTATTATTTAGCAGTGACCATTATTCAATTGTGTTTATTTGTTACGACTTGAATAGTTCCTCAGGCAAGTTCCTCTAACAAAGTCTTCAGAGAGGGCTCTGTGGCTCAATGGATAGCGCATTGGACTTCTAGTTGGTGTAGTAATTCAAAGGTTGTGGGTTCGAGTCCCACCAGAGTTGGTTTTATATAGTCATTCTTCATAGTGATGCTGCTCTATTGCTTTATAAAGTAATGGATTACATTCATAAGGGAGCTTTATTGACGTGGATTTGCTGCACAAGTTAACGATAGAGCCTAGTGGTTTAGGCTTCTCTTGAGAGTTGATATCAGCAAAATTGGAAGTACCCTGTGCAATTCAGAGCAAAGAGAGGGAATGGTAAGCTAACCTGCGTTATATTGTTCCCTTCCCTCATGCCCGGTGCAAGCTGTAATTCTTTATGTACCCTTTTGTCAGCCCCACAACTATTTACTGTCTAAATCTCGCTACCTTCCCCACAATAAGAATTCCAAAGAATGCCCCATTTTTACCAATGACACCACCAAACTTCCACTTCACTCCCGTGATATCTCTCGACTATTGCAACTCCTTACTCTATGGCCTGCCTCTAAACAGACCATTCGCCCTTCAGTCTATCTGATTCGCTACTGCCAGTTGTATCCCCCTTACCAACCATTTACTAGTAGAGGTGTCAGCCACCCGATCTCTGCCAATCTCTCCTTGGCTTCCGTTCTCCCAACAAATCAAATTCAAAATACTAAGGGCATAAAAAGCTTCCCACAACTCTGCCTCTAGCTACATCATTAACCTTATCATATAGTATCAAATAAACCACCCTGTTCTCTGCTTCCAAGAACTCCTGTTCGCTAGCTCCCTCAACACTTCATCCCATGCTGTCCTCTGGGATTTTCCCATGGACTATCCCATCCTCTCAGATTCCCTAAACCAATCTATATGGCTATTTCCCTGTCTGTATGCTTCAGGTGATCCCTGCAAACTCATCTATTCAGGATAGTATTTCCTGCCATCACCTAATTGCTGAGCTCTTCCTTTCTCCAACAACTAATCAACGGTACAAATATTTCTACTTAACATGACCTCCGGTTCCCACTTAAATATCAAAAGATATTGCACTAAGGCACATGCCCAAGCAGGTAAATTTAAATCTTAAACTGTATCTGGACCAGATCTTGAGCTCATCCCTATTATTTAGCAGTGACCATTATTCAATTGTGTTTATTTGTTACGACTTGAATAGTTCCTCAGGCAAGTTCCTCTAACCAAGTCTTCAGAGAGGGCTCTGTGGCGCAATGGATAGCGCATTGGACTTCTAGTTGGTGTAGTAATTCAAAGGTTGTGGGTTCGAGTCCCACCAGAGTCGGTTTTATATAGTCATTCTTCATAGTGATGCTGCTCTAATGCTTTATAATGTAATGGATTACATTCATAAGGGAGCTTTATTGACGTGGATTTGCTGCACAAGTTAACAATAGAGCCTAGTGGTTTAGGCTTCTCTTGAGAGTTGATATCAGCAAAATTGGAAGTACCCTGTGCAATTCAGAGCAAAGAGAGGGAATGGTAAGCTAACCTGCGTTATATTGTTCCCTTCCCTCATGCCCGGTGCAAGCTGTAATTCTTTATGTACCCTTTTGTCAGCCCCACAACTATTTACTGTCTAAATCTCGCTACCTTCCCCACAATAAGAATTCCAAAGAATGCCCCATTTTTACCAATGACACCACCAAACTTCCACTTCACTCCCGTGATATCTCTCGACTATTGCAACTCCTTACTCTATGGCCTGCCTCTAAACAGACCATTCGCCCTTCAGTCTATCTGATTCGCTACTGCCAGTTGTATCCCCCTTACCAACCATTTACTAGTAGAGGTGTCAGCCACCCGATCTCTGCCAATCTCTCCTTGGCTTCCGTTCTCCCAACAAATCAAATTCAAAATACTAAGGGCATAAAAAGCTTCCCACAACTCTGCCTCTAGCTACATCATTAACCTTATCATATAGTATCAAATAAACCACCCTGTTCTCTGCTTCCAAGAACTCCTGTTCGCTAGCTCCCTCAACACTTCATCCCATGCTGTCCTCTGGGATTTTCCCATGGACTATCCCATCCTCTCAAATTCCCTACACCAATCTATATGGCTATTTCCCTGTCTGTATGCTTCAGGTGATCCCTGCAAACTCATCTATTCAGGATAGTCTTTCCTGCCATCACCTAATTGCTGAGCTCTTCCTTTCTCCAACAACTAATCAACGGTACAAATATTTCTACTTAACATGACCTCCGGTTCCCACTTAAATATCAAAAGATATTGCACTAAGGCACATGCCCAAGCAGGTAAATTTAAATCTTAAACTGTATCTGGACCAGATCTTGAGCTCATCCCTATTATTTAGCAGTGACCATTATTCAATTGTGTTTATTTGTTACGACTTGAATAGTTCCTCAGGCAAGTTCCTCTAACAAAGTCTTCAGAGAGGGCTCTGTGGCTCAATGGATAGCGCATTGGACTTCTAGTTGGTGTAGTAATTCAAAGGTTGTGGGTTCGAGTCCCACCAGAGTTGGTTTTATATAGTCATTCTTCATAGTGATGCTGCTCTATTGCTTTATAAAGTAATGGATTACATTCATAAGGGAGCTTTATTGACGTGGATTTGCTGCACAAGTTAACGATAGAGCCTAGTGGTTTAGGCTTCTCTTGAGAGTTGATATCAGCAAAATTGGAAGTACCCTGTGCAATTCAGAGCAAAGAGAGGGAATGGTAAGCTAACCTGCGTTATATTGTTCCCTTCCCTCATGCCCGGTGCAAGCTGTAATTCTTTATGTACCCTTTTGTCAGCCCCACAACTATTTACTGTCTAAATCTCGCTACCTTCCCCACAATAAGAATTCCAAAGAATGCCCCATTTTTACCAATGACACCACCAAACTTCCACTTCACTCCCGTGATATCTCTCGACTATTGCAACTCCTTACTCTATGGCCTGCCTCTAAACAGACCATTCGCCCTTCAGTCTATCTGATTCGCTACTGCCAGTTGTATCCCCCTTACCAACCATTTACTAGTAGAGGTGTCAGCCACCCGATCTCTGCCAATCTCTCCTTGGCTTCCGTTCTCCCAACAAATCAAATTCAAAATACTAAGGGCATAAAAAGCTTCCCACAACTCTGCCTCTAGCTACATCATTAACCTTATCATATAGTATCAAATAAACCACCCTGTTCTCTGCTTCCAAGAACTCCTGTTCGCTAGCTCCCTCAACACTTCATCCCATGCTGTCCTCTGGGATTTTCCCATGGACTATCCCATCCTCTCAGATTCCCTAAACCAATCTATATGGCTATTTCCCTGTCTGTATGCTTCAGGTGATCCCTGCAAACTCATCTATTCAGGATAGTATTTCCTGCCATCACCTAATTGCTGAGCTCTTCCTTTCTCCAACAACTAATCAACGGTACAAATATTTCTACTTAACATGACCTCCGGTTCCCACTTAAATATCAAAAGATATTGCACTAAGGCACATGCCCAAGCAGGTAAATTTAAATCTTAAACTGTATCTGGACCAGATCTTGAGCTCATCCCTATTATTTAGCAGTGACCATTATTCAATTGTGTTTATTTGTTACGACTTGAATAGTTCCTCAGGCAAGTTCCTCTAACAAAGTCTTCAGAGAGGGCTCTGTGGCTCAATGGATAGCGCATTGGACTTCTAGTTGGTGTAGTAATTCAAAGGTTGTGGGTTCGAGTCCCACCAGAGTTGGTTTTATATAGTCATTCTTCATAGTGATGCTGCTCTATTGCTTTATAAAGTAATGGATTACATTCATAAGGGAGCTTTATTGACGTGGATTTGCTGCACAAGTTAACGATAGAGCCTAGTGGTTTAGGCTTCTCTTGAGAGTTGATATCAGCAAAATTGGAAGTACCCTGTGCAATTCAGAGCAAAGAGAGGGAATGGTAAGCTAACCTGCGTTATATTGTTCCCTTCCCTCATGCCCGGTGCAAGCTGTAATTCTTTATGTACCCTTTTGTCAGCCCCACAACTATTTACTGTCTAAATCTCGCTACCTTCCCCACAATAAGAATTCCAAAGAATGCCCCATTTTTACCAATGACACCACCAAACTTCCACTTCACTCCCGTGATATCTCTCGACTATTGCAACTCCTTACTCTATGGCCTGCCTCTAAACAGACCATTCCCTCTTCAGTCTATCTGATTCGCTACTGCCAGTTGTATCCCCCTTACCAACCATTTACTAGTAGAGGTGTCAGCCACCCGATCTCTGCCAATCTCTCCTTGGCTTCCGTTCTCCCAACAAATCAAATTCAAAATACTAAGGGCATAAAAAGCTTCCCACAACTCTGCCTCTAGCTACATCATTAACCTTATCATATAGTATCAAATAAACCACCCTGTTCTCTGCTTCCAAGAACTCCTGTTTGCTAGCTCCCTCAACACTTCATCCCATGCTGTCCTCTGGGATTTTCCCATGGACTATCCCATCCTCTCAGATTCCCTACACCAATCTATATGGCTATTTCCCTGTCTGTATGCTTCAGGTGATCCCTGCAAACTCATCTATTCAGGATAGTCTTTCCTGCCATCACCTAATTGCTGAGCTCTTCCTTTCTCCAACAACTAATCAACGGTACAAATATTTCTACTTAACATGACCTCCGGTTCCCACTTAAATATCAAAAGATATTGCACTAAGGCACATGCCCAAGCAGGTAAATTTAAATATTAAACTGTATCTGGACCAGATCTTGAGCTCATCCCTATTATTTAGCAGTGACCATTATTCAATTGTGTTTATTTGTTATGACTTGAATAGTTCCTCAGGCAAGTTCCTCTAACAAAGTCTTCAGAGAGGGCTCTGTGGCGCAATGGATAGCGCATTGGACTTCTAGTTGGTGTAGTAATTCAAAGGTTGTGGGTTCGAGTCCCACCAGAGTCGGTTTTATATAGTCATTCTTCATAGTGATGCTGCTCTAATGCTTTATAAAGTAATGGATTACATTCATAAGGGAGCTTTATTGACGTGGATTTGCTGCACAAGTTAACGATAGAGCCTAGTGGTTTAGGCTTCTCTTGAGAGTTGATATCAGCAAAATTGGAAGTACCCTGTGCAATTCAGAGCAAAGAGAGGGAATGGTAAGCTAACCTGCGTTATATTGTTCCCTTCCCTCATGCCCGGTGCAAGCTGTAATTCTTTATGTACCCTTTTGTCAGCCCCACAACTATTTACTGTCTAAATCTCGCTACCTTCCCCACAATAAGAATTCCAAAGAATGCCCCATTTTTACCAATGACACCACCAAACTTCCACTTCACTCCCGTGATATCTCTCGACTATTGCAACTCCTTACTCTATGGCCTGCCTCTAAACAGACCATTCCCCCTTCAGTCTATCTGATTCGCTACTGCCAGTTGTATCCCCCTTACCAACCATTTACTAGTAGAGGTGTCAGCCACCCGATCTCTGCCAATCTCTCCTTGGCTTCCGTTCTCCCAACAAATCAAATTCAAAATACTAAGGGCATAAAAAGCTTCCCACAACTCTGCCTCTAGCTACATCATTAACCTTATCATATAGTATCAAATAAACCACCCTGTTCTCTGCTTCCAAGAACTCCTGTTTGCTAGCTCCCTCAACACTTCATCCCATGCTGTCCTCTGGGATTTTCCCATGGACTATCCCATCCTCTCAGATTCCCTACACCAATCTATATGGCTATTTCCCTGTCTGTATGCTTCAGGTGATCCCTGCAAACTCATCTATTCAGGATAGTCTTTCCTGCCATCACCTAATTGCTGAGCTCTTCCTTTCTCCAACAACTAATCAACGGTACAAATATTTCTACTTAACATGACCTCCGGTTCCCACTTAAATATCAAAAGATATTGCACTAAGGCACATGCCCAAGCAGGTAAATTTAAATATTAAACTGTATCTGGACCAGATCTTGAGCTCATCCCTATTATTTAGCAGTGACCATTATTCAATTGTGTTTATTTGTTATGACTTGAATAGTTCCTCAGGCAAGTTCCTCTAACAAAGTCTTCAGAGAGGGCTCTGTGGCGCAATGGATAGCGCATTGGACTTCTAGTTGGTGTAGTAATTCAAAGGTTGTGGGTTCGAGTCCCACCAGAGTTGGTTTTATATAGTCATTCTTCATAGTGATGCTGCTCTATTGCTTTATAAAGTAATGGATTACATTCATAAGGGAGCTTTATTGACGTGGATTTGCTGCACAAGTTAACGATAGAGCCTAGTGGTTTAGGCTTCTCTTGAGAGTTGATATCAGCAAAATTGGAAGTACCCTGTGCAATTCAGAGCAAAGAGAGGGAATGGTAAGCTAACCTGCGTTATATTGTTCCCTTCCCTCATGCCCGGTGCAAGCTGTAATTCTTTATGTACCCTTTTGTCAGCCCCACAACTATTTACTGTCTAAATCTCGCTACCTTCCCCACAATAAGAATTCCAAAGAATGCCCCATTTTTACCAATGACACCACCAAACTTCCACTTCACTCCCGTGATATCTCTCGACTATTGCAACTCCTTACTCTATGGCCTGCCTCTAAACAGACCATTCGCCCTTCAGTCTATCTGATTCGCTACTGCCAGTTGTATCCCCCTTACCAACCATTTACTAGTAGAGGTGTCAGCCACCCGATCTCTGCCAATCTCTCCTTGGCTTCCGTTCTCCCAACAAATCAAATTCAAAATACTAAGGGCATAAAAAGCTTCCCACAACTCTGCCTCTAGCTACATCATTAACCTTATCATATAGTATCAAATAAACCACCCTGTTCTCTGCTTCCAAGAACTCCTGTTCGCTAGCTCCCTCAACACTTCATCCCATGCTGTCCTCTGGGATTTTCCCATGGACTATCCCATCCTCTCAGATTCCCTAAACCAATCTATATGGCTATTTCCCTGTCTGTATGCTTCAGGTGATCCCTGCAAACTCATCTATTCAGGATAGTATTTCCTGCCATCACCTAATTGCTGAGCTCTTCCTTTCTCCAACAACTAATCAACGGTACAAATATTTCTACTTAACATGACCTCCGGTTCCCACTTAAATATCAAAAGATATTGCACTAAGGCACATGCCCAAGCAGGTAAATTTAAATCTTAAACTGTATCTGGACCAGATCTTGAGCTCATCCCTATTATTTAGCAGTGACCATTATTCAATTGTGTTTATTTGTTACGACTTGAATAGTTCCTCAGGCAAGTTCCTCTAACAAAGTCTTCAGAGAGGGCTCTGTGGCTCAATGGATAGCGCATTGGACTTCTAGTTGGTGTAGTAATTCAAAGGTTGTGGGTTCGAGTCCCACCAGAGTTGGTTTTATATAGTCATTCTTCATAGTGATGCTGCTCTATTGCTTTATAAAGTAATGGATTACATTCATAAGGGAGCTTTATTGACGTGGATTTGCTGCACAAGTTAACGATAGAGCCTAGTGGTTTAGGCTTCTCTTGAGAGTTGATATCAGCAAAATTGGAAGTACCCTGTGCAATTCAGAGCAAAGAGAGGGAATGGTAAGCTAACCTGCGTTATATTGTTCCCTTCCCTCATGCCCGGTGCAAGCTGTAATTCTTTATGTACCCTTTTGTCAGCCCCACAACTATTTACTGTCTAAATCTCGCTACCTTCCCCACAATAAGAATTCCAAAGAATGCCCCATTTTTACCAATGACACCACCAAACTTCCACTTCACTCCCGTGATATCTCTCGACTATTGCAACTCCTTACTCTATGGCCTGCCTCTAAACAGACCATTCCCTCTTCAGTCTATCTGATTCGCTACTGCCAGTTGTATCCCCCTTACCAACCATTTACTAGTAGAGGTGTCAGCCACCCGATCTCTGCCAATCTCTCCTTGGCTTCCGTTCTCCCAACAAATCAAATTCAAAATACTAAGGGCATAAAAAGCTTCCCACAACTCTGCCTCTAGCTACATCATTAACCTTATCATATAGTATCAAATAAACCACCCTGTTCTCTGCTTCCAAGAACTCCTGTTTGCTAGCTCCCTCAACACTTCATCCCATGCTGTCCTCTGGGATTTTCCCATGGACTATCCCATCCTCTCAGATTCCCTACACCAATCTATATGGCTATTTCCCTGTCTGTATGCTTCAGGTGATCCCTGCAAACTCATCTATTCAGGATAGTCTTTCCTGCCATCACCTAATTGCTGAGCTCTTCCTTTCTCCAACAACTAATCAACGGTACAAATATTTCTACTTAACATGACCTCCGGTTCCCACTTAAATATCAAAAGATATTGCACTAAGGCACATGCCCAAGCAGGTAAATTTAAATATTAAACTGTATCTGGACCAGATCTTGAGCTCATCCCTATTATTTAGCAGTGACCATTATTCAATTGTGTTTATTTGTTATGACTTGAATAGTTCCTCAGGCAAGTTCCTCTAACAAAGTCTTCAGAGAGGGCTCTGTGGCGCAATGGATAGCGCATTGGACTTCTAGTTGGTGTAGTAATTCAAAGGTTGTGGGTTCGAGTCCCACCAGAGTCGGTTTTATATAGTCATTCTTCATAGTGATGCTGCTCTAATGCTTTATAAAGTAATGGATTACATTCATAAGGGAGCTTTATTGACGTGGATTTGCTGCACAAGTTAACGATAGAGCCTAGTGGTTTAGGCTTCTCTTGAGAGTTGATATCAGCAAAATTGGAAGTACCCTGTGCAATTCAGAGCAAAGAGAGGGAATGGTAAGCTAACCTGCGTTATATTGTTCCCTTCCCTCATGCCCGGTGCAAGCTGTAATTCTTTATGTACCCTTTTGTCAGCCCCACAACTATTTACTGTCTAAATCTCGCTACCTTCCCCACAATAAGAATTCCAAAGAATGCCCCATTTTTACCAATGACACCACCAAACTTCCACTTCACTCCCGTGATATCTCTCGACTATTGCAACTCCTTACTCTATGGCCTGCCTCTAAACAGACCATTCCCCCTTCAGTCTATCTGATTCGCTACTGCCAGTTGTATCCCCCTTACCAACCATTTACTAGTAGAGGTGTCAGCCACCCGATCTCTGCCAATCTCTCCTTGGCTTCCGTTCTCCCAACAAATCAAATTCAAAATACTAAGGGCATAAAAAGCTTCCCACAACTCTGCCTCTAGCTACATCATTAACCTTATCATATAGTATCAAATAAACCACCCTGTTCTCTGCTTCCAAGAACTCCTGTTTGCTAGCTCCCTCAACACTTCATCCCATGCTGTCCTCTGGGATTTTCCCATGGACTATCCCATCCTCTCAGATTCCCTACACCAATCTATATGGCTATTTCCCTGTCTGTATGCTTCAGGTGATCCCTGCAAACTCATCTATTCAGGATAGTCTTTCCTGCCATCACCTAATTGCTGAGCTCTTCCTTTCTCCAACAACTAATCAACGGTACAAATATTTCTACTTAACATGACCTCCGGTTCCCACTTAAATATCAAAAGATATTGCACTAAGGCACATGCCCAAGCAGGTAAATTTAAATATTAAACTGTATCTGGACCAGATCTTGAGCTCATCCCTATTATTTAGCAGTGACCATTATTCAATTGTGTTTATTTGTTATGACTTGAATAGTTCCTCAGGCAAGTTCCTCTAACAAAGTCTTCAGAGAGGGCTCTGTGGCGCAATGGATAGCGCATTGGACTTCTAGTTGGTGTAGTAATTCAAAGGTTGTGGGTTCGAGTCCCACCAGAGTTGGTTTTATATAGTCATTCTTCATAGTGATGCTGCTCTATTGCTTTATAAAGTAATGGATTACATTCATAAGGGAGCTTTATTGACGTGGATTTGCTGCACAAGTTAACGATAGAGCCTAGTGGTTTAGGCTTCTCTTGAGAGTTGATATCAGCAAAATTGGAAGTACCCTGTGCAATTCAGAGCAAAGAGAGGGAATGGTAAGCTAACCTGCGTTATATTGTTCCCTTCCCTCATGCCCGGTGCAAGCTGTAATTCTTTATGTACCCTTTTGTCAGCCCCACAACTATTTACTGTCTAAATCTCGCTACCTTCCCCACAATAAGAATTCCAAAGAATGCCCCATTTTTACCAATGACACCACCAAACTTCCACTTCACTCCCGTGATATCTCTCGACTATTGCAACTCCTTACTCTATGGCCTGCCTCTAAACAGACCATTCGCCCTTCAGTCTATCTGATTCGCTACTGCCAGTTGTATCCCCCTTACCAACCATTTACTAGTAGAGGTGTCAGCCACCCGATCTCTGCCAATCTCTCCTTGGCTTCCGTTCTCCCAACAAATCAAATTCAAAATACTAAGGGCATAAAAAGCTTCCCACAACTCTGCCTCTAGCTACATCATTAACCTTATCATATAGTATCAAATAAACCACCCTGTTCTCTGCTTCCAAGAACTCCTGTTCGCTAGCTCCCTCAACACTTCATCCCATGCTGTCCTCTGGGATTTTCCCATGGACTATCCCATCCTCTCAGATTCCCTAAACCAATCTATATGGCTATTTCCCTGTCTGTATGCTTCAGGTGATCCCTGCAAACTCATCTATTCAGGATAGTATTTCCTGCCATCACCTAATTGCTGAGCTCTTCCTTTCTCCAACAACTAATCAACGGTACAAATATTTCTACTTAACATGACCTCCGGTTCCCACTTAAATATCAAAAGATATTGCACTAAGGCACATGCCCAAGCAGGTAAATTTAAATCTTAAACTGTATCTGGACCAGATCTTGAGCTCATCCCTATTATTTAGCAGTGACCATTATTCAATTGTGTTTATTTGTTACGACTTGAATAGTTCCTCAGGCAAGTTCCTCTAACAAAGTCTTCAGAGAGGGCTCTGTGGCTCAATGGATAGCGCATTGGACTTCTAGTTGGTGTAGTAATTCAAAGGTTGTGGGTTCGAGTCCCACCAGAGTTGGTTTTATATAGTCATTCTTCATAGTGATGCTGCTCTATTGCTTTATAAAGTAATGGATTACATTCATAAGGGAGCTTTATTGACGTGGATTTGCTGCACAAGTTAACGATAGAGCCTAGTGGTTTAGGCTTCTCTTGAGAGTTGATATCAGCAAAATTGGAAGTACCCTGTGCAATTCAGAGCAAAGAGAGGGAATGGTAAGCTAACCTGCGTTATATTGTTCCCTTCCCTCATGCCCGGTGCAAGCTGTAATTCTTTATGTACCCTTTTGTCAGCCCCACAACTATTTACTGTCTAAATCTCGCTACCTTCCCCACAATAAGAATTCCAAAGAATGCCCCATTTTTACCAATGACACCACCAAACTTCCACTTCACTCCCGTGATATCTCTCGACTATTGCAACTCCTTACTCTATGGCCTGCCTCTAAACAGACCATTCCCTCTTCAGTCTATCTGATTCGCTACTGCCAGTTGTATCCCCCTTACCAACCATTTACTAGTAGAGGTGTCAGCCACCCGATCTCTGCCAATCTCTCCTTGGCTTCCGTTCTCCCAACAAATCAAATTCAAAATACTAAGGGCATAAAAAGCTTCCCACAACTCTGCCTCTAGCTACATCATTAACCTTATCATATAGTATCAAATAAACCACCCTGTTCTCTGCTTCCAAGAACTCCTGTTTGCTAGCTCCCTCAACACTTCATCCCATGCTGTCCTCTGGGATTTTCCCATGGACTATCCCATCCTCTCAGATTCCCTACACCAATCTATATGGCTATTTCCCTGTCTGTATGCTTCAGGTGATCCCTGCAAACTCATCTATTCAGGATAGTCTTTCCTGCCATCACCTAATTGCTGAGCTCTTCCTTTCTCCAACAACTAATCAACGGTACAAATATTTCTACTTAACATGACCTCCGGTTCCCACTTAAATATCAAAAGATATTGCACTAAGGCACATGCCCAAGCAGGTAAATTTAAATATTAAACTGTATCTGGACCAGATCTTGAGCTCATCCCTATTATTTAGCAGTGACCATTATTCAATTGTGTTTATTTGTTATGACTTGAATAGTTCCTCAGGCAAGTTCCTCTAACAAAGTCTTCAGAGAGGGCTCTGTGGCGCAATGGCTAGCGCATTGGACTTCTAGTTGGTGTAGTAATTCAAAGGTTGTGGGTTCGAGTCCCACCAGAGTCGGTTTTATATAGTCATTCTTCATAGTGATGCTGCTCTAATGCTTTATAAAGTAATGGATTACATTCATAAGGGAGCTTTATTGACGTGGATTTGCTGCACAAGTTAACGATAGAGCCTAGTGGTTTAGGCTTCTCTTGAGAGTTGATATCAGCAAAATTGGAAGTACCCTGTGCAATTCAGAGCAAAGAGAGGGAATGGTAAGCTAACCTGCGTTATATTGTTCCCTTCCCTCATGCCCGGTGCAAGCTGTAATTCTTTATGTACCCTTTTGTCAGCCCCACAACTATTTACTGTCTAAATCTCGCTACCTTCCCCACAATAAGAATTCCAAAGAATGCCCCATTTTTACCAATGACACCACCAAACTTCCACTTCACTCCCGTGATATCTCTCGACTATTGCAACTCCTTACTCTATGGCCTGCCTCTAAACAGACCATTCCCCCTTCAGTCTATCTGATTCGCTACTGCCAGTTGTATCCCCCTTACCAACCATTTACTAGTAGAGGTGTCAGCCACCCGATCTCTGCCAATCTCTCCTTGGCTTCCGTTCTCCCAACAAATCAAATTCAAAATACTAAGGGCATAAAAAGCTTCCCACAACTCTGCCTCTAGCTACATCATTAACCTTATCATATAGTATCAAATAAACCACCCTGTTCTCTGCTTCCAAGAACTCCTGTTTGCTAGCTCCCTCAACACTTCATCCCATGCTGTCCTCTGGGATTTTCCCATGGACTATCCCATCCTCTCAGATTCCCTACACCAATCTATATGGCTATTTCCCTGTCTGTATGCTTCAGGTGATCCCTGCAAACTCATCTATTCAGGATAGTCTTTCCTGCCATCACCTAATTGCTGAGCTCTTCCTTTCTCCAACAACTAATCAACGGTACAAATATTTCTACTTAACATGACCTCCGGTTCCCACTTAAATATCAAAAGATATTGCACTAAGGCACATGCCCAAGCAGGTAAATTTAAATATTAAACTGTATCTGGACCAGATCTTGAGCTCATCCCTATTATTTAGCAGTGACCATTATTCAATTGTGTTTATTTGTTACGACTTGAATAGTTCCTCAGGCAAGTTCCTCTAACTAAGTCTTCAGAGAGGGCTCTGCAATGGATAGCGCATTGGACTTCTAGTTGGTGTAGTAATTCAAAGGTTGTGGGTTCGAGTCCCACCAGAGTCGGTTTTATATAGTCATTCTTCATAGTGATGCTGCTCTAATGCTTTATAAAGTAATGGATTACATTTATAAGGGAGCTTTATTGACGTGGATTTGCTGCACAAGTTAACAATAGAGCCTAGTGGTTTAGGCTGCTCTTGAGAGTTGATATCAGCAAAATTGGAAGTACCCTGTGCAATTCAGAGCAAAGAGAGGGAATGGTAAGCTAACCTGCGTTATATTGTTCCCTTCCCTCATGCCCGGTGCAAGCTGTAATTCTTTATGTACCCTTTTGTCAGCCCCACAACTATTTACTCTCTAAATCTCGCTACCTTCCCCACAATAAGAATTCCAAAGAATGCACCATTTTTACCAATGACACCACCAAACTTCCACTTCACTCCCGTGATATCTCTGGACTATTGCAACTCCTTACTCTATGGCCTGCCTCTAAACAGACCATTCCCCCTTCAGTCTATCTGATTCGCTACTGCCAGTTGTATCCCCCTTACCAACCATTTACTAGTAGAGGTGTCAGCCACCCGATCTCTGCCAATCTCTCCTTGGCTTCCGTTCTCCCAACAAATCAAATTCAAAATACTAAGGGCATAAAAAGCTTCCCACAACTCTGCCTCTAGCTACATCATTAACCTTATCATATAGTATCAAATAAACCACCCTGTTCTCTGCTTCCAAGAACTCCTGTTCGCTAGCTCCCTCAACACTTCATCCCATGCTGTCCTCTGGGATTTTCCCATGGACTATCCCATCCTCTCAGACTCCCTACACCAATCTATATGGCTATTTCCCTGTCTGTATGCTTCAGGTGATCCCTGCAAACTCATCTATTCAGGATAGTCTTTCCTGCCATCACCTAATTGCTGAGCTCTTCCTTTCTCCAACAACTAATCAACGGTACAAATATTTCTACTTAACATGACCTCCGGTTCCCACTTAAATATCAAAAGATATTGCACTAAGGCACATGCCCAAGCAGGTAAATTTAAATCTTAAACTGTATCTGGACCAGATCTTGAGCTCATTCCTATTATTTAGCAGTGACCATTATTCAATTGTGTTTATTTGTCACGACTTGAATAGTTCCTCAGGCAAGTTCCTCTAACAAAGTCTTCAGAGAGGGCTCTGTGGCGCAATGGATAGCGCATTGGACTTCTAGTTGGTGTAGTAATTCAAAGGTTGTGGGTTCGAGTCCCACCAGAGTCGGTTTTATATAGTCATTCTTCATAGTGATGCTGCTCTAATGCTTTATAAAGTAATGGATTACATTCATAAGGGAGCTTTATTGACGTGGATTTGCTGCACAAGTTAACGATAGAGCCTAGTGGTTTAGGCTTCTCTTGAGAGTTGATATCAGCAAAATTGGAAGTACCCTGTGCAATTCAGAGCAAAGAGAGGGAATGGTAAGCTAACCTGCGTTATATTGTTCCCTTCCCTCATGCCCGGTGCAAGCTGTAATTCTTTATGTACCCTTTTGTCAGCCCCACAACTATTTACTGTCTAAATCTCGCTACCTTCCCCACAATAAGAATTCCAAAGAATGCCCCATTTTTACCAATGACACCACCAAACTTCCACTTCACTCCCGTGATATCTCTCGACTATTGCAACTCCTTACTCTATGGCCTGCCTCTAAACAGACCATTCGCCCTTCAGTCTATCTGATTCGCTACTGCCAGTTGTATCCCCCTTACCAACCATTTACTAGTAGAGGTGTCAGCCACCCGATCTCTGCCAATCTCTCCTTGGCTTCCGTTCTCCCAACAAAT
Source organism: Lithobates pipiens (assembly GCF_037356315.1). NCBI lineage: Eukaryota > Metazoa > Chordata > Amphibia > Anura > Ranidae > Lithobates > Lithobates pipiens. Next base: position 385,870,131 of record NW_027507718.1, on the reverse strand, counting down.
CAAATTCAAAATACTAAGGGCATAAAAAGCTTCCCACAACTCTGCCTCTAGCTACATCATTAACCTTATCATATAGTATCAAATAAACCACCCTGTTCTCTGCTTCCAAGAACTCCTGTTCGCTAGCTCCCTCAACACTTCATCCCATGCTGTCCTCTGGGATTTTCCCATGGACTATCCCATCCTCTCAAATTCCCTACACCAATCTATATGGCTATTTCCCTGTCTGTATGCTTCAGGTGATCCCTGCAAACTCATCTATTCAGGATAGTCTTTCCTGCCATCACCTAATTGCTGAGCTCTTCCTTTCTCCAACAACTAATCAACGGTACAAATATTTCTACTTAACATGACCTCCGGTTCCCACTTAAATATCAAAAGATATTGCACTAAGGCACATGCCCAAGCAGGTAAATTTAAATCTTAAACTGTATCTGGACCAGATCTTGAGCTCATCCCTATTATTTAGCAGTGACCATTATTCAATTGTGTTTATTTGTTACGACTTGAATAGTTCCTCAGGCAAGTTCCTCTAACAAAGTCTTCAGAGAGGGCTCTGTGGCGCAATGGATAGCGCATTGGACTTCTAGTTGGTGTAGTAATTCAAAGGTTGTGGGTTCGAGTCCCACCAGAGTTGGTTTTATATAGTCATTCTTCATAGTGATGCTGCTCTATTGCTTTATAAAGTAATGGATTACATTCATAAGGGAGCTTTATTGACGTGGATTTGCTGCACAAGTTAACGATAGAGCCTAGTGGTTTAGGCTTCTCTTGAGAGTTGATATCAGCAAAATTGGAAGTACCCTGTGCAATTCAGAGCAAAGAGAGGGAATGGTAAGCTAACCTGCGTTATATTGTTCCCTTCCCTCATGCCCGGTGCAAGCTGTAATTCTTTATGTACCCTTTTGTCAGCCCCACAACTATTTACTGTCTAAATCTCGCTACCTTCCCCACAATAAGAATTCCAAAGAATGCCCCATTTTTACCAATGACACCACCAAACTTCCACTTCACTCCCGTGATATCTCTCGACTATTGCAACTCCTTACTCTATGGCCTGCCTCTAAACAGACCATTCGCCCTTCAGTCTATCTGATTCGCTACTGCCAGTTGTATCCCCCTTACCAACCATTTACTAGTAGAGGTGTCAGCCACCCGATCTCTGCCAATCTCTCCTTGGCTTCCGTTCTCCCAACAAATCAAATTCAAAATACTAAGGGCATAAAAAGCTTCCCACAACTCTGCCTCTAGCTACATCATTAACCTTATCATATAGTATCAAATAAACCACCCTGTTCTCTGCTTCCAAGAACTCCTGTTCGCTAGCTCCCTCAACACTTCATCCCATGCTGTCCTCTGGGATTTTCCCATGGACTATCCCATCCTCTCAGATTCCCTAAACCAATCTATATGGCTATTTCCCTGTCTGTATGCTTCAGGTGATCCCTGCAAACTCATCTATTCAGGATAGTATTTCCTGCCATCACCTAATTGCTGAGCTCTTCCTTTCTCCAACAACTAATCAACGGTAAAAATATTTCTACTTAACATGACCTCCGGCTCCCACTTAAATATCAAAAGATATTGCACTAAGGCACATGCCCAAGCAGGTAAATTTAAATCTTAAACTGTATCTGGACCAGATCTTGAGCTCATCCCTATTATTTAGCAGTGACCATTATTCAATTGTGTTTATTTGTTACGACTTGAATAGTTCCTCAGGCAAGTTCCTCAGGCAAGTTCCTCTAACAAAATCTTCAGAGAGGGCTCTGTGGCGCAATGGATAGCACATTGGACTTCTAGTTGGTGTAGTAATTCAAAGGTTGTGGGTTCAAGTCCCACCAGAGTCGGTTTTATATAGTCATTCTTCATAGTGATGCTGCTCTAATGCTTTATAATGTAATGGATTACATTCATAAGGGAGCTTTATTGACGTGGATTTGCTGCACAAGTTAACGATAGAACCTAGTGGTTTAGGCTTCTCTTGAGAGTTGATATCTGCAAAATTGGAAGTACCCTGTGCAATTCAGAGCAAAGAGAGGGAATGGTAAGCTAACCTGCGTTATATTGTTCCCTTCCCTCATGCCCGGTGCAAGCTGTAATTCTTTATGTACCCTTTTGTCAGCACCACAACTAGTTACTGTCTAAATCTCGCTACCTTCCCCACAATAAGAATTCCAAAGAATGCCCCATTTTTAACAATGACACCACCAAACTTCCACTTCACTCCCGTGATATCTCTCGACTATTGCAACTCCTTACTCTATGGCCTGCCTCTAAACAGACCATTCCCCCTTCAGTCTATCTGATTCGCTACTGCCAGTTGTATCCCCCTTACCAACCATTTACTAGTAGAGGTGTCAGCCACCCGATCTCTGCCAATCTCTCCTTGGCTTCCGTTCTCCCAACAAATCAAATTCAAAATACTAAGGGCATAAAAAGCTTCCCACAACTCTGCCTCTAGCTACATCATTAACCTTATCATATAGTATCAAATAAACCACCCTGTTCTCTGCTTCCAAGAACTCCTGTTCGCTAGCTCCCTCAACACTTCATCCCATGCTGTCCTCTGGGATTTTCCCATGGACTATCCCATCCTCTCAGGTTCCCTACACCAATCTATATGGCTATTTCCCTGTCTGTATGCTTCAGGTGATCCCTGCAAACTCATCTATTCAGGATAGTCTTTCCTGCCATCACCTAATTGCTGAGCTCTTCCTTTCTCCAACAACTAATCAACGGTACAAATATTTCTACTTAACATGACCTCCGGTTCCCACTTAAATATCAAAAGATATTGCACTAAGGCACATGCCCAAGCAGGTAAATTTAAATCTTAAACTGTATCTGGACCAGATCTTGAGCTCATCCCTATTATTTAGCAGTGACCATTATTCAATTGTGTTTATTTGTTACGACTTGAATAGTTCCTCAGGCAAGTTCCTCTAACAAAGTCTTCAGAGAGGGCTCTGTGGCGCAATGGATAGCGCATTGGACTTCTAGTTGGTGTAGTAATTCAAAGGTTGTGGGTTCGAGTCCCACCAGAGTCGGTTTTATATAGTCATTCTTCATAGTGATGCTGCTCTAATCCTTTATAAAGTAATGGATTACATTCATAAGGGAGCTTTATTGACGTGGATTTGCTGCACAAGTTAACGATAGAGCCTAGTGGTTTAGGCTTCTCTTGAGAGTTGATATCAGCAAAATTGGAAGTACCCTGTGCAATTCAGAGCAAAGAGAGGGAATGGTAAGCTAACCTGCGTTATATTGTTCCCTTCCCTCATGCCCGGTGCAAGCTGTAATTCTTTATGTACCCTTTTGTCAGCCCCACAACTATTTACTGTCTAAATCTCGCTACCTTCCCCACAATAAGAATTCCAAAGAATGCCCCATTTTTACCAATGACACCACCAAACTTCCACTTCACTCCCGTGATATCTCTCGACTATTGCAACTCCTTACTCTATGGCCTGCCTCTAAACAGACCATTCGCCCTTCAGTCTATCTGATTCGCTACTGCCAGTTGTATCCCCCTTACCAACCATTTACTAGTAGAGGTGTCAGCCACCCGATCTCTGCCAATCTCTCCTTGGCTTCCGTTCTCCCAACAAATCAAATTCAAAATACTAAGGGCATAAAAAGCTTCCCACAACTCTGCCTCTAGCTACATCATTAACCTTATCATATAGTATCAAATAAACCACCCTGTTCTCTGCTTCCAAGAACTCCTGTTCGCTAGCTCCCTCAACACTTCATCCCATGCTGTCCTCTGGGATTTTCCCATGGACTATCCCATCCTCTCAAATTCCCTACACCAATCTATATGGCTATTTCCCTGTCTGTATGCTTCAGGTGATCCCTGCAAACTCATCTATTCAGGATAGTCTTTCCTGCCATCACCTAATTGCTGAGCTCTTCCTTTCTCCAACAACTAATCAACGGTACAAATATTTCTACTTAACATGACCTCCGGTTCCCACTTAAATATCAAAAGATATTGCACTAAGGCACATGCCCAAGCAGGTAAATTTAAATCTTAAACTGTATCTGGACCAGATCTTGAGCTCATCCCTATTATTTAGCAGTGACCATTATTCAATTGTGTTTATTTGTTACGACTTGAATAGTTCCTCAGGCAAGTTCCTCTAACCAAGTCTTCAGAGAGGGCTCTGTGGCGCAATGGATAGCGCATTGGACTTCTAGTTAGTGTAGTAATTCAAAGGTTGTGGGTTCGAGTCCCACCAGAGTCGGTTTTATATAGTCATTCTTCATAGTGATGCTGCTCTAATGCTTTATAATGTAATGGATTACATTCATAAGGGAGCTTTATTGACGTGGATTTGCTGCACAAGTTAACGATAGAGCCTAGTGGTTTAGGCTTCTCTTGAGAGTTGATATCAGCAAAATTGGAAGTACCCTGTGCAATTCAGAGCAAAGAGAGGGAATGGTAAGCTAACCTGCGTTATATTGTTCCCTTCCCTCATGCCCGGTGCAAGCTGTAATTCTTTATGTACCCTTTTGTCAGCCCCACAACTATTTACTGTCTAAATCTCGCTACCTTCCCCACAATAAGAATTCCAAAGAATGCCCCATTTTTACCAATGACACCACCAAACTTCCACTTCACTCCCGTGATATCTCTCGACTATTGCAACTCCTTACTCTATGGCCTGCCTCTAAACAGACCATTCGCCCTTCAGTCTATCTGATTCGCTACTGCCAGTTGTATCCCCCTTACCAACCATTTACTAGTAGAGGTGTCAGCCACCCGATCTCTGCCAATCTCTCCTTGGCTTCCGTTCTCCCAACAAATCAAATTCAAAATACTAAGGGCATAAAAAGCTTCCCACAACTCTGCCTCTAGCTACATCATTAACCTTATCATATAGTATCAAATAAACCACCCTGTTCTCTGCTTCCAAGAACTCCTGTTCGCTAGCTCCCTCAACACTTCATCCCATGCTGTCCTCTGGGATTTTCCCATGGACTATCCCATCCTCTCAAATTCCCTACACCAATCTATATGGCTATTTCCCTGTCTGTATGCTTCAGGTGATCCCTGCAAACTCATCTATTCAGGATAGTCTTTCCTGCCATCACCTAATTGCTGAGCTCTTCCTTTCTCCAACAACTAATCAACGGTACAAATATTTCTACTTAACATGACCTCCGGTTCCCACTTAAATATCAAAAGATATTGCACTAAGGCACATGCCCAAGCAGGTAAATTTAAATCTTAAACTGTATCTGGACCAGATCTTGAGCTCATCCCTATTATTTAGCAGTGACCATTATTCAATTGTGTTTATTTGTTACGACTTGAATAGTTCCTCAGGCAAGTTCCTCTAACAAAGTCTTCAGAGAGGGCTCTGTGGCGCAATGGATAGCGCATTGGACTTCTAGTTGGTGTAGTAATTCAAAGGTTGTGGGTTCGAGTCCCACCAGAGTCGGTTTTATATAGTCATTCTTCATAGTGATGCTGCTCTAATCCTTTATAAAGTAATGGATTACATTCATAAGGGAGCTTTATTGACGTGGATTTGCTGCACAAGTTAACGATAGAGCCTAGTGGTTTAGGCTTCTCTTGAGAGTTGATATCAGCAAAATTGGAAGTACCCTGTGCAATTCAGAGCAAAGAGAGGGAATGGTAAGCTAACCTGCGTTATATTGTTCCCTTCCCTCATGCCCGGTGCAAGCTGTAATTCTTTATGTACCCTTTTGTCAGCCCCACAACTATTTACTGTCTAAATCTCGCTACCTTCCCCACAATAAGAATTCCAAAGAATGCCCCATTTTTACCAATGACACCACCAAACTTCCACTTCACTCCCGTGATATCTCTCGACTATTGCAACTCCTTACTCTATGGCCTGCCTCTAAACAGACCATTCGCCCTTCAGTCTATCTGATTCGCTACTGCCAGTTGTATCCCCCTTACCAACCATTTACTAGTAGAGGTGTCAGCCACCCGATCTCTGCCAATCTCTCCTTGGCTTCCGTTCTCCCAACAAATCAAATTCAAAATACTAAGGGCATAAAAAGCTTCCCACAACTCTGCCTCTAGCTACATCATTAACCTTATCATATAGTATCAAATAAACCACCCTGTTCTCTGCTTCCAAGAACTCCTGTTCGCTAGCTCCCTCAACACTTCATCCCATGCTGTCCTCTGGGATATTCCCATGGACTATCCCATCCTCTCAAATTCCCTACACCAATCTATATGGCTATTTCCCTGTCTGTATGCTTCAGGTGATCCCTGCAAACTCATCTATTCAGGATAGTCTTTCCTGCCATCACCTAATTGCTGAGCTCTTCCTTTCTCCAACAACTAATCAACGGTACAAATATTTCTACTTAACATGACCTCCGGTTCCCACTTAAATATCAAAAGATATTGCACTAAGGCACATGCCCAAGCAGGTAAATTTAAATCTTAAACTGTATCTGGACCAGATCTTGAGCTCATCCCTATTATTTAGCAGTGACCATTATTCAATTGTGTTTATTTGTTACGACTTGAATAGTTCCTCAGGCAAGTTCCTCTAACCAAGTCTTCAGAGAGGGCTCTGTGGCGCAATGGATAGCGCATTGGACTTCTACTTAGTGTAGTAATTCAAAGGTTGTGGGTTCGAGTCCCACCAGAGTCGGTTTTATATAGTCATTCTTCATAGTGATGCTGCTCTAATGCTTTATAATGTAATGGATTACATTCATAAGGGAGCTTTATTGACGTGGATTTGCTGCACAAGTTAACGATAGAGCCTAGTGGTTTAGGCTTCTCTTGAGAGTTGATATCAGCAAAATTGGAAGTACCCTGTGCAATTCAGAGCAAAGAGAGGGAATGGTAAGCTAACCTGCGTTATATTGTTCCCTTCCCTCATGCCCGGTGCAAGCTGTAATTCTTTATGTACCCTTTTGTCAGCCCCACAACTATTTACTGTCTAAATCTCGCTACCTTCCCCACAATAAGAATTCCAAAGAATGCCCCATTTTTACCAATGACACCACCAAACTTCCACTTCACTCCCGTGATATCTCTCGACTATTGCAACTCCTTACTCTATGGCCTGCCTCTAAACAGACCATTCGCCCTTCAGTCTATCTGATTCGCTACTGCCAGTTGTATCCCCCTTACCAACCATTTACTAGTAGAGGTGTCAGCCACCCGATCTCTGCCAATCTCTCCTTGGCTTCCGTTCTCCCAACAAATCAAATTCAAAATACTAAGGGCATAAAAAGCTTCCCACAACTCTGCCTCTAGCTACATCATTAACCTTATCATATAGTATCAAATAAACCACCCTGTTCTCTGCTTCCAAGAACTCCTGTTCGCTAGCTCCCTCAACACTTCATCCCATGCTGTCCTCTGGGATTTTCCCATGGACTATCCCATCCTCTCAAATTCCCTACACCAATCTATATGGCTATTTCCCTGTCTGTATGCTTCAGGTGATCCCTGCAAACTCATCTATTCAGGATAGTCTTTCCTGCCATCACCTAATTGCTGAGCTCTTCCTTTCTCCAACAACTAATCAACGGTACAAATATTTCTACTTAACATGACCTCCGGTTCCCACTTAAATATCAAAAGATATTGCACTAAGGCACATGCCCAAGCAGGTAAATTTAAATCTTAAACTGTATCTGGACCAGATCTTGAGCTCATCCCTATTATTTAGCAGTGACCATTATTCAATTGTGTTTATTTGTTACGACTTGAATAGTTCCTCAGGCAAGTTCCTCTAACAAAGTCTTCAGAGAGGGCTCTGTGGCGCAATGGATAGCGCATTGGACTTCTAGTTGGTGTAGTAATTCAAAGGTTGTGGGTTCGAGTCCCACCAGAGTCGGTTTTATATAGTCATTCTTCATAGTGATGCTGCTCTAATCCTTTATAAAGTAATGGATTACATTCATAAGAGAGCTTTATTGACGTGGATTTGCTGCACAAGTTAACGATAGAGCCTAGTGGTTTAGGCTTCTCTTGAGAGTTGATATCAGCAAAATTGGAAGTACCCTGTGCAATTCAGAGCAAAGAGAGGGAATGGTAAGCTAACCTGCGTTATATTGTTCCCTTCCCTCATGCCCGGTGCAAGCTGTAATTCTTTATGTACCCTTTTGTCAGCCCCACAACTATTTACTGTCTAAATCTCGCTACCTTCCCCACAATAAGAATTCCAAAGAATGCCCCATTTTTACCAATGACACCACCAAACTTCCACTTCACTCCCGTGATATCTCTCGACTATTGCAACTCCTTACTCTATGGCCTGCCTCTAAACAGACCATTCGCCCTTCAGTCTATCTGATTCGCTACTGCCAGTTGTATCCCCCTTACCAACCATTTACTAGTAGAGGTGTCAGCCACCCGATCTCTGCCAATCTCTCCTTGGCTTCCGTTCTCCCAACAAATCAAATTCAAAATACTAAGGGCATAAAAAGCTTCCCACAACTCTGCCTCTAGCTACATCATTAACCTTATCATATAGTATCAAATAAACCACCCTGTTCTCTGCTTCCAAGAACTCCTGTTCGCTAGCTCCCTCAACACTTCATCCCATGCTGTCCTCTGGGATATTCCCATGGACTATCCCATCCTCTCAAATTCCCTACACCAATCTATATGGCTATTTCCCTGTCTGTATGCTTCAGGTGATCCCTGCAAACTCATCTATTCAGGATAGTCTTTCCTGCCATCACCTAATTGCTGAGCTCTTCCTTTCTCCAACAACTAATCAACGGTACAAATATTTCTACTTAACATGACCTCCGGTTCCCACTTAAATATCAAAAGATATTGCACTAAGGCACATGCCCAAGCAGGTAAATTTAAATCTTAAACTGTATCTGGACCAGATCTTGAGCTCATCCCTATTATTTAGCAGTGACCATTATTCAATTGTGTTTATTTGTTACGACTTGAATAGTTCCTCAGGCAAGTTCCTCTAACCAAGTCTTCAGAGAGGGCTCTGTGGCGCAATGGATAGCGCATTGGACTTCTACTTAGTGTAGTAATTCAAAGGTTGTGGGTTCGAGTCCCACCAGAGTCGGTTTTATATAGTCATTCTTCATAGTGATGCTGCTCTAATGCTTTATAATGTAATGGATTACATTCATAAGGGAGCTTTATTGACGTGGATTTGCTGCACAAGTTAACGATAGAGCCTAGTGGTTTAGGCTTCTCTTGAGAGTTGATATCAGCAAAATTGGAAGTACCCTGTGCAATTCAGAGCAAAGAGAGGGAATGGTAAGCTAACCTGCGTTATATTGTTCCCTTCCCTCATGCCCGGTGCAAGCTGTAATTCTTTATGTACCCTTTTGTCAGCCCCACAACTATTTACTGTCTAAATCTCGCTACCTTCCCCACAATAAGAATTCCAAAGAATGCCCCATTTTTACCAATGACACCACCAAACTTCCACTTCACTCCCGTGATATCTCTCGACTATTGCAACTCCTTACTCTATGGCCTGCCTCTAAACAGACCATTCGCCCTTCAGTCTATCTGATTCGCTACTGCCAGTTGTATCCCCCTTACCAACCATTTACTAGTAGAGGTGTCAGCCACCCGATCTCTGCCAATCTCTCCTTGGCTTCCGTTCTCCCAACAAATCAAATTCAAAATACTAAGGGCATAAAAAGCTTCCCACAACTCTGCCTCTAGCTACATCATTAACCTTATCATATAGTATCAAATAAACCACCCTGTTCTCTGCTTCCAAGAACTCCTGTTCGCTAGCTCCCTCAACACTTCATCCCATGCTGTCCTCTGGGATTTTCCCATGGACTATCCCATCCTCTCAAATTCCCTACACCAATCTATATGGCTATTTCCCTGTCTGTATGCTTCAGGTGATCCCTGCAAACTCATCTATTCAGGATAGTCTTTCCTGCCATCACCTAATTGCTGAGCTCTTCCTTTCTCCAACAACTAATCAACGGTACAAATATTTCTACTTAACATGACCTCCGGTTCCCACTTAAATATCAAAAGATATTGCACTAAGGCACATGCCCAAGCAGGTAAATTTAAATCTTAAACTGTATCTGGACCAGATCTTGAGCTCATCCCTATTATTTAGCAGTGACCATTATTCAATTGTGTTTATTTGTTACGACTTGAATAGTTCCTCAGGCAAGTTCCTCTAACAAAGTCTTCAGAGAGGGCTCTGTGGCTCAATGGATAGCGCATTGGACTTCTAGTTGGTGTAGTAATTCAAAGGTTGTGGGTTCGAGTCCCACCAGAGTTGGTTTTATATAGTCATTCTTCATAGTGATGCTGCTCTATTGCTTTATAAAGTAATGGATTACATTCATAAGGGAGCTTTATTGACGTGGATTTGCTGCACAAGTTAACGATAGAGCCTAGTGGTTTAGGCTTCTCTTGAGAGTTGATATCAGCAAAATTGGAAGTACCCTGTGCAATTCAGAGCAAAGAGAGGGAATGGTAAGCTAACCTGCGTTATATTGTTCCCTTCCCTCATGCCCGGTGCAAGCTGTAATTCTTTATGTACCCTTTTGTCAGCCCCACAACTATTTACTGTCTAAATCTCGCTACCTTCCCCACAATAAGAATTCCAAAGAATGCCCCATTTTTACCAATGACACCACCAAACTTCCACTTCACTCCCGTGATATCTCTCGACTATTGCAACTCCTTACTCTATGGCCTGCCTCTAAACAGACCATTCCCCCTTCAGTCTATCTGATTCGCTACTGCCAGTTGTATCCCCCTTACCAACCATTTACTAGTAGAGGTGTCAGCCACCCGATCTCTGCCAATCTCTCCTTGGCTTCCGTTCTCCCAACAAATCAAATTCAAAATACTAAGGGCATAAAAAGCTTCCCACAACTCTGCCTCTAGCTACATCATTAACCTTATCATATAGTATCAAATAAACCACCCTGTTCTCTGCTTCCAAGAACTCCTGTTTGCTAGCTCCCTCAACACTTCATCCCATGCTGTCCTCTGGGATTTTCCCATGGACTATCCCATCCTCTCAGATTCCCTAAACCAATCTATATGGCTATTTCCCTGTCTGTATGCTTCAGGTGATCCCTGCAAACTCATCTATTCAGGATAGTCTTTCCTGCCATCACCTAATTGCTGAGCTCTTCCTTTCTCCAACAACTAATCAACGGTACAAATATTTCTACTTAACATGACCTCCGGTTCCCACTTAAATATCAAAAGATATTGCACTAAGGCACATGCCCAAGCAGGTAAATTTAAATCTTAAACTGTATCTGGACCAGATCTTGAGCTCATCCCTATTATTTAGCAGTGACCATTATTCAATTGTGTTTATTTGTTACGACTTGAATAGTTCCTCAGGCAAGTTCCTCTAACCAAGTCTTCAGAGAGGGCTCTGTGGCGCAATGGATAGCGCATTGGACTTCTACTTAGTGTAGTAATTCAAAGGTTGTGGGTTCGAGTCCCACCAGAGTCGGTTTTATATAGTCATTCTTCATAGTGATGCTGCTCTAATGCTTTATAATGTAATGGATTACATTCATAAGGGAGCTTTATTGACGTGGATTTGCTGCACAAGTTAACGATAGAGCCTAGTGGTTTAGGCTTCTCTTGAGAGTTGATATCAGCAAAATTGGAAGTACCCTGTGCAATTCAGAGCAAAGAGAGGGAATGGTAAGCTAACCTGCGTTATATTGTTCCCTTCCCTCATGCCCGGTGCAAGCTGTAATTCTTTATGTACCCTTTTGTCAGCCCCACAACTATTTACTGTCTAAATCTCGCTACCTTCCCCACAATAAGAATTCCAAAGAATGCCCCATTTTTACCAATGACACCACCAAACTTCCACTTCACTCCCGTGATATCTCTCGACTATTGCAACTCCTTACTCTATGGCCTGCCTCTAAACAGACCATTCGCCCTTCAGTCTATCTGATTCGCTACTGCCAGTTGTATCCCCCTTACCAACCATTTACTAGTAGAGGTGTCAGCCACCCGATCTCTGCCAATCTCTCCTTGGCTTCCGTTCTCCCAACAAATCAAATTCAAAATACTAAGGGCATAAAAAGCTTCCCACAACTCTGCCTCTAGCTACATCATTAACCTTATCATATAGTATCAAATAAACCACCCTGTTCTCTGCTTCCAAGAACTCCTGTTCGCTAGCTCCCTCAACACTTCATCCCATGCTGTCCTCTGGGATTTTCCCATGGACTATCCCATCCTCTCAAATTCCCTACACCAATCTATATGGCTATTTCCCTGTCTGTATGCTTCAGGTGATCCCTGCAAACTCATCTATTCAGGATAGTCTTTCCTGCCATCACCTAATTGCTGAGCTCTTCCTTTCTCCAACAACTAATCAACGGTACAAATATTTCTACTTAACATGACCTCCGGTTCCCACTTAAATATCAAAAGATATTGCACTAAGGCACATGCCCAAGCAGGTAAATTTAAATCTTAAACTGTATCTGGACCAGATCTTGAGCTCATCCCTATTATTTAGCAGTGACCATTATTCAATTGTGTTTATTTGTTACGACTTGAATAGTTCCTCAGGCAAGTTCCTCTAACAAAGTCTTCAGAGAGGGCTCTGTGGCTCAATGGATAGCGCATTGGACTTCTAGTTGGTGTAGTAATTCAAAGGTTGTGGGTTCGAGTCCCACCAGAGTTGGTTTTATATAGTCATTCTTCATAGTGATGCTGCTCTATTGCTTTATAAAGTAATGGATTACATTCATAAGGGAGCTTTATTGACGTGGATTTGCTGCACAAGTTAACGATAGAGCCTAGTGGTTTAGGCTTCTCTTGAGAGTTGATATCAGCAAAATTGGAAGTACCCTGTGCAATTCAGAGCAAAGAGAGGGAATGGTAAGCTAACCTGCGTTATATTGTTCCCTTCCCTCATGCCCGGTGCAAGCTGTAATTCTTTATGTACCCTTTTGTCAGCCCCACAACTATTTACTGTCTAAATCTCGCTACCTTCCCCACAATAAGAATTCCAAAGAATGCCCCATTTTTACCAATGACACCACCAAACTTCCACTTCACTCCCGTGATATCTCTCGACTATTGCAACTCCTTACTCTATGGCCTGCCTCTAAACAGACCATTCCCCCTTCAGTCTATCTGATTCGCTACTGCCAGTTGTATCCCCCTTACCAACCATTTACTAGTAGAGGTGTCAGCCACCCGATCTCTGCCAATCTCTCCTTGGCTTCCGTTCTCCCAACAAATCAAATTCAAAATACTAAGGGCATAAAAAGCTTCCCACAACTCTGCCTCTAGCTACATCATTAACCTTATCATATAGTATCAAATAAACCACCCTGTTCTCTGCTTCCAAGAACTCCTGTTTGCTAGCTCCCTCAACACTTCATCCCATGCTGTCCTCTGGGATTTTCCCATGGACTATCCCATCCTCTCAGATTCCCTACACCAATCTATATGGCTATTTCCCTGTCTGTATGCTTCAGGTGATCCCTGCAAACTCATCTATTCAGGATAGTCTTTCCTGCCATCACCTAATTGCTGAGCTCTTCCTTTCTCCAACAACTAATCAACGGTACAAATATTTCTACTTAACATGACCTCCGGTTCCCACTTAAATATCAAAAGATATTGCACTAAGGCACATGCCCAAGCAGGTAAATTTAAATATTAAACTGTATCTGGACCAGATCTTGAGCTCATCCCTATTATTTAGCAGTGACCATTATTCAATTGTGTTTATTTGTTATGACTTGAATAGTTCCTCAGGCAAGTTCCTCAGGCAAGTTCCTCTAACAAAATCTTCAGAGAGGGCTCTGTGGCGCAATGGATAGCACATTGGACTTCTAGTTGGTGTAGTAATTCAAAGGTTGTGGGTTCAAGTCCCACCAGAGTCGGTTTTATATAGTCATTCTTCATAGTGATGCTGCTCTAATGCTTTATAATGTAATGGATTACATTCATAAGGGAGCTTTATTGACGTGGATTTGCTGCACAAGTTAACGATAGAACCTAGTGGTTTAGGCTTCTCTTGAGAGTTGATATCTGCAAAATTGGAAGTACCCTGTGCAATTCAGAGCAAAGAGAGGGAATGGTAAGCTAACCTGCGTTATATTGTTCCCTTCCCTCATGCCCGGTGCAAGCTGTAATTCTTTATGTACCCTTTTGTCAGCACCACAACTAGTTACTGTCTAAATCTCGCTACCTTCCCCACAATAAGAATTCCAAAGAATGCCCCATTTTTAACAATGACACCACCAAACTTCCACTTCACTCCCGTGATATCTCTCGACTATTGCAACTCCTTACTCTATGGCCTGCCTCTAAACAGACCATTCCCCCTTCAGTCTATCTGATTCGCTACTGCCAGTTGTATCCCCCTTACCAACCATTTACTAGTAGAGGTGTCAGCCACCCGATCTCTGCCAATCTCTCCTTGGCTTCCGTTCTCCCAACAAATCAAATTCAAAATACTAAGGGCATAAAAAGCTTCCCACAACTCTGCCTCTAGCTACATCATTAACCTTATCATATAGTATCAAATAAACCACCCTGTTCTCTGCTTCCAAGAACTCCTGTTCGCTAGCTCCCTCAACACTTCATCCCATGCTGTCCTCTGGGATTTTCCCATGGACTATCCCATCCTCTCAGGTTCCCTACACCAATCTATATGGCTATTTCCCTGTCTGTATGCTTCAGGTGATCCCTGCAAACTCATCTATTCAGGATAGTCTTTCCTGCCATCACCTAATTGCTGAGCTCTTCCTTTCTCCAACAACTAATCAACGGTACAAATATTTCTACTTAACATGACCTCCGGTTCCCACTTAAATATCAAAAGATATTGCACTAAGGCACATGCCCAAGCAGGTAAATTTAAATCTTAAACTGTATCTGGACCAGATCTTGAGCTCATCCCTATTATTTAGCAGTGACCATTATTCAATTGTGTTTATTTGTTACGACTTGAATAGTTCCTCAGGCAAGTTCCTCTAACAAAGTCTTCAGAGAGGGCTCTGTGGCGCAATGGATAGCGCATTGGACTTCTAGTTGGTGTAGTAATTCAAAGGTTGTGGGTTCGAGTCCCACCAGAGTCGGTTTTATATAGTCATTCTTCATAGTGATGCTGCTCTAATCCTTTATAAAGTAATGGATTACATTCATAAGGGAGCTTTATTGACGTGGATTTGCTGCACAAGTTAACGATAGAGCCTAGTGGTTTAGGCTTCTCTTGAGAGTTGATATCAGCAAAATTGGAAGTACCCTGTGCAATTCAGAGCAAAGAGAGGGAATGGTAAGCTAACCTGCGTTATATTGTTCCCTTCCCTCATGCCCGGTGCAAGCTGTAATTCTTTATGTACCCTTTTGTCAGCCCCACAACTATTTACTGTCTAAATCTCGCTACCTTCCCCACAATAAGAATTCCAAAGAATGCCCCATTTTTACCAATGACACCACCAAACTTCCACTTCACTCCCGTGATATCTCTCGACTATTGCAACTCCTTACTCTATGGCCTGCCTCTAAACAGACCATTCGCCCTTCAGTCTATCTGATTCGCTACTGCCAGTTGTATCCCCCTTACCAACCATTTACTAGTAGAGGTGTCAGCCACCCGATCTCTGCCAATCTCTCCTTGGCTTCCGTTCTCCCAACAAATCAAATTCAAAATACTAAGGGCATAAAAAGCTTCCCACAACTCTGCCTCTAGCTACATCATTAACCTTATCATATAGTATCAAATAAACCACCCTGTTCTCTGCTTCCAAGAACTCCTGTTCGCTAGCTCCCTCAACACTTCATCCCATGCTGTCCTCTGGGATTTTCCCATGGACTATCCCATCCTCTCAAATTCCCTACACCAATCTATATGGCTATTTCCCTGTCTGTATGCTTCAGGTGATCCCTGCAAACTCATCTATTCAGGATAGTCTTTCCTGCCATCACCTAATTGCTGAGCTCTTCCTTTCTCCAACAACTAATCAACGGTACAAATATTTCTACTTAACATGACCTCCGGTTCCCACTTAAATATCAAAAGATATTGCACTAAGGCACATGCCCAAGCAGGTAAATTTAAATCTTAAACTGTATCTGGACCAGATCTTGAGCTCATCCCTATTATTTAGCAGTGACCATTATTCAATTGTGTTTATTTGTTACGACTTGAATAGTTCCTCAGGCAAGTTCCTCTAACCAAGTCTTCAGAGAGGGCTCTGTGGCGCAATGGATAGCGCATTGGACTTCTAGTTAGTGTAGTAATTCAAAGGTTGTGGGTTCGAGTCCCACCAGAGTCGGTTTTATATAGTCATTCTTCATAGTGATGCTGCTCTAATGCTTTATAATGTAATGGATTACATTCATAAGGGAGCTTTATTGACGTGGATTTGCTGCACAAGTTAACGATAGAGCCTAGTGGTTTAGGCTTCTCTTGAGAGTTGATATCAGCAAAATTGGAAGTACCCTGTGCAATTCAGAGCAAAGAGAGGGAATGGTAAGCTAACCTGCGTTATATTGTTCCCTTCCCTCATGCCCGGTGCAAGCTGTAATTCTTTATGTACCCTTTTGTCAGCCCCACAACTATTTACTGTCTAAATCTCGCTACCTTCCCCACAATAAGAATTCCAAAGAATGCCCCATTTTTACCAATGACACCACCAAACTTCCACTTCACTCCCGTGATATCTCTCGACTATTGCAACTCCTTACTCTATGGCCTGCCTCTAAACAGACCATTCGCCCTTCAGTCTATCTGATTCGCTACTGCCAGTTGTATCCCCCTTACCAACCATTTACTAGTAGAGGTGTCAGCCACCCGATCTCTGCCAATCTCTCCTTGGCTTCCGTTCTCCCAACAAATCAAATTCAAAATACTAAGGGCATAAAAAGCTTCCCACAACTCTGCCTCTAGCTACATCATTAACCTTATCATATAGTATCAAATAAACCACCCTGTTCTCTGCTTCCAAGAACTCCTGTTCGCTAGCTCCCTCAACACTTCATCCCATGCTGTCCTCTGGGATTTTCCCATGGACTATCCCATCCTCTCAAATTCCCTACACCAATCTATATGGCTATTTCCCTGTCTGTATGCTTCAGGTGATCCCTGCAAACTCATCTATTCAGGATAGTCTTTCCTGCCATCACCTAATTGCTGAGCTCTTCCTTTCTCCAACAACTAATCAACGGTACAAATATTTCTACTTAACATGACCTCCGGTTCCCACTTAAATATCAAAAGATATTGCACTAAGGCACATGCCCAAGCAGGTAAATTTAAATCTTAAACTGTATCTGGACCAGATCTTGAGCTCATCCCTATTATTTAGCAGTGACCATTATTCAATTGTGTTTATTTGTTACGACTTGAATAGTTCCTCAGGCAAGTTCCTCTAACAAAGTCTTCAGAGAGGGCTCTGTGGCGCAATGGATAGCGCATTGGACTTCTAGTTGGTGTAGTAATTCAAAGGTTGTGGGTTCGAGTCCCACCAGAGTCGGTTTTATATAGTCATTCTTCATAGTGATGCTGCTCTAATCCTTTATAAAGTAATGGATTACATTCATAAGGGAGCTTTATTGACGTGGATTTGCTGCACAAGTTAACGATAGAGCCTAGTGGTTTAGGCTTCTCTTGAGAGTTGATATCAGCAAAATTGGAAGTACCCTGTGCAATTCAGAGCAAAGAGAGGGAATGGTAAGCTAACCTGCGTTATATTGTTCCCTTCCCTCATGCCCGGTGCAAGCTGTAATTCTTTATGTACCCTTTTGTCAGCCCCACAACTATTTACTGTCTAAATCTCGCTACCTTCCCCACAATAAGAATTCCAAAGAATGCCCCATTTTTACCAATGACACCACCAAACTTCCACTTCACTCCCGTGATATCTCTCGACTATTGCAACTCCTTACTCTATGGCCTGCCTCTAAACAGACCATTCGCCCTTCAGTCTATCTGATTCGCTACTGCCAGTTGTATCCCCCTTACCAACCATTTACTAGTAGAGGTGTCAGCCACCCGATCTCTGCCAATCTCTCCTTGGCTTCCGTTCTCCCAACAAATCAAATTCAAAATACTAAGGGCATAAAAAGCTTCCCACAACTCTGCCTCTAGCTACATCATTAACCTTATCATATAGTATCAAATAAACCACCCTGTTCTCTGCTTCCAAGAACTCCTGTTCGCTAGCTCCCTCAACACTTCATCCCATGCTGTCCTCTGGGATATTCCCATGGACTATCCCATCCTCTCAAATTCCCTACACCAATCTATATGGCTATTTCCCTGTCTGTATGCTTCAGGTGATCCCTGCAAACTCATCTATTCAGGATAGTCTTTCCTGCCATCACCTAATTGCTGAGCTCTTCCTTTCTCCAACAACTAATCAACGGTACAAATATTTCTACTTAACATGACCTCCGGTTCCCACTTAAATATCAAAAGATATTGCACTAAGGCACATGCCCAAGCAGGTAAATTTAAATCTTAAACTGTATCTGGACCAGATCTTGAGCTCATCCCTATTATTTAGCAGTGACCATTATTCAATTGTGTTTATTTGTTACGACTTGAATAGTTCCTCAGGCAAGTTCCTCTAACAAAGTCTTCAGAGAGGGCTCTGTGGCTCAATGGATAGCGCATTGGACTTCTAGTTGGTGTAGTAATTCAAAGGTTGTGGGTTCGAGTCCCACCAGAGTTGGTTTTATATAGTCATTCTTCATAGTGATGCTGCTCTATTGCTTTATAAAGTAATGGATTACATTCATAAGGGAGCTTTATTGACGTGGATTTGCTGCACAAGTTAACGATAGAGCCTAGTGGTTTAGGCTTCTCTTGAGAGTTGATATCAGCAAAATTGGAAGTACCCTGTGCAATTCAGAGCAAAGAGAGGGAATGGTAAGCTAACCTGCGTTATATTGTTCCCTTCCCTCATGCCCGGTGCAAGCTGTAATTCTTTATGTACCCTTTTGTCAGCCCCACAACTATTTACTGTCTAAATCTCGCTACCTTCCCCACAATAAGAATTCCAAAGAATGCCCCATTTTTACCAATGACACCACCAAACTTCCACTTCACTCCCGTGATATCTCTCGACTATTGCAACTCCTTACTCTATGGCCTGCCTCTAAACAGACCATTCCCCCTTCAGTCTATCTGATTCGCTACTGCCAGTTGTATCCCCCTTACCAACCATTTACTAGTAGAGGTGTCAGCCACCCGATCTCTGCCAATCTCTCCTTGGCTTCCGTTCTCCCAACAAATCAAATTCAAAATACTAAGGGCATAAAAAGCTTCCCACAACTCTGCCTCTAGCTACATCATTAACCTTATCATATAGTATCAAATAAACCACCCTGTTCTCTGCTTCCAAGAACTCCTG
This sequence comes from Lithobates pipiens, assembly GCF_037356315.1. NCBI lineage: Eukaryota > Metazoa > Chordata > Amphibia > Anura > Ranidae > Lithobates > Lithobates pipiens. The sequence goes on along the minus strand of NW_027507718.1, from coordinate 385,850,787 downwards.
TTTGCTAGCTCCCTCAACACTTCATCCCATGCTGTCCTCTGGGATTTTCCCATGGACTATCCCATCCTCTCAGATTCCCTACACCAATCTATATGGCTATTTCCCTGTCTGTATGCTTCAGGTGATCCCTGCAAACTCATCTATTCAGGATAGTCTTTCCTGCCATCACCTAATTGCTGAGCTCTTCCTTTCTCCAACAACTAATCAACGGTACAAATATTTCTACTTAACATGACCTCCGGTTCCCACTTAAATATCAAAAGATATTGCACTAAGGCACATGCCCAAGCAGGTAAATTTAAATATTAAACTGTATCTGGACCAGATCTTGAGCTCATCCCTATTATTTAGCAGTGACCATTATTCAATTGTGTTTATTTGTTATGACTTGAATAGTTCCTCAGGCAAGTTCCTCTAACAAAGTCTTCAGAGAGGGCTCTGTGGCGCAATGGATAGCGCATTGGACTTCTAGTTGGTGTAGTAATTCAAAGGTTGTGGGTTCGAGTCCCACCAGAGTCGGTTTTATATAGTCATTCTTCATAGTGATGCTGCTCTAATGCTTTATAAAGTAATGGATTACATTCATAAGGGAGCTTTATTGACGTGGATTTGCTGCACAAGTTAACGATAGAGCCTAGTGGTTTAGGCTTCTCTTGAGAGTTGATATCAGCAAAATTGGAAGTACCCTGTGCAATTCAGAGCAAAGAGAGGGAATGGTAAGCTAACCTGCGTTATATTGTTCCCTTCCCTCATGCCCGGTGCAAGCTGTAATTCTTTATGTACCCTTTTGTCAGCCCCACAACTATTTACTGTCTAAATCTCGCTACCTTCCCCACAATAAGAATTCCAAAGAATGCCCCATTTTTACCAATGACACCACCAAACTTCCACTTCACTCCCGTGATATCTCTCGACTATTGCAACTCCTTACTCTATGGCCTGCCTCTAAACAGACCATTCCCCCTTCAGTCTATCTGATTCGCTACTGCCAGTTGTATCCCCCTTACCAACCATTTACTAGTAGAGGTGTCAGCCACCCGATCTCTGCCAATCTCTCCTTGGCTTCCGTTCTCCCAACAAATCAAATTCAAAATACTAAGGGCATAAAAAGCTTCCCACAACTCTGCCTCTAGCTACATCATTAACCTTATCATATAGTATCAAATAAACCACCCTGTTCTCTGCTTCCAAGAACTCCTGTTTGCTAGCTCCCTCAACACTTCATCCCATGCTGTCCTCTGGGATTTTCCCATGGACTATCCCATCCTCTCAGATTCCCTACACCAATCTATATGGCTATTTCCCTGTCTGTATGCTTCAGGTGATCCCTGCAAACTCATCTATTCAGGATAGTCTTTCCTGCCATCACCTAATTGCTGAGCTCTTCCTTTCTCCAACAACTAATCAACGGTACAAATATTTCTACTTAACATGACCTCCGGTTCCCACTTAAATATCAAAAGATATTGCACTAAGGCACATGCCCAAGCAGGTAAATTTAAATATTAAACTGTATCTGGACCAGATCTTGAGCTCATCCCTATTATTTAGCAGTGACCATTATTCAATTGTGTTTATTTGTTATGACTTGAATAGTTCCTCAGGCAAGTTCCTCTAACAAAGTCTTCAGAGAGGGCTCTGTGGCGCAATGGATAGCGCATTGGACTTCTAGTTGGTGTAGTAATTCAAAGGTTGTGGGTTCGAGTCCCACCAGAGTCGGTTTTATATAGTCATTCTTCATAGTGATGCTGCTCTAATGCTTTATAAAGTAATGGATTACATTCATAAGGGAGCTTTATTGACGTGGATTTGCTGCACAAGTTAACGATAGAGCCTAGTGGTTTAGGCTTCTCTTGAGAGTTGATATCAGCAAAATTGGAAGTACCCTGTGCAATTCAGAGCAAAGAGAGGGAATGGTAAGCTAACCTGCGTTATATTGTTCCCTTCCCTCATGCCCGGTGCAAGCTGTAATTCTTTATGTACCCTTTTGTCAGCCCCACAACTATTTACTGTCTAAATCTCGCTACCTTCCCCACAATAAGAATTCCAAAGAATGCCCCATTTTTACCAATGACACCACCAAACTTCCACTTCACTCCCGTGATATCTCTCGACTATTGCAACTCCTTACTCTATGGCCTGCCTCTAAACAGACCATTCCCCCTTCAGTCTATCTGATTCGCTACTGCCAGTTGTATCCCCCTTACCAACCATTTACTAGTAGAGGTGTCAGCCACCCGATCTCTGCCAATCTCTCCTTGGCTTCCGTTCTCCCAACAAATCAAATTCAAAATACTAAGGGCATAAAAAGCTTCCCACAACTCTGCCTCTAGCTACATCATTAACCTTATCATATAGTATCAAATAAACCACCCTGTTCTCTGCTTCCAAGAACTCCTGTTTGCTAGCTCCCTCAACACTTCATCCCATGCTGTCCTCTGGGATTTTCCCATGGACTATCCCATCCTCTCAGATTCCCTACACCAATCTATATGGCTATTTCCCTGTCTGTATGCTTCAGGTGATCCCTGCAAACTCATCTATTCAGGATAGTCTTTCCTGCCATCACCTAATTGCTGAGCTCTTCCTTTCTCCAACAACTAATCAACGGTACAAATATTTCTACTTAACATGACCTCCGGTTCCCACTTAAATATCAAAAGATATTGCACTAAGGCACATGCCCAAGCAGGTAAATTTAAATCTTAAACTGTATCTGGACCAGATCTTGAGCTCATCCCTATTATTTAGCAGTGACCATTATTCAATTGTGTTTATTTGTTATGACTTGAATAGTTCCTCAGGCAAGTTCCTCTAACAAAGTCTTCAGAGAGGGCTCTGTGGCGCAATGGATAGCGCATTGGACTTCTAGTTGGTGTAGTAATTCAAAGGTTGTGGGTTCGAGTCCCACCAGAGTCGGTTTTATATAGTCATTCTTCATAGTGATGCTGCTCTAATGCTTTATAAAGTAATGGATTACATTCATAAGGGAGCTTTATTGACGTGGATTTGCTGCACAAGTTAACGATAGAGCCTAGTGGTTTAGGCTTCTCTTGAGAGTTGATATCAGCAAAATTGGAAGTACCCTGTGCAATTCAGAGCAAAGAGAAGGAATGGTAAGCTAACCTGCATTATATTGTTCCCTTCCCTCATGCCCGGTGCAAGCTGTAATTCTTTATGTACCCTTTTGTCAGCCCCACAACTATTTACTGTCTAAATCTCGCTACCTTCCCCACAATAAGAATTCCAAAGAATGCCCCATTTTTACCAATGACACCACCAAACTTCCACTTCACTCCCGTGATATCTCTCGACTATTGCAACTCCTTACTCTATGGCCTGCCTCTAAACAGACCATTCGCCCTTCAGTCTATCTGATTCGCTACTGCCAGTGGTATCCCCCTTACCAACCATTTACTAGTAGAGGTGTCAGCCACCCGATCTCTGCCAATCTCTCCTTGGCTTCCGTTCTCCCAACAAATCAAATTCAAAATACTAAGGGCATAAAAAGCTTCCCACAACTCTGCCTCTAGCTACATCATTAACCTTATCATATAGTATCAAATAAACCACCCTGTTCTCTGCTTCCAAGAACTCCTGTTCGCTAGCTCCCTCAACACTTCATCCCATGCTGTCCTCTGGGATATTCCCATGGACTATCCCATCCTCTCAAATTCCCTACACCAATCTATATGGCTATTTCCCTGTCTGTATGCTTCAGGTGATCCCTGCAAACTCATCTATTCAGGATAGTCTTTCCTGCCATCACCTAATTGCTGAGCTCTTCCTTTCTCCAACAACTAATCAACGGTACAAATATTTCTACTTAACATGACCTCCGGTTCCCACTTAAATATCAAAAGATATTGCACTAAGGCACATGCCCAAGCAGGTAAATTTAAATCTTAAACTGTATCTGGACCAGATCTTGAGCTCATCCCTATTATTTAGCAGTGACCATTATTCAATTGTGTTTATTTGTTACGACTTGAATAGTTCCTCAGGCAAGTTCCTCTAACCAAGTCTTCAGAGAGGGCTCTGTGGCGCAATGGATAGCGCATTGGACTTCTACTTAGTGTAGTAATTCAAAGGTTGTGGGTTCGAGTCCCACCAGAGTCGGTTTTATATAGTCATTCTTCATAGTGATGCTGCTCTAATGCTTTATAATGTAATGGATTACATTCATAAGGGAGCTTTATTGACGTGGATTTGCTGCACAAGTTAACGATAGAGCCTAGTGGTTTAGGCTTCTCTTGAGAGTTGATATCAGCAAAATTGGAAGTACCCTGTGCAATTCAGAGCAAAGAGAGGGAATGGTAAGCTAACCTGCGTTATATTGTTCCCTTCCCTCATGCCCGGTGCAAGCTGTAATTCTTTATGTACCCTTTTGTCAGCCCCACAACTATTTACTGTCTAAATCTCGCTACCTTCCCCACAATAAGAATTCCAAAGAATGCCCCATTTTTACCAATGACACCACCAAACTTCCACTTCACTCCCGTGATATCTCTCGACTATTGCAACTCCTTACTCTATGGCCTGCCTCTAAACAGACCATTCGCCCTTCAGTCTATCTGATTCGCTACTGCCAGTTGTATCCCCCTTACCAACCATTTACTAGTAGAGGTGTCAGCCACCCGATCTCTGCCAATCTCTCCTTGGCTTCCGTTCTCCCAACAAATCAAATTCAAAATACTAAGGGCATAAAAAGCTTCCCACAACTCTGCCTCTAGCTACATCATTAACCTTATCATATAGTATCAAATAAACCACCCTGTTCTCTGCTTCCAAGAACTCCTGTTCGCTAGCTCCCTCAACACTTCATCCCATGCTGTCCTCTGGGATTTTCCCATGGACTATCCCATCCTCTCAAATTCCCTACACCAATCTATATGGCTATTTCCCTGTCTGTATGCTTCAGGTGATCCCTGCAAACTCATCTATTCAGGATAGTCTTTCCTGCCATCACCTAATTGCTGAGCTCTTCCTTTCTCCAACAACTAATCAACGGTACAAATATTTCTACTTAACATGACCTCCGGTTCCCACTTAAATATCAAAAGATATTGCACTAAGGCACATGCCCAAGCAGGTAAATTTAAATCTTAAACTGTATCTGGACCAGATCTTGAGCTCATCCCTATTATTTAGCAGTGACCATTATTCAATTGTGTTTATTTGTTACGACTTGAATAGTTCCTCAGGCAAGTTCCTCTAACAAAGTCTTCAGAGAGTGCTCTGTGGCTCAATGGATAGCGCATTGGACTTCTAGTTGGTGTAGTAATTCAAAGGTTGTGGGTTCGAGTCCCACCAGAGTTGGTTTTATATAGTCATTCTTCATAGTGATGCTGCTCTATTGCTTTATAAAGTAATGGATTACATTCATAAGGGAGCTTTATTGACGTGGATTTGCTGCACAAGTTAACGATAGAGCCTAGTGGTTTAGGCTTCTCTTGAGAGTTGATATCAGCAAAATTGGAAGTACCCTGTGCAATTCAGAGCAAAGAGAGGGAATGGTAAGCTAACCTGCGTTATATTGTTCCCTTCCCTCATGCCCGGTGCAAGCTGTAATTCTTTATGTACCCTTTTGTCAGCCCCACAACTATTTACTGTCTAAATCTCGCTACCTTCCCCACAATAAGAATTCCAAAGAATGCCCCATTTTTACCAATGACACCACCAAACTTCCACTTCACTCCCGTGATATCTCTCGACTATTGCAACTCCTTACTCTATGGCCTGCCTCTAAACAGACCATTCCCCCTTCAGTCTATCTGATTCGCTACTGCCAGTTGTATCCCCCTTACCAACCATTTACTAGTAGAGGTGTCAGCCACCCGATCTCTGCCAATCTCTCCTTGGCTTCCGTTCTCCCAACAAATCAAATTCAAAATACTAAGGGCATAAAAAGCTTCCCACAACTCTGCCTCTAGCTACATCATTAACCTTATCATATAGTATCAAATAAACCACCCTGTTCTCTGCTTCCAAGAACTCCTGTTTGCTAGCTCCCTCAACACTTCATCCCATGCTGTCCTCTGGGATTTTCCCATGGACTATCCCATCCTCTCAGATTCCCTACACCAATCTATATGGCTATTTCCCTGTCTGTATGCTTCAGGTGATCCCTGCAAACTCATCTATTCAGGATAGTCTTTCCTGCCATCACCTAATTGCTGAGCTCTTCCTTTCTCCAACAACTAATCAACGGTACAAATATTTCTACTTAACATGACCTCCGGTTCCCACTTAAATATCAAAAGATATTGCACTAAGGCACATGCCCAAGCAGGTAAATTTAAATATTAAACTGTATCTGGACCAGATCTTGAGCTCATCCCTATTATTTAGCAGTGACCATTATTCAATTGTGTTTATTTGTTATGACTTGAATAGTTCCTCAGGCAAGTTCCTCTAACAAAGTCTTCAGAGAGGGCTCTGTGGCGCAATGGATAGCGCATTGGACTTCTAGTTGGTGTAGTAATTCAAAGGTTGTGGGTTCGAGTCCCACCAGAGTCGGTTTTATATAGTCATTCTTCATAGTGATGCTGCTCTAATGCTTTATAAAGTAATGGATTACATTCATAAGGGAGCTTTATTGACGTGGATTTGCTGCACAAGTTAACGATAGAGCCTAGTGGTTTAGGCTTCTCTTGAGAGTTGATATCAGCAAAATTGGAAGTACCCTGTGCAATTCAGAGCAAAGAGAGGGAATGGTAAGCTAACCTGCGTTATATTGTTCCCTTCCCTCATGCCCGGTGCAAGCTGTAATTCTTTATGTACCCTTTTGTCAGCCCCACAACTATTTACTGTCTAAATCTCGCTACCTTCCCCACAATAAGAATTCCAAAGAATGCCCCATTTTTACCAATGACACCACCAAACTTCCACTTCACTCCCGTGATATCTCTCGACTATTGCAACTCCTTACTCTATGGCCTGCCTCTAAACAGACCATTCCCCCTTCAGTCTATCTGATTCGCTACTGCCAGTTGTATCCCCCTTACCAACCATTTACTAGTAGAGGTGTCAGCCACCCGATCTCTGCCAATCTCTCCTTGGCTTCCGTTCTCCCAACAAATCAAATTCAAAATACTAAGGGCATAAAAAGCTTCCCACAACTCTGCCTCTAGCTACATCATTAACCTTATCATATAGTATCAAATAAACCACCCTGTTCTCTGCTTCCAAGAACTCCTGTTTGCTAGCTCCCTCAACACTTCATCCCATGCTGTCCTCTGGGATTTTCCCATGGACTATCCCATCCTCTCAGATTCCCTACACCAATCTATATGGCTATTTCCCTGTCTGTATGCTTCAGGTGATCCCTGCAAACTCATCTATTCAGGATAGTCTTTCCTGCCATCACCTAATTGCTGAGCTCTTCCTTTCTCCAACAACTAATCAACGGTACAAATATTTCTACTTAACATGACCTCCGGTTCCCACTTAAATATCAAAAGATATTGCACTAAGGCACATGCCCAAGCAGGTAAATTTAAATATTAAACTGTATCTGGACCAGATCTTGAGCTCATCCCTATTATTTAGCAGTGACCATTATTCAATTGTGTTTATTTGTTACGACTTGAATAGTTCCTCAGGCAAGTTCCTCTAACTAAGTCTTCAGAGAGGGCTCTGCAATGGATAGCGCATTGGACTTCTAGTTGGTGTAGTAATTCAAAGGTTGTGGGTTCGAGTCCCACCAGAGTCGGTTTTATATAGTCATTCTTCATAGTGATGCTGCTCTAATGCTTTATAAAGTAATGGATTACATTTATAAGGGAGCTTTATTGACGTGGATTTGCTGCACAAGTTAACAATAGAGCCTAGTGGTTTAGGCTGCTCTTGAGAGTTGATATCAGCAAAATTGGAAGTACCCTGTGCAATTCAGAGCAAAGAGAGGGAATGGTAAGCTAACCTGCGTTATATTGTTCCCTTCCCTCATGCCCGGTGCAAGCTGTAATTCTTTATGTACCCTTTTGTCAGCCCCACAACTATTTACTCTCTAAATCTCGCTACCTTCCCCACAATAAGAATTCCAAAGAATGCACCATTTTTACCAATGACACCACCAAACTTCCACTTCACTCCCGTGATATCTCTGGACTATTGCAACTCCTTACTCTATGGCCTGCCTCTAAACAGACCATTCCCCCTTCAGTCTATCTGATTCGCTACTGCCAGTTGTATCCCCCTTACCAACCATTTACTAGTAGAGGTGTCAGCCACCCGATCTCTGCCAATCTCTCCTTGGCTTCCGTTCTCCCAACAAATCAAATTCAAAATACTAAGGGCATAAAAAGCTTCCCACAACTCTGCCTCTAGCTACATCATTAACCTTATCATATAGTATCAAATAAACCACCCTGTTCTCTGCTTCCAAGAACTCCTGTTCGCTAGCTCCCTCAACACTTCATCCCATGCTGTCCTCTGGGATTTTCCCATGGACTATCCCATCCTCTCAGATTCCCTACACCAATCTATATGGCTATTTCCCTGTCTGTATGCTTCAGGTGATCCCTGCAAACTCATCTATTCAGGATAGTCTTTCCTGCAATCACCTAATTGCTGAGCTCTTCCTTTCTCCAACAACTAATCAACGGTACAAATATTTCTACTTAACATGACCTCCGGTTCCCACTTAAATATCAAAAGATATTGCACTAAGGCACATGCCCAAGCAGGTAAATTTAAATCTTAAACTGTATCTGGACCAGATCTTGAGCTCATTCCTATTATTTAGCAGTGACCATTATTCAATTGTGTTTATTTGTCACGACTTGAATAGTTCCTCAGGCAAGTTCCTCTAACAAAGTCTTCAGAGAGGGCTCTGTGGCGCAATGGATAGCGCATTGGACTTCTAGTTGGTGTAGTAATTCAAAGGTTGTGGGTTCGAGTCCCACCAGAGTCGGTTTTATATAGTCATTCTTCATAGTGATGCTGCTCTAATGCTTTATAAAGTAATGGATTACATTCATAAGGGAGCTTTATTGACGTGGATTTGCTGCACAAGTTAACGATAGAGCCTAGTGGTTTAGGCTTCTCTTGAGAGTTGATATCAGCAAAATTGGAAGTACCCTGTGCAATTCAGAGCAAAGAGAAGGAATGGTAAGCTAACCTGCATTATATTGTTCCCTTCCCTCATGCCCGGTGCAAGCTGTAATTCTTTATGTACCCTTTTGTCAGCCCCACAACTATTTACTGTCTAAATCTCGCTACCTTCCCCACAATAAGAATTCCAAAGAATGCCCCATTTTTACCAATGACACCACCAAACTTCCACTTCACTCCCGTGATATCTCTCGACTATTGCAACTCCTTACTCTATGGCCTGCCTCTAAACAGACCATTCGCCCTTCAGTCTATCTGATTCGCTACTGCCAGTGGTATCCCCCTTACCAACCATTTACTAGTAGAGGTGTCAGCCACCCGATCTCTGCCAATCTCTCCTTGGCTTCCGTTCTCCCAACAAATCAAATTCAAAATACTAAGGGCATAAAAAGCTTCCCACAACTCTGCCTCTAGCTACATCATTAACCTTATCATATAGTATCAAATAAACCACCCTGTTCTCTGCTTCCAAGAACTCCTGTTCGCTAGCTCCCTCAACACTTCATCCCATGCTGTCCTCTGGGATTTTCCCATGGACTATCCCATCCTCTCAAATTCCCTACACCAATCTATATGGCTATTTCCCTGTCTGTATGCTTCAGGTGATCCCTGCAAACTCATCTATTCAGGATAGTCTTTCCTGCCATCACCTAATTGCTGAGCTCTTCCTTTCTCCAACAACTAATCAACGGTACAAATATTTCTACTTAACATGACCTCCGGTTCCCACTTAAATATCAAAAGATATTGCACTAAGGCACATGCCCAAGCAGGTAAATTTAAATCTTAAACTGTATCTGGACCAGATCTTGAGCTCATCCCTATTATTTAGCAGTGACCATTATTCAATTGTGTTTATTTGTTACGACTTGAATAGTTCCTCAGGCAAGTTGCTCTAACAAAGTGTTCAGAGATGGCTCTGTGGCGCAATGGATAGCGCATTGGACTTCTAGTTGGTGTAGTAATTCAAAGGTTGTGGGTTCGAGTCCCACCAGAGTCGGTTTTATATAGTCATTTTTCATAGTGATGCTGCTCTAATGCTTTATAAAGTAATGGATTACATTCATAAGGGAGCTTTATTGACGTGGATTTGCTGCACAAGTTAACGATAGAGCCTAGTGGTTTAGGCTTCTCTTGAGAGTTGATATCAGCAAAATTGGAAGTACCCTGTGCAATTCAGAGCAAAGAGAGGGAATGGTAAGCTAACCTGCGTTATATTGTTCCCTTCCCTCATGCCCGGTGCAAGCTGTAATTCTTTATGTACCCTTTTGTCAGCCCCACAACTATTTACTGTCTAAATCTCGCTACCTTCCCCACAATAAGAATTCCAAAGAATGCCCCATTTTTAACAATGACACCACCAAACTTCCACTTCACTCCCGTGATATCTCTCGACTATTGCAACTCCTTACTCTATGGCCTGCCTCTAAACAGACCATTCCCCCTTCAGTCTATCTGATTCGCTACTGCCAGTTGTATCCCCCTTACCAACCATTTACTAGTAGAGGTGTCAGCCACCCGATCTCTGCCAATCTCTCCTTGGCTTCCGTTCTCCCAACAAATCAAATTCAAAATACTAAGGGCATAAAAAGCTTCCCACAACTCTGCCTCTAGCTACATCATTAACCTTATCATATAGTATCAAATAAACCACCCTGTTCTCTGCTTCCAAGAACTCCTGTTCGCTAGCTCCCTCAACACTTCATCCCATGCTGTCCTCTGGGATTTTCCCATGGACTATCCCATCCTCTCAGATTCCCTACACCAATCTATATGGCTATTTCCCTGTCTGTATGCTTCAGGTGATCCCTGCAAACTCATCTATTCAGGATAGTCTTTCCTGCCATCACCTAATTGCTGAGCTCTTCCTTTCTCCAACAACTAATCAACGGTACAAATATTTCTACTTAACATGACCTCCGGTTCCCACTTAAATATCAAAAGATATTGCACTAAGGCACATGCCCAAGCAGGTAAATTTAAATCTTAAACTGTATCTGGACCAGATCTTGAGCTCATCCCTATTATTTAGCAGTGACCATTATTCAATTGTGTTTATTTGTTATGACTTGAATAGTTCCTCAGGCAAGTTCCTCTAACAAAGTCTTCAGAGAGGGCTCTGTGGCGCAATGGATAGCGCATTGGACTTCTAGTTGGTGTAGTAATTCAAAGGTTGTGGGTTCGAGTCCCACCAGAGTCGGTTTTATATAGTCATTCTTCATAGTGATGCTGCTCTAATGCTTTATAAAGTAATGGATTACATTCATAAGGGAGCTTTATTGACGTGGATTTGCTGCACAAGTTAACGATAGAGCCTAGTGGTTTAGGCTTCTCTTGAGAGTTGATATCAGCAAAATTGGAAGTACCCTGTGCAATTCAGAGCAAAGAGAGGGAATGGTAAGCTAACCTGCGTTATATTGTTCCCTTCCCTCATGCCCGGTGCAAGCTGTAATTCTTTATGTAGCCTTTTGTCAGCCCCACAACTATTTACTGTCTAAATCTCGCTACCTTCCCCACAATAAGAATTCCAAAGAATGCCCCATTTTTACCAATGACACCACCAAACTTCCACTTCACTCCCGTGATATCTCTCGACTATTGCAACTCCTTACTCTATGGCCTGCCTCTAAACAGACCATTCGCCCTTCAGTCTATCTGATTCGCTACTGCCAGTTGTATCCCCCTTACCAACCATTTACTAGTAGAGGTGTCAGCCACCCGATCTCTGCCAATCTCTCCTTGGCTTCCGTTCTCCCAACAAATCAAATTCAAAATACTAAGGGCATAAAAAGCTTCCCACAACTCTGCCTCTAGCTACATCATTAATCTTATCATATAGTATCAAATAAACCACCCTGTTCTCTGCTTCCAAGAACTCCTGTTCGCTAGCTCCCTCAACACTTCATCCCATGCTGTCCTCTGGGATTTTCCCATGGACTATCCCATCCTCTCAGATTCCCTACACCAATCTATATGGCTATTTCCCTGTCTGTATGCTTCAGGTGATCCCTGCAAACTCATCTATTCAGGATAGTCTTTCCTGCCATCACCTAATTGCTGAGCTCTTCCTTTCTCCAACAACTAATCAACGGTACAAATATTTCTACTTAACATGACCTCCGGTTCCCACTTAAATATCAAAAGATATTGCACTAAGGCACATGCCCAAGCAGGTAAATTTAAATCTTAAACTGTATCTGGACCAGATCTTGAGCTCATCCCTATTATTTAGCAGTGACCATTATTCAATTGTGTTTATTTGTTACGACTTGAATAGTTCCTCAGGCAAGTTGCTCTAACAAAGTGTTCAGAGATGGCTCTGTGGCGCAATGGATAGCGCATTGGACTTCTAGTTGGTGTAGTAATTCAAAGGTTGTGGGTTCGAGTCCCACCAGAGTCGGTTTTATATAGTCATTTTTCATAGTGATGCTGCTCTAATGCTTTATAAAGTAATGGATTACATTCATAAGGGAGCTTTATTGACGTGGATTTGCTGCACAAGTTAACGATAGAGCCTAGTGGTTTAGGCTTCTCTTGAGAGTTGATATCAGCAAAATTGGAAGTACCCTGTGCAATTCAGAGCAAAGAGAGGGAATGGTAAGCTAACCTGCGTTATATTGTTCCCTTCCCTCATGCCCGGTGCAAGCTGTAATTCTTTATGTACCCTTTTGTCAGCCCCACAACTATTTACTGTCTAAATCTCGCTACCTTCCCCACAATAAGAATTCCAAAGAATGCCCCATTTTTAACAATGACACCACCAAACTTCCACTTCACTCCCGTGATATCTCTCGACTATTGCAACTCCTTACTCTATGGCCTGCCTCTAAACAGACCATTCCCCCTTCAGTCTATCTGATTCGCTACTGCCAGTTGTATCCCCCTTACCAACCATTTACTAGTAGAGGTGTCAGCCACCCGATCTCTGCCAATCTCTCCTTGGCTTCCGTTCTCCCAACAAATCAAATTCAAAATACTAAGGGCATAAAAAGCTTCCCACAACTCTGCCTCTAGCTACATCATTAACCTTATCATATAGTATCAAATAAACCACCCTGTTCTCTGCTTCCAAGAACTCCTGTTCGCTAGCTCCCTCAACACTTCATCCCATGCTGTCCTCTGGGATTTTCCCATGGACTATCCCATCCTCTCAGATTCCCTACACCAATCTATATGGCTATTTCCCTGTCTGTATGCTTCAGGTGATCCCTGCAAACTCATCTATTCAGGATAGTCTTTCCTGCCATCACCTAATTGCTGAGCTCTTCCTTTCTCCAACAACTAATCAACGGTACAAATATTTCTACTTAACATGACCTCCGGTTCCCACTTAAATATCAAAAGATATTGCACTAAGGCACATGCCCAAGCAGGTAAATTTAAATCTTAAACTGTATCTGGACCAGATCTTGAGCTCATCCCTATTATTTAGCAGTGACCATTATTCAATTGTGTTTATTTGTTATGACTTGAATAGTTCCTCAGGCAAGTTCCTCTAACGAAGTCTTCAGAGAGGGCTCTGTGGCGCAATGGATAGCGCATTGGACTTCTAGTTGGTGTAGTAATTCAAAGGTTGTGGGTTCGAGTCCCACCAGAGTCGGTTTTATATAGTCATTTTTCATAGTGATGCTGCTCTAATGCTTTATAAAGTAATGGATTACATTCATAAGGGAGCTTTATTGACGTGGATTTGCTGCACAAGTTAACGATAGAGCCTAGTGGTTTAGGCTTCTCTTGAGAGTTGATATCAGCAAAATTGGAAGTACCCTGTGCAATTCAGAGCAAAGAGAGGGAATGGTAAGCTAACCTGCGTTATATTGTTCCCTTCCCTCATGCCCGGTGCAAGCTGTAATTCTTTATGTACCCTTTTGTCAGCCCCACAACTATTTACTGTCTAAATCTCGCTACCTTCCCCACAATAAGAATTCCAAAGAATGCCCCATTTTTACCAATGACACCACCAAACTTCCACTTCACTCCCGTGATATCTCTCGACTATTGCAACTCCTTACTCTGTGGCCTGCCTCTAAACAGACCATTCCCCCTTCAGTCTATCTGATTCGCTACTGCCAGTTGTATCCCCCTTACCAACCATTTACTAGTAGAGGTGTCAGCCACCCGATCTCTGCCAATCTCTCCTTGGCTTCCGTTCTCCCAACAAATCAAATTCAAAATACTAAGGGCATAAAAAGCTTCCCACAACTCTGCCTCTAGCTACATCATTAACCTTATCATATAGTATCAAATAAACCACCCTGTTCTCTGCTTCCAAGAACTCCTGTTCGCTAGCTCCCTCAACACTTCATCCCATGCTGTCCTCTGGGATTTTCCCATGGACTATCCCATCCTCTCAGATTCCCTACACCAATCTATATGGCTATTTCCCTGTCTGTATGCTTCAGGTGATCCCTGCAAACTCATCTATTCAGGATAGTCTTTCCTGCCATCACCTAATTGCTGAGCTCTTCCTTTCTCCAACAACTAATCAACGGTACAAATATTTCTACTTAACATGACCTCCGGTTCCCACTTAAATATCAAAACATATTGCACTAAGGCACATGCCCAAGCAGGTAAATTTAAATCTTAAACTGTATCTGGACCAGATCTTGAGCTCATCCCTATTATTTAGCAGTGACCATTATTCAATTGTGTTTATTTGTTATGACTTGAATAGTTCCTCAGGCAAGTTCCTCTAACAAAGTCTTCAGAGAGGGCTCTGTGGCGCAATGGATAGCGCATTGGACTTCTAGTTGGTGTAGTAATTCAAAGGTTGTGGGTTCGAGTCCCACCAGAGTCGGTTTTATATAGTCATTCTTCATAGTGATGCTGCTCTAATGCTTTATAAAGTAATGGATTACATTCATAAGGGAGCTTTATTGACGTGGATTTGCTGCACAAGTTAACGATAGAGCCTAGTGGTTTAGGCTTCTCTTGAGAGTTGATATCAGCAAAATTGGAAGTACCCTGTGCAATTCAGAGCAAAGAGAGGGAATGGTAAGCTAACCTGCGTTATATTGTTCCCTTCCCTCATGCCCGGTGCAAGCTGTAATTCTTTATGTAGCCTTTTGTCAGCCCCACAACTATTTACTGTCTAAATCTCGCTACCTTCCCCACAATAAGAATTCCAAAGAATGCCCCATTTTTACCAATGACACCACCAAACTTCCACTTCACTCCCGTGATATCTCTCGACTATTGCAACTCCTTACTCTATGGCCTGCCTCTAAACAGACCATTCGCCCTTCAGTCTATCTGATTCGCTACTGCCAGTTGTATCCCCCTTACCAACCATTTACTAGTAGAGGTGTCAGCCACCCGATCTCTGCCAATCTCTCCTTGGCTTCCGTTCTCCCAACAAATCAAATTCAAAATACTAAGGGCATAAAAAGCTTCCCACAACTCTGCCTCTAGCTACATCATTAATCTTATCATATAGTATCAAATAAACCACCCTGTTCTCTGCTTCCAAGAACTCCTGTTCGCTAGCTCCCTCAACACTTCATCCCATGCTGTCCTCTGGGATTTTCCCATGGACTATCCCATCCTCTCAGATTCCCTACACCAATCTATATGGCTATTTCCCTGTCTGTATGCTTCAGGTGATCCCTGCAAACTCATCTATTCAGGATAGTCTTTCCTGCCATCACCTAATTGCTGAGCTCTTCCTTTCTCCAACAACTAATCAACGGTACAAATATTTCTACTTAACATGACCTCCGGTTCCCACTTAAATATCAAAAGATATTGCACTAAGGCACATGCTCAAGCAGGTAAATTTAAATCTTAAACTGTATCTGGACCAGATCTTGAGCTCATCCCTATTATTTAGCAGTGACCATTATTCAATTGTGTTTATTTGTTACGACTTGAATAGTTCCTCAGGCAAGTTCCTCTAACAAAGTTTTCAGAGAGTGCTCAGTGGCGCAATGGATAGCGCATTGGACTTCTAGTTGGTGTAGTAATTCAAAGGTTGTGGGTTCGAGTCCCACCAGAGTCGGTTTTATATAGTCATTCTTCATAGTGATGCTGCTCTAATGCTTTATAAAGTAATGGATTACATTCATAAGGGAGCTTTATTGACGTGGATTTGCTGCACAAGTTAACGATAGAGCCTAGTGGTTTAGGCTTCTCTTGAGAGTTGATATCAGCAAAATTGGAAGTACCCTGTGCAATTCAGAGCAAAGAGAGGGAATGGTAAGCTAACCTGCGTTATATTGTTCCCTTCCCTCATGCCCGGTGCAAGCTGTAATTCTTTATGTACCCTTTTGTCAGCCCCACAACTATTTACTGTCTAAATCTCGCTACCTTCCCCACAATAAGAATTCCAAAGAATGCCCCATTTTTACCAATGACACCACCAAACTTCCACTTCACTCCCGTGATATCTCTCGACTATTGCAACTCCTTACTCTATGGCCTGCCTCTAAACAGACCATTCCCCCTTCAGTCTATCTGATTCGCTACTGCCAGTTGTATCCCCCTTACCAACCATTTACTAGTAGAGGTGTCAGCCACCCGATCTCTGCCAATCTCTCCTTGGCTTCCGTTCTCCCAACAAATCAAATTCAAAATACTAAGGGCATAAACAGCTTCCCACAACTCTGCCTCTAGCTACATCATTAACCTTATCATATAGTATCAAATAAACCACCCTGTTCTCTGCTTCCAAGAACTCCTGTTCGCTAGCTCCCTCAACACTTCATCCCATGCTGTCCTCTGGGATTTTCCCATGGACTATCCCATCATCTCGGATTCCCTACACCAATCTATATGGCTATTTCCCTGTCTGTATGCTTCAGGTGATCCCTGCAAACTCATCTATTCAGGATAGTCTTTCCTGCCATCACCTAATTGCTGAGCTCTTCCTTTCTCCAACAACTAATCAACGGTACAAATATTTCTACTTAACATGACCTCCGGTTCCCACTTAAATATCAAAAGATATTGCACTAAGGCACATGCCCAAGCAGGTAAATTTAAATCTTAAACTGTATCTGGACCAGATCTTGAGCTCATCCCTATTATTTAGCAGTGACCATTATTCAATTGTGTTTATTTGTCACGACTTGAATAGTTCCTCAGGCAAGTTCCTCTAATAAAGTCTTCAGAGAGGGCTCTGTGGCGCAATGCATAGCGCATTGGACTTCTAGTTGGTGTAGTAATTCAAAGGTTGTGGGTTCGAGTCCCACCAGAGTCGGTTTTATATAGTCATTCTTCATAGTGATGCTGCTCTAATGCTTTATAAAGTAATGGATTACATTCATAAGGGAGCTTTATTGACGTGGATTTGCTGCACAAGTTAACGATAGAGCCTAGTGGTTTAGGCTTCTCTTGAGAGTTGATATCAGCAAAATTGGAAGTACCCTGTGCAATTCAGAGCAAAGAGAGGGAATGGTAAGCTAACCTGCGTTATATTGTTCCCTTCCCTCATGCCCGGTGCAAGCTGTAATTCTTTATGTACCCTTTTGTCAGCCCCACAACTATTTACTGTCTAAATCTCGCTACCTTCCCCACAATAAGAATTCCAAAGAATGCCCCATTTTTAACAATGACACCACCAAACTTCCACTTCACTCCCGTGATATCTCTCGACTATTGCAACTCCTTACTCTGTGGCCTGCCTCTAAACAGACCATTCCCCCTTCAGTCTATCTGATTCGCTACTGCCAGTTGTATCCCCCTTACCAACCATTTACTAGTAGAGGTGTCAGCCACCCGATCTCTGCCAATCTCTCCTTGGCTTCCGTTCTCCCAACAAATCAAATTCAAAATACTAAGGGCATAAAAAGCTTCCCACAACTCTGCCTCTAGCTACATCATTAACCTTATCATATAGTATCAAATAAACCACCCTGTTCTCTGCTTCCAAGAACTCCTGTTCGCTAGCTCCCTCAACACTTCATCCCATGCTGTCCTCTGGGATTTTCCCATGGACTATCCCATCCTCTCAGATTCCCTACACCAATCTATATGGCTATTTCCCTGTCTGTATGCTTCAGGTGATCCCTGCAAACTCATCTATTCAGGATAGTCTTTCCTGCCATCACCTAATTGCTGAGCTCTTCCTTTCTCCAACAACTAATCAACGGTACAAATATTTCTACTTAACATGACCTCCGGTTCCCACTTAAATATCAAAACATATTGCACTAAGGCACATGCCCAAGCAGGTAAATTTAAATCTTAAACTGTATCTGGACCAGATCTTGAGCTCATCCCTATTATTTAGCAGTGACCATTATTCAATTGTGTTTATTTGTTACGACTTGAATAGTTCCTCAGGCAAGTTCCTCTAACAAAGTTTTCAGAGAGTGCTCAGTGGCGCAATGGATAGCGCATTGGACTTCTAGTTGGTGTAGTAATTCAAAGGTTGTGGGTTCGAGTCCCACCAGAGTCGGTTTTATATAGTCATTCTTCATAGTGATGCTGCTCTAATGCTTTATAAAGTAATGGATTACATTCATAAGGGAGCTTTATTGACGTGGATTTGCTGCACAAGTTAACGATAGAGCCTAGTGGTTTAGGCTTCTCTTGAGAGTTGATATCAGCAAAATTGGAAGTACCCTGTGCAATTCAGAGCAAAGAGAGGGAATGGTAAGCTAACCTGCGTTATATTGTTCCCTTCCCTCATGCCCGGTGCAAGCTGTAATTCTTTATGTACCCTTTTGTCAGCCCCACAACTATTTACTGTCTAAATCTCGCTACCTTCCCCACAATAAGAATTCCAAAGAATGCCCCATTTTTAACAATGACACCACCAAACTTCCACTTCACTCCCGTGATATCTCTCGACTATTGCAACTCCTTACTCTATGGCCTGCCTCTAAACAGACCATTACCCCTTCAGTCTATCTGATTCGCTACTGCCAGTTGTATCCCCCTTACCAACCATTTACTAGTAGAGGTGTCAGCCACCCGATCTCTGCCAATCTCTCCTTGGCTTCCGTTCTCCCAACAAATCAAATTCAAAATACTAAGGGCATAAAAAGCTTCCCACAACTCTGCCTCTAGCTACATCATTAACCTTATCATATAGTATCAAATAAACCACCCTGTTCTCTGCTTCCAAGAACTCCTGTTCGCTAGCTCCCTCAACACTTCATCCCATGCTGTCCTCTGGGATTTTCCCATGGACTATCCCATCCTCTCAGATTCCCTACACCAATCTATATGGCTATTTCCCTGTCTGTATGCTTCAGGTGATCCCTGCAAACTCATCTATTCAGGATAGTCTTTCCTGCCATCACCTAATTGCTGAGCTCTTCCTTTCTCCAACAACTAATCAACGGTACAAATATTTCTACTTAACATGACCTCCGGTTCCCACTTAAATATCAAAAGATATTGCACTAAGGCACATGCCCAAGCAGGTAAATTTAAATCTTAAACTGTATCTGGACCAGATCTTGAGCTCATTCCTATTATTTAGCAGTGACCATTATTCAATTGTGTTTATTTGTCACGACTTGAATAGTTCCTCAGGCAAGTTCCTCTAAAAAAGTCTTCAGAGAGGGCTCTGTGGCGCAATGGATAGCGCATTGGACTTCTAGTTGGTGTAGTAATTCAAAGGTTGTGGGTTCGAGTCCCACCAGAGTCGGTTTTATATAGTCATTCTTCATAGTGATGCTGCTCTAATGCTTTATAAAGTAATGGATTACATTCATAAGGGAGCTTTATTGACGTGGATTTGCTGCACAAGTTTAACGATAGAGCCTAGTGGTTTAGGCTTCTCTTGAGAGTTGATATCAGCAAAATTGGAAGTACCCTGTGCAATTCAGAGCAAAGAGAGGGAATGGTAAGCTAACCTGCGTTATATTGTTCCCTTCCCTCATGCCCGGTGCAAGCTGTAATTCTTTATGTACCCTTTTGTCTGCCCCACAACTATTTACTGTCTAAATCTCGCTACCTTCCCCACAATAAGAATTCCAAAGAATGCCCCATTTTTACCAATGACACCACCAAACTTCCACTTCACTCCCGTGATATCTCTCGACTATTGCAACTCCTTACTCTATGGCCTGCCTCTAAACAGACCATTCGCCCTTCAGTCTATCTGATTCGCTACTGCCAGTGGTATCCCCCTTACCAACCATTTACTAGTAGAGGTGTCAGCCACCCGATCTCTGCCAATCTCTCCTTGGCTTCCGTTCTCCCAACAAATCAAATTCAAAATACTAAGGGCATAAAAAGCTTCCCACAACTCTGCCTCTAGCTACATCATTAACCTTATCATATAGTATCAAATAAACCACCCTGTTCTCTGCTTCCAAGAACTCCTGTTCGCTAGCTCCCTCAACACTTCATCCCATGCTGTCCTCTGGGATTTTCCCATGGACTATCCCACCCTCTCAAATTCCCTACACCAATCTATATGGCTATTTCCCTGTCTGTATGCTTCAGGTGATCCCTGCAAACTCATCTATTCAGGATAGTCTTTCCTGCCATCACCTAATTGCTGAGCTCTTCCTTTCTCCAACAACTAATCAACGGTACAAATATTTCTACTTAACATGACCTCCAGTTCCCACTTAAATATCAAAAGATATTGCACTAAGGCACATGCCCAAGCAGGTAAATTTAAATCTTAAACTGTATCTGGACCAGATCTTGAGCTCATCCCTATTATTTAGCAGTGACCATTATTCAATTGTGTTTATTTGTTACGACTTGAATAGTTCCTCAGGCAAGTTCCTCTAACATAGTGTTTAGAGATGGCTCTGTGGCGCAATGGATAGCGCATTGGACTTCTAGTTGGTGTAGTAATTCAAAGGTTGTGGGTTCGAGTCCCACCAGAGTCGGTTTTATATAGTCATTCTTCATAGTGATGCTGCTCTAATGCTTTATAAAGTAATGGATTACATTCATAAGGGAGCTTTATTGACGTGGATTTGCTGCACAAGTTAACGATAGAGCCTAGTGGTTTAGGCTTCTCTTGAGAGTTGATATCAGCAAAATTGGAAGTACCCTGTGCAATTCAGAGCAAAGAGAGGGAATGGTAAGCTAACCTGCGTTATATTGTTCCCTTCCCTCATGCCCGGTGCAAGCTGTAATTCTTTATGTACCCTTTTGTCAGCCCCACAACTATTTACTGTCTAAATCTCGCTACCTTCCCCACAATAAGAATTCCAAAGAATGCCCCATTTTTAACAATGACACCACCAAACTTCCACTTCACTCCCGTGATATCTCTCGACTATTGCAACTCCTTACTCTATGGCCTGCCTCTAAACAGACCATTCCCCCTTCAGTCTATCTGATTCGCTACTGCCAGTTGTATCCCCCTTACCAACCATTTACTAGTAGAGGTGTCAGCCACCCGATCTCTGCCAATCTCTCCTTGGCTTCCGTTCTCCCAACAAATCAAATTCAAAATACTAAGGGCATAAAAAGCTTCCCACAACTCTGCCTCTAGCTACATCATTAACCTTATCATATAGTATCAAATAAACCACCCTGTTCTCTGCTTCCAAGAACTCCTGTTTGCTAGCTCCCTCAACACTTCATCCCATGCTGTCCTCTGGGATTTTCCCATGGACTATCCCATCCTCTCAGATTCCCTACACCAATCTATATGGCTATTTCCCTGTCTGTATGCTTCAGGTGATCCCTGCAAACTCATCTATTCAGGATAGTCTTTCCTGCCATCACCTAATTGCTGAGCTCTTCCTTTCTCCAACAACTAATCAACGGTACAAATATTTCTACTTAACATGACCTCCGGTTCCCACTTAAATATCAAAAGATATTGCACTAAGGCACATGCCCAAGCAGGTAAATTTAAATCTTAAACTGTATCTGGACCAGATCTTGAGCTCATCCCTATTATTTAGCAGTGACCATTATTCAATTGTGTTTATTTGTTACGACTTGAATAGTTCCTCAGGCAAGTTCCTCTAACAAAGTCTTCAGAGAGGGCTCTGTGGCGCAATGGATAGCGCATTGGATTTCTAGTTGGTGTAGTAATTCAAAGGTTGTGGGTTCGAGTCCCACCAGAGTCGGTTTTATATAGTCATTCTTCATAGTGATGCTGCTCTAATGCTTTATAAAGTAATGGATTACATTCATAAGGGAGCTTTATTGACGTGGATTTGCTGCACAAGTTAACGATAGAGCCTAGTGGTTTAGGCTTCTCTTGAGAGTTGATATCAGCAAAATTGGAAGTACCCTGTGCAATTCAGAGCAAAGAGAGGGAATGGTAAGCTAACCTGCGTTATATTGTTCCCTTCCCTCATGCCCGGTGCAAGCTGTAATTCTTTATGTACCCTTTTGTCAGCCCCACAACTATTTACTGTCTAAATCTCGCTACCTTCCCCACAATAAGAATTCCAAAGAATGCCCCATTTTTACCAATGACACCACCAAACTTCCACTTCACTCCCGTGATATCTCTCGACTATTGCAACTCCTTACTCTATGGCCTGCCTCTAAACAGACCATTCGCCCTTCAGTCTATCTGATTCGCTACTGCCAGTGGTATCCCCCTTACCAACCATTTACTAGTAGAGGTGTCAGCCACCCGATCTCTGCCAATCTCTCCTTGGCTTCCGTTCTCCCAACAAATCAAATTCAAAATACTAAGGGCATAAAAAGCTTCCCACAACTCTGCCTCTAGCTACATCATTAACCTTATCATATAGTATCAAATAAACCACCCTGTTCTCTGCTTCCAAGAACTCCTGTTCGCTAGCTCCCTCAACACTTCATCCCATGCTGTCCTCTGGGATTTTCCCATGGACTATCCCACCCTCTCAAATTCCCTACACCAATCTATATGGCTATTTCCCTGTCTGTATGCTTCAGGTGATCCCTGCAAACTCATCTATTCAGGATAGTCTTTCCTGCCATCACCTAATTGCTGAGCTCTTCCTTTCTCCAACAACTAATCAACGGTACAAATATTTCTACTTAACATGACCTCCAGTTCCCACTTAAATATCAAAAGATATTGCACTAAGGCACATGCCCAAGCAGGTAAATTTAAATCTTAAACTGTATCTGGACCAGATCTTGAGCTCATCCCTATTATTTAGCAGTGACCATTATTCAATTGTGTTTATTTGTTACGACTTGAATAGTTCCTCAGGCAAGTTCCTCTAACAAAGTGTTCAGAGATGGCTCTGTGGCGCAATGGATAGCGCATTGGACTTCTAGTTGGTGTAGTAATTCAAAGGTTGTGGGTTCGAGTCCCACCAGAGTCGGTTTTATATAGTCATTCTTCATAGTGATGCTGCTCTAATGCTTTATAAAGTAATGGATTACATTCATAAGGGAGCTTTATTGACGTGGATTTGCTGCACAAGTTAACGATAGAGCCTAGTGGTTTAGGCTTCTCTTGAGAGTTGATATCAGCAAAATTGGAAGTACCCTGTGCAATTCAGAGCAAAGAGAGGGAATGGTAAGCTAACCTGCGTTATATTGTTCCCTTCCCTCATGCCCGGTGCAAGCTGTAATTCTTTATGTACCCTTTTGTCAGCCCCACAACTATTTACTGTCTAAATCTCGCTACCTTCCCCACAATAAGAATTCCAAAGAATGCCCCATTTTTAACAATGACACCACCAAACTTCCACTTCACTCCCGTGATATCTCTCGACTATTGCAACTCCTTACTCTATGGCCTGCCTCTAAACAGACCATTCCCCCTTCAGTCTATCTGATTCGCTACTGCCAGTTGTATCCCCCTTACCAACCATTTACTAGTAGAGGTGTCAGCCACCCGATCTCTGCCAATCTCTCCTTGGCTTCCGTTCTCCCAACAAATCAAATTCAAAATACTAAGGGCATAAAAAGCTTCCCACAACTCTGCCTCTAGCTACATCATTAACCTTATCATATAGTATCAAATAAACCACCCTGTTCTCTGCTTCCAAGAACTCCTGTTTGCTAGCTCCCTCAACACTTCATCCCATGCTGTCCTCTGGGATTTTCCCATGGACTATCCCATCCTCTCAGATTCCCTACACCAATCTATATGGCTATTTCCCTGTCTGTATGCTTCAGGTGATCCCTGCAAACTCATCTATTCAGGATAGTCTTTCCTGCCATCACCTAATTGCTGAGCTCTTCCTTTCTCCAACAACTAATCAATAGACATGTGCATTCGTTTTCGTCCGAATGCATTTTCGTCCGAATTTCAGCTATTTTCGTTTTCGTTTTGCCAAACGATAACGAAAGCACAAAATCCGAAAAACGAAAGATCCGACATAAATAAATGCTTTATTTTCGTTTTCATTGTTACAACAGTTCGATATAGAATAGGAGATTCGACGTGACTCTGACAAGTGTCTATAGAACCTGTGTTCGAATGTGCCTAACCTTACCTCTATTAGTCCAAGATTATATAGAGAAAATATTCGACAGAGAAAAAAGATTTGACAGAGAGAAAAGATTCTGCAAGATACTGTCCTAAAAAGTGTTTGGGGACCCGGGTCCTGCCCCAGGGGACATGTATCAATGCAAAAAAAAGTTTTAAAAACGGCCGTTTTTTCGGGAGCAGTGATTTTAATAATGATTAAAGTGAAACAATAAAAGTGTAATATTCCTTTAAATTTCGTAGGGGGGGGGTTGTCTATAGTATGCCTGTGAAGGGGCGCATGTTTCCCGTGCTTAGAATTGTCCCTGCACAAAGTGTCATTTATGCAGGAAAAAAAGTCCTTTAAAATCACTCGCAGCTATTATGAATTGTCGGCTCCGTAATACAGAGAACACTCATTGAAAGTCATTGATAAAAAAATAAATAAATAAATAAAAAAAAAAAAAGCGTGGGGGTCCCCCAAATTCAATTACCAGGCCCTTCAGGTCTGGTATGGATATTAAGGGGAACCCTGCCTCAAATTTAAGAAAAAATTTGACGTGGGGTTCCCCCTAAATATCCATAACCAGACCCTTCAGGTCTGGTATGGATATTAAGGGGAACCCCGCGTCAAATTTAAAAAAAAATTGACGTGGGGTTCCCCCTAAAAATCCATACCAGACCCTTTATCCGAGCACGCAACCTGGCAGGCCGCAGGAAAAGAGGGGGGGACGAGAGAGCGGCCCCCCTCCCTCCTGAACCGTACCAGGCCACATGCCCTCAACATTGGGAGGATGCTTTGGGGGTCTGTGACCCCTCAAAGCACCTTGTCCCCATGTTGATGAAGACAAGGGCCTCATCCCCACAACCCTGGCCGGTGGTTGTGGAGGTCTGCGGGCGGGGGGCTTATCAGAATCTGGAAGCCCCCTTTAACAAGGGGACCCCCAGATCCCGCCCCCCCCCCTGTTTGAAATGGTAAGGGGGTACAAAAGTACCCCTACCATTTCACAAAGAAAGTGTAAAAAATGTTTAAATAAAACAAACACACTTTTGAAAAATTCCTTTATTAAAAATAAAAAAATAAAAAAAAGATTCCAGCGGCGGTAATCCACTCTTGCTATCCATCGACGGACGGTCATATCTCCAGCGATGTCTAATATCATCCAGCGCAGCGCAGCATCCTTCTTCTGTCTCCGTGGAGGAGACACTACAGGCATTCCGGCGGCTGACGTTTGTTATATACGGAGGGCGGGGCCACCCGTCACCTGACCCCGCCCCCCTCTGACGCAAGGGGAAACCCAGGGTTCCCCGTGACGTAGGGGTGACCCGCACCCCTCTGATGTAACACAGGCAGGTTTCCGTTACATCAGAGGGGGGCGGGGTCACCTATACGTCACGGGGAACCCCGGGTTTCCCCTTGCGTCAGAGGGGGGCGGGGTCAGGTGACGGGTGGCCCCGCCCTCCGTATATAACAAACGTCAGCCGCCGGAATGCCTGTAGTGTCTCCTCCACGGAGACAGAAGAAGGATGCTGCGCTGCGCTGGATGATATTAGACATCGCTGGAGATATGACCGTCCGTCGATGGATAGCAAGAGTGGATTACCGCCGCTGGAATCTTTTTTTTATTTTTTTATTTTTAATAAAGGAATTTTTCAAAAGTGTGTTTGTTTTATTTAAACATTTTTTACACTTTCTTTGTGAAATGGTAGGGGTACTTTTGTACCCCCTTACCATTTCAAACAGGGGGGGGGGCGGGATCTGGGGGTCCCCTTGTTAAAGGGGGCTTCCAGATTCTGATAAGCCCCCCGCCCGCAGACCTCCACAACCACCGGCCAGGGTTGTGGGGATGAGGCCCTTGTCCTCATCAACATGGGGACAAGGTGCTTTGAGGGGTCACAGACCCCCAAAGCATCCTCCCAATGTTGAGGACATGTGGCCTGGTACGGTTCAGGAGGGAGGGGGGGCCGCTCTCTCGTCCCCCCCTCTTTTCCTGCGGCCTGCCAGGTTGCGTGCTCGGATAAAGGGTCTGGTATGGATTTTTAGGGGGAACCCCACGTCAATTTTTTTTTAAATTTGACGCGGGGTTCCCCTTAATATCCATACCAGACCTGAAGGGTCTGGTTATGGATATTTAGGGGGAACCCCACGTCAAATTTTTTCTTAAATTTGAGGCAGGGTTCCCCTTAATATCCATACCAGACCTGAAGGGCCTGGTAATTGAATTTGGGGGACCCTCACGCTTTTTTATTTATTTATTTATTTATTTTTTTTATCAATGACTTTCAATGAGTGTTCTCTGTATTACGGGAGCCGACAATTCATAATAGCTGCGAGTGATTTTAAAGGACTTTTTTTCCTGCATAAATGACACTTTGTGCAGGGACAATTCTAAGCACGGGAAACATGCGCCCCTTCACAGGCATACTATAGACAACCCCCCCCTACGAAATTTAAAGGAATATTACACTTTTATTGTTTCACTTTAATCATTATTAAAATCACTGCTCCCGAAAAAACGGCCGTTTTTAAAACTTTTTTTTGCATTGATACATGTCCCCTGGGGCAGGACCCGGGTCCCCAAACACTTTTTAGGACAGTAACTTGCAAATTAGCCTTTAAAATTAGCACTTTAGATTTTGAACGTTGGAGTCCCATAGACTTTAATAGGGTTCTAAAGTACGCTATATAGTTAGCTCCGTCGAATCTTCTTTATACATTCGACAGACACCATAAGCCTTCCAAGACAGATTCGACCGTAATTCATGTGGATTTTCGGACGAATGCAATTTTTGAACGAAAAACGAAATAAATAAAAACGAATTTCGGGAGTAACTAAATAAATTAAGTTTTCAGACGAAAACGAAATTCCGAAACGAAATATTTTACTCTGCACATGTCTACTAATCAACGGTACAAATATTTCTACTTAACATGACCTCCGGTTCCCACTTAAATATCAAAAGATATTGCACTAAGGCACATGCCCAAGCAGGTAAATTTAAATCTTAAACTGTATCTGGACCAGATCTTGAGCTCATCCCTATTATTTAGCAGTGACCATTATTCAATTGTGTTTATTTGTTACGACTTGAATAGTTCCTCAGGCAAGTTCCTCAGGCAAGTTCCTCAGGCAAGTTCCTCTAACAAAGTCTTCAGAGAGGGCTCTGTGGCGCAATGGATAGCGCATTGGACTTCTAGTTGGTGTAGTAATTCAAAGGTTGTGGGTTCGAGTCGGTTTTATATAGTCATTCTTCATAGTGATGCTGCTCTAATGCTTTATAAAGTAATGCATTACATTCATAAGGGAGCTTTATTGACGTGGATTTGCTGCACAAGTTAACGATAGAGCCTAGTGGTTTAGGCTTCTCTTGAGAGTTGATATCAGCAAAATTGGAAGTACCCTGTGCAATTCAGAGCAAAGAGAGGGAATGGTAAGCTAACCTGCGTTATATTGTTCCCTTCCCTCATGCCCGGTGCAAGCTGTAATTCTTTATGTACCCTTTTGTCAGCCCCACAACTATTTACTCTCTAAATCTCGCTACCTTCCCCACAATAAGAATTCCAAAGAATGCCCCATTTTTACCAATGACACCACCAAACTTCCACTTCACTCCCGTGATATCTCTCGACTATTGCAACTCCTTACTCTATGGCCTGCCTCTAAACAGACCATTCCCCCTTCAGTCTATCTGATTCGCTACTGCCAGTTGTATCCCCCTTACCAACCATTTACTAGTAGAGGTGTCAGCCACCCGATCTCTGCCAATCTCTCCTTGGCTTCCGTTCTCCCAACAAATCAAATTCAAAATACTAAGGGCATAAAAAGCTTCCCACAACTCTGCCTCTAGCTACATCATTAACCTTATCATATAGTATCAAATAAACCACCCTGTTCTCTGCTTCCAAGAACTCCTGTTCGCTAGCTCCCTCAACACTTCATCCCATGCTGTCCTCTGGGATTTTCCCATGGACTATCCCATCCTCTCAGATTCCCTACACCAATCTATATGGCTATTTCCCTGTCTGTATGCTTCAGGTGATCCCTGCAAACTCATCTATTCAGGATAGTCTTTCCTGCCATCACCTAATTGCTGAGCTCTTCCTTTCTCCAACAACTAATCAACGGTACAAATATTTCTACTTAACATGACCTCCGGTTCCCACTTAAATATCAAAAGATATTGCACTAAGGCACATGCCCAAGCAGGTAAATTTAAATCTTAAACTGTATCTGGACCAGATCTTGAGCTCATCCCTATTATTTAGCAGTGACCATTATTCAATTGTGTTTATTTGTTACGACTTGAATAGTTCCTCAGGCAAGTTCCTCAGGCAAGTTCCTCTAACAAAGTCTTCAGAGAGGACTCTGTGGCGCAATGGATAGTGCATTGGACTTCTAGTTGGTGTAGTAATTCAAAGGTTGTGGGTTCGAGTCCCACCAGAGTCGGTTTTATATAGTCATTCTTCATAGTGATGCTGCTCTAATGCTTTATAAAGTAATGGATTACATTCATAAGGGAGCTTTATTGACGTGGATTTGCTGCACAAGTTAACGATAGAGCCTAGTGGTTTAGGCTTCTCTTGAGAGTTGATATCAGCAAAATTGGAAGTACCCTGTGCAATTCAGAGCAAAGAGAGGGAATGGTAAGCTAACCTGCGTTATATTGTTCCCTTCCCTCATGCCCGGTGCAAGCTGTAATTCTTTATGTACCCTTTTGTCAGCCCCACAACTATTTACTGTCTAAATCTCGCTACCTTCCCCACAATAAGAATTCCAAAGAATGCCCCATTTTTACCAATGACACCACCAAACTTCCACTTCACTCCCGTGATATCTCTCGACTATTGCAACTCCTTACTCTATGGCCTGCCTCTAAACAGACCATTCCCCCTTCAGTCTATCTGATTCGCTACTGCCAGTTGTATCCCCCTTACCAACCATTTACTAGTAGAGGTGTCAGCCACCCGATCTCTGCCAATCTCTCCTTGGCTTCCGTTCTCCCAACAAATCAAATTCAAAATACTAAGGGCATAAAAAGCTTCCCACAACTCTGCCTCTAGCTACATCATTAACCTTATCATATAGTATCAAATAAACCACCCTGTTCTCTGCTTCCAAGAACTCCTGTTTGCGAGCTCCCTCAACACTTCATCCCATGCTGTCCTCTGGGATTTTCCCATGGACTATCCCATCCTCTCAGATTCCCTACACCAATCTATATGGCTATTTCCCTGTCTGTATGCTTCAGGTGATCCCTGCAAACTCATCTATTCAGGATAGTCTTTCCTGCCATCACCTAATTGCTGAGCTCTTCCTTTCTCCAACAACTAATCAACGGTACAAATATTTCTACTTAACATGACCTCCGGTTCCCACTTAAATATCAAAAGATATTGCACTAAGGCACATGCCCAAGCAGGTAAATTTAAATCTTAAACTGTATCTGGACCAGATCTTGAGCTCATCCCTATTTTTTAGCAGTGACCATTATTCAATTGTGTTTATTTGTTACGACTTGAATAGTTCCTCAGGCAAGTTCCTCTAACAAAGTCTTCAGAGAGGGCTCTGTGGCGCAATGGATAACGCATTGGACTTCTAGTTGGTGTAGTAATTCAAAGGTTGTGGGTTCGAGTCCCACCAGAGTCGGTTTTATATAGTCATTCTTCATAGTGATGCTGCTCTAATGCTTTATAAAGTAATGGATTACATTCATAAGGGAGCTTTATTGACGTGGATTTGCTGCACAAGTTAACGATAGAGCCTAGTGGTTTAGGCTTCTCTTGAGAGTTGATATCAGCAAAATTGGAAGTACCCTGTGCAATTCAGAGCAAAGAGAGGGAATGGTAAGCTAACCTGCGTTATATTGTTCCCTTCCCTCATGCCCGGTGCAAGCTGTAATTCTTTATGTACCCTTTTGTCAGCACCACAACTATTTACTGTCTAAATCTCGCTACCTTCCCCACAATAAGAATTCCAAAGAATGCCCCATTTTTACCAATGACACCACCAAACTTCCACTTCACTCCCGTGATATCTCTCGACTATTGCAACTCCTTACTCTATGGCCTGCCTCTAAACAGACCATTCCCCCTTCAGTCTATCTGATTCGCTACTGCCAGTTGTATCCCCCTTACCAACCATTTACTAGTAGAGGTGTCAGCCACCCGATCTCTGCCAATCTCTCCTTGGCTTCCGTTCTCCCAACAAATCAAATTCAAAATACTAAGGGCATAAAAAGCTTCCCACAACTCTGCCTCTAGCTACATCATTAACCTTATCATATAGTATCAAATAAACCACCCTGTTCTCTGCTTCCAAGAACTCCTGTTCGCTAGCTCCCTCAACACTTCATCCCATGCTGTCCTCTGGGATTTTCCCATGGACTATCCCATCCTCTCAGATTCCCTACACCAATCTATATGGCTATTTCCCTGTCTGTATGCTTCAGGTGATCCCTGCAAACTCATCTATTCAGGATAGTCTTTCCTGCCATCACCTAATTGCTGAGCTCTTCCTTTCTCCAACAACTAATCAACGGTACAAATATTTCTACTTAACATGACCTCCGGTTCCCACTTAAATATCAAAAGATATTGCACTAAGGCACATGCCCAAGCAGGTAAATTTAAATCTTAAACTGTATCTGGACCAGATCTTGAGCTCATCCCTATTATTTAGCAGTGACCATTATTCAATTGTGTTTATTTGTTACGACTTGAATAGTTCCTCAGGCAAGTTCCTCTAACAAAGTCTTCAGAGAGGGCTCTGTGGCGCAATGGATAGCGCATTGGACTTCTAGTTGGTGTAGTAATTCAAAGGTTGTGGGTTCGAGTCCCACCAGAGTCGGTTTTATATAGTCATTCTTCATAGTGATGCTGCTCTAATGCTTTATAAAGTAATGGATTACATTCATAAGGGAGCTTTATTGACGTGGATTTGCTGCACAAGTTTAACGATAGAGCCTAGTGGTTTAGGCTTCTCTTGAGAGTTGATATCAGCAAAATTGGAAGTACCCTGTGCAATTCAGAGCAAAGAGAGGGAATGGTAAGCTAACCTGCGTTATATTGTTCCCTTCCCTCATGCCCGGTGCAAGCTGTAATTCTTTATGTACCCTTTTGTCAGCCCCACAACTATTTACTGTCTAAATCTCGCTACCTTCCCCACAATAAGAATTCCAAAGAATGCCCCATTTTTACCAATGACACCACCAAACTTCCACTTCACTCCCGTGATATCTCTCGACTATTGCAACTCCTTACTCTATGGCCTGCCTCTAAACAGACCATTCCCCCTTCAGTCTATCTGATTCGCTACTGCCAGTTGTATCCCCCTTACCAACCATTTACTAGTAGAGGTGTCAGCCACCCGATCTCTGCCAATCTCTCCTTGGCTTCCGTTCTCCCAACAAATCAAATTCAAAATACTAAGGGCATAAAAAGCTTCCCACAACTCTGCCTCTAGCTACATCATTAACCTTATCATATAGTATCAAATAAACCACCCTGTTCTCTGCTTCCAAGAACTCCTGTTTGCGAGCTCCCTCAACACTTCATCCCATGCTGTCCTCTGGGATTTTCCCATGGACTATCCCATCCTCTCAGATTCCCTACACCAATCTATATGGCTATTTCCCTGTCTGTATGCTTCAGGTGATCCCTGCAAACTCATCTATTCAGGATAGTCTTTCCTGCCATCACCTAATTGCTGAGCTCTTCCTTTCTCCAACAACTAATCAACGGTACAAATATTTCTACTTAACATGACCTCCGGTTCCCACTTAAATATCAAAAGATATTGCACTAAGGCACATGCCCAAGCAGGTAAATTTAAATCTTAAACTGTATCTGGACCAGATCTTGAGCTCATCCCTATTTTTTAGCAGTGACCATTATTCAATTGTGTTTATTTGTTACGACTTGAATAGTTCCTCAGGCAAGTTCCTCTAACAAAGTCTTCAGAGAGGGCTCTGTGGCGCAATGGATAACGCATTGGACTTCTAGTTGGTGTAGTAATTCAAAGGTTGTGGGTTCGAGTCCCACCAGAGTCGGTTTTATATAGTCATTCTTCATAGTGATGCTGCTCTAATGCTTTATAAAGTAATGGATTACATTCATAAGGGAGCTTTATTGACGTGGATTTGCTGCACAAGTTAACGATAGAGCCTAGTGGTTTAGGCTTCTCTTGAGAGTTGATATCAGCAAAATTGGAAGTACCCTGTGCAATTCAGAGCAAAGAGAGGGAATGGTAAGCTAACCTGCGTTATATTGTTCCCTTCCCTCATGCCCGGTGCAAGCTGTAATTCTTTATGTACCCTTTTGTCAGCACCACAACTATTTACTGTCTAAATCTCGCTACCTTCCCCACAATAAGAATTCCAAAGAATGCCCCATTTTTACCAATGACACCACCAAACTTCCACTTCACTCCCGTGATATCTCTCGACTATTGCAACTCCTTACTCTATGGCCTGCCTCTAAACAGACCATTCCCCCTTCAGTCTATCTGATTCGCTACTGCCAGTTGTATCCCCCTTACCAACCATTTACTAGTAGAGGTGTCAGCCACCCGATCTCTGCCAATCTCTCCTTGGCTTCCGTTCTCCCAACAAATCAAATTCAAAATACTAAGGGCATAAAAAGCTTCCCACAACTCTGCCTCTAGCTACATCATTAACCTTATCATATAGTATCAAATAAACCACCCTGTTCTCTGCTTCCAAGAACTCCTGTTCGCTAGCTCCCTCAACACTTCATCCCATGCTGTCCTCTGGGATTTTCCCATGGACTATCCCATCCTCTCAGATTCCCTACACCAATCTATATGGCTATTTCCCTGTCTGTATGCTTCAGGTGATC
Organism: Lithobates pipiens; assembly: GCF_037356315.1. NCBI lineage: Eukaryota > Metazoa > Chordata > Amphibia > Anura > Ranidae > Lithobates > Lithobates pipiens. The sequence goes on along the minus strand of NW_027507718.1, from coordinate 385,817,521 downwards.
CCTGCAAACTCATCTATTCAGGATAGTCTTTCCTGCCATCACCTAATTGCTGAGCTCTTCCTTTCTCCAACAACTAATCAACGGTACAAATATTTCTACTTAACATGACCTCCGGTTCCCACTTAAATATCAAAAGATATTGCACTAAGGCACATGCCCAAGCAGGTAAATTTAAATCTTAAACTGTATCTGGACCAGATCTTGAGCTCATCCCTATTATTTAGCAGTGACCATTATTCAATTGTGTTTATTTGTTACGACTTGAATAGTTCCTCAGGCAAGTTCCTCTAACAAAGTCTTCAGAGAGGGCTCTGTGGCGCAATGGATAGCGCATTGGACTTCTAGTTGGTGTAGTAATTCAAAGGTTGTGGGTTCGAGTCCCACCAGAGTCGGTTTTATATAGTCATTCTTCATAGTGATGCTGCTCTAATGCTTTATAAAGTAATGGATTACATTCATAAGGGAGCTTTATTGACGTGGATTTGCTGCACAAGTTTAACGATAGAGCCTAGTGGTTTAGGCTTCTCTTGAGAGTTGATATCAGCAAAATTGGAAGTACCCTGTGCAATTCAGAGCAAAGAGAGGGAATGGTAAGCTAACCTGCGTTATATTGTTCCCTTCCCTCATGCCCGGTGCAAGCTGTAATTCTTTATGTACCCTTTTGTCAGCCCCACAACTATTTACTGTCTAAATCTCGCTACCTTCCCCACAATAAGAATTCCAAAGAATGCCCCATTTTTACCAATGACACCACCAAACTTCCACTTCACTCCCGTGATATCTCTCGACTATTGCAACTCCTTACTCTATGGCCTGCCTCTAAACAGACCATTCCCCCTTCAGTCTATCTGATTCGCTACTGCCAGTTGTATCCCCCTTACCAACCATTTACTAGTAGAGGTGTCAGCCACCCGATCTCTGCCAATCTCTCCTTGGCTTCCGTTCTCCCAACAAATCAAATTCAAAATACTAAGGGCATAAAAAGCTTCCCACAACTCTGCCTCTAGCTACATCATTAACCTTATCATATAGTATCAAATAAACCACCCTGTTCTCTGCTTCCAAGAACTCCTGTTTGCGAGCTCCCTCAACACTTCATCCCATGCTGTCCTCTGGGATTTTCCCATGGACTATCCCATCCTCTCAGATTCCCTACACCAATCTATATGGCTATTTCCCTGTCTGTATGCTTCAGGTGATCCCTGCAAACTCATCTATTCAGGATAGTCTTTCCTGCCATCACCTAATTGCTGAGCTCTTCCTTTCTCCAACAACTAATCAACGGTACAAATATTTCTACTTAACATGACCTCCGGTTCCCACTTAAATATCAAAAGATATTGCACTAAGGCACATGCCCAAGCAGGTAAATTTAAATCTTAAACTGTATCTGGACCAGATCTTGAGCTCATCCCTATTTTTTAGCAGTGACCATTATTCAATTGTGTTTATTTGTTACGACTTGAATAGTTCCTCAGGCAAGTTCCTCTAACAAAGTCTTCAGAGAGGGCTCTGTGGCGCAATGGATAACGCATTGGACTTCTAGTTGGTGTAGTAATTCAAAGGTTGTGGGTTCGAGTCCCACCAGAGTCGGTTTTATATAGTCATTCTTCATAGTGATGCTGCTCTAATGCTTTATAAAGTAATGGATTACATTCATAAGGGAGCTTTATTGACGTGGATTTGCTGCACAAGTTAACGATAGAGCCTAGTGGTTTAGGCTTCTCTTGAGAGTTGATATCAGCAAAATTGGAAGTACCCTGTGCAATTCAGAGCAAAGAGAGGGAATGGTAAGCTAACCTGCGTTATATTGTTCCCTTCCCTCATGCCCGGTGCAAGCTGTAATTCTTTATGTACCCTTTTGTCAGCACCACAACTATTTACTGTCTAAATCTCGCTACCTTCCCCACAATAAGAATTCCAAAGAATGCCCCATTTTTACCAATGACACCACCAAACTTCCACTTCACTCCCGTGATATCTCTCGACTATTGCAACTCCTTACTCTATGGCCTGCCTCTAAACAGACCATTCCCCCTTCAGTCTATCTGATTCGCTACTGCCAGTTGTATCCCCCTTACCAACCATTTACTAGTAGAGGTGTCAGCCACCCGATCTCTGCCAATCTCTCCTTGGCTTCCGTTCTCCCAACAAATCAAATTCAAAATACTAAGGGCATAAAAAGCTTCCCACAACTCTGCCTCTAGCTACATCATTAACCTTATCATATAGTATCAAATAAACCACCCTGTTCTCTGCTTCCAAGAACTCCTGTTCGCTAGCTCCCTCAACACTTCATCCCATGCTGTCCTCTGGGATTTTCCCATGGACTATCCCATCCTCTCAGATTCCCTACACCAATCTATATGGCTATTTCCCTGTCTGTATGCTTCAGGTGATCCCTGCAAACTCATCTATTCAGGATAGTCTTTCCTGCCATCACCTAATTGCTGAGCTCTTCCTTTCTCCAACAACTAATCAACGGTACAAATATTTCTACTTAACATGACCTCCGGTTCCCACTTAAATATCAAAAGATATTGCACTAAGGCACATGCCCAAGCAGGTAAATTTAAATCTTAAACTGTATCTGGACCAGATCTTGAGCTCATCCCTATTATTTAGCAGTGACCATTATTCAATTGTGTTTATTTGTTACGACTTGAATAGTTCCTCAGGCAAGTTCCTCTAACAAAGTCTTCAGAGAGGGCTCTGTGGCGCAATGGATAGCGCATTGGACTTCTAGTTGGTGTAGTAATTCAAAGGTTGTGGGTTCGAGTCCCACCAGAGTCGGTTTTATATAGTCATTCTTCATAGTGATGCTGCTCTAATGCTTTATAAAGTAATGGATTACATTCATAAGGGAGCTTTATTGACGTGGATTTGCTGCACAAGTTTAACGATAGAGCCTAGTGGTTTAGGCTTCTCTTGAGAGTTGATATCAGCAAAATTGGAAGTACCCTGTGCAATTCAGAGCAAAGAGAGGGAATGGTAAGCTAACCTGCGTTATATTGTTCCCTTCCCTCATGCCCGGTGCAAGCTGTAATTCTTTATGTACCCTTTTGTCAGCCCCACAACTATTTACTGTCTAAATCTCGCTACCTTCCCCACAATAAGAATTCCAAAGAATGCCCCATTTTTACCAATGACACCACCAAACTTCCACTTCACTCCCGTGATATCTCTCGACTATTGCAACTCCTTACTCTATGGCCTGCCTCTAAACAGACCATTCCCCCTTCAGTCTATCTGATTCGCTACTGCCAGTTGTATCCCCCTTACCAACCATTTACTAGTAGAGGTGTCAGCCACCCGATCTCTGCCAATCTCTCCTTGGCTTCCGTTCTCCCAACAAATCAAATTCAAAATACTAAGGGCATAAAAAGCTTCCCACAACTCTGCCTCTAGCTACATCATTAACCTTATCATATAGTATCAAATAAACCACCCTGTTCTCTGCTTCCAAGAACTCCTGTTCGCTAGCTCCCTCAACACTTCATCCCATGCTGTCCTCTGGGATATTCCCATGGACTATCCCATCCTCTCAGATTCCCTACACCAATCTATATGGCTATTTCCCTGTCTGTATGCTTCAGGTGATCCCTGCAAACTCATCTATTCAGGATAGTCTTTCCTGCCATCACCTAATTGCTGAGCTCTTCCTTTCTCCAACAACTAATCAACGGTACAAATATTTCTACTTAACATGACCTCCGGTTCCCACTTAAATATCAAAAGATATTGCACTAAGGCACATGCCCAAGCAGGTAAATTTAAATCTTAAACTGTATCTGGACCAGATCTTGAGCTCATCCCTATTATTTAGCAGTGACCATTATTCAATTGTGTTTATTTGTTACGACTTGAATAGTTCCTCAGGCAAGTTCCTCTAACAAAGTCTTCAGAGAGGGCTCTGTGGCGCAATGGATAGCGCATTGGACTTCTAGTTGGTGTAGTAATTCAAAGGTTGTGGGTTCGAGTCCCACCAGAGTCGGTTTTAAATAGTCATTCTTCATAGTGATGCTGCTCTAATGCTTTATAAAGTAATGGATTACATTCATAAGGGAGCTTTATTGACGTGGATTTGCTGCACAAGTTAACGATAGAGCCTAGTGGTTTAGGCTTCTCTTGAGAGTTGATATCAGCAAAATTGGAAGTACCCTGTGCAATTCAGAGCAAAGAGAGGGAATGGTAAACTAACCTGCGTTATATTGTTCCCTTCCCTCATGCCCGGTGCAAGCTGTAATTCTTTATGTACCCTTTTGTCAGCCCCACAACTATTTACTGTCTAAATCTCGCTACCTTCCCCACAATAAGAATTCCAAAGAATGCCCCATTTTTACCAATGACACCACCAAACTTCCACTTCACTCCCGTGATATCTCTCGACTATTGCAACTCCTTACTCTATGGCCTGCCTCTAAACAGACCATTCCCCCTTCAGTCTATCTGATTCGCTACTGCCAGTTGTATCCCCCTTACCAACCATTTACTAGTAGAGGTGTCAGCCACCCGATCTCTGCCAATCTCTCCTTGGCTTCCGTTCTCCCAACAAATCAAATTCAAAATACTAAGGGCATAAAAAGCTTCCCACAACTCTGCCTCTAGCTACATCATTAACCTTATCATATAGTATCAAATAAACCACCCTGTTCTCTGCTTCCAAGAACTCCTGTTCGCTAGCTCCCTCAACACTTCATCCCATGCTGTCCTCTGGGATTTTCCCATGGACTATCCCATCCTCTCAGATTCCCTACACCAATCTATATGGCTATTTCCCTGTCTGTATGCTTCAGGTGATCCCTGCAAACTCATCTATTCAGGATAGTCTTTCCTGCCATCACCTAATTGCTGAGCTCTTCCTTTCTCCAACAACTAATCAACGGTACAAATATTTCTACTTAACATGACCTCCGGTTCCCACTTAAATATCAAAAGATATTGCACTAAGGCACATGCCCAAGCAGGTAAATTTAAATCTTAAACTGTATCTGGACCAGATCTTGAGCTCATCCCTATTATTTAGCAGTGACCATTATTCAATTGTGTTTATTTGTTACGACTTGAATAGTTCCTCAGGCAAGTTCCTCTAACAAAGTCTTCAGAGAGGGCTCTGTGGCGCAATGGATAGCGCATTGGACTTCTAGTTGGTGTAGTAATTCAAAGGTTGTGGGTTCGAGTCCCACCAGAGTCGGTTTTATATAGTCATTCTTCATAGTGATGCTGCTCTAATGCTTTATAAAGTAATGGATTACATTCATAAGGGAGCTTTATTGACGTGGATTTGCTGCACAAGTTAACGATAGAGCCTAGTGGTTTAGGCTTCTCTTGAGAGTTGATATCAGCAAAATTGGAAGTACCCTGTGCAATTCAGAGCAAAGAGAGGGAATGGTAAACTAACCTGCGTTATATTGTTCCCTTCCCTCATGCCCGGTGCAAGCTGTAATTCTTTATGTACCCTTTTGTCAGCCCCACAACTATTTACTGTCTAAATCTCGCTACCTTCCCCACAATAAGAATTCCAAAGAATGCCCCATTTTTACCAATGACACCACCAAACTTCCACTTCACTCCCGTGATATCTCTCGACTATTGCAACTCCTTACTCTATGGCCTGCCTCTAAACAGACCATTCGCCCTTCAGTCTATCTGATTCGCTACTGCCAGTTGTATCCCCCTTACCAACCATTTACTAGTAGAGGTGTCAGCCACCCGATCTCTGCCAATCTCTCCTTGGCTTCCGTTCTCCCAACAAATCAAATTCAAAATACTAAGGGCATAAAAAGCTTCCCACAACTCTGCCTCTAGCTACATCATTAACCTTATCATATAGTATCAAATAAACCACCCTGTTCTCTGCTTCCAAGAACTCCTGTTCGCTAGCTCCCTCAACACTTCATCCCATGCTGTCCTCTGGGATTTTCCCATGGACTATCCCATCCTCTCAAATTCCCTACACCAATCTATATGGCTATTTCCCTGTCTGTATGCTTCAGGTGATCCCTGCAAACTCATCTATTCAGGATAGTCTTTCCTGCCATCACCTAATTGCTGAGCTCTTCCTTTCTCCAACAACTAATCAACGGTACAAATATTTCTACTTAACATGACCTCCGGTTCCCACTTAAATATCAAAAGATATTGCACTAAGGCACATGCCCAAGCAGGTAAATTTAAATCTTAAACTGTATCTGGACCAGATCTTGAGCTCATCCCTATTATTTAGCAGTGACCATTATTCAATTGTGTTTATTTGTTATGACTTGAATAGTTCCTCAGGCAAGTTCCTCTAACAAAGTCTTCAGAGAGGGCTCTGTGGCGCAATGGATAGCGCATTGGACTTCTAGTTGGTGTAGTAATTCAAAGGTTGTGGGTTCGAGTCCCACCAGAGTCGGTTTTATATAGTCATTCTTCATAGTGATGCTGCTCTAATGCTTTATAAAGTAATGGATTACATTCATAAGGGAGCTTTATTGACGTGGATTTGCTGCACAAGTTAACGATAGAGCCTAGTGGTTTAGGCTTCTCTTGAGAGTTGATATCAGCAAAATTGGAAGTACCCTGTGCAATTCAGAGCAAAGAGAGGGAATGGTAAGCTAACCTGCGTTATATTGTTCCCTTCCCTCATGCCCGGTGCAAGCTGTAATTCTTTATGTACCCTTTTGTCAGCCCCACAACTATTTACTGTCTAAATCTCGCTACCTTCCCCACAATAAGAATTCCAAAGAATGCCCCATTTTTACCAATGACACCACCAAACTTCCACTTCACTCCCGTGATATCTCTGGACTATTGCAACTCCTTACTCTGTGGCCTGCCTCTAAACAGACCATTCCCCCTTCAGTCTATCTGATTCGCTACTGCCAGTTGTATCCCCCTTACCAACCATTTACTAGTAGAGGTGTCAGCCACCCGATCTCTGCCAATCTCTCCTTGGCTTCCGTTCTCCCAACAAATCAAATTCAAAATACTAAGGGCATAAAAAGCTTCCCACAACTCTGCCTCTAGCTACATCATTAACCTTATCATATAGTATCAAATAAACCACCCTGTTCTCTGCTTCCAAGAACTCCTGTTCGCTAGCTCCCTCAACACTTCATCCCATGCTGTCCTCTGGGATTTTCCCATGGACTATCCCATCCTCTCAAATTCCCTACACCAATCTATATGGCTATTTCCCTGTCTGTATGCTTCAGGTGATCCCTGCAAACTCATCTATTCAGGATAGTCTTTCCTGCCATCACCTAATTGCTGAGCTCTTCCTTTCTCCAACAACTAATCAACGGTACAAATATTTCTACTTAACATGACCTCCGGTTCCCACTTAAATATCAAAAGATATTGCACTAAGGCACATGCCCAAGCAGGTAAATTTAAATCTTAAACTGTATCTGGACCAGATCTTGAGCTCATCCCTATTATTTAGCAGTGACCATTATTCAATTGTGTTTATTTGTTACGACTTGAATAGTTCCTCAGGCAAGTTCCTCTAACAAAGTCTTCAGAGAGGGCTCTGTGGCGCAATGGATAGCGCATTGGACTTCTAGTTGGTGTAGTAATTCAAAGGTTGTGGGTTCGAGTCCCACCAGAGTCGGTTTTATATAGTCATTCTTCATAGTGATGCTGCTCTAATGCTTTATAAAGTAATGGATTACATTCATAAGGGAGCTTTATTGACGTGGATTTGCTGCACAAGTTAACGATAGAGCCTAGTGGTTTAGGCTTCTCTTGAGAGTTGATATCAGCAAAATTGGAAGTACCCTGTGCAATTCAGAGCAAAGAGAGGGAATGGTAAACTAACCTGCGTTATATTGTTCCCTTCCCTCATGCCCGGTGCAAGCTGTAATTCTTTATGTACCCTTTTGTCAGCCCCACAACTATTTACTGTCTAAATCTCGCTACCTTCCCCACAATAAGAATTCCAAAGAATGCCCCATTTTTACCAATGACACCACCAAACTTCCACTTCACTCCCGTGATATCTCTCGACTATTGCAACTCCTTACTCTATGGCCTGCCTCTAAACAGACCATTCGCCCTTCAGTCTATCTGATTCGCTACTGCCAGTTGTATCCCCCTTACCAACCATTTACTAGTAGAGGTGTCAGCCACCCGATCTCTGCCAATCTCTCCTTGGCTTCCGTTCTCCCAACAAATCAAATTCAAAATACTAAGGGCATAAAAAGCTTCCCACAACTCTGCCTCTAGCTACATCATTAACCTTATCATATAGTATCAAATAAACCACCCTGTTCTCTGCTTCCAAGAACTCCTGTTCACTAGCTCCCTCAACACTTCATCCCATGCTGTCCTCTGGGATTTTCCCATGGACTATCCCATCCTCTCAAATTCCCTACACCAATCTATATGGCTATTTCCCTGTCTGTATGCTTCAGGTGATCCCTGCAAACTCATCTATTCAGGATAGTCTTTCCTGCCATCACCTAATTGCTGAGCTCTTCCTTTCTCCAACAACTAATCAACGGTACAAATATTTCTACTTAACATGACCTCCGGTTCCCACTTAAATATCAAAAGATATTGCACTAAGGCACATGCCCAAGCAGGTAAATTTAAATCTTAAACTGTATCTGGACCAGATCTTGAGCTCATCCCTATTATTTAGCAGTGACCATTATTCAATTGTGTTTATTTGTTACGACTTGAATAGTTCCTCAGGCAAGTTCCTCAGGCAAGTTCCTCAGGCAAGTTCCTCTAACAAAGTCTTCAGAGAGGGCTCTGTGGCGCAATGGATAGCGCATTGGACTTCTAGTTGGTGTAGTAATTCAAAGGTTGTGGTTTCGAGTCCCACCAGAGTCGGTTTTATATAGTCATTCTTCATAGTGATGCTGCTCTAATGCTTTATAAAGTAATGGATTACATTCATAAAGGAGCTTTATTGACGTGGATTTGCTGCACAAGTTAACGATAGAGCCTAGTGGTTTAGGCTTCTCTTGAGAGTTGATATCAGCAAAATTGGAAGTACCCTGTGCAATTCAGAGCAAAGAGAGGGAATGGTAAGCTAACCTGCGTTATATTGTTCCCTTCCCTCATGCCCGGTGTAAGCTGTAATTCTTTATGTACCCTTTTGTCAGCCCCACAACTATTTACTGTCTAAATCTCGCTACCTTCCCCACAATAAGAATTCCAAAGAATGCCCCATTTTTACCAATGACACCACCAAACTTCCACTTCACTCCCGTGATATCTCTCGACTATTGCAACTCCTTACTCTATGGCCTGCCTCTAAACAGACCATTCCCCCTTCAGTCTATCTGATTCGCTACTGCCAGTTGTATCCCCCTTACCAACCATTTACTAGTAGAGGTGTCAGCCACCCGATCTCTACCAATCTCTCCTTGGCTTCCGTTCTCCCAACAAATCAAATTCAAAATACTAAGGGCATAAAAAGCTTCCCACAACTCTGCCTCTAGCTACATCATTAACCTTATCATATAGTATCAAATAAACCACCCTGTTCTCTGCTTCCAAGAACTCCTGTTCGCTAGCTCCCTCAACACTTCATCCCATGCTGTCCTCTGGGATTTTCCCATGGACTATCCCATCCTCTCAGATTCCCTACACCAATCTATATGGCTATTTCCCTGTCTGTATGCTTCAGGTGATCCCTGCAAACTCATCTATTCAGGATAGTCTTTCCTGCCATCACCTAATTGCTGAGCTCTTCCTTTCTCCAACAACTAATCAACGGTACAAATATTTCTACTTAACATGACCTCCGGTTCCCACTTAAATATCAAAAGATATTGCACTAAGGCACATGCCCAAGCAGGTAAATTTAAATCTTAAACTGTATCTGGACCAGATCTTGAGCTCATCCCTATTATTTAGCAGTGACCATTATTCAATTGTGTTTATTTGTTACGACTTGAATAGTTCCTCAGGCAAGTTCCTCTAACAAAGTCTTCAGAGAGGGCTCTGTGGCGCAATGGATAGCGCATTGGACTTCTAGTTGGTGTAGTAATTCAAAGGTTGTGGGTTCGAGTCCCACCAGAGTCGGTTTTATATAGTCATTCTTCATAGTGATGCTGCTCTAATGCTTTATAAAGTAATGGATTACATTCATAAGGGAGCTTTATTGACGTGGATTTGCTGCACAAGTTAACGATAGAGCCTAGTGGTTTAGGCTTCTCTTGAGAGTTGATATCAGCAAAATTGGAAGTACCCTGTGCAATTCAGAGCAAAGAGAGGGAATGGTAAACTAACCTGCGTTATATTGTTCCCTTCCCTCATGCCCGGTGCAAGCTGTAATTCTTTATGTACCCTTTTGTCAGCCCCACAACTATTTACTGTCTAAATCTCGCTACCTTCCCCACAATAAGAATTCCAAAGAATGCCCCATTTTTACCAATGACACCACCAAACTTCCACTTCACTCCCGTGATATCTCTCGACTATTGCAACTCCTTACTCTATGGCCTGCCTCTAAACAGACCATTCGCCCTTCAGTCTATCTGATTCGCTACTGCCAGTTGTATCCCCCTTACCAACCATTTACTAGTAGAGGTGTCAGCCACCCGATCTCTGCCAATCTCTCCTTGGCTTCCGTTCTCCCAACAAATCAAATTCAAAATACTAAGGGCATAAAAAGCTTCCCACAACTCTGCCTCTAGCTACATCATTAACCTTATCATATAGTATCAAATAAACCACCCTGTTCTCTGCTTCCAAGAACTCCTGTTCACTAGCTCCCTCAACACTTCATCCCATGCTGTCCTCTGGGATTTTCCCATGGACTATCCCATCCTCTCAAATTCCCTACACCAATCTATATGGCTATTTCCCTGTCTGTATGCTTCAGGTGATCCCTGCAAACTCATCTATTCAGGATAGTCTTTCCTGCCATCACCTAATTGCTGAGCTCTTCCTTTCTCCAACAACTAATCAACGGTACAAATATTTCTACTTAACATGACCTCCGGTTCCCACTTAAATATCAAAAGATATTGCACTAAGGCACATGCCCAAGCAGGTAAATTTAAATCTTAAACTGTATCTGGACCAGATCTTGAGCTCATCCCTATTATTTAGCAGTGACCATTATTCAATTGTGTTTATTTGTTACGACTTGAATAGTTCCTCAGGCAAGTTCCTCAGGCAAGTTCCTCAGGCAAGTTCCTCTAACAAAGTCTTCAGAGAGGGCTCTGTGGCGCAATGGATAGCGCATTGGACTTCTAGTTGGTGTAGTAATTCAAAGGTTGTGGTTTCGAGTCCCACCAGAGTCGGTTTTATATAGTCATTCTTCATAGTGATGCTGCTCTAATGCTTTATAAAGTAATGGATTACATTCATAAAGGAGCTTTATTGACGTGGATTTGCTGCACAAGTTAACGATAGAGCCTAGTGGTTTAGGCTTCTCTTGAGAGTTGATATCAGCAAAATTGGAAGTACCCTGTGCAATTCAGAGCAAAGAGAGGGAATGGTAAGCTAACCTGCGTTATATTGTTCCCTTCCCTCATGCCCGGTGTAAGCTGTAATTCTTTATGTACCCTTTTGTCAGCCCCACAACTATTTACTGTCTAAATCTCGCTACCTTCCCCACAATAAGAATTCCAAAGAATGCCCCATTTTTACCAATGACACCACCAAACTTCCACTTCACTCCCGTGATATCTCTCGACTATTGCAACTCCTTACTCTATGGCCTGCCTCTAAACAGACCATTCCCCCTTCAGTCTATCTGATTCGCTACTGCCAGTTGTATCCCCCTTACCAACCATTTACTAGTAGAGGTGTCAGCCACCCGATCTCTACCAATCTCTCCTTGGCTTCCGTTCTCCCAACAAATCAAATTCAAAATACTAAGGGCATAAAAAGCTTCCCACAACTCTGCCTCTAGCTACATCATTAACCTTATCATATAGTATCAAATAAACCACCCTGTTCTCTGCTTCCAAGAACTCCTGTTCGCTAGCTCCCTCAACACTTCATCCCATGCTGTCCTCTGGGATTTTCCCATGGACTATCCCATCCTCTCAGATTCCCTACACCAATCTATATGGCTATTTCCCTGTCTGTATGCTTCAGGTGATCCCTGCAAACTCATCTATTCAGGATAGTCTTTCCTGCCATCACCTAATTGCTGAGCTCTTCCTTTCTCCAACAACTAATCAACGGTACAAATATTTCTACTTAACATGACCTCCGGTTCCCACTTAAATATCAAAAGATATTGCACTAAGGCACATGCCCAAGCAGGTAAATTTAAATCTTAAACTGTATCTGGACCAGATCTTGAGCTCATCCCTATTATTTAGCAGTGACCATTATTCAATTGTGTTTATTTGTTACGACTTGAATAGTTCCTCAGGCAAGTTCCTCTAACAAAGTCTTCAGAGAGGGCTCTGTGGCGCAATGGATAGCGCATTGGACTTCTAGTTGGTGTAGTAATTCAAAGGTTGTGGGTTCGAGTCCCACCAGAGTCGGTTTTATATAGTCATTCTTCATAGTGATGCTGCTCTAATGCTTTATAATGTAATGGATTACATTCATAAGGGAGCTTTATTGACGTGGATTTGCTGCACAAGTTAACGATAGAGCCTAGTGGTTTAGGCTTCTCTTGAGAGTTGATATCAGCAAAATTGGAAGTACCCTGTGCAATTCAGAGCAAAGAGAGGGAATGGTAAGCTAACCTGCGTTATATTGTTCCCTTCCCTCATGCCCGGTGCAAGCTGTAATTCTTTATGTACCCTTTTGTCAGCCCCACAACTATTTACTGTCTAAATCTCGTTACCTTCACCACAATAAGAATTCCAAAGAATGCCCCATTTTTACCAATGACACCACCAAACTTTCACTTCACTCCCGTGATATCTCTCGACTATTGCAACTCCTTACTCTATGGCCTGCCTCTAAACAGACCATTCCCCCTTCAGTCTATCTGATTCGCTACTGCCAGTTGTATCCCCCTTACCAACCATTTACTAGTAGAGGTGTCAGCCACCCGATCTCTGCCAATCTCTCCTTGGTTTCCGTTCTCCCAACAAATCAAATTCAAAATACTAAGGGCATAAAAAGCTTCCCCCAACTCTGCCTCTAGCTACATCATTAACCTTATCATATAGTATCAAATAAACCACCTTGTTCTCTGCTTCCAAGAACTCCTGTTTGCTAGCTCCCTCAACACTTCATCCCATGCTGTCCTCTGGGATTTTCCCATGGACTATCCCATCCTCTCAGATTCCCTACACCAATCTATATGGCTATTTCCCTGTCTGTATGCTTCAGGTGATCCCTGCAAACTCATCTATTCAGGATAGTCTTTCCTGCCATCACCTAATTGCTGAGCTCTTCCTTTCTCCAACAACTAATCAACGGTACAAATATTTCTACTTAACATGACCTCCGGTTCCCACTTAAATATCAAAAGATATTGCACTAAGGCACATGCCCAAGCAGGTAAATTTAAATCTTAAACTGTATCTGGACCAGATCTTGAGCTCATCCCTATTATTTAGCAGTGACCATTATTCAATTGTGTTTATTTGTTACGACTTGAATAGTTCCTCAGGCAAGTTCCTCTAACAAAGTCTTCAGAGAGGGCTCTGTGGCGCAATGGATAGCGCATTGGACTTCTAGTTGGTGTAGTAATTCAAAGGTTGTGGGTTCGAGTCCCACCAGAGTCGGTTTTATATAGTCATTCTTCATAGTGATGCTGCTCTAATGCTTTATAAAGTAATGGATTACATTCATAAGGGAGCTTTATTGACGTGGATTTGCTGCACAAGTTAACGATAGAGCCTAGTGGTTTAGGCTTCTCTTGAGAGTTGATATCAGCAAAATTGGAAGTACCCTGTGCAATTCAGAGCAAAGAGAGGGAATGGTAAACTAACCTGCGTTATATTGTTCCCTTCCCTCATGCCCGGTGCAAGCTGTAATTCTTTATGTACCCTTTTGTCAGCCCCACAACTATTTACTGTCTAAATCTCGCTACCTTCCCCACAATAAGAATTCCAAAGAATGCCCCATTTTTACCAATGACACCACCAAACTTCCACTTCACTCCCGTGATATCTCTCGACTATTGCAACTCCTTACTCTATGGCCTGCCTCTAAACAGACCATTCGCCCTTCAGTCTATCTGATTCGCTACTGCCAGTTGTATCCCCCTTACCAACCATTTACTAGTAGAGGTGTCAGCCACCCGATCTCTGCCAATCTCTCCTTGGCTTCCGTTCTCCCAACAAATCAAATTCAAAATACTAAGGGCATAAAAAGCTTCCCACAACTCTGCCTCTAGCTACATCATTAACCTTATCATATAGTATCAAATAAACCACCCTGTTCTCTGCTTCCAAGAACTCCTGTTCACTAGCTCCCTCAACACTTCATCCCATGCTGTCCTCTGGGATTTTCCCATGGACTATCCCATCCTCTCAAATTCCCTACACCAATCTATATGGCTATTTCCCTGTCTGTATGCTTCAGGTGATCCCTGCAAACTCATCTATTCAGGATAGTCTTTCCTGCCATCACCTAATTGCTGAGCTCTTCCTTTCTCCAACAACTAATCAACGGTACAAATATTTCTACTTAACATGACCTCCGGTTCCCACTTAAATATCAAAAGATATTGCACTAAGGCACATGCCCAAGCAGGTAAATTTAAATCTTAAACTGTATCTGGACCAGATCTTGAGCTCATCCCTATTATTTAGCAGTGACCATTATTCAATTGTGTTTATTTGTTACGACTTGAATAGTTCCTCAGGCAAGTTCCTCAGGCAAGTTCCTCAGGCAAGTTCCTCTAACAAAGTCTTCAGAGAGGGCTCTGTGGCGCAATGGATAGCGCATTGGACTTCTAGTTGGTGTAGTAATTCAAAGGTTGTGGTTTCGAGTCCCACCAGAGTCGGTTTTATATAGTCATTCTTCATAGTGATGCTGCTCTAATGCTTTATAAAGTAATGGATTACATTCATAAAGGAGCTTTATTGACGTGGATTTGCTGCACAAGTTAACGATAGAGCCTAGTGGTTTAGGCTTCTCTTGAGAGTTGATATCAGCAAAATTGGAAGTACCCTGTGCAATTCAGAGCAAAGAGAGGGAATGGTAAGCTAACCTGCGTTATATTGTTCCCTTCCCTCATGCCCGGTGTAAGCTGTAATTCTTTATGTACCCTTTTGTCAGCCCCACAACTATTTACTGTCTAAATCTCGCTACCTTCCCCACAATAAGAATTCCAAAGAATGCCCCATTTTTACCAATGACACCACCAAACTTCCACTTCACTCCCGTGATATCTCTCGACTATTGCAACTCCTTACTCTATGGCCTGCCTCTAAACAGACCATTCCCCCTTCAGTCTATCTGATTCGCTACTGCCAGTTGTATCCCCCTTACCAACCATTTACTAGTAGAGGTGTCAGCCACCCGATCTCTACCAATCTCTCCTTGGCTTCCGTTCTCCCAACAAATCAAATTCAAAATACTAAGGGCATAAAAAGCTTCCCACAACTCTGCCTCTAGCTACATCATTAACCTTATCATATAGTATCAAATAAACCACCCTGTTCTCTGCTTCCAAGAACTCCTGTTCGCTAGCTCCCTCAACACTTCATCCCATGCTGTCCTCTGGGATTTTCCCATGGACTATCCCATCCTCTCAGATTCCCTACACCAATCTATATGGCTATTTCCCTGTCTGTATGCTTCAGGTGATCCCTGCAAACTCATCTATTCAGGATAGTCTTTCCTGCCATCACCTAATTGCTGAGCTCTTCCTTTCTCCAACAACTAATCAACGGTACAAATATTTCTACTTAACATGACCTCCGGTTCCCACTTAAATATCAAAAGATATTGCACTAAGGCACATGCCCAAGCAGGTAAATTTAAATCTTAAACTGTATCTGGACCAGATCTTGAGCTCATCCCTATTATTTAGCAGTGACCATTATTCAATTGTGTTTATTTGTTACGACTTGAATAGTTCCTCAGGCAAGTTCCTCTAACAAAGTCTTCAGAGAGGGCTCTGTGGCGCAATGGATAGCGCATTGGACTTCTAGTTGGTGTAGTAATTCAAAGGTTGTGGGTTCGAGTCCCACCAGAGTCGGTTTTATATAGTCATTCTTCATAGTGATGCTGCTCTAATGCTTTATAATGTAATGGATTACATTCATAAGGGAGCTTTATTGACGTGGATTTGCTGCACAAGTTAACGATAGAGCCTAGTGGTTTAGGCTTCTCTTGAGAGTTGATATCAGCAAAATTGGAAGTACCCTGTGCAATTCAGAGCAAAGAGAGGGAATGGTAAGCTAACCTGCGTTATATTGTTCCCTTCCCTCATGCCCGGTGCAAGCTGTAATTCTTTATGTACCCTTTTGTCAGCACCACAACTATTTACTGTCTAAATCTCGCTACCTTCCCCACAATAAGAATTCCAAAGAATGCCCCATTTTTACCAATGACACCACCAAACTTCCACTTCACTCCCGTGATATCTCTCGACTATTGCAACTCCTTACTCTATGGCCTGCCTCTAAACAGACCATTCGCCCTTCAGTCTATCTGATTCGCTACTGCCAGTTGTATCCCCCTTACCAACCATTTACTAGTAGAGGTGTCAGCCACCCGATCTCTGCCAATCTCTCCTTGGCTTCCGTTCTCCCAACAAATCAAATTCAAAATACTAAGGGCATAAAAAGCTTCCCACAACTCTGCCTCTAGCTACATCATTAACCTTATCATATAGTATCAAATAAACCACCCTGTTCTCTGCTTCCAAGAACTCCTGTTCGCTAGCTCCCTCAACACTTCATCCCATGCTGTCCTCTGGGATTTTCCCATGGACTATCCCATCCTCTCAAATTCCCTACACCAATCTATATGGCTATTTCCCTGTCTGTATGCTTCAGGTGATCCCTGCAAACTCATCTATTCAGGATAGTCTTTCCTGCCATCACCTAATTGCTGAGCTCTTCCTTTCTCCAACAACTAATCAACGGTACAAATATTTCTACTTAACATGACCTCCGGTTCCCACTTAAATATCAAAAGATATTGCACTAAGGCACATGCCCAAGCAGGTAAATTTAAATCTTAAACTGTATCTGGACCAGATCTTGAGCTCATCCCTATTATTTAGCAGTGACCATTATTCAATTGTGTTTATTTGTTACGACTTGAATAGTTCCTCAGGCAAGTTCCTCTAACAAAGTCTTCAGAGAGGGCTCTGTGGCGCAATGGATAGCGCATTGGACTTCTAGTTGGTGTAGTAATTCAAAGGTTGTGGGTTCGAGTCCCACCAGAGTTGGTTTTATATAGTCATTCTTCATAGTGATGCTGCTCTAATGCTTTATAAAGTAATGGATTACATTCATAAGGGAGCTTTATTGACGTGGATTTGCTGCACAAGTTAACGATAGAGCCTAGTGGTTTAGGCTTCTCTTGAGAGTTGATATCAGCAAAATTGGAAGTACCCTGTGCAATTCAGAGCAAAGAGAGGGAATGGTAAACTAACCTGCGTTATATTGTTCCCTTCCCTCATGCCCGGTGCAAGCTGTAATTCTTTATGTACCCTTTTGTCAGCCCCACAACTATTTACTGTCTAAATCTCGCTACCTTCCCCACAATAAGAATTCCAAAGAATGCCCCATTTTTACCAATGACACCACCAAACTTCCACTTCACTCCCGTGATATCTCTCGACTATTGCAACTCCTTACTCTATGGCCTGCCTCTAAACAGACCATTCGCCCTTCAGTCTATCTGATTCGCTACTGCCAGTTGTATCCCCCTTACCAACCATTTACTAGTAGAGGTGTCAGCCACCCGATCTCTGCCAATCTCTCCTTGGCTTCCGTTCTCCCAACAAATCAAATTCAAAATACTAAGGGCATAAAAAGCTTCCCACAACTCTGCCTCTAGCTACATCATTAACCTTATCATATAGTATCAAATAAACCACCCTGTTCTCTGCTTCCAAGAACTCCTGTTCGCTAGCTCCCTCAACACTTCATCCCATGCTGTCCTCTGGGATTTTCCCATGGACTATCCCATCCTCTCAAATTCCCTACACCAATCTATATGGCTATTTCCCTGTCTGTATGCTTCAGGTGATCCCTGCAAACTCATCTATTCAGGATAGTCTTTCCTGCCATCACCTAATTGCTGAGCTCTTCCTTTCTCCAACAACTAATCAACGGTACAAATATTTCTACTTAACATGACCTCCGGTTCCCACTTAAATATCAAAAGATATTGCACTAAGGCACATGCCCAAGCAGGTAAATTTAAATCTTAAACTGTATCTGGACCAGATCTTGAGCTCATCCCTATTATTTAGCAGTGACCATTATTCAATTGTGTTTATTTGTTACGACTTGAATAGTTCCTCAGGCAAGTTCCTCAGGCAAGTTCCTCTAACAAAGTCTTCAGAGAGGGCTCTGTGGCGCAATGGATAGCGCATTGGACTTCTAGTTGGTGTAGTAATTCAAAGGTTGTGGGTTCGAGTCCCACCAGAGTCGGTTTTATATAGTCATTCTTCATAGTGATGCTGCTCTAATGCTTTATAATGTAATGGATTACATTCATAAGGGAGCTTTATTGACGTGGATTTGCTGCACAAGTTAACGATAGAGCCTAGTGGTTTAGGCTTCTCTTGAGAGTTGATATCAGCAAAATTGGAAGTACCCTGTGCAATTCAGAGCAAAGAGAGGGAATGGTAAGCTAACCTGCGTTATATTGTTCCCTTCCCTCATGCCCGGTGCAAGCTGTAATTCTTTATGTACCCTTTTGTCAGCACCACAACTATTTACTGTCTAAATCTCGCTACCTTCCCCACAATAAGAATTCCAAAGAATGCCCCATTTTTAACAATGACACCACCAAACTTCCACTTCACTCCCGTGATATCTCTCGACTATTGCAACTCCTTACTCTATGGCCTGCCTCTAAACAGACCATTCCCCCTTCAGTCTATCTGATTCGCTACTGCCAGTTGTATCCCCCTTACCAACCATTTACTAGTAGAGGTGTCAGCCACCCGATCTCTGCCAATCTCTCCTTGGCTTCCGTTCTCCCAACAAATCAAATTCAAAATACTAAGGGCATAAAAAGCTTCCCACAACTCTGCCTCTTGCTACATCATTAACCTTATCATATAGTATCAAATAAACCACCCTGTTCTCTGCTTCCAAGAACTCCTGTTCGCTAGCTCCCCCAACACTTCATCCCATGCTGTCCTCTGGGATTTTCCCATGGACTCTCCCATCCTCTCAAATTCCCTATACCAATCTATATGGCTATTTCCCTGTCTGTATGCTTCAGGTGATCCCTGCAAACTCATCTATTCAGGATAGTCTTTCCTGCCATCACCTAATTGCTGAGCTCTTCCTTTCTCCAACAACTAATCAACGGTACAAATATTTCTACTTAACATGACCTCCGGTTCCCACTTAAATATCAAAAGATATTGCACTAAGGCACATGCCCAAGCAGGTAAATTTAAATCTTAAACTGTATCTGGACCAGATCTTGAGCTCATCCCTATTATTTAGCAGTGACCATTATTCAATTGTGTTTATTTGTTACGACTTGAATAGTTCCTCAGGCAAGTTCCTCTAACAAAGTCTTCAGAGAGGGCTCTGTGGCGCAATGGATAGCGCATTGGATTTCTAGTTGGTGTAGTAATTCAAAGGTTGTGGTTTCGAGTCCCACCAGAGTTGGTTTTATATAGTCATTCTTCATAGTGATGCTGCTCTAATGCTTTATAAAGTAATGGATTACATTCATAAGGGAGCTTTATTGACGTGGATTTG
The DNA here is from genome assembly GCF_037356315.1 of Lithobates pipiens. Taxonomy (NCBI): domain Eukaryota; kingdom Metazoa; phylum Chordata; class Amphibia; order Anura; family Ranidae; genus Lithobates; species Lithobates pipiens. Next base: position 385,797,743 of record NW_027507718.1, on the reverse strand, counting down.
TTGCACAAGTTAACGATAGAGCCTAGTGGTTTAGGCTTCTCTTGAGAGTTGATATCAGCAAAATTGGAAGTACCCTGTGCAATTCAGAGCAAAGAGAGGGAATGGTAAGCTAACCTGCGTTATATTGTTCCCTTCCCTCATGCCCGGTGCAAGCTGTAATTCTTTATGTAGCCTTTTGTCAGCCCCACAACTATTTACTGTCTAAATCTCGCTACCTTCCCCACAATAAGAATTCCAAAGAATGCCCCATTTTTACCAATGACACCACCAAACTTCCACTTCACTCCCGTGATATCTCTCGACTATTGCAACTCCTTACTCTATGGCCTGCCTCTAAACAGACCATTCGCCCTTCAGTCTATCTGATTTGCTACTGCCAGTGGTATCCCCCTTACCAACCATTTACTAGTAGAGGTGTCAGCCACCCGATCTCTGCCAATCTCTCCTTGGCTTCCGTTCTCCCAACAAATCAAATTCAAAATACTAAGGGCATAAAAAGCTTCCCACAACTCTGCCTCTAGCTACATCATTAACCTTATCATATAGTATCAAATAAACCACCCTGTTCTCTGCTTCCAAGAACTCCTGTTCGCTAGCTCCCTCAACACTTCATCCCATGCTGTCCTCTGGGATTTTCCCATGGACTATCCCATCCTCTCAAATTCCCTACACCAATCTATATGGCTATTTCCCTGTCTGTATGCTTCAGGTGATCCCTGCAAACTCATCTATTCAGGATAGTCTTTCCTGCCATCACCTAATTGCTGAGCTCTTCCTTTCTCCAACAACTAATCAACGGTACAAATATTTCTACTTAACATGACCTCCGGTTCCCACTTAAATATCAAAAGATATTGCACTAAGGCACATGCCCAAGCAGGTAAATTTAAATCTTAAACTGTATCTGGACCAGATCTTGAGCTCATCCCTATTATTTAGCAGTGACCATTATTCAATTGTGTTTATTTGTTACGACTTGAATAGTTCCTCAGGCAAGTTCCTCTAACAAAGTCTTCAGAGAGGGCTCTGTGGCGCAATGGATAGCCCATTGGACTTCTAGTTGGTGTAGTAATTCAAAGGTTGTGGGTTCGAGTCCCACCAGAGTCGGTTTTATATAGTCATTCTTCATAGTGATGCTGCTCTAATGCTTTATAAAGTAATGGATTACATTCATAAGGGAGCTTTATTGACGTGGATTTGCTGCACAAGTTAACGATAGAGCCTAGTGGTTTAGGCTTCTCTTGAGAGTTGATATCAGCAAAATTGGAAGTACCCTGTGCAATTCAGAGCAAAGAGAGGGAATGGTAAACTAACCTGCGTTATATTGTTCCCTTCCCTCATGCCCGGTGCAAGCTGTAATTCTTTATGTAGCCTTTTGTCAGCCCCACAACTATTTACTGTCTAAATCTCGCTACCTTCCCCACAATAAGAATTCCAAAGAATGCCCCATTTTTACCAATGACACCACCAAACTTCCACTTCACTCCCGTGATATCTCTCGACTATTGCAACTCCTTACTCTATGGCCTGCCTCTAAACAGACCATTCGCCCTTCAGTCTATCTGATTCGCTACTGCCAGTTGTATCCCCCTTACCAACCATTTACTAGTAGAGGTGTCAGCCACCCGATCTCTGCCAATCTCTCCTTGGCTTCCGTTCTCCCAACAAATCAAATTCAAAATACTAAGGGCATAAAAAGCTTCCCACAACTCTGCCTCTAGCTACATCATTAACCTTATCATATAGTATCAAATAAACCACCCTGTTCTCTGCTTCCAAGAACTCCTGTTCGCTAGCTCCCTCAACACTTCATCCCATGCTGTCCTCTGGGATTTTCCCATGGACTATCCCATCCTCTCAAATTCCCTATACCAATCTATATGGCTATTTCCCTGTCTGTATGCTTCAGGTGATCCCTGCAAACTCATCTATTCAGGATAGTCTTTCCTGCCATCACCTAATTGCTGAGCTCTTCCTTTCTCCAACAACTAATCAACGGTACAAATATTTCTACTTAACATGACCTCCGGTTCCCACTTAAATATCAAAAGATATTGCACTAAGGCACATGCCCAAGCAGGTAAATTTAAATCTTAAACTGTATCTGGACCAGATCTTGAGCTCATCCCTATTATTTAGCAGTGACCATTATTCAATTGTGTTTATTTGTTACGACTTGAATAGTTCCTCAGGCAAGTTCCTCTAACAAAGTCTTCAGAGAGGGCTCTGTGGCGCAATGGATAGCCCATTGGACTTCTAGTTGGTGTAGTAATTCAAAGGTTGTGGGTTCGAGTCCCACCAGAGTCGGTTTTATATAGTCATTCTTCATAGTGATGCTGCTCTAATGCTTTATAAAGTAATGGATTACATTCATAAGGGAGCTTTATTGACGTGGATTTGCTGCACAAGTTAACGATAGAGCCTAGTGGTTTAGGCTTCTCTTGAGAGTTGATATCAGCAAAATTGGAAGTACCCTGTGCAATTCAGAGCAAAGAGAGGGAATGGTAAACTAACCTGCGTTATATTGTTCCCTTCCCTCATGCCCGGTGCAAGCTGTAATTCTTTATGTACCCTTTTGTCAGCCCCACAACTATTTACTGTCTAAATCTCGCTACCTTCCCCACAATAAGAATTCCAAAGAATGCCCCATTTTTACCAATGACACCACCAAACTTCCACTTCACTCCCGTGATATCTCTCGACTATTGCAACTCCTTACTCTATGGCCTGCCTCTAAACAGACCATTCGCCCTTCAGTCTATCTGATTCGCTACTGCCAGTTGTATCCCCCTTACCAACCATTTACTAGTAGAGGTGTCAGCCACCCGATCTCTGCCAATCTCTCCTTGGCTTCCGTTCTCCCAACAAATCAAATTCAAAATACTAAGGGCATAAAAAGCTTCCCACAACTCTGCCTCTAGCTACATCATTAACCTTATCATATAGTATCAAATAAACCACCCTGTTCTCTGCTTCCAAGAACTCCTGTTCGCTAGCTCCCTCAACACTTCATCCCATGCTGTCCTCTGGGATTTTCCCATGGACTATCCCATCCTCTCAAATTCCCTATACCAATCTATATGGCTATTTCCCTGTCTGTATGCTTCAGGTGATCCCTGCAAACTCATCTATTCAGGATAGTCTTTCCTGCCATCACCTAATTGCTGAGCTCTTCCTTTCTCCAACAACTAATCAACGGTACAAATATTTCTACTTAACATGACCTCCGGTTCCCACTTAAATATCAAAAGATATTGCACTAAGGCACATGCCCAAGCAGGTAAATTTAAATCTTAAACTGTATCTGGACCAGATCTTGAGCTCATCCCTATTATTTAGCAGTGACCATTATTCAATTGTGTTTATTTGTTACGACTTGAATAGTTCCTCAGGCAAGTTCCTCTAACAAAGTCTTCAGAGAGGGCTCTGTGGCGCAATGGATAGCCCATTGGACTTCTAGTTGGTGTAGTAATTCAAAGGTTGTGGGTTCGAGTCCCACCAGAGTCGGTTTTATATAGTCATTCTTCATAGTGATGCTGCTCTAATGCTTTATAAAGTAATGGATTACATTCATTAGGGAGCTTTATTGACGTGGATTTGCTGCACAAGTTAACGATAGAGCCTAGTGGTTTAGGCTTCTCTTGAGAGTTGATATCAGCAAAATTGGAAGTACCCTGTGCAATTCAGAGCAAAGAGAGGGAATGGTAAACTAACCTGCGTTATATTGTTCCCTTCCCTCATGCCCGGTGCAAGCTGTAATTCTTTATGTACCCTTTTGTCAGCCCCACAACTATTTACTGTCTAAATCTCGCTACCTTCCCCACAATAAGAATTCCAAAGAATGCCCCATTTTTACCAATGACACCACCAAACTTCCACTTCACTCCCGTGATATCTCTCGACTATTGCAACTCCTTACTCTATGGCCTGCCTCTAAACAGACCATTCGCCCTTCAGTCTATCTGATTCGCTACTGCCAGTTGTATCCCCCTTACCAACCATTTACTAGTAGAGGTGTCAGCCACCCGATCTCTGCCAATCTCTCCTTGGCTTCCGTTCTCCCAACAAATCAAATTCAAAATACTAAGGGCATAAAAAGCTTCCCACAACTCTGCCTCTAGCTACATCATTAACCTTATCATATAGTATCAAATAAACCACCCTGTTCTCTGCTTCCAAGAACTCCTGTTTGCTAGCTCCCTCAACACTTCATCCCATGCTGTCCTCTGGGATTTTCCCATGGACTATCCCATCCTCTCAAATTCCCTATACCAATCTATATGGCTATTTCCCTGTCTGTATGCTTCAGGTGATCCCTGCAAACTCATCTATTCAGGATAGTCTTTCCTGCCATCACCTAATTGCTGAGCTCTTCCTTTCTCCAACAACTAATCAACGGTACAAATATTTCTACTTAACATGACCTCCGGTTCCCACTTAAATATCAAAAGATATTGCACTAAGGCACATGCCCAAGCAGGTAAATTTAAATCTTAAACTGTATCTGGACCAGATCTTGAGCTCATCCCTATTATTTAGCAGTGACCATTATTCAATTGTGTTTATTTGTTACGACTTGAATAGTTCCTCAGGCAAGTTCCTCTAGCAAAGTCTTCAGAGAGGGCTCTGTGGCGCAATGGATAGCGCATTGGACTTCTAGTTGGTGTAGTAATTCAAAGGTTGTGGGTTCGAGTCCCACCAGAGTCGGTTTTATATAGTCATTCTTCATAGTGATGCTGCTCTAATGCTTTATAAAGTAATGGATTACATTCATAAGGGAGCTTTATTGACGTGGATTTGCTGCACAAGTTAACGATAGAGCCTAGTGGTTTAGGCTTCTCTTGAGAGTTGATATCAGCAAAATTGGAAGTACCCTGTGCAATTCAGAGCAAAGAGAGGGAATGGTAAACTAACCTGCGTTATATTGTTCCCTTCCCTCATGCCCGGTGCAAGCTGTAATTCTTTATGTACCCTTTTGTCAGCCCCCACAACTATTTACTGTCTAAATCTCGCTACCTTCCCCACAATAAGAATTCCAAAGAATGCCCCATTTTTACCAATGACACCACCAAACTTCCACTTCACTCCCGTGATATCTCTCGACTATTGCAACTCCTTACTCTATGGCCTGCCTCTAAACAGACCATTCCCCCTTCAGTCTATCTGATTCGCTACTGCCAGTTGTATCCCCCTTACCAACCATTTACTAGTAGAGGTGTCAGCCACCCGATCTCTGCCAATCTCTCCTTGGCTTCCGTTCTCCCAACAAATCAAATTCAAAATACTAAGGGCATAAAAAGCTTCCCACAACTCTGCCTCTTGCTACATCATTAACCTTATCATATAGTATCAAATAAACCACCCTGTTCTCTGCTTCCAAGAACTCCTGTTCGCTAGCTCCCCCAACACTTCATCCCATGCTGTCCTCTGGGATTTTCCCATGGACTATCCCATCCTCTCAAATTCCCTATACCAATCTATATGGCTATTTCCCTGTCTGTATGCTTCAGGTGATCCCTGCAAACTCATCTATTCAGGATAGTCTTTCCTGCCATCACCTAATTGCTGAGCTCTTCCTTTCTCCAACAACTAATCAACGGTACAAATATTTCTACTTAACATGACCTCCGGTTCCCACTTAAATATCAAAAGATATTGCACTAAGGCACATGCCCAAGCAGGTAAATTTAAATCTTAAACTGTATCTGGACCAGATCTTGAGCTCATCCCTATTATTTAGCAGTGACCATTATTCAATTGTGTTTATTTGTTACGACTTGAATAGTTCCTCAGGCAAGTTCCTCTAACAAAGTCTTCAGAGAGGGCTCTGTGGCGCAATGGATAGCGCATTGGACTTCTAGTTGGTGTAGTAATTCAAAGGTTGTGGTTTCGAGTCCCACCAGAGTTGGTTTTATATAGTCATTCTTCATAGTGATGCTGCTCTAATGCTTTATAAAGTAATGGATTACATTCATAAGGGAGCTTTATTGACGTGGATTTGCTGCACAAGTTAACGATAGAGCCTAGTGGTTTAGGCTTCTCTTGAGAGTTGATATCAGCAAAATTGGAAGTACCCTGTGCAATTCAGAGCAAAGAGAGGGAATGGTAAGCTAACCTGCGTTATATTGTTCCCTTCCCTCATGCCCGGTGCAAGCTGTAATTCTTTATGTAGCCTTTTGTCAGCCCCACAACTATTTACTGTCTAAATCTCGCTACCTTCCCCACAATAAGAATTCCAAAGAATGCCCCATTTTTACCAATGACACCACCAAACTTCCACTTCACTCCCGTGATATCTCTCGACTATTGCAACTCCTTACTCTATGGCCTGCCTCTAAACAGACCATTCGCCCTTCAGTCTATCTGATTCGCTACTGCCAGTGGTATCCCCCTTACCAACCATTTACTAGTAGAGGTGTCAGCCACCCGATCTCTGCCAATCTCTCCTTGGCTTCCGTTCTCCCAACAAATCAAATTCAAAATACTAAGGGCATAAAAAGCTTCCCACAACTCTGCCTCTAGCTACATCATTAACCTTATCATATAGTATCAAATAAACCACCCTGTTCTCTGCTTCCAAGAACTCCTGTTCGCTAGCTCCCTCAACACTTCATCCCATGCTGTCCTCTGGGATTTTCCCATGGACTATCCCATCCTCTCAAATTCCCTACACCAATCTATATGGCTATTTCCCTGTCTGTATGCTTCAGGTGATCCCTGCAAACTCATCTATTCAGGATAGTCTTTCCTGCCATCACCTAATTGCTGAGCTCTTCCTTTCTCCAACAACTAATCAACGGTACAAATATTTCTACTTAACATGACCTCCGGTTCCCACTTAAATATCAAAAGATATTGCACTAAGGCACATGCCCAAGCAGGTAAATTTAAATCTTAAACTGTATCTGGACCAGATCTTGAGCTCATCCCTATTATTTAGCAGTGACCATTATTCAATTGTGTTTATTTGTTACGACTTGAATAGTTCCTCAGGCAAGTTCCTCTAACAAAGTCTTCAGAGAGGGCTCTGTGGCGCAATGGATAGCCCATTGGACTTCTAGTTGGTGTAGTAATTCAAAGGTTGTGGGTTCGAGTCCCACCAGAGTCGGTTTTATATAGTCATTCTTCATAGTGATGCTGCTCTAATGCTTTATAAAGTAATGGATTACATTCATAAGGGAGCTTTATTGACGTGGATTTGCTGCACAAGTTAACGATAGAGCCTAGTGGTTTAGGCTTCTCTTGAGAGTTGATATCAGCAAAATTGGAAGTACCCTGTGCAATTCAGAGCAAAGAGAGGGAATGGTAAGCTAACCTGCGTTATATTGTTCCCTTCCCTCATGCCCGGTGCAAGCTGTAATTCTTTATGTACCCTTTTGTCAGCCCCACAACTATTTACTGTCTAAATCTCGCTACCTTCCCCACAATAAGAATTCCAAAGAATGCCCCATTTTTACCAATGACACCACCAAACTTCCACTTCACTCCCGTGATATCTCTCGACTATTGCAACTCCTTACTCTATGGCCTGCCTCTAAACAGACCATTCGCCCTTCAGTCTATCTGATTCGCTACTGCCAGTGGTATCCCCCTTACCAACCATTTACTAGTAGAGGTGTCAGCCACCCGATCTCTGCCAATCTCTCCTTGGCTTCCGTTCTCCCAACAAATCAAATTCAAAATACTAAGGGCATAAAAAGCTTCCCACAGGAGTGCGCATGCGCGAGGCTTCCAAGATGGCCGCGATCATCTAAAGCTCCGCTGCCTCGCGGAACAACGGAACCCCTACCGCACGGCACGGCTACCCTTCCGCTTCCCAAGTTATAGGGGCGGAATCCCGAAGTGTTGGGGCACATTTCTGAATGACCGGTGGACTGGCTAAACGCAATCTCGGCCCGCTGTTCGCTTCATTGGACGTGAGGGAGAAATCCAAGATGGCCACCGCAGCACAGCTCCTGTCTCAGGATCACAGATCCGCAGGCACAGTGGATTTCAGGTCAGATACAGACTTTCCTCCTCTCCACGCCACCCCAGGCAACCCCAGGGGTCTCCCCAAGGAAGCCACACCGTCCCCGGCCTCCACGGTCTCTCTGCTGGAACGCACCATCCAGGAGTTCTCTCCCTCCCCAGCGGGGACCTACAGAGTTACCCAGACCGCCATGGCCCCCCACGAGGCTGCTCATTCTGACCCAGTCTCCCACATGGATGCCTTGTTTGGCAAATTCTCTGAATTATTAGAGAGGGGCCTCTCCCAAACTGCCTTGCAAATCACGGGGGAATTGAAAGCTGATTTTATTAACCTAGGCTCCCGGATCGAAACGATCGAACATAAAATGGAGGATACCATAGCCAGATCCATCCAAAACTCCAGACACATATACTCAGTACAGGAGCAATTGGACATAGCCATGGCCCGTATAGATGACCTCGAAAATAGGTCACGCAGATATAACGTCAGAATTCGCGGGCTCCCAGAATCAATAACTGATGTGTCCAGGGCGGTGCAAGACCTCATTCAACAGCTAGTCCCAGACATCCCAGCTACCAAGCTTGAACTTGACCGGGTTCATAGAACCCTCGGCCCCCCTAGGAAGGATGGCACCCCGCGAGATGTTCTGGCCAAGCCACATCACTTCTCGGTGAAAGAAGAATTCATGAAGAGAGCCAGATCCCTGCAACACGTCAATTACCAGGGACACCAGGTTCAGATCTTTGCGGACCTCTCCCCCTCCACGATACAGAGACGAAGAGCTCTAAAACCCCTCTTGCTTGCAATGTCCCACAAAGACATAAAATACAAATGGGCATTCCCTTTTGCGGTCAGGTTCACGGACAAAGGGAAGTCTTTTGCCTTCTCCACTTTTCCCGAGGGGGAAAAGCTCCTCACCAAGCTGAAAATCATCTCTCAAGAAGCTGACATGGACACTTCTAACCCTAGCCAGGGATCTAACAAACGACCCACTCCTAACAGCCCACAATCCCCGTTATGGACCTCCGGAAGAGCCAAGAAGGTCAAGGATAATGCACCCACCTGAGCAACTTCCAGTCCCATTACCAATCTCTCCATTTTGTGACTGACCGTCCGAGGTCCTGGAGAGGGCCGGAGGACTGCTCCCCAAACTTGGAAAGTTTGGCCCTCCAACCCCTTTTTGCCCTCCCCTTGCCTAGGACTTGTGCTACCCTTGTTCTACCCTTATCCCCATTGCCTCCAATAATCCGGGACGCTATGCAGTACTCTGTCCATCTACTGGACTGCCCGTAACCCCGCATATATTTGTTTTTGTTTACATACCCTCGAAATGGGCCCCAAGGTCGCTTTGGGGATTTCCCAGGGGGCTGCATTCCTCAGCACCCCCCCTGGATGTACCATCCTTCCTTATGCCTTAAGCTCAGCGTTCATTTCTTAGCCCCAGTGTCTTCTAGGCATTATGTTTAGCCGTGCCTCAAAAGAAAAGCTCCTTTTTATGTATATTGCAGCTTTTATGTTATTGCTATTTAAAGTTGATTTCACAGTTCGGGTAGTTACCCGACTAGGGGTCCCCAGTTCCGCGAGGGACCACATGTGTAACTCTCCCTCCCTCGGCCTTTCCCAGGCGTCTGAGGGTCGGGACTCCTGACCTTATGGGTCGGTTGTCTTCATTGTGTTTGCTTGGGATTTCGGGGGGTGTCTCCTGCCCTGATCTCCTCTTTCTCTTCTCAGGAACCCTTTCTTTCCTTGCCCTTTCTCCCCTTCTCTTCCCCCTTCATGGTAAGCTTCCCCCGTTGAATGTTTGCATGACACTATTTTTTTTCTCCTCAGGTTGGGCTGAGCCAACCCAGGCGACATGGTATCCTGGGAGACATCCTCGGGCCACCGATCTCAATGCCCTTACCAAGATCCCAGCTATAGATTGGGTAAGTGAGGTCGTTTTCAGATGCTGGGCTCCCCCTCTGCTCCATGGCTGATCCACAGGCTGCTAGGCTTAAGATAGCCTCCCACAACATTCAGGGTCTTAATTCCCCCATCAAACGGAGAAAAGCCCTCGATTACTACAAATCCCTGAAACTAGATATAATTCTGCTTCAGGAAACCCACTTTCCTATCCGGTATAGTCCCAAGTACCTACATGCCCATTTCCCTCAGTTCTTCTTAGCCAACGCGGAATCCAAGACCAAGGGGGTGGCCATTTTGATGGCCAAAACATGCAAATTCAATAAGAGTTTTGAAAAAGCGGATCCGGAGGGCAGATTTTTACTTGTAAAGGGCACTGTGGGGGACCAACTGTACTCCTTGGTCTCCTACTATGCCCCAAACACGGGTCAGGCCAAATTTTTCGAATCCATGCTACGTATTTTAGCACCTCTTTTAGAGGGGACGGTTATTGTCGGAGGAGACTCTAACGTCGCCTTTGATCAAGGACTTGATAAATCCTCCCCCTCACGTCCCCGCTTAACCAGGCCCACAAAGGCAAGCTTACGGATTGCCAAATTGCTACACGCTCATGGGCTATCCGATGTCTGGCGGGAATTAAACCCCACAAAGAGAGACTACACTCACTTCTCAGCGCCTCACCAATCATATGCACGCATAGACCACATACTTGTCCCCTCCTCGCTCCTTCCCAGGATGCTCAAAGCCTCCATCACTGACACAGTGATCTCAGATCACTCTCTTGTAATTGTGACGGCCCTGGGGGGCTCGAGTGGGAGACATCCTAGGCATTGGAGGTTAAATGAATCCCTCCTCTCGGAGCCATCACGAGTTATAGATCTCGACAAAGCATTGAAGGAATATTTTTCTATTAATGCGACTCCTGATGTCTCCCCCGAGACCCTGTGGGCGGCGCACAAAGCTTACATTAGGGGAAAATTCATGCAACTGGGTTCTCAAATAAAACGGGAAAGGCAATCAACCATCCTGAAGCTAGAAGAGGAATACTCTAAACTCAGAGCTCTTCACAAAAAGGACCCCCTCCGTACCCCCACGGCCATACTAGACAGGACTCGCTTAGAACTAAATCTCGCCCTCACCACGAAAGCTGAAAAATCAGTTAGGTGGGCTGGTCACAAATTTTACTCACAGGCGGATAAAATAGGCACTCTCCTGGCCAATAGACTCTCCCCTAGAACTAAGCTGAGCACCCTCCCTCGGATCAGAAGCGCGGGACTCCCGCCCACGTCTAATCCGGTCACAGTTCTGAATGCCTTTCAGAAATTCTACACCTCTCTCTACAGTAGCTCCCCACCCCCCAAAGATAACCTCCTCCCAAAGTTTTTGGAGGGTCTGCCCATCCCGGTCTTATCGGACGTTCACAAACAAGTTATGGAAGCCCCCTTCCAGACAGAGGAGATACTGGAAGTCATTAAGACTCTTAAAAAAAGCTCCGCCCCTGGTCCCGACGGCCTTTCGATCCCTTACTATAAAGCCTTTGCCAACACGCTAGCTCCCCACCTGACCAATCTCGGTAACCATAAAGCTAATGGAGACCCCCTGGATCCCCACCTTAACACGGCGTATATCACGGTCATCCCCAAACCTGGCAAGAACTTGGAAGATGTCAGCAACTACAGACCGATTTCCCTTATTAATAATGATCTCAAAATTCTTACGAAAGTTATGGCCAATAGGCTAGCCTCCTTTATTGGACGCTATGTCCACAAGGATCAAGTTGGTTTTATTCCTGGCAGACAGGGACCTGACCAGATTCGGAGGGCGATCGACATTATCTCCATTTTGCAGTCTAATTGGGAAGGGGGATCCGGACAATCTGGCTGCCTCCTTTCCTTAGATATTCAAAAGGCTTTCGACTCGGTCTCATGGCAGTACATCTTCCAGCTCTTTGACAGGTGGGGATTTGGGGCTCGCTTTCTTGGCTTATTACAGGCCTTATACTCCCAGCCGAGGGCCCAAATTCGAATGCAGGGATACCTTTCTGAGCCAATTCCCATCACCAGGGGGACCAGACAGGGGTGCCCCCTATCCCCCCTCATATTTGCAATAGCCATTGAAACACTGGCGATCGCAGTCCGCCACAATATGGACATTAGAGGTGTCCAATGCGGTAGTCAAACGCACAAATGTGGACTCTTCGCGGACGACATACTGTTGTTCCTCACTTCCCCCCTCACAACCCTACCCAACTTATCCCGGGTATTGGACGACTTTGCCAAGGTCTCAGGCTTGAGGGTTAATTACTCCAAGTCTGTGGCGTTGAATGTTTCTCTCCCCACTCACCAAGTCCTCTCTCTCAAACAATCCTTTCCGTTCCAATGGAGTGACACTGCCATCCAATACTTGGGTATCTCCCTCACACCTAAAATAGAGATGCTATATGCCCACAATTACCCCAAATTATACAGACAGCTGGAAACCGACCTCTCCTCATGGTCTAAACATGAATTATCCTGGCTTGGCCGGATTAACTCCATAAAAATGACCTTTCTCCCCAAAATCCTTTACTACTTTCGAGCCCTGCCAATACCAGTTCGGAAGGACCACCTTTGCTCTCTGCAAAGCAAAATACTGAAATATATTTGGGGTAATAAGGGATACCGTCTACCGCAAAACACGCTCTTCCTGCATAGACGCAGAGGGGGGCTGGGTCTGCCTAACCTCCACAAATACTACCTTGCAGCTCGCCTAGCCCAACTCTCCTCGATCTACTCCAAATATGAGAAACCGGACTGGCAGTCCATAGAACGCTGTGCGGTACCCTCCTATACACTAGATTTTTTATTATGGTGCCCGCCCAAAGCCAGGCCGCCCATCATGTCCCCATCCCTTTCTCACTCCTGTGCCCTATGGGACGGCCTTCGCAAAGAGCCTTCCCTAGTCTCCACTATAAGACCCCTTGCTCACATGTTCCGTAATCATGACTTCCCCCCCGGTCTGAACATTGAGGCCTTCAGATGGTGGTTGGACAAGGGACTATACCGGATAGGTCACTTTTTTAATTCCAGGGGTCCGATTTCCCTAGCTTATTGTATCGAACACTTGGAGCTACCAAACACAGAGAGGTTTCGCTTCCACCAAATATCTCACTACCTGAACTCACTTTGGAAAAACAAACCCCTTCCTCCTCCCTTTACTGAATATGAAGCCTGGTGTGGTGGAGTCGGGGAGCAGAGGGGTGGTATTTCAGTGATCTACACGGCTCTCACTTCCCCAACGGGTAAATCCCCCTATATGACGGCTTGGGAATCTGATCTCCAGACCTCTGGGAGTCTCGAATCCTGGCAGCTGGCCTTTGCCAGATCCTTTCGTGGGATCCAGAACACCTCACTAATGGAGGCTAGCATCAAATTGATAACCAGGTGGTACCTCACTCCAGTAAGGCTAGCCAGAATATATCCCACGGCTAATCCCTTATGTTTCAGGGGGTGCCAACTTCGTGGCTCCATGATCCACATCTGGTGGGAATGCCCTAGACTCCGTTCGTTCTGGACTAAAATATTCAACTTGATTTACTTAGTCACAGGCTGCCGGGTTTCGAGAACTCCAGAGGTTGCGTTACTCAATACCCCGATTCCTTTGATGTCTGGTAACATTCAGAAACTAACTTATTTTATTCTATTAGGAGCCAAAATTGCGATTGCCTCCGCATGGAAGCAACCCAAACCCTCCTTCCTCGCAGTTAAGAGGAAGATATCGTGGATAATGTCCCAAGAAAAACTATCAGGTATTCTGTCAGACACCACACCTAAATTCCGAAAGGTGTGGGACCCTTGGGCCCGTTACATGGGAATCTCTCTGCTGCCGGGGGTACCCCCAGGCCCTCCCCTAGGAACCAGACCTCACCCCTAAAGCACCCATCCTTACATTGATTGTGAAACATTCCCTCGCTATATCCTTTCACCCTTTCAGGACATAGCTTACCTCCCCCGACCCCTCTGCTCTCCTCTTCTTCTCCTTTCTTCTCTTCTCTGTCCTTCTAGTCGTTCTAAGATTTTGGTTTGCTCAACAGAGCTGTAATTGACAAGTTTACCATACAGTCCAATTTAATGTTGCGGTACCCACGGCAGACGATCCCCCGACTATTTTTCCCCTCTGCGAGGGAGGGGCCTGGGAGGACACTCCCTCATCCTGGCACAGCAAGTTCCCTATTAGGGGTGTCGGGATGGGGGCTCCTGGGAGTTACCCTAATAGTTCTACCTGGGGGGCTCTCCCGGGGGGGACACCCTCCGTTTACCTCTTATTGATGTAGCCCCTCGATAAGGAAGGGCTTGCAGACTGTACACACTTGATATTGTCTGTTTTTCACTAATGTCTCATGTTTTTTTACTTACATTGTGACAGCAGGCCCTCCCTGCTACTGCTAGTTTGTGTACTGTTTTACGTATGTAAGTGCCTTTAATATAAAATAAAATATTTTGAAAGTAAAAGCTTCCCACAACTCTGCCTCTAGCTACATCATTAACCTTATCATATAGTATCAAATAAACCACCCTGCTCTCTGCTTCCAAGAACTCCTGTTCGCTAGCTCCCTCAACACTTCATCCCATGCTGTCCTCTGGGATTTTCCCATGGACTATCCCATCCTCTCAAAATCCCTACACCAATCTATATGGCTATTTCCCTGTCTGTATGCTTCAGGTGATCCCTGCAAACTCATCTATTCAGGATAGTCTTTCCTGCCATCACCTAATTGCTGAGCTCTTCCTTTCTCCAACAACTAATCAACGGTACAAATATTTCTACTTAACATGACCTCCGGTTCCCACTTAAATATCAAAAGATATTGCACTAAGGCACATGCCCAAGCAGGTAAATTTAAATCTTAAACTGTATCTGGACCAGATCTTGAGCTCATCCCTATTATTTAGCAGTGACCATTATTCAATTGTGTTTATTTGTTACGACTTGAATAGTTCCTCAGGCAAGTTCCTCTAACAAAGTCTTCAGAGAGGGCTCTGTGGCGCAATGGATAGCCCATTGGACTTCTAGTTGGTGTAGTAATTCAAAGGTTGTGGGTTCGAGTCCCACCAGAGTCGGTTTTATATAGTCATTCTTCATAGTGATGCTGCTCTAATGCTTTATAAAGTAATGGATTACATTCATAAGGGAGCTTTATTGACGTGGATTTGCTGCACAAGTTAACGATAGAGCCTAGTGGTTTAGGCTTCTCTTGAGAGTTGATATCAGCAAAATTGGAAGTACCCTGTGCAATTCAGAGCAAAGAGAGGGAATGGTAAGCTAACCTGCGTTATATTGTTCCCTTCCCTCATGCCCGGTGCAAGCTGTAATTCTTTATGTACCCTTTTGTCAGCCCCACAACTATTTACTGTCTAAATCTCGCTACCTTCCCCACAATAAGAATTCCAAAGAATGCCCCATTTTTACCAATGACACCACCAAACTTCCACTTCACTCCCGTGATATCTCTCGACTATTGCAACTCCTTACTCTATGGCCTGCCTCTAAACAGACCATTCGCCCTTCAGTCTATCTGATTCGCTACTGCCAGTGGTATCCCCCTTACCAACCATTTACTAGTAGAGGTGTCAGCCACCCGATCTCTGCCAATCTCTCCTTGGCTTCCGTTCTCCCAACAAATCAAATTCAAAATACTAAGGGCATAAAAAGCTTCCCACAACTCTGCCTCTAGCTACATCATTAACCTTATCATATAGTATCAAATAAACCACCCTGCTCTCTGCTTCCAAGAACTCCTGTTCGCTAGCTCCCTCAACACTTCATCCCATGCTGTCCTCTGGGATTTTCCCATGGACTATCCCATCCTCTCAAAATCCCTACACCAATCTATATGGCTATTTCCCTGTCTGTATGCTTCAGGTGATCCCTGCAAACTCATCTATTCAGGATAGTCTTTCCTGCCATCACCTAATTGCTGAGCTCTTCCTTTCTCCAACAACTAATCAACGGTACAAATATTTCTACTTAACATGACCTCCGGTTCCCACTTAAATATCAAAAGATATTGCACTAAGGCACATGCCCAAGCAGGTAAATTTAAATCTTAAACTGTATCTGGACCAGATCTTGAGCTCATCCCTATTATTTAGCAGTGACCATTATTCAATTGTGTTTATTTGTTACGACTTGAATAGTTCCTCAGGCAAGTTCCTCTAACAAAGTCTTCAGAGAGGGCTCTGTGGCGCAATGGATAGCCCATTGGACTTCTAGTTGGTGTAGTAATTCAAAGGTTGTGGGTTCGAGTCCCACCAGAGTCGGTTTTATATAGTCATTCTTCATAGTGATGCTGCTCTAATGCTTTATAAAGTAATGGATTACATTCATTAGGGAGCTTTATTGACGTGGATTTGCTGCACAAGTTAACGATAGAGCCTAGTGGTTTAGGCTTCTCTTGAGAGTTGATATCAGCAAAATTGGAAGTACCCTGTGCAATTCAGAGCAAAGAGAGGGAATGGTAAACTAACCTGCGTTATATTGTTCCCTTCCCTCATGCCCGGTGCAAGCTGTAATTCTTTATGTACCCTTTTGTCAGCCCCACAACTATTTACTGTCTAAATCTCGCTACCTTCCCCACAATAAGAATTCCAAAGAATGCCCCATTTTTACCAATGACACCACCAAACTTCCACTTCACTCCCGTGATATCTCTCGACTATTGCAACTCCTTACTCTATGGCCTGCCTCTAAACAGACCATTCGCCCTTCAGTCTATCTGATTCGCTACTGCCAGTTGTATCCCCCTTACCAACCATTTACTAGTAGAGGTGTCAGCCACCCGATCTCTGCCAATCTCTCCTTGGCTTCCGTTCTCCCAACAAATCAAATTCAAAATACTAAGGGCATAAAAAGCTTCCCACAACTCTGCCTCTAGCTACATCATTAACCTTATCATATAGTATCAAATAAACCACCCTGTTCTCTGCTTCCAAGAACTCCTGTTCGCTAGCTCCCTCAACACTTCATCCCATGCTGTCCTCTGGGATTTTCCCATGGACTATCCCATCCTCTCAAAATCCCTACACCAATCTATATGGCTATTTCCCTGTCTGTATGCTTCAGGTGATCCCTGCAAACTCATCTATTCAGGATAGTCTTTCCTGCCATCACCTAATTGCTGAGCTCTTCCTTTCTCCAACAACTAATCAACGGTACAAATATTTCTACTTAACATGACCTCCGGTTCCCACTTAAATATCAAAAGATATTGCACTAAGGCACATGCCCAAGCAGGTAAATTTAAATCTTAAACTGTATCTGGACCAGATCTTGAGCTCATCCCTATTATTTAGCAGTGACCATTATTCAATTGTGTTTATTTGTTACGACTTGAATAGTTCCTCAGGCAAGTTCCTCTAACAAAGTCTTCAGAGAGGGCTCTGTGGCGCAATGGATAGCCCATTGGACTTCTAGTTGGTGTAGTAATTCAAAGGTTGTGGGTTCGAGTCCCACCAGAGTCGGTTTTATATAGTCATTCTTCATAGTGATGCTGCTCTAATGCTTTATAAAGTAATGGATTACATTCATAAGGGAGCTTTATTGACGTGGATTTGCTGCACAAGTTAACGATAGAGCCTAGTGGTTTAGGCTTCTCTTGAGAGTTGATATCAGCAAAATTGGAAGTACCCTGTGCAATTCAGAGCAAAGAGAGGGAATGGTAAGCTAACCTGCGTTATATTGTTCCCTTCCCTCATGCCCGGTGCAAGCTGTAATTCTTTATGTACCCTTTTGTCAGCCCCACAACTATTTACTGTCTAAATCTCGCTACCTTCCCCACAATAAGAATTCCAAAGAATGCCCCATTTTTACCAATGACACCACCAAACTTCCACTTCACTCCCGTGATATCTCTCGACTATTGCAACTCCTTACTCTATGGCCTGCCTCTAAACAGACCATTCGCCCTTCAGTCTATCTGATTCGCTACTGCCAGTGGTATCCCCCTTACCAACCATTTACTAGTAGAGGTGTCAGCCACCCGATCTCTGCCAATCTCTCCTTGGCTTCCGTTCTCCCAACAAATCAAATTCAAAATACTAAGGGCATAAAAAGCTTCCCACAACTCTGCCTCTAGCTACATCATTAACCTTATCATATAGTATCAAATAAACCACCCTGCTCTCTGCTTCCAAGAACTCCTGTTCGCTAGCTCCCTCAACACTTCATCCCATGCTGTCCTCTGGGATTTTCCCATGGACTATCCCATCCTCTCAAAATCCCTACACCAATCTATATGGCTATTTCCCTGTCTGTATGCTTCAGGTGATCCCTGCAAACTCATCTATTCAGGATAGTCTTTCCTGCCATCACCTAATTGCTGAGCTCTTCCTTTCTCCAACAACTAATCAACGGTACAAATATTTCTACTTAACATGACCTCCGGTTCCCACTTAAATATCAAAAGATATTGCACTAAGGCACATGCCCAAGCAGGTAAATTTAAATCTTAAACTGTATCTGGACCAGATCTTGAGCTCATCCCTATTATTTAGCAGTGACCATTATTCAATTGTGTTTATTTGTTACGACTTGAATAGTTCCTCAGGCAAGTTCCTCTAACAAAGTCTTCAGAGAGGGCTCTGTGGCGCAATGGATAGCCCATTGGACTTCTAGTTGGTGTAGTAATTCAAAGGTTGTGGGTTCGAGTCCCACCAGAGTCGGTTTTATATAGTCATTCTTCATAGTGATGCTGCTCTAATGCTTTATAAAGTAATGGATTACATTCATAAGGGAGCTTTATTGACGTGGATTTGCTGCACAAGTTAACGATAGAGCCTAGTGGTTTAGGCTTCTCTTGAGAGTTGATATCAGCAAAATTGGAAGTACCCTGTGCAATTCAGAGCAAAGAGAGGGAATGGTAAGCTAACCTGCGTTATATTGTTCCCTTCCCTCATGCCCGGTGCAAGCTGTAATTCTTTATGTACCCTTTTGTCAGCCCCACAACTATTTACTGTCTAAATCTCGCTACCTTCCCCACAATAAGAATTCCAAAGAATGTCCCATTTTTACCAATGACACCACCAAACTTCCACTTCACTCCCGTGATATCTCTCGACTATTGCAACTCCTTACTCTATGGCCTGCCTCTAAACAGACCATTCGCCCTTCAGTCTATCTGATTCGCTACTGCCAGTTGTATCCCCCTTACCAACCATTTACTAGTAGAGGTGTCAGCCACCCGATCTCTGCCAATCTCTCCTTGGCTTCCGTTCTCCCAACAAATCAAATTCAAAATACTAAGGGCATAAAAAGCTTCCCACAACTCTGCCTCTAGCTACATCATTAACCTTATCATATAGTATCAAATAAACCACCCTGTTCTCTGCTTCCAAGAACTCCTGTTCGCTAGCTCCCTCAACACTTCATCCCATGCTGTCCTCTGGGATTTTCCCATGGACTATCCCATCCTCTCAAATTCCCTATACCAATCTATATGGCTATTTCCCTGTCTGTATGCTTCAGGTGATCCCTGCAAACTCATCTATTCAGGATAGTCTTTCCTGCCATCACCTAATTGCTGAGCTCTTCCTTTCTCCAACAACTAATCAACGGTACAAATATTTCTACTTAACATGACCTCCGGTTCCCACTTAAATATCAAAAGATATTGCACTAAGGCACATGCCCAAGCAGGTAAATTTAAATCTTAAACTGTATCTGGACCAGATCTTGAGCTCATCCCTATTATTTAGCAGTGACCATTATTCAATTGTGTTTATTTGTTACGACTTGAATAGTTCCTCAGGCAAGTTCCTCTAATAAAGTCTTCAGAGAGGGCTCTGTGGCGCAATGGATAGCGCATTGGACTTCTAGTTGGTGTAGTAATTCAAAGGTTGTGGGTTCGAGTCCCACCAGAGTCGGTTTTATATAGTCATTCTTCATAGTGATGCTACTCTAATGCTTTATAAAGTAATGGATTACATTCATAAGGGAGCTTTATTGACGTGGATTTGCTGCACAAGTTAACGATAGAGCCTAGTGGTTTAGGCTTCTCTTGAGAGTTGATATCAGCAAAATTGGAAGTACCCTGTGCAATTCAGAGCAAAGAGAGGGAATGGTAAGCTAACCTGCGTTATATTGTTCCCTTCCCTCATGCCCGGTGCAAGCTGTAATTCTTTATGTACCCTTTTGTCAGCCCCACAACTATTTACTGTCTAAATCTCGCTACCTTCCCCACAATAAGAATTCCAAAGAATGCCCCATTTTTACCAATGACACCACCAAACTTCCACTTCACTCCCGTGATATCTCTCGACTATTGCAACTCCTTACTCTGTGGCCTGCCTCTAAACAGACCATTCCCCCTTCAGTCTATCTGATTCGCTACTGCCAGTTGTATCCCCCTTACCAACCATTTACTAGTAGAGGTGTCAGCCACCCGATCTCTGCCAATCTCTCCTTGGCTTCCGTTCTCCCAACAAATCAAATTCAAAATACTAAGGGCATAAAAAGCTTCCCACAACTCTGCCTCTAGCTACATCATTAACCTTATCATATAGTATCAAATAAACCACCCTGTTCTCTGCTTCCAAGAACGCCTGTTCGCTAGCTCCCTCAACACTTCATCCCATGCTGTCCTCTGGGATTTTCCCATGGACTATCCCATCCTCTCGAATTCCCTACACCAATCTATATGGCTATTTCCCTGTCTGTATGCTTCAGGTGATCCCTGCAAACTCATCTATTCAGGATAGTCTTTCCTGCCATCACCTAATTGCTGAGCTCTTCCTTTCTCCAACAACTAATCAACGGTACAAATATTTCTACTTAACATGACCTCCGGTTCCCACTTAAATATCAAAAGATATTGCACTAAGGCACATGCCCAAGCAGGTAAATTTAAATCTTAAACTGTATCTGGACCAGATCTTGAGCCCTGCATGTGCACAGACAGGGGTCCCTCCTACCCTTGTCGGGGAGTCGCGCGAATTTTACAACAAATTCTACAAGTTAATAGATGCAGCCTTGGCTCAGGGTGGCATTACAAAGGACCAACATGCCTTTATTGGAATTAAATACCCTAAGGCTGCCACCTTTTACAGTTTACCAAAGATCCATAAATGCCAAACAAGACCTCCTGGCCGGCCGATCGTTTCAGGGAAAGGGGGAATAACTGAAAATCTCAGTAAAGTTATTGATTCATTTCTACAGCCATTTGTTTTGAGTATGCCCTCATATGTGAAGGATACAACGCATCTACTACAAACCATTGAGAACCACACCTTAACTGCTAACTCCATCTTAGTGGCAATTGATGTGGAGGCACTGTATAGCTCGATCCCACATGAAAAGGGGATCAAGGCTATACAAAATCTACTCCAACTAAGTGGGAGATATAAATTCGAAGTCAACGAATTTATAGTGGACGGACTTGATTACATCTTACATCACAACTTCTTCCTATTTTATGACTCCCACTACCTCCAGGTGCAGGGCGTGGCCATGGGCACTTGTTGTGCCCCGGCCTACGCCAACCTGTACCTGGGGGAGTGGGAAAAGTCCCTCCTGGATGACGAGGGCCTCCTCGAATACACGCGCCACATTGCTATGTGGCGGCGGTATATCGATGACGTCCTCGTCGTCTGGGAGGGATCGGAGGCTGCCCTGTTGGAATTTATGTCTTGCATGAATATAAACACATATAACCTCAAGTTTACTGTGATATATGACACTCAGAGCATTACGTTCTTAGATGTCACTATAGGACGCACCCCAGATAATTCCATTTTCACCTCTCTATACCGAAAAAGCACTGCCGGCAACACGGTATTGCACGCAGATAGCTTCCACCCTGTGGCCCTAAAACGGTCTATACCCTACGGCCAATATCTCCGCCTCCGCAGAAACTGTTCTAATGACAGTCTCTTTAAAGAAGAGGCACAGAAACTTCAGACTAGATTCCTTGCGCGAGGATATAGTCGCTCCTGCCTTCGCAGGGCCTACAACAAAGTTGCAGTGTTACCACGCAGGGACCTCTTGTTCTCTAAAAAGGAACGCAATGACCCTACAGCGGACCCACTGAGGATCACTATGCGCTTCAGTAAACAACACAATATCATTTTGGGTATTATCCAAAAATATTGGTCGATCTTAAAAGACGATCCTAAGATCGGCTGTCTGGTTCCAGCACGCCCCCTTATCTCTTTCAAAAGGGCCTCTTCACTATACGATAAACTGGTGCAGAGCGAATATAGGAATGAGAACAAAAGGTCCAAACACTGCTCAGTTTTCGGCTCCTTCCCTTGCAATCACTGCTCATGTTGTAAACATATTAGACGTGATAAAACCTTCCGTCTACCAAACGGTGCCAACTTTCGACCTACACACTTCGTGAATTGTCAGACACGGGGTGTGGTTTACTTTTTAGAATGCGAGTGTGGGGCGTACTACGTAGGCAAAACAAAACAGGAATTCCATCGCCGAATGTCTAA
The DNA here is from genome assembly GCF_037356315.1 of Lithobates pipiens. Classification (NCBI taxonomy): domain Eukaryota; kingdom Metazoa; phylum Chordata; class Amphibia; order Anura; family Ranidae; genus Lithobates; species Lithobates pipiens. The sequence goes on along the minus strand of NW_027507718.1, from coordinate 385,775,402 downwards.
ACATGTGTACAGCATGGAAATTGGCAACTATTACCTGCCGATTGGACGTCACGTTGTGCAAATACACAACTATAGAATGCCTAAGTTTACATTTACTGCCCTGGACCGTATACACATACCTGCTCGGGGGGGCGACTGGAATAAGACCCTATTACAACGGGAACAGAGGTGGATACATAAATTGGATGCCACCTCTTTCCCAGGCCTGAATGAATCGGTCTCTTTCGCTCCCTTCCTAAAGGGGTTCTCCTCAGGGAGGACACAGTAGAAACCGGGTGTACCTGCCCCTTTTCTTTGTGAGCCCGTTCTCCTTTATGTTTCCTCTTTTTCTCCTCTCTAACTCTTTAGTAAGTGTCTAGGAACACCCCCTGACCATGCCCCTCTCATAAATTATTGATAATCTCTAATTATTATGATTACAACTAAACAGGGTACCATGGTATAGTGTTCGCAGCTGAACATCATATTCTCCTGTGATTCACTGTATAATTATGTTATCACTTTATTTTTGCTGTTTGTATATATTCTCTTAGCTATATATTTACTCGGTCTGTCCTTGAATAAAGACGTGCGTTTGCACGTCGGGACATGCATACTATATGTGTATATGTAATAATCTGAAAAAGATGTTATTTTATTATTATCTTTGGTTAAGCAAATGGCTTCTTTTAGCTAATGGTGTGTTGGGATCGGTCGCCTGTCCCTCTCCCCCCCCCCCGCTTTTTTTTTTTTTTTTTTTTTTCTCCCCTCCCTGCTCTCTACCCACACACCTTCACCCCATCCCTGTTCTGGGGGCCAGGGGAGGTATTGGATAGTAGCGACATATCCCCACATTGACCTGACCCGGGTTTACGCTTGTCCCCCACTTTTATGGTCCCCCCGCACATTGTTTCCAATGCCCTTCCGCTTTTATGTGGAGGAGGTGGTGTGTGGGGGGCTGTTCGCCTTTTTCGCGCGACTCCCCGACAAGGGTAGGAGGGACCCCTGTCTGTGCACATGCAGGGCTCTCTCCACAGATGTCTCCCTATATGACTGGTGCGGGCTGGTCCCGCCCAGCCATTGGAGACACGTATTTCCTTGTCGGCGGCGTCCCTGAACACTTCCGGACGTGCCTCACGTTCGTCTGTCCCCTCGTACGGACGGACGTGACGCAATCACGTCGTGCATTTGCGTCGGAAGTGACGTCGTTTCGGGGTCGCTTTACGACCTTCCGGGACGCCGGGGCGTTCACACGAGGTCGACCTGTTTAGGCGGCCAAGCAATAATAGGCGGTACCAGCCAATGGGTGGGCGGCCATGCCTGTGATGCAATCCCGGGGCTCTATATAACACAGTATACTTGGCAGCAAACATCAGCTCCTGTACACAAACAAGGACTCTCGTATCTTTGAATCCCTGGTTGGTAAGTTTGACTATTTGCTAACCTGGCTGACATGCCCCCATTTTACTTAAATAAACTTCTGAAAAACTAGCTTTTCTAACAGCTAGCTCCCCTTATCATTCTATTCATTCTTAGATGGGGGTGCCCCTATGGACTAGGAGTTATTGACCGTATCTGGCACTCTTCCCGGGATAGTTTCCCAGCTGCTGTCTCCCCTTTTCCATTTTGGGAATCTTTTGTTCAGCCCAGCTATCCAGGTGAGGCCGCGTACACACGCGCGGACTGTTCGCCCAACCTTGTTCGGCAAACAGTTTGTCAAACAGTCCGCTCAAAATTTGCATGAGCGGACTTGCCCACACACGAGCGGACTGTTTGACGAACAAGGTTGGGCAAACAGTTGGCTCAACTTTTGAAATGAACGGACTCGCCCACGTAAGGAGGAGGCAAATCCGCCCACTTCGAGCGCGTGTACAGGTAGGCGGGGCCCGCGAAGGATACATCGCGGGCTCCGCCGCCTGGAATGGGCTTAAAGGGGAACCCCAACGCCGAAAAAAATCGGCGTGGGGGTTCCCCCCAAGTCCACACCAGACCCTTGTCCGAGCACGCTACCCGGCCGGCCAGGAAAGGGGGGCGAGCGAGCGCGCCCCCCCTCCTGAGCCGTACCAGGCCGCGTGCCCTCAACATGGGGGGTGCCTTGGGGAAGGGGGGGCCGCGCGGCCCCCCCACCCCAAAGCACCTTGTCCCCATGTTGATGAGGACAAGGGCCTCTTCCCGACAACCCTGGCCGTTGGTTGTCGGGGTCTGCGGGCGGGGGGCTTATCGGAATCCGGGAGCCCCCTTTAAGAAGGGGGCCCCCGGATACCGGCCCCCCACCCTATGTGAATGAGTATGGGGTACAATGTACCCCTACCCATTCACCTGTGAAATAAAGTACAAATAAAAACACAACACAGGGGAAAAAAATATTTTATTGCACAGCCGGGGGTCTTCCGTCTTCGGGGGTCTTCTCGCCGGACTCCTCCGCTATGTGTGTGTAGCTCTTTTGCTAGCGGAGGAGTCCGGCTTTCTTCCTCCCCGCCGCCGGCCTCTTCTCCCGACTTCGGGGGTCTTGTCCCCCTCTTCGGTTCTTCTGCCGGGCCACCGCGCCTGGTCCGGTGGCCCGGTCTTCTGTCGCCGTCTTCCGTTCTTCTGTCGCCGCCTTCGGTTCTTCTGCCGGGCCACCGCGCCTTCTTGTAGCTCTTTTACAGGCGGTGGCCCGGTCTTCTGTCGCCGCTGTCGCCTTCCGTTCTTCTTCTTGTTCTTCTTGTTCTTCTCCAGGAGATGTTGACACGTCGCTCCCTCCGACCGGAATGCCAGAGCCGCCCTGCGCTGTGACTTATATAGTGACAATGGGGCGGGGTCACATGGTAGATGTCACATGGGTTGGTCACATGGGTTGATGTCACATGGGGACTATGACATCGTAAGGGGGCGGGGTCACCATGTGACCAACCCATGTGACATCTACCATGTGACCCCGCCCCATTGTCACTATATAAGTCACAGCGCAGGGCGGCTCTGGCATTCCGGTCGGAGGGAGCGACGTGTCAACATCTCCTGGAGAAGAACAAGAAGAACAAGAAGAAGAACGGAAGGCGACAGCGGCGACAGAAGACCGGGCCACCGCCTGTAAAAGAGCTACAAGAAGGCGCGGTGGCCCGGCAGAAGAACCGAAGGCGGCGACAGAAGAACGGAAGACGGCGACAGAAGACCGGGCCACCGGACCAGGCGCGGTGGCCCGGCAGAAGAACCGAAGAGGGGGACAAGACCCCCGAAGTCGGGAGAAGAGGCCGGCGGCGGGGAGGAAGAAAGCCGGACTCCTCCGCTAGCAAAAGAGCTACACACACATAGCGGAGGAGTCCGGCGAGAAGACCCCCGAAGACGGAAGACCCCCGGCTGTGCAATAAAATATTTTTTTCCCCTGTGTTGTGTTTTTATTTGTACTTTATTTCACAGGTGAATGGGTAGGGGTACATTGTACCCCATACTCATTCACATAGGGTGGGGGGCCGGTATCCGGGGGCCCCCTTCTTAAAGGGGGCTCCCGGATTCCGATAAGCCCCCCGCCCGCAGACCCCGACAACCAACGGCCAGGGTTGTCGGGAAGAGGCCCTTGTCCTCATCAACATGGGGACAAGGTGCTTTGGGGTGGGGGGGCCGCGCGGCCCCCCCTTCCCCAAGGCACCCCCCATGTTGAGGGCACGCGGCCTGGTACGGCTCAGGAGGGGGGGCGCGCTCGCTCGCCCCCCTTTCCTGGCCGGCCGGGTAGCGTGCTCGGACAAGGGTCTGGTGTGGACTTGGGGGGAACCCCCACGCCGATTTTTTTCGGCGTTGGGGTTCCCCTTTAAGCCCATTCCAGGCGGCGGAGCCCGCGACGTATCCTTCGCGGGCCCCGCCTACCTGTACACGCGCTCGAAGTGGGCGGACTTTCCGAGCGGGAACAGTCCGCTCATTTCGAAAGTACAGCGGACAGGCCCACACACGGGCGGACTGTTCGCTCAAACACAGTTTCAGCGGACAGTTTTTCGGAATTTCCGAAAGACTTTGTCCGTCCAACTGTCCGCTGAAACTGTCCGCTGAAAGCCCACACACGAGCGGACTGTCCGCCCAAACACTGTTCAGCGGACAAGGTTGGGCGAACAGTCCGCCCGTGTGTACGCGGCCTAACTGTTATCACTCTCAGTATAAACATGGTTTATCACATCTGAATGTTTTTTTTTTTTTTTTTTTTTTTTTTGTCACCTCTCACTAGTTCAACATCAGCATTTTTATGCATTTTCATCTTTACCTCTATCCGTCACTAGCACCCCCATGCACTCTTTCCATTGTCACTCTGATTTCTTAACATGTTATCCCTTTAATTCTTTTCATAACACCCACACCCACACCTTTTCACCTCATTATTCACTTCACCTGCACATCATTCACTCACTCATTCACTTCAGTTACCCAATATCGGGTTGTCATCCCACACACTATTCCTACCACAGGTCTTCTCACGTTTGTTTTCTTTTGATTCCCAACCACGTTTGTTGTTTCTGTTTCTTCTTTTTAATACGTGTTTGGTTTTTGAGTTTTGTTTTTCTTTCCCCCCATTCCCTTCCCTTTTTTCCCCCCCCTCCTTCCCCTTTTTTTTTTTTTTTTTTTTTTTTTTTTTATGTGAATATAGATATCTGGGGATATTCCCTTTATATGCACACAAAACTTATATAAGATATCTCCATACCCCATATGTGGGTCTATATATATATAATATAGAATATAAAAAACAAATATAAAAATATATATGTCTAATTGCGATTATGTTGGGATTTTCATCACAGGCGTGACTTACCATACAGGCAGGCTGCCTACGCTTGCACCTATTCCCTACAATTTTTGTGGGGCATAGGGTTTTGTCGTGTGACCGCTCGTGAGCCGCGCCTCTGGGCTTCCGACCCTCACCCCACTGCTGGATTCTGTGGCGAGATGCATGGACCATATATCTTTTGTAACTTGTGAAGGACGCCTAAGCGTGAACCTGGGTAAACTCCACCATTAAGCACTATAATTTGTATGAACCTCTCGGCAATACCATACTGGGTAATTACTCTAACAAATCTGGAATATGTTTAATACTAATCCTATTCGATAGATTTATTAAGTTGTATCTTGTCTCTCTATCAACAGACTATCTCTGAAGAAGACCCTAGTGGTTGAAACGCGTTAGAACTATAAATTTATTTTTGCTGTTACTAATCTTATACAGTATATTTATAGTTAGGTCTGCTTAGTGTATGCCCAATTGTCATTGTAATTTTTGTATGTACAAGCTTGGTTCTAGTTATATCTTTTTATTTTAAATACCTGGGTGAAGCTCATGTTTTTACCACACAATAAAGTAATCTTTTTTATATAGTATGCTATGCTTATTGTTTATTGCTGCCTAAAAATCCCGTTGGTGGGGGAATTCGTTTTGATTTTCTGATTTATAGGGGTGAGCAGCACCCTTTTTGCTCTTGTCAGCAGTGTGTTCTTTCCAATACTATTCAAACTAGGTGGTTAAACACCCTTTTTCTTCTCTCGTTTTTCTTCTCTTTTCTCCATTTCTCTTTCTCTCTTATTCACTCTTCTTTCATCCTCCTTTTTCTTTCCCTGATCTTCCCTCCCCCGCAATTGAACACTCAAGGGTTTAAACATGAGCTTGACTTAGTAGTATTTTGATGTGATTGAGGTGTATATATATATATTCTGTTTATGTACACAATATGTCCACAGTGAATATGAATATGTTTCAAGGTCATGAATGGGACACTTTGATGTTAGGGTATGAAACTGAGTTTGAGAAGAACGATCGAGCTGACACGGAGATTACCACTCTCACTTTTAAATTGATGAAATTACTTGAGAAAAAATCAGCACTGTTCTGGCACATAAAATCTTTCGATAGATACAACAAGGAGAAAATTAACCCTTTGGGCCTTCGGGTCCAAATCTTTCCCAATGTAGATTCAATTAGCAGTGAATGTAAAACTGAATGGGAGGCAAACTTGAATGCTTGCTCACAGCAAATGATGGTTATCCTCACCAAAGAGTATACCAGGCAAATTGCACTCCTAGACAAGGAGATTTGTATCCTAGAAAAGGCCTTACAACCGTTTGCCTCTCATGCTCTATTTGTGGAATCCCGGACTAAACTCCGTGCTGATTTATCTTCCCACAATAAGAGCATTTTGGGCAAGAAGGAGGCCAAATATTGGAGGGACAAGTTTGCCTTCTCAGAAGGTCGGGCATACAAATGGAATACGAATATACCAGCTCATAATAATACTAGTGGGAAAGTGCATCCCGCTACAAGAAATACCACTAAATTTAAAGCCATGCCCAACTCCAATGAAGGAGCTAAATCTATGCAGAAACCTCGGGGCAAATTTAAAAGAAATAGAAGCAATAAGGATTCCCCGGAAGGAAATAGCAAAAAACGTATCACTGACAACATTCCAACAGAAAGTTCAAGTACATATAAGGAATTGCAAGCTACATCACATGCCGTGTTGGCACCATTAGACCCCCCATACACATATTTTGATGAGATGGCCGACCCCGTCCGCAGCAATGGGACATGCAGTGAGAGAGGAAGGGAAATCATGCTATCATCTATGGAAGTTAGCCAGAAGGCTGACGTCACCAATACTAATGGGACAAACAGTGGCAAGAATAAGGAAAACCATGTATCCGATTTGGAAACTGGTCAGAACTCTTTAAACTCGAAGCGGGGATTTCCCTCACCCCGACTAAACAAGGGAGTAGGAAACTTGGACGCATTTGTCACACGGATCCAAGCGAATCCTTCAGTGTGATCAATCTTTCGTCCTACGCGCTATCACCAGTGGAAACTGCGGTTCTGGCGCGTGGTTTAACATTTTGCCCACAAGAAAACTGTGATCCCTTTGGGACCATCACAGACATACAACTCTTTGCACGCAGGCTGCTGCTAAAGAGCCTGCACACTAGGAATGCTACTGATATCAATGCCACTGATTACCCTAAACTCAGTATGAGAGAATTTAAGGCCTTGAGAGATCTGACACTTCTATACGAGGAAAACAATACTCTGGACCTCATAGACCAGATAGATCTGGATATGCTATTGGATACAACGAATGAACCCCCCAACACCCCTGGGTCTATGGTAAAAAAACCCTCAGGTAAATTTCCACCTCTAAGTCTAAACTCAAATATTGATACATTTGTGAAACAAGTATCTAGGGATATCCGCAAATTGCCATCTAGGAAATCTCACCCTAACAACCTAAATGTAGAAGAAATAAAAGCTCTTCACATGCTGACAAACAACATCAACATCACAATAAAACCCTCCGACAAGGGGGGCAATGTTGTCCTTATGGACAACTCAAATTATGTACGCATGTGCCAAGAGATTCTAGATAACAAAGAATGGTATAGGACTATCCCGAGTACATTAATACAGACTTTTTACAACAAATTCTACAAGTTAATAGATGCAGCCTTGGCTCAGGGTGGCATTACAAAGGACCAACATGCCTTTATTGGAATTAAATACCCTAAGGCTGCCACCTTTTACAGTTTACCAAAGATCCATAAATGCCAAACAAGACCTCCTGGCCGGCCGATCGTTTCAGGGAAAGGGGGAATAACTGAAAATCTCAGTAAAGTTATTGATTCATTTCTACAGCCATTTGTTTTGAGTATGCCCTCATATGTGAAGGATACAACGCATCTACTACAAACCATTGAGAACCACACCTTAACTGCTAACTCCATCTTAGTGGCAATTGATGTGGAGGCACTGTATAGCTCGATCCCACATGAAAAGGGGATCAAGGCTATACAAAATCTACTCCAACTAAGTGGGAGATATAAATTCGAAGTCAACGAATTTATAGTGGACGGACTTGATTACATCTTACATCACAACTTCTTCCTATTTAATGACTCCCACTACCTCCAGGTGCAGGGCGTGGCCATGGGCACTTGTTGTGCCCCGGCCTACGCCAACCTGTACCTGGGGGAGTGGGAAAAGTCCCTCCTGGATGACGAGGGCCTCCTCGAATACACGCGCCACATTGCTATGTGGCGGCGGTATATCGATGACGTCCTCGTCGTCTGGGAGGGATCGGAGGCTGCCCTGTTGGAATTTATGTCTTGCATGAATATAAACACATATAACCTCAAGTTTACTGTGATATATGACACTCAGAGCATTACGTTCTTAGATGTCACTATAGGACGCACCCCAGATAATTCCATTTTCACCTCTCTATACCGAAAAAGCACTGCCGGCAACACGGTATTGCACGCAGATAGCTTCCACCCTGTGGCCCTAAAACGGTCTATACCCTACGGCCAATATCTCCGCCTCCGCAGAAACTGTTCTAATGACAGTCTCTTTAAAGAAGAGGCACAGAAACTTCAGACTAGATTCCTTGCGCGAGGATATAGTCGCTCCTGCCTTCGCAGGGTCTACAACAAAGTTGCAGTGTTACCACGCAGGGACCTCTTGTTCTCTAAAAAGGAACGCAATGACCCTACAGCGGACCCACTGAGGATCACTATGCGCTTCAGTAAACAACACAATATCATTTTGGGTATTATCCAAAAATATTGGTCGATCTTAAAAGACGATCCTAAGATCGGCTGTCTGGTTCCAGCACGCCCCCTTATCTCTTTCAAAAGGGCCTCTTCACTATACGATAAACTGGTGCAGAGCGAATATAGGAATGAGAACAAAAGGTCCAAACACTGCTCAGTTTTCGGCTCCTTCCCTTGCAATCACTGCTCATGTTGTAAACATATTAGACGTGATAAAACCTTCCGTCTACCAAACGGTGCCAACTTTCGACCTACACACTTCGTGAATTGTCAGACACGGGGTGTGGTTTACTTTTTAGAATGCGAGTGTGGGGCGTACTACGTAGGCAAAACAAAACAGGAATTCCATCGCCGAATGTCTAAACATGTGTACAGCATGGAAATTGGCAACTATTACCTGCCGATTGGACGTCACGTTGTGCAAATACACAACTATAGAATGCCTAAGTTTACATTTACTGCCCTGGACCGTATACACATACCTGCTCGGGGGGGCGACTGGAATAAGACCCTATTACAACGGGAACAGAGGTGGATACATAAATTGGATGCCACCTCTTTCCCAGGCCTGAATGAATCGGTCTCTTTCGCTCCCTTCCTAAAGGGGTTCTCCTCAGGGAGGACACAGTAGAAACCGGGTGTACCTGCCCCTTTTCTTTGTGAGCCCGTTCTCCTTTATGTTTCCTCTTTTTCTCCTCTCTAACTCTTTAGTAAGTGTCTAGGAACACCCCCTGACCATGCCCCTCTCATAAATTATTGATAATCTCTAATTATTATGATTACAACTAAACAGGGTACCATGGTATAGTGTTCGCAGCTGAACATCATATTCTCCTGTGATTCACTGTATAATTATGTTATCACTTTATTTTTGCTGTTTGTATATATTCTCTTAGCTATATATTTACTCGGTCTGTCCTTGAATAAAGACGTGCGTTTGCACGTCGGGACATGCATACTATATGTGTATATGTAATAATCTGAAAAAGATGTTATTTTATTATTATCTTTGGTTAAGCAAATGGCTTCTTTTAGCTAATGGTGTGTTGGGATCGGTCGCCTGTCCCTCTCCCCCCCCCCCCCCGCTTTTTTTTTATTTATTTTTTTTCTCCCCTCCCTGCTCTCTACCCACACACCTTCACCCCATCCCTGTTCTGGGGGCCAGGGGAGGTATTGGATAGTAGCGACATATCCCCACATTGACCTGACCCGGGTTTACGCTTGTCCCCCACTTTTATGGTCCCCCCGCACATTGTTTCCAATGCCCTTCCGCTTTTATGTGGAGGAGGTGGTGTGTGGGGGGCTGTTTGCCTTTTTCGCGCGACTCCCCGACAAGGGTAGGAGGGACCCCTGTCTGTGCACATGCAGGGCTCTCTCCACAGATGTCTCCCTATATGACTGGTGCGGGCTGGTCCCGCCCAGCCATTGGAGACACGTATTTCCTTGTCGGCGGCGTCCCTGAACACTTCCGGACGTGCCTCACGTTCGTCTGTCCCTTCGTACGGACGGACGTGACGCAATCACGTCGTGCATTTGCGTCGGAAGTGACGTCGTTTCGGGGTCGCTTTACGACCTTCCGGGACGCCGGGGCGTTCACACGAGGTCGACCTGTTTAGGCGGCCAAGCAATAATAGGCGGTACCAGCCAATGGGTGGGCGGCCATGCCTGTGATGCAATCCCGGGGCTCTATATAACACAGTATACTTGGCAGCAAACATCAGCTCCTGTACACAAACAAGGACTCTCGTATCTTTGAATCCCTGGTTGGTAAGTTTGACTATTTGCTAACCTGGCTGACATGCCCCCATTTTACTTAAATAAACTTCTGAAAAACTAGCTTTTCTAACAGCTAGCTCCCCTTATCATTCTATTCATTCTTAGATGGGGGTGCCCCTATGGACTAGGAGTTATTGACCGTATCTGGCACTCTTCCCGGGATAGTTTCCCAGCTGCTGTCTCCCCTTTTCCATTTTGGGAATCTTTTGTTCAGCCCAGCTATCCAGGTAACTGTTATCACTCTCAGTATAAACATGGTTTATCACATCTGAATGTTTTTTTTTTTTTTTTTTTTTTGTCACCTCTCACTAGTTCAACATCAGCATTTTTATGCATTTTCATCTTTACCTCTATCCGTCACTAGCACCCCCATGCACTCTTTCCATTGTCACTCTGATTTCTTAACATGTTATCCCTTTAATTCTTTTCATAACACCCACACCCACACCTTTTCACCTCATTATTCACTTCACCTGCACATCATTCACTCACTCATTCACTTCAGTTACCCAATATCGGGTTGTCATCCCACACACTATTCCTACCACAGGTCTTCTCACGTTTGTTTTCTTTTGATTCCCAACCACGTTTGTTGTTTCTGTTTCTTCTTTTTAATACGTGTTTGGTTTTTGAGTTTTGTTTTTCTTTCCCCCCATTCCCTTCCCTTTTTTCCCCCCCCTCCTTCCCCTTTTTTTTTTTTTTTTTTTTTTTTTTTTTTATGTGAATATAGATATCTGGGGATATTCCCTTTATATGCACACAAAACTTATATAAGATATCTCCATACCCCATATGTGGGTCTATATATATATAATATAGAATATAAAAAACAAATATAAAAATATATATGTCTAATTGCGATTATGTTGGGATTTTCATCACAGGCGTGACTTACCATACAGGCAGGCTGCCTACGCTTGCACCTATTCCCTACAATTTTTGTGGGGCATAGGGTTTTGTCGTGTGACCGCTCGTGAGCCGCGCCTCTGGGCTTCCGACCCTCACCCCACTGCTGGATTCTGTGGCGAGATGCATGGACCATATATCTTTTGTAACTTGTGAAGGACGCCTAAGCGTGAACCTGGGTAAACTCCACCATTAAGCACTATAATTTGTATGAACCTCTCGGCAATACCATACTGGGTAATTACTCTAACAAATCTGGAATATGTTTAATACTAATCCTATTCGATAGATTTATTAAGTTGTATCTTGTCTCTCTATCAACAGACTATCTCTGAAGAAGACCCTAGTGGTTGAAACGCGTTAGAACTATAAATTTATTTTTGCTGTTACTAATCTTATACAGTATATTTATAGTTAGGTCTGCTTAGTGTATGCCCAATTGTCATTGTAATTTTTGTATGTACAAGCTTGGTTCTAGTTATATCTTTTTATTTTAAATACCTGGGTGAAGCTCATGTTTTTACCACACAATAAAGTAATCTTTTTTATATAGTATGCTATGCTTATTGTTTATTGCTGCCTAAAAATCCCGTTGGTGGGGGAATTCGTTTTGATTTTCTGATTTATAGGGGTGAGCAGCACCCTTTTTGCTCTTGTCAGCAGTGTGTTCTTTCCAATACCTGCGTTATATTGTTCCCTTCCCTCATGCCCGGTGCAAGCTGTAATTCTTTATGTACCCTTTTGTCAGCCCCACAACTATTTACTGTCTAAATCTCGCTACCTTCCCCACAATAAGAATTCCAAAGAATGCCCCATTTTTACCTGCATGTCTGCATGTCTGATTTATAGGGGTGAGCAGCACCCTTTTTGCTCTTGTCAGCAGTGTGTTCTTTCCAATACCTGCGTTATATTGTTCCCTTCCCTCATGCCCGGTGCAAGCTGTAATTCTTTATGTACCCTTTTGTCAGCCCCACAACTATTTACTGTCTAAATCTCGCTACCTTCCCCACAATAAGAATTCCAAAGAATGCCCCATTTTTACCAATGACACCACCAAACTTCCACTTCACTCCCGTGATATCTCTCGACTATTGCAACTCCTTACTCTATGGCCTGCCTCTAAACAGACCATTCCCCCTTCAGTCTATCTGATTCGCTACTGCCAGTTGTATCCCCCTTACCAACCATTTACTAGTAGAGGTGTCAGCCACCCGATCTCTGCCAATCTCTCCTTGGCTTCCGTTCTCCCAACAAATCAAATTCAAAATACTAAGGGCATAAAAAGCTTCCCACAACTCTGCCTCTAGCTACATCATTAACCTTATCATATAGTATCAAATAAACCACCCTGTTCTCTGCTTCCAAGAACGCCTGTTCGCTAGCTCCCTCAACACTTCATCCCATGCTGTCCTCTGGGATTTTCCCATGGACTATCCCATCCTCTCGAATTCCCTACACCAATCTATATGGCTATTTCCCTGTCTGTATGCTTCAGGTGATCCCTGCAAACTCATCTATTCAGGATAGTCTTTCCTGCCATCACCTAATTGCTGAGCTCTTCCTTTCTCCAACAACTAATCAACGGTACAAATATTTCTACTTAACATGACCTCCGGTTCCCACTTAAATATCAAAAGATATTGCACTAAGGCACATGCCCAAGCAGGTAAATTTAAATCTTAAACTGTATCTGGACCAGATCTTGAGCTCATCCCTATTATTTAGCAGTGACCATTATTCAATTGTGTTTATTTGTTACGACTTGAATAGTTCCTCAGGCAAGTTCCTCTAACAAAGTCTTCAGAGAGGGCTCTGTGGCGCAATGGATAGCGCATTGGACTTCTAGTTGGTGTAGTAATTCAAAGGTTGTGCGTTCGAGTCCCACCAGAGTTGGTTTTATATAGTCATTCTTCATAGTGATGCTGCTCTAATGCTTTATAAAGTAATGGATTACATTCATAAGGGAGCTTTATTGACGTGGATTTGCTGCACAAGTTAACGATAGAGCCTAGTGGTTTAGGCTTCTCTTGAGAGTTGATATCAGCAAAATTGGAAGTACCCTGTGCAATTCAGAGCAAAGAGAGGGAATGGTAAGCTAACCTGCGTTATATTGTTCCCTTCCCTCATGCCCGGTGCAAGCTGTAATTCTTTATGTACCCTTTTGTCAGCCCCACAACTATTTACTGTCTAAATCTCGCTACCTTCCCCACAATAAGAATTCCAAAGAATGCCCCATTTTTACCAATGACACCACCAAACTTCCACTTCACTCCCGTGATATCTCTCGACTATTGCAACTCCTTACTCTATGGCCTGCCTCTAAACAGACCATTCGCCCTTCAGTCTATCTGATTCGCTACTGCCAGTTGTATCCCCCTTACCAACCATTTACTAGTAGAGGTGTCAGCCACCCGATCTCTGCCAATCTCTCCTTGGCTTCCGTTCTCCCAACAAATCAAATTCAAAATACTAAGGGCATAAAAAGCTTCCCACAACTCTGCCTCTAGCTACATCATTAACCTTATCATATAGTATCAAATAAACCACCCTGTTCTCTGCTTCCAAGAACTCCTGTTCGCTAGCTCCCTCAACACTTCATCCCATGCTGTCCTCTGGGATTTTCCCATGGACTATCCCATCCTCTCGAATTCCCTACACCAATCTATATGGCTATTTCCCTGTCTGTATGCTTCAGGTGATCCCTGCAAACTCATCTATTCAGGATAGTCTTTCCTGCCATCACCTAATTGCTGAGCTCTTCCTTTCTCCAACAACTAATCAACGGTACAAATATTTCTACTTAACATGACCTCCGGTTCCCACTTAAATATCAAAAGATATTGCACTAAGGCACATGCCCAAGCAGGTAAATTTAAATCTTAAACTGTATCTGGACCAGATCTTGAGCTCATCCCTATTATTTAGCAGTGACCATTATTCAATTGTGTTTATTTGTTACGACTTGAATAGTTCCTCAGGCAAGTTCCTCAGGCAAGTTCCTCTAACAAAGTCTTCAGAGAGGGCTCTGTGGCGCAATGGATAGCGCATTGGACTTCTAGTTGGTGTAGTAATTCAAAGGTTGTGCGTTCGAGTCCCACCAGAGTTGGTTTTATATAGTCATTCTTCATAGTGATGCTGCTCTAATGCTTTATAAAGTAATGGATTACATTCATAAGGGAGCTTTATTGACGTGGATTTGCTGCACAAGTTAACGATAGAGCCTAGTGGTTTAGGCTTCTCTTGAGAGTTGATATCAGCAAAATTGGAAGTACCCTGTGCAATTCAGAGCAAAGAGAGGGAATGGTAAGCTAACCTGCGTTATATTGTTCCCTTCCCTCATGCCCGGTGCAAGCTGTAATTCTTTATGTACCCTTTTGTCAGCCCCACAACTATTTACTGTCTAAATCTCGCTACCTTCCCCACAATAAGAATTCCAAAGAATGCCCCATTTTTACCAATGACACCACCAAACTTCCACTTCACTCCCGTGATATCTCTCGACTATTGCAACTCCTTACTCTATGGCCTGCCTCTAAACAGACCATTCCCCCTTCAGTCTATCTGATTCGCTACTGCCAGTTGTATCCCCCTTACCAACCATTTACTAGTAGAGGTGTCAGCCACCCAATCTCTGCCAATCTCTCCTTGGCTTCCGTTCTCCCAACAAATCAAATTCAAAATACTAAGGGCATAAAAAGCTTCCCACAACTCTGCCTCTAGCTACATCATTAACCTTATCATATAGTATCAAATAAACCACCCTGTTCTCTGCTTCCAAGAACTCCTGTTCGCTAGCTCCCTCAACACTTCATCCCATGCTGTCCTCTGGGATTTTCCCATGGACTATCCCATCCTCTCAGATTTCCTACACCAATCTATATGGCTATTTCCCTGTCTGTATGCTTCAGGTGATCCCTGCAAACTCATCTATTCAGGATAGTCTTTCCTGCCATCACCTAATTGCTGAGCTCTTCCTTTCTCCAACAACTAATCAACGGTACAAATATTTCTACTTAACATGACCTCCGGTTCCCACTTAAATATCAAAAGATATTGCACTAAGGCACATGCCCAAGCAGGTAAATTTAAATCTTAAACTGTATCTGGACCAGATCTTGAGCTCATCCCTATTATTTAGCAGTGACCATTATTCAATTGTGTTTATTTGTTATGACTTGAATAGTTCCTCAGGCAAGTTCCTCTAACAAAGTCTTCAGAGAGGGCTCTGTGGCGCAATGGATAGCGCATTGGACTTCTAGTTGGTGTAGTAATTCAAAGGTTGTGGGTTCGAGTCCCACCAGAGTTGGTTTTATATAGTCATTCTTCATAGTGATGCTGCTCTAATGCTTTATAAAGTAATGGATTACATTCATAAGGGAGCTTTATTGACGTGGATTTGCTGCACAAGTTAACGATAGAGCCTAGTGGTTTAGGCTTCTCTTGAGAGTTGATATCAGCAAAATTGGAAGTACCCTGTGCAATTCAGAGCAAAGAGAGGGAATGGTAAGCTAACCTGCGTTATATTGTTCCCTTCCCTCATGCCCGGTGCAAGCTGTAATTCTTTATGTACCCTTTTGTCAGCCCCACAACTATTTACTGTCTAAATCTCGCTACCTTCCCCACAATAAGAATTCCAAAGAATGCCCCATTTTTACCAATGACACCACCAAACTTCCACTTCACTCCCGTGATATCTCTCGACTATTGCAACTCCTTACTCTGTGGCCTGCCTCTAAACAGACCATTCCCCCTTCAGTCTATCTGATTCGCTACTGCCAGTTGTATCCCCCTTACCAACCATTTACTAGTAGAGGTGTCAGCCACCCGATCTCTGCCAATCTCTCCTTGGCTTCCGTTCTCCCAACAAATCAAATTCAAAATACTAAGGGCATAAAAAGCTTCCCACAACTCTGCCTCTAGCTACATCATTAACCTTATCATATAGTATCAAATAAACCACCCTGTTCTCTGCTTCCAAGAACGCCTGTTCGCTAGCTCCCTCAACACTTCATCCCATGCTGTCCTCTGGGATTTTCCCATGGACTATCCCATCCTCTCGAATTCCCTACACCAATCTATATGGCTATTTCCCTGTCTGTATGCTTCAGGTGATCCCTGCAAACTCATCTATTCAGGATAGTCTTTCCTGCCATCACCTAATTGCTGAGCTCTTCCTTTCTCCAACAACTAATCAACGGTACAAATATTTCTACTTAACATGACCTCCGGTTCCCACTTAAATATCAAAAGATATTGCACTAAGGCACATGCCCAAGCAGGTAAATTTAAATCTTAAACTGTATCTGGACCAGATCTTGAGCTCATCCATATTATTTAGCAGTGACCATTATTCAATTGTGTTTATTTGTTACGACTTGAATAGTTCCTCAGGCAAGTTCCTCTAACAAAGTCTTCAGAGAGGGCTCTGTGGCGCAATGGATAGCGCATTGGACTTCTAGTTGGTGTAGTAATTCAAAGGTTGTGGGTTCGAGTCCCACCAGAGTCAGTTTTATATAGTCATTCTTCATAGTGATGCTGCTCTAATGCTTTATAAAGTAATGGATTACATTCATAAGGGAGCTTTATTGACGTGGATTTGCTGCACAAGTTAACGATAGAGCCTAGTGGTTTAGGCTTCTCTTGAGAGTTGATATCAGCAAAATTGGAAGTACCCTGTGCAATTCAGAGCAAAGAGAGGGAATGGTAAGCTAACCTGCGTTATATTGTTCCCTTCCCTCATGCCCGGTGCAAGCTGTAATTCTTTATGTACCCTTTTGTCAGCCCCACAACTATTTACTGTCTAAATCTCGCTACCTTCCCCACAATAAGAATTCCAAAGAATGCCCCATTTTTACCAATGACACCACCAAACTTCCACTTCACTCCCGTGATATCTCTCGACTATTGCAACTCCTTACTCTATGGCCTGCCTCTAAACAGACCATTCCCCCTTCAGTCTATCTGATTCGCTACTGCCAGTTGTATCCCCCTTACCAACCATTTACTAGTAGAGGTGTCAGCCACCCAATCTCTGCCAATCTCTCCTTGGCTTCCGTTCTCCCAACAAATCAAATTCAAAATACTAAGGGAATAAAAAGCTTCCCACAACTCTGCCTCTAGCTACATCATTAACCTTATCATATAGTATCAAATAAACCACCCTGTTCTCTGCTTCCAAGAACGCCTGTTCGCTAGCTCCCTCAACACTTCATCCCATGCTGTCCTCTGTGATTTTCCCATGGACTATCCCATCCTCTCGAATTCCCTACACCAATCTATATGGCTATTTCCCTGTCTGTATGCTTCAGGTGATCCCTGCAAACTCATCTATTCAGGATAGTCTTTCCTGCCATCACCTAATTGCTGAGCTCTTCCTTTCTCCAACAACTAATCAACGGTACAAATATTTCTACTTAACATGACCTCCGGTTCCCACTTAAATATCAAAAGATATTGCACTAAGGCACATGCCCAAGCAGGTAAATTTAAATCTTAAACTGTATCTGGACCAGATCTTGAGCTCATCCCTATTATTTAGCAGTGACCATTATTCAATTGTGTTTATTTGTTATGACTTGAATAGTTCCTCAGGCAAGTTCCTCTAACAAAGTCTTCAGAGAGGGCTCTGTGGCGCAATGGATAGCGCATTGGACTTCTAGATGGTGTAGTAATTCAAAGGTTGTGGGTTCGAGTCCCACCAGAGTCGGTTTTATATAGTCATTCTTCATAGTGATGCTGCTCTAATGCTTTATAAAGTAATGGATTACATT
The DNA here is from genome assembly GCF_037356315.1 of Lithobates pipiens. Classification (NCBI taxonomy): domain Eukaryota; kingdom Metazoa; phylum Chordata; class Amphibia; order Anura; family Ranidae; genus Lithobates; species Lithobates pipiens. The sequence continues at coordinate 385,757,418 of NW_027507718.1, read as the reverse complement.
CATAAGGGAGCTTTATTGACGTGGATTTGCTGCACAAGTTAACGATAGAGCCTAGTGGTTTAGGCTTCTCTTGAGAGTTGATATCAGCAAAATTGGAAGTACCCTGTGCAATTCAGAGCAAAGAGAGGGAATGGTAAGCTAACCTGCGTTATATTGTTCCCTTCCCTCATGCCCGGTGCAAGCTGTAATTCTTTATGTACCCTTTTGTCAGCCCCACAACTATTTACTGTCTAAATCTCGCTACCTTCCCCACAATAAGAATTCCAAAGAATGCCCCATTTTTACCAATGACACCACCAAACTTCCACTTCACTCCCGTGATATCTCTCGACTATTGCAACTCCTTACTCTGTGGCCTGCCTCTAAACAGACCATTCCCCCTTCAGTCTATCTGATTCGCTACTGCCAGTTGTATCCCCCTTACCAACCATTTACTAGTAGAGGTGTCAGCCACCCGATCTCTGCCAATCTCTCCTTGGCTTCCGTTCTCCCAACAAATCAAATTCAAAATACTAAGGGCATAAAAAGCTTCCCACAACTCTGCCTCTAGCTACATCATTAACCTTATCATATAGTATCAAATAAACCACCCTGTTCTCTGCTTCCAAGAACGCCTGTTCGCTAGCTCCCTCAACACTTCATCCCATGCTGTCCTCTGGGATTTTCCCATGGACTATCCCATCCTCTCGAATTCCCTACACCAATCTATATGGCTATTTCCCTGTCTGTATGCTTCAGGTGATCCCTGCAAACTCATCTATTCAGGATAGTCTTTCCTGCCATCACCTAATTGCTGAGCTCTTCCTTTCTCCAACAACTAATCAACGGTACAAATATTTCTACTTAACATGACCTCCGGTTCCCACTTAAATATCAAAAGATATTGCACTAAGGCACATGCCCAAGCAGGTAAATTTAAATCTTAAACTGTATCTGGACCAGATCTTGAGCTCATCCCTATTATTTAGCAGTGACCATTATTCAATTGTGTTTATTTGTTACGACTTGAATAGTTCCTCAGGCAAGTTCCTCAGGCAAGTTCCTCAGGCAAGTTCCTCAGGCAAGTTCCTCTAACAAAGTCTTCAGAGAGGGCTCTGTGGCGCAATGGATAGCGCATTGGACTTCTAGTTGGTGTGGTAATTCAAAGGTTGTGGGTTCGAGTCCCACCAGAGTCGGTTTTATATAGTCATTCTTCATAGTGATGCTGCTCTAATGCTTTATAAAGTAATGGATTACATTCATAAGGGAGCTTTATTGACGTGGATTTGCTGCACAAGTTAACGATAGAGCCTAGTGGTTTAGGCTTCTCTTGAGAGTTGATATCAGCAAAATTGGAAGTACCCTGTGCAATTCAGAGCAAAGAGAGGGAATGGTACAAATATTTCTACTTAACATGACCTCCGGTTCCCACTTAAATATCAAAAGATATTGCACTAAGGCACATGCCCAAGCAGGTAAATTTAAATCTTAAACTGTATCTGGACCAGATCTTGAGCTCATCCCTATTATTTAGCAGTGACCATTATTCAATTGTGTTTATTTGTTACGACTTGAATAGTTCCTCAGGCAAGTTCCTCTAACAAAGTCTTCAGAGAGGGCTCTGTGGCGCAATGGTTAGTGCATTGGACTTCTAGTTGGTGTAGTAATTCAAAGGTTGTGGGTTCGAGTCCCACCAGAGTTGGTTTTATATAGTCATTCTTCATAGTGATGCTGCTCTAATGCTTTATAAAGTAATGGATTACATTCATAAGGGAGCTTTATTGACGTGGATTTGCTGCACAAGTTAACGATAGAGCCTAGTGGTTTAGGCTTCTCTTGAGAGTTGATATCAGCAAAATTGGAAGTACCCTGTGCAATTCAGAGCAAAGAGAGGGAATGGTAAGCTAACCTGCGTTATATTGTTCCCTTCCCTCATGCCCGGTGCAAGCTGTAATTCTTTATGTACCCTTTTGTCAGCCCCACAACTATTTACTGTCTAAATCTCGCTACCTTCCCCACAATAAGAATTCCAAAGAATGCCCCATTTTTACCAATGACACCACCAAACTTCCACTTCACTCCCGTGATATCTCTCGACTATTGCAACTCCTTACTCTATGGCCTGCCTCTAAACAGACCATTCCCCCTTCAGTCTATCTGATTCGCTACTGCCAGTTGTATCCCCCTTACCAACCATTTACTAGTAGAGGTGTCAGCCACCCGATCTCTGCCAATCTCTCCTTGGCTTCCGTTCTCCCAACAAATCAAATTCAAAATACTAAGGGCATAAAAAGCTTCCCACAACTCTGCCTCTAGCTACATCATTAACCTTATCATATAGTATCAAATAAACCACCCTGTTCTCTGCTTCCAAGAACTCCTGTTCGCTAGCTCCCTCAACACTTCATCCCATGCTGTCCTCTGGGATTTTCCCATGGACTATCCCATCCTCTCAGATTCCCTACACCAATCTATATGGCTATTTCCCTGTCTGTATGCTTCAGGTGATCCCTGCAAACTCATCTATTCAGGATAGTCTTTCCTGCCATCACCTAATTGCTGAGCTCTTCCTTTCTCCAACAACTAATCAACGGTACAAATATTTCTACTTAACATGACCTCCGGTTCCCACTTAAATATCAAAAGATATTGCACTAAGGCACATGCCCAAGCAGGTAAATTTAAATCTTAAACTGTATCTGGACCAGATCTTGAGCTCATCCCTATTATTTAGCAGTGACCATTATTCAATTGTGTTTATTTGTTATGACTTGAATAGTTCCTCAGGCAAGTTCCTCTAACAAAGTCTTCAGAGAGGGCTCTGTGGCGCAATGGATAGCGCATTGGACTTCTAAGTTGGTGTAGTAATTCAAAGGTTGTGGGTTCGAGTCCCACCAGAGTCGGTTTTATATAGTCATTCTTCATAGTGATGCTGCTCTAATGCTTTATAAAGTAATGGATTACATTCATAAGGGAGCTTTATTGACGTGGATTTGCTGCACAAGTTAACGATAGAGCCTAGTGGTTTAGGCTTCTCTTGAGAGTTGATATCAGCAAAATTGGAAGTACCCTGTGCAATTCAGAGCAAAGAGAGGGAATGGTAAGCTAACCTGCGTTATATTGTTCCCTTCCCTCATGCCCGGTGCAAGCTGTAATTCTTTATGTACCCTTTTGTCAGCCCCACAACTATTTACTGTCTAAATCTCGCTACCTTCCCCACAATAAGAATTCCAAAGAATGCCCCATTTTTACCAATGACACCACCAAACTTCCACTTCACTCCCGTGATATCTCTCGACTATTGCAACTCCTTACTCTATGGCCTGCCTCTAAACAGACCATTCGCCCTTCAGTCTATCTGATTCGCTACTGCCAGTTGTATCCCCCTTACCAACCATTTACTAGTAGAGGTGTCAGCCACCCGATCTCTGCCAATCTCTCCTTGGCTTCCGTTCTCCCAACAAATCAAATTCAAAATACTAAGGGCATAAAAAGCTTCCCACAACTCTGCCTCTAGCTACATCATTAACCTTATCATATAGTATCAAATAAACCACCCTGTTCTCTGCTTCCAAGAACGCCTGTTCGCTAGCTCCCTCAACACTTCATCCCATGCTGTCCTCTGGGATTTTCCCATGGACTATCCCATCCTCTCGAATTCCCTACACCAATCTATATGGCTATTTCCCTGTCTGTATGCTTCAGGTGATCCCTGCAAACTCATCTATTCAGGATAGTCTTTCCTGCCATCACCTAATTGCTGAGCTCTTCCTTTCTCCAACAACTAATCAACGGTACAAATATTTCTACTTAACATGACCTCCGGTTCCCACTTAAATATCAAAAGATATTGCACTAAGGCACATGCCCAAGCAGGTAAATTTAAATCTTAAACTGTATCTGGACCAGATCTTGAGCTCATCCCTATTATTTAGCAGTGACCATTATTCAATTGTGTTTATTTGTTACGACTTGAATAGTTCCTCAGGCAAGTTCCTCAGGCAAGTTCCTCAGGCAAGTTCCTCAGGCAAGTTCCTCTAACAAAGTCTTCAGAGAGGGCTCTGTGGCGCAATGGATAGCGCATTGGACTTCTAGTTGGTGTGGTAATTCAAAGGTTGTGGGTTCGAGTCCCACCAGAGTCGGTTTTATATAGTCATTCTTCATAGTGATGCTGCTCTAATGCTTTATAAAGTAATGGATTACATTCATAAGGGAGCTTTATTGACGTGGATTTGCTGCACAAGTTAACGATAGAGCCTAGTGGTTTAGGCTTCTCTTGAGAGTTGATATCAGCAAAATTGGAAGTACCCTGTGCAATTCAGAGCAAAGAGAGGGAATGGTACAAATATTTCTACTTAACATGACCTCCGGTTCCCACTTAAATATCAAAAGATATTGCACTAAGGCACATGCCCAAGCAGGTAAATTTAAATCTTAAACTGTATCTGGACCAGATCTTGAGCTCATCCCTATTATTTAGCAGTGACCATTATTCAATTGTGTTTATTTGTTACGACTTGAATAGTTCCTCAGGCAAGTTCCTCTAACAAAGTCTTCAGAGAGGGCTCTGTGGCGCAATGGTTAGCGCATTGGACTTCTAGTTGGTGTAGTAATTCAAAGGTTGTGGGTTCGAGTCCCACCAGAGTTGGTTTTATATAGTCATTCTTCATAGTGATGCTGCTCTAATGCTTTATAAAGTAATGGATTACATTCATAAGGGAGCTTTATTGACGTGGATTTGCTGCACAAGTTAACGATAGAGCCTAGTGGTTTAGGCTTCTCTTGAGAGTTGATATCAGCAAAATTGGAAGTACCCTGTGCAATTCAGAGCAAAGAGAGGGAATGGTAAGCTAACCTGCGTTATATTGTTCCCTTCCCTCATGCCCGGTGCAAGCTGTAATTCTTTATGTACCCTTTTGTCAGCCCCACAACTATTTACTGTCTAAATCTCGCTACCTTCCCCACAATAAGAATTCCAAAGAATGCCCCATTTTTACCAATGACACCACCAAACTTCCACTTCACTCCCGTGATATCTCTCGACTATTGCAACTCCTTACTCTATGGCCTGCCTCTAAACAGACCATTCCCCCTTCAGTCTATCTGATTCGCTACTGCCAGTTGTATCCCCCTTACCAACCATTTACTAGTAGAGGTGTCAGCCACCCGATCTCTGCCAATCTCTCCTTGGCTTCCGTTCTCCCAACAAATCAAATTCAAAATACTAAGGGCATAAAAAGCTTCCCACAACTCTGCCTCTAGCTACATCATTAACCTTATCATATAGTATCAAATAAACCACCCTGTTCTCTGCTTCCAAGAACTCCTGTTCGCTAGCTCCCTCAACACTTCATCCCATGCTGTCCTCTGGGATTTTCCCATGGACTATCCCATCCTCTCAGATTCCCTACACCAATCTATATGGCTATTTCCCTGTCTGTATGCTTCAGGTGATCCCTGCAAACTCATCTATTCAGGATAGTCTTTCCTGCCATCACCTAATTGCTGAGCTCTTCCTTTCTCCAACAACTAATCAACGGTACAAATATTTCTACTTAACATGACCTCCGGTTCCCACTTAAATATCAAAAGATATTGCACTAAGGCACATGCCCAAGCAGGTAAATTTAAATCTTAAACTGTATCTGGACCAGATCTTGAGCTCATCCCTATTATTTAGCAGTGACCATTATTCAATTGTGTTTATTTGTTACGACTTGAATAGTTCCTCAGGCAAGTTCCTCTAACAAAGTCTTCAGAGAGGGCTCTGTGGCGCAATGGATAGCGCATTGGACTTCTAGTTGGTGTAGTAATTCAAAGGTTGTGGGTTCGAGTCCCACCAGAGTCGGTTTTATATAGTCATTCTTCATAGTGATGCTGCTCTAATGCTTTATAAAGTAATGGATTACATTCATAAGGGAGCTTTATTGACGTGGATTTGCTGCACAAGTTAACGATAGAGCCTAGTGGTTTAGGCTTCTCTTGAGAGTTGATATCAGCAAAATTGGAAGTACTCTGTGCAATTCAGAGCAAAGAGAGGGAATGGTAAGCTAACCTGCGTTATATTGTTCCCTTCCCTCATGCCCGGTGCAAGCTGTAATTCTTTATGTACCCTTTTGTCAGCCCCACAACTATTTACTGTCTAAATTTTGCTACCTTCCCCACAATAAGAATTCCAAAGAATGCCCCATTTTTACCAATGACACCACCAAACTTTCACTTCACTCCCGTGATATCTCTCGACTATTGCAACTCCTTACTCTATGGCCTGCCTCTAAACAGACCATTCCCCCTTCAGTCTATCTGATTCGCTACTGCCAGTTGTATCCCCCTTACCAACCATTTACTAGTAGAGGTGTCAGCCACCCGATCTCTGCCAATCTCTCCTTGGCTTCCGTTCTCCCAACAAATCAAATTCAAAATACTAAGGGCATAAAAAGCTTCCCACAACTCTGCCTCTAGCTACATCATTAACCTTATCATATAGTATCAAATAAACCACCCTGTTCTCTGCTTCCAAGAACTCCTGTTCGCTAGCTCCCTCAACACTTCATCCCATGCTGTCCTCTGGGATTTTCCCATGGACTATCCCATCCTCTCAGATTCCCTACACCAATCTATATGGCTATTTCCCTGTCTGTATGCTTCAGGTGATCCCTGCAAACTCATCTATTCAGGATAGTCTTTCCTGCCATCACCTAATTGCTGAGCTCTTCCTTTCTCCAACAACTAATCAACGGTACAAATATTTCTACTTAACATGACCTCCGGTTCCCACTTAAATATCAAAAGATATTGCACTAAGGCACATGCCCAAGCAGGTAAATTTAAATCTTAAACTGTATCTGGACCAGATCTTGAGCTCATCCCTATTATTTAGCAGTGACCATTATTCAATTGTGTTTATTTGTTACGACTTGAATAGTTCCTCAGGCAAGTTCCTCTAACAAAGTCTTCAGAGAGGGCTCTGTGGCGCAATGGATAGCGCATTGGACTTCTAGTTGGTGTAGTAATTCAAAGGTTCAAGTCCCACCAGAGTCGGTTTTATATAGTCATTCTTCATAGTGATGCTGCTCTAATGCTTTATAAAGTAATGGATTACATTCATAAGGGAGCTTTATTGACGTGGATTTGCTGCACAAGTTAACGATAGAGCCTAGTGGTTTAGGCTTCTCTTGAGAGTTGATATCAGCAAAATTGGAAGTACCCTGTGCAATTCAGAGCAAAGAGAGGGAATGGTAAGCTAACCTGCGTTATATTGTTCCCTTCCCTCATGCCCGGTGCAAGCTGTAATTCTTTATGTACCCTTTTGTCAGCCCCACAACTATTTACTGTCTAAATCTCGCTACCTTCCCCACAATAAGAATTCCAAAGAATGCCCCATTTTTACCAATGACACCACCAAACTTCCACTTCACTCCCGTGATATCTCTCGACTATTGCAACTCCTTACTCTGTGGCCTGCCTCTAAACAGACCATTCCCCCTTCAGTCTATCTGATTCGCTACTGCCAGTTGTATCCCCCTTACCAACCATTTACTAGTAGAGGTGTCAGCCACCCGATCTCTGCCAATCTCTCCTTGGCTTCCGTTCTCCCAACAAATCAAATTCAAAATACTAAGGGCATAAAAAGCTTCCCACAACTCTGCCTCTAGCTACATCATTAACCTTATCATATAGTATCAAATAAACCACCCTGTTCTCTGCTTCCAAGAACTCCTGTTCGCTAGCTCCCTCGACACTTCATCCCATGCTGTCCTCTGGGATTTTCCCATGGACTATCCCATCCTCTCAGATTCCCTACACCAATCTATATGGCTATTTCCCTGTCTGTATGCTTCAGGTGATCCCTGCAAACTCATCTATTCAGGATAGTCTTTCCTGCCATCACCTAATTGCTGAGCTCTTCCTTTCTCCAACAACTAATCAACGGTACAAATATTTCTACTTAACATGACCTCCGGTTCCCACTTAAATATCAAAAGATATTGCACTAAGGCACATGCCCAAGCAGGTAAATTTAAATCTTAAACTGTATCTGGACCAGATCTTGAGCTCATCCCTATTATTTAGCAGTGACCATTATTCAATTGTGTTTATTTGTTACGACTTGAATAGTTCCTCAGGCAAGTTCCTCAGGCAAGTTCCTCTAACAAAGTCTTCAGAGAGGGCTCTGTGGCGCAATGGATAGCGCATTGGACTTCTAGTTGGTGTAGTAATTCAAAGGTTGTGGGTTCGAGTCCCACCAGAGTCGGTTTTATATAGTCATTCTTCATAGTGATGCTGCTCTAATGCTTTATAAAGTAATGGATTACATTCATAAGGGAGCTTTATTGACGTGGATTTGCTGCACAAGTTAACGATAGAGTCTAGTGGTTTAGGCTTCTCTTGAGAGTTGATATCAGCAAAATTGGAAGTACCCTGTGCAATTCAGAGCAAAGAGAGGGAATGGTACAAATATTTCTACTTAACATGACCTCCGGTTCCCACTTAAATATCAAAAGATATTGCACTAAGGCACATGCCCAAGCAGGTAAATTTAAATCTTAAACTGTATCTGGACCAGATCTTGAGCTCATCCCTATTATTTAGCAGTGACCATTATTCAATTGTGTTTATTTGTTACGACTTGAATAGTTCCTCAGGCAAGTTCCTCAGGCAAGTTCCTCTAACAAAGTCTTCAGAGAGGGCTCTGTGGCGCAATGGATAGCGCATTGGACTTCTAGTTGGTGTAGTAATTCAAAGGTTGTGGTTTCGAGTCCCACCAGAGTCGGTTTTATATAGTCATTCTTCATAGTGATGCTGCTCTAATGCTTTATAAAGTAATGGATTACATTCATAAAGGAGCTTTATTGACGTGGATTTGCTGCACAAGTTAACGATAGAGCCTAGTGGTTTAGGCTTCTCTTGAGAGTTGATATCAGCAAAATTGGAAGTACCCTGTGCAATTCAGAGCAAAGAGAGGGAATGGTAAGCTAACCTGCGTTATATTGTTCCCTTCCCTCATGCCCGGTGTAAGCTGTAATTCTTTATGTACCCTTTTGTCAGCCCCACAACTATTTACTGTCTAAATCTCGCTACCTTCCCCACAATAAGAATTCCAAAGAATGCCCCATTTTTACCAATGACACCACCAAACTTCCACTTCACTCCCGTGATATCTCTCGACTATTGCAACTCCTTACTCTATGGCCTGCCTCTAAACAGACCATTCCCCCTTCAGTCTATCTGATTCGCTACTGCCAGTTGTATCCCCCTTACCAACCATTTACTAGTAGAGGTGTCAGCCACCCGATCTCTACCAATCTCTCCTTGGCTTCCGTTCTCCCAACAAATCAAATTCAAAATACTAAGGGCATAAAAAGCTTCCCACAACTCTGCCTCTAGCTACATCATTAACCTTATCATATAGTATCAAATAAACCACCCTGTTCTCTGCTTCCAAGAACTCCTGTTCGCTAGCTCCCTCAACACTTCATCCCATGCTGTCCTCTGGGATTTTCCCATGGACTATCCCATCCTCTCAGATTCCCTACACCAATCTATATGGCTATTTCCCTGTCTGTATGCTTCAGGTGATCCCTGCAAACTCATCTATTCAGGATAGTCTTTCCTGCCATCACCTAATTGCTGAGCTCTTCCTTTCTCCAACAACTAATCAACGGTACAAATATTTCTACTTAACATGACCTCCGGTTCCCACTTAAATATCAAAAGATATTGCACTAAGGCACATGCCCAAGCAGGTAAATTTAAATCTTAAACTGTATCTGGACCAGATCTTGAGCTCATCCCTATTATTTAGCAGTGACCATTATTCAATTGTGTTTATTTGTTATGACTTGAATAGTTCCTCAGGCAAGTTCCTCTAACAAAGTCTTCAGAGAGGGCTCTGTGGCGCAATGGATAGCGCATTGGACTTCTAGTTGGTGTAGTAATTCAAAGGTTGTGGGTTCGAGTCCCACCAGAGTCGGTTTTATATAGTCATTCTTCATAGTGATGCTGCTCTAATGCTTTATAAAGTAATGGATTACATTCATAAGGGAGCTTTATTGACGTGGATTTGCTGCACAAGTTAACGATAGAGTCTAGTGGTTTAGGCTTCTCTTGAGAGTTGATATCAGCAAAATTGGAAGTACCCTGTGCAATTCAGAGCAAAGAGAGGGAATGGTACAAATATTTCTACTTAACATGACCTCCGGTTCCCACTTAAATATCAAAAGATATTGCACTAAGGCACATGCCCAAGCAGGTAAATTTAAATCTTAAACTGTATCTGGACCAGATCTTGAGCTCATCCCTATTATTTAGCAGTGACCATTATTCAATTGTGTTTATTTGTTACGACTTGAATAGTTCCTCAGGCAAGTTCCTCTAACAAAGTCTTCAGAGAGGGCTCTGTGGCGCAATGGATAGCGCATTGGACTTCTAGTTGGTGTAGTAATTCAAAGGTTGTGGTTTCGAGTCCCACCAGAGTCGGTTTTATATAGTCATTCTTCATAGTGATGCTGCTCTAATGCTTTATAAAGTAATGGATTACATTCATAAAGGAGCTTTATTGACGTGGATTTGCTGCACAAGTTAACGATAGAGCCTAGTGGTTTAGGCTTCTCTTGAGAGTTGATATCAGCAAAATTGGAAGTACCCTGTGCAATTCAGAGCAAAGAGAGGGAATGGTAAGCTAACCTGCGTTATATTGTTCCCTTCCCTCATGCCCGGTGTAAGCTGTAATTCTTTATGTACCCTTTTGTCAGCCCCACAACTATTTACTGTCTAAATCTCGCTACCTTCCCCACAATAAGAATTCCAAAGAATGCCCCATTTTTACCAATGACACCACCAAACTTCCACTTCACTCCCGTGATATCTCTCGACTATTGCAACTCCTTACTCTATGGCCTGCCTCTAAACAGACCATTCCCCCTTCAGTCTATCTGATTCGCTACTGCCAGTTGTATCCCCCTTACCAACCATTTACTAGTAGAGGTGTCAGCCACCCGATCTCTACCAATCTCTCCTTGGCTTCCGTTCTCCCAACAAATCAAATTCAAAATACTAAGGGCATAAAAAGCTTCCCACAACTCTGCCTCTAGCTACATCATTAACCTTATCATATAGTATCAAATAAACCACCCTGTTCTCTGCTTCCAAGAACTCCTGTTCGCTAGCTCCCTCAACACTTCATCCCATGCTGTCCTCTGGGATTTTCCCATGGACTATCCCATCCTCTCAGATTCCCTACACCAATCTATATGGCTATTTCCCTGTCTGTATGCTTCAGGTGATCCCTGCAAACTCATCTATTCAGGATAGTCTTTCCTGCCATCACCTAATTGCTGAGCTCTTCCTTTCTCCAACAACTAATCAACGGTACAAATATTTCTACTTAACATGACCTCCGGTTCCCACTTAAATATCAAAAGATATTGCACTAAGGCACATGCCCAAGCAGGTAAATTTAAATCTTAAACTGTATCTGGACCAGATCTTGAGCTCATCCCTATTATTTAGCAGTGACCATTATTCAATTGTGTTTATTTGTTATGACTTGAATAGTTCCTCAGGCAAGTTCCTCTAACAAAGTCTTCAGAGAGGGCTCAGTGGCGCAATGGATAGCGCATTGGACTTCTAGTTGGTGTAGTAATTCAAAGGTTGTGGGTTCGAGTCCCACCAGAGTTGGTTTTATATAGTCATTCTTCATAGTGATGCTGCTCTAATGCTTTATAAAGTAATGGATTACATTCATAAGGGAGCTTTATTGACGTGGATTTGCTGCACAAGTTAACGATAGAGCCTAGTGGTTTAGGCTTCTCTTGAGAGTTGATATCAGCAAAATTGGAAGTACCCTGTGCAATTCAGAGCAAAGAGAGGGAATGGTAAGCTAACCTGCGTTATATTGTTCCCTTCCCTCATGCCCGGTGCAAGCTGTAATTCTTTATGTACCCTTTTGTCAGCCCCACAACTATTTACTGTCTAAATCTCGCTACCTTCCCCACAATAAGAATTCCAAAGAATGCCCCATTTTTACCAATGACACCACCAAACTTCCACTTCACTCCCGTGATATCTCTCGACTATTGCAACTCCTTACTCTATGGCCTGCCTCTAAACAGACCATTCCCCCTTCAGTCTATCTGATTCGCTACTGCCAGTTGTATCCCCCTTACCAACCATTTACTAGTAGAGGTGTCAGCCACCCGATCTCTACCAATCTCTCCTTGGCTTCCGTTCTCCCAACAAATCAAATTCAAAATACTAAGGGCATAAAAAGCTTCCCACAACTCTGCCTCTAGCTACATCATTAACCTTATCATATAGTATCAAATAAACCACCCTGTTCTCTGCTTCCAAGAACTCCTGTTCGCTAGCTCCCTCAACACTTCATCCCATGCTGTCCTCTGGGATTTTCCCATGGACTATCCCATCCTCTCAGATTCCCTACACCAATCTATATGGCTATTTCCCTGTCTGTATGCTTCAGGTGATCCCTGCAAACTCATCTATTCAGGATAGTCTTTCCTGCCATCACCTAATTGCTGAGCTCTTCCTTTCTCCAACAACTAATCAACGGTACAAATATTTCTACTTAACATGACCTCCGGTTCCCACTTAAATATCAAAAGATATTGCACTAAGGCACATGCCCAAGCAGGTAAATTTAAATCTTAATCTGTATCTGGACCAGATCTTGAGCTCATCCCTATTATTTAGCAGTGACCATTATTCAATTGTGTTTATTTGTTATGACTTGAATAGTTCCTCAGGCAAGTTCCTCTAACAAAGTCTTCAGAGAGGGCTCTGTGGCGCAATGGATAGCGCATTGGACTTCTAGTTGGTGTAGTAATTCAAAGGTTGTGGTTTCGAGTCCCACCAGAGTCGGTTTTATATAGTCATTCTTCATAGTGATGCTGCTCTAATGCTTTATAAAGTAATGGATTACATTCATAAAGGAGCTTTATTGACGTGGATTTGCTGCACAAGTTAACGATAGAGCCTAGTGGTTTAGGCTTCTCTTGAGAGTTGATATCAGCAAAATTGGAAGTACCCTGTGCAATTCAGAGCAAAGAGAGGGAATGGTAAGCTAACCTGCGTTATATTGTTCCCTTCCCTCATGCCCGGTGTAAGCTGTAATTCTTTATGTACCCTTTTGTCAGCCCCACAACTATTTACTGTCTAAATCTCGCTACCTTCCCCACAATAAGAATTCCAAAGAATGCCCCATTTTTACCAATGACACCACCAAACTTCCACTTCACTCCCGTGATATCTCTCGACTATTGCAACTCCTTACTCTATGGCCTGCCTCTAAACAGACCATTCCCCCTTCAGTCTATCTGATTCGCTACTGCCAGTTGTATCCCCCTTACCAACCATTTACTAGTAGAGGTGTCAGCCACCCGATCTCTACCAATCTCTCCTTGGCTTCCGTTCTCCCAACAAATCAAATTCAAAATACTAAGGGCATAAAAAGCTTCCCACAACTCTGCCTCTAGCTACATCATTAACCTTATCATATAGTATCAAATAAACCACCCTGTTCTCTGCTTCCAAGAACTCCTGTTCGCTAGCTCCCTCAACACTTCATCCCATGCTGTCCTCTGGGATTTTCCCATGGACTATCCCATCCTCTCAGATTCCCTACACCAATCTATATGGCTATTTCCCTGTCTGTATGCTTCAGGTGATCCCTGCAAACTCATCTATTCAGGATAGTCTTTCCTGCCATCACCTAATTGCTGAGCTCTTCCTTTCTCCAACAACTAATCAACGGTACAAATATTTCTACTTAACATGACCTCCGGTTCCCACTTAAATATCAAAAGATATTGCACTAAGGCACATGCCCAAGCAGGTAAATTTAAATCTTAAACTGTATCTGGACCAGATCTTGAGCTCATCCCTATTATTTAGCAGTGACCATTATTCAATTGTGTTTATTTGTTATGACTTGAATAGTTCCTCAGGCAAGTTCCTCTAACAAAGTCTTCAGAGAGGGCTCAGTGGCGCAATGGATAGCGCATTGGACTTCTAGTTGGTGTAGTAATTCAAAGGTTGTGGGTTCGAGTCCCACCAGAGTTGGTTTTATATAGTCATTCTTCATAGTGATGCTGCTCTAATGCTTTATAAAGTAATGGATTACATTCATAAGGGAGCTTTATTGACGTGGATTTGCTGCACAAGTTAACGATAGAGCCTAGTGGTTTAGGCTTCTCTTGAGAGTTGATATCAGCAAAATTGGAAGTACCCTGTGCAATTCAGAGCAAAGAGAGGGAATGGTAAGCTAACCTGCGTTATATTGTTCCCTTCCCTCATGCCCGGTGCAAGCTGTAATTCTTTATGTACCCTTTTGTCAGCCCCACAACTATTTACTGTCTAAATCTCGCTACCTTCCCCACAATAAGAATTCCAAAGAATGCCCCATTTTTACCAATGACACCACCAAACTTCCACTTCACTCCCGTGATATCTCTCGACTATTGCAACTCCTTACTCTATGGCCTGCCTCTAAACAGACCATTCCCCCTTCAGTCTATCTGATTCGCTACTGCCAGTTGTATCCCCCTTACCAACCATTTACTAGTAGAGGTGTCAGCCACCCGATCTCTACCAATCTCTCCTTGGCTTCCGTTCTCCCAACAAATCAAATTCAAAATACTAAGGGCATAAAAAGCTTCCCACAACTCTGCCTCTAGCTACATCATTAACCTTATCATATAGTATCAAATAAACCACCCTGTTCTCTGCTTCCAAGAACTCCTGTTCGCTAGCTCCCTCAACACTTCATCCCATGCTGTCCTCTGGGATTTTCCCATGGACTATCCCATCCTCTCAGATTCCCTACACCAATCTATATGGCTATTTCCCTGTCTGTATGCTTCAGGTGATCCCTGCAAACTCATCTATTCAGGATAGTCTTTCCTGCCATCACCTAATTGCTGAGCTCTTCCTTTCTCCAACAACTAATCAACGGTACAAATATTTCTACTTAACATGACCTCCGGTTCCCACTTAAATATCAAAAGATATTGCACTAAGGCACATGCCCAAGCAGGTAAATTTAAATCTTAATCTGTATCTGGACCAGATCTTGAGCTCATCCCTATTATTTAGCAGTGACCATTATTCAATTGTGTTTATTTGTTATGACTTGAATAGTTCCTCAGGCAAGTTCCTCTAACAAAGTCTTCAGAGAGGGCTCTGTGGCGCAATGGATAGCGCATTGGACTTCTAGTTGGTGTAGTAATTCAAAGGTTGTGGTTTCGAGTCCCACCAGAGTCGGTTTTATATAGTCATTCTTCATAGTGATGCTGCTCTAATGCTTTATAAAGTAATGGATTACATTCATAAAGGAGCTTTATTGACGTGGATTTGCTGCACAAGTTAACGATAGAGCCTAGTGGTTTAGGCTTCTCTTGAGAGTTGATATCAGCAAAATTGGAAGTACCCTGTGCAATTCAGAGCAAAGAGAGGGAATGGTAAGCTAACCTGCGTTATATTGTTCCCTTCCCTCATGCCCGGTGTAAGCTGTAATTCTTTATGTACCCTTTTGTCAGCCCCACAACTATTTACTGTCTAAATCTCGCTACCTTCCCCACAATAAGAATTCCAAAGAATGCCCCATTTTTACCAATGACACCACCAAACTTCCACTTCACTCCCGTGATATCTCTCGACTATTGCAACTCCTTACTCTATGGCCTGCCTCTAAACAGACCATTCCCCCTTCAGTCTATCTGATTCGCTACTGCCAGTTGTATCCCCCTTACCAACCATTTACTAGTAGAGGTGTCAGCCACCCGATCTCTACCAATCTCTCCTTGGCTTCCGTTCTCCCAACAAATCAAATTCAAAATACTAAGGGCATAAAAAGCTTCCCACAACTCTGCCTCTAGCTACATCATTAACCTTATCATATAGTATCAAATAAACCACCCTGTTCTCTGCTTCCAAGAACTCCTGTTCGCTAGCTCCCTCAACACTTCATCCCATGCTGTCCTCTGGGATTTTCCCATGGACTATCCCATCCTCTCAGATTCCCTACACCAATCTATATGGCTATTTCCCTGTCTGTATGCTTCAGGTGATCCCTGCAAACTCATCTATTCAGGATAGTCTTTCCTGCCATCACCTAATTGCTGAGCTCTTCCTTTCTCCAACAACTAATCAACGGTACAAATATTTCTACTTAACATGACCTCCGGTTCCCACTTAAATATCAAAAGATATTGCACTAAGGCACATGCCCAAGCAGGTAAATTTAAATCTTAAACTGTATCTGGACCAGATCTTGAGCTCATCCCTATTATTTAGCAGTGACCATTATTCAATTGTGTTTATTTGTTATGACTTGAATAGTTCCTCAGGCAAGTTCCTCTAACAAAGTCTTCAGAGAGGGCTCTGTGGCGCAATGGATAGCGCATTGGACTTCTAGTTGGTGTAGTAATTCAAAGGTTGTGGGTTCGAGTCCCACCAGAGTCGGTTTTATATAGTCATTCTTCATAGTGATGCTGCTCTAATGCTTTATAAAGTAATGGATTACATTCATAAGGGAGCTTTATTGACGTGGATTTGCTGCACAAGTTAACGATAGAGTCTAGTGGTTTAGGCTTCTCTTGAGAGTTGATATCAGCAAAATTGGAAGTACCCTGTGCAATTCAGAGCAAAGAGAGGGAATGGTAAGCTAACCTGCGTTATATTGTTCCCTTCCCTCATGCCCGGTGCAAGCTGTAATTCTTTATGTACCCTTTTGTCAGCCCCACAACTATTTACTGTCTAAATCTCGCTATCTTCACCACAATAAGAATTCCAAAGTATGCCCCATTTTTACCAATGACACCACCAAACTTTCACTTCACTCCCGTGATATCTCTCGACTATTGCAACTCCTTACTCTATGGCCTGCCTCTAAACAGACCATTCCCCCTTCAGTCTATCTGATTCGCTACTGCCAGTTGTATCCCCCTTACCAACCATTTACTAGTAGAGGTGTCAGCCACCCGATCTCTGCCAATCTCTCCTTGGTTTCCGTTCTCCCAACAAATCAAATTCAAAATACTAAGGGCATAAAAAGCTTCCCCCAACTCTGCCTCTAGCTACATCATTAACCTTATCATATAGTATCAAATAAACCACCCTGTTCTCTGCTTCCAAGAACTCCTGTTTGCTAGCTCCCTCAACACTTCATCCCATGCTGTCCTCTGGGATTTTCCCATGGACTATCCCATCCTCTCAGATTCCCTACACCAATCTATATGGCTATTTCCCTGTCTTTATGCTTCAGGTGATCCCTGCAAACTCATCTATTCAGGATAGTCTTTCCTGCCATCACCTAATTGCTGAGCTCTTCCTTTCTCCAACAACTAATCAACGGTACAAATATTTCTACTTAACATGACCTCCGGTTCCCACTTAAATATCAAAAGATATTGCACTAAGGCACATGCCCAAGCAGGTAAATTTAAATCTTAAACTGTATCTGGACCAGATCTTGAGCTCATTCCTATTATTTAGCAGTGACCATTATTCAATTGTGTTTATTTGTCACGACTTGAATAGTTCCTCAGGCAAGTTCCTCTAAAAAAGTCTTCAGAGAGGGCTCTGTGGCGCAATGGATAGCGCATTGGACTTCTAGTTGGTGTAGTAATTCAAAGGTTGTGGTTTCGAGTCCCACCAGAGTCGGTTTTATATAGTCATTCTTCATAGTGATGCTGCTCTAATGCTTTATAAAGTAATGGATTACATTCATAAAGGAGCTTTATTGACGTGGATTTGCTGCACAAGTTAACGATAGAGCCTAGTGGTTTAGGCTTCTCTTGAGAGTTGATATCAGCAAAATTGGAAGTACCCTGTGCAATTCAGAGCAAAGAGAGGGAATGGTAAGCTAACCTGCGTTATATTGTTCCCTTCCCTCATGCCCGGTGTAAGCTGTAATTCTTTATGTACCCTTTTGTCAGCCCCACAACTATTTACTGTCTAAATCTCGCTACCTTCCCCACAATAAGAATTCCAAAGAATGCCCCATTTTTACCAATGACACCACCAAACTTCCACTTCACTCCCGTGATATCTCTCGACTATTGCAACTCCTTACTCTATGGCCTGCCTCTAAACAGACCATTCCCCCTTCAGTCTATCTGATTCGCTACTGCCAGTTGTATCCCCCTTACCAACCATTTACTAGTAGAGGTGTCAGCCACCCGATCTCTACCAATCTCTCCTTGGCTTCCGTTCTCCCAACAAATCAAATTCAAAATACTAAGGGCATAAAAAGCTTCCCACAACTCTGCCTCTAGCTACATCATTAACCTTATCATATAGTATCAAATAAACCACCCTGTTCTCTGCTTCCAAGAACTCCTGTTCGCTAGCTCCCTCAACACTTCATCCCATGCTGTCCTCTGGGATTTTCCCATGGACTATCCCATCCTCTCAGATTCCCTACACCAATCTATATGGCTATTTCCCTGTCTGTATGCTTCAGGTGATCCCTGCAAACTCATCTATTCAGGATAGTCTTTCCTGCCATCACCTAATTGCTGAGCTCTTCCTTTCTCCAACAACTAATCAACGGTACAAATATTTCTACTTAACATGACCTCCGGTTCCCACTTAAATATCAAAAGATATTGCACTAAGGCACATGCCCAAGCAGGTAAATTTAAATCTTAAACTGTATCTGGACCAGATCTTGAGCTCATCCCTATTATTTAGCAGTGACCATTATTCAATTGTGTTTATTTGTTATGACTTGAATAGTTCCTCAGGCAAGTTCCTCTAACAAAGTCTTCAGAGAGGGCTCTGTGGCGCAATGGATAGCGCATTGGACTTCTAGTTGGTGTAGTAATTCAAAGGTTGTGGGTTCGAGTCCCACCAGAGTCGGTTTTATATAGTCATTCTTCATAGTGATGCTGCTCTAATGCTTTATAAAGTAATGGATTACATTCATAAGGGAGCTTTATTGACGTGGATTTGCTGCACAAGTTAACGATAGAGTCTAGTGGTTTAGGCTTCTCTTGAGAGTTGATATCAGCAAAATTGGAAGTACCCTGTGCAATTCAGAGCAAAGAGAGGGAATGGTAAGCTAACCTGCGTTATATTGTTCCCTTCCCTCATGCCCGGTGCAAGCTGTAATTCTTTATGTACCCTTTTGTCAGCCCCACAACTATTTACTGTCTAAATCTCGCTATCTTCACCACAATAAGAATTCCAAAGTATGCCCCATTTTTACCAATGACACCACCAAACTTTCACTTCACTCCCGTGATATCTCTCGACTATTGCAACTCCTTACTCTATGGCCTGCCTCTAAACAGACCATTCCCCCTTCAGTCTATCTGATTCGCTACTGCCAGTTGTATCCCCCTTACCAACCATTTACTAGTAGAGGTGTCAGCCACCCGATCTCTGCCAATCTCTCCTTGGTTTCCGTTCTCCCAACAAATCAAATTCAAAATACTAAGGGCATAAAAAGCTTCCCCCAACTCTGCCTCTAGCTACATCATTAACCTTATCATATAGTATCAAATAAACCACCCTGTTCTCTGCTTCCAAGAACTCCTGTTTGCTAGCTCCCTCAACACTTCATCCCATGCTGTCCTCTGGGATTTTCCCATGGACTATCCCATCCTCTCAGATTCCCTACACCAATCTATATGGCTATTTCCCTGTCTTTATGCTTCAGGTGATCCCTGCAAACTCATCTATTCAGGATAGTCTTTCCTGCCATCACCTAATTGCTGAGCTCTTCCTTTCTCCAACAACTAATCAACGGTACAAATATTTCTACTTAACATGACCTCCGGTTCCCACTTAAATATCAAAAGATATTGCACTAAGGCACATGCCCAAGCAGGTAAATTTAAATCTTAAACTGTATCTGGACCAGATCTTGAGCTCATTCCTATTATTTAGCAGTGACCATTATTCAATTGTGTTTATTTGTCACGACTTGAATAGTTCCTCAGGCAAGTTCCTCTAAAAAAGTCTTCAGAGAGGGCTCTGTGGCGCAATGGATAGCGCATTGGACTTCTAGTTGGTGTAGTAATTCAAAGGTTGTGGGTTCGAGTCCCACCAGAGTCGGTTTTATATAGTCATTCTTCATAGTGATGCTGCTCTAATGCTTTATAAAGTAATGGATTACATTCATAAGGGAGCTTTATTGACGTGGATTTGCTGCACAAGTTAACGATAGAGCCTAGTGGTTTAGGCTTCTCTTGAGAGTTGATATCAGCAAAATTGGAAGTACCCTGTGCAATTCAGAGCAAAGAGAGGGAATGGTAAGCTAACCTGCGTTATATTGTTCCCTTCCCTCATGCCCGGTGCAAGCTGTAATTCTTTATGTACCCTTTTGTCAGCCCCACAACTATTTACTGTCTAAATCTCGCTACCTTCCCCACAATAAGAATTCCAAAGAATGCCCCATTTTTAACAATGACACCACCAAACTTCCACTTCACTCCCGTGATATCTCTCGACTATTGCAACTCCTTACTCTGTGGCCTGCCTCTAAACAGACCATTCCCCCTTCAGTCTATCTGATTCGCTACTGCCAGTTGTATCCCCCTTACCAACCATTTACTAGTAGAGGTGTCAGCCACCCGATCTCTGCCAATCTCTCCTTGGCTTCCGTTCTCCCAACAAATCAAATTCAAAATACTAAGGGCATAAAAAGCTTCCCACAACTCTGCCTCTAGCTACATCATTAACCTTATCATATAGTATCAAATAAACCACCCTGTTCTCTGCTTCCAAGAACTCCTGTTCGCTAGCTCCCTCAACACTTCATCCCATGCTGTCCTCTGGGATTTTCCCATGGACTATCCCATCCTCTCAGATTCCCTACACCAATCTATATGGCTATTTCCCTGTCTGTATGCTTCAGGTGATCCCTGCAAACTCATCTATTCAGGATAGTCTTTCCTGCCATCACCTAATTGCTGAGCTCTTCCTTTCTCCAACAACTAATCAACGGTACAAATATTTCTACTTAACATGACCTCCGGTTCCCACTTAAATATCAAAACATATTGCACTAAGGCACATGCCCAAGCAGGTAAATTTAAATCTTAAACTGTATCTGGACCAGATCTTGAGCTCATCCCTATTATTTAGCAGTGACCATTATTCAATTGTGTTTATTTGTTACGACTTGAATAGTTCCTCAGGCAAGTTCCTCTAACAAAGTTTTCAGAGAGTGCTCAGTGGCGCAATGGATAGCGCATTGGACTTCTAGTTGGTGTAGTAATTCAAAGGTTGTGGGTTCGAGTCCCACCAGAGTCGGTTTTATATAGTCATTCTTCATAGTGATGCTGCTCTAATGCTTTATAAAGTAATGGATTACATTCATACGGGAGCTTTATTGATGTGGATTTGCTGCACAAGTTAACGATAGAGCCTAGTGTTTTAGGCTTCTCTTGAGAGTTGATATCAGCAAAATTGGAAGTACCCTGTGAAATTCAGAGCAAAGAGAGGGAATGGTAAGCTAACCTGCGTTATATTGTTCCCTTCCCTCATGCCCGGTGCAAGCTGTAATTCTTTATGTACCCTTTTGTCAGCCCCACAACTATTTACTGTCTAAATCTCGCTACCTTCCCCACAATAAGAATTCCAAAGAATGCCCCATTTTTACCAATGACACCACCAAACTTCCACTTCACTCCCGTGATATCTCTCGACTATTGCAACTCCTTACTCTATGGCCTGCCTCTAAACAGACCATTCCCCCTTCAGTCTATCTGATTCGCTACTGCCAGTTCTATCCCCCTTACCAACCATTTACTACTAGAGGTGTCAGCCACCCGATCTCTGCCAATCTCTCCTTGGCTTCCGTTCTCCCAACAAATCAAATTCAAAATACTAAGGGCATAAAAAGCTTCCCCCAACTCTGCCTCTAGCTACATCATTAACCTTATCATATAGTATCAAATAAACCACCCTGTTCTCTGCTTCCAAGAACTCCTGTTTGCTAGCTCCCTCAACACTTCATCCCATGCTGTCCTCTGGGATTTTCCCATGGACTATCCCATCCTCTCAGATTCCCTACACCAATCTATATGGCTATTTCCCTGTCTGTATGCTTCAGGTGATCCCTGCAAACTCATCTATTCAGGATAGTCTTTCCTGCCATCACCTAATTGCTGAGCTCTTCCTTTCTCCAACAACTAATCAACGGTACAAATATTTCTACTTAACATGACCTCCGGTTCCCACTTAAATATCAAAAGATATTGCACTAAGGCACATGCCCAAGCAGGTAAATTTAAATCTTAAACTGTATCTGGACCAGATCTTGAGCTCATCCCTATTATTTAGCAGTGACCATTATTCAATTGTGTTTATTTGTTACGACTTGAATAGTTCCTCAGGCAAGTTCCTCTAACAAAGTCTTCAGAGAGGGCTCTGTGGCGCAATGGATAGCGCATTGGACTTCTAGTTGGTGTAGTAATTCAAAGGTTGTGGGTTCGAGTCCCACCAGAGTCGGTTTTATATAGTCATTCTTCATAGTGATGCTGCTCTAATGCTTTATAAAGTAATGGATTACATTCATAAGGGAGCTTTATTGACGTGGATTTGCTGCACAAGTTAACGATAGAGCCTACTGTTTTAGGCTTCTCTTGAGAGTTGATATCAGCAAAATTGGAAGTACCCTGTGCAATTCAGAGCAAAGAGAGGGAATGGTAAGCTAACCTGCGTTATATTGTTCCCTTCCCTCATGCCCGGTGCAAGCTGTAATTCTTTATGTACCCTTTTGTCAGCCCCACAACTATTTACTGTCTAAATCTCGCTACCTTCACCACAATAAGAATTCCAAAGTATGCCCCATTTTTACCAATGACACCACCAAACTTTCACTTCACTCCCGTGATATCTCTCGACTATTGCAACTCCTTACTCTATGGCCTGCCTCTAAACAGACCATTCCCCCTTCAGTCTATCTGATTCGCTACTGCCAGTTGTATCCCCCTTACCAACCATTTACTAGTAGAGGTGTCAGCCACCCGATCTCTGCCAATCTCTGCTTGGTTTCCGTTCTCCCAACAAATCAAATTCAAAATACTAAGGGCATAAAAAGTAGTGATGGACGAACTTCCGACGGGACGTTTCGCGAACGCGAAACGCGAACGGACACAAACGTTCGCGAAAACGACCGTTCGCCGCGGGCTCCATTGACTTCAATGGGAGGCGAATTTCGCAAACCTTTAGGTCGAATTTGCGGCCACGGGGTAATTATTAGGGGGTAGCACGTAGTCCCACCACCTGGACAATAGCATAATACATGTATGAGGTGAATTTGGGATCGATAACTACAAGCATTTTTTTTTTATTTGGGAAATTGTTCTGACAATTCAGGACTATGGAGCTAATGAAGGCAATGGAGGAGAGGGAAGGTCAGGGACCAGGGTAGGCAAACAAGAGGGTGCAGGAGATACAGAGCACTGACAGCAGCACCGTAATACAGAGCACTGACATCAGCACCGTGACATACAGCGCTGACAGCAGCTCCGTGACATACAGCGCTGACAGCAGCTCCGTGACATACAGCGCTGACAGCAGCTCCGTGACATACAGCGCTGACAGCAGCTCCGTGACATACAGCGCTGACAGCAGCTCCGTGACATACAGCGCTGACAGCAGCACCGTGACATACAGCGCTGACAGCAGCTCCGTGACATACAGCGCTGACAGCAGCTCCGTGACATACAGCGCTGACAGCAGCTCCGTGACATACAGCACTGACAGCAGCTCCGTGACATACAGCGCTGACAGCAGCTCCGTGACATACAGCGCTGACAGCAGCACCGTGACATACAGCGCTGACAGCAGCTCCGTGACATACAGCGCTGACAGCAGCTCCGTGACATACAGCGCTGACAGCAGCTCCGTGACATACAGCGCTGACAGCAGCTCCGTGACATACAGCGCTGACAGCAGCTCCGTGACATACAGCGCTGACAGCAGCACCGTGACATACAGCGCTGACAGCAGCTCCGTGACATACAGCGCTGACAGCAGCTCCGTGACATACAGCGCTGACAGCAGCTCCGTGACATACAGCACTGACAGCAGCTCCGTGACATACAGCGCTGACAGCAGCTCCGTGACATACAGCGCTGACAGCAGCACCGTGACATACAGCGCTGACAGCAGCTCCGTGACATACAGCGCTGACAGCAGCTCCGTGACATACAGCGCTGACAGCAGCTCCGTGACATACAGCGCTGACAGCAGCTCCGTGACATACAGCGCTGACAGCAGCTCCGTGACATACAGCGCTGACAGCAGCTCCGTGACATACAGCGCTGACAGCAGCTCCGTGACATACAGCGCTGACAGCAGCTCCGTGACATACAGCGCTGACAGCAGCTCCGTGACATACAGCGCTGACAGCAGCTCCGTGACATACAGCGCTGACAGCAGCTCCGTGACATACAGCGCTGACAGCAGCACCGTAAGCAGCCCCAGGAGGAAGTCAGCACAGCACAGGGATGGTGTGATCCCCTCATAATAAGAACCCCCAGGAGGAAGTCAGCACAGCACAGGGATGGTGGGAGCCCCTCATAATAAGAACACCCAGGAGGAAGTCAGCACAGCACAGGGATGGTGGGAACCCCTCATAATAAGCAGCCCCAGTAGAAATATGACACCGCTCAACCTCTTCAAAGAGGAGGGTAGGGGCATATAGTACGGTGTGCTTTTTTGGGTCAGGGAAGTGAGCCAAATGAATTAAGAAGGTCTGTGTGCTTGATTCCAAAAATTGTTTATAGACATATACATGGTCTACTGATCACATGTGTTGAATTCCTCCGAGATCCATGCCTCATTCATTTTTAGAAATGTGAGGTAGTTAACACTGTGGTGAGCTAGGCGAGTACGCTTATCGGTCACAATCCCCCCTGCTGCGCTGAACGTCCTTTCGGACAGGACACTGGATGAGGGGCAAGCCAACAGTTCGATTGCAAATTGGGCAAGCTCTGGCCAGAGGTCAAGCCTGCCCACCCAGTAGTCTAGGGGTTCATCACTCCTCAGAGCGTCCACATCGGCCGTTAACCCAATGTAGTCGGACACCTGACGGTCTAGGCGTTCCCTGATGCTGGATCCGGATGACACCTGTCGATGGGTCGGCTGAAAGAATGACCTCATATCCGAAGTCACCAACACATCTTCAAACCGGCCTCTTCTTGCAGGCGCTGTTGGATTGGTACCCGCAAATCCTTCTCTGGGAGTGGGAATTGCTCCTCTGCCAGCGCACGCAAAAGCAGAATGCAGCATTTCTCGAAGCAAGGCCTGGAAGTGCTGCATTCTGACAGCCCTCTGCGACGGCGGTAACATTTCCGCCATTTTGTGTTTGTACCGGGGGTCTAAGTACGTTGCCACCCAGTACTGGTCCTTGACCCTCATGCTTTTTATACGGGGGTCCCTATTAAAACACTGGAGCATGAAGGCCCCCATTTGCACTAAAGTGGAAGCGGTGTGGTGGCCTGGCTCCTGCTCATCATCCAGGATAATGTCGTCCTCTTCATTCTCCTCTCCCCATCCTCGCACAACAGGGATCCCAGAAAGGTTTAAAGCATGCTCTTCTTGCTCCTGCTCATCCGCCCCGGCACCATCCTCCTCTGACTCCTCATCAGACTCCTGTTGTTGACTTGTCTCAGATAGAGTAGCCCCCCCTGGGAATTCATCCAGCATTGCGACTTCCTCATCTTCCCGCTCCTGCTCCTCCACAGCCTGATCAATGACACGACGCAATGCACGCTCCAGAAAGAAGGCATAAGGTACCATGTCACTGATGGCGCCATGGCTGCGACTGACCAGTTTGGTGATCTCCTCAAATGGCCGCAGAAGTCTGCATGTGTCGCGCATGAGCAGCCACTGGCGCGGTGAAAAAAAACCCAGCTCCCCAGAACCGTTTCTTTCGCAGAGTTCATACAGGTAGACGTTAACTGCACGTTTCTGCTGGAGCAGCCTATCAAGCATATAGAAGGTTGAGTTCCATCGCGTCGGGCAATCGCAAATAAGACGTCTGACCGGCAGATGGTGTCGCCGCTGAATGTCAGCAAGGCGAGCCATGGCCGTGTAAGATCTTCTGAAATGGGCCGAGATTTTCCTTGCCTGCCGCAAGATGTCCTGGACCCCAGGGTATTTGACAAGGAATCGCTGCACGACCAAGTTTAAGACGTGTGCCATGCACGGCACGTGCGTGATTTTGCCCTGTTTCAATGCGCTAAGCAGATTGGCACCGTTGTCACACACCACTTTACCAACTGTCAAATTGAGCGGTGTTAGCCACTCATCTGCCTGTGAACGCAAAGCTGAAAGGAGTGCCGGGCCAGTGTGGCTCTTTGCTTCCAGGCACAACAGACGCAGCACGGCATGGCAACGTCTCACCTGGCATGTGGAATAGGTTCTGGGGAGCTTGGGCGGTGCAGTGGAAGAGACGCTAGCAGCGGAAAAGGAGGAGGCAGCTGAGGAGGAGAGGGAGGAGGATGGAGTAGGAGGAGGAGAAGAAGAGTCAGGCCTGCATGCAATCCGTGGCGGTAAAACCAAATCTACACGGGTGCCACGGGTTACATGCTTGACGGCCGTCAGAAGGTTCACCCAGTGGGCAGTAAAACTGATATACCTTCCCTGCCCGTGTTTGCTAGACCACGTGTCTGTGGTCAGATGTATCTTGGCACCGACACTGTGTGCCAGAGATACATTCACTTGCCGCTGAACATGGCCATATAGCTCTGGGATGCCCTTCTCTGAGAAATACTTCCTTCCTGGGACCTTCCATTGTGGTGTTCCAATGGCCACAAATTTGCGAAAGGCCTCCGAGTCCACCAGTTTATATGGCAGTAGTTGGCGGGCTATGAGTTCTGACAAGCCAGCCGCCAACCGTTGGGCAAGAGGGTTATCCGGCGTCATCATTTTTTTACGCTCAAACATTAGGCCCACGGAAGCCTGCCTTTTTGCAGAAAAATGTGAGCTTGGCGTGATGGAAGGTGGAGTGGAGGACAATTGTGAGGAGAGAGGAGAAGGAGAAGTAGAAGACGAGGCTGGACGGTGAGAGCCTGCAGTGTGGCTTTGTGTGTTCCGTTGCTCCCACTGGGCTCGGTGATGGCTGCTCATGTGCCTTCTTAAGGCGGTCGTCCCTAGGTGAGTATTGGGCTTACCGCGACTAACGCGTTGACTGCAAAGATTGCAGATGGCAACGCTATTGTCAGCAGCGGACACGTTAAAAAAAGCCCACACTGCGGAGCCATGTGCCGGTGTCCTGGGAGCGCCAGATGTGACCGTACATGGTCGATGACTCGCTCCTGATACATTTGCAGTCTGCTTTGTCCCTGCTGTGCAATGTAAGTCATTGCTGCTTCTCCTCCCTATCTGCTGGTCCATATCTCCCTCTGAACTCCCCTCCTCTTCCTCTCTTGTGGGCACCCACGTGACATCACTAGACACGTCATCATCAACGTCACCTTCCCCACCGCTATAAGTAGAGTAGGCAGCAACACCGGGGACCAACCTCCTCCTTGGGCTGATCTGGGTACTGGCGTCAGACTGCTGAGTAGCGCTTGTTGCTACCTCCTCTTCCTGATCCAATACCAAGAGTGGCTGCGCATCAGAAATGTCCTCTTGATATGGATCGGAAAATAATTCCAGTGACTCAAGCGGAAGGTATGTGGTGGTGGTGGTGGTGGTCGTGTTGTTGGTGGTAGTGTCTTTGGGGGTGCACATAGCAGAGAGTGAAGAAGAGGGTGCAGATCGAGAGGATGAGGAGGGTGCAGAAGAGTAAGGCTGAGCGAGCCACTCAACCAAGTCTGGTGCATCCTTTAAAGTAATTGAACGCACCTTCTGCAACTTCCCACTTTGGCTCAAGCCTGTTGCTCCTGCCCTACCCCTACCACCCCTGCGGAAGGGCCTGCCTCTTCCTCTGCATGTCATTTTTTAAATGACCCTGTGACAAAACTCTTAGTCCCTATACCGCTGAAGGACTGCTGCAGTATAGGTGAGCGGTCAGCAGTGGTGCACGTCAACCCTATCTATTGTGGACCTATAGCGGTCCTTACAGAACAGCAGACTGTACCGCACTCAAGCCTATGTACCGTAGCACCCTATACCAAGTTACCAGTCCTTATAAGAACTTTTGTGGACCAAGCAGGTTGTGTATTAGTGTTTAGCAGACTGTACGTCAGTCCCTATACCGCTGAAGGACTGCTGCAGTATAGGGCAGCGGTCAGCAGTGGTGCACGTCAACCCTATCTATTGTGGACCGATAGCGGTCCTTACAGAACAGCAGACTGTACCGCACTCAAGCCTATGTACCGTAGCACCCTATACCAAGTTACCAGTCCTTATAAGAACTTTTGTGGACCAAGCAGGTTGTGTATTAGTGTTTAGCAGACTGTACGTCAGTCCCTATACCGCTGAAGGACTGCTGCAGTATAGGGCAGCGGTCAGCAGTGGTGCACGTCAACCCTATCTATTGTGGACCGATAGCGGTCCTTACAGAACAGCAGACTGTACCGCACTCAAGCCTATGTACCGTAGCACCCTATACCAAGTTACCAGTCCTTATAAGAACTTTTGTGGAACAAGCAGGTTGTGTGTTAGTGATTAGCAGACTGTACGTCAGTCCCTATACCAATGAAGGACTGCTGCAGTATAGGGCAGCGGTCAGCAGTGGTGCACGTCAACCCTATCTATTGTGGACCGATAGCGGTCCTTACAGAACAGCAGACTGTACCGCACTCAAGCCTATGTACCGTAGCACCCTATACCAAGTTACCAGTCCTTATAAGAACTTTTGTGGAACAAGCAGGTTGTGTGTTAGTGTTTAGCAGACTGTGCGTCAGTCCCTATACCGCTGAAGGACTGCTGCAGTATAGGGCAGCGGTCAGCAGTGGTGCACGTCAACCCTATCTATTGTGGACCGATAGCGGTCCTTACAGAACAGCAGACTGTACCGCACTCAAGCCTATGTACCGTAGCACCCTATACCAAGTTACCAGTCCTTATAAGAACTTTTGTGGACCAAGCAGGTTGTGTATTAGTGTTTAGCAGACTGTACGTCAGTCCCTATACCGCTGAAGGACTGCTGCAGTATAGGGCAGCGGTCAGCAGTGGTGCACGTCAACCCTATGTATTGTGGACCGATAGCGGTCCTTACAGAACAGCAGACTGTAACGCACTCAGGCCTATGTACCGTAGCACCCTATACCAAGTTACCAGTCCTTATAAGAACTTTTGTGGACCAAGCAGGTTGTGTGTTAGTGATTAGCAGACTGTACGTCAGTCCCTATACCAATGAAGGACTGCTGCAGTATAGGGCAGCGGTCAGCAGTAGTGCACGGCAACCCTATGTATTGTGGACCGATAGCGGTCCTTACAGAACAGCAGACTGTAACGCACTCAGGCCTATGTACCGTAGCACCCTATACCAAGTTACCAGTCCTTATAAAAACTTTTGTGGACCAAGCAGGTTGTGTGTTAGTGTTTAGCAGACTGTGCGTCAGTCCCTATACCGCTGAAGGACTGCTGCAGTATAGGGCAGCGGTCAGCAGTGGTGCACGTCAACCCTATCTATTGTGGACCGATAGCGGTCCTTACAGAACAGCAGACTGTACCGCACTCAAGCCTATGTACCGTAGCACCCTATACCAAGTTACCAGTCCTTATAAGAACTTTTGTGGACCAAGCAGGTTGTGTATTAGTGTTTAGCAGACTGTACGTCAGTCCCTATACCGCTGAAGGACTGCTGCAGTATAGGGCAGCGGTCAGCAGTGGTGCACGTCAACCCTATGTATTGTGGACCGATAGCGGTCCTTACAGAACAGCAGACTGTAACGCACTCAGGCCTATGTACCGTAGCACCCTATACCAAGTTACCAGTCCTTATAAGAACTTTTGTGGACCAAGCAGGTTGTGTGTTAGTGATTAGCAGACTGTACGTCAGTCCCTATACCAATGAAGGACTGCTGCAGTATAGGGCAGCGGTCAGCAGTAGTGCACGGCAACCCTATGTATTGTGGACCGATAGCGGTCCTTACAGAACAGCAGACTGTAACGCACTCAGGCCTATGTACCGTAGCACCCTATACCAAGTTACCAGTCCTTATAAAAACTTTTGTGGACCAAGCAGGTTGTGTGTTAGTGTTTAGCAGACTGTGCGTCAGTCCCTATACCGCTGAAGGACTGCTGCAGTATAGGGCAGCGGTCAGCAGTGGTGCACGTCAACCCTATCTATTGTGGACCGATAGCGGTCCTTACAGAACAGCAGACTGTACCGCACTCAAGCCTATGTACCGTAGCACCCTATACCAAGTTACCAGTCCTTATAAGAACTTTTGTGGACCAAGCAGGTTGTGTATTAGTGTTTAGCAGACTGTACGTCAGTCCCTATACCGCTGAAGGACTGCTGCAGTATAGGGCAGCGGTCAGCAGTGGTGCACGTCAACCCTATGTATTGTGGACCGATAGCGGTCCTTACAGAACAGCAGACTGTAACGCACTCAGGCCTATGTACCGTAGCACCCTATACCAAGTTACCAGTCCTTATAAGAACTTTTGTGGACCAAGCAGGTTGTGTGTTAGTGATTAGCAGACTGTACGTCAGTCCCTATACCAATGAAGGACTGCTGCAGTATAGGGCAGCGGTCAGCAGTAGTGCACGGCAACCCTATGTATTGTGGACCGATAGCGGTCCTTACAGAACAGCAGACTGTACTGCACTCAGGCCTATGTACCGTAGCACCCTATACCAAGTTACCAGTCCTTATAAAAACTTTTGTGGACCAAGCAGGTTGTGTGTTAGTGTTTAGCAGACTGTGCGTCAGTCCCTATACCGCTGAAGGACTGCTGCAGTATAGGGCAGCGGTCAGCAGTAGTGCACGGCAACCCTATGTATTGTGGACCGATAGCGGTCCTTACAGAACAGCAGACTGTAACGCACTCAGGCCTATGTACCGTAGCACCCTATACCAAGTTACCAGTCCTTATAAGAACTTTTGTGGACCAAGCAGGTTGTGTGTTAGTGATTAGCAGACTGTACGTCAGTCCCTATACCAATGAAGGACTGCTGCAGTATAGGGCAGCGGTCAGCAGTAGTGCACGGCAACCCTATGTATTGTGGACCGATAGCGGTCCTTACAGAACAGCAGACTGTACCGCACCCAAGCCTATGTACCGTAGCACCCTAGACAGACCAAGTTACCAGTCCTGATAAAGAGCTTTGTGGAACAAGTGAGTTGTGAATGATTAGCAGACTGCAGCAGAAGGGCAGCAGTCAAGTATAATATTCTTTCTATATTTGGAAGAAAGAATATTATACGTGTACAAGCCTATTACCGTACCACTGATACCAGTCCTGAAAAGAACCTTTGTGGAACTAATAGTAACAGCAAGTCTTTAAAATTATCCTCACTGCCTGACACACTGCTTCCTGCCTGTCCCTATACAAATTGGCAAAAAAGAGTAGGCTGGAACGATTAGCTGGAACAGCTCTTTTGTGGACCTGATAGTAACAGCTAATGATGATGATGATGATGATGATGAAGAAAGACTAATCTGGCTGAGCTGTCCCTAAAATAGCAGCATACAGCGCTCTGTCCCTTTATCTAAACTGACAAAAGAAACTCAGGCTGCTGACCTAACACCTATACCAGTCCTGAAAAGAACTTTTGTGTACCAAATAGCTAGCGTTTTCTCTGTCCCTACTCCACACAGGATCCTTTCCCTACAGTGACAGAAGAAAGAATGTAAAATGGCCACCGGATCGGGTGTATTTATAGGTTAGGGGGAATGTCCAAGTGTCCATGAGCTGTCATGTCTCAATTGGTTGTCCTGTAACACATGATAAACGTGTCACGAAAGGTTAAAGTTCTTGTATACATTAAACACGTAAGTCCGCCGGGGCGAACGACGGAAAAAGGCGTTCGAACCCGCGGACGGCGAAAGTCGGAAATTCGCCGCGAAACGACCGCCGGGCGAACCGTTCGGCCATCACTAATAAAAAGCTTCCCCCAACTCTGCCTCTAGCTACATCATTAACCTTATCATATAGTATCAAATAAACCACCCTGTTCTCTGCTTCCAAGAACTCCTGTTTGCTAGCTCCCTCAACACTTCATCCCATGCTGTCCTCTGGGATTTTCCCATGGACTATCCCATCCTCTCAGATTCCCTACACCAATCTATATGGCTATTTCCCTGTCTTTATGCTTCAGGTGATCCATGCAAACTCATCTATTCAGGATAGTCTTTCCTGCCATCACCTAATTGCTGAGCTCTTCCTTTCTCCAACAACTAATCAACGGTACAAATATTTCTACTTAACATGACCTCCGGTTCCCACTTAAATATCAAAAGATATTGCACTAAGGCACATGCCCAAGCAGGTAAATTTAAATCTTAAACTGTATCTGGACCAGATCTTGAGCTCATCCCTATTATTTAGCAGTGACCATTATTCAATTGTGTTTATTTGTTACGACTTGAATAGTTCCTCAGGCAAGTTCCTCTAACAAAGTCTTCAGAGAGGGCTCTGTGGCGCAATGGATAGCGCATTGGACTTTTAGTTGATGAAGTAATTCAAAGGTTGTGGGTTCGAGTCCCACCAGAGTCGGTTTTATATAGTCATTCTTCATAGTGATGCTGCTCTAATGCTTTATAAAGTAATGGATTACATTCATAAGGGAGCTTTATTGACGTGGATTTGCTGCACAAGTTAACGATAGAGCCTAGTGTTTTAGGCTTCTCTTGAGAGTTGATATCAGCAAAATTGGAAGTACCCTGTGAAATTCAGAGCAAAGAGAGGGAATGGTAAGCTAACCTGCGTTATATTGTTCCCTTCCCTCATGCCCGGTGCAAGCTGTAATTCTTTATGTACCCTTTTGTCAGCCCCACAACTATTTACTGTCTAAATCTCGCTACCTTCCCCACAATAAGAATTCCAAAGAATGCCCCATTTTTACCAATGACACCACCAAACTTTCACTTCACTCCCGTGATATCTCTTGACTATTGCAACTCCTTACTCTATGGCCTGCCTCTAAACAGACCATTCCCCCTTCAGTCTATCTGATTCGCTACTGCCAGTTGTATCCCCCTTACCAACCATTTACTAGTAGAGGTGTCAGCCACCCGATCTCTGCCAATCTCTCCTTGGCTTCCGTTCTCCCAACAAATCAAATTCAAAATACTAAGGGCATAAAAAGCTTCCCACAACTCTGCCTCTAGCTACATCATTAACCTTATCATATAGTATCAAATAAACCACCCTGTTCTCTGCTTCCAAGAACTCCTGTTCGCTAGCTCCCTCAACACTTCATCCCATGCTGTCCTCTGGGATTTTCCCATGGACTATCCCATCCTCTCAAATTCCCTACACCAATCTATATGGCTATTTCCTTGTCTGTATGCTTCAGGTGAACCCTGCAAACTCATCTATTCAGGATAGTCTTTCCTGCCATCACCTAATTGCTGAGCTCTTCCTTTCTCCAACAACTAATCAACGGTACAAATATTTCTACTTAACATGACCTCCGATTCCCACTTAAATATCAAAAGATATTGCACTAAGGCACATGCCCAAGCAGGTAAATTTAAATCTTAAACTGTATCTGGACCAGATCTTGAGCTCATCCCTATTATTTAGCAGTGACCATTATTCAATTGTGTTTATTTGTTACGACTTAAATAGTTCCTCAGGCAAGTTCCTCTAACAAAGTCTTCAGAGAGGGCTCTGTGGCGCAATGGATAGCGCATTGGACTTTTAGTTGATGAAGTAATTCAAAGGTTGTGGGTTCGAGTCCCACCAGAGTCGGTTTTATATAGTCATTCTTCATAGTGATGCTGCTCTAATGCTTTATAAAGTAATGGATTACATTCATAAGGGAGCTTTATTGACGTGGATTTGCTGCACAAGTTAACGATAGAGCCTAGTGTTTTAGGCTTCTCTTGAGAGTTGATATCAGCAAAATTGGAAGTACCCTGTGCAATTCAGAGCAAAGAGAGGGAATGGTAAGCTAACCTGCGTTATATTGTTCCCTTCCCTCATGCCCGGTGCAAGCTGTAATTCTTTATGTACCCTTTTGTCAGCCCCACAACTATTTACTGTCTAAATCTCGCTACCTTCACCACAATAAGAATTCCAAAGAATGCCCCATTTTTACCAATGACACCACCAAACTTTCACTTCACTCCCGTGATATCTCTCGACTATTGCAACTCCTTACTCTATGGCCTGCCTCTAAACAGACCATTCGCCCTTCAGTCTATCTGATTCGCTACTGCCAGTTGTATCCCCCTTACCAACCATTTACTAGTAGAGGTGTCAGCCACCCGATCTCTGCCAATCTCTCCTTGGTTTCCGTTCTCCCAACAAATCAAATTCAAAATACTAAGGGCATAAAAAGCTTCCCCCAACTCTGCCTCTAGCTACATCATTAACCTTATCATATAGTATCAAATAAACCACCCTGTTCTCTGCTTCCAAGAACTCCTGTTTGCTAGCTCCCTCGACACTTCATCCCATGCTGTCCTCTGGGATTTTCCCATGGACTATCCCATCCTCTCAGATTCCCTACACCAATCTATATGGCTATTTCCCTGTCTTTATGCTTCAGGTGATCCCTGCAAACTCATCTATTCAGGATAGTCTTTCCTGCCATCACCTAATTGCTGAGCTCTTCCTTTCTCCAACAACTAATCAACGGTACAAATATTTCTACTTAACATGACCTCCGGTTCCCACTTAAATATCAAAAGATATTGCACTAAGGCACATGCCCAAGCAGGTAAATTTAAATCTTAAACTGTATCTGGACCAGATCTTGAGCTCATCCCTATTATTTAGCAGTGACCATTATTCAATTGTGTTTATTTGTTACGACTTGAATAGTTCCTCAGGCAAGTTCCTCTAACAAAGTCTTCAGAGAGGGCTCTGTGGCGCAATGGATAGCGCATTGGACTTTTAGTTGATGAAGTAATTCAAAGGTTGTGGGTTCGAGTCCCACCAGAGTCGGTTTTATATAGTCATTCTTCATAGTGATGCTGCTCTAATGCTTTATAAAGTAATGGATTACATTCATAAGGGAGCTTTATTGACGTGGATTTGCTGCACAAGTTAACGATAGAGCCTAGTGTTTTAGGCTTCTCTTGAGAGTTGATATCAGCAAAATTGGAAGTACCCTGTGAAATTCAGAGCAAAGAGAGGGAATGGTAAGCTAACCTGCGTTATATTGTTCCCTTCCCTCATGCCCGGTGCAAGCTGTAATTCTTTATGTACCCTTTTGTCAGCCCCACAACTATTTACTGTCTAAATCTCGCTACCTTCCCCACAATAAGAATTCCAAAGAATGCCCCATTTTTACCAATGACACCACCAAACTTTCACTTCACTCCCGTGATATCTCTTGACTATTGCAACTCCTTACTCTATGGCCTGCCTCTAAACAGACCATTCCCCCTTCAGTCTATCTGATTCGCTACTGCCAGTTGTATCCCCCTTACCAACCATTTACTAGTAGAGGTGTCAGCCACCCGATCTCTGCCAATCTCTCCTTGGCTTCCGTTCTCCCAACAAATCAAATTCAAAATACTAAGGGCATAAAAAGCTTCCCACAACTCTGCCTCTAGCTACATCATTAACCTTATCATATAGTATCAAATAAACCACCCTGTTCTCTGCTTCCAAGATCTCCTGTTCGCTAGCTCCCTCAACACTTCATCCCATGCTGTCCTCTGGGATTTTCCCATGGACTATCCCATCCTCTCAGATTCCCTACACCAATCTATATGGCTATTTCCTTGTCTGTATGCTTCAGGTGAACCCTGCAAACTCATCTATTCAGGATAGTCTTTCCTGCCATCACCTAATTGCTGAGCTCTTCCTTTCTCCAACAACTAATCAACGGTACAAATATTTCTACTTAACATGACCTCCGGTTCCCACTTAAATATCAAAAGATATTGCACTAAGGCACATGCCCAAGCAGGTAAATTTAAATCTTAAACTGTATCTGGACCAGATCTTGAGCTCATCCCTATTATTTAGCAGTGACCATTATTCAATTGTGTTTATTTGTTACGACTTGAATAGTTCCTCAGGCAAGTTCCTCTAACAAAGTCTTCAGAGAGGGCTCTGTGGCGCAATGGATAGCGCATTGGACTTTTAGTTGATGAAGTAATTCAAAGGTTGTGGGTTCGAGTCCCACCAGAGTCGGTTTTATATAGTCATTCTTCATAGTGATGCTGCTCTAATGCTTTATAAAGTAATGGATTACATTCATAAGGGAGCTTTATTGACGTGGATTTGCTGCACAAGTTAACGATAGAGCCTAGTGTTTTAGGCTTCTCTTGAGAGTTGATATCAGCAAAATTGGAAGTACCCTGTGAAATTCAGAGCAAAGAGAGGGAATGGTAAGCTAACCTGCGTTATATTGTTCCCTTCCCTCATGCCCGGTGCAAGCTGTAATTCTTTATGTACCCTTTTGTCAGCCCCACAACTATTTACTGTCTAAATCTCGCTACCTTCCCCACAATAAGAATTCCAAAGAATGCCCCATTTTTACCAATGACACCACCAAACTTTCACTTCACTCCCGTGATATCTCTTGACTATTGCAACTCCTTACTCTATGGCCTGCCTCTAAACAGACCATTCCCCCTTCAGTCTATCTGATTCGCTACTGCCAGTTGTATCCCCCTTACCAACCATTTACTAGTAGAGGTGTCAGCCACCCGATCTCTGCCAATCTCTCCTTGGTTTCCGTTCTCCCAACAAATCAAATTCAAAATACTAAGGGCATAAAAAGCTTCCCCCAACTCTGCCTCTAGCTACATCATTAACCTTATCATATAGTATCAAATAAACCACCCTGTTCTCTGCTTCCAAGAACTCCTGTTTGCTAGCTCCCTCAACACTTCATCCCATGCTGTCCTCTGGGATTTTCCCATGGACTATCCCATCCTCTCAGATTCCCTACACCAATCTATATGGCTATTTCCCTGTCTGTATGCTTCAGGTGATCCCTGCAAACTCATCTATTCAGGATAGTCTTTCCTGCCATCACCTAATTGCTGAGCTCTTCCTTTCTCCAACAACTAATCAACGGTACAAATATTTCTACTTAACATGACCTCCGGTTCCCACTTAAATATCAAAAGATATTGCACTAAGGCACATGCCCAAGCAGGTAAATTTAAATCTTAAACTGTATCTGGACCAGATCTTGAGCTCATCCCTATTATTTAGCAGTGACCATTATTCAATTGTGTTTATTTGTTACGACTTGAATAGTTCCTCAGGCAAGTTCCTCTAACAAAGTCTTCAGAGAGGGCTCTGTGGCGCAATGGATAGCGCATTGGACTTCTAGTTGATGAAGTAATTCAAAGGTTGTGGGTTCGAGTCCCACCAGAGTCGGTTTTATATAGTCATTCTTCATAGTGATGCTGCTCTAATGCTTTATAAAGTAATGGATTACATTCATAAGGGAGCTTTATTGACGTGGATTTGCTGCACAAGTTAACGATAGAGCCTAGTGTTTTAGGCTTCTCTTGAGAGTTGATATCAGCAAAATTGGAAGTACCCTGTGAAATTCAGAGCAAAGAGAGGGAATGGTAAGCTAACCTGCGTTATATTGTTCCCTTCCCTCATGCCCGGTGCAAGCTGTAATTCTTTATGTACCCTTTTGTCAGCCCCACAACTATTTACTGTCTAAATCTCGCTACCTTCCCCACAATAAGAATTCCAAAGAATGCCCCATTTTTACCAATGACACCACCAAACTTTCACTTCACTCCCGTGATATCTCTCGACTATTGCAACTCCTTACTCTATGGCCTGCCTCTAAACAGACCATTCCCCCTTCAGTCTATCTGATTCGCTACTGCCAGTTGTATCCCCCTTACCAACTATTTACTAGTAGAGGTGTCAGCCACCCGATCTCTGCCAATCTCTCCTTGGCTTCCGTTCTCCCAACAAATCAAATTCAAAATACTAAGGGCATAAAAAGCTTCCCCCAACTCTGCCTCTAGCTACATCATTAACCTTATCATATAGTATCAAATAAACCACCCTGTTCTCTGCTTCCAAGAACTCCTGTTTGCTAGCTCCCTCAACACTTCATCCCATGCTGTCCTCTGGGATTTTCCCATGGACTATCCCATCCTCTCAGATTCCCTACACCAATCTATATGGCTATTTCCCTGTCTGTATGCTTCAGGTGATCCCTGCAAACTCATCTATTCAGGATAGTCTTTCCTGCCATCACCTAATTGCTGAGCTCTTCCTTTCTCCAACAACTAATCAACGGTACAAATATTTCTACTTAACATGACCTCCGGTTCCCACTTAAATATCAAAAGATATTGCACTAAGGCACATGCCCAAGCAGGTAAATTTAAATCTTAAACTGTATCTGGACCAGATCTTGAGCTCATCCCTATTATTTAGCAGTGACCATTATTCAATTGTGTTTATTTGTTACGACTTGAATAGTTCCTCAGGCAAGTTCCTCTAACAAAGTCTTCAGAGAGGGCTCTGTGGCGCAATGGATAGCGCATTGGACTTTTAGTTGATGAAGTAATTCAAAGGTTGTGGGTTCGAGTCCCACCAGAGTCGGTTTTATATAGTCATTCTTCATAGTGATGCTGCTCTAATGCTTTATAAAGTAATGGATTACATTCATAAGGGAGCTTTATTGACGTGGATTTGCTGCACAAGTTAACGATAGAGCCTAGTGTTTTAGGCTTCTCTTGAGAGTTGATATCAGCAAAATTGGAAGTACCCTGTGAAATTCAGAGCAAAGAGAGGGAATGGTAAGCTAACCTGCGTTATATTGTTCCCTTCCCTCATGCCCGGTGCAAGCTGTAATTCTTTATGTACCCTTTTGTCAGCCCCACAACTATTTACTGTCTAAATCTCGCTACCTTCCCCACAATAAGAATTCCAAAGAATGCCCCATTTTTACCAATGACACCACCAAACTTTCACTTCACTCCCGTGATATCTCTTGACTATTGCAACTCCTTACTCTATGGCCTGCCTCTAAACAGACCATTCCCCCTTCAGTCTATCTGATTCGCTACTGCCAGTTGTATCCCCCTTACCAACCATTTACTAGTAGAGGTGTCAGCCACCCGATCTCTGCCAATCTCTCCTTGGCTTCCGTTCTCCCAACAAATCAAATTCAAAATACTAAGGGCATAAAAAGCTTCCCACAACTCTGCCTCTAGCTACATCATTAACCTTATCATATAGTATCAAATAAACCACCCTGTTCTCTGCTTCCAAGAACTCCTGTTCGCTAGCTCCCTCAACACTTCATCCCATGCTGTCCTCTGGGATTTTCCCATGGACTATCCCATCCTCTCAAATTCCCTACACCAATCTATATGGCTATTTCCTTGTCTGTATGCTTCAGGTGAACCCTGCAAACTCATCTATTCAGGATAGTCTTTCCTGCCATCACCTAATTGCTGAGCTCTTCCTTTCTCCAACAACTAATCAACGGTACAAATATTTCTACTTAACATGACCTCCGGTTCCCACTTAAATATCAAAAGAAATTGCACTAAGGCACATGCCCAAGCAGGTAAATTTAAATCTTAAACTGTATCTGGACCAGATCTTGAGCTCATCCCTATTATTTAGCAGTGACCATTATTCAATTGTGTTTATTTGTTACGACTTGAATAGTTCCTCAGGCAAGTTCCTCTAACAAAGTCTTCAGAGAGGGCTCTGTGGCGCAATGGATAGCGCATTGGACTTCTAGTTGGTGTAGTAATTCAAAGGTTGTGGGTTCGAGTCCCACCAGAGTCGGTTTTATATAGTCATTCTTCATAGTGATGCTGCTCTAATGCTTTATAAAGTAATGGATTACATTCATAAGGGAGCTTTATTGACGTGGATTTGCTGCACAAGTTAACGATAGAGCCTAGTGGTTTAGGCTTCTCTTGAGAGTTGATATCAGCAAAATTGGAAGTACCCTGTGCAATTCAGAGCAAAGAGAGGGAATGGTAAGCTAACCTGCGTTATATTGTTCCCTTCCCTCATGCCCGGTGCAAGCTGTAATTCTTTATGTACCCTTTTGTCAGCCCCACAACTATTTACTGTCTAAATCTCGCTACCTTCACCACAATAAGAATTCCAAAGAATGCCCCATTTTTACCAATGACACCACCAAACTTTCACTTCACTCCCGTGATATCTCTCGACTATTGCAACTCCTTACTCTATGGCCTGCCTCTAAACAGACCATTCCCCCTTCAGTCTATCTGATTCGCTACTGCCAGTTGTATCCCCCTTACCAACCATTTACTAGTAGAGGAGTCAGCCACCCGATCTCTGCCAATCTCTCCTTGGTTTCTGTTCTCCCAACAAATCAAATTCAAAATACTAAGGGCATAAAAAGCTTCCCCCAACTCTGCCTCTAGCTACATCATTAACCTTATCATATAGTATCAAATAAACCACCCTGTTCTCTGCTTCCAAGAACTCCTGTTTGCTAGCTCCCTCAACACTTCATCCCATGCTGTCCTCTGGGATTTTCCCATGGACTATCCCATCCTCTCAGATTCCCTACACCAATCTATATGGCTATTTCCCTGTCTGTATGCTTCAGGTGATCCCTGCAAACTCATCTATTCAGGATAGTCTTTCCTGCCATCACCTAATTGCTGAGCTCTTCCTTTCTCCAACAACTAATCAACGGTACAAATATTTCTACTTAACATGACCTCCGGTTCCCACTTAAATATCAAAAGATATTGCACTAAGGCACATGCCCAAGCAGGTAAATTTAAATCTTAAACTGTATCTGGACCAGATCTTGAGCTCATCCCTATTATTTAGCAGTGACCATTATTCAATTGTGTTTATTTGTTACGACTTGAATAGTTCCTCAGGCAAGTTCCTCTAACAAAGTCTTCAGAGAGGGCTCTGTGGCGCAATGGATAGCGCATTGGACTTCTAGTTGATGAAGTAATTCAAAGGTTGTGGGTTCGAGTCCCACCAGAGTCGGTTTTATATAGTCATTCTTCATAGTGATGCTGCTCTAATGCTTTATAAAGTAATGGATTACATTCATAAGGGAGCTTTATTGACGTGGATTTGCTGCACAAGTTAACGATAGAGCCTAGTGGTTAAGGCTTCTCTTGAGAGTTGATATCAGCAAAATTGGAAGTACCCTGTGAAATTCAGAGCAAAGAGAGGGAATGGTAAGCTAACCTGCGTTATATTGTTCCCTTCCCTCATGCCCGGTGCAAGCTGTAATTCTTTATGTACCCTTTTGTCAGCCCCACAACTATTTACTGTCTAAATCTCGCTACCTTCCCCACAATAAGAATTCCAAAGAATGCCCCATTTTTACCAATGACACCACCAAACTTTCACTTCACTCCCGTGATATCTCTCGACTATTGCAACTACTTACTCTATGGCCTGCCTCTAAACAGACCATTCCCCCTTCAGTCTATCTGATTCGCTACTGCCAGTTGTATCCCCCTTACCAACTATTTACTAGTAGAGGTGTCAGCCACCCGATCTCTGCCAATCTCTCCTTGGCTTCCGTTCTCCCAACAAATCAAATTCAAAATACTAAGGGCATAAAAAGCTTCCCCCAACTCTGCCTCTAGCTACATCATTAACCTTATCATATAGTATCAAATAAACCACCCTGTTCTCTGCTTCCAAGAACTCCTGTTTGCTAGCTCCCTCAACACTTCATCCCATGCTGTCCTCTGGGATTTTCCCATGGACTATCCCATCCTCTCAGATTCCCTACACCAATCTATATGGCTATTTCCCTGTCTGTATGCTTCAG
The DNA here is from genome assembly GCF_037356315.1 of Lithobates pipiens. Lineage (NCBI taxonomy): Eukaryota > Metazoa > Chordata > Amphibia > Anura > Ranidae > Lithobates > Lithobates pipiens. The sequence continues at coordinate 385,715,635 of NW_027507718.1, read as the reverse complement.
GTGATCCCTGCAAACTCATCTATTCAGGATAGTCTTTCCTGCCATCACCTAATTGCTGAGCTCTTCCTTTCTCCAACAACTAATCAACGGTACAAATATTTCTACTTAACATGACCTCCGGTTCCCACTTAAATATCAAAAGATATTGCACTAAGGCACATGCCCAAGCAGGTAAATTTAAATCTTAAACTGTATCTGGACCAGATCTTGAGCTCATCCCTATTATTTAGCAGTGACCATTATTCAATTGTGTTTATTTGTTACGACTTGAATAGTTCCTCAGGCAAGTTCCTCTAACAAAGTCTTCAGAGAGGGCTCTGTGGCGCAATGGATAGCGCATTGGACTTCTAGTTGGTGTAGTAATTCAAAGGTTGTGGGTTCGAGTCCCACCAGAGTCGGTTTTATATAGTCATTCTTCATAGTGATGCTGCTCTAATGCTTTATAAAGTAATGGATTGCATTCATAAGGGAGCTTTATTGACGTGGATTTGCTGCACAAGTTAACGATAGAGCCTAGTGGTTTAGGCTTCTCTTGAGAGTTGATATCAGCAAAATTGGAAGTACCCTGTGCAATTCAGAGCAAAGAGAGGGAATGGTAAGCTAACCTGCGTTATATTGTTCCCTTCCCTCATGCCCGGTGCAAGCTGTAATTCTTTATGTACCCTTTTGTCAGCCCCACAACTATTTACTGTCTAAATCTTGCTACCTTCACCACAATAAGAATTCCAAAGAATGCCCCATTTTTACCAATGACACCACCAAACTTTCACTTCACTCCCGTGATATCTCTCGACTATTGCAACTCCTTACTCTATGGCCTGCCTCTAAACAGACCATTCCCCCTTCAGTCTATCTGATTCGCTACTGCCAGTTGTATCCCCCTTACCAACCATTTACTAGTAGAGGTGTCAGCCACCCGATCTCTGCCAATCTCTCCTTGGCTTCCGTTCTCCCAACAAATCAAATTCAAAATACTAAGGGCATAAAAAGCTTCCCCCAACTCTGCCTCTAGCTACATCATTAACCTTATCATATAGTATCAAATAAACCACCCTGTTCTCTGCTTCCAAGAACTCCTGTTTGCTAGCTCCCTCAACACTTCATCCCATGCTGTCCTCTGGGATTTTCCCATGGACTATCCCATCCTCTCAGATTCCCTACACCAATCTATATGGCTATTTCCCTGTCTGTATGCTTCAGGTGATCCCTGCAAACTCATCTATTCAGGATAGTCTTTCCTGCCATCACCTAATTGCTGAGCTCTTCCTTTCTCCAACAACTAATCAACGGTACAAATATTTCTACTTAACATGACCTCCGGTTCCCACTTAAATATCAAAAGATATTGCACTAAGGCACATGCCCAAGCAGGTAAATTTAAATCTTAAACTGTATCTGGACCAGATCTTGAGCTCATCCCTATTATTTAGCAGTGACCATTATTCAATTGTGTTTATTTGTTACGACTTGAATAGTTCCTCAGGCAAGTTCCTCTAACAAAGTCTTCAGAGAGGGCTCTGTGGCGCAATGGATAGCGCATTGGACTTCTAGTTGGTGTAGTAATTCAAAGGTTGTGGGTTCGAGTCCCACCAGAGTCGGTTTTATATAGTCATTCTTCATAGTGATGCTGCTCTAATGCTTTATAAAGTAATGGATTGCATTCATAAGGGAGCTTTATTGACGTGGATTTGCTGCACAAGTTAACGATAGAGCCTAGTGGTTTAGGCTTCTCTTGAGAGTTGATATCAGCAAAATTGGAAGTACCCTGTGCAATTCAGAGCAAAGAGAGGGAATGGTAAGCTAACCTGCGTTATATTGTTCCCTTCCCTCATGCCCGGTGCAAGCTGTAATTCTTTATGTACCCTTTTGTCAGCCCCACAACTATTTACTGTCTAAATCTTGCTACCTTCACCACAATAAGAATTCCAAAGAATGCCCCATTTTTACCAATGACACCACCAAACTTTCACTTCACTCCCGTGATATCTCTCGACTATTGCAACTCCTTACTCTATGGCCTGCCTCTAAACAGACCATTCCCCCTTCAGTCTATCTGATTCGCTACTGCCAGTTGTATCCCCCTTACCAACCATTTACTAGTAGAGGTGTCAGCCACCCGATCTCTGCCAATCTCTCCTTGGTTTCCGTTCTCCCAACAAATCAAATTCAAAATACTAAGCGCATAAAAAGCTTCCCCCAACTCTGCCTCTAGGTACATCATTAACCTTATCATATAGTATCAAATAAACCACCCTGTTCTCTGCTTCCAAGAACTCCTGTTTGCTAGCTCCCTCAACACTTCATCCCATGCTGTCCTCTGGGATTTTCCCATGGACTATCCCATCCTCTCAGATTCCCTACACCAATCTATATGGCTATTTCCCTGTCTGTATGCTTCAGGTGATCCCTGCAAACTCATCTATTCAGGATAGTCTTTCCTGCCATCACCTAATTGCTGAGCTCTTCCTTTCTCCAACAACTAATCAACGGTACAAATATTTCTACTTAACATGACCTCCGGTTCCCACTTAAATATCAAAAGATATTGCACTAAGGCACATGCCCAAGCAGGTAAATTTAAATCTTAAACTGTATCTGGACCAGATCTTGAGCTCATCCCTATTATTTAGCAGTGACCATTATTCAATTGTGTTTATTTGTTACGACTTGAATAGTTCCTCAGGCAAGTTCCTCTAACAAAGTCTTCAGAGAGGGCTCTGTGGCGCAATGGATAGCGCATTGGACTTTTAGTTGATGAAGTAATTCAAAGGTTGTGGGTTCGAGTCCCACCAGAGTCGGTTTTATATAGTCATTCTTCATAGTGATGCTGCTCTAATGCTTTATAAAGTAATGGATTACATTCATAAGGGAGCTTTATTGACGTGGATTTGCTGCACAAGTTAACGATAGAGCCTAGTGTTTTAGGCTTCTCTTGAGAGTTGATATCAGCAAAATTGGAAGTACCCTGTGAAATTCAGAGCAAAGAGAGGGAATGGTAAGCTAACCTGCGTTATATTGTTCCCTTCCCTCATGCCCGGTGCAAGCTGTAATTATTTATGTACCCTTTTGTCAGCCCCACAACTATTTACTGTCTAAATCTCGCTACCTTCCCCACAATAAGAATTCCAAAGAATGCCCCATTTTTACCAATGACACCACCAAACTTTCACTTCACTCCCGTGATATCTCTTGACTATTGCAACTCCTTACTCTATGGCCTGCCTCTAAACAGACCATTCCCCCTTCAGTCTATCTGATTCGCTACTGCCAGTTGTATCCCCCTTACCAACCATTTACTAGTAGAGGTGTCAGCCACCCGATCTCTGCCAATCTCTCCTTGGCTTCCGTTCTCCCAACAAATCAAATTCAAAATACTAAGGGCATAAAAAGCTTCCCACAACTCTGCCTCTAGCTACATCATTAACCTTATCATATACCGTATATACTCGAGTATAGGCCGACCCGAATATAAGCCGAGGCCCCCAATTTACCCCCAAAAAAACTGGCAAACTTATTGACTCGTGTATAAGCCGAGGGTGAGACATGCCTGTCCATCCCTGTGTGTGTGTCCGTCCATCCCTGTGTGTCCGTCCATCCCTGTGTGTCCGTCCATCCCTGTGTGTCCGTCCATCCATCCCTGTGTGTGTGTGTGTCCATCCATCCATCCATCCCTGTGTGTGTGTGTCTCCATCCATCCATCCATCCATCCCTGTGTGTGTGTGTCTCCATCCATCCATCCCTGTGTGTGTCTCCATCCATCCACCCATCCCTGTGTGTGTCTCCATCCATCCACCCATCCCTGTGTGTGTGTGTGTATCTGTGTGTGTGTGTGTGTGTGTGTGTGTGTGTGTGTGTGTGTGTGTGTGTGTGTGTGTGTGTGTGTCCAGCCTACCTTTGTCCCGAGCCTCCGTCCCGTGCCTTGCCTCCTTGCCTCCGTTCCGTCCCGTGCCGTGCCGTGCCTTGCCGTCGTGCCTTGCCTTGCCTCCGTCCCGTCCCGTGCCGTGCCGTGCCGTGCCTTGCCTTGCCTCCGTCCCGTGCCCTCTTCGGCGGCCATTGTAAAATTCAAAAGCCGCGCCTCCTCCTTCGCCTGTGATAGGCGGAACACTGAATTTCCCAGCAGCCTGTGTTCCGCCTATCACTGACATCGTATCATCCTCGTCCGTAGTACGAGGATGATACGATGTCCGTGATAGGCGGAACACAGGCTGCTGGGAAATTCAGTGTTCCGCCTATCACAGGCGAAGGCGGAGCCGGAGGCGCGGCTTTTGAATCGTAGAATGGCCGCTGTCTGTCTGCTCGACACGCTGATCGAGCGGGCAGACAGCGATGACTCGAGTATAAGCCGAGGGGGGCACTTTCAGCCTCAAAAAAGAGGCTGAAAATCTCGGCTTATACTCGAGTATATACGGTAGTATCAAATAAACCACCCTGTTCTCTGCTTCCAAGAACTCCTGTTTGCTAGCTCCCTCAACACTTCATCCCATGCTGTCCTCTGGGATTTTCCCATGGACTATCCCATCCTCTCAGATTCCCTACACCAATCTATATGGCTATTTCCCTGTCTGTATGCTTCAGGTGATCCCTGCAAACTCATCTATTCAGGATAGTCTTTCCTGCCATCACCTAATTGCTGAGCTCTTCCTTTCTCCAACAACTAATCAACGGTACAAATATTTCTACTTAACATGACCTCCGGTTCCCACTTAAATATCAAAAGATATTGCACTAAGGCACATGCCCAAGCAGGTAAATTTAAATCTTAAACTGTATCTGGACCAGATCTTGAGCTCATCCCTATTATTTAGCAGTGACCATTATTCAATTGTGTTTATTTGTTACGACTTGAATAGTTCCTCAGGCAAGTTCCTCAGGCAAGTTCCTCAGGCAAGTTCCTCTAACAAAGTCTTCAGAGAGGGCTCTGTGGCGCAATGGATAGCGCATTGGACTTCTAGTTGGTGTAGTAATTCAAAGGTTGTGGGTTCGAGTCCCACCAGAGTCGGTTTTATATAGTCATTCTTCATAGTGATGCTGCTCTAATGCTTTATAAAGTAATGGATTACATTCATAAGGGAGCTTTATTGACGTGGATTTGCTGCACAAGTTAACGATAGAGCCTAGTGGTTTAGGCTTCTCTTGAGAGTTGATATCAGCAAAATTGGAAGTACCCTGTGCAATTCAGAGCAAAGAGAGGGAATGGTACAAATATATTTCTACTTTAACATGACCTCCGGTTCCCACTTAAATATCAAAAGATATTGCACTAAGGCACATGCCCAAGCAGGTAAATTTAAATCTTAAACTGTATCTGGACCAGATCTTGAGCTCATCCCTATTATTTAGCAGTGACCATTATTCAATTGTGTTTATTTGTTACGACTTGAATAGTTCCTCAGGCAAGTTCCTCTAACAAATTCTTCAGAGAGGGCTCTGTGGCGCAATGGATAGCGCATTGGACTTCTAGTTGGTGTAGTAATTCAAAGGTTGTGGGTTCGAGTCCCACCAGAGTCGGTTTTATATAGTCATTCTTCATAGTGATGCTGCTCTAATGCTTTATAAAGTAATGGATTACATTCATAAGGGAGCTTTATTGACGTGGATTTGCTGCACAAGTTAACGATAGAGCCTAGTGGTTTAGGCTTCTCTTGAGAGTTGATATCAGCAAAATTGGAAGTACCCTGTGCAATTCAGAGCAAAGAGAGGGAATGGTAAGCTAACCTGCGTTATATTGTTCCCTTCCCTCATGCCCGGTGCAAGCTGTAATTCTTTATGTACCCTTTTGTCAGCCCCACAACTATTTACTGTCTAAATCTCGCTACCTTCCCCACAATAAGAATTCCAAAGAATGCCCCATTTTTACCAATGACACCACCAAACTTCCACTTCACTCCCGTGATATCTCTCGACTATTGCAACTCCTTACTCTATGGCCTGCCTCTAAACAGACCATTCCCCCTTCAGTCTATCTGATTCGCTACTGCCAGTTGTATCCCCCTTACCAACCATTTACTAGTAGAGGTGTCAGCCACCCGATCTCTGCCAATCTCTCCTTGGCTTCCGTTCTTCCAACAAATCAAATTCAAAATACTAAGGGCATAAAAAGCTTCCCACAACTCTGCCTCTAGCTACATCATTAACCTTATCATATAGTATCAAATAAACCACCCTGTTCTCTGCTTCCAAGAACTCCTGTTCGCTAGCTCCCTCGACACTTCATCCCATGCTGTCCTCTGGGATTTTCCCATGGACTATCCCATCCTCTCAGATTCCCTACACCAATCTATATGGCTATTTCCCTGTCTGTATGCTTCAGGTGATCCCTGCAAACTCATCTATTCAGGATAGTCTTTCCTGCCATCACCTAATTGCTGAGCTCTTCCTTTCTCCAACAACTAATCAACGGTACAAATATTTCTACTTAACATGACCTCCGGTTCCCACTTAAATATCAAAAGATATTGCACTAAGGCACATGCCCAAGCAGGTAAATTTAAATCTTCAACTGTATCTGGACCAGATCTTGAGCTCATCCCTATTATTTAGCAGTGACCATTATTCAATTGTGTTTATTTGTTACGACTTGAATAGTTCCTCAGGCAAGTTCCTCAGGCAAGTTCCTCAGGCAAGTTCCTCTAACAAAGTCTTCAGAGAGGGCTCTGTGGCGCAATGGATAGCGCATTGGACTTCTAGTTGGTGTTGTAATTCAAAGGTTGTGGGTTCGAGTCCCACCAGAGTCGGTTTTATATAGTCATTCTTCATAGTGATGCTGCTCTAATGCTTTATAAAGTAATGGATTACATTCATAAGGGAGCTTTATTGACGTGGATTTGCTGCACAAGTTAACGATAGAGCCTAGTGGTTTAGGCTTCTCTTGAGAGTTGATATCAGCAAAATTGGAAGTACCCTGTGCAATTCAGAGCAAAGAGAGGGAATGGTAAGCTAACCTGCGTTATATTGTTCCCTTCCCTCATGCCCGGTGCAAGCTGTAATTCTTTATGTACCCTTTTGTCAGCCCCACAACTATTTACTGTCTAAATCTCGCTACCTTCACCACAATAAGAATTCCAAAGAATGCCCCATTTTTACCAATGACACCACCAAACTTTCACTTCACTCCCGTGATATCTCTCGACTATTGCAACTCCTTACTCTATGGCCTGCCTCTAAACAGACCATTCCCCCTTCAGTCTATCTGATTCGCTACTGCCAGTTGTATCCCCCTTACCAACCATTTACTAGTAGAGGTGTCAGCCACCCGATCTCTGCCAATCTCTCCTTGGCTTCCGTTCTCCCAACAAATCAAATTCAAAATACTAAGGGCATAAAAAGCTTCCCACAACTCTGCCTCTAGCTACATCATTAACCTTATCATATAGTATCAAATAAACCACCCTGTTCTCTGCTTCCAAGAACTCCTGTTCGCTAGCTCCCTCAAAACTTCATCCCATGCTGTCCTCTGGGATTTTCCCATGGACTATCACATCCTCTCAGATTCCCTACACCAATCTATATGGCTATTTCCCTGTCTGTATGCTTCAGGTGATCCCTGCAAACTCATCTATTCAGGATAGTCTTTCCTGCCATCACCTAATTGCTGAGCTCTTCCTTTCTCCAACAACTAATCAACGGTACAAATATTTCTACTTAACATGACCTCCGGTTCCCACTTAAATATCAAAAGATATTGCACTAAGGCACATGCCCAAGCAGGTAAATTTAAATCTTAAACTGTATCTGGACCAGATCTTGAGCTCATCCCTATTATTTAGCAGTGACCATTATTCAATTGTGTTTATTTGTTACGACTTGAATAGTTCCTCAGGCAAGTTCCTCTAACAAAGTCTTCAGAGAGGGCTCTGTGGCGCAATGGATAGCGCATTGGACTTCTAGTTGGTGTAGTAATTCAAAGGTTGTGGGTTCGAGTCCCACCAGAGTCGGTTTTATATAGTCATTCTTCATAGTGATGCTGCTCTAATGCTTTATAAAGTAATGGATTACATTCATAAGGGAGCTTTATTGATGTGGATTTGCTGCACAAGTTAACGATAGAGCCTAGTGGTTTAGGCTTTTCTTGAGAGTTGATATCAGCAAAATTGGAAGTACCCTGTGCAATTCAGAGCAAAGAGAGGGAATGGTAAGCTAACCTGCGTTATATTGTTCCCTTCCCTCATGCCCGGTGCAAGCTGTAATTCTTTATGTACCCTTTTGTCAGCCCCACAACTATTTACTGTCTAAATCTCGCTACCTTCCCCACAATAAGAATTCCAAAGAATGCCCCATTTTTACCAATGACACCACCAAACTTCCACTTCACTCCCGTGATATCTCTCGACTATTGCAACTCCTTACTCTATGGCCTGCCTCTAAACAGACCATTCCCCCTTCAGTCTATCTGATTCGCTACTGCCAGTTGTATCCCCCTTACCAACCATTTACTAGTAGAGGTGTCAGCCACCCGATCTCTGCCAATCTCTCCTTGGCTTCCGTTCTCCCAACAAATCAAATTCAAAATACTAAGGGCATAAAAAGCTTCCCACAACTCTGCCTCTAGCTACATCATTAACCTTATCATATAGTATCAAATAAACCACCCTGTTCTCTGCTTCCAAGAACTCCTGTTCGCTAGCTCCCTCAAAACTTCATCCCATGCTGTCCTCTGGGATTTTCCCATGGACTATCCCATCCTCTCAGATTCCCTACACCAATCTATATGGCTATTTCCCTGTCTGTATGCTTCAGGTGATCCCTGCAAACTCATCTATTCAGGATAGTCTTTCCTGACATCACCTAATTGCTGAGCTCTTCCTTTCTCCAACAACTAATCAACGGTACAAATATTTCTACTTAACATGACCTCCGGTTCCCACTTAAATATCAAAAGATATTGCACTAAGGCACATGCCCAAGCAGGTAAATTTAAATCTTAAACTGTATCTGGACCAGATCTTGAGCTCATCCCTATTATTTAGCAGTGACTATTATTCAATTGTGTTTATTTGTTACGACTTGAATAGTTCCTCAGGCAAGTTCCTCTAACAAAGTCTTCAGAGAGGGCTCTGTGGCGCAATGGATAGCGCATTGGACTTCTAGTTGGTGTAGTAATTCAAAGGTTGTGGGTTCGAGTCCCACCAGAGTCGGTTTTATATAGTCATTCTTCATAGTGATGCTGCTCTAATGCTTTATAAAGTAATGGATTACATTCATAAGGGAGCTTTATTGACGTGGATTTGCTGCACAAGTTAACGATAGAGCCTAGTGGTTTAGGCTTTTCTTGAGAGTTGATATCAGCAAAATTGGAAGTACCCTGTGAAATTCAGAGCAAAGAGAGGGAATGGTAAGCTAACCTGCGTTATATTGTTCCCTTCCCTCATGCCCGGTGCAAGCTGTAATTCTTTATGTACCCTTTTGTCAGCCCCACAACTATTTACTGTCTAAATCTCGCTACCTTCCCCACAATAAGAATTCCAAAGAATGCCCCATTTTTACCAATGACACCACCAAACTTCCACTTCACTCCCGTGATATCTCTCGACTATTGCAACTCCTTACTCTATGGCCTGCCTCTAAACAGACCATTCCCCCTTCAGTCTATCTGATTCGCTACTGCCAGTTGTATCCCCCTTACCAACCATTTACTAGTAGAGGTGTCAGCCACCCGATCTCTGCCAATCTCTCCTTGGCTTCCGTTCTCCCAACAAATCAAATTCAAAATACTAAGGGCATAAAAAGCTTCCCACAACTTTGCCTCTAGCTACATCATTAACCTTATCATATAGTATCAAATAAACCACCCTGTTCTCTGCTTCCAAGAACTCCTGTTCGCTAGCTCCCTCAAAACTTCATCCCATGCTGTCCTCTGGGATTTTCCCATGGACTATCCCATCCTCTCAGATTCCCTACACCAATCTATATGGCTATTTCCCTGTCTGTATGCTTCAGGTGATCCCTGCAAACTCATCTATTCAGGATAGTCTTTCCTGCCATCACCTAATTGCTGAGCTCTTCCTTTCTCCAACAACTAATCAACGGTACAAATATTTCTACTTAACATGACCTCCGGTTCCCACTTAAATATCAAAAGATATTGCACTAAGGCACATGCCCAAGCAGGTAAATTTAAATCTTAAACTGTATCTGGACCAGATCTTGAGCTCATCCCTATTATTTAGCAGTGACCATTATTCAATTGTGTTTATTTGTTACGACTTGAATAGTTCCTCAGGCAAGTTCCTCTAACAAAGTCTTCAGAGAGGGCTCTGTGGCGCAATGGATAGCGCATTGGACTTCTAGTTGGTGTAGTAATTCAAAGGTTGTGGGTTCGAGTCCCACCAGAGTCGGTTTTATATAGTCATTCTTCATAGTGATGCTGCTCTAATGCTTTATAAAGTAATGGATTACATTCATAAGGGAGCTTTATTGACGTGGATTTGCTGCACAAGTTAACGATAGAGCCTAGTGGTTTAGGCTTCTCTTGAGAGTTGATATCAGCAAAATTGGAAGTACCCTGTGCAATTCAGAGCAAAGAGAGGGAATGGTAAGCTAACCTGCGTTATATTGTTCCCTTCCCTCATGCCCGGTGCAAGCTGTAATTCTTTATGTACCCTTTTGTCAGCCCCACAACTATTTACTGTCTAAATCTCGCTACCTTCACCACAATAAGAATTCCAAAGAATGCCCCATTTTTACCAATGACACCACCAAACTTTCACTTCACTCCCGTGATATCTCTCGACTATTGCAACTCCTTACCCTATGGCCTGCCTCTAAACAGACCATTCCCCCTTCAGTCTATCTGATTCGCTACTGCCAGTTGTATCCCCCTTACCAACCATTTACTAGTAGAGGTGTCAGCCACCCGATCTCTGCCAATCTCTCCTTGGTTTCCGTTCTCCCAACAAATCAAATTCAAAATACTAAGGGCATAAAAAGCTTCCCCCAACTCTGCCTCTAGCTACATCATTAACCTTATCATATAGTATCAAATAAACCACCCTGTTCTCTGCTTCCAAGAACTCCTGTTTGCTAGCTCCCTCAACACTTCATCCCATGCTGTCCTCTGGGATTTTCCCATGGACTATCCCATCCTCTCAGATTCCCTACACCAATCTATATGGCTATTTCCCTGTCTGTATGCTTCAGGTGATCCCTGCAAACTCATCTATTCAGGATAGTCTTTCCTGCCATCACCTAATTGCTGAGCTCTTCCTTTCTCCAACAACTAATCAACGGTACAAATATTTCTACTTAACACGATCTCCGGTTCCCACTTAAATATCAAAAGATATTGCACTAAGGCACATGCCCAAGCAGGTAAATTTAAATCTTAAACTGTATCTGGACCAGATCTTGAGCTCATCCCTATTATTTAGCAGTGACCATTATTCAATTGTGTTTATTTGTTACGACTTAAATAGTTCCTCAGGCAAGTTCCTCTAACAAAGTCTTCAGAGAGGGCTCTGTGGCGCAATGGATAGCGCATTGGACTTCTAGTTGGTGTAGTAATTCAAAGGTTGTGGGTTCGAGTCCCACCAGAGTCGGTTTTATATAGTCATTCTTCATAGTGATGCTGCTCTAATGCTTTATAAAGTAATGGATTACATTCATAAGGGAGCTTTATTGACGTGGATTTGCTGCACAAGTTAACGATAGAGCCTAGTGGTTTAGGCTTCTCTTGAGAGTTGATATCAGCAAAATTGGAAGTACCCTGTGCAATTCAGAGCAAAGAGAGGGAATGGTAAGCTAACCTGCGTTATATTGTTCCCTTCCCTCATGCCCGGTGCAAGCTGTAATTCTTTATGTACCCTTTTGTCAGCCCCACAACTATTTACTGTCTAAATCTCGCTACCTTCCCCACAATAAGAATTCCAAAGAATGCCCCATTTTTACCAATGACACCACCAAACTTCCACTTCACTCCCGTGATATCTCTCGACTATTGCAACTCCTTACTCTATGGCCTGCCTCTAAACAGACCATTCCCCCTTCAGTCTATCTGATTCGCTACTGCCAGTTGTATCCCCCTTACCAACCATTTACTAGTAGAGGTGTCAGCCACCCGATCTCTGCCAATCTCTCCTTGGCTTCCGTTCTCCCAACAAATCAAATTCAAAATACTAAGGGCATAAAAAGCTTCCCACAACTCTGCCTCTAGCTACATCATTAACCTTATCATATAGTATCAAATAAACCACCCTGTTCTCTGCTTCCAAGAACTCCTGTTCGCTAGCTCCCTCAAAACTTCATCCCATGCTGTCCTCTGGGATTTTCCCATGGACTATCCCATCCTCTCAGATTCCCTACACCAATCTATATGGCTATTTCCCTGTCTGTATGCTTCAGGTGATCCCTGCAAACTCATCTATTCAGGATAGTCTTTCCTGACATCACCTAATTGCTGAGCTCTTCCTTTCTCCAACAACTAATCAACGGTACAAATATTTCTACTTAACATGACCTCCGGTTCCCACTTAAATATCAAAAGATATTGCACTAAGGCACATGCCCAAGCAGGTAAATTTAAATCTTAAACTGTATCTGGACCAGATCTTGAGCTCATCCCTATTATTTAGCAGTGACTATTATTCAATTGTGTTTATTTGTTACGACTTGAATAGTTCCTCAGGCAAGTTCCTCTAACAAAGTCTTCAGAGAGGGCTCTGTGGCGCAATGGATAGCGCATTGGACTTCTAGTTGGTGTAGTAATTCAAAGGTTGTGGGTTCGAGTCCCACCAGAGTCGGTTTTATATAGTCATTCTTCATAGTGATGCTGCTCTAATGCTTTATAAAGTAATGGATTACATTCATAAGGGAGCTTTATTGACGTGGATTTGCTGCACAAGTTAACGATAGAGCCTAGTGGTTTAGGCTTTTCTTGAGAGTTGATATCAGCAAAATTGGAAGTACCCTGTGAAATTCAGAGCAAAGAGAGGGAATGGTAAGCTAACCTGCGTTATATTGTTCCCTTCCCTCATGCCCGGTGCAAGCTGTAATTCTTTATGTACCCTTTTGTCAGCCCCACAACTATTTACTGTCTAAATCTCGCTACCTTCCCCACAATAAGAATTCCAAAGAATGCCCCATTTTTACCAATGACACCACCAAACTTCCACTTCACTCCCGTGATATCTCTCGACTATTGCAACTCCTTACTCTATGGCCTGCCTCTAAACAGACCATTCCCCCTTCAGTCTATCTGATTCGCTACTGCCAGTTGTATCCCCCTTACCAACCATTTACTAGTAGAGGTGTCAGCCACCCGATCTCTGCCAATCTCTCCTTGGCTTCCGTTCTCCCAACAAATCAAATTCAAAATACTAAGGGCATAAAAAGCTTCCCACAACTTTGCCTCTAGCTACATCATTAACCTTATCATATAGTATCAAATAAACCACCCTGTTCTCTGCTTCCAAGAACTCCTGTTCGCTAGCTCCCTCAAAACTTCATCCCATGCTGTCCTCTGGGATTTTCCCATGGACTATCCCATCCTCTCAGATTCCCTACACCAATCTATATGGCTATTTCCCTGTCTGTATGCTTCAGGTGATCCCTGCAAACTCATCTATTCAGGATAGTCTTTCCTGCCATCACCTAATTGCTGAGCTCTTCCTTTCTCCAACAACTAATCAACGGTACAAATATTTCTACTTAACATGACCTCCGGTTCCCACTTAAATATCAAAAGATATTGCACTAAGGCACATGCCCAAGCAGGTAAATTTAAATCTTAAACTGTATCTGGACCAGATCTTGAGCTCATCCCTATTATTTAGCAGTGACCATTATTCAATTGTGTTTATTTGTTACGACTTAAATAGTTCCTCAGGCAAGTTCCTCTAACAAAGTCTTCAGAGAGGGCTCTGTGGCGCAATGGATAGCGCATTGGACTTCTAGTTGGTGTAGTAATTCAAAGGTTGTGGGTTCGAGTCCCACCAGAGTCGGTTTTATATAGTCATTCTTCATAGTGATGCTGCTCTAATGCTTTATAAAGTAATGGATTACATTCATAAGGGAGCTTTATTGACGTGGATTTGCTGCACAAGTTAACGATAGAGCCTAGTGGTTTAGGCTTTTCTTGAGAGTTGATATCAGCAAAATTGGAAGTACCCTGTGAAATTCAGAGCAAAGAGAGGGAATGGTAAGCTAACCTGCGTTATATTGTTCCCTTCCCTCATGCCCGGTGCAAGCTGTAATTCTTTATGTACCCTTTTGTCAGCCCCACAACTATTTACTGTCTAAATCTCGCTACCTTCCCCACAATAAGAATTCCAAAGAATGCCCCATTTTTACCAATGACACCACCAAACTTCCACTTCACTCCCGTGATATCTCTCGACTATTGCAACTCCTTACTCTATGGCCTGCCTCTAAACAGACCATTCCCCCTTCAGTCTATCTGATTCGCTACTGCCAGTTGTATCCCCCTTACCAACCATTTACTAGTAGAGGTGTCAGCCACCCGATCTCTGCCAATCTCTCCTTGGCTTCCGTTCTCCCAACAAATCAAATTCAAAATACTAAGGGCATAAAAAGCTTCCCACAACTTTGCCTCTAGCTACATCATTAACCTTATCATATAGTATCAAATAAACCACCCTGTTCTCTGCTTCCAAGAACTCCTGTTCGCTAGCTCCCTCAAAACTTCATCCCATGCTGTCCTCTGGGATTTTCCCATGGACTATCCCATCCTCTCAGATTCCCTACACCAATCTATATGGCTATTTCCCTGTCTGTATGCTTCAGGTGATCCCTGCAAACTCATCTATTCAGGATAGTCTTTCCTGCCATCACCTAATTGCTGAGCTCTTCCTTTCTCCAACAACTAATCAACGGTACAAATATTTCTACTTAACATGACCTCCGGTTCCCACTTAAATATCAAAAGATATTGCACTAAGGCACATGCCCAAGCAGGTAAATTTAAATCTTAAACTGTATCTGGACCAGATCTTGAGCTCATCCCTATTATTTAGCAGTGACCATTATTCAATTGTGTTTATTTGTTACGACTTAAATAGTTCCTCAGGCAAGTTCCTCTGGCAAGTTCCTCTAACAAAGTCTTCAGAGAGGGCTCTGTGGCGCAATGGATAGCGCATTGGACTTCTAGTTGGTGTAGTAATTCAAAGGTTGTGGGTTCGAGTCCCACCAGAGTTGGTTTTATATAGTCATTCTTCATAGTGATGCTGCTCTAATGCTTTATAAAGTAATGGATTACATTCATAAGGGAGCTTTATTGACGTGGATTTGCTGCACAAGTTAACGATAGAGCCTAGTGGTTTAGGCTTTTCTTGAGAGTTGATATCAGCAAAATTGGAAGTACCCTGTGAAATTCAGAGCAAAGAGAGGGAATGGTAAGCTAACCTGCGTTATATTGTTCCCTTCCCTCATGCCCGGTGCAAGCTGTAATTCTTTATGTACCCTTTTGTCAGCCCCACAACTATTTACTGTCTAAATCTCGCTACCTTCCCCACAATAAGAATTCCAAAGAATGCCCCATTTTTACCAATGACACCACCAAACTTCCACTTCACTCCCGTGATATCTCTCGACTATTGCAACTCCTTACTCTATGGCCTGCCTCTAAACAGACCATTCCCCCTTCAGTCTATCTGATTCGCTACTGCCAGTTGTATCCCCCTTACCAACCATTTACTAGTAGAGGTGTCAGCCACCCGATCTCTGCCAATCTCTCCTTGGCTTCCGTTCTCCCAACAAATCAAATTCAAAATACTAAGGGCATAAAAAGCTTCCCACAACTTTGCCTCTAGCTACATCATTAACCTTATCATATAGTATCAAATAAACCACCCTGTTCTCTGCTTCCAAGAACTCCTGTTCGCTAGCTCCCTCAAAACTTCATCCCATGCTGTCCTCTGGGATTTTCCCATGGACTATCCCATCCTCTCAGATTCCCTACACCAATCTATATGGCTATTTCCCTGTCTGTATGCTTCAGGTGATCCCTGCAAACTCATCTATTCAGGATAGTCTTTCCTGCCATCACCTAATTGCTGAGCTCTTCCTTTCTCCAACAACTAATCAACGGTACAAATATTTCTACTTAACATGACCTCCGGTTCCCACTTAAATATCAAAAGATATTGCACTAAGGCACATGCCCAAGCAGGTAAATTTAAATCTTAAACTGTATCTGGACCAGATCTTGAGCTCATCCCTATTATTTAGCAGTGACCATTATTCAATTGTGTTTATTTGTTACGACTTAAATAGTTCCTCAGGCAAGTTCCTCTAACAAAGTCTTCAGAGAGGGCTCTGTGGCGCAATGGATAGCGCATTGGACTTCTAGTTGGTGTAGTAATTCAAAGGTTGTGGGTTCGAGTCCCACCAGAGTCGGTTTTATATAGTCATTCTTCATAGTGATGCTGCTCTAATGCTTTATAAAGTAATGGATTACATTCATAAGGGAGCTTTATTGACGTGGATTTGCTGCACAAGTTAACGATAGAGCCTAGTGGTTTAGGCTTTTCTTGAGAGTTGATATCAGCAAAATTGGAAGTACCCTGTGAAATTCAGAGCAAAGAGAGGGAATGGTAAGCTAACCTGCGTTATATTGTTCCCTTCCCTCATGCCCGGTGCAAGCTGTAATTCTTTATGTACCCTTTTGTCAGCCCCACAACTATTTACTGTCTAAATCTCGCTACCTTCCCCACAATAAGAATTCCAAAGAATGCCCCATTTTTACCAATGACACCACCAAACTTCCACTTCACTCCCGTGATATCTCTCGACTATTGCAACTCCTTACTCTATGGCCTGCCTCTAAACAGACCATTCCCCCTTCAGTCTATCTGATTCGCTACTGCCAGTTGTATCCCCCTTACCAACCATTTACTAGTAGAGGTGTCAGCCACCCGATCTCTGCCAATCTCTCCTTGGCTTCCGTTCTCCCAACAAATCAAATTCAAAATACTAAGGGCATAAAAAGCTTCCCACAACTTTGCCTCTAGCTACATCATTAACCTTATCATATAGTATCAAATAAACCACCCTGTTCTCTGCTTCCAAGAACTCCTGTTCGCTGGCTCCCTCAAAACTTCATCCCATGCTGTCCTCTGGGATTTTCCCATGGACTATCCCATCCTCTCAGATTCCCTACACCAATCTATATGGCTATTTCCCTGTCTGTATGCTTCAGGTGATCCCTGCAAACTCATCTATTCAGGATAGTCTTTCCTGCCATCACCTAATTGCTGAGCTCTTCCTTTCTCCAACAACTAATCAACGGTACAAATATTTCTACTTAACATGACCTCCGGTTCCCACTTAAATATCAAAAGATATTGCACTAAGGCACATGCCCAAGCAGGTAAATTTAAATCTTAAACTGTATCTGGACCAGATCTTGAGCTCATCCCTATTATTTAGCAGTGACCATTATTCAATTGTGTTTATTTGTTACGACTTAAATAGTTCCTCAGGCAAGTTCCTCTAACAAAGTCTTCAGAGAGGGCTCTGTGGCGCAATGGATAGCGCATTGGACTTCTAGTTGGTGTAGTAATTCAAAGGTTGTGGGTTCGAGTCCCACCAGAGTCGGTTTTATATAGTCATTCTTCATAGTGATGCTGCTCTAATGCTTTATAAAGTAATGGATTACATTCATAAGGGAGCTTTATTGACATGGATTTGCTGCACAAGTTAACGATAGAGCCTAGTGGTTTAGGCTTCTCTTGAGAGTTGATATCAGCAAAATTGGAAGTACCCTGTGAAATTCAGAGCAAAGAGAGGGAATGGTAAGCTAACCTGCGTTATATTGTTCCCTTCCCTCATGCCCGGTGCAAGCTGTAATTCTTTATGTACCCTTTTGTCAGCCCCACAACTATTTACTGTCTAAATCTCGCTACCTTCACCACAATAAGAATTCCAAAGAATGCCCCATTTTTACCAATGACACCACCAAACTTTCACTTCACTCCCGTGATATCTCTCGACTATTGCAACTCCTTACTCTATGGCCTGCCTCTAAACAGACCATTCCCCCTTCAGTCTATCTGATTCGCTACTGCCAGTTGTATCCCCCTTACCAACCATTTACTAGTAGAGGTGTCAGCCACCCGATCTCTGCCAATCTCTCCTTGGCTTCCGTTCTCCCAACAAATCAAATTCAAAATACTAAGGGCATAAAAAGCTTCCCACAACTCTGCCTCTAGCTACATCATTAACCTTATCATATAGTATCAAATAAACCACCCTGTTCTCTGCTTCCAAGAACTCCTGTTCGCTAGCTCCCTCAAAACTTCATCCCATGCTGTCCTCTGGGATTTTCCCATGGACTATCACATCCTCTCAGATTCCCTACACCAATCTATATGGCTATTTCCCTGTCTGTATGCTTCAGGTGATCCCTGCAAACTCATCTATTCAGGATAGTCTTTCCTGCCATCACCTAATTGCTGAGCTCTTCCTTTCTCCAACAACTAATCAACGGTACAAATATTTCTACTTAACATGACCTCCGGTTCCCACTTAAATATCAAAAGATATTGCACTAAGGCACATGCCCAAGCAGGTAAATTTAAATCTTAAACTGTATCTGGACCAGATCTTGAGCTCATCCCTATTATTTAGCAGTGACCATTATTCAATTGTGTTTATTTGTTACGACTTGAATAGTTCCTCAGGCAAGTTCCTCTAACAAAGTCTTCAGAGAGGGCTCTGTGGCGCAATGGATAGCGCATTGGACTTCTAGTTGGTGTAGTAATTCAAAGGTTGTGGGTTCGAGTCCCACCAGAGTCGGTTTTATATAGTCATTCTTCATAGTGATGCTGCTCTAATGCTTTATAAAGTAATGGATTACATTCATAAGGGAGCTTTATTGATGTGGATTTGCTGCACAAGTTAACGATAGAGCCTAGTGGTTTAGGCTTTTCTTGAGAGTTGATATCAGCAAAATTGGAAGTACCCTGTGCAATTCAGAGCAAAGAGAGGGAATGGTAAGCTAACCTGCGTTATATTGTTCCCTTCCCTCATGCCCGGTGCAAGCTGTAATTCTTTATGTACCCTTTTGTCAGCCCCACAACTATTTACTGTCTAAATCTCGCTACCTTCCCCACAATAAGAATTCCAAAGAATGCCCCATTTTTACCAATGACACCACCAAACTTCCACTTCACTCCCGTGATTAGTGATGGACGAACTTCCGACGGGACGTTTCGCGAACGCGAAATGCGAACGGACCCAAACGTTCGCGAAACAGAACGTTCGCCGCGGGCCCCATTGACTTCAATGGGAGGCGAACTTTGCAAACCTTCATGTCGAATTTGCGGCCACGTGGTAATTATTAGGGGGTAAAACGTAGTCCCACCATCTGGACAATGACATAATACATGTATGAGGTGAATTTGGGATCGATAACTACAAGCATTTTTATTTTATTTGGGAAATTGTTCTAACAATTCAGGACTATGGAGCTAATGAAGGCAATGGAGGAGAGGGAAGGTCAGGGACCAGGGTAGGCAAAGAAGAGGGTGCAGGAGATGATCACCAGCAGCGTGACATACCGGAATGACACATGCACCGTGATAGAGGCATCTGACAGCAGCACCGTAATACAGAGCACTGACAGCAGCACCGTGACATACAGCGCTGACAGCAGCACCGTGACATACAGCGCTGACAGCAGCACCGTGACATACAGCGCTGACAGCAGCACCGTGACATACAGCGCTGACAGCAGCACCGTGACATACAGCGCTGACAGCAGCACCGTGACATACAGCGCTGACAGCAGCACCGTGACATACAGCGCTGACAGCAGCACCGTGACATACAGCGCTGACAGCAGCACCGTGACATACAGCGCTGACAGCAGCACCGTGACATACAGCGCTGACAGCAGCACCGTGACATACAGCACTGACAGCAGCACCGTAAGCAGCCCCAGGAGGAAGTCAGCACAGCACAGGGATGGTGTGATCCCCTCATAATAAGAACCCCCAGGAGGAAGTCAGCACAGCACAGGGATAGTGTGATCCCTTCATAATAAGAACCCCCAGGAGGAAGTCAGCACAGCACAGGGATATCATAAGCAGCCCCAGTAGAAATATGACACCGCTCAACCTCTTCAAAGAGGAGGGTAGGGGCATATAGTACGGTGTGCTTTTTTGGGTCAAGGAAGTGAGCCAAATGAATTAAGAAGGTCTGTGTGCTTGATTAAAAAAATAGTTTATAGACATATACATGGTCTACTGGTCACATGTGTTGAATTCCTCCGAGATCCATGCCTCATTCATTTTTAGAAATGTGAGGTAGTTAACACTGTGGTGAGCTAGGCGAGTACGCTTATCGGTCACAATCCCCCCTGCTGCGCTGAACGTCCTTTCGGACAGGACACTGGATGAGGGGCAAGCCAACAGTTCGATTGCAAATTGGGCAAGCTCTGGCCAGAGGTCAAGCCTGCCCACCCAGTAGTCTAGGGGTTCATCACTCCTCAGAGCGTCCACATCGGCCGTTAACCCAATGTAGTCGGACACCTGACGGTCTAGGCGTTCCCTGATGCTGGATCCGGATGACACCTGTCGATGGGTCGGCTGAAAGAATGACCTCATATCCGAAGTCACCAACACATCTTCAAACCGGCCTCTTCTTGCAGGCGCTGTTGGATTGGTACCCGCAAATCCTTCTCTGGGAGTGGGAATTGCTCCTCTGCCAGCGCACGCAAAAGCAGAATGCAGCATTTCTCGAAGCAAGGCCTGGAAGTGCTGCATTCTGACAGCCCTCTGCGACGGCGGTAACATTTCCGCCATTTTGTGTTTGTACCGGGGGTCTAAGTACGTTGCCACCCAGTACTGGTCCTTGACCCTCATGCTTTTTATACGGGGGTCCCTATTAAAACACTGGAGCATGAAGGCCCCCATTTGCACTAAAGTGGAAGCGGTGTGGTGGCCTGGCTCCTGCTCATCATCCAGGATAATGTCGTCCTCTTCATTCTCCTCTCCCCATCCACGCACAACAGGGATCCCAGAAAGGTTTAAAGCATGCTCTTCTTGCTCCTGCTCATCCGCCCCGGCACCATCCTCCTCTGACTCCTCATCAGACTCCTGTTGTTGACTTGTCTCAGATAGAGTAGCCCCCCCTGGGAATTCATCCAGCATTGCGACTTCCTCATCTTCCCGCTCCTGCTCCTCCACAGCCTGATCAATGACACGACGCAATGCACGCTCCAGAAAGAAGGCATAAGGTACCATGTCACTGATGGCGCCATGGCTGCGACTGACCAGTTTGGTGATCTCCTCAAATGGCCGCAGAAGTCTGCATGTGTCGCGCATGAGCAGCCACTGGCGCGGTGAAAAAAAACCCAGCTCCCCAGAACCGTTTCTTTCGCAGAGTTCATACAGGTAGACGTTAACTGCACGTTTCTGCTGGAGCAGCCTATCAAGCATATAGAAGGTTGAGTTCCATCGCGTCGGGCAATCGCAAATAAGACGTCTGACCGGCAGATGGTGTCGCCGCTGAATGTCAGCAAGGCGAGCCATGGCCGTGTAAGATCTTCTGAAATGGGCCGAGATTTTCCTTGCCTGCCGCAAGATGTCCTGGACCCCAGGGTATTTGACAAGGAATCGCTGCACGACCAAGTTTAAGACGTGTGCCATGCACGGCACGTGCGTGATTTTGCCCTGTTTCAATGCGCTAAGCAGATTGGCACCGTTGTCACACACCACTTTACCAACTGTCAAATTGAGCGGTGTTAGCCACTCATCTGCCTGTGAACGCAAAGCTGAAAGGAGTGCCGGGCCAGTGTGGCTCTTTGCTTCCAGGCACAACAGACGCAGCACGGCATGGCAACGTCTCACCTGGCATGTGGAATAGGTTCTGGGGAGCTTGGGCGGTGCAGTGGAAGAGACGCTAGCAGCGGAAAAGGAGGAGGCAGCTGAGGAGGAGAGGGAGGAGGATGGAGTAGGAGGAGGAGAAGAAGAGTCAGGCCTGCATGCAATCCGTGGCGGTAAAACCAAATCTACACGGGTGCCACGGGTTACATGCTTGACGGCCGTCAGAAGGTTCACCCAGTGGGCAGTAAAACTGATATACCTTCCCTGCCCGTGTTTGCTAGACCACGTGTCTGTGGTCAGATGTATCTTGGCACCGACACTGTGTGCCAGAGATACATTCACTTGCCGCTGAACATGGCCATATAGCTCTGGGATGCCCTTCTCTGAGAAATACTTCCTTCCTGGGACCTTCCATTGTGGTGTTCCAATGGCCACAAATTTGCGAAAGGCCTCCGAGTCCACCAGTTTATATGGCAGTAGTTGGCGGGCTATGAGTTCTGACAAGCCAGCCGCCAACCGTTGGGCAAGAGGGTTATCCGGCATCATCATTTTTTTACGCTCAAACATTAGGCCCACGGAAGCCTGCCTTTTTGCAGAAAAATGTGAGCTTGGCGTGATGGAAGGTGGAGTGGAGGACAATTGTGAGGAGAGAGGAGAAGGAGAAGTAGAAGACGAGGCTGGACGGTGAGAGCCTGCAGTGTGGCTTTGTGTGTTCCGTTGCTCCCACTGGGCTCGGTGATGGCTGCTCATGTGCCTTCTTAAGGCGGTCGTCCCTAGGTGAGTATTGGGCTTACCGCGACTAACGCGTTGACTGCAAAGATTGCAGATGGCAACGCTATTGTCAGCAGCGGACACGTTAAAAAAAGCCCACACTGCGGAGCCATGTGCCGGTGTCCTGGGAGCGCCAGATGTGACCGTACATGGTCGATGACTCGCTCCTGATACATTTGCAGTCTGCTTTGTCCCTGCTGTGCAATGTAAGTCATTGCTGCTTCTCCTCCCTATCTGCTGGTCCATATCTCCCTCTGAACTCCCCTCCTCTTCCTCTCTTGTGGGCACCCACGTGACATCACTAGACACGTCATCATCAACGTCACCTTCCCCACCGCTATAAGTAGAGATCTCGGAGTAGGCAGCAACACCGGGGACCAACCTCCTCCTTGGGCTGATCTGGGTACTGGCGTCAGACTGCTGAGTAGCGCTTGTTGCTACCTCCTCTTCCTGATCCAATACCAAGAGTGGCTGCGCATCAGAAATGTCCTCTTGATATGGATCGGAAAATAATTCCAGTGACTCAAGCGGAAGGTATGTGGTGGTGGTGGTGGTGGTCGTGTTGTTGGTGGTAGTGTCTTTGGGGGTGCACATAGCAGAGAGTGAAGAAGAGGGTGCAGATCGAGAGGATGAGGAGGGTGCAGAAGAGTAAGGCTGAGCGAGCCACTCAACCAAGTCTGGTGCATCCTTTAAAGTAATTGAACGCACCTTCTGCAACTTCCCACTTTGGCTCAAGCCTGTTGCTCCTGCCCTACCCCTACCACCCCTGCGGAAGGGCCTGCCTCTTCCTCTGCATGTCATTTTTTAAATGACCCTGTGACAAAACTCTTAGTCCCTATACCGCTGAAGGACTGCTGCAGTATAGGTGAGCGGTCAGCAGTGGTGCACGTCAACCCTATCTATTGTGGACCTATAGCGGTCCTTACAGAACAGCAGACTGTACCGCACTCAAGCCTATGTACCGTAGCACCCTATACCAAGTTACCAGTCCTTATAAGAACTTTTGTGGACCAAGCAGGTTGTGTATTAGTGTTTAGCAGACTGTACGTCAGTCCCTATACCGCTGAAGGACTGCTGCAGTATAGGGCAGCGGTCAGCAGTGGTGCACGTCAACCCTATCTATTGTGGACCGATAGCGGTCCTTACAGAACAGCAGACTGTACCGCACTCAAGCCTATGTACCGTAGCACCCTATACCAAGTTACCAGTCCTTATAAGAACTTTTGTGGACCAAGCAGGTTGTGTATTAGTGTTTAGCAGACTGTACCTCAGTCCCTATACCGCTGAAGGACTGCTGCAGTATAGGGCAGCGGTCAGCAGTGGTGCACGTCAACCCTATCTATTGTGGACCGATAGCGGTCCTTACAGAACAGCAGACTGTACCGCACTCAAGCCTATGTACCGTAGCACCCTATACCAAGTTACCAGTCCTTATAAGAACTTTTGTGGACCAAGCAGGTTGTGTATTAGTGTTTAGCAGACTGTACGTCAGTCCCTATACCGCTGAAGGACTGCTGCAGTATAGGGCAGCGGTCAGCAGTGGTGCACGTCAACCCTATCTATTGTGGACCGATAGCGGTCCTTACAGAACAGCAGACTGTACCGCACTCAAGCCTATGTACCGTAGCACCCTATACCAAGTTACCAGTCCTTATAAGAACTTTTGTGGACCAAGCAGGTTGTGTATTAGTGTTTAGCAGACTGTACCTCAGTCCCTATACCGCTGAAGGACTGCTGCAGTATAGGGCAGCGGTCAGCAGTGGTGCACGTCAACCCTATCTATTGTGGACCGATAGCGGTCCTTACAGAACAGCAGACTGTACCGCACTCAAGCCTATGTACCGTAGCACCCTATACCAAGTTACCAGTCCTTATAAGAACTTTTGTGGACCAAGCAGGTTGTGTATTAGTGTTTAGCAGACTGTACGTCAGTCCCTATACCGCTGAAGGACTGCTGCAGTATAGGGCAGCGGTCAGCAGTGGTGCACGTCAACCCTATCTATTGTGGACCGATAGCGGTCCTTACAGAACAGCAGACTGTACCGCACTCAAGCCTATGTACCGTAGCACCCTATACCAAGTTACCAGTCCTTATAAGAACTTTTGTGGACCAAGCAGGTTGTGTATTAGTGTTTAGCAGACTGTACCTCAGTCCCTATACCGCTGAAGGACTGCTGCAGTATAGGGCAGCGGTCAGCAGTGGTGCACGTCAACCCTATCTATTGTGGACCGATAGCGGTCCTTACAGAACAGCAGACTGTACCGCACTCAAGCCTATGTACCGTAGCACCCTATACCAAGTTACCAGTCCTTATAAGAACTTTTGTGGAACAAGCAGGTTGTGTGTTAGTGATTAGCAGACTGTACGTCAGTCCCTATACCGCTGAAGGACTGCTGCAGTATAGGGCAGCGGTCAGCAGTGGTGCACGTCAACCCTATCTATTGTGGACCGATAGCGGTCCTTACAGAACAGCAGACTGTACCGCACTCAAGCCTATGTACCGTAGCACCCTATACCAAGTTACCAGTCCTTATAAGAACTTTTGTGGAACAAGTGAGTTGTGAATGTTTAGCAGACTGCAGCAGAAGGGCAGCAGTCAAGTATAATATCCTTTCTATATTTGGAAGAAAGAATATTATACATGTACAAGCCTATTACTGTACCACTGATACCAGTCCTGAAAAGAACCTTTGTGGAACTAATAATAACAGCAAGTCTTTAAAATTACCCTCACTGCCTGACAACACTGCTTCCTTCCTGTCCCTATACAAATTGGCAAAAAAAGAGAACGATTAGTGGTTACTGGAACAGCTCTTTTGTGGACCTTGATAGTAACAGCTAATGATGATGATGATGATGATGATGATGAAAGACTAATCTGGCTGTCCCTGTAGCATACACCGTCCTTTCCCTTTCTCTAAACTAACAAAAGACACTCAGGCTGCTGCAAGAATCAGCAGCACAGCAAACCTATCAACACCTAACACCTATACCAGTCCTGAAAAGAACTTTTGTGTACCAAATAGCTAGTGGTTTATCTCTCCCTACTCCACACAGGAACCTGTCCCTATCGTAACAGAAGAAAGAATGTAAAATGGCCACCGGATCGGGTGTATTTATAGGTTAGGGGGAATGTACAAGTGTCCATGTGCTGTCATGTCTCAATTGGCTGTCCTGTATCACATGATAAACGTGTCACCAAAGGTTAAAGTTCTTGTATACATTAAACACGTAAGTCCGCCGCGGCGAACGACGGAAAAAGGCGTTCGAACGTGCGGACCGCGAATGTCGGAAATTCGCCGCGAAACGACCGCCGGGCGAACCGTTCGGCCATCACTACCCGTGATATCTCTCGACTATTGCAACTCCTTACTCTATGGCCTGCCTCTAAACAGACCATTCCCCCTTCAGTCTATCTGATTCGCTACTGCCAGTTGTATCCCCCTTACCAACCATTTACTAGTAGAGGTGTCAGCCACCCGATCTCTGCCAATCTCTCCTTGGCTTCCGTTCTCCCAACAAATCAAATTCAAAATACTAAGGGCATAAAAAGCTTCCCACAACTCTGCCTCTAGCTACATCATTAACCTTATCATATAGTATCAAATAAACCACCCTGTTCTCTGCTTCCAAGAACTCCTGTTCGCTAGCTCCCTCAAAACTTCATCCCATGCTGTCCTCTGGGATTTTCCCATGGACTATCCCATCCTCTCAGATTCCCTACACCAATCTATATGGCTATTTCCCTGTCTGTATGCTTCAGGTGATCCCTGCAAACTCATCTATTCAGGATAGTCTTTCCTGACATCACCTAATTGCTGAGCTCTTCCTTTCTCCAACAACTAATCAACGGTACAAATATTTCTACTTAACATGACCTCCGGTTCCCACTTAAATATCAAAAGATATTGCACTAAGGCACATGCCCAAGCAGGTAAATTTAAATCTTAAACTGTATCTGGACCAGATCTTGAGCTCATCCCTATTATTTAGCAGTGACCATTATTCAATTGTGTTTATTTGTTACGACTTGAATAGTTCCTCAGGCAAGTTCCTCTAACAAAGTCTTCAGAGAGGGCTCTGTGGCGCAATGGATAGCGCATTGGACTTCTAGTTGGTGTAGTAATTCAAAGGTTGTGGGTTCGAGTCCCACCAGAGTCGGTTTTATATAGTCATTCTTCATAGTGATGCTGCTCTAATGCTTTATAAAGTAATGGATTACATTCATAAGGGAGCTTTATTGACGTGGATTTGCTGCACAAGTTAACGATAGAGCCTAGTGGTTTAGGCTTCTCTTGAGAGTTGATATCAGCAAAATTGGAAGTACCCTGTGCAATTCAGAGCAAAGAGAGGGAATGGTAAGCTAACCTGCGTTATATTGTTCCCTTCCCTCATGCCCGGTGCAAGCTGTAATTCTTTATGTACCCTTTTGTCAGCCCCACAACTATTTACTGTCTAAATCTCGCTACCTTCACCACAATAAGAATTCCAAAGAATGCCCCATTTTTACCAATGACACCACCAAACTTTCACTTCACTCCCGTGATATCTCTCGACTATTGCAACTCCTTACCCTATGGCCTGCCTCTAAACAGACCATTCCCCCTTCAGTCTATCTGATTCGCTACTGCCAGTTGTATCCCCCTTACCAACCATTTACTAGTAGAGGTGTCAGCCACCCGATCTCTGCCAATCTCTCCTTGGTTTCCGTTCTCCCAACAAATCAAATTCAAAATACTAAGGGCATAAAAAGCTTCCCCCAACTCTGCCTCTAGCTACATCATTAACCTTATCATATAGTATCAAATAAACCACCCTGTTCTCTGCTTCCAAGAACTCCTGTTTGCTAGCTCCCTCAACACTTCATCCCATGCTGTCCTCTGGGATTTTCCCATGGACTATCCCATCCTCTCAGATTCCCTACACCAATCTATATGGCTATTTCCCTGTCTGTATGCTTCAGGTGATCCCTGCAAACTCATCTATTCAGGATAGTCTTTCCTGCCATCACCTAATTGCTGAGCTCTTCCTTTCTCCAACAACTAATCAACGGTACAAATATTTCTACTTAACACGATCTCCGGTTCCCACTTAAATATCAAAAGATATTGCACTAAGGCACATGCCCAAGCAGGTAAATTTAAATCTTAAACTGTATCTGGACCAGATCTTGAGCTCATCCCTATTATTTAGCAGTGACCATTATTCAATTGTGTTTATTTGTTACGACTTAAATAGTTCCTCAGGCAAGTTCCTCTAACAAAGTCTTCAGAGAGGGCTCTGTGGCGCAATGGATAGCGCATTGGACTTCTAGTTGGTGTAGTAATTCAAAGGTTGTGGGTTCGAGTCCCACCAGAGTCGGTTTTATATAGTCATTCTTCATAGTGATGCTGCTCTAATGCTTTATAAAGTAATGGATTACATTCATAAGGGAGCTTTATTGACGTGGATTTGCTGCACAAGTTAACGATAGAGCCTAGTGGTTTAGGCTTCTCTTGAGAGTTGATATCAGCAAAATTGGAAGTACCCTGTGCAATTCAGAGCAAAGAGAGGGAATGGTAAGCTAACCTGCGTTATATTGTTCCCTTCCCTCATGCCCGGTGCAAGCTGTAATTCTTTATGTACCCTTTTGTCAGCCCCACAACTATTTACTGTCTAAATCTCGCTACCTTCCCCACAATAAGAATTCCAAAGAATGCCCCATTTTTACCAATGACACCACCAAACTTCCACTTCACTCCCGTGATATCTCTCGACTATTGCAACTCCTTACTCTATGGCCTGCCTCTAAACAGACCATTCCCCCTTCAGTCTATCTGATTCGCTACTGCCAGTTGTATCCCCCTTACCAACCATTTACTAGTAGAGGTGTCAGCCACCCGATCTCTGCCAATCTCTCCTTGGCTTCCGTTCTCCCAACAAATCAAATTCAAAATACTAAGGGCATAAAAAGCTTCCCACAACTCTGCCTCTAGCTACATCATTAACCTTATCATATAGTATCAAATAAACCACCCTGTTCTCTGCTTCCAAGAACTCCTGTTCGCTAGCTCCCTCAAAACTTCATCCCATGCTGTCCTCTGGGATTTTCCCATGGACTATCCCATCCTCTCAGATTCCCTACACCAATCTATATGGCTATTTCCCTGTCTGTATGCTTCAGGTGATCCCTGCAAACTCATCTATTCAGGATAGTCTTTCCTGCCATCACCTAATTGCTGAGCTCTTCCTTTCTCCAACAACTAATCAACGGTACAAATATTTCTACTTAACATGACCTCCGGTTCCCACTTAAATATCAAAAGATATTGCACTAAGGCACATGCCCAAGCAGGTAAATTTAAATCTTAAACTGTATCTGGACCAGATCTTGAGCTCATCCCTATTATTTAGCAGTGACCATTATTCAATTGTGTTTATTTGTTACGACTTGAATAGTTCCTCAGGCAAGTTCCTCTAACAAAGTCTTCAGAGAGGGCTCTGTGGCACAATGGATAGCGCATTGGACTTCTAGTTGGTGTAGTAATTCAAAGGTTGTGGGTTCGAGTCCCACCAGAGTCGGTTTTATATAGTCATTCTTCATAGTGATGCTGCTCTAATGCTTTATAAAGTAATGGATTACATTCATAAGGGAGCTTTATTGACGTGGATTTGCTGCACAAGTTAACGATAGAGCCTAGTGGTTTAGGCTTCTCTTGAGAGTTGATATCAGCAAAATTGGAAGTACCCTGTGCAATTCAGAGCAAAGAGAGGGAATGGTAAGCTAACCTGCGTTATATTGTTCCCTTCCCTCATGCCCGGTGCAAGCTGTAATTCTTTATGTACCCTTTTGTCAGCCCCACAACTATTTACTGTCTAAATCTCGCTACCTTCCCCACAATAAGAATTCCAAAGAATGCCCCATTTTTACCAATGACACCACCAAACTTTCACTTCACTCCCGTGATATCTCTCGACTATTGCAACTCCTTACTCTATGGCCTGCCTCTAAACAGACCATTCCCCCTTCAGTCTATCTGATTCGCTACTGCCAGTTGTATCCCCCTTACCAACCATTTACTAGTAGAGGTGTCAGCCACCCGATCTCTGCCAATCTCTCCTTGGCTTCCGTTCTCCCAACAAATCAAATTCAAAATACTAAGGGCATAAAAAGCTTCCCACAACTCTGCCTCTAGCTACATCATTAACCTTATCATATAGTATCAAATAAACCACCCTGTTCTCTGCTTCCAAGAACTCCTGTTCGCTAGCTCCCTCAACACTTCATCCCATGCTGCCCTCTTCGATTTTCCCATGGACTATCCCATCCTCTCAAATTCCTTACACCAATCTATATGGCTATTTCCTTGTCTGTATGCTTCAGGTGATCCCTGCAAACTAATCTATTCAGGATAGTCTTTCCTGCCATCACCTAATTGCTGAGCTCTTCCTTTCTCCAACAACTAATCAACGGTACAAATATTTCTACTTAACATGACCTCCGGTTCCCACTTAAATATCAAAAGATATTGCACTAAGGCACATGCCCAAGCAGGTAAATTTAAATCTTAAACTGTATCTGGACCAGATCTTGAGCTCATCCCTATTATTTAGCAGTGACCATTATTCAATTGTGTATATTTGTTACAACTTGAATAGTTCCTCAGGCAAGTTCCCCTAACAAAGTCTTCAGAGAGGGCTCTGTGGCGCAATGGATAGCGCTTTGGACTTCTAGTTGGTGTAGTAATTCAAAGGTTGTGGGTTCGAGTCCCACCAGCGTCAGTTTTATATAGTCATTCTTCATAGTGATGCTGCTCTAATGCTTTATAAAGTAATGGATTACATTCATAAGGGAGCTTTATTGACGTGGATTTGCTGCACAAGTTAACGATAGAGCCTAGTGGTTTAGGCTTCTCTTGAGAGTTGATATCAGCAAAATTGGAAGTACCCTGTGCAATTCAGAGCAAAGAGAGGGAATGGTAAGCTAACCTGCGTTATATTGTTCCCTTCCCTCATGCCCGGTGCAAGCTGTAATTCTTTATGTACCCTTTTGTCAGCCCCACAACTATTTACTGTCTAAATCTCGCTATCTTCCCCACAATAAGAATTCCAAAGAATGCCCCATTTTTACCAATGACACCACCAAACTTTCACTTCACTCCCGTGATATCTCTCGACTATTGCAACTCCTTACTCTATGGCCTGCCTCTAAACAGACCATTCCCCCTTCAGTCTATCTGATTCGCTACTGCCAGTTGTATCCCCCTTACCAACCATTTACTAGTAGAGGTGTCAGCCACCCGATCTCTGCCAATCTCTCCTTGGCTTCCGTTCTCCCAACAAATCAAATTCAAAATACTAAGGGCATAAAAATCTTCCCACAACTCTGCCTCTAGCTACATCATTAACCTTATCATATAGTATCAAATAAACCACCCTGTTCTCTGCTTCCAAGAACTCCTGTTCGCTAGCTCCCTCAACACTTCATCCCATGCTGTCCTCTGGGATTTTCCCATGGACTATCCCATCCTCTCAAATTCCCTACACCAATCTATATGGCTATTTCCTTGTCTGTATGCTTCAGGTGATCCCTGCAAACTCATCTATTCAGGATAGTCTTTCCTGCCATCACCTAATTGCTGAGCTCTTCCTTTCTCCAACAACTAATAAACGGTACAAATATTTCTACTTAACATGACCTCCGGTTCCCACTTAAATATCAAAAGATATTGCACTAAGGCACATGCCCAAGCAGGTAAATTTAAATCTTAAACTGTATCTGGACCAGATCTTGAGCTCATCCCTATTATTTAGCAGTGACCATTATTCAATTGTGTATATTTGTTACAACTTGAATAGTTCCTCAGGCAAGTTCCTCTAACAAAGTCTTCAGAGAGTGCTCTGTGGCGCAATGGATAGCGCATTGGACTTCTAGTTGGTGTAGTAATTCAAAGGTTGTGGGTTCGAGTCCCACCAGCGTCAGTTTTATATAGTCATTCTTCATAGTGATGCTGCTCTAATGCTTTATAAAGTAATGGATACATTCATAAGGGAGCTTTATTGACGTGGATTTGCTGCACAAGTTAACGATAGAGCCTAGTGGTTTAGGCTTCTCTTGAGAGTTGATATCAGCAAAATTGGAAGTACCCTGTGCAATTCAGAGCAAAGAGAGGGAATGGTAAGCTAACCTGCGTTATATTGTTCCCTTCCCTCATGCCCGGTGCAAGCTGTAATTCTTTATGTACGCTTTTGTCAGCCCCACAACTATTTACTGTCTAAATCTCGCTATCTTCCCCACAATAAGAATTCCAAAGAATGCCCCATTTTTACCAATGACACCACCAAACTTTCACTTCACTCCCGTGATATCTCTCGACTATTGCAACTCCTTACTCTATGGCCTGCCTCTAAACAGACCATTCCCCCTTCAGTCTATCTGATTCGCTACTGCCAGTTGTATCCCCCTTACCAACCATTTACTAGTAGAGGTGTCAGCCACCCGATCTCTGCCAATCTCTCCTTGGCTTCCGTTCTCCCAACAAATCAAATTCAAAATACTAAGGGCATAAAAAGCTTCCCACAACTCTGCCTCTAGCTACATCATTAACCTTATCATATAGTATCAAATAAACCACCCTGTTCTCTGCTTCCAAGAACTCCTGTTCGCTAGCTCCCTCAACACTTCATCCCATGCTGTCCTCAGGGATTTTCCCATGGACTATCCCATCCTCTCAAATTCCCTACACCAATCTATATGGCTATTTCCTTGTCTGTATGCTTCATGTGATCCCTGCAAACTCATCTATTCAGGATAGTCTTTCCTGCCATCACCTAATTGCTGAGCTCTTCCTTTCTCCAACAACTAATCAACGGTACAAATATTTCTACTTAACATGACCTCCGGTTCCCACTTAAATATCAAAAGATATTGCACTAAGGCACATGCCCAAGCAGGTAAATTTAAATCTTAAACTGTATCTGGACCAGATCTTGAGCTCATCCCTATTATTTAGCAGTGACCATTATTCAATTGTGTATATTTGTTACAACTTGAATAGTTCCTCAGGCAAGTTCCTCTAACAAAGTCCTCTAACAAAGTCCTCAGAGAGGGCTCTGTGGCGCAATGGATAGCGCATTGGGCTTCTAGTTGGTGTAGTAATTCAAAGGTTGTGGGTTCGAGTCCCACCAGCGTCAGTTTTATATAGTCATTCTTCATAGTGATGCTGCTCTAATGCTTTATAAAGTAATGGATTACATTCATAAGGGAGCTTTATTGACGTGGATTTGCTGCACAAGTTAACGATAGAGCCTAGTGGTTTAGGCTTCTCTTGAGAGTTGATATCAGCAAAATTGGAAGTACCCTGTGCAATTCAGAGCAAAGAGAGGGAATGGTAAGCTAACCTGCGTTATATTGTTCCCTTCCCTCATGCCCGGTGCAAGCTGTAATTCTTTATGTACCCTTTTGTCAGCCCCACAACTATTTACTGTCTAAATTTTGCTACCTTCCCCACAATAAGAATTCCAAAGAATGCCCCATTTTTTTTTAGTCATTCTTCATAGTGATGCTGCTCTAATGCTTTATAAAGTAATGGATACATTCATAAGGGAGCTTTATTGACGTGGATTTGCTGCACAAGTTAACGATAGAGCCTAGTGGTTTAGGCTTCTCTTGAGAGTTGATATCAGCAAAATTGGAAGTACCCTGTGCAATTCAGAGCAAAGAGAGGGAATGGTAAGCTAACCTGCGTTATATTGTTCCCTTCCCTCATGCCCGGTGCAAGCTGTAATTCTTTATGTACCCTTTTGTCAGCCCCACAACTATTTACTGTCTAAATTTTGCTACCTTCCCCACAATAAGAATTCCAAAGAATGCCCCATTTTTACCAATGACACCACCAAACTTTCACTTCACTCCCGTGATATCTCTCGACTATTGCAACTCCTTACTCTATGGCCTGCCTCTAAACAGACCATTCCCCCTTCAGTCTATCTGATTCGCTACTGCCAGTTGTATCCCCCTTACCAACCATTTACTAGTAGAGGTGTCAGCCACCCGATCTCTGCCAATCTCTCCTTGGCTTCCGTTCTCCCAACAAATCAAATTCAAAATACTAAGGGCATAAAAAGCTTCCCACAACTCTGCCTCTAGCTACATCATTAACCTTATCATATAGTATCAAATAAACCACCCTGTTCTCTGCTTCCAAGAACTCCTGTTCGCTAGCTCCCTCAACACTTCATCCCATGCTGTCCTCAGGGATTTTCCCATGGACTATCCCATCCTCTCAAATTCCCTACACCAATCTATATGGCTATTTCCTTGTCTGTATGCTTCAGGTGATCCCTGCAAACTCATCTATTCAGGATAGTCTTTCCTGCCATCACCTAATTGCTGAGCTCTTCCTTTCTCCAACAACTAATCAACGGTACAAATATTTCTACTTAACATGACCTCCGGTTCCCACTTAAATATCAAAAGATATTGCACTAAGGCACATGCCCAAGCAGGTAAATTTAAATCTTAAACTGTATCTGGACCAGATCTTGAGCTCATCCCTATTATTTAGCAGTGACCATTATTCAATTGTGTATATTTGTTACAACTTGAATAGTTCCTCAGGCAAGTTCCTCTAACAAAGTCTTCAGAGAGGGCTCTGTGGCACAATGGATAGCGCATTGGACTTCTAGTTGGTGTAGTAATTCAAAGGTTGTGGGTTCGAGTCCCACCAGCGTCAGTTTTATATAGTCATTCTTCATAGTGATGCTGCTCTAATGCTTTATAAAGTAATGGATACATTCATAAGGGAGCTTTATTGACGTGGATTTGCTGCACAAGTTAACGATAGAGCCTAGTGGTTTAGGCTTCTCTTGAGAGTTGATATCAGCAAAATTGGAAGTACCCTGTGCAATTCAGAGCAAAGAGAGGGAATGGTAAGCTAACCTGCGTTATATTGTTCCCTTCCCTCATGCCCGGTGCAAGCTGTAATTCTTTATGTACCCTTTTGTCAGCCCCACAACTATTTACTGTCTAAATCTCGCTATCTTCCCCACAATAAGAATTCCAAAGAATGCCCCATTTTTACCAATGACACCACCAAACTTTCACTTCACTCCCGTGATATCTCTCGACTATTGCAACTCCTTACTCTATGGCCTGCCTCTAAACAGACCATTCCCCCTTCAGTCTATCTGATTCGCTACTGCCAGTTGTATCCCCCTTACCAACCATTTACTAGTAGAGGTGTCAGCCACCCGATCTCTGCCAATCTCTCCTTGGCTTCCGTTCTCAAAACAAATCAAATTCAAAATACTAAGGGCATAAAAAGCTTCCCACAACTCTGCCTCTAGCTACATCATTAACCTTATCATATAGTATCAAATAAACCACCCTGTTCTCTGCTTCCAAGAACTCCTGTTCGCTAGCTCCCTCAACACTTCATCCCATGCTGTCCTCTGGGATCTTCCCATGGACTATCCCATCCTCTCAGATTCCCTACACCAATCTATATGGCTATTTCCCTGTCTGTATGCTTCAGGTGATCCCTGCAAACTCATCTATTCAGGATAGTCTTTCCTGCCATCACCTAATTGCTGAGCTCTTCCTTTCTCCAACAACTAATCAACGGTACAAATATTTCTACTTAACATGACCTCCGGTTCCCACTTAAATATCAAAAGATATTGCACTAAGGCACATGCCCAAGCAGGTAAATTTAAATCTTAAACTGTATCTGGACCAGATCTTGAGCTCATCCCTATTATTTAGCAGTGACCATTATTCAATTGTGTATATTTGTTACAACTTGAATAGTTCCTCAGGCAAGTTCCTCTAACAAAGTCTTCAGAGAGGGCTCTGTGGCGCAATGGATAGCGCATTGGACTTCTAGTTGGTGTAGTAATTCAAAGGTTGTGGGTTCGAGTCCCACCAGCGTCAGTTTTATATAGTCATTCTTCATAGTGATGCTGCTCTAATGCTTTATAAAGTAATGGATACATTCATAAGGGAGCTTTATTGACGTGGATTTGCTGCACAAGTTAACGATAGAGCCTAGTGGTTTAGGCTTCTCTTGAGAGTTGATATCAGCAAAATTGGAAGTACCCTGTGCAATTCAGAGCAAAGAGAGGGAATGGTAAGCTAACCTGCGTTATATTGTTCCCTTCCCTCATGCCCGGTGCAAGCTGTAATTCTTTATGTACCCTTTTGTCAGCCCCACAACTATTTACTGTCTAAATTTTGCTACCTTCCCCACAATAAGAATTCCAAAGAATGCCCCATTTTTACCAATGACACCACCAAACTTTCACTTCACTCCCGTGATATCTCTCGACTATTGCAACTCCTTACTCTATGGCCTGCCTCTAAACAGACCATTCCCCCTTCAGTCTATCTGATTCGCTACTGCCAGTTGTATCCCCCTTACCAACCATTTACTAGTAGAGGTGTCAGCCACCCGATCTCTGCCAATCTCTCCTTGGCTTCCGTTCTCCCAACAAATCAAATTCAAAATACTAAGGGCATAAAAATCTTCCCACAACTCTGCCTCTAGCTACATCGTTAACCTTATCATATAGTATCAAATAAACCACCCTGTTCTCTGCTTCCAAGAACTCCTGTTCGCTAGCTCCCTCAACACTTCATCCCATGCTGTCCTCAGGGATTTTCCCATGGACTATCCCATCCTCTCAGAATCCCTACACCAATCTATATGGCTATTTCCCTGTCTGTATGCTTCAGGTGATCCCTGCAAACTCATCTATTCAGGATAGTCTTTCCTGCCATCACCTAATTGCTGAGCTCTTCCTTTCTCCAACAACTAATCAACGGTACAAATATTTCTACTTAACATGACCTCCGGTTCCCACTTAAATATCAAAAGATATTGCACTAAGGCACATGCCCAAGCAGGTAAATTTAAATCTTAAACTGTATCTGGACCAGATCTTGAGCTCATCCCTATTATTTAGCAGTGACCATTATTCAATTGTGTTTATTTGTTACGACTTGAATAGTTCCTCAGGCAAGTTCCTCTAACAAAGTCTTCAGAGAGGGCTCTGTGGCGCAATGGATAGCGCATTGGACTTCTAGTTGGTGTAGTAATTCAAAGGTTGTGGGTTCGAGTCCCACCAGAGTCGGTTTTATATAGTCATTCTTCATAGTGATGCTGCTCTAATGCTTTATAAAGTAATGGATTACATTCATAAGGGAGCTTTATTGACGTGGATTTGCTGCACAAGTTAACGATAGAGCCTAGTGGTTTAGGCTTCTCTTGAGAGTTGATATCAGCAAAATTGGAAGTACCCTGTGCAATTCAGAGCAAAGAGAGGGAATGGTAAGCTAACCTGCGTTATATTGTTCCCTTCCCTCATGCCCGGTGCAAGCTGTAATTCTTTATGTACCCTTTTGTCAGCCCCACAACTATTTACTGTCTAAATCTCGCTACCTTCCCCACAATAAGAATTCCAAAGAATGCCCCATTTTTACCAATGACACCACCAAACTTCCACTTCACTCCCGTGATATCTCTCGAGTATTGCAACTCCTTACTCTATGGCCTGCCTCTAAACAGACCATTCCCCCTTCAGTCTATCTGATTCGCTACTGCCAGTTGTATCCCCCTTACCAACCATTTACTAGTAGAGGTGTCAGCCACCCGATCTCTGCCAATCTCTCCTTGGCTTCCGTTCTCCCAACAAATCAAATTCAAAATACTAAGGGCATAAAAAGCTTCCCACAACTCTGCCTCTAGCTACATCATTAACCTTATCATATAGTATCAAATAAACCACCCTGTTCTCTGCTTCCAAGAACTCCTGTTCGCTAGCTCCCTCAACACTTCATCCCATGCTGTCCTCTGGGATTTTCCCATGGACTATCCCATCCTCTCAAATTCCCTACACCAATCTATATGGCTATTTCCTTGTCTGTATGCTTCAGGTGATCCCTGCAAACTCATCTATTCAGGATAGTCTTTCCTGCCATCACCTAATTGCTGAGCTCTTCCTTTCTCCAACAACTAATCAACGGTACAAATATTTCTACTTAACATGACCTCCGGTTCCCACTTAAATATCAAAAGATATTGCACTAAGGCACATGCCCAAGCAGGTAAATTTAAATCTTAAACTGTATCTGGACCAGATCTTGAGCTCATCCCTATTATTTAGCAGTGACCATTATTCAATTGTGTATATTTGTTACAACTTGAATAGTTCCTCAGGCAAGTTCCTCTAACAAAGTCTTCAGAGAGGGCTCTGTGGCACAATGGATAGCGCATTGGACTTCTAGTTGGTGTAGTAATTCAAAGGTTGTGGGTTCGAGTCCCACCAGCGTCAGTTTTATATAGTCATTCTTCATAGTGATGCTGCTCTAATGCTTTATAAAGTAATGGATACATTCATAAGGGAGCTTTATTGACGTGGATTTGCTGCACAAGTTAACGATAGAGCCTAGTGGTTTAGGCTTCTCTTGAGAGTTGATATCAGCAAAATTGGAAGTACCCTGTGCAATTCAGAGCAAAGAGAGGGAATGGTAAGCTAACCTGCGTTATATTGTTCCCTTCCCTCATGCCCGGTGCAAGCTGTAATTCTTTATGTACCCTTTTGTCAGCCCCACAACTATTTACTGTCTAAATCTCGCTATCTTCCCCACAATAAGAATTCCAAAGAATGCCCCATTTTTACCAATGACACCACCAAACTTTCACTTCACTCCCGTGATATCTCTCGACTATTGCAACTCCTTACTCTATGGCCTGCCTCTAAACAGACCATTCCCCCTTCAGTCTATCTGATTCGCTACTGCCAGTTGTATCCCCCTTACCAACCATTTACTAGTAGAGGTGTCAGCCACCCGATCTCTGCCAATCTCTCCTTGGCTTCCGTTCTCAAAACAAATCAAATTCAAAATACTAAGGGCATAAAAAGCTTCCCACAACTCTGCCTCTAGCTACATCATTAACCTTATCATATAGTATCAAATAAACCACCCTGTTCTCTGCTTCCAAGAACTCCTGTTCGCTAGCTCCCTCAACACTTCATCCCATGCTGTCCTCAGGGATTTTCCCATGGACTATCCCATCCTCTCAAATTCCCTACACCAATCTATATGGCTATTTCCCTGTCTGTATGCTTCAGGTGATCCCTGCAAACTCATCTATTCAGGATAGTCTTTCCTGCCATCACCTAATTGCTGAGCTCTTCCTTTCTCCAACAACTAATCAACGGTACAAATATTTCTACTTAACATGACCTCCGGTTCCCACTTAAATATCAAAAGATATTGCACTAAGGCACATGCCCAAGCAGGTAAATTTAAATCTTAAACTGTATCTGGACCAGATCTTGAGCTCATCCCTATTATTTAGCAGTGACCATTATTCAATTGTGTATATTTGTTACAACTTGAATAGTTCCTCAGGCAAGTTCCTCTAACAAAGTCTTCAGAGAGGGCTCTGTGGCGCAATGGATAGCGCATTGGACTTCTAGTTGGTGTAGTAATTCAAAGGTTGTGGGTTTGAGTCCCACCAGCGTCAGTTTTATATAGTCATTCTTCATAGTGATGCTGCTCTAATGCTTTATAAAGTAATGGATACATTCATAAGGGAGCTTTATTGACGTGGATTTGCTGCACAAGTTAACGATAGAGCCTAGTGGTTTAGGCTTCTCTTGAGAGTTGATATCAGCAAAATTGGAAGTACCCTGTGCAATTCAGAGCAAAGAGAGGGAATGGTAAGCTAACCTGCGTTATATTGTTCCCTTCCCTCATGCCCGGTGCAAGCTGTAATTCTTTATGTACCCTTTTGTCAGCCCCACAACTATTTACTGTCTAAATTTTGCTACCTTCCCCACAATAAGAATTCCAAAGAATGCCCCATTTTTTTTTAGTCATTCTTCATAGTGATGCTGCTCTAATGCTTTATAAAGTAATGGATACATTCATAAGGGAGCTTTATTGACGTGGATTTGCTGCACAAGTTAACGATAGAGCCTAGTGGTTTAGGCTTCTCTTGAGAGTTGATATCAGCAAAATTGGAAGTACCCTGTGCAATTCAGAGCAAAGAGAGGGAATGGTAAGCTAACCTGCGTTATATTGTTCCCTTCCCTCATGCCCGGTGCAAGCTGTAATTCTTTATGTACCCTTTTGTCAGCCCCACAACTATTTACTGTCTAAATTTTGCTACCTTCCCCACAATAAGAATTCCAAAGAATGCCCCATTTTTACCAATGACACCACCAAACTTTCACTTCACTCCCGTGATATCTCTCGACTATTGCAACTCCTTACTCTATGGCCTGCCTCTAAACAGACCATTCCCCCTTCAGTCTATCTGATTCGCTACTGCCAGTTGTATCCCCCTTACCAACCATTTACTAGTAGAGGTGTCAGCCACCCGATCTCTGCCAATCTCTCCTTGGCTTCCGTTCTCCCAACAAATCAAATTCAAAATACTAAGGGCATAAAAAGCTTCCCACAACTCTGCCTCTAGCTACATCATTAACCTTATCATATAGTATCAAATAAACCACCCTGTTCTCTGCTTCCAAGAACTCCTGTTCGCTAGCTCCCTCAACACTTCATCCCATGCTGTCCTCAGGGATTTTCCCATGGACTATCCCATCCTCTCAAATTCCCTACACCAATCTATATGGCTATTTCCTTGTCTGTATGCTTCAGGTGATCCCTGCAAACTCATCTATTCAGGATAGTCTTTCCTGCCATCACCTAATTGCTGAGCTCTTCCTTTCTCCAACAACTAATCAACGGTACAAATATTTCTACTTAACATGACCTCCGGTTCCCACTTAAATATCAAAAGATATTGCACTAAGGCACATGCCCAAGCAGGTAAATTTAAATCTTAAACTGTATCTGGACCAGATCTTGAGCTCATCCCTATTATTTAGCAGTGACCATTATTCAATTGTGTATATTTGTTACAACTTGAATAGTTCCTCAGGCAAGTTCCTCTAACAAAGTCTTCAGAGAGGGCTCTGTGGCACAATGGATAGCGCATTGGACTTCTAGTTGGTGTAGTAATTCAAAGGTTGTGGGTTCGAGTCCCACCAGCGTCAGTTTTATATAGTCATTCTTCATAGTGATGCTGCTCTAATGCTTTATAAAGTAATGGATACATTCATAAGGGAGCTTTATTGACGTGGATTTGCTGCACAAGTTAACGATAGAGCCTAGTGGTTTAGGCTTCTCTTGAGAGTTGATATCAGCAAAATTGGAAGTACCCTGTGCAATTCAGAGCAAAGAGAGGGAATGGTAAGCTAACCTGCGTTATATTGTTCCCTTCCCTCATGCCCGGTGCAAGCTGTAATTCTTTATGTACCCTTTTGTCAGCCCCACAACTATTTACTGTCTAAATCTCGCTATCTTCCCCACAATAAGAATTCCAAAGAATGCCCCATTTTTACCAATGACACCACCAAACTTTCACTTCACTCCCGTGATATCTCTCGACTATTGCAACTCCTTACTCTATGGCCTGCCTCTAAACAGACCATTCCCCCTTCAGTCTATCTGATTCGCTACTGCCAGTTGTATCCCCCTTACCAACCATTTACTAGTAGAGGTGTCAGCCACCCGATCTCTGCCAATCTCTCCTTGGCTTCCGTTCTCAAAACAAATCAAATTCAAAATACTAAGGGCATAAAAAGCTTCCCACAACTCTGCCTCTAGCTACATCATTAACCTTATCATATAGTATCAAATAAACCACCCTGTTCTCTGCTTCCAAGAACTCCTGTTCGCTAGCTCCCTCAACACTTCATCCCATGCTGTCCTCTGGGATCTTCCCATGGACTATCCCATCCTCTCAGATTCCCTACACCAATCTATATGGCTATTTCCCTGTCTGTATGCTTCAGGTGATCCCTGCAAACTCATCTATTCAGGATAGTCTTTCCTGCCATCACCTAATTGCTGAGCTCTTCCTTTCTCCAACAACTAATCAACGGTACAAATATTTCTACTTAACATGACCTCCGGTTCCCACTTAAATATCAAAAGATAT
This sequence comes from Lithobates pipiens, assembly GCF_037356315.1. Taxonomy (NCBI): domain Eukaryota; kingdom Metazoa; phylum Chordata; class Amphibia; order Anura; family Ranidae; genus Lithobates; species Lithobates pipiens. The sequence continues at coordinate 385,674,086 of NW_027507718.1, read as the reverse complement.
TGCACTAAGGCACATGCCCAAGCAGGTAAATTTAAATCTTAAACTGTATCTGGACCAGATCTTGAGCTCATCCCTATTATTTAGCAGTGACCATTATTCAATTGTGTATATTTGTTACAACTTGAATAGTTCCTCAGGCAAGTTCCTCTAACAAAGTCTTCAGAGAGGGCTCTGTGGCGCAATGGATAGCGCATTGGACTTCTAGTTGGTGTAGTAATTCAAAGGTTGTGGGTTCGAGTCCCACCAGCGTCAGTTTTATATAGTCATTCTTCATAGTGATGCTGCTCTAATGCTTTATAAAGTAATGGATACATTCATAAGGGAGCTTTATTGACGTGGATTTGCTGCACAAGTTAACGATAGAGCCTAGTGGTTTAGGCTTCTCTTGAGAGTTGATATCAGCAAAATTGGAAGTACCCTGTGCAATTCAGAGCAAAGAGAGGGAATGGTAAGCTAACCTGCGTTATATTGTTCCCTTCCCTCATGCCCGGTGCAAGCTGTAATTCTTTATGTACCCTTTTGTCAGCCCCACAACTATTTACTGTCTAAATTTTGCTACCTTCCCCACAATAAGAATTCCAAAGAATGCCCCATTTTTACCAATGACACCACCAAACTTTCACTTCACTCCCGTGATATCTCTCGACTATTGCAACTCCTTACTCTATGGCCTGCCTCTAAACAGACCATTCCCCCTTCAGTCTATCTGATTCGCTACTGCCAGTTGTATCCCCCTTACCAACCATTTACTAGTAGAGGTGTCAGCCACCCGATCTCTGCCAATCTCTCCTTGGCTTCCGTTCTCCCAACAAATCAAATTCAAAATACTAAGGGCATAAAAAGCTTCCCACAACTCTGCCTCTAGCTACATCGTTAACCTTATCATATAGTATCAAATAAACCACCCTGTTCTCTGCTTCCAAGAACTCCTGTTCGCTAGCTCCCTCAACACTTCATCCCATGCTGTCCTCAGGGATTTTCCCATGGACTATCCCATCCTCTCAGAATCCCTACACCAATCTATATGGCTATTTCCCTGTCTGTATGCTTCAGGTGATCCCTGCAAACTCATCTATTCAGGATAGTCTTTCCTGCCATCACCTAATTGCTGAGCTCTTCCTTTCTCCAACAACTAATCAACGGTACAAATATTTCTACTTAACATGACCTCCGGTTCCCACTTAAATATCAAAAGATATTGCACTAAGGCACATGCCCAAGCAGGTAAATTTAAATCTTAAACTGTATCTGGACCAGATCTTGAGCTCATCCCTATTATTTAGCAGTGACCATTATTCAATTGTGTTTATTTGTTACGACTTGAATAGTTCCTCAGGCAAGTTCCTCTAACAAAGTCTTCAGAGAGGGCTCTGTGGCGCAATGGATAGCGCATTGGACTTCTAGTTGGTGTAGTAATTCAAAGGTTGTGGGTTCGAGTCCCACCAGAGTCGGTTTTATATAGTCATTCTTCATAGTGATGCTGCTCTAATGCTTTATAAAGTAATGGATTACATTCATAAGGGAGCTTTATTGACGTGGATTTGCTGCACAAGTTAACGATAGAGCCTAGTGGTTTAGGCTTCTCTTGAGAGTTGATATCAGCAAAATTGGAAGTACCCTGTGCAATTCAGAGCAAAGAGAGGGAATGGTAAGCTAACCTGCGTTATATTGTTCCCTTCCCTCATGCCCGGTGCAAGCTGTAATTCTTTATGTACCCTTTTGTCAGCCCCACAACTATTTACTGTCTAAATCTCGCTACCTTCCCCACAATAAGAATTCCAAAGAATGCCCCATTTTTACCAATGACACCACCAAACTTCCACTTCACTCCCGTGATATCTCTCGAGTATTGCAACTCCTTACTCTATGGCCTGCCTCTAAACAGACCATTCCCCCTTCAGTCTATCTGATTCGCTACTGCCAGTTGTATCCCCCTTACCAACCATTTACTAGTAGAGGTGTCAGCCACCCGATCTCTGCCAATCTCTCCTTGGCTTCCGTTCTCCCAACAAATCAAATTCAAAATACTAAGGGCATAAAAAGCTTCCCACAACTCTGCCTCTAGCTACATCATTAACCTTATCATATAGTATCAAATAAACCACCCTGTTCTCTGCTTCCAAGAACTCCTGTTCGCTAGCTCCCTCAACACTTCATCCCATGCTGTCCTCTGGGATTTTCCCATGGACTATCCCATCCTCTCAAATTCCCTACACCAATCTATATGGCTATTTCCTTGTCTGTATGCTTCAGGTGATCCCTGCAAACTCATCTATTCAGGATAGTCTTTCCTGCCATCACCTAATTGCTGAGCTCTTCCTTTCTCCAACAACTAATCAACGGTACAAATATTTCTACTTAACATGACCTCCGGTTCCCACTTAAATATCAAAAGATATTGCACTAAGGCACATGCCCAAGCAGGTAAATTTAAATCTTAAACTGTATCTGGACCAGATCTTGAGCTCATCCCTATTATTTAGCAGTGACCATTATTCAATTGTGTATATTTGTTACAACTTGAATAGTTCCTCAGGCAAGTTCCTCTGACAAAGTCTTCAGAGAGGGCTCTGTGGCGCAATGGATAGCGCATTGGACTTCTAGTTGGTGTAGTAATTCAAAGGTTGTGGGTTCGAGTCCCACCAGAGTCGGTTTTATATAGTCATTCTTCATAGTGATGCTGCTCTAATGCTTTATAAAGTAATGGATTACATTCATAAGGGAGCTTTATTGACGTGGATTTGCTGCACAAGTTAACGATAGAGCCTAGTGTTTTAGGCTTCTCTTGAGAGTTGATATCAGCAAAATTGGAAGTACCCTGTGAAATTCAGAGCAAAGAGAGGGAATGGTAAGCTAACCTGCGTTATATTGTTCCCTTCCCTCATGCCCGGTGCAAGCTGTAATTCTTTATGTACCCTTTTGTCAGCCCCACAACTATTTACTGTCTAAATCTCGCTATCTTCCCCACAATAAGAATTCCAAAGAATGCCCCATTTTTACCAATGACACCACCAAACTTTCACTTCACTCCCGTGATATCTCTCGACTATTGCAACTCCTTACTCTATGGCCTGCCTCTAAACAGACCATTCCCCCTTCAGTCTATCTGATTCGCTACTGCCAGTTGTATCCCCCTTACCAACCATTTACTAGTAGAGGTGTCAGCCACCCGATCTCTGCCAATCTCTCCTTGGCTTCCGTTCTCCCAACAAATCAAATTCAAAATACTAAGGGCATAAAAAGCTTCCCACAACTCTGCCTCTAGCTACATCATTAACCTTATCATATAGTATCAAATAAACCACCCTGTTCTCTGCTTCCAAGAACTCCTGTTCGCTAGCTCCCTCAACACTTCATCCCATGCTGTCCTCAGGGATTTTCCCATGGACTATCCCATCCTCTCAGATTCCCTACACCAATCTATATGGCTATTTCCCTGTCTGTATGCTTCAGGTGATCCCTGCAAACTCATCTATTCAGGATAGTCTTTCCTGCCATCACCTAATTGCTGAGCTCTTCCTTTCTCCAACAACTAATCAACGGTACAAATATTTCTACTTAACATGACCTCCGGTTCCCACTTAAATATCAAAAGATATTGCACTAAGGCACATGCCCAAGCAGGTAAATTTAAATCTTAAACTGTATCTGGACCAGATCTTGAGCTCATCCCTATTATTTAGCAGTGACCATTATTCAATTGTGTATATTTGTTACAACTTGAATAGTTCCTCAGGCAAGTTCCTCTAACAAAGTCTTCAGAGAGGGCTCTGTGGCGCAATGGATAGCGCATTGGACTTCTAGTTGGTGTAGTAATTCAAAGGTTGTGGGTTCGAGTCCCACCAGAGTCGGTTTTATATAGTCATTCTTCATAGTGATGCTGCTCTAATGCTTTATAAAGTAATGGATTACATTCATAAGGGAGCTTTATTGACGTGGATTTGCTGCACAAGTTAACGATAGAGCCTAGTGTTTTAGGCTTCTCTTGAGAGTTGATATCAGCAAAATTGGAAGTACCCTGTGAAATTCAGAGCAAAGAGAGGGAATGGTAAGCTAACCTGCGTTATATTGTTCCCTTCCCTCATGCCCGGTGCAAGCTGTAATTCTTTATGTACCCTTTTGTCAGCCCCACAACTATTTACTGTCTAAATCTCGCTATCTTCCCCACAATAAGAATTCCAAAGAATGCCCCATTTTTACCAATGACACCAGCAAACTTTCACTTCACTCCCGTGATATCTCTCGACTATTGCAACTCCTTACTCTATGGCCTGCCTCTAAACAGACCATTCCCCCTTCAGTCTATCTGATTCGCTACTGCCAGTTGTATCCCCCTTACCAACCATTTACTAGTAGAGGTGTCAGCCACCCGATCTCTGCCAATCTCTCCTTGGCTTCCGTTCTCCCAACAAATCAAATTCAAAATACTAAGGGCATAAAAATCTTCCCACAACTCTGCCTCTAGCTACATCATTAACCTTATCATATAGTATCAAATAAACCACCCTGTTCTCTGCTTCCAAGAACTCCTGTTCGCTAGCTCCCTCAACACTTCATCCCATGCTGTCCTCTGGGATTTTCCCATGGACTATCCCATCCTCTCAAATTCCCTACACCAATCTATATGGCTATTTCCTTGTCTGTATGCTTCAGGTGATCCCTGCAAACTCATCTATTCAGGATAGTCTTTCCTGCCATCACCTAATTGCTGAGCTCTTCCTTTCTCCAACAACTAATCAACGGTACAAATATTTCTACTTAACATGACCTCCGGTTCCCACTTAAATATCAAAAGATATTGCACTAAGGCACATGCCCAAGCAGGTAAATTTAAATCTTAAACTGTATCTGGACCAGATCTTGAGCTCATCCCTATTATTTAGCAGTGACCATTATTCAATTGTGTATATTTGTTACAACTTGAATAGTTCCTCAGGCAAGTTCCTCTAACAAAGTCTTCAGAGAGGGCTCTGTGGCGCAATGGATAGCGACATTGGACTTCTAGTTGGTGTAGTAATTCAAAGGTTGTGGGTTTGAGTCCCACCAGCGTCAGTTTTATATAGTCATTCTTCATAGTGATGCTGCTCTAATGCTTTATAAAGTAATGGATACATTCATAAGGGAGCTTTATTGACGTGGATTTGCTGCACAAGTTAACGATAGAGCCTAGTGGTTTAGGCTTCTCTTGAGAGTTGATATCAGCAAAATTGGAAGTACCCTGTGCAATTCAGAGCAAAGAGAGGGAATGGTAAGCTAACCTGCGTTATATTGTTCCCTTCCCTCATGCCCGGTGCAAGCTGTAATTCTTTATGTACCCTTTTGTCAGCCCCACAACTATTTACTGTCTAAATCTCGCTATCTTCCCCACAATAAGAATTCCAAAGAATGCTCCATTTTTACTAATGACACCACCAAACTTTCACTTCACTCCCGTGATATCTCTCGACTATTGCAACTCCTTACTCTATGGCCTGCCTCTAAACAGACCATTCCCCCTTCAGTCTATCTGATTCGCTACTGCCAGTTGTATCCCCCTTACCAACCATTTACTAGTAGAGGTGTCAGCCACCCGATCTCTGCCAATCTCTCCTTGGCTTCCGTTCTCCCAACAAATCAAATTCAAAATACTAAGGGCATAAAAAGCTTCCCACAACTCTGCCTCTAGCTACATCATTAACCTTATCATATAGTATCAAATAAACTACCCTGTTCTCTGCTTCCAAGAACTCCTGTTCGCTAGCTCCCTCAACACTTCATCCCATGCTGTCCTCTGGGATTTTCCCATGGACTATCCCATCCTCTCAAATTCCCTACACCAATCTATATGGCTATTTCCTTGTCTGTATGCTTCAGGTGATCCCTGCAAACTCATCTATTCAGGATAGTCTTTCCTGCCATCACCTAATTGCTGAGCTCTTCCTTTCTCCAACAACTAATCAACGGTACAAATATTTCTACTTAACATGACCTCCGGTTCCCACTTAAATATCAAAAGATATTGCACTAAGGCACATGCCCAAGCAGGTAAATTTAAATCTTAAACTGTATCTGGACCAGATCTTGAGCTCATCCCTATTATTTAGCAGTGACCATTATTCAATTGTGTATATTTGTTACAACTTGAATAGTTCCTCAGGCAAGTTCCCCTAACAAAGTCTTCAGAGAGGGCTCTGTGGCGCAATGGACAGCGCATTGGACTTCTAGTTGGTGTAGTAATTCAAAGGTTGTGGGTTCGAGTCCCACCAGCGTCAGTTTTATATAGTCATTCTTCATAGTGATGCTGCTCTAATGCTTTATAAAGTAATGGATTACATTCATAAGGGAGCTTTATTGACGTGGATTTGCTGCACAAGTTAACGATAGAGCCTAGTGGTTTAGGCTTCTCTTGAGAGTTGATATCAGCAAAATTGGAAGTACCCTGTGCAATTCAGAGCAAAGAGAGGGAATGGTAAGCTAACCTGCGTTATATTGTTCCCTTCCCTCATGCCCGGTGCAAGCTGTAATTCTTTATGTACCCTTTTGTCAGCCCCACAACTATTTACTGTCTAAATTTTGCTACCTTCCCCACAATAAGAATTCCAAAGAATGCCCCATTTTTACCAATGACACCACCAAACTTTCACTTCACTCCCGTGATATCTCTCGACTACTGCAACTCCTTACTCTATGGCCTGCCTCTAAACAGACCATTCCCCCTTCAGTCTATCTGATTCGCTACTGCCAGTTGTATCCCCCTTACCAACCATTTACTAGTAGAGGTGTCAGCCACCCGATCTCTGCCAATCTCTCCTTGGCTTCCGTTCTCCCAACAAATCAAATTCAAAATACTAAGGGCATAAAAAGCTTCCCACAACTCTGCCTCTAGCTACATCATTAACCTTATCATATAGTATCAAATAAACCACCCTGTTCTCTGCTTTCAAGAACTCCTGTTCGCTAGCTCCCTCAACACTTCATCCCATGCTGTCCTCTGGGATTTTCCCATAGACTATCCCATCCTCTCAAATTCCCTACACCAATCTATATGGCTAATTCCTTGTCTGTATGCTTCAGGTGATCCCTGCAAACTCATCTATTCAGGATAGTCTTTCCTGCCATCACCTAATTGCTGAGCTCTTCCTTTCTCCAACAACTAATCAACGGTACAAATATTTCTACTTAACATGACCTCCGGTTCCCACTTAAATATCAAAAGATATTGCACTAAGGCACATGCCCAAGCAGGTAAATTTAAATCTTAAACTGTATCTGGACCAGATCTTTGAGCTCATCCCTATTATTTAGCAGTGACCATTATTCAATTGTGTATATTTGTTACAACTTGAATAGTTCCTCAGGCAAGTTCCCCTAACAAAGTCTTCAGAGAGGGCTCTGTGGTGCAATGGACAGCGCATTGGACTTCTAGTTGGTGTAGTAATTCAAAGGTTGTGGGTTTGAGTCCCACCAGCGTCAGTTTTATATAGTCATTCTTCATAGTGATGCTGCTCTAATGCTTTATAAAGTAATGGATTACATTCATAAGGGAGCTTTATTGACGTGGATTTGCTGCACAAGTTAACGATAGAGCCTAGTGGTTTAGGCTTCTCTTGAGAGTTGATATCAGCAAAATTGGAAGTACCCTGTGCAATTCAGAGCAAAGAGAGGGAATGGTAAGCTAACCTGCGTTATATTGTTCCCTTCCCTCATGCCCGGTGCAAGCTGTAATTCTTTATGTACCCTTTTGTCAGCCCCACAACTATTTACTGTCTAAATTTTGCTACCTTCCCCACAATAAGAATTCCAAAGAATGCCCCATTTTTACCAATGACACCACCAAACTTTCACTTCACTCCCGTGATATCTCTCGACTATTGCAACTCCTTACTCTATGGCCTGCCTCTAAACAGACCATTCCCCCTTCAGTCTATCTGATTCGCTACTGCCAGTTGTATCCCCCTTACCAACCATTTACTAGTAGAGGTGTCAGCCACCCGATCTCTGCCAATCTCTCCTTGGCTTCCGTTCTCCCAACAAATCAAATTCAAAATACTAAGGGCATAAAAAGCTTCCCACAACTCTGCCTCTAGCTACATCATTAACCTTATCATATAGTATCAAATAAACCACCCTGTTCTCTGCTTCCAAGAACTCCTGTTCGCTAGCTCCCTCAACACTTCATCCCATGCTGTCCTCTGGGATCTTCCCATGGACTATCCCATCCTCTCAGATTCCCTACACCAATCTATATGGCTATTTCCCTGTCTGTATGCTTCAGGTGATCCCTGCAAACTCATCTATTCAGGATAGTCTTTCCTGCCATCACCTAATTGCTGAGCTCTTCCTTTCTCCAACAACTAATCAACGGTACAAATATTTCTACTTAACATGACCTCCGGTTCCCACTTAAATATCAAAAGATATTGCACTAAGGCACATGCCCAAGCAGGTAAATTTAAATCTTAAACTGTATCTGGACCAGATCTTGAGCTCACCCCTATTATTTAGCAGTGACCATTATTCAATTGTGTATATTTGTTACAACTTGAATAGTTCCTCAGGCAAGTTCCTCTAACAAAGTCTTCAGAGAGGGCTCTGTGGCGCAATGGATAGCGACATTGGACTTCTAGTTGGTGTAGTAATTCAAAGGTTGTGGGTTTGAGTCCCACCAGCGTCAGTTTTATATAGTCATTCTTCATAGTGATGCTGCTCTAATGCTTTATAAAGTAATGGATACATTCATAAGGGAGCTTTATTGACGTGGATTTGCTGCACAAGTTAACGATAGAGCCTAGTGGTTTAGGCTTCTCTTGAGAGTTGATATCAGCAAAATTGGAAGTACCCTGTGCAATTCAGAGCAAAGAGAGGGAATGGTAAGCTAACCTGCGTTATATTGTTCCCTTCCCTCATGCCCGGTGCAAGCTGTAATTCTTTATGTACCCTTTTGTCAGCCCCACAACTATTTACTGTCTAAATCTCGCTATCTTCCCCACAATAAGAATTCCAAAGAATGCCCCATTTTTACCAATGACACCACCAAACTTTCACTTCACTCCCGTGATATCTCTCGACTATTGCAACTCCTTACTCTATGGCCTGCCTCTAAACAGACCATTCCCCCTTCAGTCTATCTGATTCGCTACTGCCAGTTGTATCCCCCTTACCAACCATTTACTAGTAGAGGTGTCAGCCACCCGATCTCTGCCAATCTCTCCTTGGCTTCCGTTCTCAAAACAAATCAAATTCAAAATACTAAGGGCATAAAAAGCTTCCCACAACTCTGCCTCTAGCTACATCATTAACCTTATCATATAGTATCAAATAAACTACCCTGTTCTCTGCTTCCAAGAACTCCTGTTCGCTAGCTCCCTCAACACTTCATCCCATGCTGTCCTCTGGGATTTTCCCATGGACTATCCCATCCTCTCAAATTCCTTACACCAATCTATATGGCTATTTCCTTGTCTGTATGCTTCAGGTGATCCCTGCAAACTAATCTATTCAGGATAGTCTTTCCTGCCATCACCTAATTGCTGAGCTCTTCCTTTCTCCAACAACTAATCAACGGTACAAATATTTCTACTTAACATGACCTCCGGTTCCCACTTAAATATCAAAAGATATTGCACTAAGGCACATGCCCAAGCAGGTAAATTTAAATCTTAAACTGTATCTGGACCAGATCTTGAGCTCATCCCTATTATTTAGCAGTGACCATTATTCAATTGTGTATATTTGTTACAACTTGAATAGTTCCTCAGGCAAGTTCCTCTAACAAAGTCTTCAGAGAGGGCTCTGTGGCGCAATGGATAGCGACATTGGACTTCTAGTTGGTGTAGTAATTCAAAGGTTGTGGGTTTGAGTCCCACCAGCGTCAGTTTTATATAGTCATTCTTCATAGTGATGCTGCTCTAATGCTTTATAAAGTAATGGAAACATTCATAAGGGAGCTTTATTGACGTGGATTTGCTGCACAAGTTAACGATAGAGCCTAGTGGTTTAGGCTTCTCTTGAGAGTTGATATCAGCAAAATTGGAAGTACCCTGTGCAATTCAGAGCAAAGAGAGGGAATGGTAAGCTAACCTGCGTTATATTGTTCCCTTCCCTCATGCCCGGTGCAAGCTGTAATTCTTTATGTACCCTTTTGTCAGCCCCATAACTATTTACTGTCTAAATCTCGCTATCTTCCCCACAATAAGAATTCCAAAGAATGCCCCATTTTTACCAATGACACCACCAAACTTTCACTTCACTCCCGTGATATCTCTCGACTATTGCAACTCCTTACTCTATGGCCTGCCTCTAAACAGACCATTCCCCCTTCAGTCTATCTGATTCGCTACTGCCAGTTGTATCCCCCTTACCAACCATTTACTAGTAGAGGTGTCAGCCACCCGATCTCTGCCAATCTCTCCTTGGCTTCCGTTCTCCCAACAAATCAAATTCAAAATACTAAGGGCATAAAAAGCTTCCCACAACTCTGCCTCTAGCTACATCATTAACCTTATCATATAGTATCAAATAAACCACCCTGTTCTCTGCTTTCAAGAACTCCTGTTCGCTAGCTCCCTCAACACTTCATCCCATGCTGTCCTCTGGGATTTTCCCATAGACTATCCCATCCTCTCAAATTCCCTACACCAATCTATATGGCTAATTCCTTGTCTGTATGCTTCAGGTGATCCCTGCAAACTCATCTATTCAGGATAGCCTTTCCTGCCATCACCTAATTGCTGAGCTCTTCCTTTCTCCAACAACTAATCAACGGTACAAATATTTCTACTTAACATGACCTCCGGTTCCCACTTAAATATCAAAAGATATTGCACTAAGGCACATGCCCAAGCAGGTAAATTTAAATCTTAAACTGTATCTGGACCAGATCTTGAGCTCATCCCTATTATTTAGCAGTGACCATTATTCAATTGTGTATATTTGTTACAACTTGAATAGTTCCTCAGGCAAGTTCCTCTAACAAAGTCTTCAGAGAGGGCTCTGTGGCGCAATGGATAGCGCATTGGACTTCTAGTTGGTGTAGTAATTCAAAGGTTGTGGGTTCGAGTCCCACCAGCGTCAGTTTTATATAGTCATTCTTCATAGTGATGCTGCTCTAATGCTTTATAAAGTAATGGATTACATTCATAAGGGAGCTTTATTGACGTGGATTTGCTGCACAAGTTAACGATAGAGCCTAGTGGTTTAGGCTTCTCTTGAGAGTTGATATCAGCAAAATTGGAAGTACTCTGTGCAATTCAGAGCAAAGAGAGGGAATGGTAAGCTAACCTGCGTTATATTGTTCCCTTCCCTCATGCCCGGTGCAAGCTGTAATTCTTTATGTACCCTTTTGTCAGCCCCACAACTATTTACTGTCTAAATTTTGCTACCTTCCCCACAATAAGAATTCCAAAGAATGCCCCATTTTTACCAATGACACCACCAAACTTTCACTTCACTCCCGTGATATCTCTCGACTATTGCAACTCCTTACTCTATGGCCTGCCTCTAAACAGACCATTCCCCCTTCAGTCTATCTGATTCGCTACTGCCAGTTGTATCCCCCTTACCAACCATTTACTAGTAGAGGTGTCAGCCACCCGATCTCTGCCAATCTCTCCTTGGCTTCCGTTCTCCCAACAAATCAAATTCAAAATACTAAGGGCATAAAAAGCTTCCCACAACTCTGCCTCTAGCTACATCATTAACCTTATCATATAGTATCAAATAAACCACCCTGTTCTCTGCTTCCAAGAACTCCTGTTCGCTAGCTCCCTCAACAATTCATCCCATGCTGTCCTCTGGGATCTTCCCATGGACTATCCCATCCTCTCAGATTCCCTACACCAATCTATATGGCTATTTCCCTGTCTGTATGCTTCAGGTGATCCCTGCAAACTCATTTATTCAGGATAGTCTTTCCTGCCATCACCTAATTGCTGAGCTCTTCCTTTCTCCAACAACTAATCAACGGTACAAATATTTCTACTTAACATGACCTCCGGTTCCCACTTAAATATCAAAAGATATTGCACTAAGGCACATGCCCAAGCAGGTAAATTTAAATCTTAAACTGTATCTGGACCAGATCTTGAGCTCATCCCTATTATTTAGCAGTGACCATTATTCAATTGTGTATATTTGTTACAACTTGAATAGTTCCTCAGGCAAGTTCCTCTAACAAAGTCTTCAGAGAGGGCTCTGTGGCGCAATGGATAGCGCATTGGACTTCTAGTTGGTGTAGTAATTCAAAGGTTGTGGGTTCGAGTCCCACCAGTGTCAGTTTTATATAGTCATTCTTCATAGTGATGCTGCTCTAATGCTTTATAAAGTAATGGATTACATTCATAAGGGAGCTTTATTGATGTGGATTTGCTGCACAAGTTAACGATAGAGCCTAGTGGTTTAGGCTTCTCTTGAGAGTTGATATCAGCAAAATTGGAAGTACTCTGTGCAATTCAGAGCAAAGAGAGGGAATGGTAAGCTAACCTGCGTTATATTGTTCCCTTCCCTCATGCCCGGTGCAAGCTGTAATTCTTTATGTACCCTTTTGTCAGCCCCACAACTATTTACTGTCTAAATTTTGCTACCTTCCCCACAATAAGAATTCCAAAGAATGCCCCATTTTTACCAATGACACCACCAAACTTTCACTTCACTCCCGTGATATCTCTCGACTATTGCAACTCCTTACTCTATGGCCTGCCTCTAAACAGACCATTCCCCCTTCAGTCTATCTGATTCGCTACTGCCAGTTGTATCCCCCTTACCAACCATTTACTAGTAGAGGTGTCAGCCACCCGATCTCTGCCAATCTCTCCTTGGCTTCCGTTCTCCCAACAAATCAAATTCAAAATACTAAGGGCATAAAAAGCTTCCCACAACTCTGCCTCTAGCTACATCATTAACCTTATCATATAGTATCAAATAAACCACCCTGTTCTCTGCTTCCAAGAACTCCTGTTCGCTAGCTCCCTCAACAATTCATCCCATGCTGTCCTCTGGGATCTTCCCATGGACTATCCCATCCTCTCAGATTCCCTACACCAATCTATATGGCTATTTCCCTGTCTGTATGCTTCAGGTGATCCCTGCAAACTCATTTATTCAGGATAGTCTTTCCTGCCATCACCTAATTGCTGAGCTCTTCCTTTCTCCAACAACTAATCAACGGTACAAATATTTCTACTTAACATGACCTCCGGTTCCCACTTAAATATCAAAAGATATTGCACTAAGGCACATGCCCAAGCAGGTAAATTTAAATCTTAAACTGTATCTGGACCAGATCTTGAGCTCATCCCTATTATTTAGCAGTGACCATTATTCAATTGTGTATATTTGTTACAACTTGAATAGTTCCTCAGGCAAGTTCCTCTAACAAAGTCTTCAGAGAGGGCTCTGTGGCGCAATGGATAGCGCATTGGACTTCTAGTTGGTGTAGTAATTCAAAGGTTGTGGGTTCGAGTCCCACCAGAGTCGGTTTTATATAGTCATTCTTCATAGTGATGCTGCTCTAATGCTTTATAAAGTAATGGATTACATTCATAAGGGAGCTTTATTGACGTGGATTTGCTGCACAAGTTAACGATAGAGCCTAGTGGTTTAGGCTTCTCTTGAGAGTTGATATCAGCAAAATTGGAAGTACCCTGTGCAATTCAGAGCAAAGAGAGGGAATGGTAAGCTAACCTGCGTTATATTGTTCCCTTCCCTCATGCCCGGTGCAAGCTGTAATTCTTTATGTACCCTTTTGTCAGCCCCACAACTATTTACTGTCTAAATTTTGCTACCTTCCCCACAATAAGAATTCCAAAGAATGCCCCATTTTTACCAATGACACCACCAAACTTTCACTTCACTCCCGTGATATCTCTCGACTATTGCAACTCCTTACTCTATGGCCTGCCTCTAAACAGACCATTCCCCCTTCAGTCTATCTGATTCGCTACTGCCAGTTGTATCCCCCTTACCAACCATTTACTAGTAGAGGTGTCAGCCACCCGATCTCTGCCAATCTCTCCTTGGCTTCCGTTCTCCCAACAAATCAAATTCAAAATACTAAGGGCATAAAAAGCTTCCCACAACTCTGCCTCTAGCTACATCATTAACCTTATCATATAGTATCAAATAAACCACCCTGTTCTCTGCTTCCAAGAACTCCTGTTCGCTAGCTCCCTCAACAATTCATCCCATGCTGTCCTCTGGGATCTTCCCATGGACTATCCCATCCTCTCAGATTCCCTACACCAATCTATATGGCTATTTCCCTGTCTGTATGCTTCAGGTGATCCCTGCAAACTCATCTATTCAGGATAGTCTTTCCTGCCATCACCTAATTGCTGAGCTCTTCCTTTCTCCAACAACTAATCAACGGTACAAATATTTCTACTTAACATGACCTCCGGTTCCCACTTAAATATCAAAAGATATTGCACTAAGGCACATGCCCAAGCAGGTAAATTTAAATCTTAAACTGTATCTGGACCAGATCTTGAGCTCATCCCTATTATTTAGCAGTGACCATTATTCAATTGTGTTTATTTGTCACGACTTGAATAGTTCCTCAGGCAAGTTCCTCTAACAAAGTCTTCAGAGAGGGCTCTGTGGCGCAATGGATAGCGCATTGGACTTCTAGTTGGTGTAGTAATTCAAAGGTTGTGCTCTAATGCTTTATAAAGTAATGGATTACATTCATAAGGGAGCTTTATTGACGTGGATTTGCTGCACAAGTTAACGATAGAGCCTAGTGGTTTAGGCTTCTCTTGAGAGTTGATATCAGCAAAATTGGAAGTACCCTGTGCAATTCAGAGCAAAGAGAGGGAATGGTAAGCTAACCTGCGTTATATTGTTCCCTTCCCTCATGCCCGGTGCAAGCTGTAATTCTTTATGTACCCTTTTGTCAGCCCCACAACTATTTACTGTCTAAATCTCGCTACCTTCCCCACAATAAGAATTCCAAAGAATGCCCCATTTTTAACAATGACACCACCAAACTTCCACTTCACTCCCGTGATATCTCTCGACTATTGCAACTCCTTACTCTATGGCCTGCCTCTAAACAGACCATTCCCCCTTCAGTCTATCTGATTCGCTACTGCCAGTTGTATCCCCCTTACCAACCATTTACTAGTAGAGGTGTCAGCCACCCGATCTCTGCCAATCTCTCCTTGGCTTCCGTTCTCCCAACAAATCAAATTCAAAATACTAAGGGCATAAAAAGCTTCCCACAACTCTGCCTCTAGCTACATCATTAACCTTATCATATAGTATCAAATAAACCACCCTGTTCTCTGCTTCCAAGAACTCCTGTTCGCTAGCTCCCTCAACACTTCATCCCATGCTGTCCTCTGGGATTTTCCCATGGACTATCCCATCCTCTCAGATTCCCTACACCAATCTATATGGCTATTTCCCTGTCTGTATGCTTCAGGTGATCCCTGCAAACTCATCTATTCAGGATAGTCTTTCCTGCCATCACCTAATTGCTGAGCTCTTCCTTTCTCCAACAACTAATCAACGGTACAAATATTTCTACTTAACATGACCTCCGGTTCCCACTTAAATATCAAAAGATATTGCACTAAGGCACATGCCCAAGCAGGTAAATTTAAATCTTAAACTGTATCTGGACCAGATCTTGAGCTCATTCCTATTATTTAGCAGTGACCATTATTCAATTGTGTTTATTTGTCACGACTTGAATAGTTCCTCAGGCAAGTTCCTCTAAAAAAGTCTTCAGAGAGGGCTCTGTGGCGCAATGGATAGCGCATTGGACTTCTAGTTGGTGTAGTAATTCAAAGGTTGTGGGTTCGAGTCCCACCAGCGTCAGTTTTATATAGTCATTCTTCATAGTGATGCTGCTCTAATGCTTTATAATGTAATGGATTACATTCATAAGGGAGCTTTATTGACGTGGATTTGCTGCACAAGTTAACGATAGAGCCTAGTGGTTTAGGCTTCTCTTGAGAGTTGATATCAGCAAAATTGGAAGTACCCTGTGCAATTCAGAGCAAAGAGAGGGAATGGTAAGCTAACCTGCGTTATATTGTTCCCTTCCCTCATGCCCGGTGCAAGCTGTAATTCTTTATGTACCCTTTTGTCAGCCCCACAACTATTTACTGTCTAAATCTCGCTACCTTCCCCACAATAAGAATTCCAAAGAATGCCCCATTTTTACCAATGACACCACCAAACTTCCACTTCACTCCCGTGATATCTCTCGACTATTGCAACTCCTTACTCTGTGGCCTGCCTCTAAACAGACCATTCCCCCTTCAGTCTATCTGATTCGCTACTGCCAGTTGTATCCCCCTTACCAACCATTTACTAGTAGAGGTGTCAGCCACCCGATCTCTGCCAATCTCTCCTTGGCTTCCGTTCTCCCAACAAATCAAATTCAAAATACTAAGGGCATAAAAAGCTTCCCACAACTCTGCCTCTAGCTACATCATTAACCTTATCATATAGTATCAAATAAACCACCCTGTTCTCTGCTTCCAAGAACGCCTGTTCGCTAGCTCCCTCAACACTTCATCCCATGCTGTCCTCTGGGATTTTCCCATGGACTATCCCATCCTCTCGAATTCCCTACACCAATCTATATGGCTATTTCCCTGTCTGTATGCTTCAGGTGATCCCTGCAAACTCATCTATTCAGGATAGTCTTTCCTGCCATCACCTAATTGCTGAGCTCTTCCTTTCTCCAACAACTAATCAACGGTACAAATATTTCTACTTAACATGACCTCCGGTTCCCACTTAAATATCAAAAGATATTGCACTAAGGCACATGCCCAAGCAGGTAAATTTAAATCTTAAACTGTATCTGGACCAGATCTTGAGCTCATCCCTATTATTTAGCAGTGACCATTATTCAATTGTGTTTATTTGTTACGACTTGAATAGTTCCTCAGGCAAGTTCCTCTAACAAAGTCTTCAGAGAGGGCTCTGTGGCGCAATGGATAGCGCATTGGACTTCTAGTTGGTGTAGTAATTCAAAGGTTGTGGGTTCGAATCCCACCAGCGTCAGTTTTATATAGTCATTCTTCATAGTGATGCTGCTCTAATGCTTTATAAAGTAATGGATACATTCATAAGGGAGCTTTATTGACGTGGATTTGCTGCACAAGTTAACGATAGAGCCTAGTGGTTTAGGCTTCTCTTGAGAGTTGATATCAGCAAAATTGGAAGTACCCTGTGCAATTCAGAGCAAAGAGAGGGAATGGTAAGCTAACCTGCATTATATTGTTCCCTTCCCTCATGCCCGGTGCAAGCTGTAATTCTTTATGTACCCTTTTGTCAGCCCCACAACTATTTACTGTCTAAATCTCGCTACCTTCCCCACAATAAGAATTCCAAAGAATGCCCCATTTTTACCAATGACACCACCAAACTTCCACTTCACTCCCGTGATATCTCTCGACTATTGCAACTCCTTACTCTATGGCCTGCCTCTAAACAGACCATTCCCCCTTCAGTCTATCTGATTCGCTACTGCCAGTTGTATCCCCCTTACCAACCATTTACTAGTAGAGGTGTCAGCCACCCGATCTCTGCCAATCTCTCCTTGGCTTCCGTTCTCCCAACAAATCAAATTCAAAATACTAAGGGCATAAAAAGCTTCCCACAACTCTGCCTCTAGCTACATCATTAACCTTATCATATAGTATCAAATAAACCACCCTGTTCTCTGCTTCCAAGAACTCCTGTTCGCTAGCTCCCTCAATACTTCATCCCATGCTGTCCTCTGGGATTTTCCCATGGACTATCCCATCCTCTCAAATTCCCTACACCAATCTATATGGCTATTTCCCTGTCTGTATGCTTCAGGTGATCCCTGCAAACTCATCTATTCAGGATAGTCTTTCCTGCCATCACCTAATTGCTGAGCTCTTCCTTTCTCCAACAACTAATCAACGGTACAAATATTTCTACTTAACATGACCTCCGGTTCCCACTTAAATATCAAAAGATATTGCACTAAGGCACATGCCCAAGCAGGTAAATTTAAATCTTAAACTGTATCTGGACCAGATCTTGAGCTCATCCCTATTATTTAGCAGTGACCATTATTCAATTGTGTTTATTTGTTACGACTTGAATAGTTCCTCAGGCAAGTTCCTCTAACAAAGTCTTCAGAGAGGGCTCTGTGGCGCAATGGATAGCGCATTGGACTTCTAGTTGGTGTAGTAATTCAAAGGTTGTGGGTTCGAGTCCCACCAGAGTCGGTTTTATATAGTCATTCTTCATAGTGATGCTGCTCTAATGCTTTATAAAGTAATGGATTACATTCATAAGGGAGCTTTATTGACGTGGATTTGCTGCACAAGTTAACGATAGAGCCTAGTGGTTTAGGCTTCTCTTGAGAGTTGATATCAGCAAAATTGGAAGTACCCTGTGCAATTCAGAGCAAAGAGAGGGAATGGTAAGCTAACCTGCGTTATATTGTTCCCTTCCCTCATGCCCGGTGCAAGCTGTAATTCTTTATGTACCCTTTTGTCAGCCCCACAACTATTTACTGTCTAAATCTCGCTACCTTCCCCACAATAAGAATTCCAAAGAATGCCCCATTTTTACCAATGACACCACCAAACTTCCACTTCACTCCCGTGATATCTCTCGACTATTGCAACTCCTTACTCTATGGCCTGCCTCTAAACAGACCATTCCCCCTTCAGTCTATCTGATTCGCTACTGCCAGTTGTATCCCCCTTACCAACCATTTACTAGTAGAGGTGTCAGCCACCCGATCTCTGCCAATCTCTCCTTGGCTTCCGTTCTCCCAACAAATCAAATTCAAAATACTAAGGGCATAAAAAGCTTCCCACAACTCTGCCTCTAGCTACATCATTAACCTTATCATATAGTATCAAATAAACCACCCTGTTCTCTGCTTCCAAGAACTCCTGTTCGCTAGCTCCCTCAACACTTCATCCCATGCTGTCCTCTGGGATTTTCCCATGGACTATCCCATCCTCTCAGATTCCCTACACCAATCTATATGGCTATTTCCCTGTCTGTATGCTTCAGGTGATCCCTGCAAACTCATCTATTCAGGATAGTCTTTCCTGCCATCACCTAATTGCTGAGCTCTTCCTTTCTCCAACAACTAATCAACGGTACAAATATTTCTACTTAACATGACCTCCGGTTCCCACTTAAATATCAAAAGATATTGCACTAAGGCACATGCCCAAGCAGGTAAATTTAAATCTTAAACTGTATCTGGACCAGATCTTGAGCTCATCCCTATTATTTAGCAGTGACCATTATTCAATTGTGTTTATTTGTTACGACTTGAATAGTTCCTCAGGCAAGTTCCTCTAACAAAGTCTTCAGAGAGGGCTCTGTGGCGCAATGGATAGCGCATTGGACTTCTAGTTGGTGTAGTAATTCAAAGGTTGTGGGTTCGAATCCCACCAGCGTCAGTTTTATATAGTCATTCTTCATAGTGATGCTGCTCTAATGCTTTATAAAGTAATGGATACATTCATAAGGGAGCTTTATTGACGTGGATTTGCTGCACAAGTTAACGATAGAGCCTAGTGGTTTAGGCTTCTCTTGAGAGTTGATATCAGCAAAATTGGAAGTACCCTGTGCAATTCAGAGCAAAGAGAGGGAATGGTAAGCTAACCTGCGTTATATTGTTCCCTTCCCTCATGCCCGGTGCAAGCTGTAATTCTTTATGTACCCTTTTGTCAGCCCCACAACTATTTACTGTCTAAATTTTGCTACCTTCCCCACAATAAGAATTCCAAAGAATGCCCCATTTTTACCAATGACACCACCAAACTTCCACTTCACTCCCGTGATATCTCTCGACTATTGCAACTCCTTACTCTATGGCCTGCCTCTAAACAGACCATTCCCCCTTCAGTCTATCTGATTCGCTACTGCCAGTTGTATCCCCCTTACCAACCATTTACTAGTAGAGGTGTCAGCCACCCGATCTCTGCCAATCTCTCCTTGGCTTCCGTTCTCCCAACAAATCAAATTCAAAATACTAAGGGCATAAAAAGCTTCCCACAACTCTGCCTCTAGCTACATCATTAACCTTATCATATAGTATCAAATAAACCACCCTGTTCTCTGCTTCCAAGAACTCCTGTTCGCTAGCTCCCTCAATACTTCATCCCATGCTGTCCTCTGGGATTTTCCCATGGACTATCCCATCCTCTCAGATTCCCTACACCAATCTATATGGCTATTTCCCTGTCTGTATGCTTCAGGTGATCCCTGCAAACTCATCTATTCAGGATAGTCTTTCCTGCCATCACCTAATTGCTGAGCTCTTCCTTTCTCCAACAACTAATCAACGGTACAAATATTTCTACTTAACATGACCTCCGGTTCCCACTTAAATATCAAAAGATATTGCACTAAGGCACATGCCCAAGCAGGTAAATTTAAATCTTAAACTGTATCTGGACCAGATCTTGAGCTCATCCCTATTATTTAGCAGTGACCATTATTCAATTGTGTTTATTTGTTATGACTTGAATAGTTCCTCAGGCAAGTTCCTCTAACAAAGTCTTCAGAGAGGGCTCTGTGGCGCAATGGATAGCGCATTGGACTTCTAGTTGGTGTAGTAATTCAAAGGTTGTGGGTTCGAGTCCCACCAGAGTCGGTTTTATATAGTCATTCTTCATAGTGATGCTGCTCTAATGCTTTATAAAGTAATGGATTACATTCATAAGGGAGCTTTATTGACGTGGATTTGCTGCACAAGTTAACGATAGAGCCTAGTGGTTTAGGCTTCTCTTGAGAGTTGATATCAGCAAAATTGGAAGTACCCTGTGCAATTCAGAGCAAAGAGAGGGAATGGTAAGCTAACCTGCGTTATATTGTTCCTTTCCCTCATGCCCGGTGCAAGCTGTAATTCTTTATGTACCCTTTTGTCAGCCCCACAACTATTTACTGTCTAAATCTCGCTACCTTCCCCACAATAAGAATTCCAAAGAATGCCCCATTTTTACCAATGACACCACCAAACTTCCACTTCACTCCCGTGATATCTCTCGACTATTGCAACTCCTTACTCTGTGGCCTGCCTCTAAACAGACCATTCCCCCTTCAGTCTATCTGATTCGCTACTGCCAGTTGTATCCCCCTTACCAACCATTTACTAGTAGAGGTGTCAGCCACCCGATCTCTGCCAATCTCTCCTTGACTTCCGTTCTCCCAACAAATCAAATTCAAAATACTAAGGGCATAAAAAGCTTCCCACAACTCTGCCTCTAGCTACATCATTAACCTTATCATATAGTATCAAATAAACCACCCTGTTCTCTGCTTCCAAGAACTCCTGTTCGCTAGCTCCCTCAACACTTCATCCCATGCTGTCCTCTGGGATTTTCCCATGGACTATCCCATCCTCTCAGATTCCCTACACCAATCTATATGGCTATTTCCCTGTCTGTATGCTTCAGGTGATCCCTGCAAACTCATCTATTCAGGATAGTCTTTCCTGCCATCACCTAATTGCTGAGCTCTTCCTTTCTCCAACAACTAATCAACGGTACAAATATTTCTACTTAACATGACCTCCGGTTCTCACTTAAATATCAAAAGATATTGCACTAAGGCACATGCCCAAGCAGGTAAATTTAAATCTTAAACTGTATCTGGACCAGATCTTGAGCTCATCCCTATTATTTAGCAGTGACCATTATTCAATTGTGTTTATTTGTTACGACTTGAATAGTTCCTCAGGCAAGTTCCTCAGGCAAGTTCCTCTAACAAAGTCTTCAGAGAGGACTCTGTGGCGCAATGGATAGTGCATTGGACTTCTAGTTGGTGTAGTAATTCAAAGGTTGTGGGTTCGAGTCCCACCAGAGTCGGTTTTATATAGTCATTCTTCATAGTGATGCTGCTCTAATGCTTTATAAAGTAATGGATTACATTCATAAGGGAGCTTTATTGACGTGGATTTGCTGCACAAGTTAACGATAGAGCCTAGTGGTTTAGGCTTCTCTTGAGAGTTGATATCAGCAAAATTGGAAGTACCCTGTGCAATTCAGAGCAAAGAGAGGGAATGGTAAGCTAACCTGCGTTATATTGTTCCCTTCCCTCATGCCCGGTGCAAGCTGTAATTCTTTATGTACCCTTTTGTCAGCCCCACAACTATTTACTGTCTAAATCTCGCTACCTTCCCCACAATAAGAATTCCAAAGAATGCCCCATTTTTACCAATGACACCACCAAACTTCCACTTCACTCCCGTGATATCTCTCGACTATTGCAACTCCTTACTCTGTGGCCTGCCTCTAAACAGACCATTCCCCCTTCAGTCTATCTGATTCGCTACTGCCAGTTGTATCCCCCTTACCAACCATTTACTAGTAGAGGTGTCAGCCACCCGATCTCTGCCAATCTCTCCTTGGCTTCCGTTCTCCCAACAAATCAAATTCAAAATACTAAGGGCATAAAAAGCTTCCCACAACTCTGCCTCTAGCTACATCATTAACCTTATCATATAGTATCAAATAAACCACCCTGTTCTCTGCTTCCAAGAACGCCTGTTCGCTAGCTCCCTCAACACTTCATCCCATGCTGTCCTCTGGGATTTTCCCATGGACTATCCCATCCTCTCGAATTCCCTACACCAATCTATATGGCTATTTCCCTGTCTGTATGCTTCAGGTGATCCCTGCAAACTCATCTATTCAGGATAGTCTTTCCTGCCATCACCTAATTGCTGAGCTCTTCCTTTCTCCAACAACTAATCAACGGTACAAATATTTCTACTTAACATGACCTCCGGTTCCCACTTAAATATCAAAAGATATTGCACTAAGGCACATGCCCAAGCAGGTAAATTTAAATCTTAAACTGTATCTGGACCAGATCTTGAGCTCATCCCTATTATTTAGCAGTGACCATTATTCAATTGTGTTTATTTGTTATGACTTGAATAGTTCCTCAGGCAAGTTCCTCTAACAAAGTCTTCAGAGAGGGCTCTGTGGCGCAATGGATAGCGCATTGGACTTCTAGTTGGTGTAGTAATTCAAAGGTTGTGGGTTCGAGTCCCACCAGAGTCGGTTTTATATAGTCATTCTTCATAGTGATGCTGCTCTAATGCTTTATAAAGTAATGGATTACATTCATAAGGGAGCTTTATTGACGTGGATTTGCTGCACAAGTTAACGATAGAGCCTAGTGGTTTAGGCTTCTCTTGAGAGTTGATATCAGCAAAATTGGAAGTACCCTGTGCAATTCAGAGCAAAGAGAGGGAATGGTACAAATATTTCTACTTAACATGACCTCCGGTTCCCACTTAAATATCAAAAGATATTGCACTAAGGCACATGCCCAAGCAGGTAAATTTAAATCTTAAACTGTATCTGGACCAGATCTTGAGCTCATCCCTATTATTTAGCAGTGACCATTATTCAATTGTGTTTATTTGTTACGACTTGAATAGTTCCTCAGGCAAGTTCCTCTAACAAAGTCTTCAGAGAGGGCTCTGTGGCGCCATGGATAGCGCATTGGACTTCTAGTTGGTGTAGTTATTCAAAGGTTGTGGGTTCGAGTCCCACCAGAGTCGGTTTTATATAGTCATTCTTCATAGTGATGCTGCTCTAATGCTTTATAAAGTAATGGATTACATTCATAAGGGAGCTTTATTGACGTGGATTTGCTGCACAAGTTAACGATAGAGCCTAGTGGTTTAGGCTTCTCTTGAGAGTTGATATCAGCAAAATTGGAAGTACCCTGTGCAATTCAGAGCAAAGAGAGGGAATGGTAAGCTAACCTGCGTTATATTGTTCCCTTCCCTCATGCCCGGTGCAAGCTGTAATTCTTTATGTACCCTTTTGTCAGCCCCACAACTATTTACTGTCTAAATCTCGCTACCTTCCCCACAATAAGAATTCCAAAGAATGCCCCATTTTTACCAATGACACCACCAAACTTCCACTTCACTCCCGTGATATCTCTCGACTATTGCAACTCCTTACTCTATGGCCTGCCTCTAAACAGACCATTCCCCCTTCAGTCTATCTGATTCGCTACTGCCAGTTGTATCCCCCTTACCAACCATTTACTAGTAGAGGTGTCAGCCACCCGATCTCTGCCAATCTCTCCTTGGCTTCCGTTCTCCCAACAAATCAAATTCAAAATACTAAGGGCATAAAAAGCTTCCCACAACTCTGCATCTAGCTACATCATTAACCTTATCATATAGTATCAAATAAACCACCCTGTTCTCTGCTTCCAAGAACTCCTGTTCGCTAGCTCCCTCAACACTTCATCCCATGCTGTCCTCTGGGATTTTCCCATGGACTATCCCATCCTCTCAGATTCCCTACACCAATCTATATGGCTATTTCCCTGTCTGTATGCTTCAGGTGATCCCTGCAAACTCATCTATTCAGGATAGTCTTTCCTGCCATCACCTAATTGCTGAGCTCTTCCTTTCTCCAACAACTAATCAACGGTACAAATATTTCTACTTAACATGACCTCCGGTTCCCACTTAAATATCAAAAGATATTGCACTAAGGCACATGCCCAAGCAGGTAAATTTAAATCTTAAACTGTATCTGGACCAGATCTTGAGCTCATCCCTATTATTTAGCAGTGACCATTATTCAATTGTGTTTATTTGTTATGACTTGAATAGTTCCTCAGGCAAGTTCCTCTAACAAAGTCTTCAGAGAGGGCTCTGTGGCGCAATGGATAGCGCATTGGACTTCTAGTTGGTGTAGTAATTCAAAGGTTGTGGGTTCGAGTCCCACCAGAGTCGGTTTTATATAGTCATTCTTCATAGTGATGCTGCTCTAATGCTTTATAAAGTAATGGATTACATTCATAAGGGAGCTTTATTGACGTGGATTTGCTGCACAAGTTAACGATAGAGCCTAGTGGTTTAGGCTTCTCTTGAGAGTTGATATCAGCAAAATTGGAAGTACCCTGTGCAATTCAGAGCAAAGAGAGGGAATGGTAAGCTAACCTGCGTTATATTGTTCCCTTCCCTCATGCCCGGTGCAAGCTGTAATTCTTTATGTACCCTTTTGTCAGCCCCACAACTATTTACTGTCTAAATCTCGCTACCTTCCCCACAATAAGAATTCCAAAGAATGCCCCATTTTTACCAATGACACCACCAAACTTCCACTTCACTCCCGTGATATCTCTCGACTATTGCAACTCCTTACTCTGTGGCCTGCCTCTAAACAGACCATTCCCCCTTCAGTCTATCTGATTCGCTACTGCCAGTTGTATCCCCCTTACCAACCATTTACTAGTAGAGGTGTCAGCCACCCGATCTCTGCCAATCTCTCCTTGGCTTCCGTTCTCCCAACAAATCAAATTCAAAATACTAAGGGCATAAAAAGCTTCCCACAACTCTGCCTCTAGCTACATCATTAACCTTATCATATAGTATCAAATAAACCACCCTGTTCTCTGCTTCCAAGAACGCCTGTTCGCTAGCTCCCTCAACACTTCATCCCATGCTGTCCTCTGGGATTTTCCCATGGACTATCCCATCCTCTCGAATTCCCTACACCAATCTATATGGCTATTTCCCTGTCTGTATGCTTCAGGTGATCCCTGCAAACTCATCTATTCAGGATAGTCTTTCCTGCCATCACCTAATTGCTGAGCTCTTCCTTTCTCCAACAACTAATCAACGGTACAAATATTTCTACTTAACATGACCTCCGGTTCCCACTTAAATATCAAAAGATATTGCACTAAGGCACATGCCCAAGCAGGTAAATTTAAATCTTAAACTGTATCTGGACCAGATCTTGAGCTCATCCCTATTATTTAGCAGTGACCATTATTCAATTGTGTTTATTTGTTACGACTTGAATAGTTCCTCAGGCAAGTTCCTCTAACAAAGTCTTCAGAGAGGGCTCTGTGGCGCAATGGATAGCGCATTGGACTTCTAGTTGGTGTAGTAATTCAAAGGTTGTGGGTTCGAGTCCCACCAGAGTCGGTTTTATATAGTCATTCTTCATAGTGATGCTGCTCTAATGCTTTATAAAGTAATGGATTACATTCATAAGGGAGCTTTATTGACGTGGATTTGCTGCACAAGTTAACGATAGAGCCTAGTGGTTTAGGCTTCTCTTGAGAGTTGATATCAGCAAAATTGGAAGTACCCTGTGCA
Organism: Lithobates pipiens; assembly: GCF_037356315.1. Classification (NCBI taxonomy): domain Eukaryota; kingdom Metazoa; phylum Chordata; class Amphibia; order Anura; family Ranidae; genus Lithobates; species Lithobates pipiens. The sequence goes on along the minus strand of NW_027507718.1, from coordinate 385,647,997 downwards.
ATTCAGAGCAAAGAGAGGGAATGGTAAGCTAACCTGCGTTATATTGTTCCCTTCCCTCATGCCCGGTGCAAGCTGTAATTCTTTATGTACCCTTTTGTCAGCCCCACAACTATTTACTGTCTAAATCTCGCTACCTTCCCCACAATAAGAATTCCAAAGAATGCCCCATTTTTACCAATGACACCACCAAACTTCCACTTCACTCCCGTGATATCTCTCGACTATTGCAACTCCTTACTCTGTGGCCTGCCTCTAAACAGACCATTCCCCCTTCAGTCTATCTGATTCGCTACTGCCAGTTGTATCCCCCTTACCAACCATTTACTAGTAGAGGTGTCAGCCACCCGATCTCTGCCAATCTCTCCTTGGCTTCCGTTCTCCCAACAAATCAAATTCAAAATACTAAGGGCATAAAAAGCTTCCCACAACTCTGCCTCTAGCTACATCATTAACCTTATCATATAGTATCAAATAAACCACCCTGTTCTCTGCTTCCAAGAACGCCTGTTCGCTAGCTCCCTCAACACTTCATCCCATGCTGTCCTCTGGGATTTTCCCATGGACTATCCCATCCTCTCGAATTCCCTACACCAATCTATATGGCTATTTCCCTGTCTGTATGCTTCAGGTGATCCCTGCAAACTCATCTATTCAGGATAGTCTTTCCTGCCATCACCTAATTGCTGAGCTCTTCCTTTCTCCAACAACTAATCAACGGTACAAATATTTCTACTTAACATGACCTCCGGTTCCCACTTAAATATCAAAAGATATTGCACTAAGGCACATGCCCAAGCAGGTAAATTTAAATCTTAAACTGTATCTGGACCAGATCTTGAGCTCATCCCTATTATTTAGCAGTGACCATTATTCAATTGTGTTTATTTGTTACGACTTGAATAGTTCCTCAGGCAAGTTCCTCTAACAAAGTCTTCAGAGAGGGCTCTGTGGCGCAATGGATAGCGCATTGGACTTCTAGTTGGTGTAGTAATTCAAAGGTTGTGGGTTCGAGTCCCACCAGAGTTGGTTTTATATAGTCATTCTTCATAGTGATGCTGCTCTAATGCTTTATAAAGTAATGGATTACATTCATAAGGGAGCTTTATTGACGTGGATTTGCTGCACAAGTTAACGATAGAGCCTAGTGGTTTAGGCTTCTCTTGAGAGTTGATATCAGCAAAATTGGAAGTACCCTGTGCAATTCAGAGCAAAGAGAGGGAATGGTAAGCTAACCTGCGTTATATTGTTCCCTTCCCTCATGCCCGGTGCAAGCTGTAATTCTTTATGTACCCTTTTGTCAGCCCCACAACTATTTACTGTCTAAATCTCGCTACCTTCCCCACAATAAGAATTCCAAAGAATGCCCCATTTTTACCAATGACACCACCAAACTTCCACTTCACTCCCGTGATATCTCTCGACTATTGCAACTCCTTACTCTGTGGCCTGCCTCTAAACAGACCATTCCCCCTTCAGTCTATCTGATTCGCTACTGCCAGTTGTATCCCCCTTACCAACCATTTACTAGTAGAGGTGTCAGCCACCCGATCTCTGCCAATCTCTCCTTGGCTTCCGTTCTCCCAACAAATCAAATTCAAAATACTAAGGGCATAAAAAGCTTCCCACAACTCTGCCTCTAGCTACATCATTAACCTTATCATATAGTATCAAATAAACCACCCTGTTCTCTGCTTCCAAGAACTCCTGTTCGCTAGCTCCCTCAACACTTCATCCCATGCTGTCCTCTGGGATTTTCCCATGGACTATCCCATCCTCTCAGATTCCCTACACCAATCTATATGGCTATTTCCCTGTCTGTATGCTTCAGGTGATCCCTGCAAACTCATCTATTCAGGATAGTCTTTCCTGCCATCACCTAATTGCTGAGCTCTTCCTTTCTCCAACAACTAATCAACGGTACAAATATTTCTACTTAACATGACCTCCGGTTCCCACTTAAATATCAAAAGATATTGCACTAAGGCACATGCCCAAGCAGGTAAATTTAAATCTTAAACTGTATCTGGACCAGATCTTGAGCTCATCCCTATTATTTAGCAGTGACCATTATTCAATTGTGTTTATTTGTTATGACTTGAATAGTTCCTCAGGCAAGTTCCTCTAACAAAGTCTTCAGAGAGGGCTCTGTGGCGCAATGGATAGCGCATTGGACTTCTAGTTGGTGTAGTAATTCAAAGGTTGTGGGTTCGAGTCCCACCAGAGTCGGTTTTATATAGTCATTCTTCATAGTGATGCTGCTCTAATGCTTTATAAAGTAATGGATTACATTCATAAGGGAGCTTTATTGACGTGGATTTGCTGCACAAGTTAACGATAGAGCCTAGTGGTTTAGGCTTCTCTTGAGAGTTGATATCAGCAAAATTGGAAGTACCCTGTGCAATTCAGAGCAAAGAGAGGGAATGGTACAAATATTTCTACTTAACATGACCTCCGGTTCCCACTTAAATATCAAAAGATATTGCACTAAGGCACATGCCCAAGCAGGTAAATTTAAATCTTAAACTGTATCTGGACCAGATCTTGAGCTCATCCCTATTATTTAGCAGTGACCATTATTCAATTGTGTTTATTTGTTACGACTTGAATAGTTCCTCAGGCAAGTTCCTCTAACAAAGTCTTCAGAGAGGGCTCTGTGGCGCCATGGATAGCGCATTGGACTTCTAGTTGGTGTAGTTATTCAAAGGTTGTGGGTTCGAGTCCCACCAGAGTCGGTTTTATATAGTCATTCTTCATAGTGATGCTGCTCTAATGCTTTATAAAGTAATGGATTACATTCATAAGGGAGCTTTATTGACGTGGATTTGCTGCACAAGTTAACGATAGAGCCTAGTGGTTTAGGCTTCTCTTGAGAGTTGATATCAGCAAAATTGGAAGTACCCTGTGCAATTCAGAGCAAAGAGAGGGAATGGTAAGCTAACCTGCGTTATATTGTTCCCTTCCCTCATGCCCGGTGCAAGCTGTAATTCTTTATGTACCCTTTTGTCAGCCCCACAACTATTTACTGTCTAAATCTCGCTACCTTCCCCACAATAAGAATTCCAAAGAATGCCCCATTTTTACCAATGACACCACCAAACTTCCACTTCACTCCCGTGATATCTCTCGACTATTGCAACTCCTTACTCTATGGCCTGCCTCTAAACAGACCATTCCCCCTTCAGTCTATCTGATTCGCTACTGCCAGTTGTATCCCCCTTACCAACCATTTACTAGTAGAGGTGTCAGCCACCCGATCTCTGCCAATCTCTCCTTGGCTTCCGTTCTCCCAACAAATCAAATTCAAAATACTAAGGGCATAAAAAGCTTCCCACAACTCTGCATCTAGCTACATCATTAACCTTATCATATAGTATCAAATAAACCACCCTGTTCTCTGCTTCCAAGAACTCCTGTTCGCTAGCTCCCTCAACACTTCATCCCATGCTGTCCTCTGGGATTTTCCCATGGACTATCCCATCCTCTCAGATTCCCTACACCAATCTATATGGCTATTTCCCTGTCTGTATGCTTCAGGTGATCCCTGCAAACTCATCTATTCAGGATAGTCTTTCCTGCCATCACCTAATTGCTGAGCTCTTCCTTTCTCCAACAACTAATCAACGGTACAAATATTTCTACTTAACATGACCTCCGGTTCCCACTTAAATATCAAAAGATATTGCACTAAGGCACATGCCCAAGCAGGTAAATTTAAATCTTAAACTGTATCTGGACCAGATCTTGAGCTCATCCCTATTATTTAGCAGTGACCATTATTCAATTGTGTTTATTTGTTATGACTTGAATAGTTCCTCAGGCAAGTTCCTCTAACAAAGTCTTCAGAGAGGGCTCTGTGGCGCAATGGATAGCGCATTGGACTTCTAGTTGGTGTAGTAATTCAAAGGTTGTGGGTTCGAGTCCCACCAGAGTCGGTTTTATATAGTCATTCTTCATAGTGATGCTGCTCTAATGCTTTATAAAGTAATGGATTACATTCATAAGGGAGCTTTATTGACGTGGATTTGCTGCACAAGTTAACGATAGAGCCTAGTGGTTTAGGCTTCTCTTGAGAGTTGATATCAGCAAAATTGGAAGTACCCTGTGCAATTCAGAGCAAAGAGAGGGAATGGTAAGCTAACCTGCGTTATATTGTTCCCTTCCCTCATGCCCGGTGCAAGCTGTAATTCTTTATGTACCCTTTTGTCAGCCCCACAACTATTTACTGTCTAAATCTCGCTACCTTCCCCACAATAAGAATTCCAAAGAATGCCCCATTTTTACCAATGACACCACCAAACTTCCACTTCACTCCCGTGATATCTCTCGACTATTGCAACTCCTTACTCTGTGGCCTGCCTCTAAACAGACCATTCCCCCTTCAGTCTATCTGATTCGCTACTGCCAGTTGTATCCCCCTTACCAACCATTTACTAGTAGAGGTGTCAGCCACCCGATCTCTGCCAATCTCTCCTTGGCTTCCGTTCTCCCAACAAATCAAATTCAAAATACTAAGGGCATAAAAAGCTTCCCACAACTCTGCCTCTAGCTACATCATTAACCTTATCATATAGTATCAAATAAACCACCCTGTTCTCTGCTTCCAAGAACGCCTGTTCGCTAGCTCCCTCAACACTTCATCCCATGCTGTCCTCTGGGATTTTCCCATGGACTATCCCATCCTCTCGAATTCCCTACACCAATCTATATGGCTATTTCCCTGTCTGTATGCTTCAGGTGATCCCTGCAAACTCATCTATTCAGGATAGTCTTTCCTGCCATCACCTAATTGCTGAGCTCTTCCTTTCTCCAACAACTAATCAACGGTACAAATATTTCTACTTAACATGACCTCCGGTTCCCACTTAAATATCAAAAGATATTGCACTAAGGCACATGCCCAAGCAGGTAAATTTAAATCTTAAACTGTATCTGGACCAGATCTTGAGCTCATCCCTATTATTTAGCAGTGACCATTATTCAATTGTGTTTATTTGTTACGACTTGAATAGTTCCTCAGGCAAGTTCCTCTAACAAAGTCTTCAGAGAGGGCTCTGTGGCGCAATGGATAGCGCATTGGACTTCTAGTTGGTGTAGTAATTCAAAGGTTGTGGGTTCGAGTCCCACCAGAGTCGGTTTTATATAGTCATTCTTCATAGTGATGCTGCTCTAATGCTTTATAAAGTAATGGATTACATTCATAAGGGAGCTTTATTGACGTGGATTTGCTGCACAAGTTAACGATAGAGCCTAGTGGTTTAGGCTTCTCTTGAGAGTTGATATCAGCAAAATTGGAAGTACCCTGTGCAATTCAGAGCAAAGAGAGGGAATGGTAAGCTAACCTGCGTTATATTGTTCCCTTCCCTCATGCCCGGTGCAAGCTGTAATTCTTTATGTACCCTTTTGTCAGCCCCACAACTATTTACTGTCTAAATCTCGCTACCTTCCCCACAATAAGAATTCCAAAGAATGCCCCATTTTTACCAATGACACCACCAAACTTCCACTTCACTCCCGTGATATCTCTCGACTATTGCAACTCCTTACTCTGTGGCCTGCCTCTAAACAGACCATTCCCCCTTCAGTCTATCTGATTCGCTACTGCCAGTTGTATCCCCCTTACCAACCATTTACTAGTAGAGGTGTCAGCCACCCGATCTCTGCCAATCTCTCCTTGGCTTCCGTTCTCCCAACAAATCAAATTCAAAATACTAAGGGCATAAAAAGCTTCCCACAACTCTGCCTCTAGCTACATCATTAACCTTATCATATAGTATCAAATAAACCACCCTGTTCTCTGCTTCCAAGAACTCCTGTTCGCTAGCTCCCTCAACACTTCATCCCATGCTGTCCTCTGGGATTTTCCCATGGACTATCCCATCCTCTCAGATTCCCTACACCAATCTATATGGCTATTTCCCTGTCTGTATGCTTCAGGTGATCCCTGCAAACTCATCTATTCAGGATAGTCTTTCCTGCCATCACCTAATTGCTGAGCTCTTCCTTTCTCCAACAACTAATCAACGGTACAAATATTTCTACTTAACATGACCTCCGGTTCCCACTTAAATATCAAAAGATATTGCACTAAGGCACATGCCCAAGCAGGTAAATTTAAATCTTAAACTGTATCTGGACCAGATCTTGAGCTCATCCCTATTATTTAGCAGTGACCATTATTCAATTGTGTTTATTTGTTATGACTTGAATAGTTCCTCAGGCAAGTTCCTCTAACAAAGTCTTCAGAGAGGGCTCTGTGGCGCAATGGATAGCGCATTGGACTTCTAGTTGGTGTAGTAATTCAAAGGTTGTGGGTTCGAGTCCCACCAGAGTCGGTTTTATATAGTCATTCTTCATAGTGATGCTGCTCTAATGCTTTATAAAGTAATGGATTACATTCATAAGGGAGCTTTATTGATGTGGATTTGCTGCACAAGTTAACGATAGAGCCTAGTGGTTTAGGCTTCTCTTGAGAGTTGATATCAGCAAAATTGGAAGTACCCTGTGCAATTCAGAGCAAAGAGAGGGAATGGTAAGCTAACCTGCGTTATATTGTTCCCTTCCCTCATGCCCGGTGCAAGCTGTAATTCTTTATGTACCCTTTTGTCAGCCCCACAACTATTTACTGTCTAAATCTCGCTACCTTCCCCACAATAAGAATTCCAAAGAATGCCCCATTTTTACCAATGACACCACCAAACTTCCACTTCACTCCCGTGATATCTCTCGACTATTGCAACTCCTTACTCTGTGGCCTGCCTCTAAACAGACCATTCACCCTTCAGTCTATCTGATTCGCTACTGCCAGTTGTATCCCCCTTACCAACCATTTACTAGTAGAGGTGTCAGCCACCCGATCTCTGCCAATCTCTCCTTGGCTTCCGTTCTCCCAACAAATCAAATTCAAAATACTAAGGGCATAAAAAGCTTCCCACAACTCTGCCTCTAGCTACATCATTAACCTTATCATATAGTATCAAATAAACCACCCTGTTCTCTGCTTCCAAGAACGCCTGTTCGCTAGCTCCCTCAACACTTCATCCCATGCTGTCCTCTGGGATTTTCCCATGGACTATCCCATCCTCTCGAATTCCCTGCACCAATCTATATGGCTATTTCCCTGTCTGTATGCTTCAGGTGATCCCTGCAAACTCATCTATTCAGGATAGTCTTTCCTGCCATCACCTAATTGCTGAGCTCTTCCTTTCTCCAACAACTAATCAACGGTACAAATATTTCTACTTAACATGACCTCCGGTTCCCACTTAAATATCAAAAGATATTGCACTAAGGCACATGCCCAAGCAGGTAAATTTAAATCTTAAACTGTATCTGGACCAGATCTTGAGCTCATCCCTATTATTTAGCAGTGACCATTATTCAATTGTGTTTATTTGTTACGACTTGAATAGTTCCTCAGGCAAGTTCCTCTAACAAAGTCTTCAGAGAGGGCTCTGTGGCGCAATGGATAGCGCATTGGACTTCTAGTTGGTGTAGTAATTCAAAGGTTGTGGGTTCGAGTCCCACCAGAGTCGGTTTTATATAGTCATTCTTCATAGTGATGCTGCTCTAATGCTTTATAAAGTAATGGATTACATTCATAAGGGAGCTTTATTGACGTGGATTTGCTGCACAAGTTAACGATAGAGCCTAGTGGTTTAGGCTTCTCTTGAGAGTTGATATCAGCAAAATTGGAAGTACCCTGTGCAATTCAGAGCAAAGAGAGGGAATGGTAAGCTAACCTGCGTTATATTGTTCCCTTCCCTCATGCCCGGTGCAAGCTGTAATTCTTTATGTACCCTTTTGTCAGCCCCACAACTATTTACTGTCTAAATCTCGCTACCTTCCCCACAATAAGAATTCCAAAGAATGCCCCATTTTTACCAATGACACCACCAAACTTCCACTTCACTCCCGTGATATCTCTCGACTATTGCAACTCCTTACTCTGTGGCCTGCCTCTAAACAGACCATTCCCCCTTCAGTCTATCTGATTCGCTACTGCCAGTTGTATCCCCCTTACCAACCATTTACTAGTAGAGGTGTCAGCCACCCGATCTCTGCCAATCTCTCCTTGGCTTCCGTTCTCCCAACAAATCAAATTCAAAATACTAAGGGCATAAAAAGCTTCCCACAACTCTGCCTCTAGCTACATCATTAACCTTATCATATAGTATCAAATAAACCACCCTGTTCTCTGCTTCCAAGAACTCCTGTTCGCTAGCTCCCTCAACACTTCATCCCATGCTGTCCTCTGGGATTTTCCCATGGACTATCCCATCCTCTCAGATTCCCTACACCAATCTATATGGCTATTTCCCTGTCTGTATGCTTCAGGTGATCCCTGCAAACTCATCTATTCAGGATAGTCTTTCCTGCCATCACCTAATTGCTGAGCTCTTCCTTTCTCCAACAACTAATCAACGGTACAAATATTTCTACTTAACATGACCTCCGGTTCCCACTTAAATATCAAAAGATATTGCACTAAGGCACATGCCCAAGCAGGTAAATTTAAATCTTAAACTGTATCTGGACCAGATCTTGAGCTCATCCCTATTATTTAGCAGTGACCATTATTCAATTGTGTTTATTTGTTATGACTTGAATAGTTCCTCAGGCAAGTTCCTCTAACAAAGTCTTCAGAGAGGGCTCTGTGGCGCAATGGATAGCGCATTGGACTTCTAGTTGGTGTAGTAATTCAAAGGTTGTGGGTTCGAGTCCCACCAGAGTCGGTTTTATATAGTCATTCTTCATAGTGATGCTGCTCTAATGCTTTATAAAGTAATGGATTACATTCATAAGGGAGCTTTATTGATGTGGATTTGCTGCACAAGTTAACGATAGAGCCTAGTGGTTTAGGCTTCTCTTGAGAGTTGATATCAGCAAAATTGGAAGTACCCTGTGCAATTCAGAGCAAAGAGAGAGAATGGTAAGCTAACCTGCGTTATATTGTTCCCTTCCCTCATGCCCGGTGCAAGCTGTAATTCTTTATGTACCCTTTTGTCAGCCCCACAACTATTTACTGTCTAAATCTCGCTACCTTCCCCACAATAAGAATTCCAAAGAATGCCCCATTTTTACCAATGACACCACCAAACTTCCACTTCACTCCCGTGATATCTCTCGACTATTGCAACTCCTTACTCTGTGGCCTGCCTCTAAACAGACCATTCCCCCTTCAGTCTATCTGATTCGCTACTGCCAGTTGTATCCCCCTTACCAACCATTTACTAGTAGAGGTGTCAGCCACCCGATCTCTGCCAATCTCTCCTTGGCTTCCGTTCTCCCAACAAATCAAATTCAAAATACTAAGGGCATAAAAAGCTTCCCACAACTCTGCCTCTAGCTACATCATTAACCTTATCATATAGTATCAAATAAACCACCCTGTTCTCTGCTTCCAAGAACGCCTGTTCGCTAGCTCCCTCAACACTTCATCCCATGCTGTCCTCTGGGATTTTCCCATGGACTATCCCATCCTCTCAAATTCCCTACACCAATCTATATGGCTATTTCCCTGTCTGTAGGCTTCAGGTGATCCCTGCAAACTCATCTATTCAGGATAGTCTTTCCTGCCATCACCTAATTGCTGAGCTCTTCCTTTCTCCAACAACTAATCAACGGTACAAATATTTCTACTTAACATGACCTCCGGTTCCCACTTAAATATCAAAAGATATTGCACTAAGGCACATGCCCAAGCAGGTAAATTTAAATCTTAAACTGTATCTGGACCAGATCTTGAGCTCATCCCTATTATTTAGCAGCGACCATTATTCAATTGTGTTTATTTGTTACGACTTGAATAGTTCCTCAGGCAAGTTCCTCTAACAAAGTCTTCAGAGAGGGCTCTGTGGCGCAATGGATAGCGCATTGGACTTCTAGTTGGTGTAGTAATTCAAAGGTTGTGGGTTCGAGTCCCACCAGAGTCGGTTTTATATAGTCATTCTTCATAGTGATGCTGCTCTAATGCTTTATAAAGTAAGGATTACATTCATAAGGGAGCTTTATTGACGTGGATTTGCTGCACAAGTTAACGATAGAGCCTAGTGGTTTAGGCTTCTCTTGAGAGTTGATATCAGCAAAATTGGAAGTACCCTGTGCAATTCAGAGCAAAGAGAGGGAATGGTAAGCTAACCTGCGTTATATTGTTCCCTTCCCTCATGCCCGGTGCAAGCTGTAATTCTTTATGTACCCTTTTGTCAGCCCCACAACTATTTACTGTCTAAATCTCGCTACCTTCCCCACAATAAGAATTCCAAAGAATGCCCCATTTTTACCAATGACACCACCAAACTTCCACTTCACTCCCGTGATATCTCTCGACTATTGCAACTCCTTACTCTGTGGCCTGCCTCTAAACAGACCATTCCCCCTTCAGTCTATCTGATTCGCTACTGCCAGTTGTATCCCCCTTACCAACCATTTACTAGTAGAGGTGTCAGCCACCCGATCTCTGCCAATCTCTCCTTGGCTTCCGTTCTCCCAACAAATCAAATTCAAAATACTGAGGGCATAAAAAGCTTCCCACAACTCTGCCTCTAGCTACATCATTAACCTTATCATATAGTATCAAATAAACCACCCTGTTCTCTGCTTCCAAGAACTCCTGTTCGCTAGCTCCCTCAACACTTCATCCCATGCTGTCCTCTGGGATTTTCCCATGGACTATCCCATCCTCTCAGATTCCCTACACCAATCTATATGGCTATTTCCCTGTCTGTATGCTTCAGGTGATCCCTGCAAACTCATCTATTCAGGATAGTCTTTCCTGCCATCACCTAATTGCTGAGCTCTTCCTTTCTCCAACAACTAATCAACGGTACAAATATTTCTACTTAACATGACCTCCGGTTCCCACTTAAATATCAAAAGATATTGCACTAAGGCACATGCCCAAGCAGGTAAATTTAAATCTTAAACTGTATCTGGACCAGATCTTGAGCTCATCCCTATTATTTAGCAGTGACCATTATTCAATTGTGTTTATTTGTTATGACTTGAATAGTTCCTCAGGCAAGTTCCTCTAACAAAGTCTTCAGAGAGGGCTCTGTGGCGCAATGGATAGCGCATTGGACTTCTAGTTGGTGTAGTAATTCAAAGGTTGTGGGTTCGAGTCCCACCAGAGTCGGTTTTATATAGTCATTCTTCATAGTGATGCTGCTCTAATGCTTTATAAAGTAATGGATTACATTCATAAGGGAGCTTTATTGATGTGGATTTGCTGCACAAGTTAACGATAGAGCCTAGTGGTTTAGGCTTCTCTTGAGAGTTGATATCAGCAAAATTGGAAGTACCCTGTGCAATTCAGAGCAAAGAGAGGGAATGGTAAGCTAACCTGCGTTATATTGTTCCCTTCCCTCATGCCCGGTGCAAGCTGTAATTCTTTATGTACCCTTTTGTCAGCCCCACAACTATTTACTGTCTAAATCTCGCTACCTTCCCCACAATAAGAATTCCAAAGAATGCCCCATTTTTACCAATGACACCACCAAACTTCCACTTCACTCCCGTGATATCTCTCGACTATTGCAACTCCTTACTCTGTGGCCTGCCTCTAAACAGACCATTCCCCCTTCAGTCTATCTGATTCGCTACTGCCAGTTGTATCCCCCTTACCAACCATTTACTAGTAGAGGTGTCAGCCACCCGATCTCTGCCAATCTCTCCTTGGCTTCCGTTCTCCCAACAAATCAAATTCAAAATACTAAGGGCATAAAAAGCTTCCCACAACTCTGCCTCTAGCTACATCATTAACCTTATCATATAGTATCAAATAAACCACCCTGTTCTCTGCTTCCAAGAACGCCTGTTCGCTAGCTCCCTCAACACTTCATCCCATGCTGTCCTCTGGGATTTTCCCATGGACTATCCCATCCTCTCGAATTCCCTACACCAATCTATATGGCTATTTCCCTGTCTGTATGCTTCAGGTGATCCCTGCAAACTCATCTATTCAGGATAGTCTTTCCTGCCATCACCTAATTGCTGAGCTCTTCCTTTCTCCAACAACTAATCAACGGTACAAATATTTCTACTTAACATGACCTCCGGTTCCCACTTAAATATCAAAAGATATTGCACTAAGGCACATGCCCAAGCAGGTAAATTTAAATCTTAAACTGTATCTGGACCAGATCTTGAGCTCATCCCTATTATTTAGCAGTGACCATTATTCAATTGTGTTTATTTGTTACGACTTGAATAGTTCCTCAGGCAAGTTCCTCAGGCAAGTTCCTCTAACAAAGTCTTCAGAGAGGGCTCTGTGGCGCAATGGTTAGCGCATTGGACTTCTAGTTGGTGTAGTAATTCAAAGGTTGTGGGTTCGAGTCCCACCAGAGTCGGTTTTATATAGTCATTCTTCATAGTGATGCTGCTCTAATGCTTTATAAAGTAATGGATTACATTCATAAGGGAGCTTTATTGACGTGGATTTGCTGCACAAGTTAACGATAGAGCCTAGTGGTTTAGGCTTCTCTTGAGAGTTGATATCAGCAAAATTGGAAGTACCCTGTGCAATTCAGAGCAAAGAGAGGGAATGGTAAGCTAACCTGCGTTATATTGTTCCCTTCCCTCATGCCCGGTGCAAGCTGTAATTCTTTATGTACCCTTTTGTCAGCCCCACAACTATTTACTGTCTAAATCTCGCTACCTTCCCCACAATAAGAATTCCAAAGAATGCCCCATTTTTACCAATGACACCACCAAACTTCCACTTCACTCCCGTGATATCTCTCGACTATTGCAACTCCTTACTCTATGGCCTGCCTCTAAACAGACCATTCCCCCTTCAGTCTATCTGATTCGCTACTGCCAGTTGTATCCCCCTTACCAACCATTTACTAGTAGAGGTGTCAGCCACCCGATCTCTGCCAATCTCTCCTTGGCTTCCGTTCTCCCAACAAATCAAATTCAAAATACTAAGGGCATAAAAAGCTTCCCACAACTCTGCCTCTAGCTACATCATTAACCTTATCATATAGTATCAAATAAACCACCCTGTTCTCTGCTTCCAAGAACTCCTGTTCGCTAGCTCCCTCAACACTTCATCCCATGCTGTCCTCTGGGATTTTCCCATGGACTATCCCATCCTCTCAGATTCCCTACACCAATCTATATGGCTATTTCCCTGTCTGTATGCTTCAGGTGATCCCTGCAAACTCATCTATTCAGGATAGTCTTTCCTGCCATCACCTAATTGCTGAGCTCTTCCTTTCTCCAACAACTAATCAACGGTACAAATATTTCTACTTAACATGACCTCCGGTTCCCACTTAAATATCAAAAGATATTGCACTAAGGCACATGCCCAAGCAGGTAAATTTAAATCTTAAACTGTATCTGGACCAGATCTTGAGCTCATCCCTATTATTTAGCAGTGACCATTATTCAATTGTGTTTATTTGTTATGACTTGAATAGTTCCTCAGGCAAGTTCCTCTAACAAAGTCTTCAGAGAGGGCTCTGTGGCGCAATGGATAGCGCATTGGACTTCTAGTTGGTGTAGTAATTCAAAGGTTGTGGGTTCGAGTCCCACCAGAGTCGGTTTTATATAGTCATTCTTCATAGTGATGCTGCTCTAATGCTTTATAAAGTAATGGATTACATTCATAAGGGAGCTTTATTGATGTGGATTTGCTGCACAAGTTAACGATAGAGCCTAGTGGTTTAGGCTTCTCTTGAGAGTTGATATCAGCAAAATTGGAAGTACCCTGTGCAATTCAGAGCAAAGAGAGGGAATGGTAAGCTAACCTGCGTTATATTGTTCCCTTCCCTCATGCCCGGTGCAAGCTGTAATTCTTTATGTACCCTTTTGTCAGCCCCACAACTATTTACTGTCTAAATCTCGCTACCTTCCCCACAATAAGAATTCCAAAGAATGCCCCATTTTTACCAATGACACCACCAAACTTCCACTTCACTCCCGTGATATCTCTCGACTATTGCAACTCCTTACTCTGTGGCCTGCCTCTAAACAGACCATTCCCCCTTCAGTCTATCTGATTCGCTACTGCCAGTTGTATCCCCCTTACCAACCATTTACTAGTAGAGGTGTCAGCCACCCGATCTCTGCCAATCTCTCCTTGGCTTCCGTTCTCCCAACAAATCAAATTCAAAATACTAAGGGCATAAAAAGCTTCCCACAACTCTGCCTCTAGCTACATCATTAACCTTATCATATAGTATCAAATAAACCACCCTGTTCTCTGCTTCCAAGAACGCCTGTTCGCTAGCTCCCTCAACACTTCATCCCATGCTGTCCTCTGGGATTTTCCCATGGACTATCCCATCCTCTCGAATTCCCTACACCAATCTATATGGCTATTTCCCTGTCTGTATGCTTCAGGTGATCCCTGCAAACTCATCTATTCAGGATAGTCTTTCCTGCCATCACCTAATTGCTGAGCTCTTCCTTTCTCCAACAACTAATCAACGGTACAAATATTTCTACTTAACATGACCTCCGGTTCCCACTTAAATATCAAAAGATATTGCACTAAGGCACATGCCCAAGCAGGTAAATTTAAATCTTAAACTGTATCTGGACCAGATCTTGAGCTCATCCCTATTATTTAGCAGTGACCATTATTCAATTGTGTTTATTTGTTACGACTTGAATAGTTCCTCAGGCAAGTTCCTCAGGCAAGTTCCTCTAACAAAGTCTTCAGAGAGGGCTCTGTGGCGCAATGGTTAGCGCATTGGACTTCTAGTTGGTGTAGTAATTCAAAGGTTGTGGGTTCGAGTCCCACCAGAGTCGGTTTTATATAGTCATTCTTCATAGTGATGCTGCTCTAATGCTTTATAAAGTAATGGATTACATTCATAAGGGAGCTTTATTGACGTGGATTTGCTGCACAAGTTAACGATAGAGCCTAGTGGTTTAGGCTTCTCTTGAGAGTTGATATCAGCAAAATTGGAAGTACCCTGTGCAATTCAGAGCAAAGAGAGGGAATGGTAAGCTAACCTGCGTTATATTGTTCCCTTCCCTCATGCCCGGTGCAAGCTGTAATTCTTTATGTACCCTTTTGTCAGCCCCACAACTATTTACTGTCTAAATCTCGCTACCTTCCCCACAATAAGAATTCCAAAGAATGCCCCATTTTTACCAATGACACCACCAAACTTCCACTTCACTCCCGTGATATCTCTCGACTATTGCAACTCCTTACTCTATGGCCTGCCTCTAAACAGACCATTCCCCCTTCAGTCTATCTGATTCGCTACTGCCAGTTGTATCCCCCTTACCAACCATTTACTAGTAGAGGTGTCAGCCACCCGATCTCTGCCAATCTCTCCTTGGCTTCCGTTCTCCCAACAAATCAAATTCAAAATACTAAGGGCATAAAAAGCTTCCCACAACTCTGCCTCTAGCTACATCATTAACCTTATCATATAGTATCAAATAAACCACCCTGTTCTCTGCTTCCAAGAACTCCTGTTCGCTAGCTCCCTCAACACTTCATCCCATGCTGTCCTCTGGGATTTTCCCATGGACTATCCCATCCTCTCAGATTCCCTACACCAATCTATATGGCTATTTCCCTGTCTGTATGCTTCAGGTGATCCCTGCAAACTCATCTATTCAGGATAGTCTTTCCTGCCATCACCTAATTGCTGAGCTCTTCCTTTCTCCAACAACTAATCAACGGTACAAATATTTCTACTTAACATGACCTCCGGTTCCCACTTAAATATCAAAAGATATTGCACTAAGGCACATGCCCAAGCAGGTAAATTTAAATCTTAAACTGTATCTGGACCAGATCTTGAGCTCATCCCTATTATTTAGCAGTGACCATTATTCAATTGTGTTTATTTGTTATGACTTGAATAGTTCCTCAGGCAAGTTCCTCTAACAAAGTCTTCAGAGAGGGCTCTGTGGCGCAATGGATAGCGCATTGGACTTCTAAGTTGGTGTAGTAATTCAAAGGTTGTGGGTTCGAGTCCCACCAGAGTCGGTTTTATATAGTCATTCTTCATAGTGATGCTGCTCTAATGCTTTATAAAGTAATGGATTACATTCATAAGGGAGCTTTATTGACGTGGATTTGCTGCACAAGTTAACGATAGAGCCTAGTGGTTTAGGCTTCTCTTGAGAGTTGATATCAGCAAAATTGGAAGTACCCTGTGCAATTCAGAGCAAAGAGAGGGAATGGTAAGCTAACCTGCGTTATATTGTTCCCTTCCCTCATGCCCGGTGCAAGCTGTAATTCTTTATGTACCCTTTTGTCAGCCCCACAACTATTTACTGTCTAAATCTCGCTACCTTCCCCACAATAAGAATTCCAAAGAATGCCCCATTTTTACCAATGACACCACCAAACTTCCACTTCACTCCCGTGATATCTCTCGACTATTGCAACTCCTTACTCTGTGGCCTGCCTCTAAACAGACCATTCCCCCTTCAGTCTATCTGATTCGCTACTGCCAGTTGTATCCCCCTTACCAACCATTTACTAGTAGAGGTGTCAGCCACCCGATCTCTGCCAATCTCTCCTTGGCTTCCGTTCTCCCAACAAATCAAATTCAAAATACTAAGGGCATAAAAAGCTTCCCACAACTCTGCCTCTAGCTACATCATTAACCTTATCATATAGTATCAAATAAACCACCCTGTTCTCTGCTTCCAAGAACTCCTGTTCGCTAGCTCCCTCGACACTTCATCCCATGCTGTCCTCTGGGATTTTCCCATGGACTATCCCATCCTCTCAGATTCCCTACACCAATCTATATGGCTATTTCCCTGTCTGTATGCTTCAGGTGATCCCTGCAAACTCATCTATTCAGGATAGTCTTTCCTGCCATCACCTAATTGCTGAGCTCTTCCTTTCTCCAACAACTAATCAACGGTACAAATATTTCTACTTAACATGACCTCCGGTTCCCACTTAAATATCAAAAGATATTGCACTAAGGCACATGCCCAAGCAGGTAAATTTAAATCTTAAACTGTATCTGGACCAGATCTTGAGCTCATCCCTATTATTTAGCAGTGACCATTATTCAATTGTGTTTATTTGTTACGACTTGAATAGTTCCTCAGGCAAGTTCCTCAGGCAAGTTCCTCTAACAAAGTCTTCAGAGAGGGCTCTGTGGCGCAATGGATAGCGCATTGGACTTCTAGTTGGTGTAGTAATTCAAAGGTTGTGGGTTCGAGTCCCACCAGAGTCGGTTTTATATAGTCATTCTTCATAGTGATGCTGCTCTAATGCTTTATAAAGTAATGGATTACATTCATAAGGGAGCTTTATTGACGTGGATTTGCTGCACAAGTTAACGATAGAGCCTAGTGGTTTAGGCTTCTCTTGAGAGTTGATATCAGCAAAATTGGAAGTACCCTGTGCAATTCAGAGCAAAGAGAGGGAATGGTACAAATATTTCTACTTAACATGACCTCCGGTTCCCACTTAAATATCAAAAGATATTGCACTAAGGCACATGCCCAAGCAGGTAAATTTAAATCTTAAACTGTATCTGGACCAGATCTTGAGCTCATCCCTATTATTTAGCAGTGACCATTATTCAATTGTGTTTATTTGTTACGACTTGAATAGTTCCTCAGGCAAGTTCCTCTAACAAATTCTTCAGAGAGGGCTCTGTGGCGCAATGGATAGCGCATTGGACTTCTAGTTGGTGTAGTAATTCAAAGGTTGTGGGTTCGAGTCCCACCAGAGTCGGTTTTATATAGTCATTCTTCATAGTGATGCTGCTCTAATGCTTTATAAAGTAATGGATTACATTCATAAGGGAGCTTTATTGACGTGGATTTGCTGCACAAGTTAACGATAGAGCCTAGTGGTTTAGGCTTCTCTTGAGAGTTGATATCAGCAAAATTGGAAGTACCCTGTGCAATTCAGAGCAAAGAGAGGGAATGGTAAGCTAACCTGCGTTATATTGTTCCCTTCCCTCATGCCCGGTGCAAGCTGTAATTCTTTATGTACCCTTTTGTCAGCCCCACAACTATTTACTGTCTAAATCTCGCTACCTTCCCCACAATAAGAATTCCAAAGAATGCCCCATTTTTACCAATGACACCACCAAACTTCCACTTCACTCCCGTGATATCTCTCGACTATTGCAACTCCTTACTCTATGGCCTGCCTCTAAACAGACCATTCCCCCTTCAGTCTATCTGATTCGCTACTGCCAGTTGTATCCCCCTTACCAACCATTTACTAGTAGAGGTGTCAGCCACCCGATCTCTGCCAATCTCTCCTTGGCTTCCGTTCTCCCAACAAATCAAATTCAAAATACTAAGGGCATAAAAAGCTTCCCACAACTCTGCCTCTAGCTACATCATTAACCTTATCATATAGTATCAAATAAACCACCCTGTTCTCTGCTTCCAAGAACTCCTGTTCGCTAGCTCCCTCAACACTTCATCCCATGCTGTCCTCTGGGATTTTCCCATGGACTATCCCATCCTCTCAGATTCCCTACACCAATCTATATGGCTATTTCCCTGTCTGTATGCTTCAGGTGATCCCTGCAAACTCATCTATTCAGGATAGTCTTTCCTGCCATCACCTAATTGCTGAGCTCTTCCTTTCTCCAACAACTAATCAACGGTACAAATATTTCTACTTAACATGACCTCCGGTTCCCACTTAAATATCAAAAGATATTGCACTAAGGCACATGCCCAAGCAGGTAAATTTAAATCTTAAACTGTATCTGGACCAGATCTTGAGCTCATCCCTATTATTTAGCAGTGACCATTATTCAATTGTGTTTATTTGTTACGACTTGAATAGTTCCTCAGGCAAGTTCCTCAGGCAAGTTCCTCTAACAAAGTCTTCAGAGAGGGCTCTGTGGCGCAATGGTTAGCGCATTGGACTTCTAGTTGGTGTAGTAATTCAAAGGTTGTGGGTTCGAGTCCCACCAGAGTTGGTTTTATATAGTCATTCTTCATAGTGATGCTGCTCTAATGCTTTATAAAGTAATGGATTACATTCATAAGTAGTGATGGACGAACGTTTCGCCCGGCGGTCGTTTCGCGGCGAATTTCCGACATTCGCGGTCCGCACGTTCGAACGCCTTTTTCCGTCGTTCGCCGCGGCGGACTTACGTGTTTAATGTATACAAGAACTTTAACCTTTGGTGACACGTTTATCATGTGATACAGGACAGCCAATTGAGACATGACAGCACATGGACACTTGTACATTCCCCCTAACCTATAAATACACCCGATCCGGTGGCCATTTTACATTCTTTCTTCTGTTACGATAGGGACAGGTTCCTGTGTGGAGTAGGGAGAGATAAACCACTAGCTATTTGGTACACAAAAGTTCTTTTCAGGACTGGTATAGGTGTTAGGTGTTGATAGGTTTGCTGTGCTGCTGATTCTTGCAGCAGCCTGAGTGTCTTTTGTTAGTTTAGAGAAAGGGAAAGGACGGTGTATGCTACAGGGACAGCCAGATTAGTCTTTCATCATCATCATCATCATCATCATCATCATTAGCTGTTACTATCAAGGTCCACAAAAGAGCTGTTCCAGTAACCACTAATCGTTCTCTTTTTTTGCCAATTTGTATAGGGACAGGAAGGAAGCAGTGTTGTCAGGCAGTGAGGGTAATTTTAAAGACTTGCTGTTATTATTAGTTCCACAAAGGTTCTTTTCAGGACTGGTATCAGTGGTACAGTAATAGGCTTGTACATGTATAATATTCTTTCTTCCAAATATAGAAAGGATATTATACTTGACTGCTGCCCTTCTGCTGCAGTCTGCTAAACATTCACAACTCACTTGTTCCACAAAAGTTCTTATAAGGACTGGTAACTTGGTATAGGGTGCTACGGTACATAGGCTTGAGTGCGGTACAGTCTGCTGTTCTGTAAGGACCGCTATCGGTCCACAATAGATAGGGTTGACGTGCACCACTGCTGACCGCTGCCCTATACTGCAGCAGTCCTTCAGCGGTATAGGGACTGACGTACAGTCTGCTAATCACTAACACACAACCTGCTTGTTCCACAAAAGTTCTTATAAGGACTGGTAACTTGGTATAGGGTGCTACGGTACATAGGCTTGAGTGCGGTACAGTCTGCTGTTCTGTAAGGACCGCTATCGGTCCACAATAGATAGGGTTGACGTGCACCACTGCTGACCGCTGCCCTATACTGCAGCAGTCCTTCAGCGGTATAGGGACTGACGTACAGTCTGCTAATCACTAACACACAACCTGCTTGTTCCACAAAAGTTCTTATAAGGACTGGTAACTTGGTATAGGGTGCTACGGTACATAGGCTTGAGTGCGGTACAGTCTGCTGTTCTGTAAGGACCGCTATCGGTCCACAATAGATAGGGTTGACGTGCACCACTGCTGACCGCTGCCCTATACTGCAGCAGTCCTTCAGCGGTATAGGGACTGACGTACAGTCTGCTAAACACTAATACACAACCTGCTTGGTCCACAAAAGTTCTTATAAGGACTGGTAACTTGGTATAGGGTGCTACGGTACATAGGCTTGAGTGCGGTACAGTCTGCTGTTCTGTAAGGACCGCTATCGGTCCACAATAGATAGGGTTGACGTGCACCACTGCTGACCGCTGCCCTATACTGCAGCAGTCCTTCAGCGGTATAGGGACTGACGTACAGTCTGCTAAACACTAATACACAACCTGCTTGGTCCACAAAAGTTCTTATAAGGACTGGTAACTTGGTATAGGGTGCTACGGTACATAGGCTTGAGTGCGGTACAGTCTGCTGTTCTGTAAGGACCGCTATCGGTCCACAATAGATAGGGTTGACGTGCACCACTGCTGACCGCTGCCCTATACTGCAGCAGTCCTTCAGCGGTATAGGGACTGACGTACAGTCTGCTAAACACTAATACACAACCTGCTTGGTCCACAAAAGTTCTTATAAGGACTGGTAACTTGGTATAGGGTGCTACGGTACATAGGCTTGAGTGCGGTACAGTCTGCTGTTCTGTAAGGACCGCTATCGGTCCACAATAGATAGGGTTGACGTGCACCACTGCTGACCGCTGCCCTATACTGCAGCAGTCCTTCAGCGGTATAGGGACTGACGTACAGTCTGCTAAACACTAATACACAACCTGCTTGGTCCACAAAAGTTCTTATAAGGACTGGTAACTTGGTATAGGGTGCTACGGTACATAGGCTTGAGTGCGGTACAGTCTGCTGTTCTGTAAGGACCGCTATCGGTCCACAATAGATAGGGTTGACGTGCACCACTGCTGACCGCTGCCCTATACTGCAGCAGTCCTTCAGCGGTATAGGGACTGACGTACAGTCTGCTAAACACTAATACACAACCTGCTTGGTCCACAAAAGTTCTTATAAGGACTGGTAACTTGGTATAGGGTGCTACGGTACATAGGCTTGAGTGCGGTACAGTCTGCTGTTCTGTAAGGACCGCTATCGGTCCACAATAGATAGGGTTGACGTGCACCACTGCTGACCGCTGCCCTATACTGCAGCAGTCCTTCAGCGGTATAGGGACTGACGTACAGTCTGCTAAACACTAATACACAACCTGCTTGGTCCACAAAAGTTCTTATAAGGACTGGTAACTTGGTATAGGGTGCTACGGTACATAGGCTTGAGTGCGGTACAGTCTGCTGTTCTGTAAGGACCGCTATCGGTCCACAATAGATAGGGTTGACGTGCACCACTGCTGACCGCTGCCCTATACTGCAGCAGTCCTTCAGCGGTATAGGGACTGACGTACAGTCTGCTAAACACTAATACACAACCTGCTTGGTCCACAAAAGTTCTTATAAGGACTGGTAACTTGGTATAGGGTGCTACGGTACATAGGCTTGAGTGCGGTACAGTCTGCTGTTCTGTAAGGACCGCTATCGGTCCACAATAGATAGGGTTGACGTGCACCACTGCTGACCGCTGCCCTATACTGCAGCAGTCCTTCAGCGGTATAGGGACTGACGTACAGTCTGCTAAACACTAATACACAACCTGCTTGGTCCACAAAAGTTCTTATAAGGACTGGTAACTTGGTATAGGGTGCTACGGTACATAGGCTTGAGTGCGGTACAGTCTGCTGTTCTGTAAGGACCGCTATCGGTCCACAATAGATAGGGTTGACGTGCACCACTGCTGACCGCTGCCCTATACTGCAGCAGTCCTTCAGCGGTATAGGGACTGACGTACAGTCTGCTAAACACTAATACACAACCTGCTTGGTCCACAAAAGTTCTTATAAGGACTGGTAACTTGGTATAGGGTGCTACGGTACATAGGCTTGAGTGCGGTACAGTCTGCTGTTCTGTAAGGACCGCTATCGGTCCACAATAGATAGGGTTGACGTGCACCACTGCTGACCGCTGCCCTATACTGCAGCAGTCCTTCAGCGGTATAGGGACTGACGTACAGTCTGCTAAACACTAATACACAACCTGCTTGGTCCACAAAAGTTCTTATAAGGACTGGTAACTTGGTATAGGGTGCTACGGTACATAGGCTTGAGTGCGGTACAGTCTGCTGTTCTGTAAGGACCGCTATCGGTCCACAATAGATAGGGTTGACGTGCACCACTGCTGACCGCTGCCCTATACTGCAGCAGTCCTTCAGCGGTATAGGGACTGACGTACAGTCTGCTAAACACTAATACACAACCTGCTTGGTCCACAAAAGTTCTTATAAGGACTGGTAACTTGGTATAGGGTGCTACGGTACATAGGCTTGAGTGCGGTACAGTCTGCTGTTCTGTAAGGACCGCTATCGGTCCACAATAGATAGGGTTGACGTGCACCACTGCTGACCGCTGCCCTATACTGCAGCAGTCCTTCAGCGGTATAGGGACTGACGTACAGTCTGCTAATCACTAACACACAACCTGCTTGTTCCACAAAAGTTCTTATAAGGACTGGTAACTTGGTATAGGGTGCTACGGTACATAGGCTTGAGTGCGGTACAGTCTGCTGTTCTGTAAGGACCGCTATCGGTCCACAATAGATAGGGTTGACGTGCACCACTGCTGACCGCTGCCCTATACTGCAGCAGTCCTTCAGCGGTATAGGGACTGACGTACAGTCTGCTAATCACTAACACACAACCTGCTTGTTCCACAAAAGTTCTTATAAGGACTGGTAACTTGGTATAGGGTGCTACGGTACATAGGCTTGAGTGCGGCACAGTCTGCTGTTCTGTAAGGACCGTTATCGGTCCACAATAGATAGGGTTGACGTGCACCACTGCTGACCGCTGCCCTATACTGCAGCAGTCCTTCATCGGTATAGGGACTAAGAGTTTTGTCACAGGGTCATTTAAAAAATGACAGGCAGAGGAAGAGGCAGGCCCTTCCGCAGGGGTGGTAGGGGTAGGGCAGGAGCAACAGGCTTGAGCCAAAGTGGGAAGTTGCAGAAGGTGCGTTCAATTACTTTAAAGGATGCACCAGACTTGGTTGAGTGGCTCGCTCAGCCTTACTCTTCTGCACCCTCCTCATCCTCTCGATCTGCACCCTCTTCTTCACTCTCTGCTATGTGCACCCCCAAAGACACTACCACCAACAACACGACCACCACCACCACCACCACATACCTTCCGCTTGAGTCACTGGAATTATTTTCCGATCCATATCAAGAGGACATTTCTGATGCGCAGCCACTCTTGGTATTGGATCAGGAAGAGGAGGTAGCAACAAGCGCTACTCAGCAGTCTGACGCCAGTACCCAGATCAGCCCAAGGAGGAGGTTGGTCCCCGGTGTTGCTGCCTACTCCGAGATCTCTACTTATAGCGGTGGGGAAGGTGACGTTGATGATGACGTGTCTAGTGATGTCACGTGGGTGCCCACAAGAGAGGAAGAGGAGGGGAGTTCAGAGGGAGATATGGACCAGCAGATAGGGAGGAGAAGCAGCAATGACTTACATTGCACAGCAGGGACAAAGCAGACTGCAAATGTATCAGGAGCGAGTCATCGACCATGTACGGTCACATCTGGCGCTCCCAGGACACCGGCACATGGCTCCGCAGTGTGGGCTTTTTTTAACGTGTCCGCTGCTGACAATAGCGTTGCCATCTGCAATCTTTGCAGTCAACGCGTTAGTCGCGGTAAGCCCAATACTCACCTAGGGACGACCGCCTTAAGAAGGCACATGAGCAGCCATCACCGAGCCCAGTGGGAGCAACGGAACACACAAAGCCACACTGCAGGCTCTCACCGTCCAGCCTCGTCTTCTACTTCTCCTTCTCCTCTCTCCTCACAATTGTCCTCCACTCCACCTTCCATCACGCCAAGCTCACATTTTTCTGCAAAAAGGCAGGCTTCCGTGGGCCTAATGTTTGAGCGTAAAAAAATGATGACGCCGGATAACCCTCTTGCCCAACGGTTGGCGGCTGGCTTGTCAGAACTCATAGCCCGCCAACTACTGCCATATAAACTGGTGGACTCGGAGGCCTTTCGCAAATTTGTGGCCATTGGAACACCACAATGGAAGGTCCCAGGAAGGAAGTATTTCTCAGAGAAGGGCATCCCAGAGCTATATGGCCATGTTCAGCGGCAAGTGAATGTATCTCTGGCACACAGTGTCGGTGCCAAGATACATCTGACCACAGACACGTGGTCTAGCAAACACGGGCAGGGAAGGTATATCAGTTTTACTGCCCACTGGGTGAACCTTCTGACGGCCGTCAAGCATGTAACCCGTGGCACCCGTGTAGATTTGGTTTTACCGCCACGGATTGCATGCAGGCCTGACTCTTCTTCTCCTCCTCCTACTCCATCCTCCTCCCTCTCCTCCTCAGCTGCCTCCTCCTTTTCCGCTGCTAGCGTCTCTTCCACTGCACCGCCCAAGCTCCCCAGAACCTATTCCACATGCCAGGTGAGACGTTGCCATGCCGTGCTGCGTCTGTTGTGCCTGGAAGCAAAGAGCCACACTGGCCCGGCACTCCTTTCAGCTTTGCGTTCACAGGCAGATGAGTGGCTAACACCGCTCAATTTGACAGTTGGTAAAGTGGTGTGTGACAACGGTGCCAATCTGCTTAGCGCATTGAAACAGGGCAAAATCAC